>NC_132994.1:35193318-36443318 GCF_048564905.1 Vicugna pacos | reverse complement strand
AGAGAAAATGAAATCAGGGATGGAGCTGGGTGAAGGATTGATATTGGGGGAGAAATTTTGGTTAGGATGACCACGGACGTCTCATTGGGAAGGTGGCATTTGAAAGACCTGAGAGAGGTGATGAAACGAGATGTCAGATACCTGGGAGAAGAGCATCCTAGACAGAAGGGATGGCAAGTACAAAGGCCCGGGGCACAAATATTCTGAGAAAAGGAAGAAGGCCAGTTTGGCTGGAGTAGATGGGAGGGGGTGAGAAGTGGAGATGCAACCCAAGTGAGGCAGTCACAGAAGGCCTTGAAGTCATACTAAGAATTTTGGCTTCTGCTCTTAGGGCTCCAGGGAGTCACAGAAGGGACCTCTGGCTGCTGTGTGGTCTCGTCTCTACTGTGTCGGAGGCAAGGGACGATGCAAGGACACAAGTTAGAGGCTTTAGCAATGATTCAAACAAGAGCTGATGATGGGTTGGCCAGGACGGCAGTAGCAGCAGTGGTGACTCTGGGTGTATTTCAAAAAATAAGCAGGATTTGCTAAATAAGATGTGAAGTATGAAATAAAGAGCAGAGTTATGGATGATTCTAGGGTTTCTGCTCTAGAAACTAGATTCTAGCAACTAGAAAAATAGAATTTTCATTTTTCTCAGACAGCAGGCTTGCAGGGAATCTCGAGTGTGGCTCTGGATCCATAGGGTTCTAGACACCGTGAGATATGGTGTGAGATTTCTATGGCTGCTGTAATGAATTATCACAAACTTGATGGCTTAAAATAACAAAACATAGTCTCTCACAGTTCTGGAGACCAGAAGTCCAAAATCAGTTTCAGTGGGACCAAGGTGTCAGCTGGGCCACAGCAGGGTTTCAGGGAAGAATCCATTCCTTACCTCCTCCAGCTTCTGGTGGCTTCCAGCATTCCTTGGCTTGTGGCTGCATCACTTCAACCTCTGCTTCCCTCTTCTGTGTCAAATCCCCCTCCCTTCCTCTGGTAAGGTGACTGCATTTAGGGCCCATCCAGATAAACCAGGGTCCTCTCCCCATCGCAGAAGTATTTAAAATAATCACACCTGCAAACTCTTTTTTGCCATTAAGGTAACACACACAGGTGGCAGGGACTAGAAGGTGGATGTGTTTCGGAGGACAATTATTCCGCCTACCACAGACATCCGACTGGAGACGCTGCATGAGAAATTCCCTATATGAGTCTGGGTGTCAGAGAAGAGGTACAAGCTGGAGGTAGAAATCTACAAGTCATCAGCATTTACTGTCATGAGACTGGACCACACAGACAGGGAGTGTAGAAAAGGAAGACATCCAAAATATCCCAGCCTGGGGCCCTCCAGTGTTCAGAAGTGTAGGATATCTGGAGAAATTAGCAAAGGGAACTGAGGAATAGTAGCTGGAGAGGCCAGAGGAAAACTGAGAGGCTTCTGAGAGGCACCTAAAGAATATTTCTGAAACAGCAGAGATTGATTGACTATGTCAAGTGCACTGATGGGTCCAGTAGGATGATCTGAGAACACTGAATTTAGCAATGTGGAAGTCACGATAAGGGCAGTTTGAATGCAGAGGTGGGGATAAAAGTTCGATGGGAGAGGTCCTGGGAGAGAATGAAGAAAGGAAAGAGCAAGCACTGATGACTGCCTTAACTTTAAAAAAAAACAGCAAAGAGAACAGCCATTGAAACTGCTCTAACTGGAATTCTAGGATCCCAAGAAGAGGGGATGGATGCTGAAGATTTCACTTCACTGCTTTGTCCAAAGTCGGCGTGGTGAGTCTTTCTTACCACCATTAAGACTGACCGCATTCTGAAAACTCCCCAGAGAAGGCTTGTCCCTGAAGATGAGATCCTTGATCACCACAGTAAGATGGACCACACCCTCACTGAAGTCCCCAACACAGGCAAGGATGCCTTGACCCTTAGAGATGTGCTGTGCAGCCCCCTCCAGGCACTGCAAGGTCTTTAAATAACAAGGTTTCTGAGTTGGTGGGAGCAACACACTGTTATGCACACACTCTGGAGATGTAGGGCTAATTAACCTTGAGGTAGGCAAGTTTCCAAGTCTCTCACAGAAGTTTATTTATGCCTCATCTAACTGAGGGCAATGACTGCAGCCTCTGATTTTAATTCTACGTTTGAGAAGGTGTGAGGCATAACTTTCATGCTAATGGAGAACGGCTTGAGTAAATTAGCACCAGCTTGTAAGGATTTAGTTAAGGAAAATTACGATTCTCTCATGAGTTTCTAGAGGACACTGCAGTATACTTACCTTTTCATAACTGCGACACCTGAGAGGACACAAGGCCAGGCTCCAGCAAGACTCGGGTGATCCCAGCTGTCATTTATTAAGTGCTTACTCTGTGACAAGCACTGCACCGGATGCTGTGTGTGTATTATTTCTTAATCCTCATAAGAGTCTTATGAAGAAGTTACTTCTGCTACTCAGAAACCTTGTTATTTAAAGACCTTGCAGTGCCTGGAGGGGGCTGCACAGCACATCTTTAATTTTAAAGTTAGGGGAAGTCACACGGCTTCATGCCATTCCCATGAATGCAAAAGCACAAAACGTAGAGCCTCTTCTGTGGAGGTGAGATGCCTGCAGTTCACCAAGGAAGATGGAACCGGGGCTTCTGGAAGAGGTCTTGTGTCCAGAAGCCAACCTGCTTCATTGCCCTGCATCTGGCAATGCTTTGGCCATAGCCAGCATCCATTAAAATTCTCCATTAGAGAAAGAAAATGAAATGCTTCCTTTGTGAATTGAGACAAAGCCTAGAAGGTGTGGGGTAGGAGGTTGCTCCTTATATAAAAGAAGCCTTGTAAATACAGACATTTGTTTCTGGGCAGAGCAGTCCACTGAGTTTATTGAAGGAAATGGGATGTGGTTATCAGCTCAGCTGGACTGTGCATATTAAAAAGGGGAAAAACGGGGTGGGGAGTATAGCTCGGTGGTAGAGCGTATGCTTAGCATGCACAAGGTCCTGGGCTCAGTCCCCAGTATTTCCATTAACAACAACAAAAACAACAACAAACACACACACAAGTAATAAAGAGGGAAAGAACAAAAGGCAGCTTCCATTTCCCCACAGCCCATGTGCCCAGCAGAATTGTTTTTTATTATGGCAATTATTTCAACAAGGTGGAACTTAATACAATACCAGTACTAAATAGCCTCACAGAATAAGTGGGGCACATGAGGCTGAGATTCGGCAGATGAAGGCGATAGCTGTCGGTTCCCAGAACATTAACGGGCTACCCAAGGGCAGATCTAGGCAAAATTTGTAAAACGAGAGTTATCTTCAACAGTTTTTCTGATTGACCCCTTATTCATTTAGGAGACCCCAGACAGCCTCGGGTGTTGGCTACCCTCGAGTAATCCCAGCTGCCCACGCCACTCCCCAACGGAGGCCCCTATTCCTGCTCCTTCTTGCTCTCATCAGAATTTGTGTTCAGCTCCCTCCTAGGTGACCACCAAACTGATCTTATGAGAACAGGAGCTCATGTTTTTCAGGGAGGAGAAGCACTTTTAGGTGTCGTTCAAGCCATGGCCAACTCACCTTCCTTTATCCAGCTTTGGACCCACCTCTGAAATTGGCCACACTTCCCCTGGGCTGGGTATAATCCTCTGAGAATCTGAGAGGTGTGCACTAAGCAAGACATTCACGATGAGGATTCACTCATATAAAATGATTTTTGTAGATCTAATAATTATTGAATAGAAATTAATTTCTCAAACCCAAAAGAGGTACTAATAGGACGGAATTACTCTCTAAAAAGGTTGCTTTTTCCTACCCAAACCTTCCCCTACATCACAAAACAAAAAACACAAACTCATATACACAGCCCAGTGCCTGTGCTCCACTACCACACAGAACCAGGTTAGTTACCTGTTTCTGTGACTTGTTAACTGATATCAGGCAGCAAGTTCCCTCATCTGCAAAACCAAGGTGGTACTAGTACACGCCCCCTAGGGCTTTGTGGCAGATTGGATGTGATAACTCATGTGAACCCCTTAGTACAACACTCGGCTTCTAGTAAACGTTCAGAAGATGTTAGCGCAGTACCATCACTCCTTGAATAGCAACGACTACACTTTAATGTGTAGTTTACTCAGTGCCAAGCACTATTCTAAGCAAGAAACCTTGGAATGTAGGTTAACTCATTTAACTTTCACAACAACCGTATGATGTAGGCATACAGTTGTACCCATTTGAAAGAGGAGCAAATGAAGGCACAGAGAGGTTAAGAGATTTGCAAAAGTAACACAGCATGTAAGTGGTGGAGCTACCACTCGAGCCCTATCTGTCAAGCTCCCAGGTCTGTGCTCTTCACCACAACCACCAATCTCTGGGGCTTCTGGAAGGCACACCAAGTTGAACCCCCTCTTATATCACAGAAAAGTTGTGTTTGTGGGGCAAAGAGAAGATTATATGTGAACTCTGTCCCCAGAAGGAAAAAAAAAAGACGTTAAGCAATTCAAGTGCCTAGAGAAGACTTCTGGTAGGACAATGTAAACTCTACACGCCCAGGGGGAGTGAACAGTTCTTAAATCTGCAAGTGAAGGTCTATGTTTCTATAATGTGGAGATTAAGGGGTGTAGTTCCTCATTTGGAATGAACACATCACCATGAACTTAGGTTCTTAAGAGAGGGCCTATAAAAAGTGCTAATGAAAGAAGGGAGGCACAGGAGGGAAAAATGAAACAGAAGGGAGATGGGAAGGCAGTCATATTCCTGGAGCATAATTCACACTCTGCCCAGGACCTGACACCGCTTACGGGGACCGCCTTTCCAATAACATGTACAATACACAATGCTCTAAGGACTTGTATGATGTTGAAATGTTTTCTTGAGTGAGATTCACAGTGGGAATTCTTGTTGTTGGACGTTCCTTCAGGTTTATTAGGCCACAGTGACCTGTGAGAACTGCTGTCTGTGTCACAGGGCAGCGTTGGGCATATACTGCCACTTACTGTATTTATTCACGCGTGGCTCTTGTCTCTCTGGTTTGGATGCTGCCCTGCCTTGTATTTATTTCACTCATTTGGTACTGGCGGAAGGAAGGAAGGACGGGAAAGGAAGAGAAATTCTTTTGTGGAGATTTGCTGAACTTTTTCTTTCCAATAACTCTAAAGAAAATTTTCCAACATGATTCTTTTCAAAAGCATCTCATCTTTTAATAAAATCTCTTTAAAGTTGGATCAGAAGAGGAGATCTGCACTCAGGGATTCATCACAATAAAGTATGGGCCACTCTGCATTTAGATTGCAGCTCCTAGGGCCAAAACGATTAGCTGCCAACCCTGTGGGTGTTTCCTGGTCGGCGGAACAAAACCAAACCCAGGGCCCACAGAGGGAGCAAGAGGCCTCCAAGGTGTGTGCCTCCGCCCTATATCTGGGAGTAGGTCTGTTGCCATGGGGATAGAAGCCCTTCAGCTGGCAGGAGAACTATTATTTTCAGCGGCTGGCTACATGCTGGGAAGCATAATTTTTTTTTTTTTGCAAATCGCACCCATAATTTCTACCAACAAACTCTGAAAACCTATCACTAGGTTAGAGTAGAAGGGAACAAATAAATTGCATTTCAGCTCCTTTTCCTTGCAGTTGTTTCTTTTGTAGAAAATTAGAAATTATAAGGCAGGAGAGTGGGCAAGGAGTTCCCATCAGTTGTGAGAAGCAAACCAACCATCTCTGCTCTGTCATTGCCATTAGGTCCTCTAGAAACTCTTCACTGGGCTGAGCTGAGACCTGGGACTTGCCCTTCAGGCTTCCAGATTCACTTGCCTGGTAATTCTGAAGAGGTCCAGCCCTCTGTAGAGGCAACTTCTCCCAGGGCAGCACAAGACCAAGCTGCAGCGCCCCAATCCCAGCCTCTTTTTTGATTTCCTAAAGGACCGTTTTGACCACACAGATAAATTCTCATTTAAATTCAGGCACGTACACCCACAGGCCGATCGACAGAGATGCCATGAATTGAATGATAAATAATGCATGCAGACAAAGACAACACCAGTACTTATTTGCAGATGAAAGAACACTAGAAATTATTTCTGATGGAAATATAAAAGATTAAATTCAAGCAGGGAGTGGAGGAGTAAGTTTTTTTTTTTAAAGATCCTGAAGATACAACTTCGTTGTTTCACTTTCAGAAAGGCACTTTGTGCCTTGGGTTGGGAATTCAGTGGGCACTGGTAACTTAGGCCCCAAAAGATGACACTCGTCCACTAAGGATAGAGCCCAAGGGAGCAGAAATGGAACTTAAATTTAAGATTGCGCACCTGCTGGCGGGGCGGTCTGGAATTCCTCTCCCTCCTCCTGATAATTTTCTTTGGGGTACTATCCCTTTTCCACTCCCATTCCATATAGCCAAATGGTATTGTGTCCCACCATCCATGGTGAGGGGAACAGGGCTGGGATATGACCAAAGTCATCCCAATGAGACCAGTTGCTGGGCTTGGCTCTCCTTTCACTGAAGTTTCCAGCTGGTGGGATGTCAGACTGGAGCATCAAGGGCTCATGAGGTCAGGAGAGCCTGCCTGGAGAACACAGGAGCCGAGAAATGGAGAGCTCCAGATTCCTCCCTATCATGTGGCATTGAGTGCTTGAGTCCAGCCATTCCTGAAGCCAGGCGAGCCTCAACGTTTCAGTTACATGAGCCAATGAATTCACTTTTGTGTTTATGTCAGTTTCAGCCGGGTTTCTGTCATTTTCAGTTAAGCACTCAGTCAGGGGGACTGGTGGTTCCCACTCGAATAGCCTAGAAGACATCACTGTGTAATAGAAACAAACCTGAGTTTTAATTTTTGAGGAAGGGAGATGATCACCCTATGCTCAGGCAATCACGAGCCCAGGTGGGGTAACTTCTCATCTCTGTGGTGTGATTCCAGCCTCACCTTTGACAGTAAGCGTCCCAAAGGGACTTGAGCGAGAACTCATATTTCTAAAACTGAGAGAGTTTGGGACACTAAATGAGAATTACTTGTGGTACCCCAACCTTAAATTTTGACAGCTTAAATAAGTGAATATCCAACATATGGATAAACATATACAGATGTGGAGATACAGATATAATTACCAACATGAAAGCAATCTTCTTGTGGTTATTAGTAAGAAGGTTTAACCCAATGACGGGTAAAACCTACATATGAAAATTTGGGTTTGCCCACTGATAAACTAGGGAGTAATTTATTAGTTACGGACTACACAGGCTGTCTGTAAAGAATTACATGGTAGACGAGGCCGTCACCTGAGATGGGGGTGAATATTCTCAGAAGCAGGGATCATGCCCTGGGAAGACACCTCAAAAGAAGTTTACTACAATATGGAAAAGACAATTTAAAAGGAGCAAATTAAAACAAAAATGAGAATCACATCAAAACTGAAAATTACAAGACTATACACTACTGGAAATAGGCAAATGAGCAAGCTATACTTATAAACTGCTCCAAGCAGGAGAGATGACCGACTGTCCATAAAGGAGAGAGAACCATGGCTAACTTGAACCATGAAAAACCTGATATCTTCCGTCTCAGGGTTTAGGAAAATTCCCACAGGCAGGAGGCAAAATTCCAGTCTGTTGGGAGGAGCTGGTGTGGATCAGTCCCACGCTCCTGCACATGGTCCAGAAGCCATGCTCAGAAGATAAGCTGTCTTCCCTCTTCTGTCCACAGACACAGCCTCCAGCCAGGCTCTTTGATACCTCATCCTGAGCTAATCTACCCAATCCTTCTGACTTTACCTTTGAAATAGATACAGACCCTAGCTTATTCTTTTGGTCCTGGCTACCATCAGGTAGCGTCTCCCAATTGGTCTCCCTGCTTCCACCCTCACCCGCCTATAGTTTCTTTTATAGACCACAGAATGAGCCTTTAAAAACACAAGTCAGATCATGTCACTCCTTGGCTAGAAACCTCTCCATCTCCCCCAGGAAAAGCCAAAGTTTGAAGGGTCAGAACAAAAAACATGGAATGATTATGACACATTTCAACCAGATAAGGAAATGAAAGCAAAGGGCAACATTTTGCCTTTTTTCTCTAGTTGAAAGGCCAGGGCAAAACCCACCAGAGAATACAAGTACATTGATATTCAAAGTTTCATTTTAAAAAAACATTTAAAAATAAAGGAGAGGAAACTGAAGCATTATGGGGAAGAAGGAGGAAGTATAGGACTGAAGTCAGACCCCCAGTGTGGCTAGGAGAACGGCCCTCTCCCACACCTCTGGGCCGTGCTTTTAACTTGAGCTTATGTCCGCAGTTAGATTTAGTCTGGATTTATAGCCCAGCTCTAGTTCTTAACCAGCTGTGAGATGCTGGACAAATTACTCACCTCCCTCAGTGTCAGTTTTCTCATCTGTGAAATGAGGATGCTAACAGTACCTACGTTATCAGGTCGTTATGAGGATAAAGTAAGGTAATACGTGTAATGGGATTAAAACCTTGCCTAACATATTATGGGAATTCAAAATGTTATTAATAGTTGTTACTGTTTGTGTTAAAGAAAAATTTCAGGTAATTTAGTTTGGAGAAAGAATCAAAATATTGCTACAATAATGCTTGCAAGGGAAAGAGGCCCATAATAGGCCAAGTCAGAGTTATTCTGTAGGAAAACAGAAGAGTACAAATATCATTGTTAGTTTTGGAAAAAAAAGAATGCCTGGTTAAATGTCCCTGAAATCAGAAAAGATAGTCAGAAAAGACAACCAGCTGAAACTCAGTTGGGTAGGAAAGTAACTAATTTCCTAGACCAAATCGTCATCCTATTAAATTCAGCAGAAAATTGCATAGGCATTTTTTTCTCTAGGAAGAAGTAATGGATTTTTATCACATAGAAAAGTACTGCCCCAGACCAGATTTGGAACATTTTTTTTAACTGAAGTGTAGTTGATTTACAATGTTAGTTTCAGGTGTACAGCTAAGCAATTCAGTTATACATATACACACATATTCTTTCTTTCAGATTTCATTATAGCTCATTACAAGAAATTGAATATAGTTCCCTGTGCTATATAGTAGGTCCTTGCTGTTTATCTATTTTATATGTAGTAACGTGTACCTATTAATCTCAAACTCCTAATCTATCCCTCCCCCTGGTTCCCCCCAGTAACCACAGTTTGTTTTCTATATCTGTGAGTGTATTTCTGGCTTGGAAGAATTTTTCTATTATGGGGAGAAGTACACTAAAACTTCATACTCTCTCACTGCTTCCTTGGAAGTTTTCTATAAGGGGAACGTGATGATGAGTCATGTGATCATCTCAAGATAATGACAGTGAGGTCTCACTCCCAAAGTAGACCCAGTGTATGTGAATAGGTCATATGACACCACAAGAGAAGAGTATAAAAGGAGTTCCAGTCATAATAACGATCCAATGATATCATGGAAAGAACATAGTGTTTGAGCCAAGCAGCCTTATAGCCAAATCCGGTTTGGTCAAATTATTTAACCTCTCTTAGCCTCACTTTACTTATCTGAAAATAAAGATGACACTGTATCTCACAGGGTTATTGTGTGGCTAGGGTAAGACAAAAACATGTCAAGTACCCAATATGCTTGTCATATAAACTCAAGATAATATTGATTTTCCCTTTTTTCTCCTCCCCACTTCTCTTTACCTACAATGCTCACAATAGCTAGGAATCTTCAACTTTTAGGTCAGATACAATCCATTAAGTCTCCAGGCTAGTTGTCATACCCGCCTTTCTGCATTTGCTAGGAATCCTCAACAGAAGAGCAAACCAGCAACAATTAGCTTCTCCCCTGCACTCCCAGTGGCCGCACTCATCACGAGAACGTAAAGCCTGAGTCAAGGGTATTATCTTCTAGTGGCCCCAAGGTGCCCAGTCTTCAGAGCTTCAGACCCACGTGAGACCCCCAGTGTGGCTAGGAGAACGGCCCTCTCCCACACCTCTGGGCCGTGCTTTGTAACTTGAGCTTACGTCCACAGTTAGAATGGTCCCAATAGCTTTGACATGTGTCCTCCACCCCTAAGCACAGCACTCTCCTGCTGCTGGGGCTGGGCAGGGAAAGATGTTACAGAATCTCCTTCATCTCTCTCATCAAAAAAATAAAAATTCCCATGCATTAGATTAGAAGCAAATATGGTGATGGTGTGTATTTGGGGGAGAGGATGGAAGAAGGGTTGTTTACTGGAAGCAGGCAGTTCTCTATGCTTACTTGCAGAATAAACGTTTATTGACTATTCTGAATTTGAATGATGTTCGAGGAGGGAAGAAAACATAGATTCAATCTCTACTACATTCATGGCAAGTTGAAAGGAGGAGACTACTCCTTAAGGCCACAGCAGTTCTTTTTTTTTTTTTCGGTATGTATGTATATATATTTGTGTCTCATTCTCTGTTATATCCTCCATATATGTGCACATAATGGAATGTCAATGGTTACTGAAAGTATGAATAAATTAATTAATATTCCTCTTTGGCCAACTTAATATGTATGCAAAAGATGTAATTTTTTTGAGTTTTATAATATATCTCAGTATTTATTTAATGAAGGAAATGCTTCATTTCATAAAGCAGATGTGGCCAGGGGCTTATAAAACAACTGGTACACTTACTCTGTAGTTTGCAATTCTACTACACAAATTTTCAGAAGATGTGATTCTTGTCAGACTAAAACATTTTGATGAAGTATCAGGGCACTGAAAATGATGGATCACTGTGTAAGTGAGGTTAATAACACATGTGCATTGTCAAAATTAAAGATTGGGCTCAGATGAGTCAAATGAGACTCAACAAAGAAAAACAAAGTGGTTCCCATATGAACAAAACGGGGCAAGCTGAGGACCGGGACTGTTGTCTGGCTAAGCGTGAGTCATAAATGGTTTGGAAGTCCACAGAAGGCCCCACGGCACCAGCAGACCATGGTGTGTCAGGCTGGGCCGCAGGGATTTTGTGCTAAGGTCAAACAGACGTGTATTCATTACTTTCGATTTGGCCTGCACTAAGTACAAACCCAGTGGGATACCAAGTATGTTCTTCTTCAAGTCCCAAATTTCAAAATTAATGTAGACCAGTCAAAGAAGTTTTCAGAGGAAAATGAGGATGATAAAATTTTTGAAAAGTAAGTCTCATGAGAAAACACATATAAGATGGACGATGGTTGGCTTTTAAGGAACGAGATTGAGGGGAGCCATGAGTCTTTGAGTCAATAGTTACTTTGCAGAGAGGACAAAATGATTTATTCTCTCCAGACCCAGTGGACTGTTGAAATGATAAAGGCATGGTGCTGACCTTGCTTCCTGAGCACTGATAAAATCTAGGACGTAGGCAGTGAGGACAGTCATTAGCATGGTCTGCTCCATCTGGGGCAAATGCTGGCCTTTAGTCAACATATTACTGAAAGCCCAGCTTCTCCCTACTAGCGTAAACAGAATCTACCTCCCAAGAGATCTCAGAAAGAGGAAACAGTTCCTCATCCTCTCACATAGAAGGTATCAAAATAAAACTATTATCTTCTAGGAAAAAGCAATACGGTAGAGTGGAGAGGCATATGCCCTCACCACCAATGCCAGGTCCCTCTGATTCCTGGGCATGTGAATTGGTGAGGTCTTCAGGTGCTGGAGTCAGTGGAGGGTGGGGTCTCTGTCCCCTGTGAACTTTGTATACTTTAGTTTGGTTTATGCCTCCCAAATATAGGCCTAGAACCTATATAAGTTGTACTGAGATGCAAAAAGGAAGGTTTTTTTATAGCATGCAGAGCAATATGGCTCCCTCCTGGATGTTTAACACCTCATCCATCACCAAGGACAAAGCCATAGGCACTCAACAAAGACCCAGTGCCTTTTCTCCAGCTCAGGCCTGCTCGCCTGCCCCCGTCTCGCCCTGAGCATATCTGTTCCGTTCTGTATCTACATTCTCTGTCCTGCCATCTCTCCCCTAGTTTGCAAGCATGCCACTCTGTCCCCTCAGATTAACACTCCTGTGTAGGCCCTGCTTGGCCCTCATTTCAGACTTTGCCCCAGTGCTTTCTTTTCGATTTCCCTGGAGTGCCTGCTCTGCCTTCTGAGAGCCAGCCTCGCCTCCCCCCGCACCAGCTCAGGTTCCTAAATCCCAGACCTGGACAGAAGTCCCAGAACCCCAGGTCTAGGAAGCAGAAAGCTTCACCATACTCCCTAAGGTCACTCTGAATGTAACATTCTAAATATCTAGAAGGGTCATTCAAGATGAAAAGTGGGGGCATTGGGCTGAGATTCTGAATCTCTCAACCTGCTGCTCTACTCTAAGAATGCGAGGGAGGGAGACGAAGACCCCTTCCCCTCAACCAGGAAAAAATCCCTCTCTCTGTTCTGATAAGACAGGGTCACGAACAGTATGGCCCCAGGGATCAGAGAGGCGATGAAAATGGCTGCGGTGGAGCCAGAGGAGGAGTGGTGGGAACCACGGCCACTGTACTGCAGCCCACCTGAATCGGCCCACCGGGGCTGGCACAACAAAGCGCCACAGACTGGGGGGCTTAAACAACAGAAATCTCTTCCTCACAGAGGTTGGGAGTCCAAGATGAAGGAGTTGGCAGATTTGGTTCCTTCTGACACCTCTCTCCTTGCTGTGCAGGTGGCTGTCTTTTTGCTGCATCCTCACATGGTCTCTCCTCTGTGTCTGCCTGTGTCCTAATCTCCTCTTCTTATAAGGACACCAGTCGTACTGGATTAGGACCTCATCCTAACATAATCATCTCTTTGAAGACTCTGTCTCCAAATACAGTCACATTCAGAGGTCCTGGAGGTTAGGACTTAAACATATGAATTTTGGTGGACACAATTTGGCTCATGACACCATCTAAAAGGGGGGCCACTACTTGACTTCTGTCCACATATGCCATCATAGTGTGGGCCCAACACTGATGGCGCATCTTATTTCTCAGAAGAAAGCAGAAATCTGGAATTTCACACGAAATCCTCCATTTTTAAATGTGCACAACTAATTTTTATTTCTTAAAAATACCGCATGGGCTGCAGGTGCCCATGGGCAGCCGTCTTGTGACCTCCTCAGTTAAGCTTATGGTTCCCTGGAAACCCCGCAGCAGCACAGCAGTCTGAGATGCTCAAGCTGAGGCAGCTCGAGCTGAGGCGGCCCAAGCAGCTCTGGCAAAGGCCGGCCCCGCAAAGACCGACCTCAGGAAGGGGCTGAAAGGGAAAGGGCGCACTTGTCCCTGAAGTCGGGGCTCTGGAGGTTAGCACCCTGTCCTGAGCCCCTGCCTGAGTCTGCTTGTCCTTGCCAGGGCAGGAGAGTGCACCAGGGGACATGAGCCCAAAGAGGAAAGGGGAAAGTGAACAACTGCTCTGTGGGAGTCAAAGTATTTAAACTTGCTACCTTTGCACCACACACTTCTCCCCCAGCACCAGGGCTAAACAATGTTACTGGCCCACAATCAGCACCTCTGTCTTCAGGGACAGAGGGATGGAGGAGGTTTTCTTTGCAGAGGACTAGGAATGCACAGGAGAGTTGGGCCCCCACAGAGCCTGCCAGGAAGCCCGATTCCCAGTGGCCTTCAGGAAAACAATCGATCTGACCTGGCTCAGTCCCCGAGACAATCCTATAAACAGTGCATTTCAGAGAAGACCTGTGACTTCTCTGGGCTTCTTTCAGACACCCGGGGAAAGAAGCTGCTTCTCGGTACAGTAATGGTAGCGGTAGAGAGATTGTGAGCGGAGGGTCACATGTGACCCTTAATAGACATAACTGTGCCAGATTCCTGGTAGCCAAAGACTACCAGGCTCCAGAGCTGTCTGGTAGGGGTCGGGGGCTGAGAGGAAGGGGGTTGGGTAGGTTTCGTTTGTCAAATGGGCAGGAGAAGGTCAAGTCCTAAGAGGCAGAGGTGAAACTAGCAAAGTAGATCCACGTGGACAAGGGCCATGATCTAACTCAGGGAGGGCAAACAGGACTGCGCTCATGCACCGAGTCTGACTGCGGTAGTTGAACATGATCTGCAACCTTGTGGGGACACTGAAGGAAAGGGTGGGTGATTGATTAGCCCTGTCTGCCCTGGGCACAGGGTGGGGAGTGGTTATGACTGTTAATCCCTGCTGGAGGAGGTCAGGCAGTACCAATCAAATATCCACACTTGGGGATGGGAAACAGCAAGGGTGTTTCTGCCATAAGAGGCCAGAAGCTTGGTGAGGGGTCTCAGTATAAGAAGCTACAACAAAAACAAGGGATTCTGTGTTATTTGTTTGGAGAGCAAAACAAAAGCTAAGGAACATGGAGGTCAAAGCAGAGAGGTGAGAACTTGAGGTGCTGGTTTTCAGAAGCTAACTAATAACCTGAAGACCAGGAAAGAGGTTCTCAATAGCCAAAACAAGCCAGGGGCCAGAACGGAGGGAAACAAGGAAAATGAACAAGAGCAGCACGGATCAGGGTACATGAGCACCTGGGGTATGGTTTGTTTGCTGGAGGAGCCAGGCAGCAAACAACCTCAGACAGAGTGATCCAGTGCTGCACGTCTGACAGAGAACCCAGCTGCAGCTGGTTAAGAAAAATCACTAAATCACTTCAGGGCCCAGCCTAAGACAGGCCAACTCCTAGACCGCAAGCTCACTTACTCACTCACGGGAATATTTGCTAAACAGCTGCACTGTGTCAGAAGCAGAGAGGTAACATGGCATACTTGGGCCCTGAAAAGGCTCAAAGTGAGGCAGGAAAAACAGACAGGCTGGAGTCACCACAATGAATATGCTG
The DNA here is from genome assembly GCF_048564905.1 of Vicugna pacos. Taxonomy (NCBI): domain Eukaryota; kingdom Metazoa; phylum Chordata; class Mammalia; order Artiodactyla; family Camelidae; genus Vicugna; species Vicugna pacos. The sequence goes on along the minus strand of NC_132994.1, from coordinate 36,428,640 downwards.
AGCGCTGTGCTAAAGGTAAACACAACACGTGGTGGGCGCACGGGTGCAGCAGAAATTAACATTCATATCAAAATGAGAGTGAGCTTGTTGAATTCAAGAGCCAGGACAACAAACACTACCTAACATGTACCAGGCATTGTTATCAATCCTTTACACATATTAACTCTTTTCCTCCTCTGAGTGAGATATTTTGTTATTACCATTTTACAGATGGAAAAACTGAGGCTCAGGGACATGAAGTAACTTGCTCAAGGTCCCATAGTTGGTTAAATGGCAAAGCCACAGTTAGAGCCTTGGTGGTCTGCCCCTAGAGCCTGTGCCATGCTGCCTCTTAGGGAAAGTTTAGAATTAGATCTAAAACATCATTCTTGACAGTTGTTTCAGGGTTAAAATGAACCCTGAAGTCCATCTAATTCAAGTGATACACCGGATGGGGATAATTAGGTGAAAGTCCTAAAAAATCTTTAATTTCTAGATTGTTATAAACACTGTGAGACCACAGAAGTATCCCATTCTTCTCTTTTAAGCGTTAAGATTCCTGGGACAAAATTAATGGGTACCCAGCAAGGATGTTACTCAATCTGAAATCAAAAGAAATCAAGGATGAATGATCAGGAGGCTGAGGGCTATACTACCAAAAAAAGCCATGATCCCTTGCCTAGTTTCCAGATATGAGCAAGTTTTGTGGACCTGGAACCTAATAATTGAGCAACATCATAGCAAGTGTACCCAGTAATGATTCCTCCGGTCCTTCCCCAAAGAGAAGTGTGGTCATTCATCACGCATGCACTGAGGAAAGGGGAGTGTCCAAACATTTTGACTTCTGTTGAACACAAGATCTGACTTGGCATTGGTAACTGGAGACTCAAAGTATCAACATGGTCCTGCTGTTAGAGTGAGAACATATGGGTTTCAGGTAATAAATGGAGACAGCCTGGCCCAGGTCTGGCTTACAGTGAGCCCAATACATCCATGGACCCATCCAACAGTCATACCCATGGGCCCTAGTTGTGCAATTCAATGCACATACACCCACACTGATGCCTTGGTCTGTAGGGAAATCCAAGTGAAAACCTCTGAAACAGCGTTCTTCCCAGACCCAGTTCAAAATAGTAAATCAAAAGCAATATAGCTCCCTGGAGGAATGGCAGGAAACAAAATCCTAAAGGATGCATCTTACCTCCATTTACTTCAGTCTGATCCCTTCAAAAACTAGACGGATCCTGAAGGATGACAGTAGATGATGCCACTCAACCAAGCCCAAATGCAGCGGCTGTACCAGATGTGCTACATTTGTTGGAACATGGCCTTGGGTATGTGGAATGCAGCCCCTAAGCTGGCAAATATGAAAAAGAGGATCAGAAACAGATAACTGTATATTTACACCCTGGTCTCAGGGCTATATTAACTTTCCCACCTTCTGTCATCATATAGTCCAAAATAAAAGCCTGGACTGGTTAGATACACCACAGAATATCACACTGGCCCACTATACTAATGACATCATGCTAATTGGATTGGATGAACAAGAAGTGGCTAGTACGTTACAGGCCTGTCTAAACTACATGCACTCTGGAGGGTGAGAGAAAAACCTGATGAAGATTCAGGAACCTACCACATCAGTAAACAATTTAGGTATCCAGTGATCTGAGGAATGCCAGGGTGTCCCCTCCAAAATAGAGGATAAATTATTGCATCTTGCACATGGCTCTGTGAAGAAAGGCGGCAAACAACATCTTATTCCTGTAATGGGCACCTGAGCCCTCACCCCATGGATGAGGGTCAGGGAAAGTGGTCAGTAAGACTATTCCTGGAAGCCAGCACTGCTCAGAAAAGGCTAGCAATAATTTAATCATCAACAGAAGTGAGTGCAAATCACTTAATCCAAATGCGTCCCTACCTCGCTTCCTTTTACGGGGAACCCAAAGGCTACTCCGACAACACCCAGTACAAGAGGAACTAAGAGTAAAGATCTTTTTTTTTTTTTTTTGATGGTGGGAGGTAATCAGGCTTATTTATTTATCTATTTAAAGAATTTTTTAATGGTGGTACTGGAGATTGAACTCAGGACCTCATGCATGCTATGCATGCACTCTACCACTGTATACCCTCCCCTCCATGGATTCTTTTTTTTTAACATCTGTCCAGTGAATATATCGCTGGGGCCCCTCCTAGAGCCTTGAAAATGGTACATGTATAAACATGTAAGAGGCTGTGGAGTTTAAGTGTCATTAGCTTTTAGGCAAATCCAACCATAGCCAGGAATCAAGAGAATGAGCAGCTAGGTGAGACTGGAGGAGGAGGGGGCGTCAGGTCAGCACACACCCCGGGCTGGATATGAGTGCTTAAGTTTTAATGCGCGTTCCAGAGCCTCTTTTCTATTCCTATGCACATAAATGTTTTCACCACTGTGGCAATTGCCCAGGGCTTTTTGTTTGTTTATTTTATCAAACTAGGTTCCATCAAATACTCTCCTAATTAGGAACAGTTGGTGAAGTACAGGCGCTGGAAGAAGAGCCAGCTCTCCATCCTCATCCAAAAAGAGTCATGGAGACCAAGAGTCTGGCTCCTTAGATGCTGCGCTGGGTGGGAATTAGAAAGATCTGGCCATTTTTGCCAGAGTTGAAAACTCAAGAGCTTTAGACCAAAGCATGAGAGTTTGCAGCTTCAGTTTCCCCCATCTGCAGATCGATGATACTTGCTAGTCAGTGACTGCTGGGCGAGTGGCACTATCGAACTGCAAAATATTAGTAGTATTGCTTTTCCTCTTTGATCTCGTGGGGCCAGATACATTTATGATATTGTCATTGTTTCCATGGCAGCAAATCATATTGTTCCCAAACAGGGGATTTTATGACTGCATGGCTGGATTAAGAAAAAGGCAAAATCAGATTGGGAGTGAGAAATTTGCTCAAGCATAAATATCTTCAACGAGAGCAAGGGGAATAGAGCAAAATTGCCTTTGGTTTAAATGTTCTTTTCACAAGTTCATCTCAGTGCAGAAGCCCCTTCTCCAGGCATATAATTTGTGTAATGATGTTGCTTTGCTTGAATTCACAGAAGGCTAATGTTGAAGCTCTATTTTGGGAATGCTTCAGAATGCTAATAGTAATTGTTTTGCAGCAAATATCTGGATTTCGGCTGTAAGCGGTTTTGTTTGGCTTTTCTATTTTTTTTTAACTCTCTCAAGGTTTTATGTACACAAATTTATTTGAAATAAACCAATTTCCAGATAAGAATTGGCCTTTTGTCATCAGAAAATCTGTCAAGAATTCTCTCTCCTCCCCAGAGGCATCTGCTTTGCCTTGCTTTGGGTCCTGTCGACTTTATTCTCACATTTCCAGAGTCTCTCATTAGTTTCTGCCTATTGCCTGAGAAGAAAACAGAATTTCTAATTTTGAAGCCACTTAAATTGACCTCAGTTTCATTTAACTGTAGACGACACACAATGACCTGGGATTTTAAAACTCTGGGTCTCCCTTTGTCTCTCTCTCCCCTCCTCTCCCTCTCCACTCCCCCTCCCACCCTTAGCTTTCCCTTCCCTCCCTCCTCCCCCACTTCTCTCTCTTTCTTGTTTCCTCTCTCTCACCCTTTCTCTCTCTTCCTGCTTTTCTCTCTCCCCTCATCTCTCTTCCAACCCCACCCTACTCCTTTCTTTGCATAGAAATATTTCCAGTACCTTCTAAGAGTGATCTCCGCCTCTCTTCCTTTTAACCCTCAAATACTTAGACTCTGTAAGTTCCTGCTGGATTATAGCCTTCTTGCCAGGCAGCTCCCCTGGGGAGCACCACACAGCTCCCACTTTCTGCACGCCCTGGAGATTTGCTGCTTCTTATCCAGGTCTCTCAGTGACCTTTCTCCATTCTTATTTTGAGGAGTCCGTCTTGTTGAATCCTAAACCATGAATTACCAGCACACCTCAGAGATATTGCAGGTTTGGTTCCAGATCACCACAAAAAAGCAAATATTCCAATAAAGCAAGTCACACAAATTTCTTGGTTTCCCAGTGCATGTAAAAGTTATGTTTACACTATATTGTAGTCTTTTAAGTGTGCAAAAGCATTATGTCTAGAAAATGTACATACATTAATTTTAAAATAGTTTATTGCTAAGTCATAGCAGTAACATCAAAGATCACTGATCACAGATCATGATAATAAGTATGATAATAATGAAAAGTTTGAAATATTGCAAGAATTACCAAAATGTGACACAGAGACATGAGGTGAGACAATGCTGTTGGAAAAATGACACCAGTAGACTTGCTTGACACAGGATTGCCAAAAAACTTCATTTTGTGGAGAAAAAAAAAAAGGCAACATATGTGATGCACAGTAAAGCAAGCTGAGGTGTGCCTGTGCTCCTCAATCTGACTCAGTTAGCAAGTGCTCTGTGGTGATTAGTTTGATGTGTCAGTTTGGGTAGACTACGGTACCCAGTTATTTAACCAAACACTAATCTAGGTGTTTCTGTGAAGGCATTTGGTGGATGTGTTTAACATCTACAATAGCTGACTTTAAGTAAAGGAGATGACCTGCAATAATGTGGGTGGACCTCATCCAGTCAGTTGAAGGCCTTAAGAGCAAAACTGAGGTTTCAAAGAAGAAATCCTGCTTCAAGACTGTAACAAGAACTTCTGCCTGGGTTTCCAGCCTGCTGCCAGCTCCACAGATTTAGGACTTTCCAGAATCCCACAATTTGCCAGTCCTTAAAATCCGTGTGTGTATGTCTGTGAGTGTTCCATTTCCCTAAAGTACCCTTGCTGGCACACGCATATAAAGAAACTACTAGGTGTTCAGTGACATGCTGAGTAATGTACTGTGAGAAATAAAGGACACATAAGATGTGGTTCATTCCTCCTAAAAAGTTTATAACTCATGGGGGAACCAAAACTAACTGTGGCTGAAGTAATAGTAAATTGTTAAAAATAATAAAAATAAGATTTAGGTGTACTGTGTAGATGCTCAGGAGTTCAACACAAAGAAAGATCAGTGAGAACTGGAGGGGTCAGGGAACAGTTTATGGAAAAAGTGAGTATTGAGCTGGCCCTGGGGAGATGTGAGGATTTGGACAGGTATGAGCGAGATCAGAAGGCGCCTAGGCAAGACAAGACAAGCACATAGGTGAAGGCACAGAGGCAGGCATCAGTGCAGTCTGGTGACAGGACCAGGAGGAGGACAGCCTGACTGGGACAGGATACATTTGAAAAATACAGAAAGCAAGGTCGGAGAGGTAATTTGAGATGGATTTTGGATAAACCTTGGGAAGATATTTAGGCCTTAATGTGATAGAAAGAGACCCTAGAATTTAGAGAGAAAGATAATTTTTAGGTTGACTTAAATTCAAGTACCTTGCCCAAGCACCCATGGCTAGTTAGTGACAGAGCCAGAGAACCAGATTTCTTTTTTCAATTGAGGCGTAATTGACATACAATATTATATGAGCACCAGGTATACAACATAGTGATTTGATGTTTGTCAAGTCAAAATGATCACCACGATGAATCTAGTTAACATCTGTCACCATGCAAAGTTAATGCAATGTCATTGACTATGTTCCCCACGCTGCCCTTTACATCCCCAAGACATTTATTTCATAACTGGAAGTTTGAACTTCTTGATCCCCTTCACTAATTTTGCCCCCCCCCCAACTCTCTGGCAACATGTTTCATCAATGTCTTATGGTCTTCAGTGCATAGGTCTCTCACCTCCTTGGTTAAATTTATTTCTAGGTATTTTATTCCTTTTGATGCATGGTAAATAAAATTGTAAGTGAAACCGATTTCTTGATTTCTGATTCTGATAGTTTATTATCAGTGTGTAGAAACACGGTAGAGTTTTGTGCATTAATTTTTTATCCTGCAACTTTACTGAATTCATTTATTTGTTATAACAGTTTTTTGGTGGAGTCTTTAAGGTTTCCTCGCTATAGTATCAGGTTATCTGCAAAGAGTGACACTTTTACTTCTTCCTTTCATATTTGGATGCCTTTTATTTCTTTTTCTTGCCTAAATGCTCTGGCTAGGATGTCCAATACTATGTTACATAAAAGTGGCAATAGGGGCATCTTTGTCTTGTTCCTGATCTTAGAGGAAAAGCTTTCAGCTTTACAACACTTGAGTATCGAGTTAGTTGTGGGTCTGTTATATATGGCCTCTATTACGTTGAAGTACACTCCCTCTATGTCCACTTTATTGAGAGTTTTTTTGATCATAATTGGATGTTGAATTTTGTCAAAAGCTTTTTCTGCTTTCTATTGAGATGATCATATGATATTTATTCTTCAATTTGTTAATGTGGTGTGTCACATTGGTTGATTTGCAGATATTGGACCATCCGTGCATCCCTTGGATAAGTCCCACTTGATCATGGTATATGGTCTTTTCTACATTATTACATTCAGTTTGCTAATCTTCTGTTGAGAATTTTTGGATATATGTTCATCAAGGACATTGGCTTGAAGTTAGGGAACAAAGCCATGTAAATAGCTGGGAAAGTGTCTGGAAATAACCAGAGAGGAGAGCATGGAGCTCCTTTTTGGGTGCCCTTACCTGCTCTGGCAGGTGACTGGCAGGAGCATGAGATGGAGAGGCAGAGCAGTTTGAAGGTGTGGGGAAGGAGACAGGCTGAAACTGCCAGTAGCCTCTGCCGGATGAACATGCATTTTGGATGAATGGAGATCATGCCGGGCAGAGGAGCTGCAGAAGGCAGACAGTAAGGATGGGACGTGATCTCCGTCTTTCTCCAATAGAGATTGTACCCAGGGTACAATCCTTACCTGGTTCCCCATCTACCTCCAGAAAAAGAGCTGGCCCTTCCGAGTGCCCACTTCATCAAGGCTACCATTTTGCCAACTCCATGAGAAATCTTTGGTTCATTTTTTTAAATAAAAAAAAATTGAAGTATAGTCAGCTACAATGTGTCAATTTTTGGTGTACAGCATAATGTCCCAGTCAGGAACATACATACATATATTCGTTTCCATATTCTTTTTCATTAAAGATTATTACAAGACACTGAATATAGTTCCCCATGCTATAACAGAAGAAATATGTTTTTTTAATATATAGTGGTTAACCTTTGCAAATCTCAAACTCCAAATTTATCCTTTCCCACTCCCTTACCCCCGGTAACCATAAAATTGTTTACTGTGTCTGCAAGTCTATATCTTTTGTAGGTGAGTTCATTAGTGTCCTCTTTTTTCTTTCTTTCTTTTTTTAGATTCCACATATGAGTGATATGATATGGTATTTTTCTTTCTCTTTCTGACTTTTAGTCTTTATTAATCCAGTTCATTAGCAAGTCCTGCTGCCTTGTTCCTCTCTTGATATTTAGCCATTCTACCTTTCTTTTCATACCATCACAGTCTGAGAACAGACACAGGTGATTTCCCAGGGGAATCGTCTTCCTCCTCAGACATCTTCCCTCTAAATCTATTACCCTCCTCCACTGACCCTTGCCACCCCAGCCAGAATTATCTTCCCCTGTTGGTATTGTTTTTATTGAACCATCATTTTTATTTTACTTTTCGTACCCTTCTTGGGCTGGGATTCTAACAGTTTTCCACATCACCAAAGATAGAGCCAAGGGGTTGATCCTTTGTATCAGAGACCAGGGAGCTCTACCTTCACCTTTCCATTGTGTCCCTCCCCCTAGGCCTGACCTTCTTCTTGCCCCAAACCTGTTCCCAGGCGGTAGCACCTGCTCAGCCAGGCCATCTGGGAAGACTTGCTGAATGGAGCCAACACAGGCAGAGGCCTCCCTGGCTCCATCTGGTCATGGAATTCCCACCACTCCCTATATCTTCTTGGCACCTCATTTATGTGCTCGTCCTGATCTGTCACTCCCACTCCTGGCATATAAATATGATGTTACAGGATCACAGGGCTAAGGACAGTGAGGGTCTGTGGCTTTGGTTTGTCAGCTCTAAGGATGGCTCCCACTTTACGCAGCTGCTTAGGTCCTTGGTCTAAAAATATAGGGAGGACGAAGCGTCCCTGAAACCATGAAAGCTCAAGCACAATGATGTGCTCACAGCTTTAAAAACAACAGCAAAAAAAAAAAAAAAGCAGCATTTCCACGTTGATGTCTCATTAAAAGGCAACAGCAGGGCAAACTTAGGTATTACTGCAAATACGTGCTGTGAATCTACCAACTCTGAGTGGGTTGAAGTTCAGAAAAATGCACTCCCACTCCAAACCCCAAATCCCTATTCTCATCACAAAACAGCAAAGTCATGGGCCAGGAACTGTGATTTTAGCCTTTCTCTGAAAGCTCTCCTCCTGGCTCCTGACCCAGCTTGGAGAGCACCCTCTGGCCGCATTTTTCAGAGGAATGAACACCCCCAGCCTGTGAGCTAACTTGGCTGAAACATCACCCTGGAGACTCAGAACTGGCTTCAGAAGAATAGGAGGGGCAGAAGACCAGGGAAGAACAGAGACAGGGCGGGAAGCTTCTCTGGCTGATGACTGCTGTTGGATGTCCAGCTCGGGGGAAGGAAGTCTTCAACAGCAGAGAGCAGGAAGAAGAAACGGAGAGCTGGCCACTCTCTGAGAGTGGGTGACCAGGAGCCCCCAGCTTCCCCACAGGCACTGCCTGTGTGCTGTTTCTGGGCTCCCGTCTCTGTCCCCCTGCTCCACCCTCTCTCCAGCAGGCGTACACAGCCTACAGTCAGAGCAGTTGATGCTATCCTGGGCAAACTGTAAAGGCAACTGAGAAGGCTTTAAAAAACAAATCCCAGTGATCTATTTGGGAGAAATCTGCTGGTGAAATAAAAAGGCAACGTTTTGAATAGCACCGCCAGCCCTGATGGCAGTGCGCGCTGCAAGTGAAACAAACTCTTCAGTCCTGAGCTTCTCTATCGGGAAAACAGTGAGGAAATGTCTGTCTCGCCTTTGTTTGCGGGAAATTTCATGAGCACTCCCGTCTTTGCAGCTTTCATTCTGTACTCCTAGTCAAACACAAGTCCTGAACCACACACTAGAGGTCGCTGTTCATTACAATCTAGCCTCACCTCTGAGCCGGGCGGGGGAAGGCCTCCTGTCTTCGTGGTCTTCTCTGCAGGGGGAGTAACCTGCAGGCTCTGGGGGCAGGAAAATCTGCTTGGTTACACCCAGGCCAGATATGTCCGGATGCAGGGGCCTGCAAGTACGTTGCCCTTCATTACATAAACAGAAGTACAAAAAGAAGAAAAAGCAAATTATCAAAAGTGCTTCAAATTAATTAGAATTTTTTTAAAAATACTGCATAATTTGTGACGTTTAATACTCCTGGGCCTTTCCAACTGCCCAGGGGTATCACTTCTTTTCAGGTGACCCACCATGTACTGCAAGAAGAACCTGAGTACAAACCAGGGTTTAAACACGGACTATACCTGCAGCTAGCCACCACTACTGACGCCATGGGGCTGGGATCCTTCCCAGCTGGTTCTGCGCCCAGAATGTAAAACAGCTAAGACATAAAATGACAAGACAACAAAGCAGATAGCACGGTAAGCAGTTACAGCCTCTCTCGATGCTGAGATTTTTAGAGCTGCTACTCGAAGAGCAACACTGTTCTAATCAAAGACCATTGTCAGTGAACCAGAGCGCAGCCTGGCTGCCTCCTGTTATTCCTTTCCTAATTCTCCTATTTATGTCCACCTGTCCCCTCTTTAGTCCTAAATTGTAAGTTGCAATTCACTCAACACAGACCAATCCCAAAGGCGGCAGAGGCCGGAGCTGACATAAAAGTCAGTGGAATGACTGCTTCCAGACAAGGCGTGAAGCGTTGATGTAGTGTTTGCTGCATTTCCATATCTGTTCTTTACTCTAGATCCAGAGCAGAATCTAGATGGTGACGCAGCATCGTTACACCTGCAGGCACGGCTACAAGACAACGTGTAATGCAGCATTAAGACCATAGCCCAGACTCCAACTCTTGGGGAAATTCCCAAAAGATAAGAGTGCAGAGCAGCAGTGAAGACAGCCCTGGTGTTCTTGGTGAAGAGTGGGGCTTAGACCCTCCGGCCTGTGGGTGGTTGGGAGCACGAGGGGCTGGGGAGCGGCACAGCAGGGGACAGGGAAGTACACAGGAGGGAGCCTGGCTTCTGTGAGGAGACGCCCGCCTGCAACCCAGGTGGGGCTTGTCCCAGGCTGGGGTGCTGTTGCTGAGTTGGGAAGGAAGAAGGAATGACAGCACCAGAGCAGGAGGGACGTGATATGCACACTGTCAGAGAGGAGTTTGGCTGTGCACTTTTGCTATAGTGGCAAAATACACGTAACAAAAAATTTACCATTTTAATCATGTTTAAGTGTACAATTCAGTGTCATTAGTATATCCACATTGTTGTGCAACCATCACCACTATCAACTCCAGAACTTTTTCATCATCTCAAACTGAAACTCTGTACTCCCCATCCCCTTCCCTACCACCGGTCCCGATACCCTATAATCTACTTCTTGTCTCCATGAATTCGCCTACTCGGGTACCACATATAAGTGGAATCATACAACATTTGTCCTTTTGTGTCTGGCTTATTTCATGTAGCACAATGTCTTCAAGGTCCATCCATGTTATCGTACGTGTCAGAACTTCAATCCCTTTTAAGGCTTTTAAAAAATATTCCATTGTGTGTATACTACATTGTGTTTAGCTTTTCATCTGTCGATGGACATTTTTGGCTATTGTGAGCAATGCCACTATGAACACTGGTCTACAAGTATCCATCTGGGTCCCTGCTTTCAGTTCTTTTGTGTATATACCTAGGAGTGGAATGGCTGTATCAATATGGTAATTCTATGTTTACCTTTTTGAAGAACTACCAAACTGGTTACCACGGTGTCTACACCATTTTATATTCCCACCAGCAAAGCACAAGGATTCCACATCCTCATCAACATTTGTAATTTTTCTGCAGATTTTTGATGATGGCCATTCTAACTGGTATAAACTGGTATCTCCTTGTCATTTTGATTTGCATTTTCCTAAAGATGTTGAACATCTTTTCATGTGCTTATTGGCCATTTGTATCTCTGGTGAAATGTCTACTCAAGTCCTTTGCCCGTTTTTGGATGAGTTACACTTTAGAGGCAGTTTGATGTTTCAGTTTTGGCTTGGCCACTTCCTGCATTGGTGACCCTGAACTACTTACATAACGTCTCTGTGCCTCAGTTGCTTCCTCTGCGAGGTAGAAAAAATAGCATTTACCCCATAGGATTGTATGAGGATTGAGTGTGTTCGTATCTGTTAAAAGCTGTGAATAGTGCCATAGCAGACACTCAGGTTAGATTTAGTATTGCATGAGGTGGCTTGGAGAGGGGAGAGACCGAGTGTGGGGGAGTAGTCAGGAGACGGCGTCCTGCCATCACTTGGCGGGAAGGGCCTCCACCATTTCCTAGTGTAGCCTCTTTATATAGCAGGAAAGGAGAGAGACAAAAGTGAAGCCCCAGAGCCCAGCGGCAAGAGGGGTCCTTGGAGCCACCTCCTCAGAGTCCAAGTCCAGGAATTCTTCTACCCAGCTTTCTCTCTCTGACTTGGCTTCAGCCTGCAGCATTGGTTAATGTCCTCACGGGATATGATGTGAATCCCTTCAGCAGCCCCCTGATGTCCTCTTCTTGGCATCACAAACTTGCATCAGTGGGCCTGCAAAAGCCATCAGTTCAGAGGATCGGAAGGGGAGCTGGCATGAGCAAGAGGCAGTGTTGCCTCCAGAATTCCCTTTTGGAGAAAGGAACCCCAGGCTCTGCCAGTGCTCCGGGTGCTCTGGCTTTCAGACGGCACCACAATCCTTGATGACCTGTTCCCACAGTTCCCTCTGACGTCCTCCATGTGTGGCAGAGGCCAGTTAGAGTGGAAGACCAGGGACCATGGGACCCTGGGACCACAAAAAAGCCAGAGAGTATAGGCAGCCTCACTCACTTCAGATGATGGCCTGACTGAACTGAGCCCTGCTTAACTTTGTGTAACTGATTACTCTGTGCCCGCCAGCAAGCGTGAAGAGGTTAACTGCCTCCCAGCCCCCTTGGTGGCAGGTGACAACAGAAATTGCTGGATTAATGACCAGAAAATGAGCTGAGGCCACGCAGTCTGCTGAAAGTTGGTCCAGCACCTCAGACACAGAATGCCCAGAATCACTGGTGAGTCAATACAGCCTCTTCTCACAGTGTCCGAGGCCGAAGTTCATTTCCAATTCCCTAAATTGTCCCCAAACTCCAGCAGCAGACCCTGTTAACATCAGGTTTGGCAAACCTGGCCGCCTCGCATCTCATCTTAGACCCAGCTTAGAACGTGACTTCTGTCTACCACCCTCAACCACGCACGGCCGAGCCTTCATCTCTAAGTCACACCTTCATCTCTAAGCTGCACCGCCCCTCACCGTGCGGTCTGCTTTCTGATGACTCACGTCAGATTTCCTGTTTGGCTTCCTTTATAGATGCACGGTTCCTGGTGTTTTCACCCATCTTCTGCGGTGCATCCGGCCCGAGAACGCTTATCGCCCTTGTCAGTTTAGCAGCTGTACTTCTCCGCTGATGCTGCCCCAGGCAGGAGAAGATAACTTCACACTGTAAAATATTTTGAGTACTTCTTCTTTCTTATGCTTTTCCTCTTTTCTTCTAGGATTAATAAGAGTGGGCTTTTACAACACCAAGGCCCTAAATACGTCTGTAGTAGCCTGTCCAACAAGCGAGAAGCCAGAACAGGCCCATCACAAGGCCTCCCCAGTGTGAGGAGGAGGCCAAGGGAACCCCAGCACAGAGGGTGACCCCCCAACCCCCAGGCCCTACTCAGCCATTAGGAGGAACAGTTCAGAGCTTTGGGGGGTGCCCAGTCCCCCAAAGGGCAATTAACAACAAGGGTCATTAACACTGCACGCAGAAGGCAGCTGTGGTGTTGACTGGTTGTTTTCAAACTGTGCTCCCCAGAGGTGTCGAGGCACACAGAGACAGAGGAGACAGAGACCATAAGCAGAGAACGAGGGAGAGGCAGGCACTGGGCGTCCTCCCTCCATTCAAGCACAGCAGCTCTGAATTTCTATACGTCACACAAGCTTGTCCTTGGAAGACCAGCATCTGTGCCCCTAGACATGCCAACCCACCAGGGAACTTGAAAGGGCGCTGTCCTGAAGGCAGGTCCTGGGTCCAGCCTAGCCCCACGGCCTTTGGCAAATCACTGAGCTTGAAGTCTCCCTGCCATGTCTGAACTTTAAAAGCCTTGAACTAGGAGCTGGACAAGACCCTTCCTTTTGACTATTCTTTGTAACCCTTAGATGACCATGTCAGTTCCAAGTCAAAAAGCCTCAGGACTGAACTCTAGCCCGGCCATCTGCAGCTCTGTTACCTAAGGCAGGACCCGCCTCCTTGCCTTTCAGGTCACCCTCCCCTGTGATCACAAATCATATTGGTGACCTTGCAAGGTTATTGTGAAGATTAAAAACAATGCATAGAACTTTGTCAGCTCAAAGTAGTTGTTTAGTAAAAGGCAGCCATGACCCACCATGAGTTTTATGCATGCCCCTCAACTGGGCTATCCTGGTACCAGCAACTTACCTGTGGGTAACTGAGTGGGAGTTCACCAAGATGTTCATACAAGGATATTCATAGCAGCAAAATGTGCAATACCAAAAAACAAGAAAAGTGGGGGACAAATAGAGGGTGTCCATTGATCAGGAACTGAATACGTGAATGATGAATTAGGCCTCTCTGTCTATGTGTATTTTGTGACCATGGATAGGTTTGCCATCCTTTTGTTTGTTTATCTCTTCATACTTCTCTGTATTAAAGGAATGTTCAGTAAGTGTTATTTTTAATGCAAACATTCTATATTCTGAATATATTTGGTGAGTAAGTTTTTCCTGTGACGAGGCTGATGAGGCAGGTGGCGACGGTCACTGTCAGTATTCAGGAATCGCGGGGTGTCATTCAGGAGAGCTGTCAACAAGGATCAGGCTCTTCAGGTGGATTTTCTCTAGCTAGTCTTTTTTCTGGACTACATCTGCTCCACCTGATGAATTACTGGGTCTTTCCTGGGAGCTTCTCCAAGTGAAATAATTCTGACCCTTGCTTTTACTTTTCTCTGTTTTACAACACAGAGACTAGGGGAAAGGAGAGTTTACAATCCTTACTGAGTCTCAAAACGTTTAACCAAAAGCTCAGCTGAGCATCGTCAGGGTTCCTTCAGGACACAAACTCGACTTCTCCATTTTCAGTGTAGGCATCTCAGCAGCTGGGTTTGCGCGTGTAGAGGCTTTCCATCTGCAAGCAGGTGATCTATTCCACTTACAGAAACAAAGGCTGCTGTCCTTATATATAAAGCTCAGATCTATAGGGTTTCTCTATTTTATTCTTAAAATTTATTTTCCTAACTACTTTTAAAATAAAATGTTCATTTTTCAAGTATATAGGTCAGTGCTAGCCAGATATTGCCATCATACAGAGTAAACACTCAAGCCAATACTGGTTCAAAGATGCAGGATATCTGGCCTAGGAAATAAATGTATGAGTAGGCTTGTTTGGTCTCTTTCTCATCTGTGAACATCCCACACACACGTTGAATGTCATACTACTTCCTCTGGCTTTGGGGCCCCATTATGACATCCTGTCTTACCTGAGTTCTGAAGTGTGTAAAGCTCTACACAACCTTTTCCTCTCCTTCCCCCAATACACTTACATCACCCAAACTCCCATATCCACATACAAACTTGAATGTTCTCCCTCATGTAAATGTCAGAAGGAAAGTAGCTGATCCACTAGTTTAGCTTATAGTGTGAATGACTGTGGCCTGATAATTTTCTCAGGGAATGTGAAGGTTTTATTAAAGGCATTTAATGCAAATCTGTACCCTGGAGAGATTATAAATATTTCACATTTTCTTTCCTCCATTCCTAACCCAGCCCAGAATTTGATGGGTCCACAATCTTATTGTGGGAGGGGTCCTCGGGGCAGAGAAGATCTCAGCTCATCAAGAGAAAGGCAGCTTCTTTCCTGGTAGACTGTTCTCCTATGGTCCCGACTCCTTCCTATTTGTGTATCACATAGCCATCACTTTCCTTCCTCCATTTTTTACCCCGTGGCCCAGAGTCCATAGGCCTTTGTTCTTTCTCTCTTCATTTTCAAGGCAGCTCACAGACATCCTTCTTCTTGGTGTTAACCCACTTCCCATATTTTCTCTTCCTAGTGGCTGCACGGGTATCTGGGGACAGATCACAGAGGGGCTCTGCTTTTATGTCCAGGTCTCCCAGATGCCGACCTTCCATGCCTAATAATGTGTCCTCAGGCTTGGGAAGCACAGTGTAGAGAAAAGTCACCAGGGTGTAGGCTAAGAGTCTCATTCATGAAATCATAATTGCTGCCTGTTCAAGAGCCCCTGAGATGTCTGCAGTGTGTTTTCAGGCAGCATTTACTTTCCTCCTATCTTCTGCCACTCTCTACTCTCAAGATCCCCCCTGTGAGGACCCCTGCCTCCCAGCTGTCCTGCAGCTCCTCTGATTACCTTGTTGTGTTTCTCTGAATCACAGTCTTTTTCTGAATCACAGTCTAGGGGTGAGGTCTGTTTTCCACTATTGTTAAAAAGCCAAAATATGAGACGGTTGGGTCTACTCAGTGGCTTGGAGCTGCCAGTGGGACCACTTTTTCACTTGAGTACAATTTTTATTTCATTACAGTTCCCCTTCCCTTGGAAGTTGGCACAAATCCTCCAGACCAGGAGATATTGTGGAATGCTGGCTGCACAAAATATTGTCAGAACAACTGTTGATAAGTCAAAGCTGTTTGTTGCTCACAGCAGGAAAGGAGATCACTTCTCCTCTGAGTCTCAGAATCATCTCTGGGCAGGAAAGGCTAAAGAGATATATTTACTGAGATTTTGAAATCTGGCTTAAGACAGGTGTTTCAAAGTGGGAGTGTGGTCAGGCCTGAGGAAGCATCATGATGTAATTTAGGGTTGGTGGACAAAACAAAGCAAGGATTTTAAGGCAAGAGATTCAAAGAGTCTTAGGGTATAAACTGTCATTTGATGCTTTTTAAGTTAAAGAATGAATAAGTCCTTCAGCAAATTCCTGCAATGATCAATAAAGTTGTCTGCAACTTTCATCTCCCTGGGCATGAGTTTCCCAGAAGAATGAAGTTATCTGGAATAGTAAGGTCATGTGTGAACAGTAAGCTGAGTAGGACGTTTGGTCCCCAGTAGTAATAAGACCCAATAGTGCCAACAGAGCTATCCTTAATTGCGTCCCTCTAAGCCATCCTGTACAGCCAGCCCCACCCTTCCTTTCAGAATCTGCAGACCTAGAAATTTCATTCCATCTCTTCTCTCATAGTGGTTCCTTCCTCATCCAATTCACAGTCTGGCAAGATAAAGGATTCCTATTTTCATGCCCAGCTCAGCCACATACACTCTACTTGAAGCCCATCCCATGCAAGCAGACTTCCGTCCAGCCTTCTGGGCAGGCCATGACAGGCCTGGATCCACACACAATAGATATGCACCACTGGTCCTTATGCTATGACTCTCATGGACACTTGAAGATTTTGTACAAGAAGCAAGATGTAAAATGTGGGCATCTAAGGTGGCACCAAGTTTAAAAGTACCCCAGAAAATAATGCATATTAGTTACTTTTCTTACTAAAGGAAATGGCACAGAGATGGCTAGATGTCCTCCAACATTTTTACTCCCCCTTTTGTAGTAAAGGAGTTAACACTGAAAATTGGCTGCCCAGCCAGGGGCCACATTGTTCAGCTTTGCTGGCCTCTAAGTGTGGCTTTGTGGCTGGGTGTCACTGAGGAATAAAATCAGAAGTGACTTCTGTCCTTCTGGGTTAGGGCTTTAAGAACTGGTGTACCTTCTTTGTATTCTCCTTACCCTTCTGCCAGGCTGATGCAGGTGAGGGTAAGGCCCAGGAGAAATCAGGAGCGGAAAGAAGCCTGGGTCTCAGGATCATCAACTGGGGGAAAGACACCTGCCATGCAGGAAGTGAGGAAGAAATTAACTCCTATTGCGTTGACCACGAAAAAGGTTTGGTCTATTTGTTACAGCAGCTAATTTAGGAAGCAAAATAATCATGATACTCCCAAAGGAATTCCGAAGAAAATGGTCTCCATCATTGTTCTGAACTAGAAAACCACAACACAGAGAAGAACACTGGGTTCAAGCCGTGGGTGCCCTTGATGGGAAACCAGAGCTAATTAATGTGGCTGTCGGTGTATTAATAAAGTGGCAGGTATTTATAGAACGTGTCATTAGCTGGTCATCCTTTGAGAATCAGTTTGCTTCTTGGGGAAGGTTTTAGAAGCTGTGAATGGGCCGATAGTTATCGTTTCCCTGCTCATGGTGATAAACTGAGATTATTCTAATTTACGTTCTTCAGATGGAAAGAAGGATAGGGACAAAGTCACATCTGAGCCAGCATTCCTTAATCCCGAGGTCGGTCTTGCTGGAGCGGAGCTTGCGGCAGACCCAGGAGAATAATCCCTCCCAGAGCCCTTCCTAGTACCCTCCTGGCCTAGAAGAATGAACGCCCTTGCCACCAAGGAGCCCTCACCTTCGGGGACTGTCCTGCAATTTTCCCTCTTAAGTGTAGGTGTTCAAGCTGAGGCAAAGGAAAAAACATAGGACATGCCCACAAGGATAGGCGAGAACCCTCTTCTTCCTGTGTTCCTATCACATTCTAAAGAAGACGTAATGTTGATCGAGGTACAAATCCATGCCAGGGACAACACGTGTAAGATGGCTTAGCCACGTTGGTACCCCAGCCCGAGAACGTGGCGCTCCATGTGCACCAGCTCTCAGCAGCCCCTCACCTAATTCTCATTCTACCCTGCACCCATAGGATGGCAGTGAGGTTTTTGACCTGCTTCTCTGCCTGCCCCACCAATTCTCTGTAAAATAAGGTTGATAAAATTGGCCAGTCTCACAGGGAAGAAGTAGTTAATAGATATTAAATGATTACAGATGATAACTACGAGGGAAATATAGGGCACCAGATATAATCACCACAGACATGCTCTGAGCCTCGATGCTGGGACAGTTCTTTCTATCAGAAGGTAGAAAAGAAAGAAAAAACATTTAAACATTTAAAAAATGCCTTTCTCAGTAAAACTTTTATAATGGAAAAAAAAATGTAGCATTTGGCCCCTCCATCCTGACTACAAAAGGATTCCACAGGCAAGTAGTGTTACTAGAAGAAGCTGTCCAGCGCTTACTTGCTCATTCATCAGTCAGAGCGTGAGAGCTCTCTCGCAAACCGGTTCTGTGACATTCTCATTGGAGGAAGTCACGTGGGCACCTCCGGTGCGTTTCCAAATGTGAGTCTGGCTTCGGTGGAGCTGTTTGTGGGCAAGGCCCACATGAAAGCCAAGCAGGTGGCTTTGCGAGGCTGAGGCGGGAGGGAGAAGTTGGCTTCAGGGACCGGAGGGCTTGGAAACCGGACAGACTGAGCACTAGGTGCTATTTTTAGATGGTGGTTCTTCAACCTGATTGACATGATGAATGCCAGGCAACATAAGACCCTAAAGGAAGGCGCCTGATTTTGCCATCAAATGCAGCAGAGAATAATAATTAAAAGCTCTTCTCCTTAATGGCCACCTTTACTCAGTTAGTTATACCTCTTAACTTCTGGGTGGTGGTTCATATTTTGGTACTTGAGGAGCATAGGGAATGTTTTTGGATTTTACTACTTTTCATCACGTGAGATTTTTAAAATAAAGAGATCTAAGTCTGTTTGGGTTTCAAGTGTTCTTTTTGTTTTAAAGTTTCCAAGTGGAAATACCACCGAAATTTAGACCACCTGAGGGCTTATGAAGTCTGCAGAAGACGTGGCGGTTTGTCCCCCCGCCTCCCGAGCTGAGGGGAGGCACAGCCCAGGGGCTCCTGCCACACACCTGGCCAGCTCTCCAAGAGAGGCGGCCACAGAAGAAAAAGTGGCTGTTCTTGCGATTTGTTTCACTTTGAGGAATAGAGACCCACTGAAGTGAAGTCAAATAAAGGATTTTTTGTGAAAATACATGAAAAATGAAAAGTACTGGAGTTCCAAGCACAATACAAGGGGCCATTGTAGAGCTAGGTCTTGAAAGTGCCTATGAGGGGTTGGGTCCTGGCTTCAAGGACACTTAGGGGACCCAGAGGTAGGAATGAATGGATCTTGACTCCAAAGACTTCAAGATCTGCTAAACCTCGTGTCAGATATGTCACCCCTCGGCTCAGAATGCTCCAGCGACTCCCCGTCTCATTCAGCGTGAAGACAAATTTCTTACCACGACTTACAGACCCTATATGATTCTCACACCCTCCCTCGCTCACGGCTTCACCCTCAGTCCCTCTGCCGGTGCCATGCCACCAAACCTGTGGTCATTGTCACTCCAGGAGCACTCCTGCCTCAGGGATTTTGCAGTTGCAGTTCCCTCTGCCTGGAACACTCATCCTCAGAGACCTGCTGCCATCACTTCGCTGAGATCTTCGCTCACATGTCGTCTGCTCAGTGAGGCCCTTCCCTGACCCCCAGTCCAACATGCCTGCCTTCTTCTGAAAATTTTTGGTTGTGAAAAATTTTAAACATACTCAAAACCAGTATAATGAGCCCCTTTTACCTGTCATTGATCAAATGTCTACATTTTATCTATCTTGTTTCATCTATTCATCCTCCATTTTTTCTCTGCATTATTTCTAAACCTCCCTAGCACTTATCACTAATGTACACATTTCTTATTTTCTTGCTATTTTATGTCCCCCCACCCCACTCCAACGTCAGCCCAAGGGCCAGGTGTTTGCCTGCTACGTTCACGTCTGTATCACTAGCACCTACCAGAGTGCCTGAGGCAGTCGGCACTCACTAAACGTGTCGACTGAAGCCATGTCGTACCACAATGTCACCTGTTTTCTTCCCTCCAACCTCCCCCACTATCTGACCTGCTCCGCCACGAGTGCCCCAGGCAGCCCTACTCTGACTCCACCCAGAGACTGTCAGCTGCATTAACCACCTGTCCCCCTCCCAGACTCTCGATAGTTCCTGGGTCACGTTGCCAAGAGGCAAAACCAGACTGGCGGAGCTCTCTGTTTGGATGCTGTGTCACAGTATTCCATCAAATCTGTGAACTGACTTCCCTCTGCTCCTCTGGTCACTGCTAGTCATGTGACACAAAAGTGGGCATCTGGCAGGGACCCTAGGTGGGGCTTTTCCTTTAGAAAGCGGTGTGAGTGAACAGTATCCCTCTTTCAGCTGCAATTTGTTAGCAAATGTGCTGCGATTCAGCCACATTTCTTTTTAAGTGGGTGGGCAATTCTCCTGGGCAGCTTCCAATCATTCCAGCCATCCTTGGAGTTACTGTGCATCCCATGGAGAAGATATTTTTTCCAGGCTCCACCTGTGAGGGAGGAAGGAATGCACAGGGAACAGCTTGCCACCACTTTCAAGACTGTCAACCAGCAAAGAACTTTGGGCATCAGACACTCTCCAATTAGGCCATCAATAAAAGCCAGGGGGTGTTACCAGCCATGATGACACGTTAGGAACTGGAAGGACTGGAAATGTGCTAGGGTCCCTGCAACCACAACGTGGATGGCTTACCCAACGTTCCTTGACAAGAGTGTTTCCAGTCTATCTGCCAAAGGGGTGTGGCTTCCTCCTTGGTCAACCCTGTGAAAGCCAAGCACTGGCCAGGCAAGGGCAGGTCCAGAAGGAAACATCACCACATCAAAGCATATCTCAGGGCTGTTCCATTCTTTTCAGTAAAGGTTGTTTATTTTCATGGGGGCTGGGTGGCCCTGCTGGGTAGCGCTGCTCCACTGGCTGCCTCTTAGGATGACTCGTAAAGCCACCTGTTTGAAAAAGTCATCTTATAAGTTTGTAGAGACTCAGTAGCTGGAAGTTCCCATTCAGATTCAAAATTTTAAATTAAAAGTATTTCCTCCATTGGATGTTGGATGTTTTAGCAACGTGTATTGACTGAGACCTCACATGGGCATAGCCTTTTTCTAGATTCTTTCAGGAGTAGAGCTGATATTCATCTGGTGCTGCCTGGCATGGCCTTCCTACAGTTAAAGTATTGAAATACTTCTGTACCACTTAGTAAGAACCAATGCCCCAAGTATGCCTGCTCCGAAGCACCCCACCATCTCAGCTACCTCAGCCCCGCCTCCAAGACCTCTGGGCCTTGGCCTGACCCGGAAACTAAAGGGCTCTATCAGGCATCCTAGTTTCTCCAGGAGACTTGGTTTTCATTTCCAGAAATTTGGCCTCATGTTGATCAGTTCAGCAGAAGCAGCTCCGGGATCTCAGCCAGCACAGGTGACACAGAGAGAGGAGGCCAGCACCTGCAGTCACAGCTCTGTGACAGTCACCTCGTTGTGGCCTCTGGGCCCAAGGTGCCCCAGGGGAGGGGAAGGGGGTTGGAGTCAGGAGGAGGAGAGGCTGGCAGCAGGCCTCTGCAACCCAGAGGAGCCAAGGTCACGTTCTCCCATCTCTGAAGAAAGCTGCTCTGGGGGATAGAAAAGAACTGGGTTTCATTCACCAAGGCGCCCCTTACCCTCTGCACCTTGTCCAGCTGTGCTCTCGGGGACGTGTTTTCTGCCAGCAAGTTCTCTGCGGGGTTTGGATGGTAAAGCAGTGAAATCTCTACTTGAAATCTGTGACATTTGAGAATCAGCACTCTTCACTGTTGACAAAACTGTAGGGAAAAGCATCAGCCTAGGAACACACATCCCACATGCAGACCCAGTGCTCCTCCTGACTTTAGTTTGGGGACCAGTATGGCTCCCACTACAGCTTCTCCATTGAGAGGCCTTCTCCACAGAGCCTACCCTCTAAAATGGGCTTTCAGTCATGACACCAAAAGCACAACCTACCATGTGTCACAGTGACATTTTATTTTGAACCCCTTTCATCCCTGCATTGCCACGCGGTTTGCAAACTTTAATTAATACCTCCTCACAAGGTAGCGAGTGTCATTATCCCTGTGTCAAGCAAGTTTTGAGAAACCGAGTCACCCACAGGCTGTGACCCACAGGCCACAGGCTGAGTCAGGACAAGAAAGAGAGTCCAAACCCCTGAGCTCCAGCTGCCTGCACCACTGGCCTGGGCCCACACCCACTGCGGGCCATTTCTTATTCAAAGCTGCTCGCCTCAGCCCACACCTCCTCTGAGGTCTTATTCTCACTTGGCAGCTAACAGGGATGTGGTGGCCCAGCAGGGGCAGAGATCAGGAGAGGGGGATGGTTGAACACACATCAGACAGCACCTGAGGGCCTCAGACCCAGTCAGGAATGCGGGCTTGAGGTAGAAGTTTTCTCTCAGGAATGTCAGACCACAAAGCCCCATCTCATCCCCTGAGCCTTCCAGGTGCCTCTCACCATCTCAGAGAGGCTCAGTCCACGCCTCCCGAGAGCCTCAATTCTCACATCACTGCCTCAGTCCTATGTCACCCCTTCTGGAAACACCTCCACTCCCAGCATGCCCTCTCCAGCGCGCAGTCCCTGCTCTGAGCAGAGCCTTGAGCCGTGTCCCTTCACGAGCTCAGAGAAAGTTCTCACATTCTATCTGTCTTCATTCTCAGCAACAGAGACGTCGCAGAAAGGGACCCGCACTAACGTGGTCGGGCGGCTGATTTCCCCACCCCCCCTCCTCCCGCAGACACACAGGGCTATTCTTGGCCTGACCCCATCTGGACAACACTCATCAACCCTCTCCAAGATGACCCTTTTAGACTGAATTGCTCTGAGTGACTGAATGAATGGTTTTAGACTTCAACATTTTCTTTCTGTCACCCTGTTTGTGAGCAGTCCCCTCCCTCCTTTTGGAAAACCCCCAGACCCACACACCTTCGCCCAGAAGTCCTGGCCATCCGGCTCACAATCTGTATGCAGATGCTCCGGCACTCTCTAGAAAAGGAAGCCGGGACCAATTCCATTAGGAACCAGCTCTCGGGGCGTGGGAGAGGAGACACGCGGACGCCTGGGAAAGGGTCTTGCTGGGAAGTGGGGTTCCTGGATGCTGCAAACAAGGACTTTTTTTTCATGGAAGGAGGAGAAACATGAGGAGGTGGAGTCCTGACAAGTTTTCATTCATCAAGACACAGTGCGGTGCAGGGGCTAGGGGACAGGCTATGGAGACTGACTGCCTGAGAGCTATGGGACCCACAACTTTCTCCATCACTCGGCACTTCAGTTCACGCTTCTGTAAATTGGCTAAAATTTTACCTCCTTCCTCAGGATTGTCATGAGAAAGGAATGACTTAAGGTGTCTGAAGCTAGAACAGTGTTTAGTTCTTAACATTTCTGTCGACAGTTATGCAGTGCCAAACACTGCTCGGGTTCAGAAGCTGGCCTCCAGGGGCCCAGTGGTGGGGGGGCAGAGAATCAGGTATTCGCGGTACGCTGCGGGCCTGGTGTGATGAGGATACGCACAGGGCGCTACGAGTACGCTGTGTGTGAATCAGGACACAATTCTAGCCCCGAAGGCACGTGCTAGGCAGTGGCGCTTGGGCTGGAATTCAGAAATTTATTTTCTCAGCCAGATGACATTATGCAGTGGAAACCTGCACAACTGTACATGGTGGAACTTCAGAATAGCATAACCCACCCTGGGAAGGAAAAGGAATGGGTTGGGAGAAATGATACCTGAATGTATCCTGAATAGAGATTTATTCATCAAAATGGATGGGGGACTCTGAAGTCACATTCTAAGCAGGGAGAACACGATGAACAAAAGCAAAGAGGCAGGAAAGGGCACATTATACGCAGGAAAATACAATTAAGCGGTACTGCCTTAAGCATGAGGGGGGGAATGGCAGTTGGTGTGTTAGGCAGGGGCTCAGCAAGGTAGCAGCGTGTCCATCATGGTGACAGCAGCCCCCCTTGTCTAAGGGAAGACGGCCACAGGCTCAGTTCCTTATACTGACTGGGTTACCGACTAGAATGTGGTTTCCTCTTTCTTTGTCTTCTCTGCTCTGGGGTTACAATGGGTGTTGCTAGCAGCCAGCACCCTGAGGACCAGTGATCTAACAACAGCTTTGGGCTCCCATCCTTTCTTGTCATCAACACTAGGCTGGGACCCTGTGTAAAGAGGGAGTCTTTCTAATCTGTCGAAGAACACTACGAAAGGTGGAATTATTTGTACCTTCTCTGCTCTACAACTTCCTCTGAAATCCCAGGGGGATCCTCACTCAAGTCACTTCAACAAAAGAAGAGACAGACACACTCTGAAAATAGAAATAAGGCTGCCATAACACTGTACATTTCTCTCATGGTGTAATTCCACTGAGAATGAAACATGCTATTTCAGGGCAATGTGGAATCCTCAACTGTAACTTTGCTTTGGAGCTCCAAATCCGATTTACTGTTGTATTAATCAAATGCCAGGGGCAGTGAATATTCACTTTCTCATTTTGCTATCTGGGGAAGCAGAGTGGATCGATTTCCAGGACAGCAGTATGTACGTATACACAAAACACAACCCTAGACCTGAGAACTCCTTAATCCATCTCAACCTGGTATTCAGGTCTTGGCCCAAGTTTTTTTCAATCACCCATTTAATTATTCAGTAAGTGTCCTTAAAGTATCTAGTGTGGGTCATAGAAGGGCACGATTATGAGCTTCTAATCTGTTGGAGAGACTAATATATAAATCGATAAATTAAGCTACCAGGTGGCCTACAAAGTGCTAGAACAGAAACAGGGCAAAATGTTTGGGAATTGGAGAAGAATCCACTTGGTGAGGAGAGCTGGGGAAGGCTTGATATGACAGGAAGCTTTTAAGCTGGCTCTCAGTGGCTGAGTAGGAGTTTCTTAGAGAATGTGGAGGACATTTCAGATGGAAGAAAGCACAGTGCTGTGCAAGAGTCTGACATTTCAGAAAACAACAAGCCATTCCATCAGAATGACTGTGATGAAGAATATGAGGGTCAGAGTGACAGGAGTTGAACCATAGCTTGTAGGTCGGAATTGGAATTTGAGGAGACTTAGAGTCACATGGCCAGGTTTGCTTTTTTAAGAAGATATTTCTGGTAGTAGTATAAAGGATGGACTGGAATACAGTGCAGGTGGAAGCCGGGACTCATGAAAGGAGCCATTGCCACCCCCCAGGTGAACATGGCAGTGGCCTGATCAAACATAATACAGTGGGGATACTTACAAGGTGGAGTTCTCTGGCTTTGTGACTGACTGACAATAGAAGTGGAAGAGAGGAAGAGTTCAAGAACGACTGAAATTTCTCACCTGGGAAACTGAGGAGGTAGTGACACCATGAATACTTGAGGTAGAGTGATGATGGGTAAAAGGGTCCCACCTGAGATATATTAATTAAGACAATCCAGTTGGAAGTATCCAGTTGGTCACTGGAAATATTTGCCTAAGCTTAGGAGAAAGAACAGGGCTGGAAATAGGGATATGGAGATTATTATGGATTGAATCACATGAAATTACCAGCATTTGATCACATTCTACCTACAAAAATAGCAATTTCATTTGGGAGAATATTTCATATAAGAAAATATACAGTGAGAGGGAAGAGACAAATACCAAGGACAGGATATCATCTGGGAAACGTGGACTTCTAAGGGTGGGCAGAGAAGGAGAAATTGTGAAGAAAAACACAAAGAATTTGTAGAAGACAGAGACATGGGGGAAATTTAAGAGGGAGGGATGGTGTAGAAGACGGAGTAGGAGCGCTTATCGGAAAGGAGTGGGTGTTCAAGAGCCTCTGATGCTACAGAGGATGCAGGTACAGGACAGAAGACAGGACCTGGTGCTGGCAGTTGAGAGGTTACTCTAACCTAGGAGGGAATTTCAGCTGAATGATGAAACAAGAGGTCGAAAAGAGAGGGCGGATGGGCAAGGTTTTATTTGTGTGTTTTGCTTTTTAAGGTTTGGGGAGATTTGCACATATTTGTGTATAAAAGGAAGAAGCCAGAGAAAAGGAAGTAATTAAAGATACAAGACGAGAAACAATTGAGAGAGCCGGGTCCTGGAGTGAGCAGAGGGATAGACATGAGCACACAGGGGAAGAGGTTTGCCCAAGACAGAAGGGACAGAGGCAGCTCACGGAGAACAGTTTTATGTCTCTAACCAGCATGTACATTTCCAGTCACGCACTCAGATCACATTTATTAGTGCTATTATGTCGTCATGGGACAAAAGTTCTTCTCAAAGTGAAAGATGGCAGAAATTTTCATTACCAGAACTTCTTTCCAGAGATCGGTCCCAATGCCTTTGATGTATTCTTGGGCACACCCGCCTCCCAGGCTGAAGCATCACAACTAAGCCCGCTCCACTGGCTGCCATGGGCCCGCCCTCACAAGAGGAGCCATCTCCTTAGATGGACCTCAGAAAAAGTCAGGTTCTTCCATAAGAACTGAAGGATGGTGTCTGAATTCACTCTGCTTGTCAGTCTCTGGGGAGATTCTTGGACATTTCTTCTGGAACCAAGCATCCTAACTCCTATCACTGAGAAGAGATGGAGCAAAGAGCCTCCCTTTGGTTCCAGTGTCTAACACAAAGACAAGAAGAAATTAATCACCCAGGAAAGTTGGTATTTCCTTAATGATGGATCACAAGCAGAGATGGCATTTTAAAATTCCCGGCTAATCCTGTCTTCATTTTTACCACTTTGAGGCCAAAGTGCCAGGATTATGTTGTAGTCATCTAATCAGAACAGTAGGAGAAACAGGATCAGGAATGCAAGTCTCCTCAACCATGGAAGCTAGTAAGCAAAAAACCCCCAGCAGCCCAGCCCTCTAACAAAATAGCGTGCAACCCATGAGGTAAGGGACTCAAGCTGCCGGCTGAGCTGCCCATAGGTCTGCGAGCTTGGGAAACATGAGCTGTTGGAACAGAGGGGACCAGATGAGAGTCCAGGAAGACTCCCACTAAGCCCCTAACACATAACCCACAGAGCACTCACAGGTATCATAATTGTCAACTTACGGCTATTTCCAGTACAAGAACCCTCTGTTTTAAGAGATGCTCAATAAATATGTCTCGAACAAATGAGCAAATGAATGAATGAGTGGTACTGCCAAGTAACCAAACTATTTTTCCGAATTGGAGTTCAGCTTGTCTTAGTGCTTATGCGTGCATGAGAGAAAAAATGTGGTAGGTCCTTTGGAAAGTTATCTTACGACCAGTTCCTGATCTAACATGACAAAATCAGTTTTTTTTTAAAGATCACAGATCTTCAGTCTGTGTGTGTGTGTGTCTATGCATAGATATACATAGATACACGTGCACATGCACACACACACACAGACACACACAGTGGGGAGTGGGGAGTGTAGGTTTTGGTAAGACTATAGCTTGGAGTAAGATGATCCTGGATCCTGAAAAATTATGAGAACACTAACACAGTTTTCCACCTAGTAGCCTCAAGGGGATTTGTATCAGACTTCTGAGATAAATAAAACAGTAATAAATTTTCTTCCAGCATCCAAAGAAATTTTGACTTTAGCTCCTGCCTTTTGTTCCCTTTAGATTCCCTTTCTTCCCCCTATAATCTTCCACGTGTTTCTTATACTGTGAAGTGATTTTATTGCTATGGAAACCACAGGGTCTGCATAAAGCTCAAATATGATGCTAACTTACACAGTGATTGAAATTTGTCCCATGGCTTAATAAAAAGCATTTGGAGGAATTAGCATACTCCGATATAGTAATGTGCCTGTGTAAAACACGTATTTGAGAATATAATTTTCTTTTTAAATGGGTGGACATTTAGAGGGGGAGCAACATGATTAATGAAGAAATATCTCACAGATGCTGCTCTGAATGAAAATAGAGCTTGGTTAGGAAACTTCAGGTTTATAAAATCACAGTAATTATGATTTATAGCATATGCAGCTTGTCCCTCACACGCGAAGCTTTGCCTTGTTTGCAAGGCACTTAAGTCCTAGCTTTCTGAAAGAGCTTCCCTAGAATATTTGAGAAGAGCACATCAACCATCTAAAGAGGCTTTTTTTTCCCCCAGGTGACTGCCTGCCTGAAGGCAAAAGATAAAGAAGCCCACCTCGTGGAGTCCTTTCTGGGCCAATGAAAGCCTGTGCTCCCACCGGAGCGCTTGCTCTGCGTCTCAGGCCAAGCTCTGCCTCCAGAGCAACACATATGTTTCTGATGTCATCATCTGGCTTTGAGTCCGTGTGTGATTCAGTGGTACTGGAATCTGCCCTAATACTCTGAAATCACTCATTACTCTGATAAGTGGAGGGAGCCTGGGAATCCACAACCAAAAGTCTACCTAGTTTGTTCGAGGAAAAGGCCCAGATCTGTGAGAGCCATGAAACAGCAAACAGAAGAAGGAGACCAAAAGGCTGGGAGACTGGCCTCCTGCTCTCCTCCCCACTACCCTTCCCTCCGCCGAGTCTCGCCAGTGTATCCTCACACCCCCGCTCTGGAGAACATTCTTGTTGTGTAATAAGAAAGCATAATTATATGCTTCAGAGCTGGTGAGGTTTTCTCCTATTTTCAAAACAATGAATATCCTGTGGAAAGACAGCGCCACTTTCGTATAAGCTGAGATTCCTTTCCTTAACACACAGACAGCACTTCGAAGGAGAGGCCAGAGGACGGCCCAGTTAATGTTTTTATTCCTTGGACAAACTAACCGCATTGTTCCGTGGTGCCTCCAGAAACAAACCTCTCTATAAACATAATTAGAAGAATAACATCTTCAAAACTAACATACATATTCATTCTCTCTTTCTCTCTCTCCCCCCAACAGTAAGTAATCTATCTAGTGCTGAGAGAGATCCAGCTGATTTTTAGTTCGTAACATGCTAAACTCAAGACCAACTGTCACAAAGCATTGCATTTATTCAAATATTCTTATTTTTCACCTTGAATGTAACCAGTGAAGAGGTGGGAACTGTTCTAAGTGCCCCCTTGTGTTACATGGTAGTCCTGTAGATCTGGAGTCAGGGTGAAGCTCCATGAATGTGCAGTGACAGGTGGTTTCCAGGAGCAGAGGTCTTTTCCGCGATTATCACATCAGCATTCTTCAAAGTCCAGCAGAAACTCATCGAGAACAGTTGTGGGTGGAGCTAAACAGAACAGCATGTAGCATTTCAAAAACGTTAATCCTTCCAACACTTCTGCTTATGAAATACTGACATCTGATTCCACAGGTAAGAAAACCCGACCCGAAGAGAGTCACAGACATGCGTATCTCAGAGTCCTTGTTTAGACTGGACTTCTGCAACCCAGGCTATTCTCTGACCACTAGAGTAGGCTGTCCTTCTGAGAAGGCCATGCTGCTTCTAAAATGCCACGTCAGTGTGGTCATCTGTACCACAGCCCACTAAACTCTCGGTTCCACTCAGGTTGCCCTGAGTAGTACATGCTTTCAAGTGAAAACATCACGTAGTTGCTTTTGTAAGGCTTGGGTCAAGTTTTTTGACCATAGGGACTCTCTGTCTGTCACGTGGAAATGGAATTGTCGATAGCTGCTAGAATACGTTGTCCCGCGAGAGGGAGCAAAGCATTGTGGGACTCACCCACCAGCCACCGCGCCTCACTCGGCCGCAGCCTCATGAAGATTCTGAGGCAGACACTAGGGGCCTGATTTCTTTTATTTTGGTGATGGCTTGGGAACTAGGATCTTCCCTCTTGAAAATCTGTTCTTTGGCAGTAAATACCAAACTTAGGGGGCTGAGTCACTTTTCCTCATCGAACTTCGTGTTTTGTTTCTTAGGCAAGGGGAAACTCATGGAAAATCCAAGTTTTATGAATGTGCAAGTGTGTGCGTCTGTGTGACTTAGGGAGGGAGGAATGGAAGGAAAAAAATATATCCTGGATCTAATGTCCAGCAGATAATTCATATTCACCCCTATCCGTCTCCAGAACTTTCTCATCCTTACAAATTTGAAGTCTGTACCAGTTAAATAATAACCCCACAGTCTCTCTCACTCCTCCAGCCATCGCAACCATTGTTCTACTTTCTGCCTTTATGATCTTGCTATTCTGGTTACCGCATATAAGTGGAATCATACAAGAATTGCTCTTTCGTGACTGGCTTATTTCATCTAGCATAATGTTCTCAAGGTTCATCCATGTTGTAACATGTGTCAGAATGTTCTTCCTTTTTAAGGTTTAGTAATATTTCATCATCTGTATATACCACATTTTGTTTATCCATTCATCTATTGATGGACACAGGTTGATTCCACTTTTGACTATTGTGAGAAATGCTGCCATGAATACACTGTACAAATATCTCTTTGAGTTTCTGTTTTCAATTCTTCTGGTTATATGCATACTCAGAAATGGACTTGCTGGATCACATGATAATTGTATTTAATTTTTTTGAATCACCATACTATTTTCACAGCAGCTGTACCGTTTTACATTCCCATCAGCAATGTAAAAGTGTTCCCATTTCTCCACATCTTCACCAACACTTGTTATTTACTGTGTTTTTTTTTAAATAATGATCATCCTAATCAGTGTGAAGTAGTA
The DNA here is from genome assembly GCF_048564905.1 of Vicugna pacos. Lineage (NCBI taxonomy): Eukaryota > Metazoa > Chordata > Mammalia > Artiodactyla > Camelidae > Vicugna > Vicugna pacos. The sequence goes on along the minus strand of NC_132994.1, from coordinate 36,398,236 downwards.
TCTCATTGTGGTTTTGATCTGAGTTTCCCTCATGATTAGTGATATTGAACATCTTTTCATGTGTTTATTGGCCATTTGTTCGTCTTCTTTGGAGAAATATCTATTCAAGTCCTTTATCTATTTTTAAATTGGGTTGTTTGGCCTTTTGTGTTGAGTTGTAAGGGTTCTTTATATATTCTGGATGTCAATACCTTATCAGATTTATGATTTGCAAATAGTTTCCCCCATTTTGTATGTTGATTTTTTCACTCTCTTGGTAATGCCCTTTGATACACACAAGCTTTTAATTTTGATGAAGTCTGATTTATCTTTTTGGTTTTTTTGCTCCCTCTGCTTTTGGTGTCATATCCAAAAATCACTGCCAAATCCAACATCATGAAGCATTTCCCCTGTGTTTCTTTCTAAGAATTTTATAGTGTTAGTTCTTAGGTTTAGGTCTTCGATCTGCTTTGAGTTAATTTTTGTATATGGTGTGAGATCAGGTTATTGGAGGGTTACAAAGAGAAGAGAAACATGATCTGGCTTCCGTTTTAAAAGATGACTCCCGGGGCTGTGCTGGGGCAAGGTGCTGCCAGCTGTGCTTTGTTCAGTCCTGTCACGTACCAAAAGGTGGGTTTCCAGACCACATCTCAGTATGATTTTATAACTTCTCAGTCAAATCTGTGTTCAACAGTTGTCTAAATAATTTGATACTATTTTTGCATGAGTACTTACATAACCCCCCCAGCCCAATAAAAACCCTAACCCATCAATGTTGGGAATAGAAAGGTAAATACTTTACATTAATATCATGATTTTATTATTATTTACTTCTTGAATATGCATTCAACAAGTATTCATTGGGTGCTTACTACAAGTCAGGCACTTTCTGAGGTCAAGGAGATAATAGAGATGAGAAAGGCAGACCCCATCTCAGGGAGCATGCATTCTTCACTTTTTTCTATTTTTTATTTTTTGGAGGGGTAATTAGATTTTATTTATTTATTTATTTGCTTATTTACTTATTTATTTATTTTAATGGAGGTACTGGGGATTGAACCCACAACCTTGTGCATGCTAAGCACGCACTCTACCGCTGAGCTATACCCTCCACATCACTGAGCTATACCCTGCCCCCAATACATTCTTGTCATGCATTAAAAATTGACCTAATGAATATATGGTCATCATGTCCAATAATTACAAAAAGAATGATTAAATCAACTGTTGAAAAAAAAAATCTCCCTTTCTCTCCTCAGTCAGACCCCAAAAGTCTTTTGAGACATCAAAACCAATCAACGTCAATACAGTTGGTAAATAACTCATAGAAAACTGTGCTACTTAAACACTCTCTTTTCTCTGAAAATAACTGTCATTGCTTTAATTTTTCCTTACAATCAAAATAAGATCTGCTTATCGTAGAATAATGCAAAGAAAAGAATAACAACACTCAAAATCGCACTTCCCAGACGTTTCTTCTATCAACATTTTGGTGTATTTTCTTTTCATGCATAAGTTTGTGCTCTTTGTCCTCAGAATGGTATCCACCTTTTCTCATCATTTAATAATGTATTGTAAAGAACCGTCAGTGTCAGAACAGAGGACGATTTTGACCCTACCTGCAGATAATCTCTCAGCCCTCCACTTGCAGAAATGGGATAGTTCTGTTTAGTCAGGTATGTTTGCTTGACTCTTAATTTTCTTTTTTTTTTTTTTTAAAGGGCCTCAGTCTTATTCTCCAACTGACTGATTATCCAATCACATCTCTCTGTCCTTCACCAGCAACAGAGGGTACTCATACTCAGGGACTTGCCTTGAACTCTTTCATATACTTTTCAAAAGCCTAGTTGACAGAGATAATATCTATAGAGGACTGCCTCAAGGACATGAGTCTATTTTTTCCTCCATGTGCTCTAAAATGCGTCCTTGCTGCACGCCAGACCTTGGAGGACTGCAAACAGCACACTATTTTAACTCCTTGTAAAAATGCTTTTACAGGATTGAATCTCAGCGGTATATCATCAGCCTATATTGAAGGGCACCATGAGAAATGATTCTCTGAAGTTTATTATTGTATCTATTATGAAAATAGACACATTATTATGCAAGACATCATTTACTTACATCACGTGGTGTTCCTTTGAAGAGAATCCACACAAGTGCTCAGAAAAAGACCATAATTTCTATGTATGTCCTTAATCTCATGAACCTTACTCTTAATTTTTTTACTCTTATTTTCCTTTGGTTGCTAGGAAGCTCAGTAAAATGGTAGCTCCAACTAACTATGGTTGGGCAATCATGCCTAACCATAGTACACATTCATGCATTTCCTCTTACGTCTGGCTTTATGACATCTCTAGCCTCATTTTCCCCTCACCTATTTTCTCTTCAACTATTAATTTTAACTTTTTCTGTTGGATATATTTTTTAAGTCTTTGTAGGAGAATGTGGAAGCGGGGAGGAAAACAGGAAAGAAAGGGAAGATAAAGAAAATATAAAAGGAGAAAGAGAGAAAAGGAATGATGGGAGGGAAAGAAGAAGACAGGCAGAAAGACAGTGAAGGACAGTCATAAACATAAACAGAATCAAAGCCGGCCCGCAGGATCAGTAGGAGGAGGACCAGATCACCTTGTGTCTGACTGCTGAACAGCGATGGCCTGAAGATGTTAATGATGATGCCAGCTCTTACAGAGAGCCTGCTCTCTGCAGGGGCCTCTGCCTGGTGCTTTACATGCATCACTTCACTTAATCTGCATCACAACCCTTTGAGGAAGGCATGATCGATCATTATATCTACCCATTTCTCAGATAAAAAAAAAACAACAAGACATAACAAAATGCCAGAGATATAGAGCAGTGAAATAAGGTGCCCAAGTTCATACTGTGAGTGGTGAAACTGGGTTTTAATCCAGATCTGTTTGCTATCCACCACAAGCCTGTAGTTTAAGGCTAATATGACTCTTAAAAATGGACTACTGAAATCTTTTCCAGAAATCAAAACTCCAGCCAAGAGACATTTCCTTATCTTAACCATCCCTTACTTTCCCTCATCGTGGGGTGTATGAGTGTGTGTGTTGTAAAGGATGACTTTCCCCTTCATGCATCTATTTCCATCTCCCAGAGAAATGTAATTACATTGAAAATGAGATCGGGATCGGGAGGGAAACAGTGCAGACTGCTGGCAGGAAGAGCAAGCAGGAAAGCCAAAGGGACAAAGGGAAAGCTGACAAGACAGAAGGGAAAGAATGAATGATGGGAGAGCAGACGGGAAGAGACGCTTGCAAAGAACTGAAACCTTGCCTGAAGGCCAGGGGGAAACAAAGACGATCTTGGCGGGAAGCCTGGCGTGAGAGGCACAAACTGAGCTAAAACGACAGCGAGGTGCTGAGGAAAAGATGCGGTTCTAAGGAGAGAAAGAGGGCCGGCCTTTTCACGCCCTCCTTCCCCCTCTGGGTCCGCGGCCCCGGGCAGCGGATGGTCAAGGCAGGGCCAGCACTACCTCCATAACCCAACTCCTACATTTTAAAAAATTGGAGCGCTCTTTGCTTCTAATTTTAGCAAAGAGAATTTTTTTCGTTATCTCCAAATACTCAGTTTTTTACGGAATCGTAATTTTCCAACACTTCTAAGTTCCGAGCAAAACTCTGTACTTTAAAAAAAAAAATCTCTAAATCCCTGAGGGCGCTTTACGCTAATGCACAGATGAAGATGGATTCGTGGACTCCAGGGTGCCGACAGACAGCTGCGCGATGCAGAGCAGGGCTCCATTCACGAGAGCACGGAGGCTCCACACGGCGCTTAGCGGTTCCATCAGCAGCAAAGTGGAAACTCATCGTTTTCCTTTGGGTAGAGGACATAATCTCTACTTCAACCGAGCTAAAAAAAAAATATTGTCCCAGTCACAGCTGGTCATAGAGTCAAAAGATTCCATTCAGGAAAGCACCCAAAAGCCCAGAGTTCACACCCCAAATGAAAATAAAGGCAATTCTTTTTTCTCCCCTTCAACGTTTGGTTTTGAAAAATGTCAAACCTACAGGAAGGTTGTGAGAAAAGTACAACTATCCATATGTCATTCACCTAGTTTGGCCCATTGTTAATATTTTCCCACATTTATGACTTTTCTGTGTGTGTGTGATACATATATATACACACCCGCACACACCCATCGTTTGCAGAAACGTTGAGCCTTTAAAGAGTTATTTGCATCCGTTATAATCTTTCACTCCAAATACTTCAGCATGTATCTTAGACTAACAAAGACACCATCTTTCATAATCCGGTACAATGACCACACTCAGAATTTCACAGTTATGTAATACTGTTATCTAATAATATACAATCTACAGTCAAATTTTTCCATTTACCCCCAAAATATTCATCATAGCTGAATTTTCCCTCCAACCCAGGATCTTAACAAAGAATAATCATTATGTTTGGTTGTCATGTCTCTTTAGCCTCCTTTAAACTAGAAGAGTCCTTCAGATTAAAAAAAAGAATTCTGTCATGATATTGACATCGTTTTAAGAATCCAGGCCAGTTATTTTGCAGAATGCCCTCAATTCAGATTTCCTTAGTTGTTTATTCACGATTAAATTCACATTGAACAACAGAAATACTGTTACATTGAAGCAAATGAAATTGTCACTTTTATAGACCCAAACCAGTCAAATATCAGGGACAATGTGGTTCAGCTTAATACAGAAGGACTGTTGTGTCCTTGCTATGACATCACATCAAGGACACGTGAGGCTTGTCTGTCCTGTCATTAGTGATGTTTGGTCATGTGGTTAAAAGTGGTGTCCACCAGACTTCCCCATTATAAAGGTATCTTTTTCTCCTTGTTATTAATAAGAAATCTGTAGGGGTTCCTTTGAGACTATGTACGTATTCTGTTTCCCAATGGGCTTTCACCCAGTTATTTTATCATCCATTGATGATTTTTGCCCTAATCCATTCAAGCTATGGTGGATGTAAAAGGGTGTCTTTCTGATTCTGTCATTGCTCCCACATTTACTAGCTGGCATTTTTCTATAAAGTGCCTTACCTCCCCACTGTTTATAAAATTTTTAGTCAGTAAGGATTCATGGATTCTCTTTTATTTTATTTGTTATAATTCCTTCCTGTCATTATTCAATATAACTGTTTCCACATTAAAGGCTTTATATTTTTAATTTACCAAGTCATTCTTGCCTTTCTAATGCCAGTACACGTTCCTCCTAAGATGCATATCTTTTGCTTTGTCAAATGGGAATTTATATCTCCCGAGGCAGCTCCAGAATAGGTCATAGAAGTGAGATTTTTAGTTTCTGTATTTAGTTTGAGCTTTCCATATTTTTTAAACATCTTAAGTCAGTTCCCTGAACTGGACTGACTTTTATTGGGAACCTGTTCTTGGCTGTCACCACGCTGTTGCTCTCTGTAGTTACATGGGAGGCAAGTATGTGATGGAGGTGAAAGCACAGGCCTGGGAGCCACATGGACTGGGGCTGAATGCTGGCTTTGCCTCTTAATAGCTGTGCAAGCTTGGGCAAGTTATCTTACCTCTCTGATCTTCAGTTACCTCAACTTAAGAAACAGAGATGGTAATCCCTGACATCTGGTATAGTTGTGAGTACCTAGGGAATGATGCATACAAAGTGATCAACTCAGTACCTGGCATATAGGAAGTGCTTGCCTGAGCGGTGGTTATCACTAGTATTATTAATGTTATTGTTTTCAGGCTTACATTTCTTTGCAGCTTTTTCCTACCCTTAGATAAATTTGCATCTCCCAAATCATTTTTCTACAAATGCATAATTTAGTATTTCTCCAAAGTGAAAAGTCATTTACTCTTTCCTGCCCATCTTCTTAATTTAGGTCCTTTTGCATCCAACTGACTTAATCTTGGTGTTTGCATCCCCTCCCAAACTGCAGCATCTGTAAACTTCATTTAAACTGTGTTTCTTTCATTTCTTTGCAAAATTTATAATCCTGCATTTAGTTTATGTTCTCCTTATCCTCTTCCAGAAACATCCTCTTCCAAAAAATTCATTTATATTTAGTTAGGAAGTTTCTTTCTTCCCTCTCACTCACTTTCCTCTCTCTCTCTCCCTCTCTTTCTGTTTTTCTCTTTCAGAAGATGGGTATGTTTGGCAGCACCTGCTAGGCCAGACAGCATATCAGTAGGTCCCCTGACCTCAGTCTAGTAAGAAACAGGTACATAATTCAAAGTAGACTAAATCTTACAAAGTTATAAAGTGGTGAGAAAATTTAAAGGAGGAAGAAATGGAGAATGAGTAAAATCTGGAGATTTGGTGTCTTGGAAGATAATTGATAAAAATTTAAAACCAAACTCTATTCTAATCTAAACTCAAATAAATTTAAAATTTTAATCTAACACTGCAAGTTCACCAGGATTATACACATTCACAGATGCACCTTACACATTAGTGCCACATTCAGTTTCTAATGAAAAAAAGGCTATGCTGTCATTTATCCTTTCTGTACAAGACCTAGAACCGTGTTTGATGCTATAAACAGTAAAAAACAAACAAATAAACAAAAACGGGATAATTTTTGCTGAACTATCTTCCAATTTACTAATTCTCTTTTGATCTTCACCTATTTTAAACCCATATGATGAGCTTTATATTCCAATTATGTTTTTTCTAGAAGTTCTACATGGTTCTTCTTCAAAATTGATTAGCTATTCTTTAAAACTTCTAGTTTTATGTAGATATTTTCAAGCTTGTCTTTTATTTCTCTAAACATAGTAAGCATGGTGTTTTTATATTCCTTAAATAATAGTCCATTATTTGAAGCCTTTGTAGATCTGTTTCTTCTATCTGTTTTCCTTTTGGTTTTCCTTCATGGTGCCAGTTTCCTTGTGCGCTTAGTTATTTTTTTACTGTGAGCAGCTCGTTTCTCATGGAAACTTATTTGTGGGACTCCTTTGTGGCCTATTATGAAGATGTTTTCATCCAGAGAGAATTTGTTGTTGCTTCTACCCAGCTCCCTGAGGCCACTGCCATTCTCAGACCACTTTAATCTAAATTTAGGCTTGAAGTTTTTAACTACCCAAATGATATGAAATTTGTGCTAAAAAATGCACAAGGGCAGATTTTTGTGGGCTAAGATGTGTCAGGGCCAGTCCCTTCCAACACAGGCTCTACTCAGCAGCAAAACCAGTTTCCTTCCAGTCCACTGGTGGGGGTAGGAAAGACACATTCATGTCTGGTTGACCCTTACCCTGAGGATCCAGCTCTTTGGGGTCCCAGTTTTATGAGCAGATTTTCCCATTAGAGTGTCCCCTACCTTAAACAGTCCCTAGCCTTTATTTTATGTCCTTTCAATTTCTTGGATCAATTAAACAAATCCAAGTTTACTGGGGTCAGCAGCTTGGCAAATAACTTTAAGGCAAAAGTAACTTTCTTCTCAGATTTTTGCCTTTGTTAAGATTGGCCTGATAATTTTTTACAATATTTTTAACACATGGAAGTTTTAAAAATATTTTTATATGTATGTTATCAAGATTTTCTAAATGCTCTTAATAAGTGTGCAAATACCTAGCCCACTGCACTCTAAGAAATATAGCTGTAAGTCCACAGTGACTGCAGCAACTTCTCAGACATCACATGATCATGCTATTTTTAAAAATCACAAAAAAGTCACTTGCTTAAATGTTTTCAATCCATAAATGTTCCAAGTCGTTTACTTTCAATTATAAAACCTCTTATTTAAAGTACATTCAATGATCTCAGTAGTAGGTGTGTGCTCTGGCAAATCTTGGAAGCTAAGACTTTAGACATTAATGCTTTATATGCATGTAATTGTCACAATAAAATCTAAACTTCCTAGGATAAGCAGAGAGTAAAGTATCTTGGGTGGTGACATTTTGGGGGTAATAGTGGTTAAGCAAAAAATGATGTTTTTTATTATTAAAATGGTCTTAAATGTATAAATATATTACTTAAATATGCAAAATATAGGTTAATGATTTCAATCCTTATAATATTTCCATTATTAGAAACTATCAAAGGTATTTTACAACCTTTATTTACTCCAGAGCATCTTCTAAAAATTGTCCCAAAAAATTTAAACTATACATTTAATATACAAACCCATGTAACGTTTACTTGCTATTTGTCTATTTGGCATCCAAGTCAAAAGGTGAGAGAGAGCAAATAGTGTGTAGTTAATTCAGGCTAATAAATAAGGTGTGTCTCAGTTAATTTCAGTTTTTAATTTCCAAACAATTCTTATTTTTCACCCAGCTTTGTGAAAATGTCCAGTATTATCAGGTATTAGCCCTCTCCCACAGACCAGCAAACAGAATGTTTCAATGTTTAGGTGGCAGAACTGTATTTTATCTTCCCTGACACAGCTTTGGAGCAAAATTCAATCATTTTCAAAACTCTGAAAGGGATAGGTGGCAATTCAAATGAAAAAAAATCCAAGCTATAAGCAGTGGAGAAGGATTTGGGAAACCCTCTGACTCAGTGGATTTATTCAACGATTATTTACTATGCACTTTGGAGACTACATTAAGGAGTGTAGATACACAGTAAACAAGACAGTGTCTGCCCTCCACCACCTTCTTTGCCGAAGGCAGTCTAAGGCCCTTGGAAGTAGCAATGGGGACAATAGCTTTCCTTCTCCACTGATTTCCCCCCTTTCATCTTCTGTTGTGCTTTGCAAATGCCACTGCCCCACTGTAACCTAGGATGTAGTTCTGAGGGGTACCAAGAGAGATGGGAGGCTCCATCACCCCAGCATCTGCCTTATTAGCCAAGGTCCTGGCCTGGTCCCATTTCTTCACCACCTTCTCTTGAATTCCTTCTTATGTCTCATCCCAGAGCCCACACATTGGAGCCCAGGAGAGCCTAAGTCAGGCTTTATTCTGAAATATGGATGCTTACGTGATGGTCTATATGACTGCTTACGTAGTGGTCTTTTGCAGCACCCAAAGTAGCAGAGGTGCTCCTGACAGAGGCAGTTCCATGCTCAAATGAGTTTGCAGGAGTTGCTATCAGTGAAAAGGCTTCAGTAGAAGAATATGAGTGATTTGCTTATAAGCACTTAGGAGACACATCCTGGGGATTCCTAAAAAGAACTGGGAGAAGCTTCAGCTGGGAGGCTAAGGTCTTAGCAGTCAGTGGGAGCACCAAACCAGCAAAAGGTCAGCTTTTATGGTTAACACAATCTCACAGTTATCCAAAGCTAGTGAGAACTGGGGACATTCAGGATACACATGTTGTCTCCCCATCTCGAAAATGTAAATCAAAAAGAGAAAACAGGGACTGGATGTAAACTGACTATACTTCAATAAAAATAAATAATTTTTTTTTTAAAGGGGGACCGGAGAGGACCATGGAAAATCCTTGGAACGAGACTTTTACCCTCAAATTCTCTTCTAAAAAGTCACATGACTGCTTTACCGTTGAGTGGGGGGGGGGAGTCACAAGATTAAGCTCTGTCCCACAGTGGGTCTTAGAGGAGAGGACCACATAAGAAGGGATAGTGTTAAGGAATCAGAAGAAGCAGGCAGCTGGTTCTGGATGAAGTCAGAAAAAACCAGGCATTGACCAGAACCAAGAAATATGCCAAAAATATGCCTATTTTTGCCAGAAGGAAGCCTGCCTCCCACCCTCAACACCCCCCTCAACAGTGACTTGTTCCACCGCCCCCTGCAGGCTCATGCTCACTCCTTAATCCACCTACTACCTCCTCCTACTTCTTTTTAACCCAACAACCAATTTACAAATTTTAGTATCATGGCTCTCAACCTTGGCTACATATTAGAATTACCTGGGGAGCTTTTAAAAACCCCAATGCCCAGGCCAATTAAATTAGAAGTGAAACCCAGACATCAGTAGATTTTAAAGCTCTCCTGGTGATTCCAGTGTACAGCCAAAATTGAGAGCCTCTGTTTTAGGAACACAATTTATTAATAATAAATTCAATACTGTTCTTCAAAAGCAGAGTGTCAAAAAGGGAAGCCGACTGGGGGAGAGGGTAGAGGTGGAGCATAGAGGGTGGTATCAGTAATGAAGACAACGTGTGTGTGTATAACACACATGTTCTAGGAAGAGCTCATTCAAATTTACAACAAAAACATTGAGATACTATAAGGGAAATGCCAAAGGTCACAAACAATTCACAAAGAGAAATACAAAGAGTAAACAAACATAGGAATGTCTTTTTTGCTGATAATCAAAAAAACCTGAATTAAAAGCAATCTTGAGATTGCATTTTATAACCACTAATGTAAGAGGGAAAAGCTTAAATGACACTTCATTTTGACGAGATTGCAGTGAAACCAATATACTCACAAATTCTGATGGCATCGTAAATTAGTTTTAAAAACCTCTTTCTGGGTAGCAAATGGCAGCATGAAAAAAATGAGAAAGGTGTTTGGGCCCATGGACTACTTACCTTCAGAGGTATTTCAACTGAAGCAAAAATATTGTAATTCAACTATACTTCCATTTTAAAAAGTACAAAAAAATAAACTGAAGCAAAAAGAAATACACTTGACAACAATCTCTGCAACAAATTCTAAACAGCAAAAAAAAAAAAAAAAGAAAGAAAAAGGAAACAACCTAAATTTCCAACTTCAGGGTAATGGTTTAATAATTCATGGTACACCAGCACCACAGAACACTATGCAGTCATTAAGCTGACAACTATGAAGACTGTGAGGAATGTGGAAATAAAAAAATGCTCCCTTGAGGGGGCCCTGCCCCAGGCTCAGCACAGCCCCACCTCTCTGCAGCAATCTGCCTGCCAGGCCAATCTGAGAAGGAAGCAGTAATTTGACCTGATTTCCCAGCTTCCCCTGAGAGACCACCGGATGTAGCTCCTGTCAGGTCTCACATCCCTGTTACGTCCATCACCATGGGGAGTCCAGACTCCGCCACCTGGGCTCCTACCTGCAGAGCTCTGAAAGCCCCCTCATCTCTCTAAGCCTTCTTCCCCCACCCCAAAGCCCTGCAGTCTGCCCTCTGGAACCCATGAGGTGCAATGGGCAACCCCCCTGTATCTCCAACTTCATCCCTGAGTCTTACCTTGTCATTCTAACTCAGTCGTTAGAAAGTGTTTTATAAATTTGATGTTAGTCATCAAAATGATAGGGCGCTGCTTCTGCCAGGGCGGTAGGATTTGCTACAATGAGCATAACAGTCCCTCACAATGAAGAACTGCTCTGTACCCCGCCAGTCGTGTAACTTGAGAAACTGTTTATAAGCATCTGAAGCTAGAATTGAACTCTATTCTGCATATAAACCCAAAGTGTTTTTCATACAGTTTTAAAATACATTGAATTTCCGGGAAAGGGTGCAGCTCATTGGTAGACTGCATGCTTAACATGCACGAGGTCCTGGGTTCAATCTCCCATACCTCCATTAAGTAAATAAATAAAAAACCTAATTACGTCCCTCCTCAAAAAAATAAAATAAAATAAATGGGAGAAGGCATAGCTCAGTGGCAGAGGTGGGTGCTTAGCATGCTTGAGGTCCTGGGTTCATTCCCCAGTACTTCCATTAAGATAAATAAACCTAATTAACTCCCCCTTCCAAAAAAAAAAAAAACCTACAAAAATTAAAAAAATAAATAAAGACAAAGCTAAAAAGCATTGATTTTAAAAGTTTTTTTTTAAAAAATACATTGAATTTTGCAGAAATAAAACTTCCATGTTAAATTGGGGGAACAGCATGCTTTGTTTTGTGCACTTTCAAAGAACTGCACAGCATTTTGTGAAATCACATCTGGAAAGGCAACCCACCTCATTCTCCCTTTCTAAAACAAACTCTGTCACATATTCTGCCTTCCTCAACTCACCAACACCATCCTCTTCTCCTCACCCTCTGATGATGATCTGAATGTTTAGTTCATTGATCAAATAGACCAGATTTGATGACAACCACTTCATTGTTCCCCTATTAAATCTAACAACCCATATGTATCTGTAGGCAGTACACATATTACATCTTTATTAATATAAAATGGATGAACTGTTCATATACTCAGACCAACCCTCCACTTGTGCAGTCCCATCACTTCTCACCTGCTTAGAGCTTTTCCCCCCAAATGATCCCCCTCTTATGGATCATTGTTTCCTCTTCTCATTCCCAGCAGTCTGTACACTTGCTCTTAACCATGTCACACCCTTGGCTGCATCCTTTTTCCAGCTGCTACTCTCTTTCTCTGCTCCTGTTCACAGCAAAACTTAAAAATTGTCCCCACAAGATGCCTCCATTTCATCACCTCTTATTCTCTCTATAATCCATCTTGTCAAGATTTCATCCTCACCACAGAAACAAATCTTAGCCAGCTTACCAACGACTTCCATTTGGCTAAACCCAATGGACGATTCTCTGCCTTCAATCTTACTCTACCTCTCAGGAGCATTTTACCCAATCCGTCACGTCTTTCCTTCTTGAAGCATATTCTCACTGTTTCTAGGATACTACACTACCCTATTTCTTCTCCTGTCTTACTGGCCACACACTCTTAGGTCCCTTTACTTGTTGCTTCTCTTCTACTCAACCTCGAAGTGTTGAAGTCTCCTGAGCTTAGTTCTAGTCCCCTTCTCTTCTATCCACCCTGAGATCTATGGCTTTAAATGTCACCTATAGGTTGATCACTCTCCGTTTTATATCTGTAGTGCCAACTCTTCTCCCAGGTTCAGATGTATATCTCTGACTACTTATTTGACATCTCTGGGGCTGCCTAATAGGCATTTCAAATGTAGCATGACCAGCAGGAAATGCCTGATGCTTGCACCCCAAGCCCTGCACAGTCCATTCTTCCAAGACTCTTCCCAATCAGCTTTAATGGCACCATCATCCACCCAGGTGCTCAGATCAAAAACCTAAGAGTCATCTGGAACTGATCCCCTTCTTTCATCCTCACATCCAATCCAACAGCAATCCTTCTGACTCAACCTATCAGACTTGCTTTTCACTAAGGGAAATACAAACATGAAGCATCTATTTGTTGTCAAAGTTACTCCTGTGAATGTGAACCACTGACCGAGGCTCAGACCACAAGTGAATCCAGCTAAACGGAACTCACTAAGTCGTGATCACTTCTAGACACCCACAAAGTTGTTCATTACCCAGCTGTTTCAGTTATCTGTTGCTGTCTAACAAACCACCCCAGAACTTCGTGGCTTAATATACAACACTTGTTTGTGGGCTCACTGCTTGGCAGACTGGACAGCTCATGGGGGGCATCTCTGACCCAAAAGGCAACCACTGGGAAGCCAGCTGAGGCTGGAGGGTCTGCCTCCACCACGATCTCACTCACAGCATTGGCAAGTTGACACTGACCATTCTGCTGAGATTATTAGCTGGTGACCTTGAATCTCCTCTAAGTGGGCTTCTCCCCAAAGCTTCTTGGAGTTCCTCACAGCAGAGTGAGTTCCAAGAAGAAGGAAAGAAAAGTTGCCAGTCCTCTTAAAAAGTAGGCCTGAAGTTGGCACAGGGTCACTTCCATTGTACTCTGTTGGTCTGTCCCAGGGCCAGCCAAAATTCTAGGGGGCAGATAAATAGACTCTACCACCTAGCGAGGGGCAGTGACCAAGAATTTGTGGCCATCTTTAATCCACTACACCAGCCCTTTGAACGGTATAACTGATCTGAAGTTGATTTGGTTCTTTAGAAACAGTGCTGTGCTGGTAAATGTTTATGTTTAACAGCTGACTGGAGGGCAGGGGGCAGTAGGTATTGATTTATAGTACTTGCCAATTGCCACAGTGTAAAGCACCCCCCCCAACCGTGACTGATTTCAGGCTACCAATGGTGACATCACTAAACACAGAGTTGGGAAGAAAGGCACTAATTGGCTCTTACAAGCCAGTACTAGCCGGCTCCAGAAACAACACTTACCAATGGAAAAAGAAAATTCGGCATGGTTGTCCAGGCAATGAACACTTGAGGGCCTACTGTGTATGAGGCATTAGGAAGAGGAGTGACCAAAACAGATCAAAAACCTGTCCTCACTGGGCTTACATTCTAAGGGAGTAGTCAGATAATAATTAACAAAGTATATATATAATGATAGGTGTTATTAAGAAAAAATAAAACAGGTCAAAGAGAAGAGAGTGATGGACGGTCCTCTTTTAACATGGGGTCATCCAAGAAGACCTTTCTGAGGAGGAGACATTGAAGGAGGTTGAAAACCAATAACAGTTAGTAGAAGCTGACTCTTGCATAGCACTTGCTATGTGCCAGGCACTCTTTTGATCAGATTACACATATTACTTTATGCGTTAAATTCCTTAAGAAAATGTCTTAAGTAAGGACAAATTTAATTCTGTAAAAAATAATGTTAGAGCCCTTCAAACTTTTGTCTAGAGCAGAAAAAAATGTGACAAGGGAAGAACATTTGAAACAGGGAATCCAAAAAGACAAAAGCAGGCAACTTGGGAAGAACATGGTTTGCATTTGACTCTCACCCAATCCCATTAGCTGTGGTACCCCCTCCGGCAGGGGAACCAGTAGTGAGAGGACAACCTCAGGAGTGCATGGGGAAGTGGAGACAAGATTTACAATCACGTGATGAGGCCGTTTAGGAGAGAATTTACAAACTGTCTTCCACTGGGATGTCCTGGCCTTCCCAACAAGGGCTATATCCAAGAGAAATGCCAGAAATGTGTGGTGTGTTTCATGAGTCAGACATCTTCACATTAATCCTCACGACGAGTCCATGAAGTAGCTAGGGCAAGAAATAACCCCCTTTCACAGATCAGGAATCTAAGACTCACTAAACCAGAGAGTCAGGACAGATTTTCTGGCTCCAAATCAAATTAATCCAATCAATATGTATTCAGTGCCTGAAATGGCTCAGACATTGTGCCGGTGCTGGGGGTGAATCCTTTCCTCCCTGCTTCCCCTCCCCCACCCATCCACCACCTTGGGAACATGGGGGTTGTGATGCCACACGCTCACTGGTCCTCACACGTGTACCAGGAGAGCACACTCCCTTATTTTAGGCAGAGGCGGTAAGCAGGGAGAGGAGACACCCTCTCCAGGCTTAGCCGTGGATGCAGAATCTCACACATTCCTGCCTTAGCCCCCTCTTTCAGCAAGAAAGAACAGAAAAAAATCCATCCCTGACTTTTTTACTTCCCCATCTGTAAAGCAATCTCAAAGCTAATTTCCCTTATAACTAAAAATCTTTCTATAATACCCTATACCAAAATACCGATTTTGTACTCACCATTGTATAAATCCTCAGAGATCTCCTCTCCCTAAGTCCATGCTTTTGTTGTTCACAATTAAATGAGTAAGAGCTGGAGCAGGCGAGAGGAACCGTGCTCCCTGGCAGAGCCCTGGGGCTGATGAAAGTGTTGACTCAGTGGGTCAGAGGAACACGGCCCCAGAGACATCATCTAAAAGCACAGAGAAATCGGAGTTGAACCTGGTGTCAGAAGACACAGTGAGCCTTTTCAATGGTTAAGGGAAGACTGTGATCAGCAGAGTGAAGGTGGAAGATCAAAGGCACCATGGAGACAAAGACAACCCAAGTCAGCCGTGAATTATAACTTGTTTTCTTCCTTAAGGAGCAGAACATGCTAAGGCTAAAGCCAGAATGAGTATATTCAGGCTACATCAAATAGCGCGGGAAACATGTCTATGGATATGGGAGTCAGGGAGGAGCATAGTCAAAAACTAGTTCATAGGGTCCATAAACATTCATTAACTGTCTCTGGAACTATGAGGAAAATGATTGGAATTACAGTCTCTACTTCACTGCGAAAGGAACTAATGTTTGAGAAGTAAATTGCTGAAACACTGTTAAGTAGAAGAACAGAAGCAAAAAAGAAAAAAAAATCCCAAATATTTTATTCCCCTGGTTGTCCATCAAAGAACATTTCTTTTTATCATAAAATGATGATTATCTAGTTACTTTCAGCCTGAAGAAAGATGTGAAAAATGGCAAAATCCCTGATTTATACGCTCTCTTGGGAAAAGAGTAGGGGAGATAAGAGATTTTCCTATCAATAGAATACCAAGATTGACTTTCAGCTGGGAACCCAGCCATTTATTCCTTCTTCCCTATTGTTAAGAAATACTATATAGGGACACACTAAGCCCTGAAGAAACTGGTTAGAGGGGAAAGAGAAAGCAAAGCCCCAGTGCATAAAGGCAGACAAGTAGGATCAGTTTGCTGGGTTTCTATCCAGATCCACCTAATTACGCATGAGGCTCGGCTGGCAGTTCAATATCAGCTAGGCTGTCCCCAGGCGTCCAGGCTAAGCCTGCAACCTCCAGTCTGCACCGAGTGGGTACCAGAGCACCAAATAAACCTTCTATATGCAACCTGGGTTTTCTGTTCTTGTGCCCAAAGGAGATCCCTCCAAAAATTGAATTGTACTCTTCTTTTTGGAATTGCTCCTGCAGAAGCATGTCCAAGACCCAGTTACTCTTTGTTAGGCCTGCTTACACGCAGCTTAACACAGTCCTTGCTCCCTGCCCTTGGCCTTATCCGCTTCCTTTTCCTACTGACCCCACCCAGAAAGGGCTGTATTTCATTGTCTGTAACTAACTCAGTCATGCTTTCTGCATCAAGGATATTTTAGAAAAAAATAAAATACAAGCTTACAATACTTGGTGGGTTACAATACTGAAAAGAAATCTTGTGGACCTCAGTCTTGCTCTCCTCTCCAAGCAAGTAAAGCTGAGAGGGATTTTCTTTATTATGGGGTACATTCTAAAGGGATGCATTTCCCCACCCCGCCCCGACTGCTGGTTTCTCTTCCCTACTTCTGTTTCACACCCAGCCCCACCCTGGAGCAGCAGAGTGAAAAGGGAGCTTGCTGTCCATGCCCTCCTCCCCTGTGACCTACCTTCAAGGGCAGAGAGTGACAGGTCACTACAGACTGGGAGTCCAGGCAAGAGCAGATTCCCAGGCTCTGAATTGTGTCCATGGCCAGTCCCTCCTCTTCCTCTGTGTCAGTCACAGCCCCTTCTCCTCCGCCAAGCCAGCTGCCTGCACCTGGACATCTCTGTCACTCTGCTCCCTCACTCTGCCTGGCCAGAAGCCAGGTTGGCATAGTCCCTGCTGGGGTCTATGCACTGCTGTGGGCAGCCAGCTGGAACTGGGTTGGGGTGGGGAGAACTCTGGCCCCACCAATGCCCAAAGCAGCTGACCGTGCTCTGGCTTCACCTACCTTTTTACCCAGTATACACAAATCTTCAGGCTTCCGGGGAGCTTTCGAGTGTGTGCTCTAACCAAATGAACAGGCCTACTGCAAAGTATTTCTATTAATGCACAATGTAGTTTGGGTGTATGTGGGGGCACATATCTGTAAACCAAAGTTGATATTGTCATCCTATCTGGAACTATTTTCAACGGCTTGTAGTAAACTATAATGAAAAAGAATTTGAAAAAGAATATATATATATAACTGAACCACTATGCTGTACACCAGAAACTAATACAACATTGTAAATCACCTGTACTTCAATTTTTAAAAATGGGGAAAGAAAAAAACAAGGCAATAGCCAAAAACAAACAAAAAAATGCAATTATAAATATTCAACAAAAATAGTAGATGTTTTTCAAAACTTTCAATTTGTGTAACATTCTGAGACTTTCCAAAGTTCATTTAATCTCTCCTGAGTCTTCACATGAGCACACTTCCAGGTAGCAGAACCAACTAACAATTGTGGGAGTGGTAGCTGGTCATCCCATCATATTACAGGTTGGAGGTAGGGAATGTGAAATTCTACCTGCCACACTGTGACTCAGCTCCAATTTTTAGTACCTGTCTGTCCTCACATGTCACTCTTCACATTCTCAGGAGGGAAACTCTGGCCAGTTTGGGTCAGGTGTCCATGCCCATCAGTCAGCTACGACCAGGGGACAGGCTCACAGAGAAGGAGGGTCAGCCCCTTGACATCAGCGACTGTTCTGAGAGAGGGGAAGATAGTCGGGAGATGGGCAGAGGTCACAAGAGATATACTGCCAGAAGAGGCACCCGGGGAAGTGAAGGGGGAGGAGAGTCCCACGCAGTGTATCTGCAAGACCAGCAATGAAATCAAGCAAAGAGCCTGGGAAGAGCAGGCGCCTGGCTGACGGGCTCACATTTGTCCTTGGGTTTTCCACCTGGGTTAAAAGTCTGTGGTGTCCATGTTCTGCCAAATAGAACTGGGACTGGTTTCAGTCAGCAAGTGCATTTCTGAGAGCTGTGTGTTTTCCCTCTGAAGAGCTGGGGAGTTGGAGCTCCCCCACAGCTCCCTCCAAGGGAGAGGGTGTGTATCCGCACTGCACGAAGCGGGTGAGCAGGAAACAGTCCAGAAGCAAGCAAAAACCGTGTGGATTATTAGGATATTTTCATACCCTTTTGGCCACCCCCCAAGAAAACCAGGATTTTGAGGGACATCATTCTGATGTTAATGACTAGAAAAGTGAAGCCCCAGCCAAAAGCAATGGTTCTCTTTGAGGTGAGGTTCTCCCAGGCTCTTAAGGAAAAACCCTTACATATATCTGATAGGTATTTTTTCTTACGGTAATGGTGACAGATGAATGCTGCACTTTTGTTCAGTAGCACCTCATACTTTTCAAAGAAAACATCATTGAATGATATGTCTTGTTAGACTCATTTGAGGAAAAATGTACAGTTGGCCACATTTATCAGGTGCCCATTTTGTGCAGAGTTCTCTGGGGAAATCAGAGAGATAGGAAAGAAGCAAAAAGACCTTGGAATACAGGGGAGGAAACAGAACCCAAACAAATTATGCCTGGAACAGTGTTTTACTTAAAATGAAAGAGAGCTTCTCCAGAAGAAGTATTACAAAACTCTTTAAAACCATCAAGTCAAAATGAAATTAATTTACATTCATTGAAAAAGTTTATGTGTGATAGTGATTCCAGTGGTTAGGATAAGCTCAAACGGAATCCCAGATCCAGGTTTGTGGGAATGAAAACACTTCTCTGTTTCACTTACCTTGGCTCTCACCACTAATCCGTTCCTTACATTAGTTGTTCTTCCTACCTAGAAATTATCCCCACTGTTCCCTTAAACTCTTTCCCTTCTTCAAAATTCTTCTGAAATGATTTACTCCTTACACCGCTTCCCTCTGCCTACCTAATCTTTATTATCCTTAGCTCCCTGGTTACCACCTGATTGCCAGCCATAGGTTACCCAGCAAGAAAAGCCATGTGCCATCTTATCTTAGGTGAGACAGACACAGGACAGCTCCACCCAGCCCAGGGCTTGGTCCCATTCTGTTAGGTGACCAGAGGGATTTTGAAAATACCCTCACTGATACTGGCTGGTCATTCTGTTTTGGTTTGTTTTTTGCCAATTTAGGAGACAAAAAAACCATCATTTCATATATTATTTGTTCCTAGTGATTCTACATGGTTAAAAATGCAGCCTGAATAACTTATATTTAGGGCAACTTATTGTTGCTTGTGGTCTACCACATGATCAAATTTGTTAAGCATTCCATGAACACTGGGAAAGTATGGGCATTACCAATTTCTATACAAAGTTTTCTATATGGCTAGTTAATGTGTTTACTGATTTATTCAAATCCTCTAAACTTTCTAAAAAGTCTAACTTAATCTGCCAAAGAAAGACCTTTTAAAAAATTGTAATTGCAGTGAAATACACCTAACAAAATTTACTTTTATCATCTTATCCATTTTTAAGTGTAGAGTCCAGTGGCATTTTCTACATTCACACTGTTGTGCTATCATCACCACCATCCATCCACAGGATTCTTCACCTTGAAAAATTGCAATGCTGTATCCATCAAACAATAATTCTCCACTCTCCCCTCCCACCAGACCCTGGCAACCACCATTCTGCTTTCTGTCTCTATGAATTTAACTACTCTAGCTACCTCACATAAAGGAAATCACACAGTACTTGTCCTTTTGTGAAGGGCTTATTTCATTTAGCATAATGTCCTCAAGTTTCATTTATGTAGAATGTGCCAGGATTTCCTCCCTTTTAAAGGCAACATAATATGCCATTGTATGTGTGTACCACACTTGGTTTATCCATTCATCCATCAATAGACACTTGGGTCACATCCACCTTTTAGCTATTGGGAATAATGCTGTTGTGAACATTGGGGTACAAATACTATTTGAGTTCCTGTTTTCAGTTCTTTTGGGTATATATCCAGAAATGGAATAGCTAGATCATATGGTAATTCTATGTTTAATTTCTGAGGAAGTATCATATCATTTTTCATAGTAGCTGCACCATTTTACATTACCAACAATAGTGCACAAGGGTCTCAATTTCTCCACATCCTCACCAACACTTACTGTTTTTTTTTTTTTTGATAGTAATCATCCTAATGGGTATGAGGTGGTATCTTATTGTAATGATTTGTCAAAGACCTTTGTAATTCCCACTACAATTGTGGTTTCATTCTTGTAGTCTAGTAAATAATTGTGCTTTACATACTTCATAGTGTGTATTTTGTGCATAAAAGTTAATAACTATTACGTATTCATTGTTCTTTGTATCTTTTTGCCTGGCAAATAACCCTTATTGCTTGGCAAATTGCTTCTTAAATCCCAGCAGAGACTGAAGATAGAGGTTCACCGCCTTGATCAGTCTCTGGGGCTTGTGGCTCCTCCCATTGTCTTTCATTCATTCTCTGACCCCATAGGACAGAGAATGAATTAGCACTCCACTCTCAAAAGGCTGTTACATACCATCTGAACCCTGTGAAATCAGAAAAATAGGCTGACTGCAATTGAACCATTAGCGCCCCTAACTCCATATCAGCCTGCTACCTGGATTCTGCAAAGTAGAAGCCAGAAGTAACCTGCATCCATCCTCTTACTGCTCCCCACCTTCACTTGCTAAGTTGTCAATCTGTCAATCAATAAATACGTGAACACATCCAGATCTTGTGCTAAGTACTAGAAATGCAGCTGTAAGCATATACAGAGCTCCTACCTTCATGGATTTTACAGTGGAGAAGGGAGATGTTAAATAAATAATTGCAAATAAGGTAAGTTCTACAAAAGAGAGGTATGGAGTGTTAAGTAGCACAGAAGAGAAAGATCTAGTCTGGTTGAGGAACCAGGGAAACCATCACTGAGGAAGTCACATTTCAACTGGTATACAAAGGATCAGTCATTTGGTCAGTCATTGAAGAGCCATTGAAGAGTTTCATGTTTCAGAGCGTGGACCCCCTGGAGCTAGACTTCCCTATTCAAACCCAGCTCTGACACATAGCTGGAGGACTTTAGGTGAGTTATTTAACCTCTTTGTAAATAATAATTGTTATAGTTAATTGATACACATATCAGTTTCTGGCACATAGCAGGCACTCAATAAATGTTTATTATTCATTAAACAAATACAAGTGCTTACTATGCCAGCCACTGTGGTGGATGCTCAAAGAATGATGGTAAAATTGACACGGTCATCACCGTCACAGTATTAGAGTCATCTGAATATACCTTGATAGGAAATAGACATCCAGAAAGGTTTAATTTGACAGTTTCTAAAGTCTCTAAGATGCCCCTACTCTTTGGTTCAACAATCACACATCTGGGAATTTAATCCTAAAAAAAATAGCCACAAACATGTGCAAGGCTTTAGCTATTTTTCGTACCGAAAAGATGAGAACAACCTGAGTGTCCTACAGGAAGTTAAATTATGATACAGCTCATGTGATGAGATGTCATGCAAACATCAAGTTGATACAGAGAAATTCTGTTTATTGACATGAGATGAAATTTCGTATCATGATGTGACTACCTTTTGCCAATAACATATGTTAATCCATAGGAAACAAGAATGGAGTGGTATTTAAGCCAAGGTGTTACTGGGAACTGTCTCTGGGTGAATACGCCAGCTGGGAATTGACAGAAACCAACTCTGGCAAACTTGGTGGGAGGAGAAGAATTTATTAGAAGAAGCTGAAGTAACTCAGAAAAGGAAGAGAATGCTAAATAACCAGACTTTGGGTAGGACAGGAAACCGAAGTTCAACTCAGTCTGTCAGTGTGTGTGTGTGTGTATCCTTCTGTTTTCATCTCACTCAGATCCAGATCTCCAGGAGAAACAGTCTGATTAACCAGACTAGGTCACAGGGCACTATCACACTTGGCAGTTGCAGCAATAAATACTGCATACAGTGGGAACGTGAGTGCTCCAAAAGAAGATGCCAGGGGAAAGGTGAAATCAACAGATGTTCACTATAATGGGATTTTAGGTACATTACTTCCCTTTGTATTCTCTGTCCATCCATAGTTTAAAATTTTTCTGTAATAGACAGGTATCACTTTTGCAACAAGAAAAACTTTTTTTGTAACTTCAGAAACCTCAGAATGCAAGTAAGTTGCCAAGTTTCCTGAATAAGCCACTTTGCAACCTGTTTCCTTCTTTTATATCCCATTGCTTCTCTTCTACAACAAATCCCATCCTCATCACCCCATACCCACTACATACCTACATATCCACATGAATTAGTTTTGTGTAATTTTTATTAATATAACAATGATGTAATTAGCACATAACACTATGAAAAGGCACATAGCACTCCATTTTAATAATATAATGACAAAACATTCTTGAATTCATTGCCTAATGTTAGAGTTTTGCAAAATAGTCACTAAAGATTAAAGCATTTACTAAGTGCTTGATCTGTGCCAGACTCTGCAGAGTCCCTTACTTCCTTTAATGTAAAATACACAGTTTGACAAAACAAAATTTCCATTTTCTGACACAGAATTCTTACTAGATTCTATCTTTTCTGAAAAATAGATTCTTTCTCTTCCAAGAACTGTAAGGCACTCCACTGACAACAAGTATTCCGTTTAAATTCTCTCACCATCACTAAGAGGAAAACACAGGACTGGATATTCCTTATCTCTCTGTAGAGTTGATGAAGCTATAGAGATGTGATTTCCTCAAAATCACACAACTATCAGTGTCATCTGAACATCTCTCCATATATGGACTTGAAGGCATTGTGAGAACAATTCTTTAATTTAATAGACATATTTTGCTGCCCCACTTTGTATCAGTCTTCTGTGCAAGGAATCAAGACTAAGTCACTTATGTACAATCCATTCTGCAAGCCAGGCTGTACCAGTTACCAGGAATAAGACAGACTCAGTCCCAGTCCTTACGATGCAGGGGCCTTGCCCGCTCTCAAGGAGTTTGCAGTCATGGGATAAATGGGAGCATTTGCAAGCAAAGCATGTAGCTTAAGAAATAGAAGTGAAAGTTATGTTTAAGGAATTGGAAGTGTGCATGAAAATGCTGAAGTGAGAACAAAAATACAGAAAACACATGTAGTTCAAAGAAACTCTCGGGAGAAGGTGAAAGTAACTTGTTGAGAATGAGGAATTGAGGAAGAAGAGATTACAACCTGAGACTATTGCAGGCCACCTTGAGGGAAGCCTTGGGCACGCTTGCAGGGAGAGAGAGAAGGAAGTAAAAACCTAACCTCATCCAGCCACCTCCTCTGATCTCCTGCCGGATCTCTCATGGGTGGAGCCAAGGAGCAAGAGTGTCTATTGATACAGTCTTAGTGGGTCAGCTTCCTGGACGCAGAGCAGGGTGGAGGGTGGTGAACAGTGAATCTGGACAGGTGAACAGAGACATCCAGCACTTCTGGTTATGCTGCTAAGTTGTGTTCCTTGACCGAGTCCTTTGGCCCTGATGGACATCAGTCTTTTTGCTCTTCACGGGAAGATCTCATCCTGGTCATCATTAAGGCATCTCCCAGGATCAGCACTCTATGAAGAAGAGTCATCTAGAAGAGTCAAACTAGGCTTCTGTTAAGAATTAGGGGAGATTCCCTTCTACTATCTACCAAGAGGCATTCCTTCCCACCACCTGAGGCATATTTGGTGCTAAACCTGCTTGATAGGACCCTCTTCACTGGTGAATGGAAGCATCTTTGTTAAATGACAAACATGCCTGTGGACTAAACTCTGGGAATGTTAACCATGGTGTGCACCTTGGGGGAGCCAGTAAGCAGAGACAGACACAGAAGGTCATAGGTCTTCTTTAAGTGTAAATGTTATTTTAATACAAAATAATCGAGGAGCAAGGAGATGAAAGGGGAGGGGAAGATTATCATTATCACTATGGAAAGTGACTTCTGCAAGCTCCTCTAAGGATGTGACATAATAGTCACTACTGAGAAGTGTAAGACGCCCCTGGCTGGCCGGCAGACAGGGCCTGAGTGAAGGGACTGGTGTCTAAATCAGGGACGTGCAGCCACGCGAAGCCCAGCAGCTCCGAAAAGCCTTCCACTGTCCAGAACAAAACATGTTCATTCAGCAATGCTGAGTGTGTGCTGGGAACTGGCACACATGTCAATGGAAGGGGCTGAGGGCTTACCAATGTGAAGAGAGAGAAGGTTCCCTTGTGCCCCAGTCCAAACCAATGAGACATCGTGGCTCATTTTATCCTGAATTCCACCATACTTGCAGAGTGACACACTTTGACTTCCTGACCTTAATGGATGGAAGAGGTGACATGGGGAGGAGGTTAAGCAGTGAGGCTGCCTGGGTTCTGTCCTTCACTTGGAGCAACCTTGGCAAGTTGCTTAACTTCTCTGCAACTTAGTTCCTCATTAATAAAATGAGCGATAGTGCCTCCTCATTGGACTGTTATGAGGATTAAAATAGCTAATAAAGTTAATAAAGGGAGAACAGCACCTAATACAGGAGGAGTATGATATGTGTTTAATAAATATTTCAATGAAAGGGCAAAGAATAGGATCTAGCAATCCTCTAACTCAAACCTCTGGTGAATGAAGAGTTGCCTAAATGAAATGGAAAAGACAAAGGTAATTTTCATTTGGTTTAAGCAGGTTCCCAAGTAAATCTGACAGGGGATTTACTTTTTTTTAATTTTAATTTTTACAAATGTTAAGGAGTATTTGGCCTATGGTCTTCATCTATTACAGCTGTCAAATATTTATATGTGTGTGTATGTAAATAGACATGCACACATATGGACCAAATTCTCCACGTGTGTAATCTTCTCTCTGAAGAGTGCAGTTCACTTAGCATGGAAAGAGTAATAAATCTGAAAGCAATGAAAACATTAGGGTTTGGGTTACAGGCCCCTTTTGGGAGATTTGAGGTACACCTAGCTTTGGGATATAGCTCATCATCTAGATATGAGGTGATATCCCAAAGTGTTATGAGGATCAAGTGAGTGAAAAGAAGCAAAGCACTTAGAAGAGTGCTTTAGACATGGTGAACACTCAGGAAGGGTTGACCATTTTTTTTGTTATTATTGCCAATGGTCCTTCCAGGGCTAAATGGTGTTTCACAGGCCCTTGTTTGCTCACAAAGGAAAGGACTGGCTGGAGAAATCATCTCAATGAGCTGTTCTGCCAGGGCTGAGAAAACAAAAAACTGCTACAACCATGGAAAATACCCAGGCAAGAATTGCTAGTAAAGAGCTTGCTGACACATGCCTGGTGCCCCCCACCGTACCTGGGCCCCTCACGCAGGTGCTGCAGCTCAGGGTGAGATTGGGCCCCCTTCCTCTGTGCAGTGCTTCCTGAAGTTCTCCAGAGAGCTCAACATGATGACCCCTGTGCCCTGTGAGTGTTTAGCTCCACTCAAATGGCGTGAGGTGCTCAGGCTTGCAAATCCAAAAGAATTCATCCAAACAGAAATAGTCTCTTCCCTAGGGGCAGCCACATTATAAAAAGCCTGAGGTGTCAGGATCATCCACTTTATGATTTCTCATTTGTTGAGCCCTTCATCTAAAACAAGCCTCATCATGTTATTCTTTCTCTTTTAAGAGAATCTTGGTTGCTGTAATAGCTGCTGGAAGCTTTCCTTTAAAAAAAAAAAATCTTCCTGATAATTACTCTTGGCTGTCTACATTTGCTGCATTGCATTTTTTGTTTTGTGTGGTGTTTTGCCTGTATCACTTTATTTCATTTAAATAAATACCTTGTTATTAGCTTAAACTACTTGGTGTATTGCTCCTGTTTTTAAAGTATTTTGAAAGTTAATCTTTCTTCTCTTTTTTTATCTGCTAAACCAGTCAACCTGCTCTTCAGTTTTCATGGCCTAGAAGGCTTTAAGGAATAGATAGTATCTTCAGTGTCAGTCAGGCTAAACCAGAAATATACTCATCCTTGATACAGGACACTGAGAGGAAAATTACCTGCCTCAAACTTCGCACCAAGTGAAATGTGGGAATAGCCCCTGCAAATTCATACTAAAATCTGTTCTCACCTAGATTTTTTAACCCCAATTCACACTACCCATGTAGCCTGAAAATCCTTAAGCTGAAACTGAAGTAAGAGGCTATTAAAATAAAAAGCAGATTTTTAGAAGAATAAATAGAATTTCTAGAAATGAAAAATTTATAACTAGAAGTATTAACTCAATGGATAGGTTTAACAGTAGAAAAGATACAGCTGAAGAGAGAATTAGAGAACTGGAAGCTGAAGAAGTTATATAGAATGAAGCACAGAGATGCAAAGATATGGAAACAAATATAGAAAAGAAACTGGGTCATAGGAATACAGTGAGGACAATGCCTAACATGCATCTAATCAGAGAGAGAGAGACAGACAGACAGACAGATTCATTGGATAGAGGCAACATTTGATGAGCCAATGGCTGAGGATTTTCAGAACTAGTGAAACACACTACTTATTCAAGACTAAGTGAAACCCAAGCAGAATAAGTAAAAGAAACAAGTACCTAGAAACTAACACTGAAGCTGCAGAACACTAAATGTGATTAGTTAACTATACATGTTAACATTTCCAGAGTAAGTGCTAAAATAATAGAAATGCAGTGTTCAGCTTCCAAATTCATAGAGGAAAACATGTAATGAGAAAAAATGATCAATCCAAAAGAAAGCAAGAAGGGGAGAAAAATATAAGAAAAATGAGACACCATAAAGTACAAAATAAGATTTATAATAAGTCCAAATACATCAATAATTAAAATATTAGACTAAATGTTTTGATAAAAAGATAAAGGTAGTCAGGCTGAATTTTTAAAAATCCAGTTATATATTTCTAACAAGAGACATCTCTAAAATACAAGAATATAAGAAAGTTGAAAGTAAAGGAATGAAAGATGCATGCTAGTCAAATACTGATCAAAAGAAAGCTGTGCTATTAATGTCACCAAAATAGACTTAAAGGCAAAACTCCTAACTAGATATGAAAAGAATACTGTATGGTAAAAAGGTTAAAGTTACTTGGAAAATATAACAATTCTAAATGTTTATGCACCTAATAATATTATCTTAAAACCATATACCCCAAAAAGTTGACAGAATTAACACTGAAAAATAGACAAATTTATAGTTACGGTAGGAGATTTCAACATAATGCTCGAAGTAATCAATTGATGAAGCAGACCAAAAAAAAAAAAAATCATTAAGCATACAGAAGATTTAAACAAGCAATTGGGAAACTCAAGTATAGAACACCAAACCCAAAAGATGTCTTTTTGAGCACACAGGAAGAGTTGCAAATTGATCACATAATGGGCCATTAAAGAAGTCTCAAGAACTTTTAAAGGACTGAAACCATGCAGACTATATTCTCTGACCACAGTTCTCTTCCCCTTGAGTATGGGCTAGACTTAGTGATTCATTTCTAACAGAGAAGAAAGAAAAGAAAGAAAAGAGAAGAGAAGAGAAGAGAAGAGAAGAGAAGAGAAGAGAAGAGAAGAGAAGAGAAGAGAAGAGAAGAGAAGGGAAGGGAAGAGAAGAGAAGAGAAGAGAAGAGAAGAAAGGAAGGAAGAAAGAAATGGTGTGAGACTTTGAAGACTAGGTCACAAGGCACTGTAGCTCCCTGTATCCTTTCTTTCTGGATCACTCTTTCTAGGGGAAACTGGATGCCATGTTGTGAGGGCACCTGAGAATCCTTGTGAAGAGGTAAACACGTTAAGGAACTGAGGCCTCCAGCTAACAGTCATGTGAATGAGCCGTCTTGGGGGATCCTCCAGCCCCAGTCAAGCCTTCAGCTAACCGCTGTCCTGGCCTACACTTTGACTGCCAGAACTAACTAGCTAAGCTGCTCCTGGATTCCTGACTTATGAAAACTATGTTGTTTTAAGGTGCTAAATTCTGGGGATAATTCATTACATAGCAATAGATAACTAATAAATAGGGGTGGGGTTCCTGGTCTACCACACTGCGACTCAGAATAATAACATACACACACAAATTTGAGAACAAGACCATATACAATAAGGTGCTAAATGGTATACTGAAGGAAACAGGACTGCGCTCAATGAGGTGCTGATTCTAAAGTACAAAAAGCAAGCTGGAGAAGGAAGGCATCAATTTTCCAGAAGGAAAATAGGGTTGGAAGTTAGTGCTTTATTCATCCACACAGAAAATAAATGGAGCACCAACTACGTGCCATACACTGAGCTAGTAAATTAAGCTACAAAGATAAATGTCTTAGCAATGAATCCTGCTCTCAAAAAACTCACAGGTTAATGGGAGAGAGGAATAAGCAAACAAAGAAATACAACGTGGGTGAAAAGTGTTCCTTGATAAGACCCTACAATTTTTGGAGATTTGAGAAAGCTTCTTAGATGAAGCAATATCTAAACAGAAATGAACTTTGGGGTTACCTTAACCAAGCAAAGAGGAGGAGGCGAGGGGCAATGCTCTAAGCTGAGAGAACAGTATGTGCAAAGGCAGGAAGAAGAAAGTGTCTGAAATAAAGTTCAGGATGTCTAGGGGTTTGGACAGAGAGAGTCCAGGATGGGGAAAGAGAAGGGTGGAGAGGAAAGAGACTCTGAAATCTGCAGACCTTGAAAGCCCTTTAAAGAGTCTGTGCTACGTCAAGAGCGAGGGGGAGCCACCAAAGGGTTTTAGACTCCAAGGTTTGGGCAAATAAGAGGCAAGAGCAGCACTATTTGAATGTATATTGCTCCCCAGTTTACCGGGCCTTCAGAGACACTCCATCTCCTTAATCCTACCAATTAATCCCGGACTATTAATAATAGTCCCCCCCCCGGGACTATTATTAATGCTTTGTAAGGAAGAGGCAATCGAGGCTCCAAGAGTCTTGTGCCTCTTGTAAGGGGCAGAGCTAGGGCACAAAAGCAAAGGAGAAAAAATGAAAAAGGAAGGGAGGAAAGAAAGGGCAGACCGGCAGGGAACCAGTTTGGCAGGACAGCACAAAGGATGGGATTATATTTTAAAAGCCAATTTCAACTATCTTATTGTAATAGACTTTCTTTAAAAAGCATGTTGCTTTTCTATAGGGGTGTGAAAGTATGGGAATGCGTGTAAGACCCACTATAATCACAGAGGACTCAAAATAACTGACAGGTTCCTGCTGCTTTCTTTATAATGGCATGTGCCTTGTGATGTTTATCGGTGGCCCTGATCTAAAGTCCTATAATGCCAATGCCCAAGTGATGGACACCACTCTGGCGCCATTTTGTGCCATTTGTAACCATTGACTCCACTGCAGGGAACCCCAACCAGGCTCCCCGGGGTTGGGGGAGGGTCCCTGCAGCCGCCTGCCTGCCACCCGCCAAGCACTCCTGTCCTGGAGTGGAGAGGAAACAAAAGCAGACATGCTTGCTGAGCAACATTTTAAAAACCCTTAACCAAGGGGAAAAAAATCCTTAGCTGCATTCCTGAGAGCGCTATTTATCATTTTGGGGGGGACCTGCATTTACATAATTTACGTACATAGAAATATTCAATTACTTTTAAGAAATTTCCCCTTGAGCCTTCCAAAACAGCAATGTAAATTTCATTTACATCAATAACTGTTGTAATGAGCAACCAGTTGTCCTTACACCA
This sequence comes from Vicugna pacos, assembly GCF_048564905.1. Lineage (NCBI taxonomy): Eukaryota > Metazoa > Chordata > Mammalia > Artiodactyla > Camelidae > Vicugna > Vicugna pacos. Next base: position 36,368,509 of record NC_132994.1, on the reverse strand, counting down.
GAGCAAATGTCTGGGTATACGTTTGAGGGGTTTTTTGTGTGTTTTTTTGTTTTGTTTTGTTTTGTTTTTAGTATACGTCTGTTTAGTTTTCTTTAGTATTTTATTGGTAGGGGAAGAAGAAAATGAATATCTACCTTGAGAGATCAGAGAAGGCTGTAAAGGCTGAAAAAGAACAGTATAAAGGCAGATACATTTTTCTAAGTTTGATGGATCTGTTCATACATACGCTAAAGATAAATGCAAGTTTAAAATGAATTCATGTATAACGGAGGCATGTCTTTGATATCTGAATCTTCTAAGTAATTCCTGTCTCGAAATCGCAGAAAAGAGCCAGTGAGAACTTATGTGCCACAGAATATGCAAGAGAAAGTACCTAACACCACCTAGCAGTTAAAAAAATCGAACGTGGATGTGATCAAGGCTCTGGATTGACCTACCCACCCACTTACAGGAAACACAGAGGACAGAGGTACAAGTATCAATGATGCCACAGGGAAGCAATTAGCTAAATCCAGAATATAGGATGTTCTTCATCACGACAGATGACTAGTTTTCTCCCACAAACCAACAGCATGAGAAGAAGAAGGAAGAAAAAAAGGGAGGGATGAGATAACAGACACTTGAAGGAGACTTAACAACCAAATACAATGTGTGGAACTTTTTTGCAAATGGATTCAAATGAACCAACTATAAAAAGACATCTTTGAGGCAATAAGCAAATTTGAATAGTGTAGGGGTGGTGATTTTTGTTTTATTAATTCATTTTCGTATTGAGGAGCAGTGGTGAATTTTGTTAGGTGTGATAATGGCACAGTGGCTTTGTTTCTTTAAAACATCTCTATGGTTTAGAGATGCATACTAAAATTTATGCTGGTGAAATAATGTGATATCTGGGTTTCACTTTTAAAATACAGCAGGTTTTTGGTCTTTTTTTTTTTTTTAAAGAAGGCTATAGGAAATAAGATGGGCCAAACGTCATTTGGTGTTGAAGGTGGTTTGTGGCATACGAGGACTCATTATACTATTCGCTCTAATTTTGTGTGTTAGAAATTTTCCATTATTAGAATGAAGGGGAAAAAATGAACTCCCTTTAGGATCAATGGCAGGGCATGGCTATATGGTGGTTTAATCACATTTGGGTCACTTACAAACTAAGTGACCTCAGAAATAAGGACTATTAGAGCTCAACAAGGCCTCAGGGATTATTCTTTTTCCCTTGAATTGCAGATGAGAAAGTTGATGCCAAAAAGGTCAGTGAGTGATCCAGGATGTACAGCCAGCCTGTGGATGAGCAGGAATAAAATCCAGATTCTCAGTCCAGCTTTCTTTCTTCTCCATCATGTGTCAGACCAATTACTGAATCCTTCTGGAACCCTGTGTCTTTATCCCTAAAATGAAAACACCATACTCATTCTACCTAATTCATGCAGTTACCCTGGGGAGGTGAGAGGGCTTTATAAAACTCTTCACAACATAGGATGTCATTACTGTATTCCCCCAGTTAAATATACCCAGTATTGACCAGCAAAACTCAGTCATGGAAGAAGAGGAGGGTGGAGGGGGTGCGGGATGGGGGAGAGCAATAAAGAACAACAGAACCACAGAATGGTTTTAATGCTGCCAAGACAAATCCAGTATAACCTCCCCACAATGAAAGATGACTGGGAACAGAGCAACGATAGCTCCAAATTAGACCCTCAAAGACAACAGCTCATCTTGCATCTTTACCTGAGAGAAGCATTCAGTGTGGCCTTTCGTGACAGTGACACGAGTTGCCCTCAGGGGTCCTCCCTTGTTCCTTTCTGGAAAATCCTTCACCCGAAAGCCATATGGCTCGTCACTGGGGGCCCAGGCACAATAGTGCGCCTGCCAACCAGGAGGTGTGACTTCTCTAATTGGCAAAGTCTGTTCAAGAGTCTGGCCACCAGCTGACAGACGCCAATGTTGATGGTAGGGAGGGGGAATCTGAGAGGGTGTGAGGGGGAGGGGGAGTGTGTGATGTCGGAGAGGCAGAATTCTCCCATTACTTTGATTCATCTTTTTCCCTTTCCTCTTCTTTGGCGTCGAGGGATGTCAGCAATGTAATTGGCTGTTTGGGTAAAAGATATTACAATAAGAGAATTCAGATGCTGGCTCAGGAGCATCTGCTCTGCAGAGCTCCTACAAAAATAACTCTGGGACCAATAGGGAAAGGCTGAGGCTGGCGAGTCCCAGAGGAAGGGAGAAGGAGGCAGGACAGGTGGAGAATTAGATATCCACCTGACCACAGCTACCCTTCCAGGTCGGCAAGTGAGGGACCAGCAGTGGGCAACCTGAGCCGTGTTTCCAGGGCAGCAGAGGAAGCCTTTCTATCCGTAAAACCTGTGCCATGATTCCAAACACTTGCAAAAGAGAAGTCCTGCATGGAGTGCTGAGTGTGGGAGTCCAACAGCTTCCTTCTTTCATTCATTTTGTTGTTCAGCCAACCTTTGTTCAGCACCTGCTCCATGACAGGTGCCAGATTAGGTGCGGGGGATCCAAAGATAACATGAGGACTGGGAGGTGCAAGGACTTTATAGGCTATGGGGAGAAACAGAAACAGATTTTTTACAATATAGCTAAACCCTGGTTTCTGTGAAGCCATTTAATTCAGACATGAGTATTTGGATCTCGGCTCCCTGTCAAATTGCCAGGTGACCTTGTTTCAGCTACCTGGTCTTCTGGAGATTTCATTTCCTTACCTGTAAAACAGGAATAAAGCTGCTTTTCCCTTTTATGGGAGTCTATCTATGAGAAGTCTGTAGATGCCCCATGTGTAAGTTAGCTTTACCAATGGGGTTGCATCTTTTTCTATGTAAGGAGGTCTTCAGATTTCCAGAAAATTATGCATCACCTTGGTCTCTCTTTTCTGAAGTGTTTAAGACCACCAAAGAGAAAATAATTATATGACAGAGATTCCCCACGGAAAGAGAAATACCTGGGAAGAAACAGTTGTTCAATTGATATGTGTCCCAGTGAAGTTCAAAATACAACCATGGCAGTGGCTGCCTTTTACTTAGCATTTACTTCGTGCCAGGTACTATGTCATGGGTTTTACACATATACACACAACTCATTAAATCCCCAAAGCAGCCCAGTGAATTAACTTTATTATCCTTACTTTACAGGTGAGGCAATTGAGAGCCAGAGAGGTTAAACAACTTGTTAAGAATCACACAGCTAGCAAGTAGGAGTGCCTTGGTTCAAACCCAAACCCATCTGACTCTGGGGTTCTTGTTTTAAAACCTCAGACTGCACCATCTCAGCTGTTGGTGGAAAAGGACAAAACGATGACTCCAGCCAGCCAGCAGCACAGTGCACAGACCCGTGTGGTGGTGGGACTGGAGGAGATCCTCACGGTCCTCCGCTCTCCCTCTTCTCCCCCTCAGCTCATTTTATACAGGACAAAAGCAAGTCACAAAAGGTGAAGTGTGCTGCCGGGAAAGGTCACCCGTCGTCCCACGATCTTCCCAGCATGTGGCATGGCCCTGGCTGCGGGTCACTCATCTGAGCCTCAAGATGAGGGATTTACAAGGTATGACTTCATAAGGACTAGAGAAGTCAAGCATCAGGAGTTGACCATTTCTGAGCCTCTTCTTCCTGACTCATCTCCTCCTCTAATGCCTGGCCTTCCATCTGGCTTTTAGGAAAATCATATCCTGGCTTTAGATCCCCAAACTTCAGAGGCATCAGAATCACCTGGAGGGCTTGTTAAAACCCAGATTGCTGGACTCTGATTTAAGAGCTTTGGGAAGGTAGAGTGCAAGAATATGAATTTTTACCAAGTTCCCAGGGGGTGCTGATGCTGCTTGTCTGAGTACCACACTTTCAGAACTACTGGTATACTGCACTGATCTTGAGAATGGGTGAGTACTTAATACAATATTTGGTCAAAAGCCACTAGTTCCTTCCTAATATCTATTCTCCCCTTCTTCTACATCAATAGAACCTGACTATTTAGCTGAGCACGTAGCCAACCAAAATAGAGACAACATTTTCTAGGTCCCTTGCATCTGGGCAGTCACTTGTAGAGCATGCCATCTAGTTAGCGAGGAGGGGATACAAGCAGTGGTGATGCTTGCAGCTTCCAGGTTGTGTCCTAAAGGGATGTGGCAGCCCCTTCACCTTCCTCCTCCAGGCTGGCTAGAATACAGACACGAAGGGAAGTCATCTCGGACTATGCAGAAGGAGAAGGGACCACTAGTGGAACACAGTCTTTAACCACTTTGGACTTTTATATGAAAGAAAAATAAACTCCTATCTTTATTTAAGCCACTGTATATTTGGGTCTCTGTCACTTGCAGCCAAATATACCAAAAAATATCTTAGACCGCCAGGAAATAAGGTGGATAGGTAGATCGCTAGGGTAGCTAAACAGATAGATAATTGAAGGAGACTGTCATTAAATAGTCAGAACCCAGTATGTACCAGACACTTGATCAGAAGAGCTAGTTACACAAATAGATCACCAACCAACTCCAGCTGGTTTGGCCATGGTTTAACTCTGCCAAAGTCATTTAGCTGTTTCTAAAGATTTCATTTCCGTTTACAATTATAGAAAATGTTCCTCATTCATTTTATTGCCCTGCCCTACATTATACCTATAATCTTCCTAACTTGGACTGTTATCTGATACACAATTAAGTTCCCAGAAGACTAGCATCTCAGCAGATGATTTAAAAAAAAAGTTAAATGGATATAATTTGGGTTTATTTTTGTCTAATTGAAACCAAATACTATAGAATTGCCAATGTCTATTTCACAGGGCTGGTTTGAGCCAAGTAGATACAGTTTCCCTTTAAACAGCATCTCTGAGGGAAGCATATGGGGATGAGACTACCATTGTCCAAGGAAGGAAGGAAAGGGAAAAGGTCAGGTCTCACCATGGCCAGGTTCTGCTGGTGAAGATTACTTTCATCCTTATGTTACTTTCCAAAGCTGTATGGCCCCTTTATTGATCTTTGAATAAAATCAAATCAAGAGTCAGAAGCAATAGCAAAAATCAGAGCCTCTCAATGTGGATGAATAACAACAACAAGAAAAAACTGCATACATTTCTGTGGCATGTCAGAATTTGCACAGCATTACGCATTATTGTCTCCTCAGACAAAAGAAGGAAAAAATATTTTTCCTCTTTAAATAAATTTCCAATAGTGATCACCCACAATTATATGGAGTTACTGGCTAATTATATAAAGTTACTGTGCTACATAGGAGTTTTAGAGCAATAAACTTATTCACAAGATTGGTTGCCAGCTTCCCCTCTATAATATATGGCTCATTTTGAGTTGTTCCAAATTGAGGACACTGGTTAATTGGATTTGAACTGATGACTTTTGATAGACTGTTTTCTGACATTTCTGCATGTTCTTAGAACCTAGAACAGTATGTGACATATAGATATCAGGAAAGAAAGAAAGGAAAGGAAAGAAGGAAGGAAGAAAAGAGAGAGGAAGGGAGGCAGAAAGGAAGGGGGAAAGATTAAGAATAAATGAATACAACATACATAGATCAAACAGGGATTGAGATGAACAACTTGGAATTCTAAATATCCCACAATACAATGTACCTTATGAGGGATTACAGAGCTGATTGAAAAGAATTCCACTTTTTCCTTTGTAATTAAATCTTTGGCAGAGTTGTAAGGTGATTAAAGGTGACCATGTACATGGCTGGCATTCAGCTACATGGAGCAATTGTGAAGCAAATATGTGTTTACAAAAGCCATTGACAATTCCTATGGTATGACAAAACATCCGTGTTAATTATAATTCACAAGCAGTGCATAGGAATATTTATTTAAAAGAATGTACTAAGCAGTTTCGAAATAATCTTCAAATTTCTGTAAGGGTGTCTCTTGCAACACCCACTGTGATTTCATCAGATTCTAACTGTAACTGTCAAATTAGACTGTGACCATAGACCTCCCGAAAGTCTGATGTCATTGATGGCAGACAATTTCACTGCTCTGTGAATGTTTACCTAATAAACTAAAAATAAAGTGTTTTTTTACAACCTTGGAAATTATGGTGACTAGATGCCCTCCAAGAATATTAATCATTCTTGTTGATTATCTAAATCTGTTTTTATTAAGATTTAGAGAAAATAAATTGATGGAAGGAAGAGACATAATGGGGAGTTAAGGGAAAAGAGGGTGAGTTGGGGTCCGTACCATTAGGGAGATGATGGAGCCCTCCCACATCCCACAATGCATTTCTTGTGATGACAGTCAGAGATGAACAGGGGAGGGCTGTGGACGCACTTTTAAGGAGTCTATTTGATTATATTGTGGCTAAGAAAGTAAGTTTCATAAAAAGAAAACTGAGGGTGGGAAGGGATAAATTGGGAGTTAGAGATTTGCAGGTACTGACTGGTATATATAAAATAGATAAACAAATTTTTACTGTATATCACAGGGAAATATATTCAAAATCTTGTAGTAGCTTATGGTGAAAAAGAATATGAAAATGAATATATGTATGTTCATATATGACTGAAGCATTGTGCTGTCCATCAGAAATTGACACAACATTGTAACCTGACCATGCCTCAATAAAAAAAGGAAAAAAGAAAAAGTTTTTTTTAAAAAAATGCTGGAAGTTATTTCTAGAAGGTACTAGTCTATCATGAGGATTTTTTTAAAAAAGGGAATTAAATGTTGTTTGGCTAGAAGATACCACACTTCTCACGTGTTCCTTGATAGTTAAGCAACACACACAGCAATGCTCATCCTGTTCCAAGAAGCTGGAAAACAAGAGGGCTCATTACAGGATGTTTTTCAAAATAAATAATAGTCAAGTAATTTTTTTATTTGTCAACTTGATTGCAACCCATAAAAAGTGATTAAAATACTTATTGTGTTGTAATTTCTTTATAATTTGGTATTTTTAGAGTCGTGCTGCCAAATGATAGCACCTAAGGGACTCTCAGAATTTAAATGCAAAATTAAAAAGCACTTGTACAACAAAACAAGTATTATCAACTCAAAATGAAGGAGATTTTGATTCTTATCAGGTGATAGGCACTTAATTACCTCGGATCAGGAAAGCTTGGGAAATGGGGCTGTTTGAACCAGGATTTTGAAGAAAGTTGGTGACCAACAGCAGCAGCAGAAACCCAACATCTGCCTGAGCCCACAGATTTAGGAGCTGAGCCAAAAGATACAGTTCTGGACGGAGATCTGGTGCTGGTAGGCACTTGTATGCTGAAAGAATGAATGAACGATCAGGTAAGGCTCAGAGATCACTGACCTGGGGAGTAAAGGCATTTTAGAGGTTCCCTACTTGGTAGGTGATGGATATTTTCTAAACTTACTTGCAAGTCTGACTCTAATGACAAAACATTGAAAGTGACCCTTTTCTAAGCTGATCCTCTACCACCCCCTTGCCAGCTGCTCCTCCCCCAAGTGTAACCGCAACCCCCCTACACACACAGCTGCAGCCACCAATTGAATGTTTATACCACGGGATGCACTTTTTCTCCTTCCACCGTCCTCACCTGGGTCAGGTAGTTGCTTTGAAGTAAGAGTGCAGGGGAGAAAGATACAAGGTTGTTCATCCAGGCCGGGGAAAAGCTAATTATTTTGCAGATTCTACTCCCTGAGAAGACATCATAGTTCAGGACTCTTCTGTCTTCTCCTGGCATCTGACACCTGTGGGCTGTCCAGGAGAGGACAGATGGAGCCACTGGACTCTGGGGACAGGAGTAACCCTGGACAAAAGGACAGATGCATGGGGTTGGGGCTGGGGAATAAGAGCCAGGACTTGAAAAGGGGGAGAGTTAACCTCCGTAGACCTTGAGACCACCAAGCAGATTCATGATAAATTGGAACGTGTGGCTTAAACCTGAGGAAACAGCCATCTTCTACACTTTCAGATTCTCTATGGGGACTGCCTTCCCTCCCATGGTATAGGATGGATTCTGGAATCTGCCTTCAGTTGTCAGAAATGCACAGACGTTCGCTCATTTTGGTTTGTGTATTTCTATAATTCAAAATTCACTGTTTTCTGAAATAAATGTTGACAATACTCCAGCAGGGAGACCCCATGTAATAGTAACGCTGTACAGCAGGAGAGAGCGGTACTGTTTACAGAGGACTCTGCAGGTTCACAACGTCATTTAACCCTACCCGCCGAGCTGTGAGGCGGGTAGTGTCCCGCCTCACACCGCACACCCCCGACACACACCGCTCAGCAGAAGAGAAGACTAAGGCCCAGAGAGGCTCCGTGACGGTCCTCACTCCGCCAGCAGCAGCAGCAGCGTCCCTGCCGACAGTCCACATGGTGGTTAATCACTCTGGGCTGTGCATGAACAGTGATCTGTTTGTGTGGCTGGTTTTTTAAGAGTTTAATAGTGTGCCCACAGAGACCAAATGTATGTGGTTTTCCCACTTTTTCAGGAAGAAAAGTGACAGAAAATCATCTTGGACTCGCTAAAAGTAGCTTCCCTTCTGGGAAGTGGGGGGTGGGGAGGAGATTCTCAAGAATGACTGAAGGTAGCTTTGCTCTGAAAGTCAGGGGCAGAGCCAGAGGAAATACATGCAGGACAGCCGTCTGACCCCTGTGGGGCTTGGGGCTCTGGAGCGGAGGGAGGTTCAGGGTCCTGTTGATGGAATCTGACAGGCTGGGTGGCTGACAACAATTCTCTGCCTGATAGGGGCTTGGGTCTAGGAGGTGAGAGCAATGGTGTGGGAGGAAGGATGTGGCCCCCTCCACATTCAAGGCCAGGTTCTGCTCAGCACGTGCACCCTCCCCATGTCAGAAAATGGGCCCCAGCAAACCTGGCTTGCACCTGACAGGGGTGGGGCCGTGGGCACTCATCTCCAGAACCAGCTCTCAGTGAGCAGAGAACGCTCAGCAAAGGCACCCCAGCAGCCCTCACCAGCCCTCAGAGTGGTGGCTGGCGGGGCCAGGTATGTGGGGCCCAAGTGTCCATAGCAGCCTCAACGGTGGTGGGCATCCCAGTTTAAAAGGGTATTGCCAAATACTAGATTTCAGTCATGGCCTAGCAAGTTCTGTGCACAAAGCATTGACCTTATGCCTGAAGAATTTACCCCTTAAAAACGTAGGATACTTTTTCACAGAGGATTGTGTTACCAGCTGATTTTGAGGAAGAGAGGTGTCAAAGGCAAGCTTGTCTTGTGAAACAACTGGTGGAATGTACTCATAATTGCTAATGACACATCATTGATGGCCAGCTCTGAAGCATTTACAGTTTTCAATTATCATGCAGTTCTTTGGTTAAAATTAAATTATTTAGTGTGTGCCAGGGTAACTTAACAATATTCTCACCTTGCCCCACTTTAAGCAGGCAGCTGGATTTTGTGACTTCTTGCTTTGGGTAGCATGGCTTCACAGAAAGCAGAAGCAGCCTGGTGTCCAAGACTGTCTTTCTTAACAGCCATGCCCCTAATAAAAGTAAAAGAAGATGCATGCAGTCTGCATCAAAGAGGGACAACTTTCTAAGAGAATGACCCTTGGGGGCCAGAGAGTGATTACAGCTCAGGCAGAGGTCTCCCAGTTGACCAAAGAGTCCCGAACCCCTGGCCAGTCCAGAAGCAGCAGAGCCCAGCAAGAAGGGACCTGCAGGCTGGGAGGGCCTTAACTGCGTGGTATGTGGCTAGGGTCCTTTTCTGCATGCGGCTCCTGAACCTGCACATCTGGGGTTAGAAGGGGAGCTCTAAGAATGACTACAGTTAGATTCCCTGCCCGCCTGATGGGATGCAAGCTCAGAGATCAATGAAATTCCATATCTAACACACCTAAATTTGAGAATTGCAGTTCATCTCCACCATATGCACTACCTACATTACAGGTACAGTCATGTTACCAGGAAATCATGCTGTGATTCATTATGAGGAATAACCAGCTGTGTTGGTTGTAAAGAACACAAGAATTTATTCCGATTATTAGTGGGGGGCATTGGCCTGGGGATTAGAGACCAATGTTCTAGTCCCAAAACTTCTGTATAGCCATAAACATAGGTTTTCCTGTCTTTAAAACGTGAGATGAAACTTGATTAGTAGCTCCAAAAACATGGATTTTAGGCAATACAATGACCATAATTATGTATATATTTTAATATGTATTAGAAATACTTATACCTAGCTCATGACACCTGTGATGACACCCATATATTATTGCTTAGGGTGGGGCTCTGCTGGACATTGGTAATGAAAATTGTGAGAGGACTTGAATTATAGAATAGCTTGTGTCCATAATGGGCAAAAGACCCAGGAGGCTGATCCTTGGCCATAAGCGCTCAGAAGCAGGGAGACAGCAGGGACTGCTCATCAATGACTTGGATTCTTATTCCCTGAATTCCTAGCCACATCACCGAATTCTGTCAGCAATATGTCAAGCTATCACCTTTGAAAGTTGACAGTCACTTAGTGTAAAAGTCTGGAACAATGAACACTATAATTAGAGAATATAGATCATTTACCTTTGTCCTGTCCAACTAAATACATGCCTGACTTGGGTTTCGTGGTGCTGGTTAAGCGGCTGCAGGTGCTGGACCCTGGAGGCGGAGGCGCCTGGGATCAGAGCCTCCCTGTGCCTCTGACTAGCCAGCCTTGTGACCTTGGACAAGTTGCTTCACCTCTTCATGCCTGGGTTTCTTCATCTGTGAAACATGGAGGGATGCTGCTAGAACTTTGTGAGGTCCTTGTGAAGATCCGAGGTGGGTTAAAGCTCTTAGATCTGCGCCTGCTACATGGTAACCCTCCATGCTTGACAGCTTTTAAGTAACTCTGGAATGTTTTCATTGCTGCCTTACCTTTAGCAACATCAATTTACCGATCATAAATAGCCTCATTGCTTTCAAGGATGAAGCTGTTCAAATATGTATTTTTATAAATAGATATATTGTTACTTATAATTCATTGTTACTAGTTATGTTTTAATAGTATTATTTTGTCTCCATTAACTTATTTTTACAGTAATGCTCTATTTTTGGCAAGTAATACAGGTTTTCATTTGTGAAAATTATATAAAGTTTCATTTAAATAAAACTATTTCAGTTAATAAAAGAGGTAAGTCCATGTAAAGAAAATTATCAGGTAAATAATTGTACAAGGGATATGCCACTAAGTTCAAACTCATGGAAGTGCTACAAAGACTGAATTTCAGAAACTCAAACTGATCGTTTTGTAAGCCTACTCTTCTTTATAGCATCCTATTATTTCACAGTCTACATATTGCCCTTTTTTCCCCAGCTTTATTGAGGTATGATTGACTAGTAAAAATTATATGTATTTAGCTTGTACAATGTAATTTTTTGGTGTACAATATGTTGATTTAATATGTATTTACTGTGAAGTGATTACCACAACCAAGTTAATTAACACTTCCCATCACATCACAGTTATCCTTTTTTTTGGTGTGTGTGGTGAGAGAACACTTAAGATCTACTCTCTTAGCAAATTTCAAATATACAATACAATATCATTAACTATAATCACCATGCTGTATATTGGATCCCGAAAACTTCCTCATAACTGAACTTTTGTACCTTTGACCCCATTTACTCAACCTCCCCAGCCTCTGGCCACCACTGTTCTACTCTGGTTATATGAGTTGGATCTTTTTAGATTGCACATGTAAATAAGATCATACAGTATTTGTCTTTCTGTGTCTGGCTTATTTCCCTTAGCATAAGGTCTTCAAGATGTATCCCTGTTGTCCCAAATGGCAGGATTTCCTTCTTTTTTATGGCTGAATAATATTCTGTTGCATATATATGGTATATATGAGATATACATCACATTTTCTTTATCCATTCATCCATTGGTGGACACTTAGGTTGTTTCCATGCCTTGGCTATTGTGAGTAATGCTGCAGTGAACATGAGGGTGCAGATATCTCTTCAGGGTAGTGTTTTCATTTCCTTAAGATATATACCCAGAAGTGGGATTGCTGGGTCATATGGCAATTCTATTTTTAACTTTTTGAAGAAACCTCCTACTGTTCTCCATAGTGACTATATTAATTTACATTCCCACCAACAGTATAGGGTCCCCTTTTCTCCACATCCTCACCAATGCTTATTATCTCTTATCTTTTGTATAGTAGCTATTCTGATGGGTGTGAGGAGATATTGCATTGTAATTTTGATTTGTATTTTCCTGATGATTAGTGATAGTGAGCACTTTTTTCTGTATCTGTTGGCCATTTGTATATCTTCTTTGGAGCAATATCTATTCAGGTCCTTTGCCTATTTAAAAACTTGTTTGGGTTTTTTTTTTGTTTTGTTTTTTGCTATTGAGTTTTATGAGTTCTCAATGTATTTTGGATACTAACCCTTTATCAGATACATGGTTTGCGAATGTTTCCTCCCATTCTGTAGGTTGCCTTCTCATTTTGTTGACTATTTCCTTTGCTGTACAGAAACATTTTAGTTTGATGTAGTCCCATTTATTTATTTTTGCTTTTGTTGCCTGTGCTTTTGGTGTCAGATCCAAGAAAATCATTGCCAAGGCCAATGTCAAGGAGCTTTTTTCCAATTTTTCTTCTGGGAGTGTTATGGTTTCAGGTCTTACATTTAAGTCTTTAATCCACCTCAAGTTAATGTTTGCGTATGGTATAAGATAGGGGTCCACTTTCATTCTTTTGCATGTGGATATCTAATTTTTCCAGCACCATTTATTGAAGAGATTATCCTTTCCCTATTATGTATTCTTGGTGCTCTTGTCAAAAATTTGTTGACAGATTGACCTCCTTGAAAGATCTTTTTCTAGTGTTTTATAGTATCTAATGGCTTGTGGTTGAGAATGGAGGAAAAGCCTAAAAGGAAAGGAAGAGATGCTATTTCATTAACCTCTAAAACAATACTTCTAAAATTTTTGCATGCATACAAATTACCTGGGGATGTTAAAGTGCATACTCTGTTTCAGGAGATCTCATGTGGAGCCCAAGGATTTGCATTTCTAACAATCTCCTGGGTGATGCTGCAGCTGCTGGTCTGGAGACCACATTTTGAGTAGGGCAGGTGCTAGAAGTATGTGGAGAAAGAGGAGCTGTGATGTGCCAGGGTAACTGTTACACAATTAAAGCAGATATGTCTTTGACTTTTATCACAGTCTCTGTTTATTGAAAGTAGGAAACTCCATCTTCTCAGTAAGACCTGGATGAAAAAACGTGTTTCCCAAATCTCACGAGGTACTTGCAAATAATATTTCTGGCTACCTAAAAATTCTAGGACATTCAACAGAAAAATTCATGATTAATAAGAGGACTCAGTTATATAGCCATCCATGGAAAAAAAATATATTTTCTCTAAGTTAGTAAGAAGCAGTTAGAAAATAATGGTATGGGGTGGAAGAGAGAAGTTTCACTCACAATATAAAAAAAACCAAAAACCAAAAAAACAATAAAAAAAAAAACCCACAATGTACCTAAGGGTTTGCTTAGCTAAAACTATGCAGGGACTACATGAACAAAGTAAAACTAGAATTTAACTGTATCCACATGCAAAAGAATGAAGTTGGACCCTTACCTTATACCATATACAAAAATTAACTCAAAATAGGTCAAAACCTAAACTTAAATGTTAAAACTATATAACTCTTAAAAGAAAACTTAGGGGAAAACTTCATGATGTTAGAATTGACAATGATTTTTTTGGATATGACACTTTAAGCACAAGCAACAAAAGGAAAAAATAGATAAATTGGACTTCATCAAAATTAAAAATTTTTCTGCATCAAAGGACACTACCAAGAGTGAAAAGTCAACCCATGGAATGAGGAAATAGTTACAAATCATATGTTTAACAAAGGATTAATATCCAGAATGTACAAAGAATTCCTGTAAAAAACAAACAAAAAAGAATTCCTATAACTAAATAACAATACAAAAACCTGAATTAAAAAATGGACAAGGGTCTTAAATAGACATTTCTCCTACACACACACACACACACACACATATATATATATATATATATGACCAACAAGTAAATGAGAAAATGCTCAACATCACTAATCATTAGAAAAATGCAAACAAAAACTACAGTGAAATGCCACTTCACACTCAAGAAAGAAAGAAAGAAAGGATGGATGGAAGAAAGGAGGAGAGGGAGGGAAGGAAGAGAGAGAAAGAAAATCACAACTTTTGGTGAGGATGTGGAGAAATTGGAACCCTTGTGAGATGTTGATGAAAATGCAAAATGGTGCAACTGCTAGTGGAAAACAGTACGAATTGTTCCTCAAAATTTAAAAATAGAACTACTGTATGATCCAGCAATTCCACTTCTGCATATATACCCCAAAGAATTGAAAACAGGGACTTCAACAGATATGTGTTCACCTGTGTTCATAGTAGCCTTATTTGCAATAGCCAAAAGGTGAAAGCAACCCAAGAGCCCATCAATGGATGAATGGATAAACACGCAGTATACACATATGATGGAATATTAATTTAGCTTTAAAAAGGAAGAAAATTCAGACACATGCTACAATGTGGAAGAATCTTGAGGACATTATGCCAAGTGAAATAAGCCGGTGACAAAAATATATAAATACTGTATGAGTCCACTTATATGAGATACCTGGAGTAGTCAAACTTATAGAGACAGAAAATAGAATGGTGGTTGCGAAGGGTTGGGGGAAGAGGGAATGGGGAGTTATTATTTAATGGGTGCAGAGTTTGTTTGTAATGATGAAAAACTCCTTGAAGTGGATGGTAGTAATGGTCTCACAACAGTATGAATGTACTAGATGCCACTGAACTAAATGCTTTAAAATGATTAAGATGGCAGGTTTTATGTTATATGTACTTTAGCACAATTTTAAAAATTTAACTGAAGAACATAGACAAATATTTGAATAATTGGAAACAAGTGTTGTAAGTTTACACTAGTTCTTCTTAACTTCCAAATCTTCTTCATGTTTCTATCATTTTTATGGCAGATGATTTTTCTCTTCTGTTGTTTTTCTTTTCTCTTAGGACAGCTCAAATGACAGTGAAAGGGTTAAAAAACGATATTTGTTAGAAAGCATAACGATGCAGGTGTTTCTGCTCTACTGGGAACGCCTTGTCTTTTGGGGCCCAAGTCAGGAAGGTGTGCTTTCCTATTAGAAGGAGCTGGCCCAGATGCTTTCTCTGCTGCTCATAGAAAACGCAGGACTCAGAATCCAGGAGCAGCAGAACGGGGACCCAAGATGAAACACCAGCAAAGAAAGCAAGAATCCATTCCCAGCTGTGCTAAGTGCCAAGTTGCAGACATTTTGTCCCCCATTATAGGTAGTCTCCTAGTTTAGCCCATAAAGCATTCCTGAGAAGTCATTTGAATTCGAATGTCTGAAAATCACACATTAGGGCACATGCTATGCATTGGGGGAAGACTGATTTGCACCCAAAGAGGAAAAAAATTGTGAATCCCTAGTAATTGATCCCTGAGGCAGTGTGTCTTTCAGGCCTGGGCCACGCAATGGACTAAAGAGAGAATATCGAGTCAAGTCTCTCCCCTTTCTTACACACCTGCACTAATTCCTTTACAGGGACCCCAGCAGAGGATCATGAAGCCCTTAGTCTTTAAACTTGAGCTCTAGGACACACTAGTTATCTCGGGTAGAGGTGGTATTTCTATTTTAGCATGGAGATAGGCAAAACACAAACAAACAAAGGCTAAAATCTTAAAACCAAGCAAGTAAATAGACATGATAATTACCAGCTGTGATCCATGCTGTAAAGGAGACAGAATGATGTAAGAAAGAGCAACCTGAGATGGTGCCATCTGAGATAAGACGGCCAGGGAGGGTGTCCTTGGGGAGGGAACATTTGAGCTGAGACTTGAAAGATGGTAGACATGCAAAGAGTAGGGAAGAGGGTGAGCCCTGGGCTCCTAAGAGAGGAAAGAGCAGAAGGTGGTCAAGGAAGAGAGAGTCAGGAGAGCAGGGAGGGACAAAGAGAGGGCAGAGGGAGGCAAGCAGGGGCCACATCTTGGAAAGTGTTAGAGACCATGGTGAAGACAGAATTTTATTCTATAAGAAGTGAGAAGTCAGACACTATAGAAGTATATGACTTGGCAAAACAGGCTTTTAAATGGTGTTTAAACAAGGGTATTCTCTGGATTTTTCTATACTCAATTGTATTTAATTGTGTGTATAATTAACATATATATGTATTTAATATTTCATTGCAGGGCAGTTTTAGATTCACAGCAAGCTTGAAGGGAAGGTACAGAGATTTCCCACATACCCCCTGCTTCTACACATGCAGAGCCTCCCCCATAGTCAACATTCCCCATGAGAGTGGTGCCTATGTAATAACTGATGACCCTACACTGACACATCTTAACCACCCAGTGGCCATAGTTTACATCAGGATTCACTCTTGGTGTTGTACATTTTATGGGCTTAAACAAAGTTATACTAACATGTATCCACCATTATAGTGTCATGTAGAGCATTTTCACTGCCCAAACATCCTCCATGTTCTACTTATTTAACCCTTCTTCCAATCTCTGATAATCAGGGATGTTTTTACTGTCTCCATAGTTTTGCCTTTTCAAGAATGCAGTGTCTTATAGTTGGATTCAAACAGTAGGTAGTCTTTTCAAATTGGCTTCTTTCACTTAGTAATACGTACTTAAGTTTCCTCCATGTCTTTTCATGGCTTGATAGTTCATTTCTTTTTATCACTGAATAATATTTCATTGTCTGGATTACCACAATTTATTTGTCCATTCACCCACTGAAGGATATCTTGGTTGCCTCCAAGTTCTGGTCATTATGAATAAAGCTGCTAAAAAATCCATGTTAAACATATATTTACCTCATAAAGTCCACTTTGTTACAGGTAATTTATTCTATTACTTTAATAGACAAAATAGTATTTTTTCTTCCCGATTGTGGTGAGTACATTATCTCACTTTATTAGAGATATTTTGTGAATATTTTATTTTTAGCTTATATTAAACTCATATATGCTTTTCTATGCAGACAACCCCAATGTTTAGGCATGCTTATCTTCCCTCTGAGTGTGCCAAGACAGTAATTTACTTGCTCTGACCTCATATTCAGACTGACTTGATAACATTTCTGGTTATCAGGAACATTAAGTACAATTCCCTCTCCTTTCTTAGATCTTACGCTGAGAGTAAACCCTGACTCTAGTAACTTGCTCCTCCCATTAATTTATTCCCTTGTTGATTCAGTTTTTCTAGTCATTAATTCAATATATGTTTCTTTAGTATCTATTATGAGATAGGTACTGTGTTATTTTGGGGGCTATAAAGATGAATAAGACGTTTGAGCCCTCAAGGAACCCACATTCCAGTAGGGGAGGTAGACACTAAACAAGTAATAATGAAGCAGTGTGACATATCTATAATTATAGTACAGCATGTGCAAAGTGCGAGGGTCACCTGCACTGGGGGAGTGGTGCATTTTGCTCGGGGGGACTGGCACAAACTTCACAGAGCCTTTGGCATTTGACCTGGGTCTTAAAGGTTTGGGAAAGATTTCAGTGGGCAGAGATGAGAAGACTTTCCAGAAGGAGGAGACAACACAAGCAAAGAGGATAGGAAACATATATTTATGTTTTTATCAGAATAATATGTATACATGATTTGAAAATACAATTTTCAAGAAGTCTCTCCCCCACAACTTCATTCCTACTCTACCCCCAGGGACAAACTTTATTATTTTTTTCTAATAACCTTTTTACTCGAAAATAGTTCTAAATTTGTAGTACAGTTTTCCTCAGTATCCAGGGGGGATGGGTCCCAGAACCCCACTCAGACATCAAAATCTGTGGATGCACAAGTTCTTTACATAAAATGGTATAGTATTTGCATATAAGCTGCACATATCCTGCCATATACTTTAAATCATCTCTAGGTGCCTTATAATACCTAAGACAATGTAAATGATATGTCACTAGTTGTAAATACAATGTAAATGCTAGGTAAATAGGTGCCAGTGCACAGCAAATTCAAGTTTTGCTTTTTGGAATTTCTGGATTTTTTTTTCAACTATTTTCCCTCTGCTGTTGTTGAATCTGTGGATGCAGACCCCGCAGATACAAAGGGCTGACTAATCTATCACAGCAGCAACAGGGATTTAATACAAGGTTTCCCTCACCTAGGCCATTCCCTGTAGAATTTACTTTGGGGTGATCAGTTCGTAAATCATCCTTCTGTTGGAAACTCTGAAATGCTGGTATGTGGCTATGTTTTGCTGGGAACTGCTCAGTTTCTTCAGCAAAGAACCCTCCCGTGTCTTGTCCAAAAGACCACCTGCGTTCTGAGGAACTTTCCAGGAGGAAAGACTCTAAGAAGTCTGCCCACTCTACATGCAGATTCTCAATTAATTCCCCCAATCACAGCCCTACACCTAACTCCTGGCCAGTCTGTGCATACTCTTTTTCTTCTCTCTTTCCAAAGAATGAATCTGCCTCTGCCTAGGGAGTCATGATTACTCAGGGCAAGGACTGTGTAATCTTTTTACACCCGGACTGTAAGCAAAGTGGATAGATTGTCCCTCATGTATTCTTTTTTTTAAAACTGAAGTCTAGTTGATTTACAATGTTGTGTTAGTTTCTGGTGTACAGCACAGTGATTCAGCTATATATACATATATATATACATACATATATTCTTTTTCATTATAGTTTATTACAAGCTGTTGAATATAGTTCCCTGTGCAATACAGTAGAAACTTGTTGTTTCTCTATTTTACATATAGTAGTGTGTATTTGCTAATCCCAAACTCCTAATTTATCCCCCCTCCCACCCTTTCCCCTTTGGTAACCATAAGCTTGTTTTCTATGTCTGTGAGTCTGTTTCTGTTTTGTAAATAAGTTCATTTGTGTCTTTTTTTTTAGTTTCTACAGATAAGTGATATTATATGATATTTGTCTTTCTCTGACTTGCTTCACTTAGTATGATAATCTCTAAGTCTATCCATGTTGCTTCAAATGGCATTATTTCATTCTTTTTTATGGCTGAGTAATGTATACACACACACACACACACACACACACACACATCCCACAACTTCTTTATCCAGTCATCTGCTAATGGACATTTAGGTTGCTTCCATGTCATTGTTCCGCACATGTTCTTAAACTTCTTCCCAGACCCTCTCCTGCATTGGATTCCTCAATTCCTGATCTTCTGCAAGGTTCTACAGGACTATTCTACTCTCTCTTTGTTGGAACACTCCCCTCAACTTGTCCTTTCAGATATGGCATCCCCAGACCAGCTATATCAGACACCTCTCCTCTGTCCTTTTCTGGCTTTTGAAATACAATTGAAATATTTCATCAACTAATATCTTCTCTCTTACTCTCTTTGTACTTGCAAATTTAAGCCTCTTTTATCCTTTCAAATATTTCAGTAGGGTCTTCCAAAGGAGAGGCTATAAACTTGCATGTTTATGCTTCTATCTTTAACCTGAACAAAAGGTAAAACATTTCAATGGCTAAGAGTACAGATAGACCTGCATTTAAATTCTGCCTTCATCACATACTGTCTCTAAGAGTGGATGATGGACTTAATCTCTTGAAACCCCTATCTCCTCTCTTTAAAATGGGGATAATGCTGGGAGGGAAGGTATAGCTCAGTGGTAGAATACCTGCTTAGCATGCACAAGGTCCTGGGTTCAATCCCCAGTACCTCCATTCAATCAATCAATAAACCTAATCACCCCCAAAGAAAAAAAATTGAAAATTAAAAAATAGCTTTAAAAAAAGTGTTTAAAATGGGGATAATGCTGCTACCTACCTCATTGGGTTGCTGTGAGGACCAAATAAATTATTTATGTTCAGCACAGTGCCTGGCAATCAGCAACTTCTTAATAAATGTTAGTTTAGATGTTAGTTAGTTAGTTAGAAAGGATTTTCACATGATAGAAAGGAAAACTTTGGGACATGAGGCTTTAAAAAAAAGTAATGCTATAAAGAGGTAAACTGTATCATTACTTATGTTCAGGAAAACAGGAGGCAGGAAGTCAGTTATGAGGCTCTTGCAATAGTCCAAGAGACATAATCAGACTATGAAGTAAAAAGGTGGGCACCTTTGTTGAAAGCATAGGATGGATTAAAGCTAGGTTGAGACAAACAGTTCTCATCCTCTGGCTGAACACCATAATCCCCTGGGGAGGATTGTAAAATATTGATTGCCCAGGTCCTACACCCAGACCACCAGATCAGAATGTCTCTAGGTGGGGCTCAGACATCGGTGGTTTTAAAGCCTCCAGGTGATTCTAATACGTATCCAGACTTGAAAACCACTGATTTAGATGATGGAAGTCATAGGGCCGATCACGTGATTGTCAGAGGGTCCCAAAGAAGAGAAGGCACTTAGAACTACCACCAAGTTTCTGGTTTGGCTGATTGGTTGAGCGGAGCTTCAGTCTCAGGAACTTGTTTAGGAAATAACTCACACTGTCTCAAGCAACTTTTCATCCAACCTCCTTGGCAGAAAAGACAGAGTTGGGAGTTCTGATTAAATTGATAATAAAGTGTATTTCTAATGATCATACTGCCTGTCCCCATGTGTTCCACCTTCAGGGAAAAGCAAAAATGTTGGAACACTGTTTCTCCCAGTGCCTTCACGGCTGCCCAGGGGATGCAACCCACACTTCAGGGGCCACAGGCAGTCGCTGTGGGCCCACAGGATGGGGGGTGCAGAGTAGGTGGCAGATCACTGTCCTTGACAGGAGCCCAAAGCCAGGCTTGCGGTAGTCTTATTTATTTAGGATTTACAATCTGCTTCCTTTCAAAAGGATTTGAGGCAGCTTATCAGAGTAAGCCAAAGGACACAATTAGGAAACCAAAAAGAGACTGCCAAAAGGTCTGAAAGAAAGAGATGCTTCCAGGCCCTGAGATGAGATGGTCTCTCTATAACTGGCCCCGATGTAGGCTCTGAGTTCTCCAGAGGACATTGTGGGCTGTTTGGTTTTTAGGTTTAGACTCTCAAAATAGCACACCTTTTTATCAGAGGGACTGGCTTTTTTCATGAAATAAAACTTGAAGAGGTTTTACTGCATGCATCTACCCTTCCCCACAGAACAAATTCCTGGAAGGAGAAAAGGAAAGAAGAAGCTAAGTAAATGGCTCCTTAGGGACTGGTAGTGCTTAGAGACTTAGCGAGTGTAAAACTCACCTTGGGTGATGTGACTGGGAGTCCAGCCTGGGCTCTGTATCAGCAAGTCGCTGAAGCTCCTTCATCCACAGAAAGACCAGACTGAACAGATACATTTCATCTCTGCCACTTAGATGCACTCATTTGTGATTATATTAGAAAGGGAGGCTGGAACTATATATTCACTAGATAATATGGTGAATGTATCCTTAAAGTCTTTTCTTTCAAATATTAAGTGAATCAGTTGAGCTCTTGGTATGTGCTCAAAGAGTTAATTCACAGTCAACTCTCCAACAGGGATCTGTAGTACAAAAATTTTCTTGTTGATAAAGTGAGAAACAAATCACTTAGATGTCAGATATGGGAAGGACAAACTATATTATATTCTCAGTCAAACCCAAAGTCAGCCCACATCAACCTGAGAGTGGATAATATGGGTTCCTGCAGGCAGAGCCAGGGTTTAATTTATGAGAGTGTTGACTCTTCATAAGACCTGAAAAATGGGAAAGGAATTAACATTTACTAGGTTCCAAGTCCTCCTCTGCAAGGTGATGTCTACATATACATCTCCAGGGCCCAAGGGCTCCTGGGAACTCTGGCTAACTTTGCTGGTGCTGTATATACATGATTTCATTTAATCCTCACAAAAGTGATGTAACGTAGGCATATATTTCCCCAATTTACATTTGAGGAAACTGAAGTTAAGTAATCTGCCCAATGGTAACACAGATTGGACTCAAACCCAGGTCTGTGTTCTTCCAAAGTCCCTAACCGTCCCTGTTCCCTCTTAATCATCAATGTACTTGGTTGATTCTCTGAAGTTCCACCTTATACAGCAGGGAAACTGTTACTTTCTGCGAATCTCTTTGTTAAAATTGTAAGAGCATAGTTGAAAGACTTTTACATGGTAACCAATAATATCTGTTACATTTGTATAATTCTTTTCAATGCTCTTAAAGGTCTTCACACCTACAAGATGATTATTATTATTCTCCCAACAATTCTATGGGTTGGTTCAGGGCTGGTGGAGTTAATCCCACTTGATCTTATAGGAAAACTGAGGCTCCCAGAAGTTAAGTGACAGGCACAAGAGACTCAGCTGATGAACAGGCCCAAAGCAAAACTGCTCTGCTCCAAACCCAGCCATCCCTCCACCTCTGCACATTTCCCCAGTCTTCATTTCAGCCTTAAGGGTGCTGACGTCTCTAATGAGGGGCTGTAGCACCTATCAGAGGTGTTTTACCTAAATCTTTTTCATCAGGTATCAGAATAATAAAGAGGGTTACCTAGCAATAGCAAGCCAAAAAAGGATAGGAATTACCCCACATGGCTGAGAAAATGCACAGGAAATTCAGAACAAGAAGCCACATGCTGGGTTTAAGCAGCCCAGTTCCCAGAGCCAGCCATCCAGGGCCACATTCAGCTAATTCTGCTGTTGAGGACCAAATCTATTTCCTCTGCTGGCTGGAGGGCCAGAGTTGGAGGGTGGGGTGGGAGTGAGGGGGGAATAATAGTTCTCTGCTCCAAGAAATGCATGGACCTCTGGTTTATAATCGGCACAGCCTCTATGCTGGCAGTTTTCTGCAACAAATAGTGGAAAAATCACTTTTCACACTTGATCCTCATTTCCAGAAAAGGAACTTCTATTTTAAGTATTCAGTTATATTCAGTAAGTACTTACATTGAACACTGAGGTCAGCATGGTGCTAGCATTAGATTTGCTATTATTATTATCCAAATGAAATATTATAAGAGTACAGTGTGTTAGTATCAAATTAAATATTAGGCAAGTACACTGTGCTTACCTGGGTGAGAAGAGGGAATAACCTAGAGGTTTACATTGTAATTTAGGAAAATAAGTAGAGGGCAAATTTGGGGACCCAGAAAAGAACCCAGAAGAATTGTTCAGCACCTTTGTAACTTCTAGTGAAAATGAACAAAATGACTCAAAGGACGCTTTACAAAGCCAACTGACTAAAACTTCTTCACATCTAGGGATATTAAAATTATATCTAAAATGGCAAAGGGAATCAAAGTCAATCTTTCTGAGAGACAGAATGGATTCCTGGGTTTACATTTCGTTTCCAATGTGACAGCAGCATCTTCCTATAGAATTTGATAATAAGTAGTTTTTGAGAGTTGTCCTATGAGTACCAGTGAATAATTTAAGCTGATGTTTTCCTCTTTGGGTGTCTAAGTTGTTTTGAATATAAATTCCTGTACTACCTAAATGATGTTTTTCTCCATCATTGCACGCTAGATTCACGTACCATAGCAAAGGCTTAGTGACCCAGGAAAAGCATGATGGGGAAGCAACCTGTTCATCTTTGCAAGGTGTGTAGCACAAACTGTACTTAGATACATTTCTTTTTCATAATAGTTTTGTCACTCTGGAAACTGGTGTATAAAAAAGTAGGGCTGAAAATGCATGGCAGCACAACAAACTCCTCTTGATGTTTGCCGTTTAGCCCTCATCTGAGTGTTTCTCTTCGCTGTTCATTGCTCATGCCCTGGCAGTTCCAGCCTCCAGCTGGGACCGTGCTTGCTTTCTCTCCCAGAATGCATCTTTCCAAGGAATATCTCAGACCTTGATTTCTTGGCACAATTCCCTTTAGCTTCGCTCAAGCTCAATTCACAAAAAAAAAAAAAAAAAAAATTAAGTGTAAAAACATTTTTAAAGTTTCATTTGAAATTTAGATTAAAAATAAGTTTTTAATCCAAAGATGTACATATCAGAAAGAATCCAGAACTCTAAGTCCAAGGAACTGGAACCTGTCCTGATGCTCCAGCTGGCAGCTGTGTTACCTTCAGCAGATCAATGTGTCCTTGGGGGGCTCCTGTTTTCATCTGTAAAACGGTGGGTCCCAACACATTCTAGAATCAATACCCACTCATTCGTCAACAGTTTGGGTGCCTGCTCTTTGCCAAGCCCTCTGCCTGGTGCTGGGAAAATCACAGAGATGGCAAAGGTGTGAACCACACAGTCAAGGGATCTTCATCCTGGCATCGCCAGTCAGTGACTGACACTGGGCTCTGCTGAGACAGTGGCAGTACTGCCCGAGCAAACTACATTATATTTTTACCAAAAAAAAAGGCCATTTTTAAGAGAAAATTTTAACCTATTTTCCACAACCCCAAATAGAAACGGAGCCATAATGCAGCATCTATTATTACACTGTGCATGTCGTACGCAAAGATGCTGGATCATGTTAAGGGAAGGGAGCATCCCAGGGTGAGTGCCAAGCATTCTGCTTCACTCCCTGAAAGACTCTCTTTGCTAAACATTTGGGGCAGCATTTCCCAAAATGTGTTCCACAGTGCACCTGTTCCTCAGAATGTTACTAGTGTTCTGTGAAGAAGGTTCCAGCATTATAGAAATTGGAAGATTACTAGGCAAAAAAGTTAAACATGTTCCTTAGAGCAGATTTTGCTGGTACCTTTGCTGTGTAATGTGACTCTAAAAGAGCAAGGAGGTATATTTTGAAGCACTAACCAAACTTATTTGACCATAGAAATTGTTGGTCTGTTTTGCAGAGCATTTCATGGGGCCAGTCCTCTATGGGATTAGCCTTTAGAACACTCATGAAAATAGTAATTTATTTAAAAGAAATGTCCTTTACACAAAAACTTGTACATGACCATTTGTAGCATCTTATTCATAATAGTCCACAAGCGGAAACAACCCAAATGTCTATCAGCTGATGAATGGGTAAATAAAATGTAGAATGTCCATACAATGGAATATTATTCAGCCATAAAAAGGAATAGAATACTGCTACAACATGAATGAACCTTAAAAACATGGTAACTGGAAAGAAGCCAAACCCCAAAGGTTATATATTCTATGATTCCAATTATATAAAATGCAAATTCATACAGACAGAAAGTAGAGTAGTGTTTGTTAAGGACTGGGGACAGGGAAGAACATGAAATGTCAGCTAATAGTAATGAGGTTTCTTCAGGTGGAGGTGCTGAAAATGGTCCAAAACTATAATTTGGCGATGGATACACAACTCTAAATATACTAGAAACCACTGAATGGTGTACTTTAAATGTGTAAACATTATGGCATGTGAATTACATCTCATAAAGCTGTCAAAAAATACATATCTTTGTGGAAAAAAAGATTAACAGAAAGAAAGGTTCAGTTCTGTCTTTTTGACTGCTATCCATTTTTAGTTATGATTTGTCTTCTTAGTGATTTGCACGCCAAAGTGGAAGCAAGCTAACTGGGTTTAAAGCCTCTTTGTACCATTTACTGATTAAGCAACCACAGAAGAGTCCTAACCTCCCAAAGGCTCCCTTTCCTTATCTAAAAATAGCAATACTAACAAGACTCTTGGGAGGATTAATGAAATCATGTATGGATGTTCTTTTGAAAAGTGTAAACATTTTATAAAGGTAAATTATTATTTAACTGTAAACAGTAACAGACCACTTGGGTGTGAAACCTGTGAGATCTTCAGTTATTGAAACTTCTAGGACTGTTTTCTCCTCTGAGATAATAAAAGACATTCCTTGCTGGGTTGTTATGAGAATCTAATGAGCTAATATATGTAAAACTCTTAAAATAGTGCCCGACACTTTTTAACATTCAATATTTATAGGTTAATTTCTCATTTTTCTTGCCAAACTGACTTACCAACATAGTTTTCAGACATTGTACTTTTTTTCCTATTTCATTCTCTTGTCTTGATCTCTTTGACCATATGTAATACAGAATTCCTCCCTTTCTTTTTAGTGGCTCTTAGTTATTCATAAATCACTGCATCCCTGTTATCCTGCCAGTATTCTAGGTTGTGCATGCCAAATTATATGTGGTGCTTGTTAAACATATGCCCTATAACCCAGATTGTAGTGTTTGGGCTGGCTTCCAATGTGTCAGCAACCTCTTTGCTCATTGTTCAGTTATCTGGATGATGATGATGATAAGAAAAAGACTATAATATAAAATAGATAAACAATAAGTTCATACTGTATAGCACAGGGAACTATATTCAATATCTTGTAGTAACCTATAATGGAAAGAATATAAAAACAAATACATATATGACAAATTGACACTGCATTGTAAACTGACTATACTTCAATTGAAAAAAAAAGACTACAACATAAAGAGAAAAGAAGAATGAAAATTCTGCCTGGGAAATATTTATCATCTGCTCTCTTTTAAGGAAGAATGGTTTTTAAATAGTAACGTCACAAGAAACACATTGGGATGCTGAGTAGTGGCAAGATACATGGTGCACTTATAAATCAGTATCAATGAACTCAGCCTAAAGGCATAGTAAGGATCTGATGTATCTTCTTTACAGTCACTGCATTGATGCCTTTGGATAACTCTGGTCACTTTCTAGTCAAAACTTCATAATAAGATACCTCCCTTTAATCAAGTGAGAAATATGAAAATACAGATTTCAGAAATAATGAAAAGGAGAAAAGAAATAGGACTTATAAGACCTACATACTACTTTTAGTTTCTTCCTCTATAAACTAGACATTCAGTAAGATCCCTTTTAGCATTACAACTGTGTGGTTCTAACATATCAGGAGATAATGTTCACCATTCATTAATTAATTCATTTAGTAACCACTATTGACTGCCTGTAACATACTGGAGTGTAACATGTGTGGTGAGTACTCTGTGAAAGGAAACCTCACAGAGGGAACCTCACCCAGACTGGCTTCCTAGTCAACATGACATTGAACTAGGTCTTAAAGAAAGAAATGGATTTAGACATTTGAGAGTAGGAAGAGCATTCCAGGCAGAGGAGGAGCTGCCCCAGGCACAAAGACCTGACAGCAGCCACCATGTTCAGGGAACACACTAGTATGTATTTCCAAATGCACAGTACAATCTGGCTGGTAAGGAAGTGTGAGAAAGACAGAGCATAATCTGCTATGTGTGCCTGGTATGTTGCTTAGTGTGTCATGCTACAGAGTTTGGACGTTGTCCAGGAGCTGTTTAATTGGATAAGTGACATAATTATATTTGCATTTTAGACATATTTGGGAAACATAGGGAAAAAAATAAGAGGGCAGGTATAGAGGTAGGAAAACAATTTGGAGGCAAAAATGATAAGGATCTGAATTAAGGTGGAGACATTGAGAATGGAAAATATTGTGGACAGATCAAATCATATTCAAAAAGATACAACTAACCTGGGTGACAAATTGGATGCACAGACGAAAGAAGAGGAAGGAGTCAAGAGATTCTCCCAAGTTGCTCTTGGGTGACTAAGTAGATGGAACACCAACTTCCAAGAAGGAAAGTGGGTAGAGATGGAAAGAGAAACAATTCTGTCCTTAACATGTTTAGTTTGAAGTGGCAAAGAGACGTGCAAGTAGAAATGTCCAGCAGGTATTGGTTCTATGTGTCTAGGACTTAAAAGAAAGATCCAGGCTGGACTTCTAGACCTAGCGGTCATTAGCACATATGTAAAAGTCACTACTGCTATACTATAAGTTCAGTGGGCAGGGACTCTGCCTCACTTATAGTAGAAATTCAAGAAGTATTTGAATGAATGAATGTGATTCCAAAGGGAGTGAGAAAACGGAAGTTAAACCTAGGGTTGCTAACATTTGAGTATCAGTAGAAGAGCACATAAAGGAAGATGAGAAGAAACAAGAGGAGAGAAAATGAAAACACTAATTTGGAAAGATACCATCACCCCAATGTTCATAGCACCATTATTTACAATGGCCAAGATATGGAAGCAACATGTGTCCATCAACAGATGAATGAATAAAGAAAATGCAGGGTGTGTGTGTGTGTGTGTATATATATATATATATATATGAATATAATAATTATATAATAATAACATATAATTATTATTACTCAACCATAAAAAAGAAATTCTGCCATTTGCAGTAACACGGATGGACCTAGAGGGTATTATGCTTAGTGAAATAAGTCAGACAGGGAAAGGCAAATATCTGTTATCACTTATACATGGACTCTAAAAAATAAAACAAAGGAATATAACAAAACAGAAAAACAAAGAGGGGATGGGGAAGGGCAAGGTAGAGGTAGGGTATTAAGAGATGCAAACTACTATGTATAAAATAAATAAGCAACAAGGATATGGTGTACAACACAGGGAAATTCAGCCATTACTTTATAATAACTTTAAATGGAGTATAATCTATAAAAATAGTGACTCACTATGTTTACACCTGAAACTAATATAATATTATAAATCAAGTATACTTCAAAAGACAGACACACAGAAACAAGAGGAGAAATAGGAAGACAGCTGGGGGAGAATACAGTCATGAAGTCCAGGGAGTAAATATTCAAGGGGAGCACTCCAGCAGGATCAAAGAGTACTGAAGGCTCTGATAAAATGTCAGAAGCATGTCTATTGGATTTCATATCAAGGAGGTGGGTGACCTGGGGAAACAGTGCTGGCTCAGTGAAGGGGGAACCATCCTTTTGAAGGCTCTTAGCTGTGAAGGGGAGGAGAGATGGAAGTAGCTACAGGAGACATTCTGCAAGGGGGCATTCTTTGTTCTGAGACAAAAATGTCATAAATAAGTCTATTTGATGAGAAGAAAAAACTAGTAGAATAAAAAAGGCTGAGGCATATAAAAGAGAAGAGTTAATTAATGAAATGAGTTTTACAAAAATATTCCTGATTAGAGTCCTTTAAACAGGAAGCTCCTCACCAGCCCATAAATAGCTATGTGACTTGCAAAACAGATTTATATTTCTTTTAGGAAGTACTTCAGTTGTAGAAATCAAGAAATGCTTGTGGTGTTTCTCCACTATCTATGAGCAACATCCCTATTATCTATCAAAGTTTCCTATTTTTAATTATAAAATGGGGCTATGCCCATTAATCCTATCTATTTTCCTCCCTCCCTCCCGCCCCCCCACCTCCTTCCATCTCTCCCTCATCCGTCTCCCTCTGCTCAGCCCTAAACAATGCTTTGTATTCAGAGCTCTCAATGGGAGAAGATACATCCATTCCCAGCCTTTGTTCACTCCAACCCACAAGCTTTTTAGTTTTCAATTTACATACAGAAACTGAAACAGAAAAAAGAAATCCCACTGGATCCATACATGCAATCCTGTGGGAGGAAGGCTTCAGGAACCTGGTGGAACAATGGAATTCTGGAAAGCAAGGCCCAAAGCTCCTCCTAGCTGTGGGAAGGTTATACCACCAATCAAAACCAAACGAGGAAACCTCTGAACAGATTTCAAAAAAAGAAGAAATCCAATATGGTGCATTCGTGTTTGTAGAAGTGTATTAAATTTCAACTTCCCCTGCTTCTAATTGGCTATCATCATATTGTCCGTCTTTATGGCTGAATGGACAGGTCTGGTATTTCAGTCTTGGTGGTGGTCGGGGAGGGGGACTCTAGGAAAAGGGTCTACTTAATTCTTTCTCTTTAATCTCTTTTTATGTTAAGTAGTAAAGTAGCTCATTTAAAACATCTTATCTACTCGATAGCTTAAAAGTCAAATCACTAGTTTTCTAAAATAAAAATAATGTATAGACTTTATAAAAAGCTTCAACAGAACAGATGATATTAAGCAGAAGGTAAAGTCCCTCCAGCTCATTGTTACTCTATGACCTTTCCCCAGAGGTAACCATTGGTAGTAGCTATTGGGTATCCCACCAGAGATTTCCTAAAGGAGGTGGGAGCAAAAATACAATTCCATTTCATTTGAAAAGATGATGGTGGTGATAATCACCTGGGCCCTTCTAAGCCACAATCCTGGGTTCTTGTTTCTAAATCTGCAAGGGGGTCATCCTGTTTTCTCCTTTCCAACTGAGTTAACTGAAATAGGCACACTAACTGTATGTAAACTGGAGTCTTGGCTCGGAAGTGAGAAAGCCCTAAGTAGGTTTTAGAAGTGCTGTGAGGAGACTTCAGCCCTCTGATCCGCCTGTTTCTCCTCCAAAAGGGAAGGACAGCTTTGAAAAGTTAACCCCCTACCCCCAGAGGTCCCTCTCTCCCTCCCTCTGGGGCTGCTCTCAGGAAATTGTCCTTTACCGGGCTGGAGCCCCGGCTCCTCGGCTGGCAAAAGCATCCTGCTGCTGGCTTAGCTTTAATGAGTATCCAGTTAAATAGTCAGCCCAAATCCTCTTTTCTGAAGACAAGAGTGGGTAGACCTGAGGTGGCAGATACCATGAACTAGGAAGTAACTGAAAGAGAACCTGAATGATGATTACTACTGGTCATCATCATCATCATATTATTGTTATTATTATTAACCTTTAAAAAATTCTTAGGATGATTTGCTGTTTCCACACATGTCATTTTTCTTGGATGTGCCTGAGGGAGAAATCCTTCATCATACTGAATAGTTATAACACTGCTTAAAATGTACAAACCTGTACCTTTTGCTTGCTTCCGTTGACAACAGAGAGCCCTCATATCATTTTCAGACTCAGACTTTCCCGTCTTCGGGGAACCTGAGTGAGTACATGAGTAAAAAGGGGGGAAAACAGGCCTGTTCATAATTTTTGGCATCGACCCAGTTTTCCAATCTTCAACATTCTCAGCCAGTTTCCCTCTCCTCATCATTCTCATTGTGCTACTTGAAAGACACAGTGGAAATAGCTATGGGAACACAAAGAAAGAAAGAACACATACCATGGGGTTAGCAGAGAGGAAACCCTCATAATAGATTTCAAGAGAATAAATCCTGGAGCAATCCTGAATCTTAAAATATTTACCAGATATGTAGGCAGAACTCCAAGAGCACACATTCTGGAAAAAATTATAATATTACACATTGTAAGATAGGAGATGAGGAGAAGAGAAATTGAAAATTAATTAATAATTAAATTCATGTATGGCTTCTTGTTAACAAGGCCCTTCCAAGAACCCTAAGATCCAACCTTGTTACTCTGTTAGTTGAAATAAATATGATATAATCTTTGCTAAAGTAATTTGTATCATCTTGTTTCTAAAATAACTTTGTGTACTCCAGTCCTATCAGGTAGCCAAATCCTGTGCAAAATAAGAGTTTTCCAGTGATTTTTAAAAAATCAAATATTTCCCACAGATATATTGCCTGGTTTATCTGAGGTTTTGACTATGCTTTCCCAGGAATACTGAAATCTATAGCTTGACTGGACCACAGCTGTGTCCTCAGTAATTATTCTCTGTCTTATAAACTCTTGAGGTATATATTCATAGCCAAGAAAGCACGAGAAATTGAACTATAACAAGAATCTCCCTAAAGCTACCTCAAGAAAAATAAATTGCAATCGGAAGTATATTTTTCCTTCTTTTCAGTGTGGTCTCTGGCAACATATGAGGGCTTTTAATATATAATCTGGATTTATTGGCTTTTTCTTCAAAGGTTGCAAAGATAGATTCATTTCACGGATGTGTATGACCAATACACAAGTTTCAATAAACTTCAAGTTATATTGAAATTTTAATAGCTTGGCTTTAAACCAAAAACACTCATCAAACATTCAGGGTTTACTGGCTTTTTTGATGTTTGGAACTCTGGGGGCAATAAAGAATACATAACTGTTTTTTTTTAACTAATTGGTAAATAGATTTGTCTAAAATAGAGACTCAGCAGTCCTGTCTGTAGGGTCCTTGTCAGAAATGCTATGGAAAATAGGCAGGATAACAAAGACAGATGTACTGGGAAACAGACTGGTATCAGGGCGCAGAGTCACCATGGGAGGGAGGAACGTTCAATGACTCATGTCATGAGATGGAGACTGCAAGACCACAGCTGCTTACCCAACAGAGCCCCCATTTTGCTCAGACACTGGGCAGAGAGCATTTGATATCAAGAAACATAGTTGCGGCCTCTGGTCTGGGGAGAGATGAACATATGATCCCACTCTTTCCAATGATATGGAAGGAAAGTCTGCTTGAGGAATTCTGCTCCCAATAAAAAGCTAAAGGTGTATGAGGAGAGGGTCTCTTTCTGCTTGACTGTCCCTAAGCCAACCCAACCCATTCACCATCTGCCATTTCTGGCCTTTGAATGTCCTGAAGCTTTTGGCTGTGGCAGCCATATTGCAATCAGGAGAGGATGAGTCCCCAGATGAAAAGTCGACATGCTGACTAGGATGTTGCACTGTACACCAGAAATTGCCACATTGTAATGGACTATACTTCAATTAAAAAAAAAAAAAGCAGCATGCCATGGATGGTAAAACAGGACAGAAAGAGCCTGGAATTTTGATGACCCCATTGAGAAGATGAAACAATTCCAGCAACTGGCTGTCTCCAGACTTCCTGATATGAGAACAGTAAGTCCATTTGTTTTAGCCACTGTTCATCAACTTTTCTGTTATTTGCAGCTGAAAGCATCCCTCGTTACTAAGGGAATTATAGTTTTGGTTCTATGATCAAACTACTGCATGACACTGACAACAACAACAACTAAAAAAAAAAAAGAAAGGAAGGAAGAAAGAAAAAATCAAATGAAACAAATGACATCTCAAATCCTCAGTTTCCTTACTTATAATCTGAGGGATAAGAACCAAAACAATCACTTTTCAAGAGAAGCAAAGCAGTCTATCATTTTGAAATACTTAAAAACACATATTTTGAGGCCCTACCTAAGCTATTGTCTTTCCTGGCCCTGTGCTAAGGGTTTAGCCTTTTTTACCTCACTTTAACCTTTCAACAATCCTTTAAAGTGAGTGCTCTTAACCCCATTACATCAATGAGAAAACTGTGATTGAGGGAGGCTGAGTAACATGCCCAAGGTCACACAGCTACTGAGTGACAAAGCCAGGATTCACGGCAGGTCTCTTTTCTGCATCTGAAGCCATTCGACACCTAGAGAATACAGGAGAAATTTGTCTTAACACTGTGAGTTACTGTCACTGTGAGTGAGGCCTAATACCCTATAGACACTTTCGTGATGTTTGATGTTTTACATTTAGGAAATGGGACTTGACTTATGATACAAACTAAAACCATGTAAGTTACCCCATCACACCACCATCACCATCTTCAGAGATGGACTGGAACTGCCCACAGGAGAACAAGATTCTCCTGAGGAAATAATTTTGAATGTATTCCAATACACACACTGACAGCTAATTGAGACACTGAAGTTCCATATCACGAAGTGTGTCTATAACAATTTTGAATTGGAAGAACTTTGAAAGCTGGAGTAACCAAAGACCACCTGTATCATATAAAGAAATCTCCAGGGAGCATCTAAACATAGAATGGTCTGTCATTAATGGTCTTTCCTGGTACACAGCTCAAATAAACTGCATAATTCACTGTAGATAATGTCACGAAAGGGGCCACTAACTAATTGGTGAGAAGGGAGGAGACGCTGACCCAAAAGATGACTTTGGCTTTGTAATTATGATTAACTTTTCTGGCAGAAATTAGGCCACGGATCCATTTGTCTATTAAGACATATCACAATTCGTGATAGTACAACCTTATCCTATGAATATAGAAAACACTCATTTATTCTCTGAAAGTAATTTATTACTAAGATAATTTGGGGGGGTGGAAAATCTTAAAAATAAAGACAAGAAAAAAAACAGTAAAGATCACCCATAGTCCACCACAAGATATAACATTTTAGTATGGTTTATTCTCTGAATGAATACATAGAGTGTTGCTGTTAGTAAAAGTGTAATATTGGTGAGACGGCAGCAGAGTGCTGCTTCCACTGCATTTCAGCTGCATGACCTTGAGCGAGTTGCTTTAACCTATCTCAGCTTTGATTTCCTTACCTATAAAGTGGGAATAATAATAATACCGACTTCATAGTTTTTTTAGTGACAATTAAATGTTATTTTACATAAAGCATTAATAATAGTAGTATGAAGCACTAAATAAATATGAGCCATTGTCATGTAATGTTTTGTTACCTACCCTATTGTCTCTTTCAAGTTATTCCATAATCTCCTACAACATAGTTTTTAGTGGCTGCAAAGAATTGTCATGTTATGTTATATCATGGTTATATGTTCAACCAGTCTCTTATTGTTGACCCTTTTAGTATTTTTACCAGGATTTCACAACTTTATGCAACTTACACTGTGACAAAAATAAAATCCTTATAGTCAAATCTTTGCACACACCCCTGACTATTTCCTTCAGATGTAGTCATAGGAATGAAATTGCTGAGTCAAAATGGTTAACACAAAGCTAAGTTTCCAGAAATGTTACAGGAATCTACAATTTCTTTAGTAGTATTTGTAAGCGTATACCCCACCCCCAACCATCACTTTGAAAAATATTCAGTATTTTACCAATTTGATGGTTTAAAAAAGATTTGCCTTTTCCATTTTAATTTCTTTCCATGGGTTACTACTGAGGTGAAATGTGTTTTCACTTGTGTATGGACATTTATATTTTGTCCTTAAGACGTGCCTGTTCCTGCACTCCCCGCAGGCCAAATTGCTTAAAAAGGTGCACACACTCTAGAGGTTCACTAACTTCCCAGCTCACTCTCCACCCGTTACCAGTGACCTCTGCTTCACCAAATCCAGGAATCATTTTTCCGATCTCATTTTTGTAGACCTTTTGGTAGTATCAGATGCCATTGACCACTTCCTCCTTAAAACACTTGCCTCTCTTGCCTTCTGAGATCCCACATCTTCCTGTTATTTCAGCTGCTCATTCTCAGTCTCGTCCTCTGCCTGGCCCCTCGTGTCTGAGTCCTGGGACCTCTCTCTACGTGAACGCATTCACTCCCTGTTTAATTAGCACATATGTGAATTACCACATTTATATCCCTAACCAAAACTTCCCTCCTGAGCTTCAGACCGAGGCAGTCAACCCATAGTAGCATCTCTCTGTGGATGTATCAGAGGACCCTCAAACTTAACATGTTCTCAAAGAAACATTGATCCCCTTGCTATTTCCTCAATCTTCCTCGACTTAAATGTTACTACCATTTTCAGAGCTACTTTGTTAGAAACTTGAAGGTCATTCTTCCCTGCTTTCTCCTTTCCCACTGGGGCCCTCCCTTCCTATTGTTTCTTTTCCCAGAATGTATCTTATCCCCCTCTATCCCCGTCCCTCTCCTCTCTAAACCTCAATCCAGGTCGGCATCATAGAGCCCAGCCTGCACCACCACAGTAACGTCCCATCTTGTCACCCTGTTTATTTATTCTCTTGTATCCCTCCAATCTGTTGTCCATAAGGCCGTCACAGGACATGTTTTTTAAGTGGAAAATCTGACCATGTTATATCCCTGCTCAAAGCCCTTCTTTGGATTCCCATAGTTTTTCAAATAGATTCCAAAGTAGTTATGATCTAGAAGGCTCTATGTGACTTGATCCTTATCTCCTTCTTCCAGTTCACTCCTCACCACTTTCCCCACCTCTCCCTCACCACACTGCCCTCCTTTCCATTTCTTGTATCTCTAAGGGCCTTTGCAAATGCTGTTCCCTCCAACTTAAAGGGTCTTCCCACTTCCTCCCACCCCTCTTCACCTAGAAGGCTCCTTTCTATCCTGAAGGTATTGGTTTATATGCCACTTCTCAGAGAGAGCCTGCCTGGTCACTCCATCCAAGTACTCCCACTCTGTATCCTCTCTTCTCTTCATAGCACCCGCCTCCCATGTAACAGGCTCTCAAGAAAGCATTGTTGAATTATGGATGAATGGCTACTTTGCCAGTTTAATTTTTATTCGTGTTTTAGTATTTTCTTGCTGATTTTCAAGACCTTCAGGCACTTTTTATGTATCTAGTGTATCAATGCTTTCTCTTTTGTCTTTTGCTCTGTCTTGTTTGTGGTGATTTTGGTTAACCGATGTTTTTTTCACTTGAACATATTCAATTGTATCATTTCTTTCCTCTAAGATTCTCTCTCAGGTGTCAAGCTTAGACTGGGCTTACCAATTGTATTATGGACTTTCCCCAAAATGTGCACCTTTATCTTCTTCTGTCTGGTACTTTAACATCTTAACTTACATTTTAACTTTAAATCCACGTGGAATTTGTTCTACTGTGTGATTGATTCAAGATTTAACTTGTACCAATAATATTCATTCACTATTCCTTTCATTTTTGGCTGATTTTAAATGTTGCATGTAATATACAATTACATACTTATAAATATTTGAGTGTGTTCCTGCAATCTTGAGAATATTCCTTTTGTCTGTCTGTCTTTCTGTGCACCAGTACCACTCTATTTTGTTATCTGGGTAGGCCAGTACCGTCTCATTATTTAAAGGATTTTCAAGGGTAATATTGACTACATGAAAGGTTTCAAAATTTTTAAACTATTCTCACTCATTTTTTTCCCTTCAAGATAAACTTAAAAGGAAAAAAAAAAAACAAAAGCCCCAGCAGATTTTTAATTGGAATTGTATTTGATTTATAGTTTAATTTTAGGGAAATTAAAATCTTAACATTATTAAATCTTTCCTCCCAGGAACATGGTCCATTTCTCCATTTAAACTTCTTTATTTATAACTCTCCATAGGAATGTGCACTTTTTATACATAGGTCCCCCTCCTTTATAGGTTAATATGTGGTCGATACTGCCAGGGCCATTCCCACCAAATACCTTTGGTGTTCCCATCTACTTCCCAGAGGCTGTTTACTGGACATCACTATTTGTCTATGAGGTGTCTTTTCTGGCCACAGGAGCCCACTGGAACTGTTGGCAGGGCCAGCTAGAAATCCAGAGTTATGTCCCTAGAAACAGCCTTTCACTAATGATGATGGAGAGTTGGTAAGTAAACACCAGCTTCCTCTGCTTTCTGTTGTAATAACTCTGTTGTGTGCTCATATTGTCTCCCACAGAGGCATGGGGGGGGTGATGCTCTATTTGCCCCAAGGGAAAACTGACTTGAGGAACCTTGACTGACATCTTTCCCTTCCCCATCTCCCATCATCATTCCAAGACTGGGTTCCTGCGATCACTCTTGAAAAAATAACTCTAATATTCATCCTTGTGTCAAGGTCAGCTTTGAAGGGAACCCAAACCAAGACATAACCCCTGCTTATTTTTGGTTGCTATGATAAAGGAGACTTATAAAAATTATAATTTCTAACCAGCAATATAAGAAAGTTATTGATTTTTTTGTCTATGGCAGAGATGTATCATATATGCATATAATGATACAAACACAAGTTTTGCCATGAAAACATTAGTATTGTTAAATTGCTTTACATATACAC
Source organism: Vicugna pacos (assembly GCF_048564905.1). NCBI lineage: Eukaryota > Metazoa > Chordata > Mammalia > Artiodactyla > Camelidae > Vicugna > Vicugna pacos. The sequence goes on along the minus strand of NC_132994.1, from coordinate 36,331,298 downwards.
TCTAATGTGCTGCAAATTAAAAATATATAATACATCTATGCAGAAACAGTGTATAGAGTTGTATACACAACCCCCACACATACAGTATTTTAGGGGCAATTTGGAGAATTTTTAAGGGTGATTCTGGATGTGCACAACTTTCACCTCATTCACTGTTTTTAGAATCTAATTTGATGATCTTTAGCAACTGACTTCCTTACTGAATTCATTTATTAGTTTTAATATTGTTTCAATTTATTCTCTTCATTTTTCCAGGTAGACAATCACATCAACAGGAAATAATAAGAATTTTGCTCCTTTTCATTATTCATACATCGAAATTCTTCATGTTGTTTGATTGCATTTACTAGAATTTTTGGAACAGTGCTAAATATTAGTGGTGAAAGGAATGTCTAATTTCATATTTGAGTAGAAATAGAATGTTTCTCTTTCTGTTGAGAGAGTATATGAGAGGGATTGTTTGGGGGGAATGCATACAGTTTATCCAAAGGCAATTCAGTAAAGTAAATAATAAAGTGAATTAAAATAAATGATAAATTGAATGCAGGATGGAAAAAAATTTCAGTTTTACCTCAGTATGAAATATTATCTGATTTTTCAATAAACCATTCCTAGTAAACTTGATTCTCTTGGTTTAAAATAGTAATTTTTATAAACTCATTAATAATTTAAGCCTATTTAAGATCTCCTCAGGCTACTTTATATTCATTGGACTTTGATTCTATGTTATATGAAGAAGCATTTTTCCTTCACATTGGGATGGGACCTCCAAAATCTGGGGGGCAGTTGCCTTGATTTATAAGCTAGAAAAATTAAACCTGTAAAATGTAACAGGGATCTGGGTTCCCATACTCATGCTTGCAAAATTCACACACCCTACGAAACTATTTCTTATTATTGGTTCTGACAGACCCAGGTGTTTTCACATAGACACAAAATACAAAAATTTAAGGTGATTTTAAAATTTGGAAGTAAGAGCAGCTGTCTTCCTCTAAAATTCATTTTGGAGGTTGCTTTACTAACTTGGCCAGCTTTTTATTTTGGTAGTTTTATAACCTAGCAGTCTTCATCAAGCCAGATACGAGGAGGACAAGAGATGGTTTTGCCAGGGCACGTGTCAGATGGCATCAATTTTAAGCTAGCATCCATATCTGTTGATAGGATGTTAAGGGCAAGACTTCTTCCTTGAGGTATCCTCGATGCAATTTTTCATTTTCCAGAAAACTTCAAGTTTTATTCTGCATGGATATATGTTGAAAATTCTTCAGTCCGCCTTATTCTTCTCCTACTTCCTATTTTCCCCAGATTAATGAAGGCAGATTCTGGGTCAGGTTTGCTAAAGTGGAAAATGACGGGGGAAATAAACACTTTCTACCAGGTTCGAAAGAATTGAGTCTATTGCAAGTACCTTAATTTATTCAACTTGGTTACCTATTGACAGACATTTAAGATGTTTCCAATCTTTCATGATGACAAAAATGCTGAAATTGTTGTCCTTATCCATACACCATTTTGGACACATGTGAATATATCTGGCTTGAACTTAAGAAGTTATGTATTGGACAGATACTGAAATATCTTGTGAGTTCAGGAAGAAGTTGACTAACCAAGTTAGATGAAGAGAAGAAGCCAAATACTGAAGGAGCCTCAGCAGCGAGACTTTGTAGCTCATCTCCCCAGAGCACTGCCAGTTTTACCATCTCCCAACACAGCACGCTGGCTAGAGACTCACAAAACCATTTCCTCTTTTGCCAGGACTACATTTCCCAGCTCCTTTACGTATAGGTGTGGCCATGTGATTATTTCTGGCCAATAGAATGTGAGCAGAAATAATACATGTCAATTTTAGGTCTGACTCCTAAAACCTGCCATGGAATTCTCTCTCTTCCCTTGTTTCCCAGTGATATGAAGAGAATCTAGTGAAATCATGGTTGAGAGGAGCCTGGGTCCCTGAATTCCTTGGTGAAAAGTTGCCCAACAAAAGCCCAACTGAACTGTGACCTGAGAGAGAAGTAAATTTTTGTTATGTAATGCCACAGATTCAGGGACTGTTTGTTATAGCAGTTATTTTTCCCTGACTAATACACCCAGGTCTATATCTCTGATCCAATTTTCAAACCCTCAGTAAGTAACACTTGGCTCGTTATTAGATAAATGTCTACCCCTGATCATTTGCCTATGGCTAGGCTGGGGTGTTGCAGTGTCTCTTCATGTAGACATGGTCTCCAGAAGCCCACCTCTGGATTTGGGGAGCTATTCCCAGAAAGTGGGAGTCATTGTGATCTGGGGAACCACTACAAGAATGTCTTCTACATGAAGGATGATAATAAACAGGAAAGAGCTAAGGCTGACAGAGCCTCTAATGCTGGCTCTCAGGATCAGAACCAGGGTAAAAATTTTATCAATCTTCTCATTCCTCAGATGCTTCACATCCTTATAATACCTGTCACAAATCTGTCACTCTCAGAGGCAAAACTCTCCCATGGCAAATGTGGGAAAAATGAAAATTAAAAGACTATTCATGTGAGACATTTGGTTCTAGAAGATACTGTGTACCTTGCTGGAGGGACCTACCCTGTCATCCTCTTGCCAGAGAGCAGACTCTTGACTGGAAAGGAAGAAATTCCTGTTAAATGCAAAGCAACACTCAATCATGGAAACTTGAGGTATGGATGATCAACTGCAGGGGCATTTGTCATTTTTAAAATTCTGGTCCAGCATTCCACCTCCTTCTTATTTTGGGAAGAGTCCTATTATATAAATTGGTTGGGGGCAAGATCTCACCATTTTCCACAGAAGCTAAAGAAAGCCAGATACCCCACCCCTTCCTCTGCCATATGTCCCCATGCCCCCCTGGCAGCTACTGTATGGCCAGCCTACTTAATGCTGCCAGCCAGGAATTTAAATCTTCAGCAACTGAGAGGGGAATGAAGAGACAGCTTAGAATCCATCTCCAGTAGTGGCAGAAGTATCTGGTAGTGTGAGGGCCCCACCAAATCATCCTAACCAGTCCTTAGATGTGCCCCTGGGTGGTGATGTCTGATTCCTGCTTGTTTTCTGAGCCTAGTTCTCAAATATTCTAATTGATTCGACAAGCAATCCAATATCCTTCTAATAAATTCTTTCTCTGCTTAAATTAGACATAGTTTCTAATGCTTGCAACCAAGAACCTTGACTGATATAATAATTTTCTTTCTCTTCTGTTCATTTTTTCCCTTGACAACCTGACAGATAGAATATTTGAATTCTTGAAAGTGGCAAGATAAATGTTATAAAATCCATTTCTCATACAGATGTAGATTACTAGAGTAATTAGAAAGCTGAGATATTATCTTCTTTTCTTTGAAATGACAACAGGCTGTGACCAGAAAAAAATATCTGAATCTCAAGGGCACACTCTAGGAGCTCTACCAGTCAAACACACACACACACACAGAGAACCTGTGGGCCTCAGTATGTAGCTCTTGAGTGTCTTCCCAGGGATGGCAAGTCAGGCTCAGCTCAACTAAAGATCAGGCCTAACCAACCTATGCCTGCAAACAGGGAAGTCTGAGGGCTTCTGATCCAATTATCTACATCAGGGTGGGGCTTTCTTGGCTCAGCCACACAAGAGGAGCCTCAAACACCAACACTTCACAGAATAGAGCTAGGAAATAGATTAAGAGTGAGTAGTAAATAAAGGGGCAGGGTGGGAGTTACAGTGAGTTAGGATGTAACAGAAAGGAACAGGCCATCTTACGACAAGAGCGCCTCCCTTGTTAAACTCCTACCAAGGTTCCTGTAGGAGATCTTTTGGAAGATAACTATGTGGAATTGGATGTGTTTCCATCTAGACCTTCAAGGTTACTAAGTCCCATTCCCAGATGCTTCAACCATACCAGATGATAATCTAGGCTTCCTCCGGGGAGGGAGGCAAAGAATCAAAGAAGACCATCTTCAATTACCACCACCCTTCCCACCCTCCTTTTGGCCTGGTTGGGTTATGGCCTCTTTTCCTCTATAGATCCAATCCTTTCCAACAGGCCCAGCTCTCCCAGTAATGACCCTGATATGCTAAGAGCACCCAGCCAGAGGTCCATGGATCTGGGCTCTAAGGCTTTCCTCATAATAATGCCTATTTATTCAGCCCCGTCTCCACCTTTTTAAGAGGGAAGGGGGCTCAAGAGACACAAGAAGCCTCTGCTGTGGCCCTGCCAGGAGGAGCAATTGTCCAGTTTGGACAAAATTTAACAAGAGAGAGCTGCTATAAAAGTAGTGCCAGAATCCCAGCTTCAGAAGTTGAGCTGGGCGTCTTCCAGAGGCAGACTTAACACCACCTGCTGCCAGCCCCTCCTGAGCTCAGGCTGGGGTATTATCTGGAGGTACCTTTGCACATGAGATTTTCCCAGGACCATCTCCTGCTGGCTCATGGCATGCTGTGGACCCAATAGAGCCTAAATCTACTGGGTATGTTCTGAACATTGTGGATTTTAAAATATGTAGCTCTTTCCATTAGGACTTGCCATGAGATGTCAGAAGCAAGAGTTTCACAATAAACCAGGTGTGCCGGGTACAGAGAGGTTAGCCCTGGGACCAGTTTCCCAGAAGTCTCCCGCTTTCAGAGTAAAGTTTTTTGAGAACCATTCTTATAACTCCTGAGAGGTCCACCAGAAGCTAGAAGAATAGTGGTGGGAGGATGGGAGCAGAAGGCCTCCAACCCTCCCAGCCCTGGTAGGAAGGCTCTTTTGGACACCATTCCTGTGACAAGGATTCTTCAAAAGAGAGGAAAAAGAGCAGAGAAGAGGAGGAAGAGAAAAGGGAAAATTAAAGTAGAAAAGAAAGAACAAAGTTTTAAAAGTTTTATTGTTTCTTCTGTTAACAAATAATAAGTGCCCAATGGAAAAAGTTCAGAAAATTAAGAAAAGAAAAATAATTAAAATGACCTATAATCTGATAACTTGGGGGAAATCACTGTTAACATTTTTGCTCTCTTTTCTATGAAAATTTTCGTATACAACTACATTTTAAAATAATGGAATATACATGTATAGGCATGCATACATATATACACATACATACCAATTTGTTGCTCACTTTTTTCCCTTAACATTTTATTGAGAAAATCTTTCCACATAAATAAATAAATAGCATCATCATCATTTTTATGGCTATGTACTATTCTATTATAGATACAGCAGAATTTACACACCAAATCCCTTATTAACAGACTTTTCTCAATTTTTCACTATAACAAGCAATGTCCCAATTACTCATGTCATGTGTATATTTTTGCAAACTTGTTCCATTTTCTCCCAGAAGTAGACTTGCTGGGTCAAAGGTGTATACTTTTTAAAGGGTGTTTCATATATGTTACTACTAAGTTGTCCTCCGGAAGTGATAAACCAATTAACACTCCCACTAGCAGAGTAGGGGTATCCACTTCTCTACATCCTTGTATGTCTTTGGCTAACTAGGTAGTTGACAAAACTATGTCTTTGCATTGCTTTGGTTATAAGTAAATTTAAAATCTCATTTACTGGCCATTTTGGGATGTGTTTCCTTTGCATGTGTTTTTCAATTGGAGTGTTCATGTTTATTTTCTTGCTGATTTGTAAGCACTCGATCTTAAGGATTCTTACCTTTGTTATATGTGTTGCTGTTGAATTGACATTTAAGAAAAGATTAAAACTGAAATGTAATAGTAAAGCAGGAAACTATTTTAATAAAATTGAAAATAAGGAAAATGTTACTTTAAAAGCAAGAGAATAAGAAATTCAGTTGAGACAAAATAAAGAAAGCCCAGATAGAAATAGGAAACTTCAAAGTGAAAGAAAGAGAAAAATAAAAACTATAGCAGTCAAATCGAAGAGAATTCTGGAACAATGCCCACATTCTAGTTGGTATATTATAAGCTGTCCATAAGAAAATAAAATTGGGGTCATAGAGGACAATATGACTTATCTCAGGCAGCCTAGGGGAAGCTAGGGGCAGCTAGGGGCTATGAGGAAACCTGTGGTCTATGTAGAGATTTGCACAGCAGATGAAAATGGGGACTGGCATCCAGATCTTTACAGGACTCTATATACTTCTTCAGACCATTAGCAAATCCTCCTAGGAGGCCAAATCCATTTAAATCCTCATTTAGGAAGGGCAGCAGATAAAAATGTAGGCAAGGAAAGAGTTACAAAAGCAAGATGAAGTCTTGATGGGAGCAGGTTAATCTGTCATTTTAATTGCATTATCTATTCTTTTTTCCCACTAATTAGATCAAGAAGCTATTAGAGTTACAGACGCTAAAAAGTGACTCCTCTTGAAGAAACCATACACAATGAGGTGACTTACCCCACCTACTCCAGATTTCATATAAGATAAATTGAATCTCACATGGAATTCCAAGGAAGTCTCTATCTTGAGTGGTTTTTCTGAGAGTACATGACAGTTTATCTTTAAAAAGGAGGAAGATACACAAAAACTGATTCCATGTCCACTTAGTTTTTACTGAGATCAGTTTTATGATGTCCCCGGTTTACATATGAGAACACTAAGGACCAGAAGAAATAAGTTATTTGCCTTACCAAGTTGCTCTCAACAGTGTGCACCATGGAGCTGGAATCAGAAACAACCCTAGATCAGTCTGTCCAATAGAAATATAATGTGAGTCACATATGCTATTTTAAATTCTCCAGTAGCTATATTACAAAGTTAAAAGAAATAGGTGAAATTAATTTTAATATTATATTTTATTTAGCACAATATATTCAGACTAGTATCATCTTAACATGCTAATTAATATAAAAATCAATTCGATGTTTTTACATTTCCTTTTTTTCATGCTAAATCTTTGAAATCCAATATGTCTTTTACATTTACAGCACATCTCAATTGGCACTAGCTACATTTCAAGTACTCAAGTACATTTCCAGTACTTAATAGCCATGTGTGGCTAGTGGCTACCACATTGGACAGACTGGTTCTAGACCAGTGGTTTTCAAGGTCTGTTACCCAGAACAGGAGCATCAGCATCATCTGCAACTGTTAGAATTGTGAATTCTTGGACTCCATTCCAAGTTTACTGAATCAGACCCTCTGGGGGGTGGGGGCCACCAATCTGTATTCTAACAAGTCCCTTCTAATAATTTTGATATACCTTAAGCTTGCCTCTCCATTCCAATTCAAATAAACCTAGAGCAGCCATGGTAGGCTAGTACTGAAGAAGAGGACCCCTTCTCACAAGATAAACAATTCCTGGCTAGATGAAATTAGCGTTGTCTTGTAATGGAAATCTTCTAGTCCTACTCATGGTTCCATTTCTGGGGACTATGGAATGAATTACCAACACAAAATTTAAACATTATTTCACTTAACATTTTATTTAAGGAAGAAAAAAAAAACAGTAACCACCCTATACTATCACTTTGTGTTTATTTATTAACTTTTCTTGTCCTCAGTTTCCTCATCCATAAAATAGGGATTGTTTAATAAATGCTAGCAACTTTAAAATGTACTGTGCACCAAAAAGAAAAAAGTCAGCAAATTGATATTTTAAAACTACAGTTAAAAAATTAGTGGGCAGGAAAGGTAATTTTATAGATTCGGGGCATAGAAGTAGAAGACAATTCACTTATATTTTTCAGAACATTAGATTTGCTGAGGGGGCAGGGTAGGATTCTTGCCAAAATCATTAAGGAGAATGAATCTGAGCATGCCTTAAAGCAGAACTTTCAGTAAACAGGAATTACCTATAAAGAAAATCAGGAAACCAAAGTGTGTGTGTGTGTGTGTGTGTGTGTGTGTGTGTGTGTGTTAATGAAGTTACATCCTGCCGTACAAAAGTTGGATAGGAAATAAAGACTGATGCACTCCCAACTGTATACTAAACCAGCTATCATTTCACCAAGGAAAGTCTGAGCAAAAGCTCAGACTCAATGAAGGGAAAAGAAAACATAAGAAGGCTGAATGTCACAAGAAACCAAAGACAACCAACGGCTACAATTGAACATGATTTTGGAAAAAACTATACAAACAAATCTGTACTCTGTGATTGCAGATTCCTTAGTCGCCGCCTGCTCTCTCCACCCGCATTTCAGTAATAATTCCGCAAGACTTTTGCTTGAATATGTATATGCACAACGAAGAAAAAATTAACCTTAATTTTCCCCATCTCCTCCCCTTCCTTGTCTTTTCCTCCTCCTCCTTATAATTATTAATAATATTAAATGTGCATTTCCAGGGTTCTCTTAGCTTTTCCAGGTTTCTGTGAGGGGATTCTACTTGCTCCGTACTCTTCGGTTTGATTAGAGAAAACTCTTTCATCACCCTAGCACTTTTCCAATTTATCCTCCCACCTTCAAATGAAAAGACACTAGAAAGGCAAAATAGCCCTTTCCAGAGGCAGGTTCCTATGGTTTTGAGGGAATGGCAGATGCCCTCCTGCAGTGACAGCTGCAACCTTCCGCAAAGCAGAAAATGCATCTCACACTCTCCCATCTTCCTCCGACTTAACCCACAATCTCACAAGTCCACATAAACCATTAAAACGCACATACACAACTCCTCCAACCTCGCATCCCCTCTCACAGCCTACACTGCATGCACGCCAGGATGCCCGATGCCTCAGTAAAGCTCAACCCACTCGGTGACCCCACCCATCGCCGCCCCGCCCCGCCCCAGTCACCAATGGTCGTCGCCCACAGCTCCCGAGGGGCCCGTTGATAGGGCAGGAGCGCCTGCCACTCTTGCGGTGCGTCCCGCCCCCTCCTCACTCCCTGCTGGGGCTGAAGGGGCTGGAGCATCAGCGCGAGTAGCTGTGAGCAGCCGCGGCAGCGGCGGCGCGTCGTAGCAGTTGCGCCATCTGTCAGGAGCGGAGCCTGTGGGGAGGGGGCTGCCGCGGGAGAGGAGGAGGGGTCGCCGCGAGCTGAAGGCCGCCGAGACCCGCCCGCCGGCCGGCCGCGAGACCAGAGGCGAGGCTGCCCTCGGAGCCGCGCGTCCACCGCGGTTCGGGCGCGCGGGGCTTCATCCGACGCACCGAGGGCTCCCCGGGCGCACACAAAGCCGCCGCCCGCTCCGCACCGCCCGGCGGCCGCCGCCCGCGCCTGGGAGGGATCCGGCCGCCGGGCCGGCGACACCCGGCGCCGCCCCCTGGGCACTCTCTGGAGGCCCACCGGCTCCCGGGCCCGCTGAGGAGCCACCGGAGCCACTTCGGCCGCGCCGGAGGAGGGCGGGGAGAGGACCATGTGAATGGGCTCCGGAGCCTGAGCGCAGCGCAGGTAAGCGGCAGGGATGCGACGTGGGGCCGCGGGGATGCTGCGGAGATGCCGGTCGCCGGCGCCCCCGCGAAGCGCCGCCCCCGCCGCGGGGCCCGGCGCTGCAGTCTCTTGGCCGCTACCGGGGAATTGGCCCCGCTCGGAGTCTTCCCGTGGTCGTGCCGGAGGACACCTCTACGGGGTGCGGCCCAGAGGTAGCGCAGGGATGGGGGGCCCATTTCCTCGCCCGCGAGCGGGCGCGGGGTGTGAAGACAAATTGGCTTGGGGGAGAGGCTGGCCCAGACTCCGCCCCCGCCCTCCTTTCGGGGCCCCCCGCGGGGACCCGGGCTGTGTGTGTTGTTTTAATGTCGGGGATGATGTAATCACTTAATAATTGATGCCCCGTGCTGCTTCCCTCCCCACCCCACCCCACCCCACGCTTGCCCCACTCCTCCACCTCTAGGCCTCCTCCTCCTGCGGCCGTCGCGTTCCCCGCCGCATCCTCCTGCCTATTTCTGGCACCTCCCTTGCACTTCCCCCATCCTCCCCTCCACTCTTCCTGTGCCACCACCCACCCTTCCTCAGTCCCCTGTGCTGGGGCCTTCGCTTCTCTTCCTCTGACCCCCCACCCCTTGTGCTCCCGCAGGCTCCTTTCCCCTCCCTTCCCTGCTCGCTGGATTTCCCCTCTACTTCTCTAGATCGATGACTGTTTTTGTTTGGTCGCCTCCCCTCTCTTATCTCTGCGGCCACAGGCGGAGGGGACTGAGCCAGAAAGAGGCCACCGAGCTAGGGCCCAGGCGGAGATTTGCTGGGACTGAGTGAGAAAAGGGATAATAAAATCACCCTTCTTGCCCCTCCTCCCCCGAGTAAATCACACAGACTCGCCGGGTGTGTGTGTTTGTGTGTGTGTGTGTGTGTGTGTGTGTGACACAAAGAGCCCTTTCAGTGCACAGAGAGGAGACACACAAAGTACCCAAGGATGGGTGCGATGCTTCTTCTTTCTCTTCCCTGGGGCTTCCCTTTCTCTCAGATAAAGCAGTTGATCTTCTCTCTGAAAGTCTTTCCTGCCACATTTACCAAAAAATAAAAGGCCCCAGATGCAGGGTGGCAGGTGCTGGCATTTTGCTGTATTCATGGACCGGTAGTGTTGACTGGCAGCTGCAGTATTTCTTAGATGTAAGGGGGAAATGACTTCAGCCGTGTTAAGAGTTGCTTTACTTTCAAGGTAGCACGCCCCCTCCGCCCACTTTTAACCCCCTTTCACTTCAGGGGGTAGGATACATTGGTGAGGGGGGAGAAGAATTTTGTTACTGAAAGAGAGTTAAATTGGTGTTTGATGGGGTGAGGCAGCCTGACTTGCTTCTTTTTTCAAGTTTAAGGAGTACTGAAGTCTTTTGAAATGAAGTCTTGTCTGTCCAGTGATTGTTGTTTTACCCTTATATTTTAAAAAGTTCCTGGGGACATTGCTGACACAGCATTAAAATGGTATTTGGAAGACCACTGGAGACTCTCTTCCCTGCTTCAGGGTAGCCTTCAGACGCCCACATCCTTCCTCTCACCACCAAGTGACTGCAGTACTTTCCACCCTTTGTACTCTCTTTCCCAAGTCCCTGTCCCATGGGTACTGTACTTTCAGATGAAGGGACTCAGATTTTTGGAGGAAGTGGTTTTGTTAACTCTCTCAGGTTTTGGAGGCACTTCGCTATGAGCAAAGGATGTAGAGAGTCTTTAAACTGAACTCTTAAACCATCTGCTTGATGATCCTCTTAAGGAGGAAATGTTAATGTAAATCTGGGGGCTTAATGTTCCATTTTGTAAGCTAGTGACTATTACATGCTTAATCAGTAGTGTCAAAACTTAGGGTGAACCCACTGATTCCTAAGAGCATGGCTCTTTGACTATTATAAGTAATAGAACTGTCTCAAGTTTGTTCTTCAAGGATTTTATTAGAAGGGTTGTTATGGTTCATTAAACATTTACTTCTCCACTTTCGAAGGACATTCATCTTGGAACTTTCTATATTTAAAAAAAAAGCAATAGGGTTAATGAGTGTACTGTAAAAAATAAAGCGTTGTTTGATGCCAGACCCAGGAAGGAAAGTCAGTGCACAATAAACTCACACTCTGTTGACTGAGTTCAAGAGAATGATAAGGTTGAATGTGAACAAACACATACTCTTTCTATACCTTTACTCCATACTTTCTCCTGGGTCTGGAATCTCCAACTCCATCTGATTTGCTTGGTTCCTGTTAAACCTTGAGGGCCCAACTCAAGTCTTTTACTCTGGGATGCTTTTTCCATCCTTCTCCCTTCAAACAAATCACCATGCCTCCAATTTTGTTTTCACACTTCAGCAGCTGGCATTATGTTTGGCACATGTCTGTTTCCATCATTAGTTGATCAGCACGTTGAAAGAAGGAACCTGGTCTTATTTAGCTTGTTTCAACAAATGTGAATTATGTCTTTGGTATGTGCTAGGCACCTGGATCAATTAGGCTAATGTTAGCAGCTGTAACAAATAGCCCTGCAAAAACAATGGCTCAAAAGCAATAGATGTTTATTATTCCACATGTAATAGTCCAAAATGGGTATTTCTGGTCAGTGGGTGGCTTTCCTTCATTCAGTGACTCTGGACCCCAAGCTCCACCATCCCATAGGGCTCCACTGTAACCTGCTTTCAGCTGGCAGAAGGACAAAAGGGGGAGTGGAGGGGAAGCACCCCCTTTTTAAATGCCTTGGCTGGGAAATGACACCCATCTCTGCACTTACATCCTTTACTTGAGGGCTAGTTATATGGCCACAAAAGAGTACATGCAAAAAAGTCTGGGAAATATAGTTTAGCCATGTGACCAGAAAAAAGGTCAAGAAGAAATGTATTTTTGGCCTGCAGCTTTGTCATATGCTGCCACCCAAGGCATAGTCATTGCCCTCAAGGAGTTTATAGGCTGTTGAGAATTAAATGGAAACCTAGAGCCTATAACCATTGTTGCTTTCATTCTTTTGATTTTATAAATTCAGAGTCTTTTCATTTTAAACACTTTTCCCAAACTGTTGCTTTCTGTTGGGTGCAGTGGCCAGTTTCCACCCAGTAATCCCCTGTAATACAGTGATCTCCTGGCTCCTGTGCTGACTTTGATAATGGCTCTCCAGTAGCACATTTGTTGGCCTAGATTTTTATCTGCTGATTTCATAGACTCCCCAAGGGCTAGGAGGGTCTTCAGAAATCACAGTCCTACCTTCTCTAATTGGGAGAGGAAATTAAGCAGACTCCAGAGAAGAAACTTACTGCCCCAGGCCAGGCTCATGGGAAAGGAGTCCCCGCCTTCCCAGCTCTTCAGTCCCGCCTGGGTGCCCTCCATCCCACAGCTGTCCTGAGTTGATGACTGAGCCCTGAATCTTCCATGGAGTTGAGTGAGCTCCCAGACCCCCAGGAACAGGGTGAACTGCTAGTGCTCTGGATGGTCCCTGTCCTCCACACGCCTCCAAGTTGTTGGAGCAGTTCTATCCGTACTAGTCATCATACTTAGTAATGCACATATTTTTGCTATAAACAGTTCATTATATTCATCTGTTCTGCAAACATTAGCCCAGTATGTTATTGTGTGCAAGGCACAGGAAGATAGAATCAGAAAAATGAATACTTCTGCTGTCCTCACTGTTTAAGAGCTCAGTCTACTAGGAGAGATAAAAATAGTACATAACAGCTACTTTTGATTGAGCATTTATGTGTCAAGCAGTGTTTTAAGTTCTAATATTAATGATATTGGCACCTGCAACTAATATAATATTGTAAATCAACTTTAGTTCAGTTGAAAAACAATAATGATCTGAGGTGGTTTCACTTATAATCCCCGTTTTACAGATGGGAAGATGAAGCAAGGGAAGTTAAGTAACTAACTGAAGATCATACGTAGCTGGTAAGTGGTAGAGTCAGGATTCAGGCCCAGTTAGTTTGATTTCAAAGCCCTTGCTCTTCGCCTTGAAGCAATATGCAAAATACCTCATATGGAAATAATGATGACATTAAGTAAAATGTGTTACATGCTGTAAGGGAGGGTGACAGAAATGCATTGGAAGTTGATACTTTTGGTTATTGGGAAATATAACTTTATATTTAAATAAAAAATAAATGTCCATTCCTATCTCCATCCTACATTTAGACTCTCATTTATTGCTCACTTAAGAAATAAAAAATTAAAACATAGGAAATCAAAAGTATGTTGATACTGGAAATACTTTTACTCTGTGTGAGCCTTTGTTTTAAGTGGGTCCTGCTGTGGTCCACAGATAGGTCCCTGTAAGAGTTTGTGAATTGTCCTGCACACTCACGCATCCAGCTGCATTCATTCGCTGTATCTACCACTTGCCAGACTATGAACTAGATGCTTCAGGAATGAAGAGGTGTAATCCTGCCCCAAGGAACCGCACAAGGAAATCTCTGACCACTGTCATAACTGCTTTGATCTGATTTGTGTTTTGTAAAGTGTGGGCTGTTGACCAGAGATGGTCAAGACCAATTCAGGGAAGGTAGTTATGGAAACTCAGATGAGTAATTGATGAGGGGCTGCATGGAAGTGGGGATGGAGCAAAAGAGACAGAACAAGAGAGGGTGAAGCAGTATATTGGGGGATGGGGACAGGAGGGGTCCTTGAGCAGTGGGTGGAGAGAGGCATGCAGACAAGCAATACTATACAGTCAGAGAGGCAGTGTTTAAGTGATGACTTTATCACAGACACTTTGAACTTTCCAGTCATGGTAACTTTTTTTTTTAGTTGAAGAAGTCAATTTACAACGTTGTGTTAATTCCTGGTTTACAGCATAGTGATTCAGTTGTATATGTGTGTGTGTGTGTGTGTATTCCTTTTCATATTTTTCATTACCAGCTCTTACAAGGTATTGAATATAGTTCCCTGTGCTATATAGTAGGACCTTGTTGTTTGTTTTATGTATAGCAATTAGTATCTACAAATCTCAAATTCCCAATTTATGCCTTCACCTCCTCTCCTTTTCCCCCCTGGTAACTGTAAGTTTGTTTTCTATGTCTGTGAGTCAGTTTTGTAAACAAGTTCATTTGTGTCATTTTTTTAAGGTTCCACATATAAGTGATATCATATGGTATTTTGCTCTGGCTTGCTTCACTTAGTATGACGGTCTCTAGGTCCATCCATGTTGCTGCAAATACATTATTTTATTCTTTTTTGTGGCCAAGTAGTATTCCATTCTGTATACATACCACAGTGGTCCAGGTATCTTGTAGGCAGTTGAACAGATGGATCTGGAGTGAACAGTAGGACTCAAATATACATCTGTTAGCAGCACATTGCAAAATACTCAGAGCCATGGATACTGGCAATATCACTCAGGAAAAGTGGAGAGTAGAGAGAGCAGACAAGGCTGAGGAAGAGCCAGGGAGCAGAGGAGGAAGGGAACCCCAGGCCCTGAGTGGGAGAGGTACACCCAGAGTATTGGGTGGGCCCTGGGAGAGAGGGGACCCTGATCCCCAGGAGGGGAGGGCTATGCCCCAGATGTTAAGCAAGATTAAGAATGAAAAGTGCAGTTGGATTTAGCACCCCACCAGAGGAGCATGAGAGTAGGAATCTAACACTCAGCTGCTCTCCAGACCAAGGTAAAAACATGTAGCAAAACCCACAGGACATACAACCATAGGGGACTTAGAGATCGTGTGGCCCAGCAGGTCCATTTTACTTATGAGGAAAAATGAGGCCCAGAGTGGCTAGATGACTTGTCCAAGGTGGCAGAGTCACCACTGAGAGCCAAGTTTCAAGCCTTTCAGCCCAGGTGAGGGATGTGGTCAATAGCATGGACTCAGGGTATGATCTTGGCCCACCCTCTTCCAGCTGTGTGAGCTGGGCCAAGTTATTCAGTCTCTCTGTGCCTCCCTTTCTTCATCTTTATTTATTTATTTTTAAACTTTTATCTTTTGTTGCTGTTGTTGTTGGGGGAGGGTGTGCTTAGGTTTGTTTGTTTTTGATGGCGATACTGGGGGTTGAACCCAGGACCTGCGGCATGCTAGGCATGTACTCTACCCCTGAGCTGTACCCTCCCCCTCTTCACCATTAAAATGGTGTTAATAGTTCCTACCTTGAAGGTTTGCTGTGAGGAGTCAGCGAGTTAATAAATGTAAAGCACTTGGAATAGTAACCCCTATACAGAAAAGCTATGTGTTTGCTGCTGTTGATAATGTGTGTATATCTGTATATACATATTACATCTAACACATATATCCCTTAGGGAAGGGAGGATGAAGATGCATTGTGTACATAGAAGGACATTTTGAATATTTTGGAAAGAGATTTGGGTGATTGTCAGTTCTGAATCAAGAATTACTGGAAAAGATAGGAAATTAATTGAAGTAGTGTGACTGAAAACAGCATTTTTAGCAAGTCTTCTTAAGAAATGCAGAGCCTTTTTTATTCTTGAAAGTAGAAAACATAAAAGCACTTTGAAGTTAGCCCTATAGAAGGAATTTCTTTGTTTTAGTCGGATAACCAGAATTTTAACCTGTTTATAATGTAAATCCCTGGAGTTTGACTTCAGAATGTCATCATGACTTTCTGAAAGTAGAATAAACTACAGAATAGGAAAAAAAACCCCACAAGTTAGGACTTTAATGCACTTGGTTCCTATGAAGAAAAGGGTGATTTGGATTATTTAGAGAAATATATTTTTTTTTCAGTGTTTCTAGTTGAGAAAATCTAATTTTTACCTACTAAAACACATGAGAAGCCTGAACAGTATTATGCAAATGGAGTTGGGTGACCCCTTAGTACAGACAACTTGGGAATAAGTGGCACTCTGCACTTGATTAGAACACACTAATCCTAGAAGGATATAAATTGAACTGGATTTATGGTCTAATAAAAACGTGGGAAGAAAAGATAGTGCTTACTGATTCATGAAACTTTAACAACGTTTGCAAGATTTGGAGTTGTTGTAATATTTGGGTAAGAATGTTTCCCCATTAATCTCAAACAGCTTCCAGAGTGACTTGCGTCATGCTCATGCAGGGCGTGAAGCAGGCTTGGGACCTGTTACTGGGTGGTCTTTGGGTGCAGAGATCATCACCTGTTCCGCCCCTGTAGACCCGGGACCTCAGGCAGCGCCAGCTGGTTTGGGCAAATGTGTATTGAGCACCTGTTAACTGTAAGTTCTGGGGAGCAAAAAAATCAGGTATGGGAAAGTCTCCCCCTCCCCCATGACATATTTCAATTCAGAAGGCCTTTTCTGAGGGCTCCTTATTTCTGGCCTGTATTTCCCTCTGTGATGGTATGAAAAAGCACATAGCACCTCACCCCCACCCACCCCTCCCCAGATACTCCAGCAAAGTACGGCCTGCCTGCCATAGTTATTCAGCCCCCAGGAGGCCTTGTGAGGTGCTTTACATACACTAATTTACTTAATCATAACAACTCCTTGAGGCGGGCATTATCATCCCTATTGGTCAAATGGGAAAGTTGAGGCTGAGACAGGTAAAGTAACTTGCCCATTGTCACACAGCTAATTACTAGAGAAGCCGGGTCTGTCTGGTTCCTGAATTTGTGTCTGTTTTTGTTCCAAAGCTGTGGCTCCTCGTTCCCTGCCTACTTTCAACCTCCTTGCCTTTGCCTTGCAGTTACTTCTGTGTTAGGTTCGAGAGATACAAAGGCACCTTTACCCCCAGGGAAACCTCTCTTCTCCAGACTTACCTTCTGGGAAGCACCACTCAGGTCCTTCTCTGGGCTCCACGGCACGTGGTTACCACCTCATCATCACCCTCATTGCAACTTAGAAAGCAAAGTGGGGTCGGTTGGGTCTGACAGTGGGCAGATACTGGTCTTTTTCTCTGACTTGTGAGCTCTTTGGAAGTCAGGGACTGCGTCTTACTCATGATTTGCCAGCTCAACACCCAGTGCTATTCAATGAGACACTGTCGTCATTATTCCCATGTAACAGATGGGGAAACTGAGGCCTAGACGTTAAGTGCTTTAGTTGGGGTCATGCAGCTGGTACGCAGCAGAGCTGGAGTCTGAATCCAGGATCAGTGCTTGTAACACTAAATTTGTTCCATCTCTCAGATGAAATTATAAACTGTGTGGGTGGACATGGTGCCCACCACCTCCTAGCCCGGTACCTCAGTCCAGTCACAGTGGGGATCAGCCCTCTTGTTCCTCCCACCCACCCTGGCAGAATGACAGACGGGATATATTGAACCAGGCCTCGTCTCATGAGAAGGAAAGAGCTTCAGAGCCACGGTTGCAGAAATAGGCTCTGAGGATCTTACAGAATGCATATTCCCTGTTCTGATTCGGGGGTTACGGGGTGGGCAGGGTTGAACACTGAAATCTTTTCTGTCTAAGAGAATGGCTGTGAGGATGGAGCCACCAGGGAGGCAGCTTCTGAAAGACAAGGAATGAAGTACCATGGTGCGTGTCAGCCACAGTGGTGGGAGTGGGCGATGCAGTGGCAGCAGGTCATCCATCAGCCAGACCCAGAAGGAGCCCATGGGAGGCTGGGATCAGAAACCCATCACAGAAAGACCTCTCACCTTGTATTTTTAAGATTTGTAAGTACCTGCTCCTTTTGAATGTGCTGGTGGGATTTTATCTGATGAATTCAAACACTTTCATTTTCTTCAGAGCTCCCATCTTTGAGGTACCCAAAAATAGTAGGCTTTTCATGGAGTTGTATAAGGATTCCATCTGCTTTATACCGAAAAGTAGGGCTTTAATGGAAAATTAAAAATGAGCCAGATCGCCTTTCCCACGACAAAGCCCGGGGCACTTTTCCCAATCCTTTCTTCTTTTAATCCCCAGAAAAAGTTACTGAATCTGTATTTCTGTGAAATCCTGTCCAATTTGAATTCTACCGAGAAGGCAAATAAACACCAACGAGTTCCTTCATTTCTACACATTGTAGTATCTGTTTGGAAGCAAAAACAATTTCAGATGTTGTCACTTGTGAAATTTGATTTTTATTTCAATTTTAACTTTATTCCAGAAATTGTATGATATGTTGCCTGTAGCTGGGCACACGGGCACAAAGGTATTTGAAAAGCACTGATTTCCATGGAAGGTTTCTTGTCTGCTTTCAGAGTTTGCAGAGGTTCACCCTTTTATTGTCTAGTTCATTGTCTGACCTAGAAATACAAACAGCCCCTCATGGTTTTCAGATACAGGAGTTGAGACATCAGCGAACTCTCACACTCTGTCATTCTCTCTCTCTCTCATCAGCATCTCCTGCTTGAAGACGCCAGTTCTATGGCTGTACTTTGTGTGCACCTTTGCCCGATCGATATTCTTTTGATATGTTATGTCCTCCAGGCTCTCCCGTGGTTTGCAAATAATGATTCCATTTGTTTCACTCCTATGCGTTCCAGCTTGAATTGAGGAGGTGTTGATCCATGTCATAATGGATGTGCTGGCTGATGTAGACACTGGCTCTTTTGCCTTGTCCCTTTACTAACAACCTAATGAATGGGAGAAAGGCCAACGTCCTTAGCCTGGCATTCAGGGCCTCCCTCCCCACCCCCATCTCCACCTTCTGAGTTCTACCTGGCTCTCTTCCTTCACCATCACACTGACACTTGAATCGCCAGATGTCACCCTGCTATCTTGTTAGTATGAACAGTCCGACTTCTGTTCTCCTTTCCTGGACTCCCAAGTACTTCCTTTCCCTGGGGACTCTATCCTTTTCTCAAGGCACCGCTGGAATCCCAGCTCCAGGAAACTTCCCCTCGCCTCCTCATTCTCTTGCATTCAACATTTTTATTACCTTCTAATAAGTGATGCTTTATGTTGTTAGTTAAATTCTAATATGAGGAATCCAAGGCGCAGTGAATTTTTGTGACTAGCCTGAGGTCATACATCCTGTTGCTCATTTAGTTTAGACTAGAATCCAGGTCTCCTAGAAATCTATATATTTGGGTCCTGTCTTCTCAGAGATCATTGTTCTCATATGTGCAAAAATGTTGTCTGCTGCCTCCCCCTTTTTGTCCCCCTATGGCATGTAGCGTGCTGTCACTCATGGTACAGCGACTCAGCAGGTGTTTACTCAACTGGGCCCTGGGGCAGGGCACCGGGACATGCAGCTAGTGTCCTGGCCATCTGTGGGGCTAGGCTGGCATCTTCTTGGACACTGAGCTTCTGTCACTTCTAATGGCACCAGATTCACTTTCTCCAGACCTTTAAAGTTTAGGTTTGCAGACTGTCCTAGACGGTTGTAGGAAAATCACTGTATTCTGAGAATGGTATGTGTTCAAAGATCTTTTGTCCATAATCTTGAGCATTCTGTTAAAAGTTTAGGGTGGCCAGGGAAATAGTTATTTCTTTGCTCTCTGCCATCAGGTTTTCACCAACAAGATTTTCACTAAAAACAATAGTAAGTTACCAATAGTACACAATGACATCCCAGGTCGGGGGAATGCAGAATGTTTCAAAATCTGGAGGAAATTGGAATACAAGTAATAGAAGAGGGAAGAGTAGCAGATTAGACCAACAGTGTTGTGCCTGAAAGTCCATGAGGCCTGGGAGAACTGGAGAAGGCAGGTGCTCACCTGCCACGCACCTACCCATTTCTGGACCTCTCAGAGTAGCATTTAACTGAGTCCCACAGCCACATGAAACCCAGATTTGGCTGTGGGAGTACCTTCTTCTCCATGCATTCATTTTGTTCACTTGGTGTTTCACCATCTGAAGAATCTCCTTAGCAGGGAAGGACGGTTCCATCCTAGACTTAAGGTTCTACAAAGTAAGGTTCTACAAATTAACACTGTGTCCCAACCACAGCCTCTGTTCGTATATCTTTCAAAAGGATGACTGAAAATAAGCCTTACAAAATGTTTTCCATGTTTGGAGGGAGGGACTACTTGAGTCATTTCTGTAACAAAAGACACAACAGGCCATGTTTGTCAGCCCTCGTTACGAGTCTTCTTGGCTCCCTGTGAAAAGCTCTCTGTGATTCCTCATTAATGGGTTCCCCTGCCTCACCCTCACCTGGTTGCCACGTTTAATGTATCTGAGGGATGGAGAGCTTTAAAAACACCTTCTGTGGATGTAGACCAACTGCTGAAGCCATGAGGGGAAGGGGCAGACCTAATGCTTCACTGTTGTTTGAAATGCCCTTGTGGTCTTTGGAAAGTGGTTGTGAACTTGTTTCCTTCCTTAGCCACACGCTGTCTGTGCTTTTCCTGCCCACCTCCCCACTACCACAACCACCACCTGAAATGTGGCGATCATACGCCACTGACAAAAATGCACTTTCCCCTTGGCCGGCATATAATGTCACCACTTCATGTATTTGTCCAGTTTGTTCACATTCAGTCAGTTTTGTACATGTCAGTGTCAGTATTGTCCATTTTCAGCAGCTAGCTTCCAGAAGGCTGAAGTGCACCTCGCTTAATTTGCTTTGTGCCATGTAACACTACTCTAAACCATGCATTTATTAAATGCTTGTTGACTATGATTCTAAGCTGCCAAGTTGGGAGGTCTTACAAGTGTTTTCAGTACTTCTGGAATGAGATGCATCTGGAGTAAATTTTCATCTTGGAGATTATACATCAAATCCTCTGCACCAATAGACCCGCAGAGTCATGGGTTAGAATCCAGCCTTTGCACATAATGTTTTAGGTTCCGCCTTATGTTTTACCCCCTTGGGTGCAAATGCAACGATCCCAGTTTCTAATTCCGTCAGTGAGTTTGGGCCAAAGCACTGATAATGTGCTATAGCACATCCTTCTTTTCGTATAAGTGTGTTCGACTATTTAATTCCTGGTGTCTTACGGTTATTGTTCAGCAGATTCCTGATTTCAGAGAGCTCAGAGTTGGAAGTAGCTCTCTACAGGGGTGAGAATTGCTCAGGGCAGGCCAGTGAGGTGTGGCTGGGAAGAACCTCTCAGGACTGCAGTGTAATGAGCAGAACCACATGCCCCTGCAGGTGCCAGGAGCTCCTGGGAAGCTCTGGTTAGTTTATGCCTAAGTGTGATACAAGGAGAACTGGTGCTTGGAAAACTGTATCCCCAAACATTCTCTGATTGTACCTCAGCCCAGCTCTGCTATATGGGGAAGAGTCCAGTGTCGGAAAGTGTTAAGAGCCCCCAATCTGGGGGACCCAAGGCAAGCCCCGTGCTTCCCTGAGCTCACATCCCTGGCTTGTAACAGTGGTTCTGTTTCCAGGGGACCAGCTTCCACCCCCACAACAGTGCACCCACGCACTTGAGATACAGAATTGTCACTGTGGGAGGAGCTTGGCTCTGTGCTCCCCACAAGGACACTCAGCTGGGCTCTGAGCACCTCCTGGATGAGCTTGAGCATAGGAAGGATCCACTAAAGAGGGTGATGTTGGTGAGGCTGAGGTGGGGTAATGGATGGAAGGGGATCAGCAGAGAGCTGGTGGGGGGCAAGATCATGTTACGTGTGGAAGGAGCCTTTGAATTAGTTTCCTGTGGCTGCCGTGATGAATCTCCATGTACTGAATGGCTTAGAACAACAGGACATTTTCTCTCACAGCTCTGGAATCCAGAAACCTTGAAATTAAGGTTGATTCTTGAAATTAAGGTAGGGTTGGTTCCTTCTGGAGGCTGTGAGGAAGACACTGTTTCAGGCCTCTTTCCTAACTTCTGGTGGCTGCCAGCAATCTTTGGCTTGTAGACGTATCTGCACAATTTCTGCCTCCATCTTCACATGGTATTCTCCTCTGTGTGTCTTTATGTGGCCTTCTCTTATAGGGACACTGGTTACTGGATTTAGAGCTCACCCTAATCCAAGATGATCTCATCTTTAAGGGAGAGATCACTTAAACTTAATTATATCTACAAAGACCCCTTTTCCTTATAAGGTCACAGTCATGGGTTCCAGATGGACATATGGCCAGGGTTAGGGAGTGCAGCCACCATTCAGCCCACTGTAGCCCTCAAAAGGATAAAAATTAGCAGTAACTCAAGGGAGAAGGAAAAGAAGAGAGATATTTGCAAGTCTGAATGCCTACTAAAGGGCGGGCACAGGGCTTTACATGCGTGATTTTTAACTATCGCTGCAAGATAGGTAAAGATTAACAGTGAAATTTTTATGTGAAGAGAAGTTCAAAGGCATGGAGTATCCTGAAACTTTTCAGTAAACTTTTCAGTAAAATTGGAGGCTGAGCCCTTAGGAAGATGGAAGATTTGGAGATGGGAGGGGGACTTGGAGAATCTAGAAAAAAATCTAAACAGCTATGAAAATATAGGATAATGTGTTAATAGATGGATTAAAGCGTGTTACAGAGAAACAGTGAGGCCCCTTTGGAATTTGTAAGTATTTTTAATACGTTGCTTTAGCTCAGTTTTGTGACTTGACTTAGTACTACTTGTCACTTTGGAATGGAATATTTGACCTTCTGGTGACCTAGAGTTGAGAGCTGATTTGAAGAGTTAAATGAGGAAGATGTTCTAAGAGACTGAAGAAAACAATTGAATCAGCTGAAAGTAGGGTTCAAGCTGGATTAGGGAGTGAGCTGGAATTGGGATGATGGTTAAAGCAGGAAGGATCCAGGTTTGAGGAATTTGATGGGTGAACACAGCAGATATGGAGGAGGAGAGGCAAAGGGCAGAAGGCCCTGGAAAGAGGCAGCCCTGGGAAGTGGAGAGTTACAAATGATGTTGAACAAGGGCAACTTCCTGTTGAATAGGTCCATTCAGCAGTAGAATAGAAATTATGGACATTACTCCTGGAACAAAGAATTCAACAAAATGAAAGCCACAGCCCCCTTTTTGCCCTTGGTTCAAATTATGTATAAATAGTGTCTTCTAGAAAAATGACATGTCAGTACGCTGCACTTTTAAAAAATCCTGAATGAGTGTTCTGGGACCTCTGAGACCTTGCATTATGACCAGCTGGTTTAATGGAGATAATATTTTGAACTGGTATTCAATTTACTTTCCCCTCCTTCCAATTCTTGTTGCCCTGGGAGTCTCCCCCATTGAGGCTAAGGATTCCATTACTTCATGGGGGAGAACAGAGTATGGTCTAAGACAAAGAAGACGTTGTTCAGCTTCTGACTTCCAAAACAGGACCTTGAAGCATGTTTCAGAGACCGGAGCTAGCCCAGGCCTTCATTTAAAAGAGGCAGGCTTTGTTAGAAGAAAAATGATTTGTGGATTCCAAAGAGCCAGATCTCAGAAGACGTGGCATATATTGTACAGTCAGCCATGCAGGGTGGCGAGGCACCAGGAAGGAGGAAATACCTTCCTGGGTTGGCGGATGCAGCTTGCAGGGATGTGGAGGAGACTAGAGATAAGAAATGAACGGGTCACTGAGATCCCCCACTCCAGGTGGGTGGAGGAGAACCTGCACGGAGAAAGCCCTGGTACCCTGCCCCTGGTCTGGAACTTGGGAAGAAAGCTGCGTGGGAGTGGGCCCTGCAGTGGGGCATGTTTAGGCAGATACTGCCTTGAGATGATGCTTCCTCCCCCAAGTCTCCAAAGCTTTCACATGACGTAGGAGAAATTCCAAGTCCTGCAGGCCCCCTAGGATAGCCCTAGGGGTGGAGGGGCTGAGGGAGCATGGTGGGAGAGGGTCAGAATGAAGAGAACATAAAATGAACTGTGCCAGTCTCACGGCTGAGGGCTGACTGGGCTTGTGGCTGCAGATATCCACCAGTCACCTCAGCCGAACCAGGCCAACATCCCAAAGCCAAGGGATGAGACATCCGGGGGAGACCAGTGAGGGCTTGGAGGGCAGTGCCTGGTCCAGATCCTTTCACCATCATGTGGTGGTCTGTAATCTCCCCACAGTGGGAAGGAAGGAGAGGGAGAGGAACACAGCTCTGAGAGGGGCTCAATTTGACTAATTGCCTTGAAGCAATGAAAATTTTCAATCTGAAGAGATTAGGTTATCCTGAAGGAGCAGGATTGTGTTTTGTACCATAAGCAGAAATGCAGTGGTCATGATCAAGTTGAACTCAACTATGGGGAAATGAAGTAGCATCTTTTGCATACAGCTGAGTACTAAGTGTAAATTTCAGACCTTCCGCATTGCATGGGAGCTGTATTTTAATATAATGATGGTGGTGGTGGTGGTGGTGGTGGTGGCAAACTTGCTTACTTGTATTCGTAAAGAATACTTTTCCCTTTGGGCAAATTGTGGTTTGGCATACCTGTACTAGGTTCATTTTGGGCAAGAAGTGGGAAGATCTGTCCTCTCAAGGAGCAGAGCTGTCCACCGGATATCCCAAAGGTTAGCATAGATTTTATCTTCCCCATTGTTCCTCCTAGTTCCCTGGAGGGAAGGACCTCAGTTGCTGTGGAGGTCTCAGGTCAGTGGTAAATATTAGAATTTCAGGCCTTTCTCTAATGAACTTAACTGTGATGCTGGAGACTAGAGGAGAATTTGTACTGGGTATGATTCTTCAGTTCCATATTTTAAAGATACCAGAGTGAATACTAGAAATTACAGTCTCTGACTGACACTATAGGAGAGAAGCTCTTCATTTATATTCCATCCTCATGTACTAAATAAAGCATGAATTTATGAAGGGATTCATTTCCAAGTATAATTCATAAGTAGTTACCAGAGCACGCAAATGAAGGGGGGGGGAACCAGTTAGCTCTTTATAAATACATTTTATCTCTCTTTGACATTCATACAAGGATGATGCTGCATTTAAGAAGATGTTTTAAAACCTCTGTTTCTTGAAATTCCTAGTAATTTGGAAGGGGAATCTTGAATCTTGCTTTTAAAAGCGTGCGTTTTGGTGGCGTGGAGCGAGGTGGGAAGTTGCCTGTTGGGATACTGCTTATGTATTTTCCTACTAGAAAATTACTATGGCGCTTTGAACACATCTTCTCAAAACATAAATACATCTCATATTTTCCCTCAGGGGGAGCCAAGAGAGCTAGAGATGGGGGACCACAACATTTATTTATTAAAATAATTTAAATTATAGAACTTAAAAAAAGTTGATTTGTTAACTGATACTATTTTCATAATATTTTAAAACCTTTGAAATAGTTCTATTCAAAATCTCCTCAAATATAAAATTTCAAATAATTAAAAACATGTCCCTATACATTAGAACAACAAAAAAAACTTTTCATGCTGATTATCTAAACAATAAAAAGAACATAAGACAATAATTATTCTTGATGCATATTGATTTATTTTTGTCAGTTTTTTAGCCATATGTTTCTAATACTCATGTCACTATTATTTTTATGAAGAATGATTTATTTTTAATTTTCTCATAGAGTTGCCTGCAGTCTCCTTCAAAGCTGTGTTTTATAATTAATATTTGAAACCATTACTATCTTCAGTTGGCATTTATGTATACATCATAAAATTTTTAACTGAAAATAGCTCACTCTACAGACACACATAAGCACAAAGCAAATTCTGCTAAAAGGAGGCTTTTCTTAGTCTAATTTTTTTTCATACTGGAATGTATAAATATTTTAGCCTAAATATTTTCACAGGTCCCCATTCAAGATTCTTATCCCCAATAAATATTTTTATAAGACAAAACTCATGAAAATAAGTTTCTCTATGGCCCTTTTGAATGTTTCATCACATTTAGCAGACACAGGATCATAGATTATTCATCATTTCACTCCACTGTGGTACAGAATATAAATGTGTCCAATTAAAACCACCATTAAAATGTTGCCACAAGTTGAGATACCCCAAAACATCCGTAATGCAGTTTCAGAATTAAATCTTGGACACCTGAGTTGTCTAATATAATGTGTTTAGTGCCTGCCTTTGCTTTTGTTGGGACAAATTTTAACATCTTCTGTTTGCAAGCCTTGTTTTCAGTAACTGCAGTTGGTTAAAAGCTTTTTTTTAAAAAAAAAAACAAAAAACCCCCAAAAAACCTGCAGTATTGTGGTGCTCCATTCACTACTTTGATCAAAGATTTCCAACTGTTTTGGAACAGAACATACCCAGACTTGACAGGATTCATTCACGTCCCATTACGGCACACCTTGGCTGATTTAGAGTGGTTTCTCAAACGGTTCTAAAACCTAGTTGATGGTGACAGGTAGCAGAATAGAAGACATGTACTACCATGCTGAAGTGGTTTTTGTGTGTGTGTGTGTGTTCACAAAACAACGCTTTATCCCATAAATTTTGTAGTTTAGTTTTTCTACCTACTTGTCAACTTTTACATCTATAGTTCCTTCTGTATTTGGTAGGATATAACCACTTGCTTGAATGCAATTATAAATTATGCATATGCCATAGTCACCTCAAATAACTTTCTGCTCCACAGGTTTCTTGATTTAATAAGGAAAATTATTTGTAGCATCACAAAATTTGTACTTGCATTCTGCAGAAACAAATAATTTCATCTCTTGTATTAAACTTTTGACAGATTACAGTAGCATTCATACTAGCATGAGATGTTTCACCTGTGACGGAATGAACTTCCACAAGCTTTATTTGATCCCAGGAAACAGATGGGAAAAAAATCAAACCATAATTGGAATTAATTGAGTTTTCTGTTTAAAACATCTATTAATACTAACGTGCAACTGAATCATTTGTGCAATTTTTTTCCTTCTGCTAATGAAACCAACACATTAAAGCCATCACTTCACTTTCTGTATGTGCAACAAAAAATCTGAACTTGAAAATAAGCGAAACCAACACAGAATATCAGTCATTTGATCTAAAAGAAAAGTCATGCTTCCTGGAGTGTTACGTCAGTGAACCTTCCATAGCTGCCTGTGTTAAATTGTCATCCTTGGGCACAATCTTATTACAGTGACTGTTAACATTTGAAGTAGTACTGATGCTTCTGTAGCAGACTGGTATTAAGTAGTGAATGATATCACTAAGGCTCTCATGGTGGATAATAAATACCAACGAACATTTTGTGTGAGCTAACATTCATCATCAGCTTTCTTAAATAACAAAAATTCAGTAATTTTTAATTTAATCTGCATTTTTTTCTTTTTTAGCCCATTGCTGCTGAAAGGGAAAGTGCAAAGTAGAATAAAATAACCATCAATAAATGACACTATGAGAGATTCGTAGCATTCTAGAGAAGTGCTGTTTCCTGCAGATATTTCACTTACACCCAACCTGTGATTTTCTGTTTCCCATGAATCCTTCTGACCAGTGTTTGTGCATCTCAGCCGCAACATGGGTCAGTGCAGCTGGTCAGTGCATCCGGTACCTGGAAGGGGTGTTACCAGTCGAGGCTGGGAGGAGTTGGTTGCCCCAGCAACTCATGTCCAAGTGCTCTTTATTTTACTGGTGAGCATCCTGCCTGTTTTCCTTGAAAGAGAGGTGTTCACTTCAGCCAAGGTTGGAACAGGACCGGCAAAGAGGTGGATCATCATTGGTGACCATTCAGACTTCCACTTTAAGATGAAAATTCTCTTCACTCGCCAGTTGTCTTACTCACTGGTCGGCAAGACCATGGCTGAAGCTGGAAGGGCAAAGTAGAGGTCACCAAAGCCAATCTTGGTGCATTTTAATGCAACTGTTAAGAACAGTACCTGGTTTAAAAAATGAAACATCTGGACAAAAGCTTCGTCTGAGGGGCTGCTGGGACCAAAAGTGTAATCTAGCACTTGCACAGACAAGCCAAAGCGTGAGGTCACCCTAGTTAGAGATCGCATTTGTCCATCCGCTTTGTACTGTCCGCTCTTGTCTGGACTGTTCTGATAACATTACCTCTCTGCCCTCCTCTGTTGACTTCCAGTCCGACTTCCCACGACAGCTGAGCGAGATTTTTAAAATCCCCGAGAGATTACATTGCTGGGTAACACCCCTCAGGATCGTCCTCTAGCAGTTAGAATAAAGTTGAGCTCTTCACCATGGCTTAGGAAGCCTTTTAAGCTCCCACCCACCTAGCTGGCCCCGCTAGATTTTAAGCTTCCAGGTGCCACGTGCCTTGCTTGTCTGTCGTCTTCGCCAGTGTGGTTCGTGAGAGCCACTCAATATATTTCCTCAAAGGAGTGAATCTGATTTACTTTGAGTCAATGAAAGGAAAAATGAGGGAGTGTCTTGCTAATCCATGGGGATAAGGAAATCAAGTCTAAATCTCTATGTCCTAAATATTATTTCTATCTCTGATAACGAAGTTGGACAGCAGAATTTATCACGGGACTAAATCCTCCCCATTAGCAAAGGTGCTGTGATGCCTACAGAACATTCTGATGCTGCAGTCTCCCCACCCCTCCCACCCACAGAAGTGTGAATTCTGGTGTGTCTATTGTTTCCTCCAACATTAGGTCAGAGATTTTGTTTTATGTACACTTGGCATCCGTGACAGGGAAAGGTGCTTGTCTGGTTGATATGGGGGAAACTGGGACCTGTGATGGTGGTGGTGGAGGAATCCTTTGAAGCCACAATTTTGGGAGATCTTGTGTTCTTACACAACTGCTCTCTGTTGGCTCTCTTTTAAAAACATGCTACCTTTCAATTTTATCATGAATGCCTTTCCAAGGACAGTAAATGGTTTTACACACTATGACATCGTTTCCATGGCAACTAATGTATTTTAGCAAAGAGAGAGACTCTGCTAGAAGTAGGCTAAAAAGGACAAATACAGAAATGGCACAGTGTAAAATGTGGGGCAATGTGTGTGGTAGTAAAGGTGGTTTTTTTTTTTTTTTCCTGACTTCTTGTTAGGAAAACCCGTATAACTAGATCTTGGCTTCTTAACTCTTACTAATAAATTTTTTACTGCACCCAACACTCTTTAGTATTTTGCTGACAGAGTTCCTTTAGTTGGTACTTGGATTTTTCATTTGTTTGCTTTAACATGTTGTTCATCCCATCAACGTACAAACATTTGTAAGTTCATCCACTTGTGAAGTACGCTGTCCTCACCTCGAGTTCTCCTGGGGAAGCCCCCTCCCTTCTCTGCTGCCCTTGGTTGCATGCATTGCCTCTTGAAAGGGCTGTCTACACTACCTGTCTCTATAGTGCGTTTCTTAAAAAAATCAAAGCCATTCCAGACAAGCTCTCACCCACCATTCACTTCCATTGCTCACACCCTCGTCCTCTAAGGCTATTATAATTGACCTCTTGTGTTTTTAGAAGCTAAAATGTAGAAGTATTTATTTCAAATCATTCTACAAAACATCAAGCCCCATGTGTGAGCGTTTATGTAAACCCTGGTTTAAAATACGGGGTCGGGTTTACCCTGCTTTATGCATTTGAGTGTACTTGGATTTTTGTTGTTGTTGTATGGTAATAAAAACTCCCTTTACACTCTCAAATAAACCCCAAGTGGTGAGCAGATAGCAGTCAATTTCCTGTTTAATAGAAAGAGAAACGAAGGGATGAATCTTATGACTTAGGAAAATAGCAAACCAGTCTGTGGGCTGGATGATAACCTTCATTTATGTCTTGTTGAGCCACATGGTGCATTTTAAAAATTTAAACCAACATTTAAAAATTTGGGTAGTTTTGTATAAAAACTGAGATTTCCAGCTTCCCTTGGGGAAAAAAAATTGGAAGGTCTGGCAAAACCAAGCCTGCCTTCTCTCCTGACAGCAGCCTGCCCAGGCAGTGTTGCAGCTGTCCTCTTGGGCTGGGGCCGGGCTCTTCAGCTCATCTAGCCCCATCTCACCTCCTTCATTCATTGGTTTTACCTGCCTGGCCCCTGTGGGTGGTTTAATATGGCACTCTGCTGCACCCTCTCCTCTTACCAATCACAGAGAAAATGACTAGCAGGACTAGGAACAGAACTTGATTTCCAAGCCAACTGCTTCCTCCCTGGCTGTGGACCAAAATTCTGTGCTTTAGAGAGTAATTCATAGTGGTGAGAGGCATCATTAGGCGGTAGAGCCTATGCTTTGCACCTTACTGCTTGCAATAGACCCTGTAGTTCATTGTACCAGGTACATCGTTCGTATTTGGGGTGCCTCCCCTCTTCTCTGCCTCTCTCAGAACCGACAGCATGTGCCGTCAGTTGTGACGGGCAGGATGGAGGTGCTACACTGGTGTTAATATTTCTGTGTGCATAGAGACACTGGCCAGAATGGTGAAGCTCCATCATCATAACAGGGGTTCCAGAGTTTCCAGATTTTCCAGGAGGTGAATGAATATGTATATAAAAGAAATAAGAATGAAGTAGCAGAACAAAGTGTATCGCCATGGGCTGAGCCCCGTGAGGTCCTCCCAGTGTGGGAGACTCAAAGGTGTTCCCCAGCTACCTTTGCTGTCCTCTCCCAGACTAGCGCCTTCCCTCTGAATTCGTTCAGGGGTCCCCTTGATGTCAGTGTGCTGAAGGTGCCCTTGGGGGTGACATTGACTTGTTCCCGCGCAGTGCACTGCCCGGAGCCCCTCCCTGTTTTGAACGTGCACGATCACAGCACCTGTGCTAGGGGTGGGGTGAGATGGACGAGAGGGTTGCAGGTGCTGCCATCCCGGACCTTGTCAGCAGGTTCACCTCTGCAGGGAGACACAGGGGAATGAGCTCATCTGGGGCCAGAATAAATAGCCAGAGGAAAAAGCGGTTTTTTCCCCTGGGGAAATGGGGCAGTGAGGACTACCCAACAACAAATGGCCTTGTCTGAGCGGGGTCCTGTCCCCTTGGGGCTGCTCCAGTTGTGGGACCCACGGGAGATCATGGTGACCCCGAGCGTGGACAGTCCCACACTCTGCATGGTGTGTCTGGAAACAGCTGTGGGGGCCTCGGGGCACCCTCTGTGAGAGTGGGCCTGTTCCCGGGCTTCAGGCAGGGAGCCAGGGGCCCCCCTTCTCCAGGGAGCATTGAGGAGCTTCTGTGTGTGCTCTGTATGTGTCTCAGCTTTCTCTGGAATTGTGGCAGAGTCTGGCCCTGCCTGGTCTTTTTTGTGCCCTGGGTCCTAAGTTAAGAATAATCGAAGGAACACTGCCCCTGTTGACACGCCTGATACGGGAGCTGCTATCAAATGGCTATTTTATCCTCAGTTGCCACTGACATCACACCACATACAGCTCTGAGTTCTCACTTTAGTTTTGTTTGAATAGAGCTGTGATCGTTGGAGCAGAAAGAAGCCATTCAGACGTGAATATGTGAAGACATGTCTAGTAACGTGCAGATGTTTTTTGGAAGGTCAATGAATATTTTAAATCTTTCGCAAGTAGTAAAAAGGTTTGAATTGGGAATAGAGGAGGTTCTGTGGAAGAGAAAAGTATGCCTCATTTCTCTCTCAATCTTCCAATTCTTAAAATAATCAAACAAAAACCCAAATCTTGGGTTCATTGTGGCCTTTCCTTTAATCTGTGCAAGATGTGATTATGATTCTAATGTATTGAATCTTGGTTTTTCAGTCACATTTTTTAAATAAAAAGGAAGCACCAGGTAATGTTAAAAATAACAGCAGAATCTCCAGATTGGCTCTTTGTCATCTATTTATATCGAAAGACACAGGACTAAACTGAAAGGAGAGGTCATCTTCTGGTGTTATGTGTGTGTGTTGGGCGGGTGTGGGTGTACCCGGGTTGATACACCCACCTTCCCCAGCACCCCCTACCCCCCAGCTCATACGTGCAGGAGACAGCAGGTCCGCCTGATTCAGAGCAGTTTCATTTCCTTCATTTCCTTTGGACTTTTCTTCATTAGTCACCTTGCTACCGCCCCTTCACCCTTCACCTCTCCGCCCGCAGAAATGGCACATGTCCCTGTTGTGTTGCAGGCACTGTCCTCAGTGCCGTCCTGGCCATAGGCGAGCTGGCATTTGAGCAGGGGAGACAGGGAAACAGGTACTGCACCCAGTGATGTGGGAACATGGAGGAGAGGAAACCAGTTCTTCATAGAAGTGGGGCCAAAGGGGAACAAGAGCGAAAAGGTGATTTTGTCCTAGGCCCTGTAGGCCAATGAGAAAATTATACTTACCCAGCAGCAGAGTGGAGGAGAGTGGACTGACAATGCCAGTCCAGTGCCAGGAATATGCTGGGAGCTGTATCTGTTTTTCTGCCCTTTCCTGGGTCAGAGGCAGGTTGAAAACACACTGGAAAGTGCAGAAGTGTGTTCCTCTCTGGCTGATGTCTTAACTGGTGTGCCTGTCTCTCCCCATCTGGCCTCTGCCGTAGGTTCCCACCCTTCTCCCACCAGCCTCCTCCTGGAGCATGGCCAAGCCTCTTGCTGTTCTCCGAATGTGGCCAGTGCCTCTTTGTCATGTCTGCTTGTTCCTCTGATGGTCCTGTCCTGTCACAAGGTGTGTGGTAGGTGCCTGTGGGAGTAGAAGATGCCCCCGGGCATTTGGAAATACGAGAGCAGTGGGGGTGGGAGGAATTGCTGTATCAAGAGGAGGCTTGATGTTGAGGGCTTCTCAGTGTTGTGTTTCTAGAGCTTTCTCTAAAAGTAAAATCTTTGTGTATCCCCCCAAAGATGGATTTGAGGGGATATTAGTAGTGGGGAGTCATCCATTTTTGGCCTGGGCCTCATGCTTTGGCTTCCATTCCTGCAGCTGATCACAGGTCGGTAGCATTTATGGGTCCGCCTTTCCCAGTGGGGAATCTGGGTCACTTCAGTCACGTTCTCAAACAAAGCATCAGCAGTACTTTGGCAGGAAGAGTAAAAGCGTGGAATGTGCTCTACTGCCCACGAGCCCATGGTTGAATACATGTATTTTGAAATAGCTATTTAAAATGTCTGTGTAACTACCTGTGCAGATCTGTATCTGTAAATACACACACATGCACATACATCTGGGGAGGGAGGTGTCTATCTTGCCTTAAGTGTTGGAAACTTAAAACTTGGATATTCCAATAATCCAGATTTAGAATAAAGTAACAGAATAATTGGTCAGTTTTTTAAAAATTATCTTTTTAAGATACAGGAGTCATTTCAATACAATGTTACCTCTAGTTCACCTAAGCATTGGATTACCAAAACTTATTTATTCTCAACTTTTCAGAAACAGCTTTTATTTAATAAACACAGACCTGGTTTTAAAAACAAATTGCTATTGTTCATTCTAAATGGGGTTGCCATGTGAATTTTACTTTTAGGCAATTCTATTTCATCCGTCTATATCCTCTTTGAGACAATGGAGCTGGTACCTAAAAATATCTCAGGCTGTGTGTGCTTGCTGGGAGTCTTTGAAGTTAACGCTGTGACATCCTTCTGGTTTCTGGCTGCAGGATGATGCATATATGCATTGTCTTTGTTAATTAACTCCATCTGTCTAGTAAGCTTGACAAAGAGATTGGATGATGCTTCATACATGTACACATGGATAAGACTCCTTGTGTAGTAGTGAGCCAGCCACTGCATTCAGGGTTTCGATTATCCTGTTGGTACCAGTTGCTAAAGAGCTTGGAGTCAAGGCTCATTCTTTTAGAGCCTGTTGCTGAACTGGGTATCCTGTGCAGTTGCAGTTGTGCTGTATGCATGAGAGAGGTGAGGTTTCCTCACTGCTTTGGGAAAGGGTAATGGTTCTCCAAGTGTTCTTTCTGTAGCAGATGAAGGAATCTTTCACCTTGCAAATTAGAACATCCATTCTGTAATTCAGAATGACAGTCTCCCCAAACCTCTTTGGAAGTGTTCAAGAATGGAAGCCAGACTTCTGCTGTATAGATGTTCCCTTTGGTGAAAAGTGCTTGTGGTACTGAATTACTCTCTGCTGATTATAGAGAGGCCACTTGAAATTTCTGGACAGGGAGAATTCCCATTTTCTCCTTTTTACAGCTCAGTGGTGTCTAGATCCCCAGTGGGTGAACCAGAAGGAGAGGCATTTAATGCCTGGTGGCATATGGTGGGACAGGACAGCATGTCTCAGAAGCAAGAGAGAGGTGGGGGGATGTGAGTTGCCGAGGCACAGGCTGTAGCAGCATGCTCTTTAGCGCTCCCCCCTCCAGCCTCTGTGCTGCTCCTCATGCATGTCTGCAGTGAGTTCATGATTTGAATGCCCATCTGCAGAAGACAATATAGGAGTTTCTAATTCTCTTCCCCATGGTCATTTTTAATTCCCTTCATTCTGAGTCATCTTTGATTAAACAAAACAAAGATATGACTGTTAATTATGCAGTCTTTCAAACAGCACAAAAATTCTCTTTTGTGTATGTGGGGGAGGGGCGGTTTTGATGGGGATGGTAATTTATGATGGGCGGTATTTTAAACCATGGACCAGGAAGAAAGATGCTAAGAGTCATCTTAGTTTGAGTCTCTGCTAAGATAGGAAAAATCGTTTCTCCTTTTTTTTCCTTCAGATTTCTCAAACTTTTCACTTTCTTCCCTAACATATTGTCAACATAATTTCATGTAACCATTTTTATTGTTCTCTTTTAGACACCTTATTAAAACTGAAGCTTTGTTAAAGCAATTAAAATTACAAATAATAAATGAGGTACCATAATATTGGCAGGTTGTAGGCAGAGTGCATGAGCAAATTGGAGATCTGCCTGCTCCTGGCACTTTAAAAATTCATGTTGAAGTGGGCATGGGTGCCATCCGAGTCAGCATCAGCTGTGCCAGGGGCTTAACACAGGGTCTAAGGTGATCCTGGGGCCAGACTTCCATGGACAAGTTGTGCAGGCTGGTGAACTGGCAAGCCTCCCGGAGAGGGGAACCCCAGCTGATGGGAAAGCAAGGCCATCCCAGGAAGGCTGTTTTGACAGTGAGGCTCACCCACAGTCAGACAAGAAGTGGGGCAGATAGGGGCTGGGAACTAAGGGAGGATTTAAGCCGAGAGGTAAGTTGAACAAGACCTTGGAGACTCATTTTTCACGTGTCCCAACTATGGATGCCTTGTAGGCACCTGCAGAAGGGGTGTGTGTGTGTGTGTGCGCGCGCGCATGCACTCAAGACTTCCACCCCTATTTTTCCTGGCTCTGGAAAGTTCAGATCTCATGCTGGCTTCCTGTGGTGGTACAGGGCCAGGTCTTTCTTTGCAGTTGCAGTCAGGTGTTTGTGGCAACTGTGACTTCACAACAATTGTGTGAATGAGAAAAAAAATTGTGGGCAAATTGATTGCAGCAAATGAAAATTCTACGGTGGTGTTCTGTGGGTGGTTTACAGGCAAAGAGTGCTCAGTTCTCTTCTGATGTCTTTTTTTTTTTCTTTTACAGTTTTTTGAAGAAGCAGGATGCTGATCTAGACGTGGAAAAAGTAAGTTGGCAAGTTTTGTACTGAGAGCACGTGACTTGTAAATTAGAAAGGGTTTCCCATGGGACCTAGGACTTGGTCCATTTTGAATTTGGGGTTGTGACTCTGAGCCCATAGGTTTCTAAGAGAGAGGCTGAGTTGCAAATGGAGCTGGTATATGAAATAAAAAGTCTTAGCTTACTTAGGGGAACCTGCTGTTTTCTCCCTTCCCTTATTTGTAACACTCGGTTTTGATAATTATGGGAACATACACTTGAGCTCTGGTCTCCCCCGCCCAGGAATAGAACAGAGCAGCTGTCCCGTGGCTGCTGCACCTTTGGGGGCTGATGAGGGATGGGCAGCCCTCCGTCTTCAGATGGGTTTAGGGAGGTGCCTTGTTCATTTGTTGTTGGTCTTCCCCGCTCTCAGATGGCTGCTGCTTTCCGCTGCCCTAGTTGTACCTTTGAATTGCAGTTACTGTGTAACATTTTTTTGGTGCCCCCTGGGTGTTACAAACCTTGCTGGACTCTGTTGAAACAAAAATGAATGTGACAGCTGAGTACACAGGTAATTATTACACAATATGTTAGAGCTGTGCAGGAGGGGCTGAGGGTGGAGGGGTCAGTGGATGGATGGATGGGGAGGGATGTGGAGGAACCATATTTTCATTCTTTCTTCAAACGTTTGCCAAGTCTTTTCCGCCTGTGTTTCTCTTGACTCCTTAAGCAGCCTTGGGTTTCTGTGAAAGGCTGGTCTTAGTCAGGTCTCACCAGTCACCCATAGGACCCCTTCCTGCCCGACTATGCTGCCCAGTCACGTTGCCTTGGGTGTAATTTTTCATTGGTTCCACCTTATCATCCTAAAATGACTTGGGTGTTATTTCTCACATTGAATTTATGTGTGAGAGAGGTTATTCTCCTGAACTAGAGCCATTCCGTCTGCAGACAATGCATCTTTGTTTTAAATTGGGGAAGTATACTATCTGAAACGTCGTTTGAGAACAATTATGGGCAACCCCTGACCTTTGACCCCATACAGCCCCCCCCCCCCCAGCTTCTGCAGAATGGTCTGTGATCTCCTTTCAGTCATGGCCTTTTCAGCTCCGACAAGCCAAGGGGACTCAGGGCAGTAAAAGGGCTCTAGGCAGGGCCAGGCAGAAGGGAGCCTTTGTAGAACCCCCCTGCACTTAGTCTTGGCTGTGGAAGCCAGGAGTCAGCAGAGGCAGTGCCTTTGGAGGAGAGCAGTGTCAGCCCTCCTGGGCCAGGCCCGGCACACAGCAGCTGGAGCTACCCCAGGGCGGTGTAGCCCAGGACAACAGAACACCTGTCGGTGAGGTCTGGGGAAGGCCTTGTGCAGCCCAGGCCAAGGTGAATCCTGCAACCACAGGACAGGGAGGTCCAGCCTAGCGGGGACATCTTTGTGTTCTGAACACAACCCAATGCCAGGCGGAGCAGAGGGCAAAGGGCTGGGGAGCCCTGAGTGGAATGAATTAAATTCTCCCTTCAGCTCTGCTGTTAACTTGCCGTAAGACCTTAGGCAGATCTTGTCTCCTCTCTGGGCCTCATTTTTCTCATCAGTAAAGTGGTCTCTTTTCCAGGACCGAGTAAAATTCTTCATTTTTCCACTTAAAAACACGAAACAACTGCTTTTTTTTCACTTTGCGACTTGAGCCTTGTATCAGAAAGGAAAAAGGGCTGTTGGCCACAGTCTCAAGAAAACTTACTGAGGAGGCCCGGTGGGGGCTGTGAGCGCCTGGCAGGTGGGGCCTCGTCGGTTCTACCTCCAGGTTCAGCGCTGGCGCAGTGAGTGTCTGACTGGGCAGTGAACCATGTGACCCACCCTGTCGTGTGGGTTGGGTGTTTGTCAGTGCTAAGGGAGGTCAGAATAAACGAAGCTAAATGTTGGGTAAGAATGCTTCTTGGGCTGCGTGAGTTGGCGCTGCCCCTCAAGGGCTCTGCCTGCACCCTCTCTGTCAAGTAGTTAATGACCTGAAACACACTTAACTGCCCCAGGGGAGTTCACTATGTTAAAAGCTCTAATTCAAAAGCTCCTGTTCCAGAATCTCTTTCTAATGCTCAGAGAAGGCTGTTGAGTACAGATGTACCAACTGTTCTCTTTGCCTGTTTATGTATCTGCCAAAAAGAATCGAGTCCAGGGTACGCCTCCATTGTTTAAGTAAACGATGCCTGTTAGCCAACCCGAGTGAAGAAAAACCACTGATGTCATGGTGTGTTTTTTTTTGCTAATGGATTTTTGAGTTTTCTCTTTCAGTTGAACATTTTTGTAAAGACAGAACTATGAAAGGAAAATTAGCTTAATTTTGACATGTCAAAGCTCAAAGATAAATCAGCATACCTTCTGTAATTATTAATTATTGTCTATAGTTTGTTGGACTTCCATATATACTGAGTGCTTTTATATGTGTCACACTTGTTACAACAGCCTTGTGAGGAGACCGTGTCCCTGACCATGAGTTGCTCAAGGCACCACAGTAGTGACAGCAAGGATTCTAATCATATCTGTCTGGTCCAGAGCCTTGTCTTTCCCATACCCCATCCTACCATGGAATTGATACAATATTTGAGACAGTATATTTGTTGCCTTTTAAAGAAATTTTTTGAGTTAATAATAAGAAAAAGCAATGCTGCTTTCTAGAGAGGTCTTCCTTGACACTTTCCCTCCCAACCCGGGTGGGGTTGCCCTACTACCAAGCACTTCTTCAAAACTTCCATTGCTCTTGTAGAGTTATTTGTACAATGGCCGTCTAACATCTGTGTTAGATGTCTAACATTGAAATGTAAGCTTTGTCAGGTCTGAATCCTTCGTGTGCTAGGCCTGGAGCCTGCCCCTAGTGTGCCCTCTTAAAATGTTGAATGCCGCATGATCAAACTGGGGGGTAGTGCGAACCAATGAAAGCCACCTTAGTAGGTAGAAAAGTAGAAAACCTTACTGTTTACCCCAGAAATATTTCTCTTCTCCATCTGCGGGTTTTATCTGTGGAAACCATGCTTGTTAATAGCATTATATGGAGATAAGGCAAGCATTCCTTGGCTTTCTTGCCAAAAGTAAAGTTTCAAGCAGACCAATGAAGAGATAATTCTTAAGAACGAAGTAATCTGGGCAAGCAGAGGGAGTCTGAAGATAAACGAGGGACAAGCGGTAAGAACACAAGAGAAACATTAAACATTTTTTTCACAGAATCTTCTAGAATTGTTGAAGGATATACTTCAGAGGTTGGTTTCCATAAATCACTGATTTATTTAAATAAGGGTGTATCTTCTAAAAGGGAAATCCACCCTCAACTGAATTTTAAGGAATATATAATTTTGTTTTTATGTTGGAAAAGCAAAAATGCACTTTTTAAAATAAAAAGCTGATAAAATTGTCATCTTATTTAGTAATTTAAATCATGGTTTAAATGGACTTGATTAAAATAACATCTGCTTTGGTCATAAGTACTCTCAAAGGCCTGAGAAGGAAGGTCTGATTTTCATGTACCCTGCGTGGCCTTTGTCTAGCATGATGAAGGGATTTTAGCGCCTGCCTTGAGAGAGGCCCCTGTCATATCTGTAGTTTCAGTGAGACCAGGAATTCCTGTATTGCTACTACAACTGTTTGCAGGGTTTAGATGGCTGCCTTCTGGCCACACATGTGGCCAAAATACTACTGTCTATTTGATAGACACAGAGCCACCTCAAAGAAAATTGTCATTCAGAAAGAAAAGTAAATTTAAAAATTACCACCTGCTTTAAAGTTGTTTCCTTTTTCTCAGTGAATTCCTTGAACTGTGTTAGTCTGTAAATGTGGAATGTACTTAGAAGCTACTCCATTTTTCAGTCTTTCTTTTGTTTTAATAAGTCCCAAGAGAAGTAATAAAAAATATCCTAGATTCTTATTGTGGGGCAGATGGTCTTGTGAAACAGTCTGGTTCTAAACGGTGAAGGGTTCAAAATTCAAGACTGCGTTAGGAACCAAGCTTTAAATCTGTGTGCACGTGATTCCCGCGCAGCTGGTTGAGAGAAGGAAAAATTAATGCTTGTAAGATTTTTCTTTAGTGGAGGGAATAGGATTTCCAGGGGTCAGGAGATCAGCAAGGCTTATCTGGGATGTGCGAAGGCTTGTGAATGCTGGTCACTGGGAAGGCATGAGGATGTGTCTCCAGTGGGAGCATGGGGGGGCGTTGGTGTTGGGGTGCACTGCTTCGCTGCCTACGCTGGTTGCTATGAGAAGAGAGAAAGGCAGGGAGGGAAGAACAGCGTGAGCAGGACTCACTGCCGTCTGTGGAAGCCACTGCCTCCTGAATGGAGGGGAGGGCTCACCAAGTGCTTGTGGGCCCTTTAGGCCCTCTCTGATACGCGCACCTAGAGCTGCCAGCCCCAGGATCAGTAGGATGCCCAGTTAGCTTCCATTCTCCCTGCCCCTTGCCCCAACCCCACATGTAGACTGCCCCATTCTACTGGTGACCGGGCATTGGGACGGACCAGCCTCTGCTTCACTGAGTAAAGGAAAAGACCAGGCTTCACACAGCCTGCTTTCCTGGTGACTGGGGATCAAAAACAGGGAATGGCTTTGGGTTGGGTTAGGAGAGGGTTGTATGTGTTTAGGAGCAAGGAGCTTGCGCAGAGTTGTGTTTGATGGAAGAGCAAAAACGTTTTTAGTCCCAGACCAAAAACAGTTGTTATACATCACCCATAATAATGGACCAACTTTCTTTCACATCAATCTCTGGATTGTAAAACTACATGCTACTGTTGTCCGAGAAGGAAAAAACATGCCCTCTGCCAATTCAAACTTCCAAGAGAGTAAAATAGCCTCGTTCTAGCTACTATAAACTCAGGCAGGTCTCCGTGGCAGTTGGAAGAACTACAGATAACACTGTAACGTCGTGATTCAAGGAAAGAGTTGAAAAATTGAGGATAGATTGTTTAGTCCTGGACACAGAACAGTTAATTCATTCTTTCCTTGAACATTAATGAACTCTGGCAGAGGGGTGGGCAGCCACTGTTAGGCCACATGTCATCTTATTCTGTTGTCCCATTTTACACATGAGGAGAATGAAGCTCAACAGAAGTGAAATGATTTACCCAAGGACTAGAATCTAGGAAGTAGCAAGATCTAAAACAGGTCTCAGACCTGGCACGCCCTTCCCTCTTCACTGCAGGGTGGATGCACTCTTGTACTGAAGCTTAGCGGAGCAGATGACAGTGGGTCATGAGCAGCCTTATGGCACTGAACTGAGGATTTTATACACACCTTTCATTTTCTGTTCACTGAACTGAGAAGGACTTTCTTCCTGATGTAGGTTTTCAAATAGTAATGATGTTTTTATCAAGGAGACATCAGAAACCTCAAAGGGGAGCCGTCTCTTGAAACCTGACCTGGCCCCACTAGGTGGTCCCCTCAGTGACAGCCTGGGAAAGACTTTCAGAAATGGGGTTCTGCGTGGAGTCTGGGGAGGCCTTTGGGACCCTCATTCTCTTTCCATGGCCAGTTCCTCGGCTCGGGGATCATTTTATTGTATTCCTCATCTCAGTGGCATTCATCAGTCTCCCCAAGCTGGATGTCACCAGGCGAGGTGGGGAGAAACGCTGCTCACATTACAATAGAGTCAGGATGAGCTCCCACCTCCTCCTGAGGCTCCCTCCTGTGGCCCTGAGTGCTGCATCATCCTGATGGCAAACAGGCCTGCTGGGCGGAGGTGGGAATCATTTGGTTGTCTGCCTTGCATAGACTTACTGTCCGCTGACTTTGTGTGTGAAGGAGAGATTATTAGTAAAATATGTGTGACAAATGGTTTAAAAGATGCTTATGTCACTGCCCCAAACACTTTTTTTTTTAAATGGAGGTACTGGGGTTTGAACCCAGGACCTCGTGCATGCTAAGCACACACTCTACCACTGAGTTATAGCCCCCAGCCCCAAACACTTTTAAAAGCAGAGCTGCACTTGTTCTGAGGCTGGTATGGAATAGTCCATACAAACACACAAACATTCAAGCTTTTCCCTTAAAGAAGGTTATTACTGCCCATTTTTGGCCAACAACAAAATTCTATTTAAACAGAAAACCTTCTGTAATAGGTTGCTGTGGCTGTCGTTAACAGATGACCACAAACTTGGTGTCTTAAAACAACAGAGATTTATTCTCTCATGGTTTTAGAGTCAGGATCCAATGTCAAGATGTCACCAGGAATGCATTCCCTGCAGAGGCCTTGGGGGAAATCTGTTGCTTGCATCATCTCTTTCAGGTTTTGGTGACCACAGGTGTTCCTTGACTTGTGG
Organism: Vicugna pacos; assembly: GCF_048564905.1. Classification (NCBI taxonomy): domain Eukaryota; kingdom Metazoa; phylum Chordata; class Mammalia; order Artiodactyla; family Camelidae; genus Vicugna; species Vicugna pacos. The sequence continues at coordinate 36,289,798 of NC_132994.1, read as the reverse complement.
CCGCATCACTCCAATCCCTGCCACCACTTTCGTGTTACCTTCTCCCTGTGTCTCTATCCAGTCTCCCTCTGCACTGCTCTTCGAAGGATACCTGTGATGGCTCTTAGAACCCCCAGGTCATCTAGGATTAGCTCCTCCTCTAGAGGTCCTTAACTTGATGACATCACAGCATGCCTTGTAAAGTAATCTTCACCGATTGCAGGGATTAGGAAGGGACTGTTTTAGGAAGGTGTGGACAATTTTCTGCCTCCCACATCTTCTCTCTGGGAATTTCTGTATTTTTCATTTCCTGAAACATAAAGCCTGTGCCCATTTATCTCATAGGTTACTTTAGTGAATTTAATTTTCCTAGATGATGCCACTTGGACCACCTAGGAACCAACCTTGTCTTCTAGGCCTCCCAATAGGCAAGGCCGTTTCAGACTGGGGTGAAGTAAGGATGAAGAATTCTGGGCTCTAGGCGTGGGGAGGGGCCTGTGAAAGCAGATCCTCCCGTGTGAGGGGGAAATAGGCTAGAGAGGCAGGGTCAGCGAGTCAGGAAGGGAGACTTGTGCCCCAGCCCCTCCTCTGCAGACCCCCAAGCTGTTTCTTGTAGTGTATAAGTCTCTAGGCTTTTCTTCATGTGAGAGCTCTTCAGCACCTGACACCCCATCCCTGCAAATCCTCCTTTCCTAGACCAACAGCCCTGGTTCTTAGAAATATTCTCTTGTTACCTGATGTCAGGAATTCTGGCTTTCTGGTTACTTCCTCCTGGAGGCATTCCCTTGATGCCATTGTCTCTTTAAGAGCATGGCAGTCAGACATGAGCAATACTTCAGAGATGGCTCTGCCAGTGTCGAGTAAGGACTCTACACCTAAGACGATTAGGTCTTGTGAAAGGCATGTGTTTTCTGTATCATTAAATGTTTATACCAGTGCATCTCTGATTCAGCTGCTCTCTCACCTGCAGGTTGCACTGGGCTTGTATTCAATAAAAATCCTTAAGACTTTAAGATAGGAGTTGCTTTAAACCCATCCCCTTTGCCCCTGTCACATAGAAGAGCTGAGTTTCTTGTCAGTAGCAGGATGGGATCAGCCTGGGATCCAGAATACAGTCCAGGCAGGAATCCAGAGAACAGACAGATCCGTGGGCTGGGGCACGTGCATGGGGACACACGAGCAGCAGGCTGTAACCGGAGACAGTGAGGACAACTGGTAAGGAAGGCATTGCGCTGGGGAAATCCTTCCGTAGGGGTCAGTCTAGGTGGACAGATGTTTGGCAGCAGAACTGTCTGGCTGAGCAGGTCAAGGGCCAGATGTAGAAGAGCTGGGTGCAGAGGAATCAGTTACAGGATCAACCGCAGAAAGAGGGTGGGGCCCAGGACGGGAGCCTGAGCCCAGAGAGTGAAAGGAAAACCCTGATCTGAAGGCAGCGTCATAACATTGATGAGTCTGTGTCAATGGCCTGGAGCCTCTCCCACCCAGAACCTGGTCAGGGTCATTGGCAGAACTTGTGAACAGGGGTGAGTTGTCCCAGCTGAGCAGACTGGAGGGTACAGGGCAGGGGCTGGCATCATCCTACATTTATGCAGTAGATGTTTTTACAATTGAAAATAGGATTTTATCTGTTAATTTTGGAGGGTTGTTGTTTTGATCAGTTCTAGTGGTCATTCCAGCCTATTGAATTCCATTCAAATGTCCATTCTTTCTTTACATTAATTACTATTCCCTTTCAGCTGTGAGTTATTTGTGATTTCCATAAGCACGTCTTGATGAAAACATCCTTAACCAAGGATGATGAACCTCCCAAGCCCTGCTGTGTGTGGACGTCTCTCCAAGTCAGTGTGGCTGCCCTGTGATGTTCGTGCCCTCAGGTGTGGCCAGTCAGTCAACTCTGAGTTCACCAAACCCGATTGTCCCTTGGCCCAAGGTTTCCTGTCTTGTTCAGCTATATTTGGAGTGTCCAGAGCTTTGCTGACATCAGGGTACTCTGTGTCTGTAATCACTCACTCCGACAGTCCTGTGGAAGCGCTGTGAGACGGCCCCTCGGCTTGCTCAGCCAGACGGGGAGGGAAAGTTGGTAGAGTACTTGGTTATTCGCTGCTTTGAGAGGAGAGGTACCCGTCTGTTTCCACTGATGTCGGTGAGTTTCAGTCCTGAGCTGCACTTCCTGTAGCACACTTGTGGGCCTGAGCCCGTGGGTGATTTTGAACTCAGGACTAGAACCCCGTATTCAGATGTGCAGCCCTAATCTCTGTGTTAGGGGCTCACCTCTACTGAAGACTGATCCTCCTTTGTGGGTTACATGTGGTCTGTGGAGGGCAGCCCCCACTGTCGGGGGAACATGGCTGCTTCTCGGAAGATATAGGGGTGTTCAGAAAGTTGTGAAATATGCCACTGCTGCATAGAGCCAGAGTGTAAAGTGAGGGAAAGGAAGTGGGATGCTGTGGGGATCATTTCTTTTAACAGAAGGAGGGATGAAACAGTGCACCTCTTTGCCTCATCCTTCCAAGTAAGATACCAAGAAAAAGTGAGATGGTTCCAGGGTGGAGGCTGAGGCAGTGTGGAGTGGTGGAAGGAGTGTGTGGCCCCCGGGGCCTCAGTAAGTCCCCACTGTGTGTCTGAAGAGCTGCGGGATGTTGACTGTGAGAGAAGCAGATAGTCATCGTGTGTAACTGTGGCTTGAAACTGGTGAGTGTCTGAAGGGGAGGTACAGGGTATTGTGAAATTGACACAGAGACAAGAGGGTCCTGACTGGGAGTCAAATGAAGAGAGGCTGAAGAAGGGAGGGCTTCGTAATCATTGACCAGTCTCTATTTGTTATTCCCTCTTTCTTTGGGGAATACTGGCCAAGGATTGAATGACCCCCAAGTGTGATGTGGAGTTGATTCATACCCAGAGTAACAGAATGGGCCAGGGGAAGTCTCCTTCCCACCACATTATTTTTTCTCTTGCTCCCTAAGATTTAATGCTACAGTAATTTGAAACAGAAAAAGTAAACTTCTGTGTTGGGGGCACAGTGGAGATTTTGTCCATCTTTAGAAGAATGTTCTGAAAAGTAGTCCTCTGAGACTGGAGGTGGTGGAAACAGTAGTTTAAAAAACAAAGTTCAACCTTTGCCTACTAGGCTGTTGTCAGGTGGGGGAAAACTATTTTTACCTTTACCAGAGAGCTTGACCCGTGCATCAGGATGCATGCAAAGTTACAGAGCACAATGCTTAGGTCACATGCAAGATGCTTATAGCAGAAAAAGTGTATTTTAAGTTGGGGGAAAGTTTGAACAGCCCTTAGGTGCTGAAGGTGAAGTAGGGGAGGATGTAACTCAGTGGCAGAGAGTGTGCTTAGCATACACAAGGTCCTGGGTTCAATCCCCAGTACTGCCATTAAAAAATAAATAAATAAAAAAGCTAATTACCTCCACCCCCAAAATAAATAAAAATGTGAAATTATTGAAAAAAGAAAGTGAAGTAACTTATAAAACCTAGTTTTGAAGTTTGGGCATTACAGTCATCCTGAGTGAAGTTTTAGGTGTAGAGGAGGCCTCTTCAGTGTAGTGTCAGGAGTCCTTTTTTTCCCTTGGCCCATGAACTGGTAGAACTAGACAATTCTGACGGCTACCATCATGTTTACTCTATTTTCTCGTATTTGGTATTAATAAATATTGGCTCCTAGCCAACTAAATAACTTTTTCTTCATTCTATTTTTATAATGGCCCAGAGGAAAATATAATTAGGCTTCTGTGTTTTCTGGACGGTTAATAAAACAGCACTAAGACACTGTCTGCAGTTGACCATTGAACAACATGGGTTTGAATGGGGAGGTCCACTCATATGCCATTTTTTTCAGTAAATACTGTGGTGGTACACGATCTGCAGTTGGTTGAATCCGCAGATGCAGAACCAAGGATAGGGAGGGCCAGCCGTAAAGGTACGTGGAGATTTTTGGCTGCACAGAGGGTCAGCACCCCAACCTCCCTTCCCCGTGCTGTTCAAGGGTCAGCTATAATGTTTTTTGAAGGAAAAAGTAAAAAGCTTCAGAAAAAAATCATTTCAGAGCCAACAGAGTAAGATGTGTCAAGGCAGGAAAAAGCGTTTGTTTTTTGTTTTCAAGGTTTTGTTTTGTTTTGTTTTGTCTTGTTTTGAATAGACTTTATCTTTTAGAGCAGTTTTAGGTTCACAGCAAAATTGAGGGGAAGGTACAGAAATCTCTCACGAACCTTCTGCCCCCACACGTGTATGGCCTCCCCTGTTATTAACATCTCTGACCAGAGTGGTACATTTGTTACAACCAATGAACCTACCTGTGCACATCATTATCGTCCAAAGTCCACCGTTAACATTAGGATTCACTCTTGGTGTTGTCCATTCTATAGGTTTGGACAAGTGTATAATGACATACGTCCACCATGTAAGTATTATACAGAGTGCTTTCACCGCCTTAAAAATCTTCAGTGCTCTGCCTATTCATGCTTGTCTCATCCCTAAACTTTAGCAACCAGTGATCTTTCTGCTGTCTTTATAGTTTTGCCTTTTCCAGAATATCGTGTAGTGGGTATCATATACTATGTAGCCCTATCAGATTGGCTTCTTTGAGTTAGTAATATACATTTATGTTTCCTCCATATCTTTTCATGGCTTGATAGTTCATTTCTTCTTAGCACTGAATATTATTTCCATTGTCTGGATGTACCACAGTTTATTTATTCATTCACCTTCTGAAGTATACCTTGGTTGCTTCCAAGTTTTGGCAATTATGAAGAAAGCTACTATGAACATTCACGTGCAGGCTTTTGTGTGGACTAAGTTTCTTCTCCTTTGGGCAAATACCAAGGAGCACGATTAAAACCACTTCCTTTTTGTTGGAAATATAGAAATTGTTTATTTTCTTTCAGAGGGGAAGGGTAGAGCCCAAGTCAGCACATGCCATAGGCCTGTCTGCATGTAAATGTTTAGGCAGCTGTCATCTCACTGATGCTTTGCCCATGAACATCCATTGCTGTGTCTCGGCTCAAATTTGAGGTGGTGAACAATAGATTTTTGCGTTTTCTTGTCTATCACCGTATCCCTTGGTCCTGTGATCACTGAGAGCTTTCTTCACTCAAATTGAAGGAATTGAACAACTTGGGTGCTTTTCTCCAAAGGCCCTCTTTTTTTTTTTTTTTTTTTTTCTTTCTTTCTTTCTTTCTTTCCCACAACCATGTTCCTGCATCAGGTTCTTGTCACCTCTCACTTTGGAGTCACCTTCCCTGGCCTTGTGTTTCAAATGTGTCTTTCAGCTTCTCTGTTCATGGCTGAACTCAGACTTCTCTGTTGAAGCCAAACACTTATCCTGGCCCCCCACCTGTGACACGCATCCTGCTCCTCGCAGGGCTGAGTGTAGCATTCTGCACAGTATCTACCACCTCTGCATAAACCTTTCCTTAATTTTCTTGTCCTTTCTTTTTCATAATCATTCTTTACTTTAGTATGTCTTCTATGATCAAATGAAAATAGGCCCATTAAAGTTAAAATGGGGATGTTCTGTTCTGTTTTCATATTATGATGCAGATGGTATGAAACATTTTTGAAGAAAATCAAATTACCCAGACTCAGATCTCCAGGACAGTGGCTACAATTTATGTAATTTTTCCACAAGAAGTCTACTAAATTTGGGAGACAACTGAAGTTAAAAAAAAATTATTTAACAAATCCATTTGCTTTTGAAGGAGTTTCTTTATCAGTTTTATTTTCTGAGTAGGAAATAGAAGCTTTTAAAATAAACATTCCTGAAATACAGTAAATCCAATAAGAACTCTTATTTTGTCTCAGTTAAGGCCAAGGTGCCAAGATCAGGATTCCTGAGGGAGTCTAACTGAGGTTAGAGCTGAAAAGTAATCTCAGAGTTTACTCTTAAAAGAGGAGAAAGAAGGATGAAGAATTGTGCCGATGTTGGGAGCCTGAGTGTCTGAGACAAGTGTGGAACTGAAACTATTTTACAGGAAGTAGGAAAGGATGGTTTGGGGAGGCCAGGCTGGGCAGGAGTAATGGGATGCAGTACACATGACAAGCCTCCCAGGAGCAGCAGGAGACACTGCAGTGGGGTCGGGCGCGGATGATCCAGGCCAGCATTGCTGCCTACAGCTCCTTGGTGTGACTTAGCAAAAGACCGTCACACTCTGAGTGGCATTTCAGGTCTCCTTGCAACGCAGTTAGCACCACCTTCTGAGTGAGAAGTCACCCTAGCGTTTACCTTCCCATCAGCAGTGGCCTGAATAAATGCTCCCGTTGGTCCATGTAGGGAACAAAGACCGTCATGTTGGGTCCTCAGTGGTTTTCATGTTTGATTGGAGAAGGGGTCCGACAGAGCAAGCACTCAGTCTCAGACAGAGGATCAGGGGTGAGGGCTCTGCAGAGGGTCAGAGCACCAGGAAGGAGACACTGAGGGAGCTGAGTCCAGGGCTCAGGGTAACATGAAACAATGATGAGGCTGATGTATGCAAAAGAACATATAATCATCAAAGGAGTGTGTGTCAGATACATACGTACATACCTACACAGAGAGGGGACTGGAGGGGAAGAGAGAGAGAAATACAACTCCTGTACCCGCCTTGCAGCTTAAGAACTAGAGTATCTGGTAATCTTCCGGTAATCTGGAAGCCCCTGTGTGTTCCTTCCTGGCCATACCCCTGTCTTTCAAAGGAACCACAGTTCTGAATTCAGTGTTTGTCACTTCCTGGCTTTTCTGTGTACGTACATTTCCCTAAGCAATCTGTTAATCAAGTTTTGTTTGCCTCGGAGCTATATATGAATGGTATTCTTGTACCATTTGCTTTTTTCAATTGATTTTTTTTTCAGATTCATCCTTATTGATGCATGAAGTGGCATGCATGAAATTCATTTATCTTCCCTGCTGTGTGGTCTTGCCTTGTATGAATACACCTCAATTTATTTATCCAGTCTCCTCTCAATGGACATGTGGGTCATTTCCAATTTTGTACTGTCTTAAACAGTGCCTCTATGAACATTCTTACATGTGCATCCTGCTGCAAACGGTTTCTCTAGGATAGGTACCAAAGAGAAGAATTTCTGGGTCTTGGAGGATGTGCATCTTCAGCTTTACTGGGTCATACCAAATTGTTTTGCAAAGTGGTTATATTTGGACATTCCATTTGGCATTCCCTTGAGTAAACAGATGAACTTTTAAGAGAAGGGAAAGTTGGAAGAAAAGATGAAATGCAGTATTAACTAAATATTGGAGAGGAAAAGGATGTCACTGGGGTCTGATGAAGTACAACTCCCCGTCAAAGTGTAGGGTAGAGACAGCTGGGGCCATGAAGGGAGAGGTGTAGGTTCTAAACGACCACAGTGGGAAGGGTGAAAGGTTGTTTTTCATGGACTGTAGTCACATTGTGATGAGGGAGCAGATTCCGTCTCAGGAGGAATAAAACACCCAGTTCTCTCCATTTTCACTCAGTTTTCCCCAGTCAGCAAGAACCTTTAGTTCTGTCTGGGGAACAGATAGATGCTGCCAGGCATGTAAGCATCTGTTTCCACATCAAACTGATGGTGGTATAGATTTCTGGTAAAGCTTTCAAAACAGATATCCACACAGAGGCACTCAGATATTTTGGAGATTACTTTCCTCCAAACATAGGAGATTTTTCTGACAGCTATGCTTTGTATTTTATAAATTCAGTAAACTGGCACAGGGTTTGACAGTACTATTTCTGTGACCTCAGAGGGTTAGTTGATGAGAACCCAGAGCAGCTCTGTGATCGCTCATTCATTTGACCTGAGAAAAATGGGTCTGTGGCGTTTTGAATAGCAAATTAGCTATGAAATATGACACGGTCCTGGGTGAGCATTTTGGCCTGATTTGTAAATTCTGACCATTCTGATACATTAAGCTGATGGAATTTGTTTTCTTTTCAAATAATTTCCATTCTTCCAAATCTAGCTTTGAGTGAGGATAACGTCTTTTGTTGGCATCCCTGTGAAACTGAAAGTAGAGCATTAAACCATTGGAAGCATGTGTTCTCTGGAGTCTCAGAAGTGCAGCTTTTTTTAACTTGTTATTTTTGGGTCACCCTTCATTAATAGCATTCATCAGATTTATTTGATTCCAGGCCAGAGAGATCAGTGAGGGTGGCATTTCCAAAATAATTTCATCATAGTTTTTCATCACTTGTTGATTGGTATTATCTTTCGATGGTGACATTACATATTTGGGAGAGCAGCATGGTATACTGGAAATAAGACTTGTGCTGTGCCAAAAAAAAAAAAAAACAACAAACAAACCAGTTTTCCATAACTGAGGTCTCATTATGTAAACTATGACAGGTCTACTCAATGGAACATTTTGTATTAGTTAAAATGATGATGTAAAAATTGTAAAGTAAGTTGGACAAATGTTTAGTTTGTTAAGTAGAAGAAAAGCAGAATACCAAACTGTCTGTGGAATATGATCCTAATTTTGGCAGAAAATGCATGGGTGGGAAAAGCCTACAAAAATTATACCAAAATGCTAGTTGTTGTGTTTGGGTAGTGAGATTACAGGGATTTTCTTCCTAATGTGGTTATATTGCTTTTATATAAAATCAACTAAAAGGATGGAAAGTGAGATCAATCTGGATTCAAATTGCCATTCTACCATTAACCAACTGTTTGACCTTGGTTAAGCCACTTAACTGACTTCCTCAGGAGTTAAGGATGTCATGTTTACCCCGACAGGGCTATAGCCAGTCAAATGAGGTGCTATTCCTAAGGCCCCCTGGGTAAGCAGCTAGTACAGTTTCCTAGCCTCCTCCCCAGCTTCCCCTTTTCTGGTGAAACAGGCTTCACCCAACACATAACCAACAGCCATGAGTGATGCTCTTTTATTGTCTGGTTTCTATTTGGTTCAGTTGTGGCCTTGCTCTGATCTCAGTTAAACACTTTTGACCTCTTGGAACTTCTTTTTTAGCAGTGACAACTGATGGTTATTTTAGAGTAATGATTGATGAGTAAGAACGTTTGGTCTTTTTGTGACGAGAGGGGATATTTGAAGCCCTGGACTTCCTCAAGTCCTAGAATTTCAGCTGTTCAAATACATGTATTAGATTGACAGAAATATGCTAACTTATTTGAGGACATCCTTGTTAACATCCCTTGGCTAGTATGGCAGAAACATGTTAGCTGCTTGCTAAACAGGCTGGTGATTTTCTTAGCTTTGCCAGGTTTTTCCAAGAGACAGGTACAAATAATATGTAAGAGAAGAATTCAGCCAGGATCCCTGGGGACTGTGTATGAGCTCTAAGATGTTAAATGGAGCTTTTTAGACTGTGATGATAGGAACTGATCATGTTCAGCAGTTGATGTAAATAGGGCCAGAGTTGCTTCTAGTTTCTGACTTATTTCAGGGTAAGTTTACTGTGGGCAGGGAGAGGAAAATCCAATTCTTAATAATAATAGCTAGCTACAGATTGGCTAGGCACTGGAAAATGTAATCCTGCCCAGGGTTAAGGGAACACCCTTAGCAAAGGTTCAAAAAAAGATGTCCGTATTCACATGGTCCCAAGTCATCCCGTCTACTTGGACTGAGACTCGGGGTATCTGAGATCTCCCCTAGACTCTTAGACTGACAGTCTGTTAGGGCAGAGTACATTCCTGACCTACTCAAGATGAGCATCCAGCTCTCTGAACTCTCTGTTCACTTCCTGTCCAGAATAGCAGACTCGCCCTCTGCCTCTAGCTGCCCTGGTACAAGTCATTGGACAAACTGAGCCTCATTTTTGTTGTAAGAAGAGAGGTTTAATCTCCAAGGGTCCTACTAGCTCAAAATCCCAAAGATTCAATAATTCCTTTGCATATATATTTTTTTTAATATGTCAGAGTCTTGAGAAGTACAAGTAATTAAACCATAGAAAATCAACTGTAAATTCTTGTTCCTTAAAGTTTGAGTCTCTGAATCAGGCCCCTGGTCTTCAGCAGATGGCTTGGTAGGATCAGGGTCTCTCTGCTTAAGGCCACAGTTCCCCCATGGCCCCATCCTCATGGCCCTACAAGGGCAAAAAGTGGCATCAGGCAAACCAGAGTGCCTTGGCGGGAACTTCCTACAGGCTCTTGTAGCTCTTTAAGAATAAAAGGCATAAAGACTGGATGGGAAGAGGTAAATTGTCTTTATTTGCAGGTGACATGGCAGTTTATATAGAGAAATCCTAAGAAATATATAAAACCACTACTAGAAAGAACTAATACTTGAACATTGAACTTAGTAAAGTCACAGGATTCAAGGTCAAGTTTACAAAAATCTATTGTATTTCTGTAGATTTTCAGCTAATAGGTATGAAATGAAGATAAAGAAACAATTTTATGTATAATAATAACAGAAGAACGTAAAACTCTTAGGAATAAATTTAAACAAAAAATCAATCAGTTGGTGCTGTCTCCGGGGTGGACCCGAGAGTAATGGGTGCTAGCAGTCCCAGGAGAGTGGACTTTGTTTTGTAGCCCTTGTTTCTCAAAGGAAAAGCTGTATAAAGTTATGTAATTGTTGTTCAGCATCATCACGACATGGATTGTAATGTCAGTTTACATTCAACAAGCCAGCAGCACTCCTAGGGCCATGCCATCGCTTAGCTAATACCAGGCATATCTTCTTTGCACTTGGCAGGTAGAGTGTAGTCCTGAGTGATTTTTCGGAGCCATGTTAGTTCTCAGGCATAAGATGTACACTCAGAAAGTTGTGATTTTTCTTTATTCTTTGTTCCTACTTCTCTCCAGGGTGTGATGAGGCATTTAACCCAACAGACAGCAGGAGGATGTGTGTAATGAATTTTTACATGCCCCGGTCATTTTAGTGTAATTGTCCTTCTTTTAAAAGGCTTCATTAAGTCTATTGTTAGGATTGTAAAACTACCTAAGAGAGACAGGAGGGCTTTTCCCATTTTCAGAATTCAGCACAGTTTCTTAATTGCACTGCTTTAGGTGAACAGTAATTAAATGGGTTGGGAGAATGTGCAATATTTATTTATAGTAACGCAGGCGTGTCACGTATTTTTAGTCATTACTGCACAGTCTCCTTGATAACATCCTTTTGGAAAAAAAAAGTCATGACTGTTAAAAGGAGCTCCAATAAGTGTTTTCGGCAGGTCTTTGAATCTAGCTGTGAGTATTAACAGATCGAGATACCCTTATATTAAAGTACCATACATAATAAACTTTATGCAAGGAACCTCTACTGGCAAAGCTCTGAAATGTGCTTTTAACATTTTTAATTTAAAAGATTTGAGTTAAATATGTTTGCCAATGTCAATAGTCTTTGGAGTGTTATAATGTACCTTCATTTGGACAAGATGATAGGAGAGTAACTATTCCTTGATTCTTAAATTTGGTAATAAATACAATTTTAGCACCCTGTTCTTGACATGCTCTGACATGGCAGATTTGTCGAGCAGATAAATAGAAGTTTTCCATGAAATATTGATCTTAATACCAACTAAACTGCTATTTGGGGGCCTTTTTGAGCACCAGATGAAAGCTAGGAACCCTCCGTGCAGAAAAGCATATACACACAAACCTGGGGACCGTATGCTACTCAGGAGGCCTTTGGACCCCCTGAATGCCTATTCATGGACCCAAAGATATGCATCCTTGATAGAAATGCAAATTGTACGAATAGCCCCTTTGTTTTGCACATATACCCATGCCTAGTCTCTCCTGTGTCTATATGTCTGCAGATCTATTTTTATGGACACCTTTTCTCCATAGGACATTTTGACTCAATATCTTCAGTGCCAACTCAGTTTAAATGTGACAGAAACAAAAGTGCCTTTTCCACCACCGTGAATTTCTGGCACTTCTCATTATTTCCTCAGTCATTACTTTTCCCTCTGCCCCATCTCCCTGAAAGCTGAGAACAAGCCTGCTCTCTCTCTCCACGCATCCAATGCGTTGATAGCTTTATTCATGTGTTCTTTCCACACAGCCACCACTTTCGTCCCTTCTGTTGTGTATCAACATCACCTAGTGCAAGCCTTCAACAGCTGTCCTTTAAGCCCCCCCGCCCCCCTAACGCTCTTGCTTCCCACGCCATCCAGCCACTCATCTGGGACTCAGAGTCTTCCATGTATGTGGCCTGCCTCACGCAGGCTCCCTTTCCCCTTGTCCGCTGCCACTCAGCTGCCTTTGGAGGTTTTGTGTCACCACACACAGCAAATTCAAAACTGCCAGCCCCTTCACTCTGGGGCCAGCTCTCCTACTCATGATTCCCCCAGAGACTGTGTTTCCTCCCCCAGGTTTCTTGCATGTTCCCTTCCAGCCACTCCTCTGCCATCGTCTTGTACCACGGACACTCTGCCCCTCCAAGAGAGCGTCTGGGACAGATTGCCCATCTGCTGACAGGCAGTGGTGGGGCACCTTGTATTTTCTGTTCATGATCACTGAACCTGCAGGAAGATAGGGCCCCAGAACTGGGCAGCCGTATTTCTCTGGAATTCTGTACCTCTCTGTTCATTCAGCAGTTCTGCACCCTCAACCCCCGACTGCCACTTACCTGGCTCAGTTGAATCAGTAGTTCAATAAACATACTTTGGAAATACTTTTTTTAAAAGTGTAGGGGTGGGGACAAGGGTCTAGGAGAATAAAACTAATTATTATTTATAGTAATAATTAACAAGGACATAACACCCCCGTGTGCGCTGCCTCATCTTCTGATGCTGGTCTGGAGGCTGGTGTCTCCCTCGTAGCTCAGCAGGGGCACCAAGGCAGCGATCTGCCCATCTCTGCATCTTAGCATGGAGCAAGGCCAGGGCAGGCCCTCAAGTGTCTGGCGGAGGAGCTGTGCAGGTAGCTGGCACAGTGTTTCATAGACTCGCCTAGCTGGAGGTGGTCTTTGAGATGATCTCTGACTACTTCATCTGACAGTTGAGCAAGCTGAGAGTCAGGAAGGTTAAATGACTAGTCTAAGGTCAGACAGCAGTAAAATCTGCTTTGGAATCTATGTTTTCTGACTCCTGGTCTCCTTTGTTTGCTGCACGACAAGTACCACTCAGCCTCTGGTTCTTCTTTTGCCATCTCTTTCATCTCTGTTGTTAGTGCCTGTTTGGTGCCTAGTACATATTCTGAGCTCTTCAGGCTGCCTGAAGTTGTCTGCTGCACCTCTTAAGCATAAGAACCTAATAATTCTCTTACTTTTTCAATAGCACGTAGTACTTTTTAGGATCTTTCATATATGTTTCCTGATTAGATTTCACCACAAGCCTGTGAGATAGGTTGAGCTTATGTCTGAGGAGAAAAGTAGAGACTGGTTTGTGACCTGCTGCTCAGTGGCTCAGTTGTGGCTGCTCAGTGTCACAGTTGCTAGAACTTGGTTCTCCTCTGTCAGAGGATGTGGTGAGTTAAAACTCTTTTGAAAACCTAGCTTCAGGCTCTGGAATCTTGCCTCCCTTTATGCAAATAGAGAAAAAACCAGAATTTCCTATTTTCTAAGAGTTTTCAGTGTTTCCTCAAGTATGTTCTAAAGCACTCTGATCCCATGAGATGCTCTGTAAAAGAAATGGATTTTGTGGCCAGATAAGTTGGGGAAAGCTGCTTGCTGTCTCCCCTTCTTGGGGATTCCCAGTGCATCTTGGCATTTAAAGGCTCTGAGAAGTTCCTCTGCAAAACTGTTGAATTTTATTTTTAATTGTGGTAAAAATACACAAGATGTAAAATCTACCCACTTAATCATTCGGAAGTGTTTAAGTTCAGCAGTGGTAAGTATATTCACATTGTTGCTCAATCTCCAGAACTCTTCTCATGTTGGGAAACAGAAACTCTGTGCCCACTGAACAACAATTTCCCATTCTCCCCGCTCCCAGCCTCTGGCAACCACCCTTTTACTTTCTGTCTCTATGAATCTGACTGTTCTAGGTGCCTCAGACAAGTGGAATCATACAATATTTCTCTTTTTCACAGGCTAATTTCACTTAGTATAGTGTCTTCAAGGCTCGTCCCTGTTGTAGCACATGTCAGAATTTGCTTCCTGAATAATATTCCATTGTATGTATAGACCACATTTTGTTTATCCACTCAACAGAAGTTGACATCTGAGTTGCATCTACCTTCTGAGTCTTGTCAATAGTGCTGCTATGATCTTGGGTGTACAAGCATCTGTTTGAGGCCCTGCTTTCAGTGCTTCTGGGTGAAAATACCCAAAGTGGAATTGCTGGATCATATGGGAATTTCATTTTTACTTTTTTGAGGAGCCACTATTGTTTCACGTATTTTTCTACCCAAGTTTCACAACTTACTTGATCACAGAATTCTGTTTCCAAGTTACACCTTTAATATCTCACAGAACACGGACCTCTCAGGAAACACTTGTGGGAAATCCTGAGCTCAGTAAGGATTTCCGTTTTTTCCAGGGGACTGGCAAACCTCAGGATGCTGCCTGGCAGTTTGGCCACAAAACTCCCAGCCCAAGGACAAGGTCAGCAGGGTGGTCCCAGGAGCTGCAGTAGGGGAGGGAGCTCACAGGGTACACAGCAAACCAGCACCGGGTTCCTCCACTGGGGCTGACTATAAACTTGGCCCAGGTGGAGAGGCCACCATGGCACGAATGTCATTTAATCTTCACTGCTTAGATTGGCGTCTTCAGTCAACAAGAGAGTAAAGGAGAGTGAGCCCTCCTGCGTACGTGCAATAAGGAGAAAGCTTTCCAGTGAGAAGTAGAATTCAGAAACCACTGTTTCCCTCGTCTTACCAAAGAGGAGCGTGTGCTACCTGGTCGAAGTCTAAATGTGCTTCTCTGCAGGGCTTGCTGTGTTGACTTAATCTCTTTGGCCTTTAATGTGGTTCCTAAATAATTGAGGGGTGATTGTAAATACTGTAATTTGTGGGGAGATAAAGATTCCAACAGAGTTGATTTAACTTGCACAGGTGGAAAGGGTTTGTGGGGCCAGGGCAGTAAACTGAGGAAAGAAACAAATTCCCCACCCTCAAAAGCTGCTGTGTGCCCCAGATGTCCTTGTGGTCAAGCACCAGCCATTGGTGACCTGAAAGGAGGCATTACATGATTGAACACCTGAATGTCCAAGGATGTTTCTCCAAACACTGGCTTAAAAATTGGCATGGGCCTGAATGGTTTTAGGAGTGCCTAAAAGAAAACAAACCGGGAGGTTACTACAGCGGTTGTAGCTTTATCCAGCTGTTTTTGATGTTGACAAGGTTGAGGATGTAAAACTCTGGGGGGATATGTGGTCCAGCCTGCAGTACAGCCATAGACACCGAGCTTCTTAGCTCCCTTGTCTGAGAGTAGATAATGATAATGATGCCACACATTGTGGGGAGAGTATTTCATAAGCTCTCTGAGCTCCTTAGATGAACATGGCTACTGATGCACAAATTATTATTATATGAGATTTTGCTGTTCTGTAAATAAATGCCATCACTCTCTCTGTCTCTCTTGCTCTAAATGAATTCAGATTTGGCTTCTCTCATTAGCTGCCTCCCACCCAGACTGTTTCTCCAGGAACATAGGTCTCTGTGGAGGCTCAGAAGTGAAGTGTAAAAGGGCTTGGAAAACTCTGTAGCTCGGGTGGGCCATCTACCCTCATGAGGCCTCAGTTTCCACCTTTTTTTTTTTTTTTGAGGGGGAGGTAATTAGGTTTATTTATTTATTTATTATTTTTAACGGAGGTACTAGGGATTGACCCCAGGACCTCATGTATGCTAAGCATGCCCTCTAACCACTGGGCTACACACTCTCCCAGTTTTTCTATCTTTAAGGTTCCTTTCTAAGGTTCCTTCTGGCTCTGTAGATTTGTGATTTTTATCAAATATTAAACAAACAAAAAAAATTCAGCTTCAAATTACAAATATTTATTTGAGTGCCAGGTCTGAGTTGGGCACTCTTTTTGGTACTTGGAATAAACTGGTGAACAAGGTGGCTTATTCTAGTTGGGAGAAAGAAGACAGTGAGACAATAGGCTGTAAATATTAATATGTAAGTAAATTATATAGTTGCTGATAGAAGATATTTTCTAGGCAAAAGCAAAAATAGGTAAGAGGAATTGGGAATGCAGGCAGGCATGCAATTTATAAAAATGTAGCAAAGAGGAACTTCTCCATTATGAGAGTTGTTAGAAAATCAAGTATATTATTCATGGGAGGCTGTAAACCTCTCGTGTGGAGATTTTTAGGAAAAGTCTACTCATCTTTTTAGATTCAGGGATATTTTTACTTGGATGGAGAGGGATTAACCAGGTGATCCTTTTGAAGACTCTCTTTTAAATGGTGTAGTGGTTTGTGCAGGAGCTCTGGAATTTGTGTTAGCATGTGTGTAATCGTATATACACAAACACATGTGCACACATATAGATACATGTGTGCATACGTACACACATGTATCTACTGCTTAAGGAGCAGTGCAGGCCAGAGTTGGGAGGACCCCACTGCCGGCATACCTCCCAGCTCACTTTTAAAGGCCAACTGGTGTGCATAATGCTTCCGCCCTCCCATCCTGCCGTTTTACGAGGGAAGAACTGAAACACAGAAATGCTGATGACTCACCAGAACCAGAATGAGTCAGGGATGTGTAGTGGGCCCCGGTGTCAGCCTCTGCCCCTTGGTCACCCACCTCCCAGTGCCTCCCTGCGTTCCTCTGCCCGTGAGACAGGCAGCTCAGTTGTTCTTACTTCCCCTTCCCTCTTGCTCAGGGACCACCTCCACTCCCAAGTTTGTGTAATTAAATAATAATAAAACCAATGTAATCCTTCCTCTAACCCTTATGTCTCCAGACCCACACAGTCCAGTTTCAGAATCATGTTAGAGCCCAACAGATACAGTCCTCAAGATGTGCAGATACTAACTACTAAATATAACGGAGATAGCCAAGTTTATACTGTGTAGCACAGAGAACTATATTCAGTATCTTATAGTAACTTATACTGAAAAAGAATATGAAAACGAATATATGTATGTATATATGCATGACTGAACTAGGCTGTACACCAGAAATTGACACAACATTGTAAACTGACTATACTTCAATTAAAACAAAAAAGTTACAGTCCTGTGACAATAATTTCAAAATAGCAAATACTTTACTTGTGTTTCTCAGTGCAGCAGTGGGAACACAGAATCCACAGCAGCACCTCAGGTCCCTCCTTTCCTACAAGCTGAATGCCCAGGGTGGTTTCTCTAAACGTTGACTTAAAAATTGGCGTGTGGCGGGAGGGTAGAGCTCAGTGGTAGAGCGCGTGCTTAACGTGCACGAGATCCTGGGTCCCCAGGAGTCAGTCCCCAGTACCTCCATTTAAAAATTAAATGAATAAATAAACCTAATTACCTCCCTCCCCAAAGTTGGCATATGGGCCTGAACGATTCGAGGAGTGCCTTAAAGAAAACAAACTGGGAGGTACCTACGGCTTATACTCCTGACAAATTTATGCATGTTTCCTAACCATGACCCACTATTCTTTCACCTGTCCTCCTGATTCTGATCATAGCACTTTCCCAGGAGGTGGGCAAGGCAAAGCCTCGGAAGCCAAGGTCCGCTTGAGCAGCTGGGGCAAGAGAGAGCCTGGACACGTGCGTTCTTCACCTCTGGCCCCCACACCGCTGTTTGCTGGTGTGCTGTGCTAGCCATTCTCCTGTTACCTCCTGTAATCTAATCCCCACAGAAATCCTGTGTGGTAGGTATTGATGTCTTCGTTTCACTGATGAAAAAACCACAGAGAAATTGAGTAGCTTGCCTGGTATCACGCTATCCAGAATGCTAGGATTTGAGCCCAGGTCTGTCTAGTTATTAAAAACTGTGCTCTATTTCTTGTAAGTTGCTGCCTCTAAGTCATAGAAGTCCCAGGGGCCCCATGTTTTTTCAGTTGCCAAGTTTGTTTAGGTGGGAAACACAATTATAAAACTCTAAAACTCTTTGGTGTTTGAGGCAGTTGCATCTGTTTTCAGCAAAGATCTTGAAAGCACAGTAGTTAAAGGAAAGGGTAAGTTCTCCCAGAGCCTTGTGAAGCAGAATCTTTGTCTTGTTTGGAAACGCAGAGGACAGTCTGGGCCTCTTTGCCCACAGCCCAGAGAGATCCCAGTAAGTTCTTTAGAGAACTGTTCCAACATGTCAGAGGCCGTGGCTTTCTGTCTCTTTCAGTCTTGAAGCAAGCAGGCTTTACCACCAAGGGAGTGCTAATGTTTGGCCTGTCAGTCTGAGGAAATGCACAGATGAAGCTGGGAGGAGCTTTCAAAAACTTCAAGCAGTTCTTTTGCTCCAAGTATTAGAGATACTTTTTGAGAAACTTGCTGGTTTAGTATTTGAATTTGTGACCTTGATACAAATGAGAACTTAAAGGTAAGATATACAAGAATGCATTTCGTGGCTTCCTGACACTAGCTCTCAGTCTACACCTTGGTTGAAAGCTAGTGTTCATTCGGCAGGAAGGGAAGAGGGTCCAAATGCAAGAAGGGACAAGAGACCAGGGAAGCAGAACAGCTACATTCAAGCAAATACACAGAGAAATCCAGAGTAACGAATGAGAGCAGGTGGGCAAAACAGATGAGGCAGAGTGAACAGGGACAGACAAGCAAGTACAGAACAATATATGAGCTGCAGACTCTGGACACAGGAAAGATAGAAAGACAAAGACACAGGGAGCCATAGGCACAAACATCACCCACTGTTAACAAGATGCCATACAGGATTCTGTTTTAACCATGACAGTGTCAAAGCTTTCTCCTAGGTTTCAATAGAAAGGCTTGCACATGAGTGCTCTTTCCACGTACCTGCGATTATATTCATTGGATCAGGAGGAAAATCATTAGAAAGTAGAGTCACTATTATTTATCATCATCCAGATTGCCCTTTAATAAACGGTAAGAACCAGAACAAGTGAAATGAGCTTGGACCAGATTCTACGACAGTGATCCACCCAATGATGTTATCATATGAGTCATTGCCAAATAGATTCTTCACATCTTGCAATAGATGTTTTTCAGTTTTCAGAAGTGTGCCATGAAGGTTTTTTATTTTTTTAAGTTTATGCACTCACATGAGAGGACCAACCATTGATACGTTTTCTTTGTGGTTGTGCTACGCGTTTCCACCTATTTTCCCACTTGAAAATGCTACTTGACTTCTGAATGTTCTGTATCCATAGTTGATGGCTTTAAGTACTTCTTGCTTTCAGTTCCTGAAGCATAGTGATATGATGAACTGATTAAAAATAGCATTCTAATGAAATTGTTGGGTGTGTTATTATAATATAAGTCAGCTGCAAATGGGAAGTTCTTTCCTGAGGAAATTGATAAACTGAAAGTCGACTTGAGTGTTTATATATTTTCCATGAGAATTTTGGGTTCCTCCTCATTTTTTCCCTTTTAAAAATTGTGAGTTAATCTGTGCTTCCCACCCAAACACATATTTTAACACTTGTAGCAGTTAGCTGAGGTCTGTTAACATGATACTAAAATTTGGATTAAATGTTTACCAGCATAATATGTGAGTGTGTAAACTCTAAAAGGAAAGCAAAGTAAGCCCTTTTCAGTTGGAATATTGGATATTTTAAAAATTGTAAAACAGAACATGATTGTTATCCTCCAGGTCTCTGCCCTTAGCGTAGCAACATGTGAAAGGCTCTCATTCTTTTAAAAAAAAGGGGGGGTGGGGAGAGGAATTTTTTACTTGAGATTTTCTCCTCAACTCTGGGCTTGTAAAGAGTCACCATGCAATAGAGGTGGCCTACACACATATGTTCACTTGTTCAATGTTTTGTGAAAATTTAAGCCAGCATTTAAAAGTCAGGATATTTCACGCTTTAAAAAATCCAAATGTATTGCTTCTCTAAAAATAGCATGATCTGGATGCACATCACCGCTTAGCAGCCAGTGCTGGGGCTGGAGCTGCATGGCGGCCACCCCTCGCCTCCCCCATCTGTAGCTCCTCGGCCCCCTGTCTGGTTCTTTGTGGGTCCCACACCTGAAGTCTGTGGCCTTGAGTGTTGGTCTGCCATTGCTGATCACATTTCTACTGTTGATTTTTACCAAATGGACAGGTATTTTTCTGTACACATTGGGCATCATGGGAGAGACGGGGGGGTGGGGGCAGCACAAGTTTGCCTGCTCCCAGCTCACCTTGCTCATGCCTGTTACCGGTCCTATGGCATTGGAGTTCCACCTGCTGCATTCTTATTTCCACTGCTGCTGTTCCACAGAAACAGCCCTAGCCCAAATTAGAGATTCCTCTTCCTCCTCTTCTGTGCCATGTCCTTTTTTGGGTCCTCATCTTCTTCTACCTCTGTTCCAAGCTCTGATGGTTTGATTGGCCAGCCCTCCCTGTCACACTGTCTTCCCGTGGACTCCACCCTCTTCAGTATTTCCTTCTGCTTCTAGCTCATCTCTCTGCCGGCTTTGCTGGCTCCTCCCTTATTATCTGCTTCATTTCCTATTACTTCTCCATTACTCAAGTATTACATGAATATATAGATTGTTTTAAAAATTCAGGCAATAGCAGAGGTATGTAAAGGAAGAAGATAGTCTTTTTCTTTAACCATGTTCCTTTCCACTCCCCTTTCCAGAGATAACTGTGATTAACCTCTGAATGGGCCTCTTTTCCTGACCTCTTTACACGTTGTCTGGTGTGTGTTGTTGTTTAACATAAAGCGTATTATTTAATGGATAATTTTTTTAATTTGGAGATGACCCTGGTCAGTGTAGATAGATCTCTGCTGTACCCATTTTATGATCTGCCAGCTTCTTAAATCTTGATGGTTCCCAACATAACCTACTGGATAATTACAGTACCTAACATGTTGTTTTTATGGTTCTGTGTCTGTTTTCCCTAAGTCTCTCAGCTGCCAGGGACAGTATCTATCAAAGCACTTATCAGAACAAATTCAGTGAGAGAATGAATGAATGAACTTTGGTATTTTTGCCCCTTCAGTTTGATCATTAATATTGTATGAGATATAATATTAAATTATGTTGAAATTTAAAATCAAACTAAAATATCCTAAGTTCTATAGTAAATATATTAGTGTAATTATTGTAAGTTATAGTTAACCTATTTCTCAGGTTATTTCCTAACAGTTATTAATTTTGCTTACCTCCTTAAGGTCACCCTACTATGCAAAAGAGAATTCTGTATACTACATTTTTGTTATAAGGAGAAGTATTTGTGACTAGTTGTCTTTGTTGTGTGTATTTTAAATGAATGTGTGTTCTGGCATCTTTCCGAGGCAGATAGTATTTTGGGTGTAATTCATCCTTCATAAAAGTATCGTTTATCTTTAAAGAAAATATAAATGCATAATGGTTGTATAAACAGAATTGACTTAATACAGTATCTCCTCAGTAGAAGAGTAGTTGAGGTTTATGAAGTGAGCCTTGTCAGACACAATTTGAGCTCTATTGCTGAGGGTTCCCATTCAGTACCACGCTGCTGTTAATAGCCCTGATTTAAGGAGAAACCAATGAAAACATCTATCATCTGATGGCTGTGGGATGTCATCCAAGCTTGTGTCATGGTCATGTAATGTTCCTGGGTTTGTGGGGTGAAGAAAATAACACTTGGATGTTTGGAATTCATCCTTAAGCTGCTTTTGTCAGGGGTGGATGTGTTTCTTGCTCCTGAGTTGAAATGAGACTTTTAAATACTGTTAATAACTCTCTCATCGCCAGACCCTCTGGAGGAGACACCAAGGGTGAGTGTGTGTGAACAATATTTTAAAATTTCATTTGTGTATGAAAAATAGTGGGGGAGGTGGGACTAACTGACCATCAATCATGAGGTGAAATCAGTTGGCCACTAACCGTCCAGATCAAGACATGATCCCTACTCGTGCAAATTCGAATTATTTGAATGAACAAATCAAAATTAGAAAATAAAGAAGCAAGAAAACGGAAACTACATAAAGACCTCTGCAATGCGAATGTCTGCTCAACTAATTAAAATTCTGCCCAAGGGGTTACTGAAGTGGCTAAAACTCAGCCTAATCTGGGTCAAGGTCTTTGGGAAGGTGGTTCAAGTGCTGTTTTTAAAGAAACGTTCAGAGAGGAAAGAACATTGAATTTCAGGGACTGTCATAAAACAACAATCTAAGTAAGCTCTAATTGAAGACTTACAGTGAGTCTGAATTACAGGATTTAAATACTGGAATAAGAGTGTGAATATCTTTGACAGGGGACAGAAATGAAGTAAAATGATTGTGCCCACGCTGACAACTTGTATTTGTGTGTTGTACTATAGTTTATAGATTCCTTTGGGGGGTGCTTTTTTATTTGATCTATATTAAGTCTTGATGAACTACAAGCCTTTTTGAAGACTGAATCTCCAGGGTTGATGGCGGCAGCCTGTCTGGATGTAGGGGTTGAGAGATGAGAGAGAAGACAAGACACCCAGAGTTTCTGGACCTGGGAGGTTGTCTGTGCCTCTGACCAAAATAGGCATGTGGAGGGGCAGGTTGGGCAAGACACCATCAGACAGCCAAGACTGGCAGGGAGAGCCACTGACAGCATTCAGCTCTCGAGAACAAGGGAGGTTAGCTTGCTGTGAACTTTGTGGGAACACGTGTAGCCTGGTGAGCTTGAGAGCCAGAGTCCCAGCGTGGGGGTGGTGGCCGTTCAAGACAATACATTGGGCCATGGAGGGAGCTGATGGACTACAGGTCAAAGCAGGGGAGAGAAGTCACTGAAAGGGAAAACTGAGTGTCAAATGATACTTGTAAACCAGGGCGCTGCCAGGATGCTACAGTTTAGAGAAACAGCAGCCTGACAGCATGAGATCGTGTTTTGTATTGTTTATTTGCAGTTTGTTGAGTTTTACATCCCTCAGGAAATAGCTGTGACTCAGATGCAGACAGCTCTGGATAGACAAGGCACATGACAGCAGCATTAGAGAAAACTGGTCAGCAGTGGCAGAAGCCAGACAGAAAATCCAGTGCCCCTTCCCACGATGAAGCCAGGCTCCTGACACGGACCGTGGACTGGACTGCTTTCTTGGGAGGCCTGTGGGCATCGGCACATCTCAAAATGAGTGGAACCAGCATCAAACAAGTGTGATTATGGACTGTCACCACCACTGGACATGTAACTCAAAGCTCAAGCCAGTGGTTTCGTCTTCGTAGACAATGCTGGTTTTTTTTAAAGAGGTTATGAAACACTAAATAACCAACTTGATTAAATCAAGCCGGCCACCCTCATGCCTGAGGCATTTAGGGTGCTTTGTGTGTTGGGCACCTGCTGTTGCCGTCCGCAGCACCCACCTGGGTTAATGTTGTACCCAGGAATTGCAAGGAGGAAAGCAGTAGGTGTGTGTTTTCTTCCAGTGGTATCTGTTCTCTGAGCCTCCATCCTGCTCTCACTCTGTGCATGATTATCTGGGGGAAAGCACTACCAGGCCAAAATATGTAGCCTATTCTTGACTTGGTGAACCCATGCATTGGCCTGGCATGAGATACATTTTGGCACATTTTTGTGATTCCGATGAATGGCGTCCAGAGGAGGAGGCTTATCAGTCATCAGCTCATGTGTGTCCTCTCCACCATCTCACAGTTGGCTGATTCTTCAGGGCACATGTGTGTCGATGCAGCATTTGTTGGCCCTGACTCCTGTTTTAGGAGGCCGGCCAGAATTGCAGCTGAGCACTGTTGTAACCAGACAGTGCCTCAGTGGAGGAATCGCGCTGCTCTTGTTTGAATCCAAAGAGAGAGACTTTGTCGTTCGTTTATCAGGGATGCTTGTATTTTCTCCTTGATTGGAAACAAAAATGACCAGAAGCCATTAGTTAGTAAATAGAAGCCGTCCACTTTTAATCTCAATCCAGCATTCAAGAAAAGCAATGTTTGTTTGCCAAATAACTTGAGGTCTTTGTGTGCAGAGCTGACAGATGGAGTCGGTTGATGGTGAATGCACTTGGATGCACGCTGGGCCCAGAGGCGCATCCTTGGGCTCTGAGGGTTGTCCAGAAAGTTAACAAGGCTGGGTTCAGACGGGACAGAGGAAATCAAAGTAGTGAAATATCTTGCACTGAGATTCTCTCTCCAGTGTAATGGTTACCAGGGCACCGATTTCAACTCTTTTAAAACAGATGTGCCTTGTGTTCATTCTTTTGCAGCCTTGTTTCGGGAGTAGAAAAGAGAATTTCTAGCATAGCAGTATGTGAGAAATCAAGGGAAAAGAAATAGTTTTAAATTTTATCCTCTGAATGTTATCTGTAACTTAGTGGTACTGTCCTCCTCCATAGCTTGAGTGGTTGGTGTAAAAGTTTAAAGAATAGGACTCTCCTCAACCAAAAAGAAAATATGTAGCTAATATTTTTAAATAGGCCTAATTAATACATAAAAGTATAAAGAAAAAAGTGAAAAATTTCCAAATCCCACCTGTACCATCCTTCCAGATATCTGTACGTATATAGTACACAGGTAAATACACATACACATAGGATTGGACCTTATAGACTAGCCTGTAGTCTGTTTTGATCACTTAAAATGCTACAGACTCCTTTCTATGTTGTTAAATGTAGCTTTACATCAGAAATGTCGAGGCCTGCATAAAATTCAATTGTATGGCTGCATCTCATTAGTTTTTCATTGTGTCATTCATTCACCAGATAGTTATTTTTAGTCTTCCATTTAGTAGAAACTATGCCAAGTCCTGTGGATACTGCAGCAAACTCCCCTATCAGTGGATATTCAGGTTATTACTGGTTTTTCTGGGTTAAAAGCAATACTGCCTTGAACAATCGATATTGCAAAGCACATCTTTGCATACTTGGTTTTCTCTTTGGAATAAATCCCCAGGAGGAGAATTGACTGATCAGTGGGTTTGCACATTTGGGAGCTTGGTCCGTATTTGTTGTCCAACTACTTTCAATTAAAAGTTAACAACGGTGCCAGTTTTTCAATACTCCTCGGGTGATACATTTCATTAGTTGTCATCTTTGTCAATGTGCTAGGTGAAAAATGGTGCTCCACTGTCCTAACTTGTATTTCTTTGATTTGTAGCTGGCTTGCACTGACTGACTGTGGGCTGAAACTTTCTCAGCTTTCCATGTCTCATCCCATGTGGCTGAGCTGGATTTCATGAGACAGGTGTGTTACTAAATAGTGTCAAAATTAAATTTTTATTTATCAGATTCCTTTTAAGGGAGGCCAACTCTTCAGAGAAGCCTCGTGGTGAATCTTTTTAAAGCACACACACATACATAAACACACATTCAAAACTGCAAATTCACCAGACTACCTGCCTTGCATGTTGAGATTATCTAGGAACTATATTCCATAAATTTTCTGAAAGTAGGAAACTCAGATATTCTCTGTACTCATGCTTATGTGCTCAGCAGTCAAATCCTGGCTCGTATTTCTGCCCCTAGTACTTTCATGTGAGTTCATTTTGGTTGAAAAATTGAATTTTATTTTCATTTCCTTTTTCTTTCTTTTTTTCCTTTTTTGGTGCTAAAACAAGAATGGGGTTGTTTCAGAGATTTTTTTTAAATGTTTATTTTGTTTTGCATTAGTCCTTGAAGGTATTCTCATCACTGGGCAGAATTCATAACTTACATTTATATTTTCTTAATTTAATTCTCTACTTGGTATAAATTTTATGTACTATGCATATAAAAATTTTGCATTAACTTTTTCTATGCTATATATATACAAACTTTTACATAAACTTTTTTCCATTTCAGATTCTGAATTGTTTTCAACCTTTTGTTAAAAGGGAAGATCAAGATTTACCTATGTTAAATTCACAGCTCTAGTTAGACCTTTGTCCTTCCAAATTTCCAAAATTTTTGGAAATTCCAAAAGCTTGCAGTGAAAAAAATCTTTACTTGTTTCAGGCTTTCACTTTGTCTTATTTTGAGTGAGAACTTGGGGCTTCATCAATGGAATGTGACTTTATCATTCTTTTCTGCATTTTTGTCTTTAGAACCAAAACTTAATTGATAAAACAAAAGCCACTCCTGAAAGCATAGCCAAGTTGGGAGTTGTTTTCTCCCCTCCATTTTGGCCAGTTTTTACTAAGAATAGTGCTGAAATGCATTGTGGGCATGGGATTTTCCTTTTTAGTTTTTAAACTCCTCTGGAGCAAACATCGTGCTTTCTCTTCAGAGTTCACACACATCCAGACACCACTGAGGCGCTCCCATGTGGGACGTGATAAGAAATTAAGGCTCACTAGTGTTGCCCCCAGGGTGGTCTGCACTCTCTCCTTCAGCCCGTGTCTTGCTGGGATGATGGGAAGGATGATCCTCAAGTTTCTCAGCACTTCTGTGCTTTCTGCCCAGCAAGGGCGGCACAGCTGCCGTGGGAACTCAGAGGTAGCAAGGTCTCCCTTCCCACACTCAAACCACTTTCCGGTTTCAGTGACACCTCTTTATGACCCTCTGGCTTCCATGCAAATTCTGTTTCTGCACAGTGGAGAGCTCTGTCACAGCTAGCATTCATTGGGTCCTTACCATATGCTCAGACCTTTTCACTGTTTCCCTGGCACTTCTTGGAAATCCTGAGATAGGTCGTGTTAGTGTCTCCATTCTGTGGGTGATAGAACTGAGGCCTGGAGAGGTGGGTTAGCCCATGGAAGACCGCAGCTGTTGCGTTGTGGTGTGGGGCTTTGGCCGAGTGCAGAGCACTGCCTCTGACCATCACACTCATAACCTCTTCCTTCTTCCAAGCGAATTCTGATAGAGTCAAAGTTCAGTGCTATAAAAGGTATCTGAGTAACCCTGGAAATTTGTTTCACCAGGATTTGTCCTACATTATCTCTGGGGAATCTGTCAAGATGAGATACAGTTTGTAAATTAAGCTCACACAGTATGATTATTCTCTCAAGGTTATTTTTCATAAACTGGGCTCATCTGCTCATGCTGTTTCATAGAGTTTTCCTTAAGTTGTATTGTTCACCAGGGGTGTGAATAGAGTCTACCTAAAACTGTGCTGTGTTAGGCCTTGGGAAGAATTCGTCCAGGTTAGATGAGGGAGCTCTTTGAATGCTTCCAAATTACTAAACTTTAGATAATCACAAATCTAGAAGCGGGGAAGACTCCCACTGTTTAATTTTGTAACCTGTTTAATTTTGAAAGCACAAATCCAACTATGTATTTTGGAAATTACTTGCAACATCCTAAGTTTGTGATTTTAGAACATGATTGTAAGTATCTAATCCCCGATTAAAATTATTACAGGGGCTAAAGCATAGTAAATGCTCAGTAAATAGTTGTCTCATGAATGAATTAGTTACATTATTTTTGTAACTTTGAGGAACTAAAAAAAAAATTGTGAACAATCTCAGTGTGTATATGAGGGCAATAATGAGTATATGTAATGTACACCCTGAACTTTACAGAGGGCATGACCGTCTCCATAAAAACATTCTGTGTGTTCATAATATCTTTCATCTAAAGAGCTTCATGTTTTAGACATTAGTTAATTCTCAGAACACTGCTCTGAGGAAGATGAGTGACACATTCTTCATTTATAGATGAAGAATTTGAGGTTAAGACTGGTTAAGTGTGACTAACTCGAGATTGATTAACTTCCGTCCTAGGAGACTTGTCTCCAGCCTCATTCTGTGCCCGTGACCTGCTCTCTGGCCTTGCTGAAGCTGTGTGGCCTCCTACCATCCAGCACTCCCCCTTATTTAAAAAAAAAAAAAAAGCATTTTTAATTTAATTACCCACTTTAAAGGAAATGTAATAATTTAGCTATGTAAGCATATTTGGTTTCTAAGTACACAACTAAAATATTTCTAGCCATTTGGCCCCAAACACTTTTTTCTCTTCACACAGTTCCACAAAACGCACACTAAGCAGATGGCGCAGACGAGCCCATGGTTTATTTACAGCCAGTACAGTAGACGAAGGCATACATGCTAAGCCCTCTTACACCCGCTCCATGGGAGCCGTTAACACATCCATTTAGACGAGAGAGTCTCGGGGTTTTGCTCTGGGCATTTCTTTTCTCTCCCTTGAAGCATCACCATCTGCCCTGCCTCCTCTCAGAGGCCCTGGGACCCCTCCTCCTGCCCAGCCAGCAGCAGGCCTGTTCTTCAGAGCAACCTCCATTCACTTGGATACAGCGCTGACAGCCGCGGCTCTCTATTTCTCACTCAAACCAGTTTAACCCTAAACCTATCCGACTTCCCCCAAGGCTTCCCTCGGACTAAGTTCAGTCCCGTACAATTCCGCAGGCCTGCCTGAGCACCTCTCACAACCAGGCTGGGGGCTGGGGTGCAAAGTGTCCTCAGACATGTGCCCTGGGATCTAATGTTTCCTCCTTTGTGCTCCAGTCTCAAGGCTCCAGCTTTTCTCATCACCTGTGATGCCCAGAGAGCCAGCAGCTGTTGGGCTGTAAGACTTCCTGCATCGGATGGATCAGACACTAGGCCCTTCTTTCTATTCCACTCACCAAGGAATTATGTACCTGTTTGTCTTCCTGGGCGAATGTTCTCCCTGGGTGAATAACTGTTATATTTAAAAAGCAGTGATTCAGAAATGTTTTCTACCCATGATATTTTGGGGAGGTGAAAGACTGTGGGTACCGAGTCTAGCCGTTTCTGCTTGTTACTCCCCTCCCCAAAATATTTTTTAAAAGGCATTTCGATTAAAATGTCCTGTCAACCTAGCAACCGCCAGCCAGAACTAATAACAGCCACTCCATTTTCTAATTCCAAATTCCTGGCAGAGCGATCTGATTGGCATAGCTTGTCTTTTAAAGCCAAGCCACAGAACTTGTAGGTTCCCAGCCAGCGTGTAGGCAGGGCCTCCTTCCGGTCAGTTGTTCACTTCTGTCCAATCATAAGTTTCTGGACTACCTGTGGTCACATGGCTTGTTGCTGAACTGTTGGGACAAGTTCCCAGAGAAGGGGACAAGGATGGAGCAGACACCCAAAAACATACAGAGGACAGATATGATTTGAGAGTCCCTGAAACATAAAACTGTATTTTGCCCTTTGTCCTCAAATAAGTCTCTCTGTGAAACTGGATTCTGTTAGAATAAGGAGTTAGAAACAGAAGCATCTTGACCCATATTGCCAGTGTTGCTATATTTGTGTTTATAAGTCCACCTCTATTTTATAGGACCTTCCCCTCCAGAATCAACTATCTATTATGACTTGTTTCAAACTATTCCATTTGAATCTCAACTTTAGGACTTAAGTAAAATTAAAGTCTATTTCTTTCTTGTAACTCTAGCAACTAAGTAAAAACAAAAAATCACAGATGAAATCCTCCAGCATACAGTAGCATTCCTCTGTCTTACATGGCTACAACTGAGGTCCCAGAATTAACAAGTACTGACTGCTTACATATCCAGCGAGGGCAAAGGACTCTGTGTTTGCAGCATGCATCAGCTGGTGCTGGGCAGGGTCTGTTCCCTGTGCCAACAACTCCAATTATTGTTTGGTAAACACACTTTTATTCATTGAGGAGCAGTTGTTTGCTGACATATCAAGCAATTATATAGTGAATGGAGAACAATAGATGCATTGTAGAAGTATTTTTAAAACAAGTCAACAGCAGACAGTGCATAGGAAGAGGGCCCCAGCTCCAGAGGACCCGCTGCCGTGTGGCATTTAGCAAAGCGCAAATAAGGGCTCAGGCGGACAGAGCACTTTGTCTCAAACCCCTCTTTGTGGAGTGGGCCTGGCAGCATTCATTTCCAGCTCTGCCCACAGGGTGGGTTTGAGGGTAGGGGTGTCGGGAGCAAGGATGTGAGGTGTGTATGGAAGTGGGTGTGCATGTACCCAGTTGGCTTCCCCACACTGAGGTTTGTACAAAGAAAAGAAGACCCCAAACATGGATTGATTTAGTGTTTCTTGAGGTATTACTTGAAAGGGACATGGACATAAATGTAAATTCCTCAAGAGGTTAGAATGTGGGGTTTTGGGTGACTTGAGAGCCGAACTAGAATGTCTAAGAGATTTGCAGTTCATGTAGGAGGTGGCTGTTGACAGTGTTTCCCTGATCAGTACCACGGAATGTGCAGTATTTTTACCAGACTGACATCAAAAGGAGTCACGTACCGTGACAGATTGCTTTTCTAATTTATTCTGCTTGGCTGGGCCTAGAGTACTCTCAACGAAGGTCTTGTGTGAATCAGAGAAGGTTTTGCTCTTTACCTTACAGTGGCTGCCAAGGCTCACTTGTCAGAGCTGATGAGGAGAGCAGTATTTAGCTATCTTTCTCTTGCTTCATAATTCATACTCCCATATTTTCATCCTACAATAGTAGATTGCATATAAATCTTTAAACCTCAATGTTGAATCATTTATCACAGACATCTCTCTTAAGAACAACATAGAATTCAAATTACAAAGCAGTTTACTAATTTTTTATGATTCTCTTTGAGCTGCAACCCTCTCATCAGAATATAAAAGGATTATTTATTTATAAGCAATAAAATTAGTCATTATTGCCTATTTGATGGCAGTTAGAACTAAAACCTAGGTCTCCTCTGATTCAGGAGGTATACTTAGCATAAGATCACTGTTTCCCAAACTGTATTATTTTTTTATTGAAGTATTGCCAATTTACAATGTTGTGTTAATTTCTGGTATACAGCATAGTAATTCAGTTATACATATAATATATATATATATATTCCTTTCCATGTTCTTTTTATTATAGGCTATTATATAGCACAAGAATTATACAGTAGGACCTTGTTGTTTATCTATTTTACGTATAGTGGTATCTGTAAATCCCAAACTTCTAATTTATCCCTCCCCACACCCTTTCCTTCCTGGTAGCCGTAAATTTGTTTTCTATGTCTGTGAGTCTGTCTCTGTTTTATAAATAAGTTCATTTGTGCCCTTTTTCCCCTACATATAAATTATGTCATATGATATTTTTCTTTCTCTTTCTGGCTTACTTCACTTAGTATGACGATCTCCAGGTCCATCCATGTTGCTGCAAACGGCATTATTTTATTCTTTTTATGGCTGAGTAGTATTCCATTATATGTATATGTGTGTATATGTATACACACACACACACATACACACATACATACATACATCACATCTTCCTTATCCAGTCATCTGTCAATGGACATTTAAGTTGCTTCTACATCTTGGCAATTGTGAATAGTGCTGTTATGAACATTGGGGTGCATGTATCTTTTTGAATTAGAGTTTCCTTCGCATACATACCCAGGAGTAGGATTGCTGTATCATAGGATAAGTCTATTTTCAGTTTTTTAAGGAATCTCCATACTCTTTTCCATAATGGCTGCACCACCCAAACTTCAGACATTTGTATACACCTGTATGATTTTTCTCCATATCCATGTACCATATCCAATACCACCTGTATTACTTAGATAATTTCCCTAAATTAAGTTTTTATACTAAACCAAATTTATTTTTAAAAGAAACTTTATGTGACCTCCTCAAACCAAAAACCAGTATCATTTGATATGAATAGATGATAACCATTAAGAAAATCAGATCGCTACCATAGTCTCGTAGATGCCCTTGCGTATGGAAGACCCAGGCCTAAGGCCACACCTCTCTCCTGAGGACGAGCATTAGCAGGAGTTATAGCGAGAGCTGTTGCAGGCAGATGAGACTTTGGTGTTTGAGAAGACTTGAAAAGTATTGAAAAAGGAATAAGGTTCATGTTTTATAATCTGCAATGTGTCTCTGGAATCACCTGGGACAGCCCTGGTAGCGCACATGCTGCACCACACGCTAACCCAGAGTGATGCCAGTGAAACAGGGATGCATGGAGACAGGGAAACTTAAAAGTCGTTTATTGGGCACCCACTGAAGGTGACCGTAGAGTAGAGAATGGTGATTAGACGTGATGCTTTAAGTTTTGTGGAACTAACGTTAGTTGGGTGAAAGTTGAAAGGTAGGATAAATCCATCCCTCAACCTATTTGTTTCAGGCCACCTGACAGCACATTATGCATTTAATTGTCTACTAATATAGAGGTAAAACCTATCAGGGAAATCATACAAGTTACAAAAAAAAAAGTCACTTTTGCTATAGGCTATGAGTACATGCAATTTAAGCTAAACTAGTTTCCACTTTAAAAATCTGAGATAGTTTTCTTTTCTGTAATATGTTTATTTTGACTTCTTTTAGGAAAAAATATAGCAACAGGGGCTTCAGTAAACCCTGTGAATGCATCTCTCAGCAGTAGCCCTGTCAAGTTTACCATAAAAGTTACCCAGACCTTTACTACAAAAGCTGAAGTGAAATATTCTGTCTTTCATGGGATTGGGGCTCAGTAAATACTGATAAGTACACTTGTGATTTTTTTTTTGAAGTACTTCCCTGGACAAAGTCATGTCCTTTCTGCACTTACCAGCACTATCAGGTGCTTTCACTGGTGGGTGTGGCAGAAGCGCCAGAGCAATTTGCATGTGGAAGGCATCTGTCTGGGGTGATGGTGAAGGTTTGATGCTCCCTGAGACAGTTTCTGTGGAGGTTCAGTACCAGGCATCTTCCCTTTGCTCCTCTCGGTCCAAACGCTATCCTCCTTTCGCCACTCTGCTCTGTGCCTAAAAGTCCCAGTGGACTTCTGTGCACTGCCTTTGCCTCTGGTTTCTATTTGGGTTCAGCAAAGGGAGGCCTGGAGACGGGAGGGAGTAGGGGAGTGAGGTCAGGATGCTTCTTTCCTGCAGCGTTTCTCATACTGGCAGTGGCCCTGCAAGGATGGTCGCAGCTCCTGTCAGGCAGAGCTCTCCACCAGCATTTCTGTCCCAGGGCAGGAGCCCACCCTCTCATCTTGCCCCTTTGGGCTCAGGGTGGGGAAGAGCCTGTCCTACCCGATTCTCCCTCATTCCTCATCCAGGAGACTGCACTAGGCCTTGTGGCTTTCCCACACCCTGCCCACTTCTTTGTAAAGTGTCCCTTTATTAAATTCTCTTCAAACTTGTATTTTGAGGGTGCACCTGTTTCCTGCTGGTACCTTGATGGATATAGGGTGCATATGCCGATTTCTTTGCAACACACAGCAAAGCTGACTGGTTCCAGAGGGACTGACCTCTGACCTGAGCCTTAATACTGTGGTTCCCAAACATGGGGGTGCTTGAGGATTGCCTGTGGAGGTTGTGACAATTCAGGTTCCTGGGTCCCACCCCCTCCCACCTCCTGACTTAGGGGTGCTGAGGAACTCTCTAAGGCTCTTGTGATGGTTGACCTTTTATAGTTCACTGGACCCAGAATGTGACAATTTATAGTACCCCAAACCCAGGCGGCCTTCTGAACAGATAACTGGTTAAAGGGCACTAGACCCCTTTAGCTGTTACCTAACAGTGGGTGAGTGAGCGAGCGAAACACTTGAGAGCTGTAAATAAGAATTCTCCTAGAAAGACAATTTAATGAGGAAAGAAAACAATCTGAGAGAGGAATAGCTGCTTTTTCAACTCCTGTTAACAGCAGTGAGCTGATGCTTTGGCAGGAGTGGTCAGATCTATGCAGATTTGGAAAAGATGAGACCGCTTCCTGTTAAGCAGGGGGAAAGTCCAATGTCTGTTTTGCCATAGAGTTCCTCACCATGATCTGTTAAGAAAAAAAATCTTGTTGATAGCTAAAGTGTAACTCAAGGTATGAAATGTAATTACCAAAATACTGGACACTGTTTTCCTGCAAAAAAATTTTAAGAAGTCCTGTGTTAAAATATATCCCTTCAGTGGAGCCTTCGTCATAGGCTTGTAGAATGCTTAGTTCTTCCCTGTCAGTGACCATGCTCTGAAAAAGCATCAGCATTCACTCTCCTGAGGGAAAACTGAGACTGGGATCCAAGACCTTAAATGAAACTGGGTAATGTGTCCGAAAGACACAGGTTCAAGTCCTGCTTGGGCCAAGGGGTTGGTTCCAGTTCTCATGGTCAAAATGTGGGGCATGTGAGATTCTCAGAGAGTGTTACTCTCTGCTCCTTGTGCACACCAGAACTCTGTTATCGTCTAAAAAATTCACATCCCTAATCTCAGGGCAGAGTTACATAAAGTTAATTGGGAAGTGTATTTTGCTGAGTCAGTGGGGCAGACCCAGGAACCTCCAGCTCCCCTGCAATGGGTATTGCAAAATTATGACAGAAGATTTCTCACTCCCAAGTTAGTAGTAAATTCATCTCACCTCAACAGTGACCCAGGACACGGAGCAGTTCTGTCTTCCCAAAAGGCCAGGGAGGGTCACTCTGCTCATGGCTAATTGTTGAAAAGGATAGTACACTGACTGTTATATAACATTTTGCCATTTCATTCATTTTAATCCTTTTCCTTCTAATGGTTTGGTGAAGTACTTTTAGCTGATGGGTTGTGGACATTAAGATAAAGGGTCATCTTACAGAGAATAACCTAGGAACAGAGATCCTTTCCAGGAGGGCAGAGCTGGGCCTGGGGAGGAATCCAGCTGACCCAGGCGGAAACTAGTGAAGTGCATCCTACCTTCTCAACCCCTCACCTCCTCCAGGTCAGCTGTCAGAGCCATCTAGGCTGATTGGCCTGGAAAGAGGTGGTTCTTCATGGCCCCTGGGGTTCCTTTGACCAGCATTGAGGAGCCAGAAGTCACAAGCTTGTGCAGTTGTGCTCCACCCCTGAACACAAAATGCTCCAAGAGGTGAAAGTTCGGTCAGGCTTTGTGTTTTTGACAGTCTAACCAAACTAGATGCTGGGACCATAGGAACTGTGCTGGTAAGCAGCAGGCAAGGGGCATTGTGTGGTGACCGGCTTACAGGTAGACCTCCACCTCCCACTCCTCCCGTTCCACTTTGCCCTTCCTTTCACCCTGATCCACGGGCTCGTCAGCTACCCTGAGAGCCGTCGAGGGCTCAGAAGAAGACAAGAGGCTAGGAAGGCCGAGAAAGGGAGAGTCACTTTAGAGCAACTGTTACAAGAGCCAGCTCCGAGGTGGCGCCCACCCTGCCCCACCCCTCACAATGCCTTTCTTTCACAAAGCCTACATTTTTTTTTCACTTAGGTTTTTTTGGTGGCCTACCATTCGATCATTTTAATGGGAGGTTATAAATGACCTTTTAATAAAAGGCAGTTGTTTCAGAGGAGGTTGGTGACTCATTAAACGATCAGTGACACATATGTGTGAATTAATTCGATCAGATTGTTCAACCAGGGAGCAGGGGGCTGTGATTGGAAAGACGGCCAGTAGACAGTTGGGGCACCTTGAGAAGGGGGCCCACATGAGACAGGGTTATAGGAAGCCAATAGGAGGACTAGAAAGGGAGCAGTCATAGGAATGGGGAGAGGATTCTGGAGAAAAATACTTGAACCACATGGACTCTTGCTTCTAAGACCCAGAAGTCAGGCAGCAGTGGTTTTCTTCTACATCAGGCTGGTTTGGGGGGCAGCTTGGTGCCTAACACCGCCAGTAGCAGCATCTGTCCTGTGGAGGGTTTGCTAGATGTAGCAAATAAAAAAATACACGATACTCAATTAAATTTGAGTTTCAGATAAACAATAAATAATTTTTTAGTATAAGTATGTCCCAAATTGTTTATTCAAAATTTAAATTTAACTAGGTGTCCTGAATTTTATCTGTCATC
The DNA here is from genome assembly GCF_048564905.1 of Vicugna pacos. Taxonomy (NCBI): domain Eukaryota; kingdom Metazoa; phylum Chordata; class Mammalia; order Artiodactyla; family Camelidae; genus Vicugna; species Vicugna pacos. The sequence continues at coordinate 36,254,374 of NC_132994.1, read as the reverse complement.
TTTAGAATGTCTGAGGGCCAGTCATTCAGCAGTTCTGTGAGAAGGATGCTGTGAGGGGGAAGCTGAGGCTAAGAGGGGTTGTGGTTTACAGCCTCTTGGGTAGTGGGAAAGGCTCCAAAGCTGGTGCTCCTAAGCCCTGAACCGTCCATGGCAGGCTTACAGACCCACTTTGGGTTATATGATGTTATCTCAGGGTGGCAGAAAGGGCCCTAGAGGGAGGTGAGGCCAGCAGACAGCCCGATGCTAAGAGGCCCTTCCAAAAAAAAAAAAAAAAAAATGCTCAGAGGGTTGTGAGGCTGAAGCAGGCTGACAGAGACCCCAGGAGGTAAAGCCCAGGATAAAGTGATAGCAGAAACCTGAGAGGGACAGAAGAGTCATCTGGTCTACCTTCTTTATTTTATGCAGACACTGAGGGCTGACAAGATAAAGTGACTACTTGAGTCACATAAAATCAGTGAAGCCTGAGACAAAAATCAGGTTTCTTAAGTCCCCACAGAGTTCTTTCCACTACGTGGTGCTGACAGAGCAGATTCTTAGTCACGCCTCCAGGTGTCCACACAGCACTACTGTGTATGCAGTCCCCACCTCAGCCGACCTTGTGGGAAAGACTGTGCTCTGCTTCTGATTCACCACCCTCCTTTTCTTTTCTGTTGGGGTGAGAGCCATTTTGGTAGCCCCTTATGACCAAGATACTAGGTTATATTTTTTATCCCAGTTTAAAAATACCAGGGACCAAGAGATCCAGGTTTTGCTGTTCGTTTCTTTAGGTGTTATTTGGGGCAGTTATGGATGTTTCCAAAATTTGGCTACTTAGTATAATGAAAGAAAAATGTAAAGTTGTGCTTCCTTGTGGCTTCAGAATATTTATGGGTGGTTTTGCAATGTAGTGTTCCATTCCTGTTTAAGGCAGAAGCATGGTGGGACAGCAGTCAGCAGCTGTCTTCATAGAGTTCCCAGAGCCCTCTATGGTCCCCAGAAAGGAATGCTTAGGGCAGAGTGAGGAGGGAGGCACCCTTCTGAGGTGGAGAAAACCATTGCCCCTCATTCCTTCAGGGACTGAGTTTTATGGTAACAGGAGGTGTGGATGTTCCCTAAAGCCTGACTCTGCCCTGTTTTTTTCGTGAAGCATGATCCTCCTATATTTTCAAGAGCATGATGCCTCTTCCTAGCTTTTCAACATGTGGGAATGAAATGTTCTTTTTAAGTTGATTTGGTTTACTTTAGCAGCTTTTGATGTATGCTGTGGATTTGAGGCTAAAAATATTTCAGTGAACCGGTGGCTGTGTCTACACTGTCTTATCCCCCCTGTGAATTAGCACATGGGAAACTATTTAGAGGGGAAAAGGTCATTTATGGGAAAGAAGACACTTTTCTTCTTCTCTCTTCATGTGGTTTGCTCCATTCTGGACATGATGGATATGTGTGATGTTTTCTTGGAAAGCAAAATATCCCACATTAACGTAGCATGGCTTCTCTGGGAAAGCTGAAACTCCACGAGCTCTTCCCCAGATGATTTCTTCGGGTAATTCTACATGGGCACTGTCGCTTCAGAAATGAAATCATCCTAGGCAAATTGTTTCTTTTACCTCAGGGGTGATAATATTAAACAATAGCCAGCCAAAGCCATAGACAAAGACAGCTGTTACTTGGGTTCTTATATTACCTCCTTTGGGTTACCCTGTATTATTTACCCCAGAAGTCACTGGCTGAAAACACTATGAAGTGGTTCCTTCCTTCCCTAATATTGACAATAATTATACTTGACTCTTTGCAAGTTGACGAGTGTGAAACTAAAAGACTGAAGATGTATTATGAATGAAACTATCTGGGATCTGATCAGCTTTGTCATTTGTGGTCCTTAACTTGAGAATAAGAAAACCTTTTGTACGTTTATTAATGTTGTCTATTGACTTAAAAGAAAATGGTCATTAGGGTGAAACTTCCCTTCCAGACTCAAGCCATAAAAGTGGCATAGTTTGAAAAAAAAATTAATGAAGCCCAAATATTTGAGGTGATTGAATTAATATTTTGAAAAGAATCAGATAAATAAGGACCCCTGAAAGGTACCTGATTTAGGGGGAAAAAAAATACCCTACCAATTAGACAAGAACAGTGCTTAGAGGATGAAGTTGCTTGCCCTTGGAACTCCAAATGGCCTCCCAGGGTCAGTGGGGAGCTGCTGTTCTAGGCAGACTGGAGGATCCTGGGAACAGTTCTATAAGGGGATGAGCCCTTTTTCCAGGGAAAAGTAGGCAGACAGCTCGGCTATTTGGTTTCCTTTTGTTGTCACTTAGAAGAACTTCAGCTGGAGTCTGGTCATCTTCTGGCCTCACATTTTACAATTTCCTAGCAAGAAAAGCATGTATGGTTGGGAAATTCAGGAGTTTTAGCTGGTTCTTAAGACCCACTGTACACTCATCTTGGTAAATAGTGGTGTTAAGTATTGTGTTGTTAGTTAACTTGGCCTGTGTATGTAGCTTATCTGCCAAGTGGTTGCAAATGTCTTAAAGACCAAGATGGTGTCTGATACTTCTCTGTTCTCTTCACTAGCATCCAGCTAGCATATTGCACCCTGCTCAATTACCTGTTACACAGAGATCTTCCTTTGGTGCCCAACCACTTCATCAGTCACTGTGGGGGACTAAAACGGGGCAAAGCCTTTTTTCTCAAAGGCTACACTCACGTGTAGGCTGCCTGCAGAACACTCAGATGTATGTTTAACACCAGGGAAGTCAGAGGAAGGAGTAGACCACAATGGTGCACAACCAGGCACTGTTTTTTGTTTGTCACAGCCTTGGATGCACTTTCTATTTTTTGTAATTGGCTCATGTTTTCCAGTATGATCTGGACCACTTCAATTTTCAGTCGAAAATTCACAGAGTGAATGATACAAACCCAGATACATCTTAAGTGGCTGGTACGGAAACTCTGCTGAATTTTGGTATTCATTTCCCCAGTCAACAAATTTCTCTCTATATAAATACTTGTTCAGTTAAACTGCATGTCATAAGGCCTTCCATGCATTCAGCTTCAGGGAGTCTAGGCAGGTATTACAGAAAAAAGGGGGAACCCCCCCGAGAAGTCCCCTGACCCTGAAGAGCAGATACCCCCACACCTGTCACTGTGCATCTAGTCTCTTATAAAGTGGGGTCTTGTTATTTGCTGGCTGGCAGAGGTCTACTTACTACCTGAGAAACATTAAGATAAAGCACAAGGAAGTAAAGGATGATTAAGGATGAAACAGCAAACACTGAGATTTTTTAGGTTAAAATTTTGATCTTGTCTCTTTCCAAATCATGGAATTGAGGCACTTGTCTCTGCTGCAGCCCTCATGCCATCTCAACCTGTCCTCGGAAGGTACCAACAATCTGCTATCTGGTTTCCCACGAGAAGTGTGGAGGAGAGTACTGCAGGTCTGGGTATGAGAGAGTTAAATCTGAGACTGGATTTCCAGAAATCGAGGTAGAGCTTTGTGTCACTGCAAAATAACCTATTCATTAGCAATTCTGCTGCATCATCCTTGGAACTTAAATTCCTATTTTCATCTTGGAGGGTATTTTTGGAAGTCGGTGAATGGTATTAACTTATGCTCTGGAAAAATGGACCGATCCTGTGACAGGTTTAAGAAGCACGGTTGCAGTCAGCCGTTTCCCTTTCAGATGACAGTAAACTCCTTCTGCGTCAGGCTCGCTTATTGTGAGTTTTCTTTTCCTCCCTTCATCACATTCATTATCCCTTGGGCAAGTTGTGTCTGTCCCTCCTGCTACACTCCCTCGCACTACACAGAGGAGCTCTCCTGCAGAGCCTCCAACCAGCTGGAGAGCCATCTTTCTCCCATCCCCCTGTCTTTCCCACCCTGTGGTGAGACCCGTGCCTAATTTTCAGCTCTTCTGTGGTAGTGTGTCATTACTTGAAAGAAAATTAGAAAGCATTTTACGTGGCTTATTACAGATCATTAATTGAAGCGCCATGAAACCCAAGGAATTTATTCTCCCATTGATGTGTGCGTAACTCCTAATAACATTAATGAAGTTGTTTAGAATCAAAGAACCAGCAGGAACCCATAACAGAGGATACATTTTGATCCTGCTTTACAAAGTGACTCACACCCACAGGGCATCAACAAGCATTTTAAATATAATTTTTACAACTCCTTTTTAAAAAGGAGAGCAATTACTGAATATATCATCACAGCACAGTCACGTCCTTCAGTGGGAAGGATGGTAGCTGTTGGTGTGGGACTGCCCCACCCAGGTTGGAAGCTGCAAGCCTTGTCTGAATGGACTTAGGAGGGATCTGGGTGGGAGATTTCATCTGTGGCCGCAGCGCCTGCGCACTTCTCTGGGAGAGCTGCTGGAGCGTTTGGACTCAGCATGACAAAGCTGGAGAAGGCACAGAAGCCATGGGGAGGGGGACCATACCCGCTGGCACCCGCAAGACAGGGAAAAGGAAATAGAGGTGTTTGCTTCACCTGAGCCATATGTACCCTGCTCTACCTGTGTGGTTATTGACAACATGGTTGAAATGAACAGTTGAGGGGTTGGTGGGGGTGTAGTTCAGATATTTGTAAAGCTTTTGAACACTCCAAGGACCCCAAAGAATCTGAAGATGTTGTAGAAACAATCAGAAAATACCCTAAATCTTTCACGTAAAATGCAAACACTAGCAGTTAGAGCTGCACTGTCTCTCACAGTGATTGAATTTGTATGGTGCTTATTTATTCAGTTCATAGCTAATAAAAGGAGATTTCTAACATGCCCCATTTTTGGGTCTGTGTTCCCCCACCCCCACCTCTTCCCAGCTCCTCCTCTACCTCTCCTTCTGTCTATAATACAGCATTAACTTGTACTGATGTTCCTAATGTTTGGAAAATGAGTTCAGTTTGAAGGACAGAGAAGAGATATTTTCAGTTATGTCTGATTTGGATGAGATGGATAGTGTCCTTTCAGTGCCCTCTAGTCTTTCTTAGAAATGTTAAATTTTATAACACTTAGATTAACACTTGTTTGTTTTTAAATGTTGCTTTTTAAAAAAAAATCATGTTTCCTTAAAGAGAGAGATGGAAAACTGTAAATTCACTTTATTAGGGTTTTGAAGTGCTAGTTATAATTGAATTATTTCCCTCAAGGCTGACAGCACCTCACCTAGTTTTTTTCTTGGAATGTGATGGAACCTTGTAAGAACTTTGAGTTCCCTCTACTTTTGTCTGAGGTTGAAAAATAGGTATTCATTTCTGAAATTGTTAATCTAGGTATTCTGAGGAATAAGAATATTCAATATCCCTTTAATCACTGACCCTCATTTCCAACCCTTAATTTTTTCTTAAAGAATAGAGAGTTTTCAAAGGAAGGAAGCAATGCTGGTTATAAACAGATAGAATCCATCTGGCACCATCTAGATAAAAAACAAGCCCCCAGTTCTGTTCATTTACCCTTCACCACAGTGATGCAAACTGGGTCAGGAGTACCCTTGTTTTACAAATGAAGTGCCTGGAGCCTGAGAGGTGAAGCTGGCCTTTTCTCAGGGTCGCAGATCCAGGGAGGGTCAGAGTCCAGACAAGGTGGAAGGATTGAGGGCAGGGGCTGCACAGTACCACCCAGCCCTGCCTGCCTCTGGATCTTATTAGAGGTGGGGGTATGTTGGCCGCATAGGTCATTTGTTCCCAGAGACCCAACATGACTCTCCAGTACCTAACGGAGTGCTTGGAGCATGACAGGCACTCAATGAATGTTTGTTGAATGAGTATATTCTAGAGTCAAAGTATTCATTGTAATTCAGTCCCTCATCCTAATAACTACCCTGACCACTGCCAAATCTATTTTGAAACCCTTTTGCAAGTGAGTTTAGAAATCTGTATGTATATACTTTTAAAATAATGTTGCTAGAATTTACCACCTGTGCCAGCATGGTCAAAGGCCTCTGGTGGCCAAGACTTCAGAAAACCAAAGATGCACATGGAGATACTACATGTGTACTTTCTCTTTGATTTCAGCTTATTTCAAACGGTTATTTTTTTTCCTGACTTTAAAAAATGCATTCATTGTAGAAAATCTAGTGAGCTGTAAAGAAGAAAATTAAAATTTCTCTTAATCACACCATATTGGGATATAAATGTTAAGATGTGTCTATTTCCCCTCTTTGTGTAGGGGATACAGGTCATATGTATATATACATGGTTTTGATCCTGCTTCTTTCATTTCATATTAAATTGTGATCATTTCTAATATAATTAAATAATGACTCCAGAGTTGTCCATTGTATGAATAGATGTAATTTATTTAACCATTCACCATCCTATTACTGTATAAATAAATTTTCTCATATTTTTTAAATAGCATGAAGTAAACATTATGGTATATAAATATTTGCTTACTTCCCTGATTATTTCTTGATAAAAGAATTAATAGATTTGACTAAGTGAAACTGTGAAGTTTCTTTACATGGAAAAACCCTAAGTAAAATTCAAGGTGAAGAAATCTTAAGAAAAATATTTGCCACAAATACATTAAAATTCTTAACACCCCATGACCTGGTTTCCTTTCTTTCAGCATAATTTTTTTTCACATTTTCATGACCAGGCACTCACTCGAATTTCTTAACCATCATACTAGTAACTCATCTGTTATCTCATTTGATTTCCACTGAAATTCTCCCAGATAAACGTAATAGTTCTTTGCCCACGTGCTTGATACCATGTGGTGGTATCTGTCCTCCTCTCCTGCGACTTTCCAAAGATCAACTAACTCTTGCCATTACATCTGACTTGAAAGTCCCTGAATAACCTCTGTACATATATTTCTCTTGGAAACAACTTAAAAGTAAATAATTCAAATACTGTGCACATGCCAAGCCCTGAAGGGACTATTTCACAGTGTGATGTAGCCCTGTCATTGAAAAACCTCCACTGAACGTGGAGACACGACATGCCCCAAGATAAGTGTTAGAAACTGGTCATTTCTATTGAGTAACTCTTACCCACTTTCCTCTCTGTTTTCCATAATTTGTGCAACTTCATTGACCTGTACATTCAACACACCTCAGTCACCCATTACCCTTGCACGTCAGTGATTTCAGTTAATATGGTATGATTGTGTCATTCCCCGAAGGTTTTACCCAAATGGTCACCATGGTGGCAAGATTTCTCTCTTTTTTGTTCACCATTGTATCCTTAGCCCTCCCAATAGAGCCCAGCTCATAATACGTGTTCAGCTGGTATTCACTGGATGTATGAACAAAATGTATGCATCTTTTCCTTCAAGTGGAGACTGCCAGCAGTTATACTGGGTAGATGATAAGTGTAATCAGTTCACAGTGGAGATTATCACGGGCAGGGGCTTTAGTTCAAACGTCAGACCAGCAGAGGTTCAAATCCTTTGTCTGCAGTTTTCCAGCTTTGTAACCTTGGGCACGTTAATTAGTTTCTTTGAGACTGAGAATCTTCAGCAGAAAACCGTGGATAACAACCTACTCTGTTGGGTTGTTGATAAGGATGAAGTGGGGTCGTTTATGTAAAGCTCAACATAGTACCCGGCACATAGCAAGTGTTCAGTAAACTTACTATTTACAAATATTTTCCCCTTCCCTTCCATCCCTTAGTACTGTCAAACTACAGCCTGTTCTCAAGGATACAGAAACCGAAACCGATTCATGATGAAGAACCACATACAAGCTTTGGAGACAGACCTGGCCCTGCCAGATGTATGTTTCTTAACTCCTCTGCACTTTAGTTTCATTATCAGTTGAAGATATATAACATGACCCATTGCACAGGGTTACTATGGGGATGAAACAAGATAATGTACACAAAGTGCCTGTAGTATATGCAGTAAGTGCTCTTCTCCCCTCTTTTGTCTTTATTCAATTAGACCACCCCTCTGATTTTTCTGCCAAGCCTGTACGTCTCTCCAATCCAGTGTTCTTCAGTTTACTTTGATGTGACACACAGAATTTCATACATTTTTACATCATAACCGTATCACAGGCCTGTGTGATTGAAAAAATTTTTTTCACCGAATTCTGCTATGTGTGATGCCTGTGTGAGTTTGCTAGGGCTGCCATAACAAGGAACAGCAGTCTGAGTGGCTGAAACAACAGAGCTTTATTTCCCACGGTTCTGAAGTCTGGACTGAGATCGAGGTATCAGTAGTGTTGATTTCTTCTGAGGCTTCTCTCCTTGGCTTGCAGGTGGCCGTCTTCCCTTTGTCCTCACACGGTCTCTCCTCTGTGCAGGTCCTGGTCTCCTCCTCTTATGAGGACCCTAGTCATACTGGATTAGGATCATATCCTAGGACCTCATTTCAACTTAATTACGTCTTCAAGAGTCCTATCTCCACATACAGTCCCGTTCTGAGGTTGTACTGGGAGTTAGGACATTGACGTGTGAAGAGGGGGGAGGGCACGTTTCAGTCCATAACAATGAATGTGTTTGATATTTTTCTTTTCTTTCATTAAAGAAGATGCTGGGCACAACCAACTGAGTTGAATTTTGTGATCTACTAAATTGATTACGGACCACAGACTAAAAGGCACTCCTGTGGTGGGCTGTGTTGGTTTACCAGGTTAGTGTGAAGTTGGCACTAGCGTTGGGACTTGCCTTTAAATTGCAGAGACACCCCCAGAAGCTCAAAACACAAAAGGGAGAGTAAGATCAGAGCAGGCAGCCTTCTGCAAACATTTAGCAGTTACCTTAGCTCAGGGGTCGGCACACTTTTTCTGTAAATGGCCAGACAGTAAGTGTTTTTGGCTTTGTGGGCCCTGTGGTCTCGGTTGAGACAACTCTGCTTTTGTATCATGGCAGCAGCCAGAGACAATACAGAGACTGATGAACGTGGCTGTGATCCAGCACAACTTCATTTATAGACTCCAGAATCTGAATTTCTTAGAATTTTCATATGTCATAAGATATTCTTTAGATTTTTTTTTCTTACAGTCATTTAAAAATGTAAAAACCATTCTCAGTTGCTGGGTGGGCAAAAGCAGTCGAATCTGACCCGCCTTTCTGGTAGGGGCTGAGTCGTCTAGCTAAAAGACCCTCAAGGAATTGGCCTGGATGCCTTTCCTCAGTTCAGGTACATACTTCACTGATTCTCATATTTGACTCTTCTGATTTATCTATATTTTCGAGTGGACAATCTCTGTGACCACTCAAAATAAAAAGTTATTTCGAAAGCCAATGTTATTTTCTCACCAGAGAGAGCTTTAACTGGGGATGTGGAAAAACTTCTTAAATGACCCATAAAATTGTCTTTGTCAGATGGTGAAGTTAAAAGTAGAGTTAGCATCAGAAAGTCTGCACAGAAACAACAAAGTTTAATCTAACCTGTCTCCTTTGGGAAGCTAGTTTTTCCAGGAAATGGAATTGCCATTCTTTGACTGCCTTAGCCCCGAGTGTCTGCCTGCTGCCTGGAAGAATCCCACATCTCCATAGCCCCCTCATACACGGATCCTCTCCCAACTCAGAACGCAGGCCACGGTGAGGCAGTCTCTCACTTCCTGTGAAGGCTACCCGCAGTCCAGGATGCCGTGTCAGTGGCCACGTAACTCTGCCTCCCAGAGGCCCAAGAGACCAGAGCCATCTGAGGAAGCCAGAGTCTGGCCATATGGTTTCTGCATCCCATGGGGTTTGTTTCAGTGGTAGCCGGAGCAGTGGTGCAGAGCTCATGTCCAGTGATGATGGGTCGCCCCTGCACAGACTGACCAGAAGGTGGAGGTCAGGCTGCCCTCAGGACTGGGGGACAGAATCTCCTCTCCATTCGTGCGATGCTGGCTACTCTGAGGAGGTCAGGACTCTGTCCTGTAACCATGTGTTTTCCACAGTGGGAATCTGCAGAGCCCGGAAATGGACAAAGGCAGGAGTGGTGTCCTGGGAGTAATTTTCAGTATTTCAGACTGTCGGGTGAAAACAACACATTTATCCACAGCAGGGCTGCAGAGACAAGCTGAACTGCTGTTGCTCTGTAGTGAGGACCGAGCTGATTTCTCGGGGTGACTCTGAAGGGGGAGTGTGGAGCACCTACTGTGTGCCACATAGAGAAACCACCTTTATCCCAAGTCTTTCCCATCAGAGATGCTGCAGACTATAAACTGAGGCCCCAAGAGGTTTTTAAAATTGATGTGAAAAAATTGGGCTTGAATATCCAAATTTTCACTTTAAAAAGTCAGTCAGATAAAATTAAAATGATTTGTGTTGCTTTATTTTGAAACTGTTTTATTTTGTGCCATTCTAACGTGTAATAATAAAATAGCTTTGACATGACAGTCATCTTGAGTGAATTTAAAAAACCCAATGAAATGAAATGGCACTTTTAGTCTTTTAGCAAAGCAAATTTTTGAATTATCTTGCTGAAATTAAATTGCTGTGCTCTCTTGCTTTCAGTACTTTTAAGAGCTCTGTTTTGTCTCTGGTTTCACTGCATTAACCACTGAGAATTTTTTTTAATTGAAGGATAACATTTGTATAGAAAAGTATACAAATTGCCAAGTGTACTGATAATGAATTTTCACAAAGTGAACACTCCTCTGTAACCAGGAACCAGATGGAGAAGGAATGTCACCCAGACTCGAAAGCCCCTTAGACCTCTCTCCTGTCCCTAAACACCCCTAGTCCCACCAAAGGTGACTGATATGGCATGATTTCTAACATAGGTTGATTGTGTCTGTTTTGAGCTTTATATAAACAAAATGTTAGGGATGTATTCTGGTGTCTGTCCCAACATTACATTTGGAATATTAATCCATATTGCCATGGGTTGTAGTTTGTTCATTCTCATTGCCATGTAGTATATTGTATACCTATACCAAAATTTATTTAACCTTTCTATTCTGCGTGGGCTTTTGGGCTGGTTCCAGTTTCAGGCTATTGCAGACAGTACTGCTAGGAACACTCCCGTACACGTCAGTGGATGAGTATCGTTAATATCGCTGTAGGAGAGAGTCCTTGATGGTGAGATCCTGGATCATAGGATGTAAGTATGTTCAGTTTTAATAGATACTGCCAGGTTTCCAAAGTGTCTTTATCAGTTTACACTCTCACCAGCACTGTATGAGAGTTCCAGTGGCTCCATGTCATACCCAAGACCGTGCGGTTTTTGTCTGTCATCTTGGCCTGTCTTGTAGGTGTGTATTGGCAAGGTGTTGTGGTCCTAACTTATTTTTGTTTGATCACTAAACTAGAGCATCTTCTTATATGTTTATTGGCCATTTGGATTTCCTTTTCTGTGAAATTTCTGAAGTATTTGCCCATTTTTATATTGGGTTATCTTTTCCTGAGGGATTTGTAGGAGTTCTTTGCTGGATATATGTATTGCAATAATCTTCTCCCCTATGTGGCCTACCTTTTGATCCTTTTGATGTCTTTTGATAAAGACATTCTTAATGGTGTCCAAATTATATTTTTCCTTCATGGTTAACACTTTCTTGTATTCTATTTTTTGAAAATCTTTACCTATCACAAAGTTAAAAGGTATTCTTTGTGTTCTTCTAAGAATTTTATTTTACCTTTCACGTTTATTTCCTCCATCCACCTGAAATTGTGTTTTACATGTAGGGTAGAGATTAAGATGCATTTTTTTCATATGGATACCCAGTGTGTTCATTCCCTAGAGTTGCTGTCACACAGTACCACAAACTGGGTGGCTTAAAACAACAGAAATTTATCCTCTCATAATTCTGGAGGCTAGAAGTCTGCAATCAAGATGTGGGCAAGGTCGTGTTCCCTCTGAAGGCTCCAGGGAAGAATCTTTTCTTGCCTTGTCCAGCTTCTGGTGGCGCCCAGTAATCCTTGGCTTGCAGCTGCATTGCTCCCATCTCTGCCTCCATTGTCACATGGATGACTTCCCCTTGTGTCTCTCTGTCTAAATCTTCTTATAGGGCACCAGTCATATTGGATTCAGGGCCCACCCTAATCCACTATAACCTCGTTGTAACTAATTACATCTTCAATGACCCTATTTCCAAATAAGGTCACATTCTGAGGTACTGGGGGTTAGGACTACAGTATATCCTTTGAGGGGACACAACCCACAACAGCCAGTGAACCCAGCACCATTTATTGAACTTGAGTGTCATCTTGGTTGTAAATTAGGTGACTATCTATCTAGGTCTATTTTGGGGCATTCTTTTTTGTTCTATTGATCTTATTGCCTATGATACAAATTCTACACTGCCTTAATTACTATTATTTTATGATGAACCTTGGCATTCTGATAGAGTAAGTCTTCTAGCTTTGTTGTTCTTCAAGATTATCTTGGTTTGTGGCACTTAGCATTTCCATACAAATTTTAGAATCTGCATGTCAATTTCTGCCAGAAAAAAAAGAAACACCTGCTTTTTTTTAAAAAAAAATGGCATTGCATTGAAGAATTTGGGGCGAGCTAACAACTTTAAAATATTGAGGCTTTCAGTCCATGTGCATGGCAAAATACTCTTATTTAGGTCTTTAATTTCTCTCAATAATGTTTTTTTAAATAATTTTTAGTATTAAGATCTTTTACATCTTTTAATGGACCTATTCCTATAAAATAGGAACAAATATTGTTCCCCAAAAATGGATATTTCTTGATGGAGATTTGTTTTGATGAAATAAAAAGCAGAGGAAGAGAAGAAAAGCTTCTACTGAGTTTACTAGTTCACATCATTAAGGATTTTCCCTCGTTTGCCAAGCTTAGCAAAAGGCTAAGATTTATGTCGAGGTCTCACTGGCTCCAAATAAGAGCTGGGTAGATAAATTAGTTATCTCTTCAAAAATGCCTTTTTTACAAGAGGCGAAATGATTGAAAATGTGGGGTTCTTGGATGTTGGTAAAACAGGTCCTCAACAGAGGAAAGGTGGAGGTGTTGAGTCACCCATGTTACCACATGGAGAACCTGAAGACAGGCTGGCAGAGATGTTGAGAACAAGTTGCAGATACTGGATGGGGGTAGGGGGTCTAGGTCTGGGGTTTTTGATGTTCTTAGGACATTAGGGTTCCCCAGAAATGTCAAGTGAGCCAGAAGGACGGCAGAGGTAGTGAACCAGAGCTGTTCTATTCCACTTTTATCTAATACATGGGAGTGTAGCGGAAGCGTTGGAAATACACGTGTACTTGTGTCTGGGTGTGAATACACAAGGTTCCTGTACTGAAGAAAAATAGCTTAAAGACTACTAGACCAGATATTCTTTAACATTCCATTCAGCCCCAGGATTGTGGGATTTTAATATCATAGCCAGCCTGCATTCCAGGGGCTCTGCACACATCATTGTTAACCCTGATCTTGGCAGCACTGCAGTACTGTATGTTTATCACGGGCCTCCCAGGAGCCACTGCAGAATGTCTACTTGAAGGGCCTTGAGAGTGGTAATCAGGTTGCATGTGAGCTCAGGGACTTGTCCAGCAGCTGCACATGCATCATAGCAAAACACCATTTCCGTTCAGACTGTGGATTACAGATTGCTCGAAATAGCTTCATTTATAAGGGAAATCAGAATTAATTCAAGTATACTACAAACAAGAGTCTCTGCTTTATTTTTACCTGATACCTAAGTGATATGGTCACCTTACAGAAACTCATGCCAGAGAGAAAGATAAACATGATTATTATAGATATATACTTCATTCCCCTAAGCCTTATAGAAGCAGAATATTTTTTCCTCCTGATAGTCAACTAATTATTCCAGTGGCATTTACTTCATTTATTTCTTTCCCAAATAAACCCTCAGCCTAGAGATTTAAACATAACAATCATCATCACTACTAATAATATGTATGTATCTTATATATGCATAAATATTATATTTATATATTATATATGCTACATAATAAATAATTATTACTATGTGATGGAGGAAGAGGATAAATATATCACTACTTTCTTACTGCTCGGGGGTTGATGGAGATTTCGGGGAGCCCTAAAGCCCTGCCCTGTCCAACCCCTCCCACCACCCCTTTGTGTGACTCCACCCAATTTGTGCCAATGGGCCCAAAAAATATACCTCAGAGCCACCTCTGGGGCAACTGAGGATAAGCTCATTTACTTGTCTGAGGGTGCCTTGCTCCACCGTGAGCCCGAGCCCCCTGGTCCTAGCAATGGCTTGTGGGACAGGAGCAGTGGCCCTTCGTAGTCCGACCTTCCTGCCCTCATCCTGTGTGCAGTAACTCCCTCGTGCGGCGGGGTACCCCCCAGCCTCATCTCTTTGTCTCCTTATTGCTCTTCCTCCCCTTTCCTTCTGCTCTTTACTCCTGCCCCAGCAAGTAATAAAACAACAACCATAGCCTTGCTCAAGTCTCCCCAGCTTGCAGCGGTGAAGCTAGAAGAACTAGGGCCCCTGCAGGCAGAGAAAGCAGATAGGTCAGTGATTCCTTCTCAGTGCACCCCTCTCCCTCCCGCCTGAAGAGCAGGAACGAAGGCCACAGGCAGTCCTAACACAGGCCCAGTTTCCTAGGGAACTTTGTGTTTGCTGCTTCCCATCTCCCTCCCTTGCAACTGGCTTTGTTTGTGCACTTGCCTGTTTAATGTATTATCCCGCCATTTCCCGCCATTTGGAACTTTAGTTTTTCGGACAATTGACTTTGGACTTGCAGAGAACACTGCAGCCTGCCCGGTGGCACAGGACAGCCGTAGCCACAGGAGAGCTGGGAGGGGAGGGGAAGTCACCCTCCCTGGCTCCTCATCTTTGTTTTTGAAAATAGGACAGCAGAGCCATTCCTTCACAGGCAGGCTCTACAAGTGTGCCGGCCTTCTCATCAGCCTGCACCCTCTAGAGGAGGACGTGAATCCCCATTACAAAACTTCGGTAATTTGGTCACCAAGGTGAACACAAAAGGATAAAGCCGTCTGAATGCACCAGCATGACTAGGTGAGCCTCTGTGCTAGGCAGGTGGCCAGGCAAGGGGTCAATGGTTCAAAGAGAAATTTAGAGTAAGTTCCTGGCCTCAAGAAGCTGTTTCTTTCCTTTGAAGCAGGTGGTATGGTAAGTTCTCCAGTAGAGGTATAAACAGAGATGAATTCCAGTGGAGGAAATTGGGCAGGAACTTTGGGGAGGGATTTGTACAGAGTTGGACTTGAGGAGTAGGTGGAGTTACCGTTCTTGCAGGTGGAGAAAAGGGCGTGTAAGAGGGAAGAAACAGGGCAGGTGCTTGGTAAGCCTGGGCATGAGGGAGGAAGAAGAAATGGAAGATAAGGCCGAGGTGGGTTGGGAATGATGGTGGGTGGCTTTGAGTGCAAAGCTGAGGAGTGTGAGTTTGTGTAAGTCATTGGTTTTTCTAGCAGTGTCACCACCCTGAGATTCCTAGGGGGTGGCTTAGAGGCACTGCAGGGCAAAGGTCCAGAGCAGCTCCTTTCCCCTCCATCTTAAGAGTGTTCCCGCTAGTATACCATTCACTTACCTAATTGATCAGTCTCAGGTACTCACTTGAGCACCTCCTACACACCTAGCTCTGTGCTAGGTTCTACTGAAAGACCATGGAAGGTTTTGAACCAGTCAGTGACATGGTACCAAGAGCCCCTGAGTTATAATATTGTCTCTGCCACCCACAAATCATAAATCCTTACGCACATACCTGGCCATGCCAGACCAGTTTCTCCCCTGTGAAGTGCAGGGTTGGGCTGGTAAGTTGCTCGTAGCTGAGACATTCTAGGACCAACATGATCAGTGCTGTAATCCAGAGCTTTCCTGTGTGTCAACAGAGTGGGAAAAGGAGAGACCAGAGGCAGAGGAGCCAGTTAGGTGGTGACAGCAGGAACTTCTGTGAGGCATCTTAAGAGTCTGAGTGAGGCCTTTCAGGTATTCATTCAACAAACGGAATACTCAGTGCCAGCCACTGTGCTGAGCATTGGGAATATGGCAGCAACCTAAACAAAGTCCCTGCCCTCAAGGCGCTTTCTATCTAGAGGGAAGCAGTGGGACTGGGAACAAGGGTGATAGATCAAGAGATGTAGTCTGAAGCTCATGACAAGGGCTGACAGTTGGAACTGTGGATGTATATGAGGTACCCAGGAAGAGAAGGCCAAAAGATTTGGAGGGAGAGAGAGACCTGAGGTGATGGAACCTAAGGAACATTCTGTGGAAAACCAACTAGTGTTCACTCCATGATAGAAAACACTTTCTTCATCAAACCAATGCAACAAACCTATCCCCTAGAATATCCTGTTATGGCTGAGAAGCTGTGACACCCTAAAGAGATAATGTCTATTTATTTTTGTTTTCTTTTGTTTTTTGTTTGTAGGGGTTTGGGGGGGGTAATTATTTATACATATAGTTTATTTATTTGTGGTGGTACTGGGGATTGAATCCAGGACTTCATGCATACTATAACCTTCACTGAGCTGTAACCCCCACCCCCACCAATAATGTCCATTTACACACCCAGTTCTCCTTGACCACGTCACTCCTGTATATGAAGCAAAATTACACCAAAGCCATATATGGTTTTGTATCATAGTAGGTCTATTTAATTTCCTCAGGAGGGTCTTTAAAAAGTACCAATGATATGGGAAAATGGTATGGGCTGCTGCCTAAGCTGCTAGCCCCTCAAATCTTTTCCAAGACCAGCTGTCTCTCTCCCATTCATTTATTCACATTCTCTCTATTTCCCTTTTCCTCAAGTTACTGGAGTGGATCCAGAAGCAGATTCTGAGAGCCTCAAGCCTTTTTCTTATTTACCCATCAGTAATTACATATCACAGGTTGTTTTCCCTGTTAGAGTCTGAGGCTGAGCAATTAGTCCCCCATGGTCTTTGCAGGAAATGACATCCATGTGACTTCTGTGGAAGGCAACCATTGACCACTCTGGTTAAAAGAATTTGGAAAGCATTCAGCACTTCCTCTGGTTGATCATTTAGACTCACTGATTTAGAAAGCTTTTGGAAATGTGCAATATGAATCATGGTTTTCAGAACCGGAAGTACTACTGGATCAGCACCCAGAACAAAACAGGCCTCTGCACTCTTGCTCTGGTCTTTTGATGCACTGTGTGGCTAAGCATTGTGCCTTGGCATTCTGTTCCTTTTATAATGATTTATGGGGACTGATTAGTCAGCATGCTTTCTAGCTGCAGATAACTGACAGCCCAACTGAAGGAGGACTGAACAATAAGAAATCTATTAGAAGTCCAGTGGTCAGCAGACTTCAGGGTTGACCAGATGCAGTCACCCCCATTCTGCTTCCTTGTGCTTTTTCTGTCTTTGCCTTCTTCTGTGGGCCAGCTTTGTCCTTCACTTGGAGCAAGATAGCTTGGAAGTCCTTGGCATCTCATCCCACACAGCATTCAGAAGGGGGGAATTTCTCCCAGAAGAATGAGAAGCTCCCAGCAATACGTTCATCTCATTGACCGATAGGGTCACATGCCTATTCTTGAACCAATCACAGGCAAGAGGAGTGGATTTCCCTTAGATCAGTGCATCTCAAACTTCAGTGTGTGCACAGATCACCTGGGGATCCCGTAAAATAGCCTCTGGTTCAATAGGTTTGGGGCGAGGCCTCAGAGCTGACATTTCTCAGAAACTCCCAAGTGGCGCTGATGTTGCCACTGGGCACACTGCAAAGCCGTAGACCATTCAGGCCCCACCCTCCAGCTGGGGGTGCTGTCGCCTGCCTGTGAGGCACTGTGGCTGAAGAAACAAGGGGGACCTATTAGGAAGAAGGAATGGCCCCACACAGACGAGAGCTACATTAGAGATGCTTGTGTCCAGTGCATAATGAGAATGTTGCCTTTAAACCAGGAGCCACACAGAGTCTATGATATGTATTAGAAGCAAAAAGTACATGCAGTGCCAGGGTCGTTGAGTGGGAACACCTGTAAGCATCTTATTATTTATTCATGAGGATGTATACATTGCAGTTCTTGAAACAAAAGTTTAAATAGTCACACTGCCCTCTTCATTATCATTCAGCTATTTTTATGAAATACCATGTATTTAGTGTTCTTAAAGGAGTAGATTCAAATGAAATGGATATGAGTGTTCTTAAGTATAAAAAAAGTGTGCCAAGTCCAGCCTTTGTTCTCTGAGTGGCTATCTCATCAGTCTTAGTTACTGGGAGGGAGGAGGGGTACACCCCCACTCGTCCTAAGAGTCGCTTGACATGACATTGGGCATGAAAAGTGCCGCCTGCCAGTGGTGAATTTCTGCCAAAGTAAATGGTCACAGTGCCCTTATGTGTGGTTTTCAGTGGAGAAAATCATTATGCTCTCTTCATTTGAAAAGGAAGAACTATTCTGTTATTTTTGTGTGTGTTTTTCTTGGGAAAAGACACTGAGTCCTGAGCTGCAGCTATTTTGGAAAAAACAAGGCTGATAAGACCAAAGGACCAGCGTCCATCCTGAGGCTGCTCCGTCACGCACTCAGTGGGGCCCAGAGTGGAATATGCAGCCAGGTGTTGAGTAAACCATCCCAGGATGGTCCCTTTGTTGGGGTTGCGTGACCATCTCTGACCTCATGTGCAAAGACATCACTGAGGATGTCTTGACCTCCTGCTCTTGGATCCACAGCCTCACATCTGTGAGACCTGGGGGAAAGCAGAGCAGCTCTTACTAGGGGGCCTCACCTGCATGGGTCACCAGAGCGCCTGTCCCCAGGGAACCACTGGCTATTCCCTGACTGCGCAAAGGCCCTGACAGTTTGAGGGACTCTCAGCTCCTCTGGACTAGCTGGGAAAGCTTCTAGACTCGAAGCTCCACCAAGGCAGGAGTTGTGCTCCTGTCACACTGGTGCCCTCCGTGTGGATGGACTGGTTGAACAGCCAGTCTGTTCCCAGGAGATGTGTCAGCGGTGCTGACCAAGGAAAATTGAAAAAAGGGAACATCTTGTTGCCTGACTTCAGTAATGTATGATCTAAATATACAATGCTTGGCTGTCCCATCTACGTATTTATGAGCTCATGGGCTGCCAAAGAGAGATGAAATGATATTACTACTAGCTGAGCCCGTGTAGGACAAGCAAGACTGCACTATTATTCATCAGCTGGTTCAGGAGGCAGTGCTGACTGAGTATCTACCCGCTGTGTGTGCTGTGCAGCCATGAGAGGAATAAACAAATGGGGAAAAAAATAGATCCTCCACTTACAACTTTAAAGATTTAACAACTTAAAAAATAGGATACTCTAAGTGCATTGAAAGTATCTATAGTAAATGAAATATAATTTCTAAGAAGAGAAAAACAAAGAAGGGTAAGATAATATAATACCAAATTGGGAAAGTCAGGGTTGAAAGGGCTCAAGAAAAGAATGAGAAACATGGGGACTTGTGACCTGGGGTCCATCATTGGAATTTGGAGGGGGCGATCTGTGAACGTGGATAGGGAAAAAAATAATCTATTTTCACTAATCCTTAACTGCAACCTAATATTTCTATTATGGAAGTAATATTAGTCATTTGTCACCAGTAGAAATTTTGGATAATTTCACAGTACATTAGTTACAGGTATCCTGAAATATCATTTATGCCCAACAGTACTTCAAAATTATGTAGTTATTAGGCTTTTGCGAGAATGTATCTAAATATTGAAAGAAGCCCTTCATAATTTTGTTCTGTATTTTGCTACCTAAATATCAGTATACTTCGTTTGAATCCTAAGCATTTTATGTGTTAATTTCAAGCACTTAGAAGCATTATTTTGAGAAACGTGTCTCTAGACTGTTTTGGCACAGAAAAGGTAAAATCCCACCCTTAGAAAATGGCAAGACGTCCTACCGGTGCCTGTGGGACAGGAGACACTCAGAGAAGGGTCTGGCGTGCCTGAAGGCTGAGGCAGGACAGGTAGCTGGGCGCTGCAGCATCTGATGGGAAGATGTGGAGACAGAGCTGCAGTGCGCGGGAGTCCTGGGCTGACGTACTTTCACAGGTGAACTTGTACAGGTGATGGGAAGCAGTAGAGGTGTTTCCGCCTAGGCGGTAAGTTGTGTTAGGAAGGATGCTTTGCAGAGCCACGAGCGTGGGATTGAAAGGGAAGAAACTGGAGACCGGGAGATGGGTTTCTGCAGAGGGTGGTGCTGACTAGATAGAGTGTGGTGACGAGAGTGGAGAGAAGGCAGTGAGTTCCAGGGCGGCCGTGGGACTAAAAGGGCAGTTGGGCCAGGGTTTCCAGCGGAGGTGAGCAATCCTGGCTTAGGCTGCAGGGCCGTGTAACTGGGAGAATGATGATAGCTCCTCACCCTCCCTGAGGGCTTCCCGCGGGCCAGATGCTGTTCTAAGCCTTTCCATGTCATTTATATGTCAATAAATTTATATCATTTAATGCTCATAACAACCCTGTGAGGTTGGTATGATAATCCCTATTTTTCAGATAATAAAGTGTTAAAAAGAAAGGCAAGGGTCTCACAGCCAGCAGGGGAGAAGGAAGTGTGTTACTGAAAGAAATAGGGAAGAGGAATTAGTTTGGGGGAGAAAAAGTTCATGAGTTCAGTTTTAGATACCTTTGTGTTGTTCTCTTGTCTTCACTTATTTTAAAGGACTTAAAAATTCAAATAAAGTATAAGCACAGTTGCTGGTTTATTTCCTTGTTCGGATTGTTATTTATTTGTTATTAATGAGCACTGAGTTAATTTGTAAATTGGTTTCATCTTTCCTGTGAAAAACAAAGAGAAATGTGGCAGTAAGATTTTGGGACTTTGACGGGTACCCAAAACAAGGAAGACGTTGTGGTTTCCAGAAAGGAAATACAGTACGTATTAAATTATGTTTGTCTAATGATGCATTTTTTTCCTTTTGTTGTGGTATTTTTCAGGACCAGTCCAGCAGCTGTATTAGAAGACATGTGGTGTATATAAAGTTTGTGATCATTGGGGGAAATTTTGGTGAGTGTCACTGCATTTATTTCAGATACCTTGTGATGTCAATGGTGCTCACAAAGGGAAGCCACATGCATCTTTTAAATCTGTGCTGCACTTGGCAAAATGGGTTTTGTAATTAAATGTGACATCCAGTTGGTGTTTTCTGACAGTATGACCTTTTTTCTTGTCATTGCTGATGTTATTAAGCGATATGGGGTTTTCTAAGATTTAATAAGCTTTTAGGAAAGCTTCCAGATGCAGGAAAAAAAAATACCCTGAACTATTTAGCTTATGTCCTAAGCCACCCGTGGAATATGAGACCAAAATAAACTCACAGACCAAAAGAATAAAAACATGTTTTAAAGTCCAAAGCAGAGAGATCCTTCTGGTCTGTATGTGGAAATGAGAGAGAAACAGACAGGCTGCTTGGGGACTGGGACATGAGAGGGCGTGAAGGACCCAGCATGCCTGGGGCCCAGCCCACCAACTAGCCTAACAGCGGCCAGAGAGACCAGGAACATTAAATTCAGCAATCACCCAGAAGACCTTGCTGGCAGTAGTCAAAAGGACAGTCTTTAGGGTCAGGAGACTGGGATTAAAACTCAAGTTCTGCACTTATTGATTGTTCCGTAACCTCTCTGAGCCTGTTTCCTCATCTGTAAAAAGAGGCTTCTAGTGTTCCCTATCTCGTGGGTTTGTTGAGTGGATAAAGTGAGCTAGGTAGTGCTGGGCAGTGTGGCTGCTCAGTAAAGCACTGATTCTTCATAACAGAACAGCCTGGTTTGGAAACTGGACATTTGCCATTGAGGTCAGGCCAGCAAGAGGTGTGAGGATCTTCCACGTGCTTTCCCATTTGCTAGCAGAAGGGACATCACAGCTGGTCACCACGGTCCCTCCTCCAGCATCCCCTCCATAACAATCGTGGAAGCCCGAGATATTTGCTATCCTCTCTAACCCTGCCAACCTGTTCTTAGTCCAGCTTAGCTGATTTAATTCCCTTCCTGCCACTTTTGCAGTCAGGTGCAGTCACGTTCTTGGGGCTTTGTTCCGTTTGGGAGTTAATGTTGTTCTGAACCAAAATGACAAGAAGAAAAAGACGGGTGGGGAGGAGATGGTACCCTTGCCCTGGGCCTCAATTACCATGTTGAGGTTTTCTTTTCCAAACTCTCTTTGGACTTTTTTGTCTTTGCTTATCATGCAGCCTTCATAGAGATCCAGTTATTGGACAGAAATTTTTGAGGTTTGACTTAAGGACTTGGCTTTGAGTGGGGCATTTACCTGTGATCAGGGAGAATCAGCCGTGTCACTGCAGATGGGCTGAGGTGTCTGGAGGTGACAGCCCTCCAGTTTCAGGGTATCAGAGAGATGAACGTGGCCTCGGGGGCTGACTGGCCCCATCTCTCACCAGCCAGTGAAAGTCTCTTCTACAGAATCCATGACAGAGGGGAACCCAAATTCTCTCAGAGATGAGGGACTTGCTGCTGCACAGGGGAGCTTACTCTAATTAAAAGGTGATTTAGGGGCCTAGGGAAATTATAGAGGGTGAGAAAATTGTCCTAGATCTTGATTGTAGTGGTATTCATACACCTGTAGGCTTTTGTAAAAATTTACAGAAATAGACAAAAAAAGGATGAATTTCACTGTAGTTAATTAAACCTTTATTTTTTTTAATGGGGAAAAAATGAGCAATTAGACAAATACCTGGACATTAGCTCAAATTGTTAAAGAGAAAGAAAAAGAGAAGGAAAGAGGGAAGAAAAGCAGTCTGGTCCTTTTATTGAGCTAAATATGTGCTCAGAAGGACAGACACTTGGTCTTCTTCCTTCCTGCCGTTTCGGTGTCTGGACAGTGCCCAGCACAGAGAAGTCCTGGGATAAGTATTTATTGAGTCACCACTGCCCTTAGTCACTTTCTAAGCAGAGACAACTGCACTCACTTTCCCACACACCAGCGCACCAGATATCTGAAGACCCTCTCCTTCCTCATTCATCTTCTCTGGGCTGAACTTACCACCTCCCATTCTTTGACTCATTGTCTGCTAGTGTTATTTTCCTACCCCTCCCCACCCACTGACTCTTACAAAGTCCCCTACAAAAATGGAGCGGTGCTTAAAATGCCGCCCCAAGGTGGTCTGGCCCGGGAGGAGTACAGTGGGTCCTCACTTCTATAGCTGATGTTAACAGACACCAGCCCTCATCTTCCTCCTGAGTGCCTGGTAATGGATCGTGGAGAATTTCTTAATCATAGTCTTCTAAGAATGGAGCTCCTAAAAGTAGGGAGGTTAGCAGTCCAAGAGATCGGGTGGCAGCAGATTCATCCTCTTAAGTGTCTTGACTGAAATGAGGCCAGGCCCTGCCACCCCTAGCTTGAGACAGCAGTCGTGCTGTTTATAAATCTTTGGGGTAGTACTGAACTACAGATCCTGATTCTTCATTATGGGTCAAAGATAGTCAGAAATTCTTTAAGTTAAACTTGTAGGTGCTTGAAAAATCTAATTTCCCCCACCCTGGCCATGCCAGGGGGAGGTATATGAATACATAAATATACAGAGAGCAGTAGTTCTCAACCTGGCTCGATTTTGTCCTCCCAGAGGACATTTAGCAATGTCTGAAGACATTTTTGGTTGTCAGCCAAAAATGACAGGGAGGGTGTGTGCTGCTGGCATCTAGTGGGTGGAGGCTAGGGACACTGCTAAAGACCCTGAAAGGCACAGAACACGACACACACACGTGCACGCAGGATGATCCAGCCCAAGATGTCAATAGTGCTGAAGCTGTAAAACAGATACAGAAATAATTTTTTTATTTTAGTGTCTAAAATACTCATTATTTTGAAAGTTTAAAATTGTAAATATTTTGACATTTAATTAAGTGTAAATATATAACTAGAAAACATAAAGAGGTTTGCTCACAGAATCACAGAGCTGAAAGGGCTCCTATGAGGCTACATTACCCCTGACTCCAAGCAAGAAGTGATCTGTGAATTCAGACAGATGGGTGTCTGAAGGCTTGTACCAAGAACTGTCCACTAAAGCTAAAAGCGAGACTCATACAACTTGATCCCAGCATTCGCACAAAAGAGGTTGTTTCATATTTTAAATTTCAGCCCCGGCTTCTTCAGATGTGTTTGTCTTCAGATGACCTCTGAGATGAAACAATATTTCAATCTGGGCTAGTCCTTCCTTTTGAATCAAGGGTGTGTGATTCTGGTGTGATGAAAATATGCCTAGGGAGGAGAGAGATCTCATTACAGATGATTGAGATTGGGTATTTTGGTGCACAGGGCTGTTTATTTGCATCAGTCTCCTAGTGACACTGCAGTCTGGTTTAACCGTGAGTCGTTGAGAGTTTGTGCAGCCCAGTATGGCTACATTTGCTGAAGCAGAAGATTAAAGCAACATATGTCAAGTTGTGATATAGGACAAGCCACTTGAAAGGGCTTTAATTATAGGGCCTATTTCGGGAGGGTAACTGTGCTTTTGGCGAGGTGTATTTTGGGATCCACTAACCCAGCTTCAAGGCCAGTAATATCTTCCCAGAAAGGGTGTGGTTGTGTGCTTGTGGACATAAATATTTTCTTAGCAAAAGCTTTGGTATTTGGTATATTCTTTTGACTTTACTCCCCTTCATTTTTCTTTTCCTGATAATCTTTTCCTTTGCAAGAATGCTATGAGAATGCGTTCTGGAAAGCTGGAGAAGAGAAGGATGAAAGATCTCATTTAGATGGCCGAGCCCAGAGATTTAGGGACTTTACATTATCAGTCTGCTGTTTCTAAGATGAATAGAATTTAGAGGAATGTACCAAAGCTAATAGTAAGCAGAGTCGAGTGAGACTGTAAAAACACCAGTTGGGGTAAAATATTTTAATGTAAGTATCTGTAGAAAAACTACGCATTTATAGCTACTTGCTTCCAGCACCGCCTCTCCAACCCATGGGTAATTCTCAAGGGCCTCACGACTAATGACATTGAGAGGGTATCTCCTTTCACTTTTGTTCTTCAAGACTTGTGCCTTTTCCCTGCTCTGCCTCCGGCAGACCCCTCACTCTTCTGTTAATTCCTGAGGCCTTTGGCCTTGAAGGAGGGGTCAGACCTTACTGCCCAGTCAGCATTTCCTAGTCCTCATCTAAAACTGAGTGATAGAGGAAAAATTTGATCAGCAAAATAAAATCAGCTTCTCATTTACACAGTGGAGGAGCAGGGTACAGGGAACGAATGACAGAGTTAAAGAGTAAGAATAAGCCAATTTTGTAACTCAAAAAACTAACCAGACGTCAGGGCGGGAGAAGTGCTTTCACTGAAATTCTAAGACATGCAGGCAAGTAAGTGAGAGCAAGAATGTCCCATAACGGGGCATTGATGGCAAAGCCCCAGAGCACAGAATCTCTGCAGAGGTGTCCGTGTTCTCCCAGAGCCAGTCTGGGCTCCCTGATCCGAATCACCCAGAGAGCTTGTTTAAAAGTGCAGGTCCCTGGGCCGCTCTGGACACATGGAAACTGAAGCCCTGTGCTGGGCGTGTCCTCGTGCCCAACTCCAGGTGGCTCCTGCATACTAACCTATGTGAACTGAGCCTCCATCCTCCCCTTGGCCAGAGTATACAGGTTGCATGCAGTAGCCCTGCCCAGCCCCTGAGATTCCCTTCTGTGAGCATCACCGAAAGCTCTAAAGAACAGAGCAGTAGGGCATGTGGAAAGTCCGCCCTGTGCGTGCTGTCCCTGCTCTGGTGTGCTAGGGGCAGAAGCACCATGTTCTGTTCCCTTGTATTCTTGACCCTTAAGTAACTCCCACAATTATGTTATCCCTTGCTCCCTAAGAGAAATGTTCTTCTCTTTCCAGGTTAGTTTTGTTGCTGTTTGAAACTAGGTTCTTTGAAGCCACTTGGAGGCTGCCCTCCTGCTTGTCTGCTCTCATAGCCCATGTACTTAGAATTCACTCTAAAATTCACACCATGGTGTGGTTTTTACCTGTAAATCAGCATTTCCCACTTGCAGAGGGGAAATATTTTCAGAATAAGTAGTGATCATGTATTCTGGTACATGACTGGAGAGCTATGTGATGCACCCCACTTGGGGTCCAGGTGGTGGGACCCACCTGCCAGCCCCGCCATGCACTGGCAGGCTGCCATGCAAATGCGTGTTATGATACCATTTGTAGAGCCAATTTAAGTTCATAAGGAGCTGTGGCACATTTGCTTCTCCCAAACTACTTTTTAGGTGGTGGATATAACCTGCGGCTCAGAGACTTTAGCCTATGTCTCAGGCAGGATATGTTTGGGAGTGTGGGCGTGTTTGTGGTCCTGCTCTCAAAGAGTAAGGCAAGTGGAGAGATAGGGGTGGGGCAGGGATGGTCAATGTCCTACAGTGTCTGGGACAGCCCTGCCCGGTAAAGAATTGTCCCCAGTACAGCATTCGTTGTCCTCACTACTAAGAAGCACTGCTCTGAGGTGGCAGAGCAGCTGATACGCAGCAGAGTCGGGCTCATACCCACTCTATTGGAATCCAGGACCTTTCTGGCCCTCTCCACATTAGAAGCATCACAGAATTGATTCCCACTTCTTTGGGAGTTCTCACTGTAGTAAAATTGAACTCAGAGAGGCTGTTTCGCATTTTATGCTGTTGCTGCTTTGGCACCAGAGCTCAGGCACAGCACACTCCCAGAGGGAAACAGCCTCTGTGAAATCTCAGTGGCCCAGCTGATCTGCACCCTGTACCTGTCCTTCCTCTATCAACGCTGAATGCAGGTGGAGAGAGAGAGCTATCTTTGGAAGAGATCAAAGAGGATGCTCCACCCACAGCCTTTGATCCAGTCTTAACTGGCTTAAAAACCATCCATAGAAGGAATTGGATATCCGTTTCAGAAGTTTTTGATACACTATCTTAGGCTTCATACCTACCTGGTACACTTGTACAGCCTCTTGGAGCTTTGTTTCAAGTTTGGTTTTGATGTCAACCAACAAAGAAGCCAAAACAGCAGCTCCATCAGTTTGAATAAGCACATGTGAAATTTATTAAAGTGGTAAAAATAAAACCATCTTGAATGAAAAGGCATATGGTTAAGCTGAGCTGAATATAAATATTCAGGGAATTATGAAAAGGGGAGGTAGTGGTAGTATCTGATCTTTATTTTTTTCTCTCCTGGCTTTTTATCCCCTTCTTTCACTTCCAGTTTCTTTCTCAGTTTATTTTGAAAATTTTCAAACCTGCTGTTTTGGGAAAATGATAAAACAAATACCTATAGGTCCTTTACTTAGATTTACCAATCGTTCTAAACTTGCTATATTTGCATTCCTTATTCCCTCTTCCAATTATATATATATGATATCTATACATGTAAAATACATTATATATATTTAACATGTAATATATGTTATATATTACGTGTATATAGTATATATTATATAAATGTTTGCTGCATTATTTGAAAGTTCCAAACATGTTGACACTTTACCTCTAAATATTTCATCATGTATCTCCTAAGTATAAAGATATTCTTCTACATAACCACAATGCTCTTATCTAGTAAGAAACTTAACAGTAATTCCATAATATTTTCTGGTTTCCAGTCCATATTCAAACTTACCTAGTTGTCCCAGGCTGGTTGTCGTATAGAATGTCCTGCTCTCTGGGCCTGTCTGTTTCCTCACCATGTTAACTTGCCCCTTGCTTCCTGAAAATTGTTAGATCTACAGCTTTGTTATTAGATGTGGGTTAAGCCTCCTTGGGCAAGAATGCTTCATAAGTGGGATTGCGTGCTTGATATTACATCACATCAGCAGACGGATGATGTCAACTTCTCCCACCACCCACAGTGCTGAGTTTGATCTCCTGGATAAGGTGATAACCAGACCTCACCAATGTCCAGATACATTTGCATCAGTAAGGCATCTGCGAGCTGGTGCCTGGGTCCTTTGTCAACATCCTGTCCCCCACCTCCGTTTCATCCACTGCTCTAAGAATTTATGGATAATCCTCGCCCAGGTCAGTTATTACACTGGGATAGAGTCTGATATTTTTTTACCCTTTGCTTTCACTTCCTCAGTTCTTTATAGTGAATGACCTAGGTCTTTACATTTTCACAATGATGATTTTAAAGCCACTTCTTAGTAGTCAGATTTTGCTGTGACAGTACATAATGCTAAACATTTTTCTTTCTTGCTTTTGGAATAAGAAGGAGTAACTTGAGCATAATTTACTACATGCCAGGTACCATACAGACTTCTTACCTGAAGAACTTCTTTCACTTTCTTCCCTCATGACAGCTCAGACTAGCAAGCGAAGTGACTTGCTCAAGGTCACCCAGCTCCGGCGGTGGAGCCAAGATCAATCCAGATCTGTCAGGCTTCAGGCCAGGACTCATTCATGTTTCCTCTGATCCCCAACTCTGGCTGTGTCTCCTCTCCTACAATTCTTGCCTTAGATGAGTTCCTATCTGACTTTGGGGTCCATAAACAAAGAAAGTCTGCAAGGACGGGTGTACAGCTAGAGAAACACAAGCTGCCCGCACCTAAAATGGGCAGGTGCTACTGGGTCTCTGGCAGATATGGGCCCAGCTCTACTTGAGAGCTCTGTGTGTTGACCATTCCAACTTTTTAATGTTGGCAGCTAGTTTATACATCCTGATACTTTTCAGCTAAGTCGCCAATTTTTAGCACCAGCATTGCAGCTGGCCGAGGATGCCTTGAATCAGTCATGGCTTTGTTTAGAAATGGAATTCATTGTTTGTTTGTTTTTAACATCCTCTCTTAAACAGAAATTAATATTCTTGAGATGTGATACTGTTTTGATTTGGGGGGCAGGTGTTTGATTTTTGAAGGGGGAAAGTGGGGTTTCATGGAAGTGTTCTTTAACTGATACATTATTATAAAACCTGGAATTTAATTAGTATTTCGACAGCACAAGAGTAGATGCTTCATCTACAGGTTCGAAGAAAAGCAAATACATTTCCCTCTGAATATCTGTAGGAATTTTCCTTTTCAAATTGTTCTCTGAGTCCTTACCGGGGCGATGAAGTCTGTCAGTTTCACCCATCTTGCACTCAGTGTTCTCTGTGTATATTTAACTGTGTTAACAAGTCTCAGAACTTGTGAGCTTGTTCCCAGGAGAAGAACTGAAGCAGGAATGACAGATAAATAGCAGCACTTCTCAGGATGGGCCTCAGTTGTCAAAGTTCTGGCTGAGGATAAAGACTACTAGGTCAATGCTAATTGTTTTTAACAGAATTATTCTTGAGTTTGGAGTGGTGCGGAATGATTGCAGGTAAAAAGACCTTCTCTGGTCTCACTTTGTCATGCAGGAATTTAGCTCTGCCCTCCTGCTTTACAGATTAACGACCTGAGGCACAGAGAGGCTGAGTTGTGCCCAGATCAAGAGACTTAATTAGCCTGGGTCTCTTGTGGTTGCACCTCACGTTTCCCAAAGCTAAAGCTTTCAGTCAACAAGTAGTAACCATAATGCTTCACCTTGGCATGTCATCTCTGTGTCCGCAGTGTTTATTTCCATCCAAACCCTCCATGACCCAAGGTCCTACCCAGTAATATTTAGCAAGTGAAGAAATGAAGGTCCAAATCAGTGCTCTTGAATAGAAATAGAAGGCAAGAAGGGAGTATAAATATTATTTTCTTGTAACCATGGTAACACAAAAAGAAACAGGTGGAATTAATTTTGGTAATATACTTTAATCTAATATACATCCAAAACATATTATCATATAGCCATGCAGTGACTAGTAAAAATTATTGGAAATTTGTACCAAATTTTTGAAATCTCAGTGTGTACTTGATACTGAACAGCACATCTCAGTTTAGATAAGCCACATTCGGGAACCCTGTGTGGCTGGCGGCTCCCAGTGCTGGGTAGTCCATGGCTGAATGCAGCTAAATTCTTTAACTGAAGTCTCTTGAGAAAAACTCAATCTGCTTTCTTGTCCTCCCCCCAATCTGAGGCCACATATTTTGGTCCTCTTTGTGCTGCTTTTCCCCCAGCTAACTCTAATTACAGGGAAATGATTGGTTTGGCCATAACCACTAGCTCAGCAGTTTCCTACCAGTCCTGGCAGCTGGCAAGACCAACACACTCTGCCTTGAAAATGATAGTGTGAAGCGTCCTTCCAAATTTCTCCACAGCACTTTCCATGATTTCCTTCCTCTCAGAAAAACTCAGTGGCATTCTGCAAAACCAGAGTGATTTTTAAAATTCATCCTTTCTTAAAGACCCCTTCTATTTAATGGATTCTTCAAATATGTGCTAGCTAGTAGTCTTCCCAGGACCTCGGCAGAACAAGTAGCCATTACAGTTTTTATACCCAATATACCTCTATTTTAATTCATGATGGTTCTTTTTTAAATTAGTCAAATATAATCCCCAATATATCAGTCCCATTTTCAGCATTATTTATGAAACTGAGAGCATTATTCACAATGAAACATTAGTAAAGGTCAATACATTTCCACTAAATGTCAAGACTCCGGCCATTGACCCCATTACTTGAAGTATTAGACTGTAATACAATCTCAGGGAAAAAATGACAGATGTGTGGTGACAGGCTCCTGTTTGTTATGATGGACTTCACCCAAATAGAAACCTTGATTCGTAAGAATTGAAATCTGAGTAGGGAAAAGGTTGTTCCATATTCTCAGTCAGAGACCAGACCTCCTACCACCTTCCTATGGTAATGCTACTTAGACCCCTAAATCACAGTCCTCTTACTCATTCTGATTTAAAGGCATCTTTATTTCTTTGGTGGCTATCTCATGTTCATTTCAGAATGTCATTTAGTGGCCGTATTTCTGTTAAATAACCAGAAATTATAGTTGACTCCAGCCAAGTGGCCGAGTACCTTCCAAGTATGGTGCGGAAAGGAAATGTTTTGGTTTCGTGTTCAACATTAATAGTTGACTGAAAGTGATGGATGGGGCTGGGTATGAGGAGAAGAAAGGAAATCTAGAATACAGTGGCAGACCATCATCTACTGTGGGGATTCTTGACCTGAAGTTTTTATCTGAATCACCCTAGGAGATGTTAAAAATCCTGGCACCCAGGCCACATTGTCAGAAGCTCTGAGAAGAGGACCCAGGCAAGTGTGTAAGAATCACCTACTCTCACTCAATTATGTGAAAACGTAGAGAGAACTTTACTATATGTAAATTATACTTTAATAAACTTAGTATCCTAAAATATATTTATATGCATGCATTCAAGTTTTTTACACCCACCATGGAGAACATTTTGACTGTCAAATGTTCTGGAGTCTGAAGATAAAGTTCACAGTTGAAACAATGATTCATTCATTCAGTAAACATGTAAAGAGCAGTGCTAGGCATTGTTCCTGCCCTTGAAAACAAAGGTACATTGAGACCCAATAGGTGCCCCTGGGGGTTTTGTTTTATGGGTGAGACTGATATCCAACAGTTACTATGCAGCGTGAAAAGTGTAATGAGTGTGTTCACAGAGCAAGTGGGGAGGAGACCCCCAGCAAACACATATACACACGTGCACGTGCACACAAACACACACCTGCACCCGCACACATTTCCAGCCTTAACCCACTGCCTTCTTAAAGGCGGAAGAGGGTAGGCCGTGTTGGGAAGATTTCATAGAGAGGCCATAGAGCATGGTCCTGAGGCATGAGTAAGCAAGGAAGTCAAAATATTCTGTCTGTATTTCAAAGGAGTGGCTCTCAAAATTTAATTCTAAAGTAAAACGAGGTCTTTATGGCATCATTTGCTTTTTAAGGTGATTACAACAGCCTGTGATATGGTTCAGTCTGTTTATCCTGTTCTGTCTAGTCCCAGCCCAAATCACAATGCCTGACACACAGCGGTATGCAGAACAGTAAGTGTGCTGAGTGGAACTGACACTTTCAGTAGTTTTGCCTTTCCCCTGACAGACTGTCAAGACACAGTTGTATTCTAGGGAGGATAATAATACCACATGTAATTTTCAGAATAGCACCCAAGTTACCTCTGTAAATATTGCTTCCAAGATACTAAAACTTTGCCCTAGAGGAAGAGCACGTTTAAGAATATATGAGTGGTTCCTGCATGGTATGATTTGATTTTTATATTTTAGAAACATTAACTCTTCTTTTCTAACCCAATTTTTACTCTTTCTCATTCTTAAATATATCTGAGGTTTTAGAAGAGCAACTAGGCCAAAAGATCAAATGATCATGGCATTCCTTACTAAGTCTGTCATTTGTGTAGACACAGGAAACAGCATTGTGTTTTCCTGGATATTGAAAGCTCTTTCAGGATTCGGGGGACAGAGAATATTTGAAAGTAGCTGTTGACACTGCATTGAAAAGAATATAGCCAGTGCTGGGGTGCCCACTCACCCAAGGCAGCTACTCTCCCTACATGTTTTTGCAGCTTATATGCCAGTTACCATCACTGATTACTTTGATGCTGCAGAGCATAACAGGGAAATTTGCGACTTGACCCTTTGCCTGTGGTGTAACATGGAAGGACAAGATCGGCTCACACACGGCTTTGTTTGGAAGGCTGAATGGTATTTCTCAAGGAGCCCTGTGTATTGGAAATCTTGGCTGTTAGTTTGCCTGCTTCTGAAGCCTGAAAGCAATGTGGATTCCAGGCCCTGTTCCATTAAATAACCATTCTGGTTGGAAGGAAAGTAGATGATGTCATGGGAGCTGGGCCCGGGGTTTTAAATGATAGGATGGACAGGGCACTGGCTTTGGTGCCAGCCATGTGATTAAATTGGAGCTCCACTGCTGACCAGCTGTGAGTCTTGAGCGAATCACTGTACTTCTGTGCCCTTCATCGTTCTCATTTCCAAAAGAGTGATTGAGGGTTAAAGGAGATAGAACGCGTGGCGCTAACACAATGCCTGGCACTAATGCTCACTTAACTCCATGTCA
This sequence comes from Vicugna pacos, assembly GCF_048564905.1. NCBI lineage: Eukaryota > Metazoa > Chordata > Mammalia > Artiodactyla > Camelidae > Vicugna > Vicugna pacos. Next base: position 36,221,760 of record NC_132994.1, on the reverse strand, counting down.
GGTCTCTATATTTTGTATGTGGGAACATGTGTACCAGTCTTGTCAGTGTCTTGTTTAAAACCTTTTCAAGGCTCCCCTTACCCCCTGAGAAAGGCTTAAGCATTTTAATCTGGCATTCAAGGCATTTTATGACCTATCTGGCCCACGCTTCTACCACATCCAACTCCTACACATGTTCTTCCCAGAACAAAACCAAATCATCTCTGTGCCCTCGGGGGCCTCAGGCACTCACTCTCATCCTCTCTGGACGCCTTCCTCCCATCTCTGAGGTCTCAATCCAATCTGCTGCAAGTCTCACTTCTTCCTTGACCCTCAGGCTGGAAAATACATCTCTTTGTCCAACATCATCTTTCCCATCACGGGTGCTCAGAGAGGCCCCTCTCCTTTTTTGCAAGGACGCCTGCAGACAGCCACCATCTCACTGTGTCCTCACTTGGCCTTTTCTCTGTGCACATGCATCCCTCGTATCTCCCTCTTATAAAGACACCAGTTCTATTGGACTAGGGCCCCACCTTTATGCACTTGTTTAACCTTAATTACCTCTGTAAAAGCTCTGTCTCCAAATACAGTCATATTGAGAGTTAAGACTTCAACATATGAATTTTGGAGGGACAGTATTCAGTGACACATGGATATAAAAAATCTGGCCAGATCCTCTGAGGGAGTGTGTGTGCGTGCATGTGTGTATATGCATATGATGCACATGTGCACACATGCCAGTGTGCACGTCCCCTGTGGCACTAGCTTTCTTCTCCTTCCCTGCCCTCATGCAGAACACCACAGAGCAGCAGACGCCGTGTTGCTCCCCTCGGTTACCTGGCTTGGCTTCCCACGTGATCCCACCCCTCAAAGACCAGCTTCCGCCCCCACTGAGGGCTCCCAGAGACACACACTGTCTCACCCAGCAGTTCCATCACAGCCCCCTCCTTGCTTCCAGCTGCCAGCGAAGGGGAACAAGGGAGAATGAGCCGCAGCAGGGAAGGGAAGGAATTAGGGATCTGAAACAGAAGGGTGACTTTTTTGTTTTAAAAGAAAGAAATGAGACCTTTCCTTTTACTTCTCTGTTAAACATTGTCCATGGAGTTTTTTTTTCCCCCTCCGCATTTCTTCAGGGCTCCAATTTTGAAAGCCACTAAGGAACCCCTTAGCTCTCAAAGTTTAGACAGTTGATAAGTGATGTGGGAGAATGCAGTCTAATTGGGCCCTTCGTTAACCCACCCCTGACTTACAGAGGGAGGCTGTTTGGTTACAAATAGTTGTTATTCTGCTAAATCAGAGGCTCCTCGTGCTCCCATCTGCCTGCAAATTAGCTGGAGGCACAAACTTCGCATTATGCAAAGTATTTATTCTCGCAATTAATATGCTGGAAAGTGTGGTTTCGCACTTTTCTGCCAGTACAAAGGTTCTCACCCAGTAGTGAACTGAGTCACCTGGGGAGCGTTTACAAAGTACCAAGGCCTGTCCTTCCTCCTTCCCATCCCCACCCCACCCCGTGAGAGTGTGAGAGAGAGGCCCTGGGCCTCCCTAACCCTGCACTGTTAACCCCAGTGTCATCACTTCTTATTTCTTCCTCAGAAGGTCCCTACTAAATTTTTCAAATATAGAATTCCCTTTTTTTGACAAAATCTTGTGACCAGTGTATTTTTTTTTTACCATTTTATTATTTTATGATGGAAACCTTCAAATTTATAGGAAGTAAAAACAGTGCCGCATAACAGACCCCCATAATCACCCAGCTCCAACAGGTAGCCACATTCTGCTATTCTTGTTTCATCACAGATAAGAGAAAGAGCAAAGTCTGTGAACTAGAAGTCAGTTACCCATCCTGACAAGTATTTGCAACCCACCTTTTTGCATTTAATCCTCACAGCACACCCAGATATTGTTACCCACATTTTATAACATTGAAGCTCTAAGAAATCACACAGCTGCCCAATCTCTCAGCTAGTAAGTGTTCAAATAGGGATTCGCTCCCAGAGGTGTCTGAGACGTAGACTTTGCCCCCTAAGCTGCACCTTAGAAGAATTAGGACCATAATAAAATGTATAGATCAAGGTTTTACAGGATGAATAGATGGATGGCTATACAAAAAGCGAATACAGTGCCATGTGAATGTCAGAAGCTAGGTGTTAAGTATGTGGATGTTCAGTGTTAAATTATTAAAACATTGTGTTTGAAGTTTTTCACAATAAAATGTTAGGGGAGAAATTCCAACAGAAGCAAACTTTGTCTTAACCCACCAAGCAGTGGACAAAACACACAAGCTATTTTCAGATACATATCCTACGATACGATGTCTGTTCCAGAGAGACTTGGTTGCATTTTAAGCTTAAAAATAGCAAACCAGGGATAGAAATTACCTGGAGATGTACCTAATCAACACTCCCTGGTGAGGTCTTAGAGAACTGGGAAAACTAGATGCAAAAGCAAAGACTGCTGGGCTGGCCCCTCACCTGTGAACCCTCAGCTCAAGAACCTCCTCACTGTTGCTGCTCATGAAAGGCCAGAGCCAGACATGCTGATGGACAATTCTCTTTTCCAGTTCTGGCCATTTAGGTGGGATTCCATTGTCTACCCAAAAGAACAGTTTGCAAACATACGTCCTGCATGCTGAAGCTGTTCCTCTGTGCAGAAGGACATTATCAGTTTTTTTACACTGTGTCAAAAACACAGCCCCCCACACCACTCCACTGTGTGACACAGGCCCCGCTGTGATGGCGAGCTGGCCTGGCCAGGAACTGCTGAGCCATCTCTGCTCTGTTGGGAGCAATGGTTGGAGGCAAAGATACTCTGTTCAAGGGATTCTTGAAGGCATTTCGTTGCTGAAGGTGCAAGGAGACCCTGGGTGTGCAGGGAGCCCTCTCTCTCACTGACATTACCCGACCTGTTCAGGGCCTGAAGCTAAGTGCTCCTGGCCCAGGGAAAGCTCAGCACTTCTAGTTTTAGCCTGCTCTTGGGGAGGGAGCTGCTGGGGGATACAGAAGCCACCTCTCCAGAATCTTCCAGGCCCCTCACTTACTGCAAAACTAGGGTCACACCAGGAAACTGGGACGTTTCCACTAACAACCTTTCCCATTGATTTACAAAATTCCAACTGAATCTTGGGGCCATGTGTCTCACACTTGTTCATACCTATAATTGTATAATCAATTCTCCTTTCACTCTATCTTGAGCAGAATTTAAAGCCCTCAAGAGGTACCTGTCTCCTGAGTTAAGTCCTCCATCAGCTTCCTTCATCCTGAAGGGCCCAGGCAGTAGAGTCTACAGGAAAAGCAGGCTTATCATTAAACCTGGGTGTGAATCCCAGTTTCCACCATTACTGGCTGCGAGACTTTGGGAAAGTTGCTTAACATCTTTGAGCTCAGCTCATGGGATCATTGTAAGGTTTGAACTCAGGTATGAGTACGCGAAGTCACCTAGTATGGTCTTGGGCCCACAGCAAGTGCCACTAAGCACTGGTTTCCCTTCTCTCTCTCTCTCTCTCTCTCTCTCTCTCTCTCTCTCTCTCTCTCTCTCTCGTGTGTGTGTGTGTGTGTGTGTGTGTGTGTGTGTGTACACAGTGGGTGTGAGATGAGGGCTCACATCCTTGCCACTCGCTGGTGGTACGAACACAACTTGTCTCTTTGCATCAGTGCCTTCGAAATCTAAAACTGGACTGCCTGTTCTCCAAAATGCTGGACTGTTTTTTAAGTATACTGTCTAGTTGTCCCTAGGGTGCTCCCTCAGACCATGGGGCACAAGAAGGTTCAGGGCATGCAGCCCAGAAAGGGTGAGGGCTAGGGGTAAACTGAAGGCTGCGGGATTGCTTAATCAGTTAGAGAGGACAGGGGAGAAATGATCAAAATGAGTCTGGAATCAAAATGGCATTTCTGTGCTGGGGGAAGGTATAGCTCTGGGGTAGTGTACGCTTAGCATGCACGAGGTCCTGGATTCAGTCTCCAGTACCTCTGTTAAAATAAATAAACCTAATCCACCCCCTCACCACCACCAAAAAAAAAAAAGATTGGCATTTCTAAAAACTAAGATTACCACCTGGGAGTTTTGCCAAGGGCGGGCCCCCAAGGCAGGCTTAGATACACCACATTGAGGAGGTGGGAGCCTGCACTTCTGGTCACTTCCCCACAGGAAACCTAATTGCAGCCTGATGACTCCCGCCCTGGGGAGGCTCCTGGATGCTAGGGATGGGTAGACCAGTGCAGCATTCCTGCCCACACCCGCTACTGCCGCCTTCATCCTGAGAATGACTTCCGTTATTATTTCATGTGGTCTGCAACTGGGAGAGAGTGTTTGCTCAGTTTTGCATAACAAACATTAAATCTGTTGTTCAATTTGCAGTTTAGCCCTGCTTGTAGACCTTCTGTCCTTGTTGGTTCCTGCCTGCTGCAGCCATCCAGGCACTGGGGACACATTTCCTTTCTTCTCCACAGCTGTGAGGGGCCCAGGAGTTGGGCTTCCTTAAATGCAAGCAGATGGAAGCAAGCGGGAGTGTGGAGGCAATTAGAGGATTTCTTCCTCCAAGCAGTGCGGGCTTGCTCTCTTTGGTGTGGCTGTTCTTGCTCATTTTTATTTTCCATTTGGGTTTTGTAAGGCTGCCGGCTCTTCCCCTCACACTGTGTATTTTGCTGCTGGTTGCAGGCGTGTGCAAGACAGGGTGATCTGGTTGCTTATCAAACTTATTATCCGCACCAAGGTATGGATAACACATATCATGATGGTGGTGATGCCACTTCATATTTGTAAAATATTCTGCAGTTTAACGAGTGCTTTCACGTCCATCAGCATTTCATTTGGTCTGGGCAGAGGCTCAAAAAATGACGGCTGTGCTCACTCTGCAAGAATCAGAGTTTTTCCTTGTCTTTACACCATCTCTGTCGTCAGACCACAAAGGGGAGAGTAGTGGAATAAAAACTGTAGTCTTCTGCATGGGTCCTTTTCTCTTTCTAGTTTCAGTCAATCAGTTTAATATTTTTCCAACACTTTGTGAGCTCACTGCTGGATTCTCTGGTGACATTTATAATTGTAGCAGACAGCCCTTGCCATCAGGGAGTTCCTGATCTAGTTGGGAAAACGAGCCCCACAGCTGTGAGTTTATGTAACAGTGCCCAGCACACAGAGAGCACTGGATAACTAGGTGTTGGATGCATGGGTGAATAAATGAATGGATAACGTAACCCACCAAAGTCCAGAAAAGCAAGAAGAGCTAAGGAGGAACTGCAGAGTGAACGGTCCTCGAGGGGAGCTGGCACTGAGGGTGCCCAGCCCAGGGATACCTGGGTGCCTGGTGCAAGGGGACATGGATCATCTGCATTCGTGAATTGCCATCCCTCAGTGCAGTTAAATGAAAGCTGAAGGTATTAGAGGAAACCATGTAGATAGAGGCTGCAAGAGTGAGCAAGGAAAATGTCATTCTCTGCTCAGGATGCGGGAAGGGAGAGGGAAAGAGGGAAGGAGGCCAGAAACGGACAGACTGGAAGAGAGAGGTTACTCATAGAGTTGTCAGGAGAAGTGCCACTGAAGTCACTCCACCGTAAAAGTCTGTCTCCTGGATTTAAGAACCTACTCTATTGCAGCCCTGTTCAGGAGCTGGGAGGAGGCCATGGGGAGAATCAGAGAGATACTGGACTTGGCCTTATCCCTTAGAGACCCTGCCGTGCACAGGAAATAGTGAAATCATGTGGATGCCCTGCCCCCAAATGATCAAGTGCTGGGGACTAGCCAAGAAATTGAGAGATGTGGAGACCAGTGTAGACGTGGAGGGGGCTCCTTGGGGGGGGTAAGACTGGTTAGGGCCTGGCACATGGAGGAGATGTGGGCACTGCGTGGGCAGTTGTGTAGAGATGTGTCCCACCGTGGGTGGAGATGGTATCGGGCCAGTGGGGGTGATGGGAGAGGTGCAAGGGCCCTGGCATGGAAGGCTTGGAAGCCAGGCCAGAGAAAGTTGCTGAGCAAGGAAGTGACATCGTGAAGGCAGTAAGTGGAATTTTTGTTCATGCTCAGAATTCTCGTTAATGTCCTGCTGCCCCAGATGCTACGCCGGGTTCTGACTGTCCCCTGCTGTTGGTGTGAGAGTAAGCTACGGCAAGGAAATCCCTCCTTAGGATGGGCACCAAACCTTTTCAGTGTCTCCTGATAGACTCCAGGCCAGACCCTACCTCTCCAGTTGTAGAACCAGAGTAAAGAAGAATATTCTCTAGCAAGACTGTCAGTAGGACACTGTTCTGGGTAGTTGTTTTGGCTGCCATGAAACTGTACTTAGTTTGTGAGTGTTTTAGACCTTTATGAACTCTAGGTATTCTCATTATGATGAGTTTTTTAAAATAGTACCCAATAATACACAGCCTCTGTGTAGAGTGCTTAGGAAGTATAGAAATCACAAAGGACAAAAGTCACCTTGCATTCCATCACAAGGAGATAGTCATACACGTTGTCAGTATTTTGTTCAATATCCTTTCCCAATACAAATTTGGAACTTATTAAAAATGATTTCAAGTTGCCCTTAATGTTTTATATCTTATTTTTCAAATAGCCATGAATATGTTTCTATGTCCATAAATTTATTTTACAATATGATTTTAGTGCTGTATCCTATTCCATTGTAGGGATGTACCATAATTTAATCAATCAAATTGGAAACCTATTTTTGCTCATTTTGGTTATTCCCAGTATATTAGGATTTTACATATGTTTAAAAGACAACATAACATCGTGTTTTCAGATAACCTTGTTTTCACTGAGTGAATTGCTCAAATCCAGATGAATATAGAAAGTTCTTTATGAAGTTTTATCTTTTGTTTAGTGTCACTTCATCAAAAATAATTAGTCAACCCCTGAGTAGAAAAGACTTGTACGTGCCACAGCATGCTTTTCTAAGACTGTTAAGAACAGGAGCATAGCAAGCCCCATGCTGATAGACCCAAATATAGAGTAAGAGTTTAGGGGTCTCAGTTGGATCAGATAGTTCTTAAAATTTAAATGTGATCCTGTGCTTAGTCTTAGCAAAATTTCAACAACAAAAATTTTAAGTAACCCTCAATGTTATCTTCATATGGATGAAGAACCAAGCATTAAAGAATTTAAGCCCCCCTCTCTATCTATCTCTTGACCAATGTCTCCCTTTAAGACACCTGTCTCCTTCCCGATGTGGGACACCGTTTGGAGGGCTAGTTCCTGCTGACTTTATTTTAAGCTGCGTAGAAGAGAAGGTGCCAACTGTATTTTTCCCTTGAGGCAGAGTTTGATTTGCAGAGGCCTGGAACTTCCTGCTTGTGTTTCTTTTCCAGTAACACGTGGGGTTCACCACAGTTCAAGGTAACCCCACCTGTAATGCCTCATTTTTTTTTCAAGTGGGATTTTTCTGTGGGAACTACAGAATAGCACGGAATCCTGTAAGTCTTTCATGAAATCACACTCCTTACCTCTTAGAGTTTTGCAATATAATTAGGTTACTTGTTTTTCTTAACTATTTTTTATCATCCTTTGCTTAATCTGAGTGAGGTGTGTGCTGAAGAGCAGGAGATGAAGGTCAAGAAAAATAAGCAGTGTTCTATTTTTGAAAACATTACTTTTTTCTCACTGTTGCGGGTGCATAGGAAGAGCGTTTTTCTTGTTGGACTAATACTTGGCCATTTGCTAAAGTCTTTTATCAAGCCTAATAATTTATGTGTATTTCTCTTAGATTTTCTATGTAACCAGTTACATCCATATATAATTTTAAGTTTTAGTTTTTCCTTTTCAACCTTCTATCTTTTATTTATTTATTTTTTCTTATCTTACTACTCTGGCTAGGACCTGCAGTACAGTGTTAAAAAGAAGTAGGGCAAGCACACGCCCTTAGTTTATTTCTGATTTTAAAGGGAAGGCTGCTACTATTTCACCATTGAGTATGACACTTACTGTTGGGATTTGGTTAATCTTATTAGGTTAAGAAAGTTCCCTTCTGATCCTAGTTTGCTAAGAGTTTCCATTTTTTTAAAATCACAAGTAAGTGTTGGATTTTATTCAATACTTTTTCTGTGTCTATTGATAAGATCATAGGGGTTTTCTCTTTTAATCTGATAATAGGGAAATTACTGTCAGCAATTTTCTAAAGTTAAACCGGCCTTGCATTGTTGGTAAAAATCCAAGTTAGCCATGGTATATTGTATGCACTGTTGGGTTCAGTTTGCTAAATTTTTTTTTAGGATTTATATATTTGTATCTGTATCTGAGATTGGCCTATGGTTTTCCTTTTTTTCTACTGTCCTTGTCTGATTTCAATACTAAGATTATACTAATGCTTTTCTGTTTCCAACTTTGAAACTTGCCTCTTTTTTTCTCTAAAACCATCTGAACCTAGTGTTTATTGATTTTGTTTTCTTTGGCAGAGAGACGAGTAGATTTTTAACTGGTGAGTCAAAGAATTTCTATAAAATTCATTTCACTGGAATTTTCAAACATAATGACATACAACTGTTCATAGCATGCTCTTATTTTTAATCTCTGCTGAATCTGTAGTTATAGTCTTTCTTTCATTCCTAATACTGTTATGCGTACCCTTTCTGTGTTTTTCTTGACCAGTTTTGGTGATTTGTCTATTTTATTAATCTTCCAAAATAAACAGCATTTCCTTTGTTAATCCTCTCTGTGTATCTTTGTTTTCTTATTTTATTAATTCCTATCCTATATTATTCCCTTCATCCACTTTCCTTGAATTTACTCTTGTTCATTTTCTTACCTCTTGAGTTGGATACTGCTTAACCGTCAATGTTTTTTCCTTTCTAGGACTAGATTTAAGTATTTTCCTCGAAGTACAACTTTAGCGGAATCTGACAAGTTTTGTTTTTATTAAAGTATAGTCGATTTATAATGTTGTGTTAGTTTCTGGTGTACAGCAAAGTAAGAATCTGACAACTTTTAATATGGAATATTTTCATCATTACTCAGTTCTAAGAATGTTTTAATTACTATAATTGTTTCTTCTTTGATTTTTGAGTTATTAGCAGTGTCACTTTAAACCCCCAAACAAATAAGTATTTTTCCATAATCATTTTGTTTTGGCATCTAACTTAAAAAAATCTATTGTCAAAGAATGTTGTTTGTATGATACTAGTTCCACAAAATTTATTGAAATTTGGTTCATGGCCTAGTGTGTGATCAATTTTTAAAACATTCCGTGAAGTGTTTTTTTTTTTTAATGTGTATTAACTGATGGGAACAGGGGAGATTGAGTTCTAAATGTTCCCATTAGATTATGCCTTTTAATTGTGTTCAAATTTTTATATACTTATTAATCCATCAATCACTAAAAGATGTGTTGTTAAAATCTCTCACTGTGTTTATCTCTTCATCCTTATAATTCTGATGATTTGCTTTGTACACAATTATATCCATTTCCCAGGAAGAGTATTGAAGAAACTTTTCACTGGCATTGTCCTCTTTCTCTCAGAAAGTGGATTCCTTCCTTAAGCTTCTAAGTAACAATGAATCCAGTTTCTCAGAAGCCTTGGCCTCCAGGCATTCATCTTCAGATTACTTTCTAAGCTTCAATACTATGGACTGTTAGGGGAGAGAGCTACTATGCTCAAAGGAGACTTAAAGCTCATCTAGTCCAACCAGTATCTGTTTACATAAATTCTTCTAAAACATCTCTTGTGTCAAAATACTCTCTACCACTTTTGGGAAGTTCTCATTATTAAAATGAGTCATAAGAAAATATTCCTTCTGATAACCACCCATCAGTTTTTAAAAGACTGCTTAGAATGTCATATTCTCTAAGCAAAACAATTTTCAGATTTTGCATTAGTTTTTCCCGACATAATTCCAGGTCCTTTCAATATCCTAATCACTGTTTTATAAACAAGTTCTAGATTTTATATAGTCATGGCTTAAGAGATTTTCAAATTATACACACACACATACACACTTACAGATGGATATGTATGTGTTTATATTTGTATGTGTATGTTTTTAAGGAATATTTCATTGGATAATTGTTAAGGAAGCCCCTTGGGAAAATATCTTATATTGAGGCTAAAACCCACTGACCTCAGCGTGTAATGATTTCTCTTTCTCAAGGGAAGCAGTTGAGAATGAGAGACCATGACTCTTGCTTACTGTTCTTAAGCGTGTGCACCAAGGCCCATGTGGTCCTTTTCTGAAGATCAAGGAGACGCAAGGAAGGAGAATAGTGCAGAGCAACAAATTTCTTGTTTAAAACAAATTCAAACTTTGTTTAGAACTTCTGCCAGCTTGCTTTCTATGTTTCTAAAAGAGAATAAGGAGAAACTTGCCCTTTATTTGCTGACATAAAGTAAGTGTTATGTTTGGAAATTCCAGAGTCCGCAGTTTCTACACCAAGGGAAGGTAGGAAGAGGTGTCAGAAGATCCCCTCCCCTGTGGTAACACACCCTATCGTGCTTGCAGCCAGTTGGCTGTAAATCATGGGCAGTCCACCCCCTTGCCCTCTTGAGCCTCTCCAACCATCAAGAAAGCCAACTCCAATTTGGGGCCCAGAACTGTTCAGACAGTTGAAGAGTCCCACCTCCAGACAGAGAGTGCAAATATTATCTTAACATTGCTTAGCGTTGTGTTTAATAAGGAATAGAGAGACAATATTCCCTTTTAACTGGTCTCTGTCTCAATGCCTAATATTTTATTATCGTTGCAATGGAAAGACTCCAGCTTCAGACTTGCTAAGAATGAGTAAGGGCAGCCCCTGTTTTGGCAGCTAAGGGAGGACCCCCATGCTAACCAGCAAAAGTTCTCTCCTTGCGTAAGTCAAACTAGGTTTGTTAAGCAACTTTATCCAACATGTTTTATCAAAAGCACCCACATTTCTAAGTATTCCTGGAGCCCCAACTTAAGTGAGACCAGACATATTTCAATATTTCAGTAAATACCTCATTAGGTCCCACTGGCTTTTAAGCTACCGTGTCAAACAGTTGACTCAAATTGAGATTACTTTCAGCTAACACCCCCCACCGAATCTTTTTCACATGTGCTGCTGCTAAACCACGTCCCCCATTCTGCACTTAGGCAACCTTTTTTTCATTCAGGCCCCCACATTTTCCTTCACTAATTTTATCATCTCAGTTCTGGCCTATCACTTTAGCCTATCAAGATATTTTTGTGTCTTGAGTTTATCACCTGCAACAGGTCCTAGCCCTCCAACATTTTGTTTCATCAGAACACATTGTCGAGCAAATTTTCCCTGTGCTCATCTAACACGTTAGCAAGATTATTGAAGAGCTCCTGCCCTGTTTTATGCCCCAGGAGGTCACCTTCTAGCCCACATTTTTCTGTATTATCCTCAAAGGATTATGAGGGGTCTTTTTGGATGATGGATTGCTGAAGTTCATAAAGAACTACATTTCTCTGATCCCTGTCAAAATAGAGTGGGCTAACTACCCTTCCTATGAAAGTTTCCAGTATGAGGGATCAGACTGAGTGCTGAAACACTTCAGTAGGATTACCAAAATTTGGCTTTTTTTCATCTTACACTTGACCCTTTTTCTATAAGACCAGTTTTTTCATAAGATCAATGAATATTGAGATTTTAAATATGGAATGCAGTTGAATTTCACCCACAGCTATTTTTACCCCTGTTTTTTGTAGGCATTCAGTTAAACAATTTCATTCACTTATGCCGAACTATCAAATATTAGAACATATCAACTAGAATGTTAGAGATAAACTAAGTCCCCCAGTTCCATTCTGCCAATCAACAGCTCTGTCTCTCCATCCCACACTCACCACCACCTCCCTAAATCAAGATTTATCAACATTGTCCTGGACTGCAGAATCTCTTCCTGGCAGTGTGTCTCTTCCAGGAGCTCCCTGGGCTGAGCTATCTTTTGTAGATCTACCAGGCCAAGTCACTCTAGCTCAGAACTCTTCAGGGCCTTCCTTCCACACTCCAAATTAAGTCCACTCCTTCTTCCTTGGCTGGCAATCAGCTCTGAGCAGCCACCTCCCTGTCCTTCAGACCCTGTGCCACCTAGTGGACTCGTCACTTTCCTAAATGGCTCCCATGCCCCCCTGACTCCCTGACACCCATTTTTGCTCTGAAAGTTCCTGAGGCCAGGAATGTCCCAATCCACTTCTAGATTTAGAAATCTTTCTCTCTCGAGTGATAAACTAAATGCTTTTCCCAGTGAAGCCTTGACTGATTCCTCCATTGAAAGTGATTTCTTTCTTCACTAAGCTCCTGTTAGCACTATGTAACTTCCCAGTGACGTTGTCTTGTGTAGAACTGTTTGGGTACTTGTTTTATGAAAAGCTGCTCCAGTGCTGGAACAACAGTTCATTTACCTTTCTAGTTCACCAAGATCCAAGCACCTAGTTGATAGTAGGAACAAATTTGTTCTACGGATGGATGATGGATGGATGGACAGATGGGTGGATAGCATTGAGACCGAAGAAAGAATAAATAACTTGCCTCGATCCCAAATTTTGCCTAATAACATTAATAATAGAGTCAGTTCCCAAATTCACTAATAAGGCATTTGTTTAACACTGCACCACATTCTATTCCATGGTTTTGCTTTGATCTTTTTGTGGAAGTATTAGTAATAAGCATCCAGTTTTGAGAATTAGGCCAAAAATTTCATATTTGATTGTTTGCTACATTATAAATATTTTACCCCTTAGTTTTACGTACTTAGGAATATGTATTTGGGAAAAATGCATGGTAGGCTCTTTGTACTACATTCTTCAAATTTCAGAAATAACTTGAAACGAGACACTGCTAATTTGGAACCTTTGTCCTCCACAATTTAAAATGTGAATACATTAGAAACACTGGTCTTTCCAAGTCTAAAAATCAGAATTCTCTCAATAGAAGAGTGCACTTGAGTTGTACTGTGTCAGCAGATTTTTTTGTTGGTTGGTTGGTTTTTTGTTTTGAGTGAGGAGTGGGCTACAGATCTAATGTTACAAACAGAGCTTAAGCCCCAGGATAAAATGATTACTCCCCCCCACCAAGAGAAGGTGGTTCTGGCTTTGTTAGGTGAGTGTAACAAAAGCACAATGTTGTCAACCTGAGCTGAGGCTGATTAGCCTCATTTGAATCTGAAGGGGAGCCCACATCCTTCCTGCTGCCACGCAGAGATGCTGAAAAAAATTCACAGAGAAGACAGGTGGACTAATATGTGTGATTTTCCCCAGACGTCCTGTCCCCAGTACCCACCCCCCAAACAGTACAATAATTGGGAATGAGATTGAACAAGAAAAGAACAAAGGAAAGAAAGTATAAAATACTGAGAAAAAGCCAGCTAGCAGCTGTTCTTTTAACTTGCTCCTCTTAGTGTTTTTCTTCAAATGTGATTCTGTATATAGTAGCAAAGGAAAGAAATGCAGGGTCATTTTTTCCATTTTCAAGTAAAATTATTATCTTGCACAATAGACTCTCCGAGATTTGCTCTCATTCATGGTCTGACCAACTGGCACTCCACCGGTTTCAAAAGTGAGCACGGCCAGTCCGTCCTTTTGTTGTTCTGTGACGTTGGAGCCCCTTCCTTGCTTTTTAAAATAAGTTTCCCAAAAGTTGGACTAGCTGAAGGACAAACTGTTTATTTCAGCAATTCAGTCAAACTTTCCAACTTGCCTTCAATGTTAGGTTTTTTTTTTTTTAAAGACATGAATTGTAATGGCATGGTCGGAATAGACTAACCAAGAAAGAAAAGAAGGAAGGAAAGAAAGGAGAGGGGAGAAGAGGAGAGTAAGAGGGGAGGAGCCTGCGTATCTAACACTCCTTTCTCACCAGATGTTTCTTGGCTCACCTCTAGGATAGGCAAGGGTTGTCAGTATCGTGATACACTGGTCCTGGTACAGAAAGTCACAACAAAGGAATCTGGAACGATGTACATAAAGGCAAGAACTGCTTCTAAATGATCAAGTGCATTAGAAGTTGAACACAGTGTCACTACACAGTCAGGCATTAAAGATATCAGATTTAAATTAGATATAACAGGGAAATTCTGCAGAAATGAGGATGTAAATTGGGGATTCTTTCCAGGGGAGATCATGCAGTATTTCTGGAGGTTTTCATCATGATCAGGATTTCCATCCCTATAGCGTAGGCATTTACCCCTATTCTTTCTTAGTTCCAAAGTGATTTCTACACATAGATTTTGAGCATACATTTATTTAAAATACTTATGCGGCCATGAATGCTATTTATCTTGTGCTGAAATTTTACCCTGTTAGTTATAATTGAGTATCTAAATTGAAATTTTTTTTACCATTTAAGGAAAAACTCTGGAATCATGTAAAAAGTGTATAATTTGCCTGGGAAATTCAGGGTAACTTCCAAAAGATGATTAGATGATTTGAAAATAAAAAGAAACAGGGTAGAACCTGAACAAAAAGAAAGAATAACTTGTTCTGTTTGCCCTCTCTTAGGATATTTTAGAACATTCAGGGTTTACCTCTGAATAAGTATTTGTTGGATTGTTAAGGAGTTCTTAAGTTTTTCCATGTTAGAAGTATAACCTTAGCATCTAAAACCAACTAATTAATACACAGGCAAATGACATCATCCTTTCTTTAGAGTAGCCCAGTCTGCATATCATAAACATGATATTATTGCCATTAAATTTTAGCTGTTGCTCCAGGCAACGTGGGTAATGGTAAATTTTCTAGTGGCCACGTTAAAAAAGCAAAACGAAACAGATGAAAGTAATTTTAATAATGTATTTTATTTAAGACAACATATCCAACGTTATCATTTCAACTTGCAATTGATATTTATAACATTTGTTAGCAAGGTATTTTACATCCTTCTCTTCATACTAAGTCTTTGAAATCCGGCTATTGGCTTTACACTTACATCACCTCTCAGCATGCACCAGCCGCACATACCATATTGGACAGCACAGGTCTATAAGGCTGCACAGGCCCAAGCTTTGCACCAAACCACAGACCCCTAACCCTTGAAATTGTGAGTGTCTCTGAGTCTGGTTCACATTTCTTTTCATTTTTACCCTTGATGTACCGTGTTTATCTCCTGAAGACCCAGAGAGAGGTAAGGAAGCATGAACTGCTGTGAAGTGAGTGTATCTATTGAAAACACCGTCCAGCTCTTGGTAAGCTTTTGTTACTGTGTGATATATTACTCCTGCCTTCCTCGAATCCCATGAAGTTCTCCATTTCCTTAATGTCAGAAGTTTCCTTACCAGCTGCAGCTGCTTCCTGTGGATAATGTTCTGAGTGGCTTTTATTTATGAGATGTCTTGTACTGTAACTGCTATCAGAATGAGTATGTATTCCAAAGCCCATATCCTGAGTCAGTCTAATTAACTGTCTTCTAAGAAATAATTGTTAAATTCTAGCTGTAGCTCTCTGCAGTGATATCTCTCACTTTGACCTAATTACAAAATTTAGTGTTAAAATGTTAAAACACATAAGGAGGTAGATCAAAGAAGAGGATCATTTTGTTTTCTGTTTGTTC
The DNA here is from genome assembly GCF_048564905.1 of Vicugna pacos. NCBI lineage: Eukaryota > Metazoa > Chordata > Mammalia > Artiodactyla > Camelidae > Vicugna > Vicugna pacos. Next base: position 36,206,333 of record NC_132994.1, on the reverse strand, counting down.
ACACATCATCATTCACATCTCCCAACCCCCACCTCCAACCAGCCAGGCAAAGGCAACACATGGAATAGTAATGAATGGCTGCAAAAGCTGACGATGTGTTCTGTTTGCTCACCGTTGAAGAAGTGATAATAATAGCGCCTACTTCAAACACTGATGAGAATGAAGCAGAAAACATGGGCTCAGGCACATGGGTCGTGCCCAGCAGAAACGATAGCCATTGTTTTTACTCTGCAGCCTACTTCACAAAAATAGGATGGACGACACAGAGAGCAAGGAGGTAGATCTAGTCTGAAAAATGGAAAGGAAGCCTGCCAGCTTTTTTAGGGCATTATCCACCTGATTCTTGGAACCAAACCAGGCTCCAGCCAGAGCTGAGAGCTTTCTGTTTCCACTGTGTCTACAGCATGGCTGTGCGAACCGACATCACTTCCAGCGATAGTGGAAGTGTTGGAGCCAACGTGAGCAGTACAGAGACAGGCAGTGTGCAGTGCCGGAGGGAGGAGCTGACCCCAAAGAGTGTGTTCTAGTCCCCAGAACAGCGTTCTATAGGGCATTGTGACAGCTGTACGGAAGACAGAAGGCACGTTTTGGATGTCACTTGGGATCTTTTGTGATGCTTCTTTAACCAGTTCCACAGAGTAAGGCAGTAGAGTTTTTAGAATATAGGGGCTTTCAACATAACTCCCTTCTTTCCTTGCCTTTTACCTCTGCTGCCCAGTAAACCCATTCGCTGGAGCTCCTCAGCTTTCCTTGAAGCATCCAGGTCATCACCTCTGGGTTGAACACAACTGAAATCATGTCACGTCGTCACTCGGCACACATGGGTGCGGCTCTCACTGAAAACCGGTGAATTCTCACAATACTTTTGAATCACTTCCTTTCTCTGCTGAGCCCCCTCCCTCTACTTACTGAAGTGCTGCTTGCAACATGGGGAAGTGTTGACAATGAGGAGGGGAAATGATATAGACACTTGGGCTGTGTGCAGGTCTCTTTTAATTTTCTTAAGAATATTTTAGTATCTAAATTATTTGTCTAACCATTCATCCTGACCTGAATCCTCAGTGAGTTAGCATCTCTCATTGGGGGGCCATTTTTCTTCTGCTCCTGTGATCTGAGCAAAGAGCTCTCAGGCAGTTTATAAGGGGTGGCCTCTCTTGTTCCTCCTGATTTGCCTGAAGTTTTAACCCCTGTTGCTGATAGAGGATTCTGAAGATGAAGCTGACTCACAGTCAGCGCCTGACAGCACAGAGAGCAGCAGCCACTTCGCCGGACCTGCACACCCACGCCTCTCCTTTAGGCTTTGCCTGAGGTAGGCTGTTGCATCTCTATTTAGCACAAGAAGGGGCTGTTAAACACATGCCAGTGAGTGGTATCTCCATACCTCAGACTACTGCTCAGCAATGAATAAAGCAATAAAAACTGCTATACCGCTCAGTAGTCATGAACTACTGAAATATATGTTATCATGGATGAATGTCAAAAATAAGTAGATGCAAAGAATACATTCTGTGGGATTATATTTCTATGAAGTCCTGGGTCAGACAAAACTCATCTATGGTGGTGACGTCACCTAGGGTGGGATGGACTGCCCAAGGGCACTGACAGCGCTTTGTGGGGTGATGAAATGTTCTCTCTCAATGGGCGTTTAGGTTACACAGGTATACACATTTGTTAGAACTCATCAAGCACCTGAGAGCCAGACATCCTGCTGTGTGTGAATTATACCAAAACTTCAAAAGAAACTACAAAGAAAGAGGGAGGGAACTAAAAAATTCATCATACTTGCTGAACCTCCTCCAACTATTAAAAAGTCTCTTCATTTCTGAGACATTCTTTTCCAAGCTGGCTACCAGGTAGCTGTTCACCACCCCATTTTTGTAGCAGGTGCATAGTGGGCTAGCTGTTTCCTCTTTCTTTTGGACTCTTCTTAGTGCGACACACACAAATGGTCAGCCACACCTCAGAAGCACAGATTCTTCCTTTTCACAAGGATTGTCCTAGATTATGTGGGAAGTGTTTTATAAGTTGTGCAAGGGAAATTTATTATGTGAAGAATATTTTTGGAAGGCATATGTTCGCTTCCTAATTTATGACTGGTTTGTGTTAACTGGGAATTGGAAGACTGCTCTTGAACCAGAACTCTTTGTAAAATTTCCTGTGTTGCGAAATAAAGGCATTTACATTAAATTTTAAATCTGCTACTCACCCCTCACCCTCTCCCTCCGGTCCATCCTCCCTCTCTCTTAAGTAATCTTTCTGAAATACAAGTCTGTTGTGCAACTCTTGCTCAGAAGCTCTGATGGCCTGCTCCCTCTTTCACACTAAGGCCCCTGACTAACTTTCTGGTTGCCCAACTACACTCTTGGCTTTTGTCTCCAAACAAAACTGCTCCCTGGAATGCTCCTTCCTGGATCTGTGCCTTGGAAGAGCTGTTCCTCCACCTGGGAAGCATTGAACCCACCCCACTCCTCTATCAGACCTTCCTACAGGCCCGGTTCGGAAACCCATCCTCTGAGAACCTGTTCTGACTTCCTTGGGGTAGGAGTGGCCCACACGCCCAAGCTCACAAGGCATCTTGTCTGTTTCTCCAGGAGAGCACACATGCCACATTGGAGAACAAGTTCTTTCCATGCCCACCTTCTCCCATTGGTTGGATGCTTTTCTGCAATGGGAGTGCATTTTGCATCTTTGTGTTCTGTGCACACTGCTGGGTACATAGTATTGATCCAGAAATGATGGATGGGTGGATTGAGTCATTCATGCATTCATTCACTCATTCAGCACTGCAGCAGTTGCCTTCTTTGTGAGACCTTGGAAAAAGAGACAAACAAGGACCAGAACGTTCTGTGGCCCTAGTGAAAGTCTTTCTGAGGCAGTGTTACAGCAGTCTGGTCCTGCTCTTTTTGCTTGCTTTTTCCAAGTGGTAATGAGACCCTGACGATGCTTTCTGCCTGGGTCGCACTTTCTACCTCTCCTCTGCGTGAGGGATTTTCTACCCAGTTCTGAACTTAAGAATATACCTCTAATAATATAAACTGGAGCTGGAAAAAAAAGAAAAAGAAAAACATAATACAGATACCACCTAACAATGAGTTTGCTTTTTACAGTTTCTAGATGCCTTCACATTTAGTTTTATCTTCACAAAATTCCATGAATGAAGCAGGGATGGGGTAATTGTCCCAGCAGGCAAATGAGAAAACTGAGATGAAGTGAAGGCCAGATGATTTGCCCAGAGTCACACGTCTGGTTAGTGATAATGCAGAGACCAGAATAGAAGTCCATGTGTTCCCACCAGGCTGGGAGATTGTTCAGAAGTACAAGTTCCCAGGAAGATCAAATAATTGCTGGAAAAGCACTTCCGATCTCCAGCGAAAACAGATCTTTCCAGCTGAGTGCCCTCCCTAAGGCCTGCCGGGTATTATCTGCCAAGTAGCTCTTCTTTTGTCTCCTGCCTGAACGACCCAGGGCTGAGACCGCTGTGAACTCTGGGAGAACCCAGCCGGCCGCACACTGCCAAAATACGTTTGACACTTAGAGAATTGGTAACTGTCCATGTGGGCAGAAATTAGAGGATGTCTTTTCTTAAATTCTTACCAGGACACAGGTATAGAAACTATGCTAAATACAAAGCTTCGTCACCCCTGCCTGTGTGTGTGTGTGTGACGAGACAGCTATTTCTGCCCGGCCAGTATCACATGTGAAAGCAGACAGTTGACAGTAGAATAATGGCTGCTGGACCTGCACTTGCAGCTGCGGCTGCATCGTTCCTCAGGGGAAGGCAGGGTGGCTGTTCTCCAACTGTTCACAGGGGCGAGAGTCCGCAGCAGAAAGAGAACTTGCTCAGATTTAATACCACACCGTCTGAGCTCGTGTCCCGCGTGAGAGCCCTAACTCGGAAGCTGACTGTAAGGACAGCTTGGGGACCCAGATTTTCATTCCACAATATCTTTCAGACCTTTCTTCCATAGTAAAGAGAAAATCTGTGCATTGTATTGGGAGCGAAAGAGTCAGGTCTTTTCAGACATTAACAAGAGAGTGGCTGTGATTTTTGTCTGCCTTACCGATTTGCTGCACAGAGGAGACCACAGTCACTCCAAATCTGAAACATTCAGAATTGTATTGAAGCAAAGTTGTCTTTGATATCAAATTTTAACTGCTCTTAGGATCCTCTTGTCCTTTTTTTTTTTTTTTCTAAGCATCCATTCTACTCTTTTTCCTCTTTCCCAGTTGTCTTTCTTTCAAGGCCTCCACTGGCCAGCTTTGTTAGCCAAAATGTACCGACATTTCACTGTCACAATTAGAAAAATGAACTTCTGAAAAAAAGACACCATAGGGCATAGGAAGGGACTGGTCTTATGAGCTGTCTTGGTTGAAGCCCTCATTCCTCTGATCCTATGGCTGGAATTACACAGAAAGTATTTCCTTTTATTTTCATGTAGAACCTATTTATGCAGCTGCTTCAGGGATCTGGAATAAAACATATGGGGGTAAAATCATAAAGTGAAATAAGAAATACAGAGAGACAGATAAAACCACATTTTTTGTTGTTGATCCTGAAATAACTCACTAATATTTAACCTTGTTCTTAATTTGGAATTTTGGTTAAAACTGATGTTAAAGAATGTCATCAAACCCCTTTGCAATTATAATATTTACAGAGTTTTCTCAAACTTGGATCAAGTGTGACCACAATATAGGACAAATTGTAACTTGTTGATCGTGTGGGTGTTCGTAAATGTGCCCTTGTCACCCAGACTTTCTTGTCTCTCTTTAATTTCCTCATCAATAAATAGAAAGGGAGCAATCACTAGTTTCCAGTTTATTTTTTACCTAAAATGGTAAATGATACATTCCCATATTTGTATTGGGCGGTTGGCCTTTGATTTCAAATCTGGTTCCTCACATAGTGGGACAGTTCTGTTCAACCACAAAGTCTGTTAGGTTCTTGCCGCACAGAGCATGTGTGAATTCCTCTCATTGTTGGAATCTGAGACTGGTGATAGATACTCCCTCTCCCACTTATTTCACAGATGACTTGCAATGAGCCAGGCATCGACTCAAATCATCTTTACTCTGGGGTTCTGGGGTTGGAAGTTCCCAAATATCATGTAAGTGAATAAACACTGGCTTCGGGCCCTGAGGAAAGGTTGTCTGTTAACACTGATGTATATGCTTTCCGTATCATTGGGACAATGACATCATGTTAATACTTCTTGAGGGTTTTTGTTTCTATGTTGAGAGACATTGATTTGCCTCTCTGAATGCCACAAGTGACAGCTTTTCATTCTGTTCTGGAGGCTAGAGAATGAGTGTGGACTTTATAGTCAAAGAGATCTGCATTTGAAATCTAACTCCATCACTTCCTAGATGTGTGCTCTTAGGCAAATTCCTTAGTCTCCCTGAGATTAGGCTTTCTACAGTAAAATGGATTAAACAGACAAAATGTAGGTACCTAGCACAATGCCTGGGGTAGAATAGGCTCTCAAAATCATTTATCCCCATTCCCTTTCCTTCTTTTCAGTAGAAACTTCTGGGAGGAAGCCTGAAAGATAGGATTTCCTATGAATTCTTTGGTTGGAGGTATTGTTTTAGTCACTACCATTCCTACGAAAAGAATGAGACATTTCTAAGGAAGTCACAAGAAGCAATGTGGCACAGCCTCGTGCTTCTCAAAGTACAGCCCTGGACCAGCAGTTCATCCAGACCCTTGTCAGAAATGCACGTTCTCAGGCCCCACCCCAGACTGATGCAGAAACTTGAGTGGTGAGACCCCTCAGTCCGTGTATGCACAAGAGTTCTAGACAATTCCCACATGAAGTTAGAGGCCACTTGTGTAGTGAGAAGAGCCCCAGATCAGCTTCTTACATGTTCAGCAGCCCTTCTCTGTCCTGAGCCTCCCCGCCTTATCTCTGGAATGAGAGATGGGATTGAACCAAACATCCTTGATGTTCTCTTCCAGTCCTGGCATCTTGGTACTGGTCTCCAGCCAGCCATTTCCAGGCAGCATTTTCTTAGCGACCATACTCTAAAAAATAAACAGGAAAAACAACTTTGTTTTCATTATTTCCAAAGTAGCACATTATTGCTGTGTGAAATTGCAAAATGAAAATAAGCAACATGAAGAAACTTAGAACCTTCCAGAACCTTGCTATCCAGAGATGTTCTTTTATGCTGTGCTCTTCTAGTCCTTCTTTTTTTAAACTGAATGCACGTGTGTATGTATATAATGTATGTGTATAAACATCTCCCCGTGGTAGGTCACTCAGCATCTATCTCCTGGGTATCTGCTCATTGTTGGCACAGTTCGGGGTCCTGTGGGTACACAGTGAACAGTCAGGAAAAGCCCCCCTGGAGGTTGCATTCTCAGGGGGAAGAAAGGAAACAAGAAAATAAGTAATTAAATAAGATCATTTCTGAGAGTGTTAAGTGCTCTGAAGGAAATAAAAGAATGATATGGTAGAGTGACAGGGCAGTGGCCAGCTGAGAGCTGATGCCAGGAAAAAGCTTCCTGAGAAGGTGACGCTTGAGCTGAGACCTGACTCCTGGGAACGAGCCAGCTGTGTCAGGGTTTCAGAGAAGAATATCTAAGGCAAAGGGAAAAGCTTGTGTGGAAGCCCTAAAGGCAGCTGTCTGGCTAGGGAAGAGGCAAGAAAGGGAGAGCTATGGAAGAAGAGGCCAGACAGTGAGGCAGGGGCCAGAGCAGGGATGGTGGGTAGCTTAAATCCATTCTAATTATAGTAGGAATTCATTTTAAGACAAGGAGCAACTTAAAAAATAAAAAGACTGTGACTACCTTGCAGAGGATGGGTTATGGAGGGCCAAGATGGAAGCAGAAGTAGGAGCATGTTTCTGTCTAGTGTTTTGTAAGTTTCATATTTCCCTTGACTTTGAATCATGGACATTTCCCAAGATTACTGATATTCTGCCCCATTATCATTTTTAATGGCTGCAGAAGAGTCTGGTGTGATACCATATTTTGTTAATCCCCTGTGGTGAGTACCTAGATTATTTCCAACGTCTTATTATCATGAATAACACTGTTTTGTTAAATCTTTGTGAACATCTTTGTTGTTTTCTTAAGGTAACTCCTAGAAGTACAAGTCCTTGGCCGACAGGAGGCTACATTTGAAGAGCCTTTCTTAGATCTGTTAGTTTTCTCTGTAATTTTGTAACAGGCATCCTCCAGTCACTTAACACCTTTAGCTGACTTTCACCAGCCTGGGACCAGAGGCGGGTAAATGAAGCAGTCTCCTGGGGTGCATAATTTAAGGACACCCAAAAAAACTCAGTCATCAAGATAAGTAATATCTTGATGCAATCATTTTTACCCTGACTCAGGAGCTTTTGGGCATCTCTTTAAATTTTGCTCCTGGGACAAGTGCCTCACTCCGTCTTAGACCTGACCCTAGCACTTTCTTACAGGAAAAATATAAAAAAGGAAAGATTGGTCTCTGGGTTCGAGTCTATTTTTACTTATTCTATTACAGAGTGACATCAGTAGCTTAATTGTTAGCTACATAGTGACACTGCGTGTGTCCACTGTTTTCTCAAGTAAATTAGGAAACGCAGATATGTGACAAGCCATGGGTCTGAGATCCATGCTCTTCACTTACGGAGCCTGGGAGGCAGTTGTCATAAGTGCCCACTTTTCCCTGCGCCTGAATGAATGGCTATGACCGGGTATGTGCTTCCTGGTCCTGCCCAGTTGTAACCAGGAGGTCTGTGTGGCTCCAACGTGGGACCCCCCAGGGCCTGCTGCATGTCCCAGTGGTCTGACCCTATGGTCCCAGCAGTGGCCAGTTATCTCTCCATTCTGTTCAGACTCTCACTCTCTCTACCTTCTCAGGAGAATTGAAGAACGGAAAGCTAATGTTGCAGTGGTTTTGAGGGGGCTTTTGGTTTGTTTGTTTGTTTTTTAATGTAACAGAAAAGAGCAATTGGCCAGAGTTCAAAAGCAAAAACTCTTCAAGTGACTAAGTTTTCAGTTCCATATTTGGGTTTCCTTGTCTGCACTGCCACTCCCAGCCCCAGCCCGGTCGCCACCCAGAAGTCAGGAGCATTTTAGACTTCCTTTAGCGAATAGTTGAAGGTAAGAGGGAATCTCTGTGTGTTGGAGGAGCTGCTGCTCCCCCACCTCTCAACCACAGGGCTGTGTGCTTGCAGGACCTTGACCTTGGATACACAGACTCTATCCCATGGCTGGTGTCAGCCTCCCACGGTTCCTGGGCCAGGCAGCCCATCACAATACAGAGCCAGGGCCACCATCAGCACTCCAGAGAGTCTCCAGGCACTGCCAAGCAAAGTGTCTTTTTCTTCTGTTATTTCCTTCTTTTTATTACGGAATCCAGTGATTTTATTTTCAGCAAACAAGTTAGTGTTGGGAATATAGGTCAGTAGGTAGGTGGTTAGCAAGAACGATTACCATCAGCAAAAGCCACAAGTCCAAAAACTGTGAACCCAGACTGTTACAAAGCCACATCCCTCCAGATCATCCAGTTTAGGTCAGAGGGTCAGTGTCTAATCTGGCTAGCAGAGCCCCCTGCTCTTACCTCAGCTTAGGTAAAGGAGGCCAGGTGACCATGCTCAGGTGACTGAGATGGTGGCCATCCCAGCAGCTAGTGTCTGATTGGATCCAGTAGCCCCACTGGTCTGCGAAAGTCCCTGTGTGTAAGAAGAGGTCCTAGGATTGGGCAACTCAGGCCCTGTGACCCAACAGTGTCATGGGAGATGCTGAGGACACTTCACCGAGCTGTAGAAGTGATCCATGAGGAGTCAAACGTTCCTGCCCCAAACCCTCATTCCCTCTAGGCATTTGGATTTCAGAGCAGTCCAGGCCAAGACGACTGCCAAAAATGGCAGGGCTTTCAGAACTGGCCCTTCATGGCTTTAAAGAAGTTGTGGAGCTAAATAGATAGCCCCTTCTGTCCTGAGATCCATGTACGCGTCTCTGTGTTAACTGTCATCAGAGTAGGGCTTCTGAAAAGTCTGTGCTTGAACGTTATATTTAGGTGAAAATTAGCTTATTACATGCAAAAACTGTTCAACTGAAGTGCCTTCATTCTAGTGGCCCCTGAGATTGGCCCTCTGACGGTGTAATTCAGACTGAGATTTTTGACCCAAGAGTTACCCTGAAAGCTCCCTTTTTTCTCTAAAAGATGCACAGCCCTCCACCCCAACTTTCCAGCTAACATTTTAAAAAGCGTCGTGTATGCCTGTCGTCATTCCTTGTGAAAACGCTAAGCAGCAGATTCTTTCTTGAATTGAAACCAAAGGAAGGTGAGGCAGAAATTCAGCTTTCTCTCTTCGTTTTCGTTTTCATTTTCTTTTCATTTTTATTGGAGTAACTCATTTTGTTGCTGACTCAGTTAAACTCAAATGTTATCCCTGACCCACGGTGATTAGTTTGGCCGTGTGACTGGTCACCAGCAATGGCAGACTGGCTGTCTCCTGAGCTGCCAGGAAGTCACTAGATGTCACTTGTACCTGGGACACAAAGGCCAGTAATGACCCCGAGAGAACCCCAGGCTCCGGCCTGCCTCCTGTCCTCACAGGCATATGCCTGTTAAGTCTGTGGGGTTTTGGGCCCCTACCGTGCGGCCAGATAATGGTCTAGGTGCTGTCTGTTCATTTGAACCATATGAAACTGATATTTCCTTCCTTTAGATCAAAGATGGTCAAGTACCAGTGTAGTAATTAACAGAAGAACATGTCTATCCCTATAAGAATTGGCATAATCTACATTTTTCAGGGCAGAAGACAGAATAATTTTAGTCACCTACTTAAAGTATAAACTCTTCCCCTCACTCATGGCTTTCTACCCTCCTGACACCCTGGGGTAATGAAAAGCAAGGAGGAGGAAGGAGAGGAATGAAGGAAACTCATCTCAGAACTGGAGGAGGGGCATTGAAACCATTCAAAGAGAAATCGCTCCTCTGTCTCTCCCACATGCCCAAATAATGAGCTGTTGGGCCAGGGCCTCCCTTTCGCTGTGGGATGGGTGGGCGGCAGGCCACTCTAGCAGCCCGGGGGCCACAGCCGCCCAAGGTGAGCCCGGGCAGGGCTGTGGGCGTAGGGCTGAGTCCTGTGGTGCTGGGCTCTGTGAGGCCGCCCTGACACCCAGTCCAGACTCCATCTATATTTACATCACATCAGCCTCCTGATTTCCTCCCAGCATAGCTTAACGTCTCCCACATACATGCATCTTGCCCCAGCCCCATATTATTATGAGTTCATAATTTAAACAAATTGCCTCCACCTTCACTACGTAACTGGTGCTGAATAACAGGGCAGGTTTCAGGTGCCCAATGGAATCTGTAGGGCTTTTGACACCTTGACGATATTTTTAAACCTAAAAGAACAATAGCTACGTGATAATCGGTACTTTGGCCTGGGGACATTTCAGTCTCAAAATAGGAAGATTCTGGGAAGGGACAAACAGAGGGAGGCCTTCTAGTCGATCTGTATGCTCTCCCCATTTGTTCTTTAGAGATGGGGAGGCAGGAACGGTGGAAGCCATTCTTGGCAGCAGGAGGAGAAATGAATGGTGGTGAGGGTGACAGCCACCATTCCACAACCTTTCAGGGAGGAAACAGTGCCCGGAGGAAGGTGGAGGCAGCTTCATACAGGAAGGCAGAAAGTTCCTTCCACTTCTTTAGAAGAGGTTCATAATCTCTCTTCCTACTCATCACCATTTGAAAGTGTCTGTTAAAGGCCAGGTTGCATCAGGTGTTGGACTTGCGTTGTACTCAGTACACCAAGAGTCACAAACACAATGCCTGTGGGAAGATGTGCATGGAGAGGATGTGCCAGCTGCGTGTGAAAGAACACTGTGGCTCTTAACCAGGGCTCATGCTTTCGCCTTATCTCCTGCATCACCTGGATGTCTCCTGGTGTCTGGCAGGGAGTGCACATTCAGGATGGCCTCCTGTCGGGGTGGGCACTTGAGGACTTTCTGTTGAGGATGAGGATGATGCTGATGCTGATGCTGGTTCCAAGCACCTCCCAAGCCAAAGCTCACCCAGTCAAGCAAGTGTGATGGAGAAGGAAGAGGAGGAAACAACAGTGAACTTGACCAGATCCTCAGATCAGCACCCCGAGGACAGTCACACAGCCGTCCAGCTTGATGTGCCCCTCCCCAGGGAGCTTGCCTGTGGCAGCAATCGCAGGTCTTGGGGGACCCAGGTCCAAAGACAGATTCGAGTTGAAATTCTAAACCTTCAGTCCCACACCCTTGCAGTGGGGTGAGGTCCCCACCCCATCACCTGTGGAGCTATAAAAATGCAGCTTCCTGGACCTCCCAGACCTGCAAGGTGCCCACAGTCCCTAGTTCATGTAGACACGTTTCTTTAGGGTATGTGCCTAGGAGTGGAATTGCTGCTTATGGGCTAAATCCATTTTCATCTCCACTACATGATGTAAAATTGTTTTTCCGCAGTAGTTGTACCAATTTACATTCCACCAGCAGTATAGGTGAAATCTGTTGTTCCTCATCTTTGCTAGGACTTGGTATCTATCGGTGGCCTGAAAATTCTGCCAATAGCTTTGCTCCTTTATGTTGGAATTATAATATAGAAATGAAGGAGCAGAGCTGGAGGTAGGGTTTGGTTTCGTTTCATTTCATTTGGAAATGAATGATGCTCACCCAGACTGAGTAAGAAAGCAACAATGCTCTGGTACCAAAAAAAAAAAAAAAATAGTAAAATTGTTTGTTTTGCCATGGAGAAAGAGAGTCACAAGTACAAAAGAGAGACATTTATTTGAATTGTTATCTTAGGCAGAAGAAGAGTCAAATGTTTGAGGCACAAAAGAAATGATTAGAAGAGCAGCAGGGAGGATTAACCAGCAAACATGTTAGAATAGAAGCAGATTTAAAACAGTTGAGGTATGGTTAAGAAAAACAAAGTTAGTAAACAGGTTAGTAGGTTTGAAATGCAGGAACTGAACTGGTATAAATAACCAGTCTGTTCTATAAAAGAGAACATAGATCCACTAATTTTTTAGCCACATTTTAGTTTCAGCAATGGAACCTACGTAGAAAATGCAAATCTTAAAAGAGGAGCAGGATGGTTAGGGGATGAAGAGGGGTCTAGAGGGGAGTGCATTCAGGCAGCGTGTGTCCAGACTAAAGGTGAAACCTGGTGGAACAGTGAACACCAAGGCTGTACAGGCTGGTTATACACAGGACCATTCTTTTCTCACCTGGGCTGACAACCAGCATGTCAGGTCAGCCTTTGTCAGAAAGAATTACAGGGATGTTGCCTGGACTCATTCTAAGCGTGTACCATTGTGACTCTCTGAGTCCATTTGAGTCGTATGGAACCAGAACCAGGGCCAACATGAAGCCACACTCGGGTCATTGCTAGCTGGAGTGTGTAAGCAGCTCCCCAGGAGCTCAGCGTGAATGCTGGGGACAGCCAAGTTCTGTTTCACCCTGGGACAGATTGCTGCTACTCAGAGCTGCCGACTGATGACGGTTGCTGGTGGGTGAGCAGGAGTTTCCATCCTCTGACTGCGGTGAGCCTGTAGGTGTAAGCAGAGCTGTCTTGGCTAAAATATGAGCCATCTTCTGACATTAGCCCAAAGAATTTGTTTTTATTTCAAATTTCATGCAAAAGTGAGGTGTAACTGCCAATTCTACACCATGATAAAGACATTCTTTTTTGACTTAATGGAATAAACTCTCCACAAGCTGGAGTGTTTGGTGGGCCCCTGTTTACCTTACACTCCCCTACACCTCTAACCCATGTCCCCTCTTCAGGCTCTTCTTGTGGGTATCGGAGGATGTCCATCCATTGTTGGATATTAGCTGTTTCATGCCCTTTTTAGTGGGCAGTTGTCTTTCTCCAGATGCCCTGCATTGCAGATGTCTGTCCATCTCTGCTGTCTGTTTTGTCATTTTTAGACAACCATCCACGTACTGCACTACAAGCATCCCTCTCCCACTCCTACCAGCTCCAAGAGATCTTGGGGTTCTTTTTGTGACAAGGCTCTCAGAAATGTAACTTACATAGTCTCATATAAATCACCTCTGCAGCAATATGGTTTCAGATCTTTATTCTCACATGCAGCAAAGGCTACAGCTTTGCTGCAGTTGGGATGATTTATGAGGCATGAATTATGCATGGATAGGTAGCTAGAAGGGCTAGAGTTACTTGTCCAGCTGAGGAAAGCACATGTTACTCAGATATCTCTCCATCCACCGGCATGCAGATCCTCCCAGTCCTGACTGGCTGCTGGGCTCCCCTGTGCTTCTCTTTTCAGTATATGTCTGTCAAGACCCAGTTTCACTCCCACTTAATACTGGCTAAGTATCAGCTGGACAGTGTAGAAATGCTTCAGCCTGCTAGCACAGGGTTGAGAGTGTATGTCTTCGATTCAGCCAGGTCTGTATTAAAATCCAGCTCGCCTTAGTTGTGAGTCCTTAGGCAAATAACTTGACTTCCCTATACTCATTCCCCTATCTATTAAATCGTTTCAATTATAATAATACTCAGGTCACAGGCTGTCGATGGATGGAAGGAGATAATTTGCTTATTGCATGTAGCAAAGCCTCAGGCACCACAGTGAGCAGCCCATAGAACAGACTTGTAGCTATTTGCGATCTGGCTTCACGTCCAGCCACTTTCTGAGCTGCACATACACCTTCCACTGCAAGCTACTTTCCAGCAGGCCTGGCACATGCGTCAGTGCTCCGGAAATGCGGGACCAAATCAAGTAAGCCACCTGGAGCCATGCGCACCACGCCTCTGTGCTGCCTGCCCCTTCTCACCTGGGTCAGCGTCACACACGTCAACCTGGATGATTTCAGGCTCCCCTCTGCCTACTCTCCCCAACCTGAGTCCATCAATTCGCTTACTTACCTTCCTCCTAAGTACCTATAAACTCCTTGAAGTCTTGTTTACTTGACTTTATATCCACAGCCCTTTGCACAGTGCCTGTCACAGAGAGAGGATCAAAATGTGTTTGCTGAACAAAGGCTGGAGGTAGGGCTGTGTGTAAATAGCAGAGAGATAAGAATGCAAAGGAAATTAAACAGTTGAAAGCTGGTGATCTGTTACTGTGGTGACTTCTGAGTAACTTTTGTTTGAGGAGATAGGAGAAGTCTTGTTCTTATTTTTGTTTTCTTCTTAACTTCCTCATCTCCAGCAGCTTGAGTGAACAGCTGTACCCAGCAGCCCTAGGGTTGGGCCAGAGAGACACGCAGCCGCTGTGTGGTGAGCGAGCAGGCGGGTGAGGACCAGCTCATGTCATGAACACCTGAGCTGGTTGAGCCTGATCATAAGCTATTCTTCACTTTAACCACAAAGGGAAGTGGAGAACTTAGTCGGGTCTTCCGAAAACCACAGTAAGAGTACTTTAAGCCATAGCGCAAAAAATAAAAACTGTAGGAACCTAGCAATGCCCAGCTCCTGTCACGTTATTAGAACTCTCATAGTGTACACGCTGCCAGCTCTGGCCATGGCCCACGGGCATCTGAGCATTCATAGCCGAACCTGACCACTTGGTGTGTTCACTCTGTGAGTCCCCATCATTGAGAAGATTCAGCCTAGGACTGTGGAGAGTGGAGATCCATGCTGTGCCTGTCTAGGGGCTCAGTTGTGCCTGAATGTGTGCAGGAGGGCTCTCGGCCCCTTCTGGAATGTTAGGCTTGGTATGTACCCTGACAGCTCCTCGTCAAAGCCCATTGCTAGTATGATGAGGAAACTGGGTTCCTCCGTGTTGGAGTGACACCCCCAGACTCCATGCCTATGCAGCAGCCTTGTCCCAGGCTGTGCCACTGCTTCCAGACCTTCCCTAAATCAGGTGCCTGGTGCTCTGGGACCAAGATGTCCTGGAGGCTTGGGAACCAGTCCTAAGCTACATCACTTTAAGAAAAGAACACTTAAAGTGCACTTCAAGCCATTGTGCAAAAAATTAAAAAAGAAAAAAAAAACCATAGGACATAGCAATACCCAGCTCCTAGCACATCATTAAAACTCTCACATCATTAAATCTGTCATTTAATGAGGAGCAGAGAATGCTTTTCAAAAGACAGTCTGCAGTAGTCTGATCTAGGTCCCACTGACTGCGTAACCCTGGGCAAGTTACTTAAATTCTGTAAGCCCAACTTTCCTTGATTCTGAAATACCATTATCAAGTTTTTCTAAGGATCAAATACCCTATGTGAAGTCCCAAGCAGAAAATAAGCTCTCCATAAATGGTAGCTATTGTTACAGCTCATTATGGTTGTTATCCTACTAACCTGCCTTAATTTAAGTTGAACTGTCAGAAGCAAAGTAGGTTAGAAGCTCTTACTGGTTCTAGAGGAGGGGGCAAAAACAAACAAACAGCCAGCAGAGCCACCTTTGACCTCTGTGTTAGATTTACTTCCTCCTGGTGATTGGGTACAGGCCACCTGTTATCACAAAAAGACCCTATCTCACTCCTCCACCCACCCCCCAAAATAGTGGCTCACGCAGGATAGATGTTCGTGCCTCTCTCGTGTTACATCAGAGACCAGAGCTTTAGGGCATCTGAAGCTGTGCTCTCCAGGCCCATCCAGGGCCCAGGCTCCTTCTGTCCTACTGCAGGATTGCTGTCCTTTGCCTGGTTGATGCCAGTTTACCAGCACCACATCCACTTTCCAGCCCACAGGAAGTGGGAAAGAGAATGGAAGGCAATCCACTCTCTCCTAAGGAATGGGAGAGTTGAGTCTATCACACCCACTCACAACCACGTGGCCAGAATTAAGTGACATGGCCACACCTAGCTGCAAGGGAGTCTGAAAAATGCAGTCTCCAGTTCTGTAGCCGTAAACCTGCTAAAAGCCCATTGCTGTGGAAGAAGGGGAGTGGCTCTGGCAGGATACAAGCAGTCTGCCACCCCTTGTCAGCCTGCATCCTCCCACTGCCCACTTATTTTCAGGGATGTGGATTTGGGCCTTTGTCCCTTCAGGACCAGGGCAACCCTGTCTGCTACCAGAATCCTGCAAGCTCTTGGAAAAAGGGACAGTGCTGTGCTGTCATCATTAAGGAGATAACCTCAAGTTCAATTACTCTGCAAGACAACATTCTGGGAAAAAAATAATCATACCCTGCCTCATGTATATGCCAAGTAATAGGTCACTATTGAATTGCTTTACCATAAATTTTATAATACTGTTTATAAAATGTATGCTGGTATATAAACCAAGTCTTCCCCTTTTGGATTGGTTAACAGATGTCTGACTTGACTTCATCTGCCAAGTAAGGTCATCAGCGAGTGGTCTGGGCATCGTAACGTGTGTTCCTCCCACACACAGGAGCCACAATTTGTCATCCCAAATACTGTTTGTGTAGCTGCTGGGGGAAGCATCACTGACTACCTGCAGTGGGTTCCGTGTTCTCCTGCTTATCATCTCATCTCCCTCTTTCACCTCCCTGTGTCTGTGTTAGCACTCAGCTCGCTTTCATGAGTGAGACCTCTTGCAAAAGCTTTACTGAAGCAGGGCTCACCAGGGCTGAGGGAAGCAAACCCAAGGGAAGGGAAGCCAAAGACTGTCCTTGTTTCTTAGGTGAGGCAGTGGTAGGAGGAGGCAGTCTGGAGCCAGGCGGCCTCTCCGCTCCCTTTGTTCCAGTCATCACCGGCACTGTTGTTCCTCGTCCCAGCAGACGCCATGGAATTGGAGATGGGTCTGTTTTTCTGACAGCTACTCTATCATCATTCACACTAAAACAGCTGCCGAGAAGCTTTGAAATTCTAAACCTCTACAAGGAATGCAAAAGTTATAGCTGCTGGTGTTGCTGATTCCTTGCGACTTTAGAATGTGCCAACGTGAAGCTCTGGAGGAGGGGGGACCACGCTTCGTGTCATTCTTCAAAGAAGAGACGTCCACCTCAGTTCCATAAAACAGTGCAAATGGCCCCAGCACCAAAGTCTCAGGGCAGTAGGTGCTGATGGGCTCTGACTTCATAACCAGATAAGTAATGGGTGGAAAGGGGAGACCTGAGCTCAAGGGCAAAAGGAAGAAAGTAAAATATCTTTATTCAGAGTCCATTCTGTTTTTTTAAAGGCATGGATTTTCTTGGCTGGAACTGGTGAACTAAAGGGAGAAAGAATTCACTGTTTTTTGAAAGGAGAAGACCACATTTGCAGAATCATCTGGCCAGGAACCTCTATAGAGACTGGGAAGATTGGCAGAGCGGGTTTTTGTTCGGCCCTGGAGAGCGAACCCCCTTGGCTTTCATTCTCCGCGTTGGCGGGAGGGGGTGTTGATGACGCCTGTTCAAACAGCCGCTTTGTGCTCCTGTGTTTTCCTGCGGCTCCACCCACCCATGACAGCCTGACCCTCGGCCCCCGGCCAGTTCAGCCCAGAAAGCCAGTCTCTGCCATTGTGGCCCAGATGTGACACTGACTTTCCTGTTTCTCTTTGCTGGTTCATGAATAGAAGCCCACATTTTTGTTTTTATTTTTGTTTTCCTGTGGTGGTTTTTACAGAACCAGGCCAAGGAGCGTGGAAAGAGGCTTGGCCCTGAATATTAACATTAGGAAGAAACATCTGTTAGATCCTTTGTGTTTCTGAAAAACTTCAGGTCACATAAACCAGTGTTGGTTACTATTCCATGCCCTGCTTGGATTGCCCCAGATTCTAAGGATCACTGGCTCAAAAGTCAAAGCATCAAAAGGCCAGGCTGAATGTCCCAACAGGAAAGGGTGAAGGCAACAAGAGGAGAAGTGAGAGCAGAATCAAGAATTTTTCTGCCTGGTGCCCTGAGCAAGTCACTTAGCCTGTAACAGGCATCCAAAGAACAACAGTGCTTTCTTCATCCTCCCCTGCTTCTTAGAGCCGGGCGTGCTCACGGAGAGGTCCTGCAGAGCCTTAGTAACCAGAACTCCTTCACTTGGTTTCAAGGGTGACTTGAACAAGTACCATCATCCTTTGTTTGCTGGGTTTCCCCAGGTACCTAGGAACTTGAGGCCCAGAGGTTCTCAGGAACTCTAAAGCCAGCAACCCCCTCCCCAATTCCTGGTTCTGTTTCCCAGATGCTGCCACTTTCCATCTATGTGATCCTCTGAATTGGCTGTATATTACAGCTTTGCTTAATCTCTGCCCCCAGTTAGATTTCTCTGGGGGTTCTAGGTGCGTTCACCACCCACTGTCAGCACTGCTCCCTCACTGCCCACGTCCCAGCACAGATGGGATGAAAACACACTCAGAAGTATGTCTTCTGGTACCTTTCATACCTTCTGGAAGGAGAGGTTGCCACTCAACAGGGTTTGTAATCAGTCTCTCTCCCTCTCTTAATTTTTCTGGTACAATGCATACTTTATCAATGTGTAGTTGTTAGCAATTTACATGCAGATTAAGTCAGTCATTGATAAGATTAAAAGGACCTTTCTTATTAACAAGTAAAGATGATTTATTCTCATTGTAAAAATGGTGTATTCTCAGTATAAAAAATCTGAAGAATAAAGAAACAGGAGAAAGAGCATCGCCGATAGCATTATCCCCTACACACCACCAGCAAGCATCTTGATGTTTTTCCTTCCAAAGAGTTCTCTAGGTGTTTGTTATAAACTCGTGATCATATGATCCTTCTTAATGTAACACGAGCATTTTTTCCATATTGCTAATAATTTTATGTAAGCTTAAGTTTTAACTTCTGTTTAACTTTGCATTATGGCCTTATACTTAGCCATTGTCTTCTTGTTAAATAGCACATTTTGTAATTTTTCAAACTATAAATAACCTTTCATAGGACCTCTTCATATGTCATTTTTTTAAAAAGTATCTGTAAGGTGGGTGGGGGAATAGCTCAGTGGTTAAGAGCACATGCTTAGTGTGCACAAGGTCTTGGGTTCAATCCCCAGTACCTCCATTAACAAAAAAAAAGCTAAAAAGAGTAATAAAAAAATTTTTTTAATTATCCCTTTAGCACAGGTTCATAGGTCAAAGAGTAGACCCATTTTTAAGGTTTTTTTTTAAAAATTATGTTGCCAAATTAGTTTACAGAAAGGTTATACACTGATTCCTGGTCTTCTATCAGCAGTATATGAGAATATTCATTTCAAGGGACCTTCATCACTATTGGGCAAATGTCCTTTTTGAAATTCTGTTAGTTTAGAAGTGAAAGTATCTCGCTAATCTAAGTTGTGTTTCTTTGACTGCCACTGAAGGGAAATATATTTCACAAGTTGTTTTTCACTCTCTTTGGATTGTCAGTTCACATGCTTTCCCATTTACCTCATCTTAGAGGTTTTTTTAATCTATATAAATTCCTTATATAGTAAAATATCAACCCAAGAGAATTGAAAGCGTATGTCCACACGAAAGCTTGTACATGAGTGTTTACAGCAGCTTTACTCATAATAGCCAAAAAGCAGAGACAACCCACATGTCTGTCAACTGAAGACTGGTAAACAGTAAGTGAGATAGCCATGCAATGGAATATTTTTCAGCCATAAAAAGGAATGAAGTACTAATTCACACTACAAAATGAATGAACCTTGAAAATGTTAGTGAAAGAAGCCAGTCAAAAAAGACCGTGTAGTGTATGATTCCTTTTATATGAAGTACTCAGAAGAGGCAAATCTGTAAAGACATAAAGTAGATTAGTGGTTGCCAGGGGCTAGGCTGAGAATGGAATGGGAAGTAACTGCTTAATGGGCACAGGTTTCTTTTTGGGGTGATGAACATGTTCTGGGATTAGATGGTGGTAATGGTTTCCTTTACAAATGTATTAAAAAACCACTAAACTGTACACTTTAAGAGGGTGTATGTGTATTTTATGGTATGTGAATTCTATCTCAATAAAAATAAAACAAGATAACATTCTAAAGTACTAACCACAAGGAACTTTTCTATGGTCCCAAAGGAAGAGGCTGGAAAAACTTTGCCATCTGTGCTCTAATTCTTTCTGAACCCTTTGGCATAGACAGTTAAAATATATCTTTATTTTTATGAGCATTTCACTCTTGTCTTAACCCTGACATCCAAAGTGAAGTGAATGCAAGAAGAAAATGTTCTCTCCTTTTGGAACTTTTCCAAAGTGTGTTAGTAAAACCTCATTTGTCCATTTGGGTCCAGGACTGGCTCCAGCAGTCAGTTGACTGCAGTGTTAAATCTCACCACTGGGGTCTAATGCTTCCATTTCTTTTTTATTAAGTGCTGGTGGCTCTCTGGGCATTGGGGAACAAAAGGTTGTGCAGAGGGAAAGGAGACCATGCTGCCGGGCCATGAACTGCTGCCTCCCAGCCTGGGGGTCATTTGAACTGGACAGGCCAGAGAGGAGGAGCCAACAGGTATTCCAAGTATCAGGAATGTGGCTCTTTCTTAAAGAAATGTGACGTTTTAGGAGTGGTTTGTATGAGTTTGCTTCCCTTGCTGTACGGTATGGAGCAGGGTCCATCCCCCTCACCCTCCAGGGGCCTTTGCAAATCTATGCATAGGTTCGAATGGGTCCAACTCCTCTTCTTAATTCCTGAAGCAAAGCTTTCATTTGATTTTTAAATAGACTCTCTTCTCCCATTGTTGCACGTGGCCAGTGTCTGCATTGTAAATATTCCTGCTTTTACATCAGTCTTCTCATCCCAGAGGTGTAGTATTTTATCACTTGTGTTTGGTGGGAGGCTCTCCCTCTCAGGGCTCCACCAAGAATAGAAATCTGTTATTTTGTGTTTGGAGAAAGCATTATATGTATAGTTCAGTGTATGCAGTAAGTATGCTCCAGAAAGTCTACATGGTGTAAAGTACATCATGCTTTGAACACAATCGGAAAGCTCGCTTTTACACCAAGGAACTTGATACTGACTCCTTCATTGTGTCTATAAATGCCCTGTCACATCTAGGAAATATCAGGAAACTAAGGGCTGCTTTCAAGTCATTGGCTCAAATGTTCATTAAGATGCCAAACCACATCAAGGCAGCTGGTGACTCACTGCACCTGGCGTGGTCCCAGCACCCCTGCAGAGCCCACTATCTCAGCGGGTGGGTGTGAGTGTGGGGGAGTGAGGCCCCATCCCTGAAATCAGGGCCTTCACTAGTCATGTACATGAGGTTGGGTTCTGTGGAACTGGGGGCCTCCCCCTGAGGTCCCTCCCTCTGCTCCTCCCACCCTGGCGCCCACAGCCTTGAGGGGACCAGCCGGGATTCCCCTGAGGCAGGAGGTGGCTAGTGTAGAGGCTCCACATGCTGGCTGTGGAATCAGTCTGTCTGGCTTCAGATCCCATCTCCACCCCTCACTGAGCTGTGGACAAATTCCTAAATCCCTCTGCTGCTCCATTGTAAAGTGAGGGGAAATAGCAATCCCACCTTTTAGGATTGTCATGAGGACTTAGTGAGGCAGCATGTTTCGGCACAAAGCCCAGCACCTGGCTTGCAGTGAGCCTTCATTTGATATTGGTCATCACTGCCAAGGTTGGAGCCCTCATTTCCATGGTGCCCCATCCCACCAAAGTGTGTGTTCGTTTTCTATTGCTGTGAAACAAATTATGACAAACTCAGCAGCTTACACAACACCCATTTATTAACTTACAGTTTTGGGTCACAAGTCTGGGCACAGTGTGACTGAGCTGTCTTCTCCCAAGGCTGCAATCAGAGTGTTAGCTGACAGTATTCTTATCTGGAAGCTTGACCAGTGAAGACTTCACTTCTAGGCTCCTTCAGATTCTTGACCAAATTCAGTTCCTTGCGGTTATAGGACTGAGGTCCCAATTTCTTCATGATCTGCCAGCTGTGGGTCTGTCCTCAGGTTCTACAGACCACCCACGTTCTGGGCCACATAGCCCCTTCTGTCTTCAAAGCCAGCAGCAGAGAATATTCTTCCCACGGAATGCCTCTCACACTTTGAATCTATTTCTCCAGAAAGAGCCAGTCCCTTTCAAGGGCTCACTTGATGAGATCAGGTTCATCTGGGAAAATCCCTCTTTTGTTACAGTCAACTGTGCCAAATAACCTACTCACAGGAGCAGTGATCCCAACATGCACACGTTCCAGGACTTATACACCTGCCTACTGCCACCACCTTTTGAGTAAGGCATATATTTTCACGCCTTCCTTCCACTTGGCAGCAAACAGAGGATTTTCCTTCACTGGCAGAGTCCTGTGTGCTCCTTTTTCAGAGCTGGGCTGGGGCCACTGGCTGGACCCAGCTTATATGCTGTGTGTGGCTCAGGCATGAAGTGTTTACATCTTCAAAGTGCCATCCCTACTGTGACCTTTTCCCTGCTTCAGAACCTTGAGGAGAATTTGTGCTTCAAAATGGGTCCAGCACGGTGCTGCTTTCTCTCCAGCCTCCCCAGTCATCTGTGGCCTCTCTGCCCAGGCTGTCCCCAGAAGACAGCACTGCCTGCACCCCCTTGTAGGGTGTCAGGACCCAGAGTCCCACAAAGAGGAAAGCCACATCATAAAGAATTGAAAATGCTGGGAAATTGGAGTGACAGGTGCTGTGGCCCATATACCATTGCTACCAACAAGGCAGCGCCCCTGTCTCTAAATGTCCTGCTTCTGACTGTTACAGGGGGAAAACTAAGGAAAGCCTTCCCTAGACTTTCAAGAGATTAGTGTTCTCCCTTGAGAATACAGCAAAATACCTCAGGTTGATTTTTGTTTTACAGGGTTGAGGAGTCCCCTGCCATGAATCTTCTGTCCTGTGGATTTCTCTCTGCCACATCTTATCCTTTGGCCTCGTGCTGTTACTGTTGACTGAAAAAAGGTGTTTGCTCATTAAGCTGCCAGTTTTCCCTTTTTTCCCAGAGAAATGTATGAAACTGTGCAGTTGATCTAAGTTTAGCTTTCAGTACTTTTTCAACTTTGCCCATTTCGGTTACTTGTGGTGCTTGGTGTCGAGTTCTTAGTTCAGTTCCCTTTCTCATTCTTTTACTTTCATGATGATACCTGCCCAGGTAAAGTAGAGACTAGCTGAAGGGACAATGGATGAGAGCCCCGGAAAACGTGTCACATCAGCGCACAGGCCGGTGTGGCTTCCCCGTCACTCTCCAGAGTCCGGCTGTCAGGAGCAAGGATGCCACTTAAGCCTCAGGGCTCTTCACTTCTTCACACCCACCTGGGTTGGTTTCTGAGGCAGAAGTGCTTACGCTGCTGAAATGAAAGTTATCTGTTGTCAGGTTCACCTTTCTCCTCCTGCCATCCCATTTACCTGTCTCAGAGAAAGTCATTTGCTTTTACAGAAGACTGCCAGTGGCCTTTTTCCCTTTCTGGTACTGAGCTCTTGCACACACCTAAGATCTCACAAGTCCTGCAATGTTATAACCTGGGTGTACAGGTGTTGCCTTATATATTGGCATATGAGGAAAATGTACATGTATCTGTGTTTAATATGCATCTAGCAAACCAAACCATGGTCTGTGGCATCAGTGGAGGAATGTACGTTCAACCAGACTCATTCTGGATCAAAGTAGCCTATGCCCAGAGTGACAAATGGATTCTATCCTTTATGTCAGCTCAGTCAACCACTGGAGGGCTCTGTGAGGAAGGATTCTGAGGCCACATGGTGTCGTACCAGAAAGTGCTGTGATGGATTGATGACATCTCTCATGCTCATGGGAGCAGGTCATGGCAATCCTTGGAGTCTCTCTTTGCAACTCTTGCCGGAGTTACTTAATGCTGTTGTGGCACATAAGAGAAAATCCACAGGACTCAGGAAATTTTAAGTTAATCAGGTTTTACTTACATAGTAGAAACACAGCCCCATTGTTTGCAGAAGGATTGGAGAATAGGGATAGGGGGCTTCATACATCCTGACCACAGGCACAGGGTCCTGTTGGTCAAAGTGTTGTCCATCAGTTTTTCTGGGCACAGCAACGTGCAGAGAATGATGATCATGAGTTCGATGTATGATTTACTGATCAGAGTAACTAAATGGCATTATTGGGTGTTTCCCAATGCCCCACAGATCTTGAGCCAAGTATATTAGTGCATTATATGTTCATAATGGACCTCTAGCATTGGCCATAGAAACTACATCACAGAACTGTACGTAATAAAGGATGGTTTTATTGTAACTTGAATGCTCAGAACTTAGGCTCATGGCAAGGCACCTTGAGTCACATTGAGTACAATTCATATAGTGCCTTCTGACTCTTTCATCAGGAAATGATTAGTCTGACCACCTCAAGTGGGAGGAAGAAGACCACAAGTTCTTATACAAATATTAGTTAACTTTTAATGACTTGAGCCTGCATTTACTGATTAATTTCGTTTTCTTCATGTTTGTCCATGAAGGGAAGAGAGTAAGAAATATCTGTGCAAAAATAGTCCCTACTCAAAATTGCAAACACGTGAAGTGGTAATGGAGCTGTCCCGTCTACAAAAGAGAATTGTTTTCTCCAAAATGATTCTGATTGAGTCTTGGGGGTTTTGGATTTAATCATTTAACAAATATTTATTGAGCTCTCACTGTGTGGCAGGCACCGTTCTGGACACTGGAGATGCAATAATGAACAAAAACCAAAAAATAATCCCTACCTCCAAAGAGCTTACTATTTGTTTCCTTCCATTATTTCATAGAATTAGATAAAAGCTGTTAGGCATTTATTATGGTGGTAATACTTTTTTGAGTAGATTTTGAAAGGTTATCTTTTTCTTAGTTTGGTTAGATGTAGGATCCTGTTTTCAGTACGTTTCTGATATAAGGTTTTATTTTGATGGAGTTGGAAGAACAGTTTGTAATGAGAGTTCTCATTGGTTTTAGATTCTTTTCTCTATCACAAGGAGCAAGCTTCTACAGAAAAAAAAAAAAACCCAGCATTTTATGTTAATTTTTTAATTGCCTTTTTCTACCTAGCCTGCCTGTTCTCCTAAGGAAGACATTCTGGACTGCATGATAATCACATGCATATGAAGGAAACAGCTGTTATAATGTTCCAACTTATAGATATTAATACTTTCCTCTCCATAAATCAAAACTTCTCGGCCTTTACACATTCACATTTGGACCCAGGTCATCCTTCGCTGTTAGAGAGGGTCCTGTTCATCTCAGGACGTGTAGCACATCCCTGACCTCTTCCCACTTGGTGTCAGTAGTGCTCCTCGCCCTCAAGTTGTGACAACCAAATGTGTCCTTTGGTTGGGGGCGGGGGTGCAGCACAGTCACTCCCAGCTGAGAGCACTGGCATAAGTGATACGATTCTATAATTCAGGTCCCACATCCTCTAATTACAGCAGATCAGAGAAGTCCCTGGAAAAGCACCTGGGACAAGCAGTCTGCTGGCCTTTGTAGAAGCTAGGGGCAACTTTCTGCCATGAAGGAGTTGCTATGAAGTGAGCAGGATATTTACCAGTGCTCTGAAGCAATGCCACCAGCAAATGATGAAAGTCCTTCAGTCAGTCATGCCTGGAGATAGTTTGCATTTCCTGTTGGAAACTTGTTAAACTTGTATTCGTTTACTGGAGTTAGAGAGCATGTTGGACACAAAAACACTGTGAATTAATCTGGAATGATTTATGCATAAATGGGTTCCAGATTTGGTGAGCTCAGCTCAAGCAGCAGGCGGCTCGTTTCCAAACACTTCCATTCTCAGGAACTGACATTCAATTCAATAGGTATTTATTGAAACATGTAATGTGAGAGGGCTTTAAACAGTCTGATATTGCTTCCGTGACCCCGGCCCGCAGAAAAGCAGTGCTCAGAACCATGCCCCCCAGGAGTCTCCATATCTGATGTGGCCCCTCCATTTTGGTGTCCAAAATACTGTTGAAACTAGCTCTTTCATTCCCCTTCCCCGCCTCAAGTCCCCTCCCGTCCTGTGCCAGCTGTGCCCTCCCCAGTGAATACGTGTAATTACACATGATGTCATGTGTTTATTTGAGAGCTTTGGCCGGAACATCCATTGCATGTTCTACCTCCCCCCCCATCAGCTTGACAGGGTATTGCAGTCCAGAGTGGGGTCATTTAACCAGCCTACCGTCTATTTTTGAATCGTCTTCACTTCTCACACATACCAGTAGACTTGCAAACACAGGGCACAGCACTGATCAGAGTCACTGAAAGAAGGGTTGGCTTTGCTGCAGAGAGAAAGAAAGGGTGAGAGAGAAACAGTGGGCTAGAGACTCTTCACTCACTCAGTTGCACCTACTATGTGCCAGGCACCAGCAATATAGCTGTGACAAAAATGCCCTGCTTTCCTGGAACTTGCAGTCCACTGGGCAGTGAGACAAGAGGATGGGCCATGTTTTAATATGGCGCAGTAGATGCCTTAATGAGGAAAATTAAGATGCCGTGGGAACACTTGGAAAGAGCAACGCCCCAGCCTGGGAGACGGCAGGGGAATCAGAGGTGGCTTAGCAGGGGAAGCGGTGTCTTGGCTGAGACATGAAGGATATATTGCACATCAGAGAGGAGGGGGAAGGTGTCCAATGCCATGCCCCAAGAACTACAGGTGAGTGGGGAAAATGGAACCTTTGAGGAACTGAGATGTTTGGCATGTTTGGATAGTAGAGAGTGAGACAGGAAAAGTGAGAAGTAAACAGAGAGGAGCCAGAAAGGATGCACCTCAGGATTCTGACTTGATTGTGGAGGTCGTTGGTGGTGCCGTTTACTGAGATCAGCGCAGAAGAAATAGGTTTGGTTTGAAGGAGGACGGGGGTGACAGAGAATCAAGTTTTAATTCATCACTAATTCTAGAACATGGGAATGATTTTTTTAAATGTTTCTGAAAGATGTCAAAAGCTAATGGAAATCTGAAAAGTTAATTAGCAGGTTTAAATGATTTTGTTACTGTAGGCTATCATGACATCCTGCAAATATACTCAGACCTCTTAGCAACTGCCAATCGTGTTTTTTTCATCCAGCAATTATTTCTTAATTTTGATACTTATCATCATCTTATTGCTTAAAATCTACCAAATGTGTGCCTAAAGAATGGGTACCCATGAATGAAGTAGTATGGTGTTGAGAGGATGTAATCTGGCTTTTCTGGCACTCCTGTACCCTTTTCTTTAGATTTCCTTTGCCATGATGGAGGTTTTTATTCTAATACTGCATAGGCTCATTTTTTTAATTGAAGTATAGTTTATTTACAATGTTCTGTTAGTTTCTGGTGTACAGTATAGTGATTTAGTTATATATATATATTCTTTTTCATATTCTTTTTCATTATAGGATATTACAAGTTATTGAATATATTTCCCTGTGTTATACAGTATGACCTTCTCCTTTATCTCTTTTATATATAGTAGTTAGGATAGGCTAATCCCAAACTCCCAATTTATCTCTACTCCTTTTTCCCCTTTGGTAACCATAAGTTTGTTTATTGGGTTGTGAGTCTCTTTCTGTTTTGTAAATAAGTTCATTTGTGTCATTTTTTTTAATCCTCATGTGTGATATCATATAGTATTTGTCTTTCTCTGACTTCCTTCACTTAGTATGATAATCTCTAGATCCATCCATGTTATTGCAAATGGCATTGTTTCATTCTTTTTTATGGCTGAGTAGTATTCCACTATGTGTGTGTATGTATACATATCTTCGTTATCAGTCACCTGTTGATGGACGTTTAGTTTGTTTCCATGTCTTGGCTATTGTAAATATTGCTGCTATGAACATTGGGATGCATGTTTCTTTTCTAATTGGAGTTTTCTCCAGATATATACCCAGAAGTGAGATTGCTGGATCATATGGTAAGTCTATTTTTAGTTTTGTAAGGAATCTCCATACCATTTTCTATAGTGGCTGCACCAAATTACATTCTCACCAACAGTGTAGGAGGGTTCCCTTTTCTCCACATCCTCTCCAGGATTTATCACTTGTGGACTTTTTTTTAATGATGGCCATTCTGACTGGTGTGAGGTGATACCTCATTGTAGTTTTGATTTGCATTTCTCTGATAATTAGCAATATTGAGCATCTTTCATGTGCCTATTGGCCATCTATATGTCTTCATTGGAGAAATGTCTGTTTAGGTCTTTTTCCCATTTTTTGATTGGGTTGTTTGTTTTTTTGTTATTGAGTTGTATGAGCTGTTTATATATTCTGGAAGTTAAGCCTTTGTTGGTCACATTATTTGCAAATATTTTCTCCCAGTCCATAGTTGTCTTTTCATTTTGTTGATGGTTTCCTTTGCTGTGCAAAAGCTTGTAAGCTTAATGAGGTCCCATTTGTTTATTTTTGCTTTTATTTCTGTTGCCTGGATAGGCTGACCTAGGAAAACATCGCTACTATTTATGTCAGAGTGTTTTGCCTATGTTCTCTTCTAGGAGGTTTATGGTATCCTGTCTTACGTTTAAGCATAGACTCATTTTTGAGAGCACACTTCTTTTTTTGAGATGACTGGAGAAAAGCATAAGAAGTTAGTATTATTGGACTGTCTTTAGGCAGGTGTGTGAGATCACAAAATTGTAAGGAGTGCAGAGGGAAGCTGAGGGAAGCTGCCACATGGTGAACATTGTACTCTGTGTTGATCCTGTAACCCAGAGTGTATGGAGAACAAATGCAATTGTCAAGTTACGGGCTCTGAGATTGCTTCCAGCCATCAACTCTGGCCACAGCTGTTCATACCCCGCTAGACCTGAAATATCCAATGGCGAGCTTTGTAAATGATTCTTCTTTAATAGTCAAGCTGCCCAGCCACTAGAGAGCATCCAAGTTCACATGCCTTTTTTGCTTGTTTGTTTTTGGCAGGAATTTAGATAATGGGCTGTGTGCAATGTAAGGACAAAGAAGCAACAAAACTGACGGAGGAGAGGGATGGCAGCCTGAACCAGAGCTCCGGGTACCGCTATGGCACGGACCCCACTCCTCAGCACTACCCCAGCTTCGGCGTGACCTCCATCCCGAACTACAACAACTTCCACGCAGCCGGGGGCCAAGGACTCACTGTCTTTGGGGGAGTGAACTCTTCGTCTCATACTGGGACCTTGCGTACAAGAGGAGGAACAGGTCAGAATCGAGCTGCTCTTAAATCTTTTGGCAGTTGAACGTTGGTGCCCCTTTGACTCCAGATTCAACATTTAAGTTTTTTATCACTCTCCACCTATCCTCTACCAGATACTGGGCCATTAAAATAGCCAGAGCTTGATGTGCAAGTCTAGATGCTGGCAACAGTGGTGCTGGGGACCCCAAGTTGCTGCTCTGTGAGAATCTGCAGGGGTTATGAGATCCAACCTTCTGCCGAGTCACTTGAGGCCTGGGGCTCTCAGCCTTGGCTGGCTGGCCCAGAATAACTAGGCAGCCTTTTCAAAATACAGATGCCTGAGCGCCATCCTGGTCTTTTGAATCAGTGGTTCAGGTACTAGATCTGAGGATGGATGTTTTGAGTTCTCCAGATAAGAAAGCACTCCTGCCCCGCATCGCCTGGTTAAGAGCACTCCAGGATAGGACCTTCCTTCCTGTCTTCCTAATCTCCATCCTGCCTGGCACTTCCTAGCTGGTGGGGCCATTTGGTTCCATTATTTTTTGGCCATTTGTCTTCATTGATTCTCTCTTTTCTTCCCACCATCTTCTGTGTGACTGAGTTTATCAGCCTTCAAGTATTTTCAAGTACCTTTTATATTTTAAATTTAAAATTGAATCTTGTGTATCCTTAAGGGATCTTCTTCGTTTTTTTTTTTTTTTTTTAGGTTTTCTTCTCTTTCCCAAGGCTGTATTTCACTGCCATGTGCATTTGCTGACTTAGCTAATACTTTGTAAAATATCTGGCATGCGTTCTCAGACATATGTTTTCTGAAATATTTGTAAGTTATCTCATGCATCCTTCATCTTCCAAATCCTCTCCCAGTATGTGAACCATGGTAACTAGATATTTGATGTTATTTGTTCCAAAATCGTTTTGTGTGTTACAAAGTTTTTAAAAATATACATCAACCCTTATGCTCTCAGCTCATCTGGGAGCAGATGTCCTATAAAACCACCCATTATGCCTTTACCCAGGGAGTTGGCACAGGGGTTTTATTCCCTCTCCACCCAGCAGGGCAGTGTAGTTACATCAAGGGAACCTGACCCAGAGCTTTGGGCAATTAGCCACTTCTCTTCTGCCAACACTTCACACCTTGCTCAGTAGAAAAAATATTTGTCTTCATCCTTGTGTTGTGGTGGATCTCACTTTCACTTTAAAGCAGGCTTAGGATGGGTAACTGAAGGCTGGACACCCGTACCATCCTTCCGGCCTTCCTGGAAGGCACCTGGAGCGGAGGGCAGAAGGAAACAGGCAGTCAGGCAGTCAGGCAGTCTAGGGACATCTGTCTCTGGAGGACACGGGAGGGGAAAAGAAACAGAAAGGCACCCAGCTCGCCCTCCTTGTGCCTGCTGCGAGAAGACACGTGCATTGCCAGCCAGGCTCTGCATTCTGCTGACATGGAGACTGACCTGGTGTACTCACTCATGAATGCTGGATATGAATCCTGCCTGCAGGTGTCACTCATAAAGTCACTAGAGAGGGCTCCTTGCCTTGCACATGTGGATCTGTATCGCAGTCAGGGACAGTGTTATATAAAAGGGCATCTGCTCCCTGATAAGATATGAAAGTCAAAACGAATGTTGGTGCATTTCTCTGCCTGGATTATTTGGCTTTATTTTATATGCATGTCATTTTTCCTCAATGCTTTTTCAGTGCTTTAAGGCCAGAGACAGTGTCTGTGTGTCCCTGTGACCTTTGACTCTCTCCTCCATCTCTGGAAGATAAAAGCATCCAGTGAGAACTTGCTGGTGGATGGAGGGAGACAGTGGCGAGTGGAAGTGTCCGTTCTGGTCCGCCTTGTCTTCCCCACAATGGAGCTTAGGATTGTTCTTAAATTATGAACTGAAGGGAATCTGTTAATAGAGTGTCAGGTGAGGGTAGGTGTGGCCTTGCAACTCCCACTCTGTTTTAAGCCATCCTTTTCTAATCTTTGAAAGATATCTTGGTCAGGCCTTCTGCATGCCAGCCCTCCCGCAGGAAGTCCCACTTGGGATGGGTGGACAGACAAGCCCCACCTCCCCCTCTGGTTCTTGAATATTCCCCAGGCACATCTGTTCCCTTGAAACTACCCACACAGCAAAACGGCAGCTTGGTGAAGAGCAGAACCCATGGTGTGTGTTCTTCAGGCTGCACTGGACACTTTGGGGTGTGTAGAGATCAAAATGAGAAGCCAGAGAGCAGAGAAATGGGATGTATGCATTGTCAATTGCTGTGTAACAAATTACCACAAAACTTAGCAGCTTTAAAAGATTGCACCTTTTTTTATCCATAGTTACTGTGGGTCAGAAGTTCAGGAATGACTCAGCTGGGTCCTCTATTTCCGAAGCTCTCTGAGGCTGCAGTCCTCTCATGGTCCAACCGAGAGGGATCTGCTGCCAAGTTCACAGGGTGTTAGCAGGACTCAGTTGGCTCTTGGCCAGAGGCCACCCTCAGCTCTTTGTCACGTGGTCCTCACCAGCATGGCGGTTTGCTTCATCAGAGTGATCGGGGCAAAGTGGCAATCCAGAGAGTCTGCTCGGAAGACAGAGGCCACTGTCTTTTGAAGTTGACGCCTAATCACTTATGGGACATCCCGTCACCTCTGCCACATTCTATTGGTTAGAAGCAAGTCACTGGGTTCGGCCCACACTCAAGGGCAGGGGATGGCACAAGGGCGTGAACACCAGGAGCTGGGAGTCACTGAGGGCTGTCTTAGAACTCTGCTACTATATGGAGGAAGTCCTAGGCAAATGGGATGCTAGGCATCCTTCACTGTTGATGGCATACTTCTGTGAAACAGGGAAGGCCTCTATGGGGCGTCAGCCAGATAAGGAGACACAGGGTGGGTGTGAGGAAGAGTGAGGACCACAGTCAGTGCGAGGTTGGGTGAGTTCACTGTAGAAGGAGAGCAAGGGAGAGGGAGTCCTGAAGGCAGCTGCAGGTGCCCAGGGCAGGACATCCTCTGATGGGGCTGAACGTTCACGGGGAGGATCTTCTCAGTCCCCAGGCTGCAAAAGGAGTTTCCTGTTCCGTTCTACATCCTGTTACGCCGAGAGGAAGAGTGATCCATTTTACTCGGGCCTCACATGGCCTGAACAGAGAAGAGTGTGTGTAGGACAGAGGGCATCTGTAACTGTGTAACTGGTGCCGAGCTCTGCAAATCTGCGTTAGAACATTGCCGCTGCCCCTTGCTTGTAGACTTAATATTAATATCTGTCTCTTCCTGAGGACTCATTCAAAGTAGGCAGAAAAGTCCTTCAGCTCCGGGTTTTAGTCAGATCAAATAATGCTTCCCCTAGAAAGACCTCGGCATAAGTTCAGCCCTGCCACTCTGGTTTCACACACTAATTACAACACTGCATCGTGTTATCAGTGCTGATTAGATGTAAATTTTGAGAATGAGGTTTTAGTGAAGATTTAATTTCTTGGAATTAATTTCCTCTGGTATAATAATCTCTCTCCTTTTGATTTTGTTTTTGTCAGGAGTGACCCTCTTTGTGGCCCTTTATGATTACGAAGCACGGACAGAAGATGACCTGAGTTTCCACAAAGGAGAAAAATTTCAAATATTGAACAGCTCGTAAGTTTGGAGAGGGAAAGGAAGTGTGTGTGCCTTTCAGATGGGGAAACAGTTCTTGTGTGACAAGTCTGCGCCTTTTCAGATCTCTGAAATGCTCAGAGAACACTTGCTAATCGATTTGTTAATTTGTAGCAGTTTAGTGAGAAAAGAAGGGTTGAGGAAGCAGTGCAGTATTCTATGGCTCTATGTCCAGGGAGCTTCTGGGAAGATATCAGGAGCAGAGTCGATGATTTTGGTTTAAAGGTTGTAAAAGCACCAGCTTCGGCCTCTGCAAATCAGTTTCTGATGACTAGCACAGGGCTTGCCAATCCACGTTACCCTCTCTCTGCCTGGAGATTTTCTTCAAATTTCATATGTGGCACTAGTCTCACATAAGGCTGGCAACAAGTTCTTTCTGTTTTCAAAACTGCTAGCTGTTCCCATTGGGGAAGCCTGCGGAGGCATTTCACCATGAGGAAAATTTGCAAGTGACTGAAATCTTTGTAAGTCAGAAGGAGAAGCACTTTTGCCCACTCCTGAATGACTGCAGTGTGGCCAGTAGGAACAGCAGTTAAGTGGGCAATGGGGAGATGCTGAGGGTGAGAATCACTCACTTTTCAAATCCTCCATTTAATACTTCCTTTAGGAAGAGTAAGTATGGGTCAGATTTCCCTAGTTTTTGAATATTGTGTCTATTAAGTTAAGGCAGTGTACATGGATGGGGACCCTCCAAAAAATCCAGGCTCCAAAGAAAACAGTGGTGTCCCACATCTGCAAGATGGACCCTCTCCCCTGCACCTCAGGTTTTCCTGTGAGCACTCCCCCATGGCTGGGAGAGATGTCACTTGGGGACTGAGGGCCCACCAGGATGCTCTCCTGTGCTGCCCTCTGCTCTGGATTTCATGGTGATGGGAGGGCCCAAAGCCTGGCTCTCCAGCTCTCCTGAGGGCAGGTGAGAAGCAGCCCTTCTCACCCCTTCCGTCCCAGGAAAGAGGCATGGTCATTGGAACAGGGGACTCCCCCAGGCCCTGAAAACTGTCTTCTTGGAAAACCCACCCTTTCTCTGGAATGTTCCCAACTCTCAGGACAACCTTTCAAGGGCAAGAATGGAGTTCCTCCCATAAGAGACCAGTGACTCTTCTGGACATCAGACGGCACTGTCTCCGTAGTTACAGGGTTATTTTTTAAATTATTATCGTCATCATTAACGGGGGCGGCGGCATAAACTTTTTATTTAAATATGTGTGGACAAGCGTATAGCTCGAAAGTGTGCGTGGTGGTGTGGTGCTGGCACAATATTAATGTCCCTCAACTGAAAGATGGTTAAAGTGGTAAATTTCATGCTATGCATATCTTACTACAATTTTTAAAAAGTATACCGTTTGCAGAATTCTCACAAATGAAAGATGCCTGTGTAACCCATGCCCAGATCAGGAAGAACATTACCTTTTCCCCATGAGGCCCCCTCCTCCTGTAGCCATAGGAATTTTTTTTAATAGTAAACAGCTGCCATTTAGTGCCATTTAGTGAAGGCCCCTTGTGTGCCAGGCCCCATGTGGTCAGTTGCAAATGTTCTCATGTGTTCTTCACAGCAACTGTCTTAGGTGTGTCTCCTAGTCATCTTTGGACATACAAGGAGCCAGAGGCTCTGGTTAGGGAGCAGCCAAGGTGCAGGGAGCTCGCAGGCGGCAGAGTCAAGGGTGATGGGTGGGGATGGCATCCCAAGTGCAGCGTCAGTTCCGTGTTGGAAAGCCCCCCAGCAGAGGGGGCTGAACCGTTCGAGTCACATGGAGGTTTGGAAGGGAGGTGGGGGAGGAGGGAATTTGGCTTTGATCTCTTCTGATTTATGATTCCTTATGTTAGTTTGATACTCAGATGAATGCTTCTTGTCAGAGTCTACTACCTTTGAATTCTGAAATTCACCCTCCCGTTCCCTCCCCATTTTATGCAGTATTTCCTAAATGTCAAGGTCGGTTAGAACTTTTCTAACCATTTGTAACTTCTGAAAGGTAAGAACTAAGGAATAGTAGGAAGTACCATACATAGCTCCTTTTCTGTAGATTTTCTCCACACTGCAAGTGGATCTGTGTGTCAGGTTGTAGGGCATCTGGAAAGCCAGTCCTTGGCGAAGTCAAATTCGTGACTTCCTCCTTTGTTAATCTGGATAAGCTCTAGAATGGCTTCCAATTGAAATTTTGGAAAAATGTTCAAGGATGATCCAGTCCATCCCAATCTCCATTTTAATGATTTGCATGCATGGCCTTTAATGTGTACAGAAGGCTTTTGAGCCTCTGAACCTCTTCTCTTAGAAGAAAACATTACAAAGGGTTTTTTTTCCCTTTAGTGTTCTTCCTTCTTGCCAATGGAATTTCTCATCCTATGTGCCATTTAAATGCCCTTTTCAAGGTTATGGGGTGGGGATGGAGGGAATAAGGTTTTTGTAACAAATACAATACCCTGAAGTCAAGGGTAATAACAGGGAAGAGAAAACCATGAAGGAAAAACAAAGCAATAGTACAGAACCAGATGGCATGCGGCTCCTTCCCCTCCCCCAGCCTCTCCAGCCCCTGGCTCCCATCCTTTGAAAGAGAGGGAGGATGCAGCTCTGTTCTCTCTGGGGCAGCTGCCACACCTCCTAGTATGTGTGTCCTCCCACTCCTTTCCCTGTCAAGAGGCATAAACTGGAGGCCACAGGGCTGGCTTTTGTGTTTCACTGTGCAGCAGAAACCACGTGATACGCGTGTGTGCCTGCGCCCAGAGCCAGTGAGACTGCTTCCTGCCGTGGAGGTGGGAGGGGGCCTTCACTGACCTGTTGCAGGTGCTCCGAGTAGGATATCTGGACATTATTAAAACTTGACCCATTTTGCAAAATACTTGAATTCATCCATTTTATTCCCTACTTGAACATTTCGTGACTGGTGAGGTACCACCTAGAAACAGCGACTCTAAAATACAGTGAGCATTTTACACAGAGTGGAAGAGAGTGCTCATTGCCTAGCGTAATGACTCCTTTACAGTTCTTTTCATCGTGATAGGAAGGCATCCGGTTTAGAGCCCATCTAAGAATTTGACAAAATTGTTACAGATATGCTCTCTAAGAGTAAGATGGACAGTGACTGAATTTGGAAAGAATCCAGCATTTATAATAATAATGCTTCACAGCTCCATAGATCAAGGCTGACTTCTGTTTGCAAATACAACTTCCTGGATCCTCCGGGGCTCCCTACTCCCAGCTTTTGGGACCACAAACCCTCTGAGCAACTTTGGGCAGAGACTCTTTCATTAAGTCTTTAAATTAGAGCAACAGAGGACGTCATTATGGAAACTTAAAAGCTACTCTAAACCTGAGCCAGGGCTTAAATCATATATTTGAATCAGAGCAAGATAACAGTTAAAGAAAATTTCACCAACTCTGAATTAATGAAATAGCTGAACCAT
The DNA here is from genome assembly GCF_048564905.1 of Vicugna pacos. Lineage (NCBI taxonomy): Eukaryota > Metazoa > Chordata > Mammalia > Artiodactyla > Camelidae > Vicugna > Vicugna pacos. The sequence goes on along the minus strand of NC_132994.1, from coordinate 36,170,488 downwards.
AAGACCTGTTTAAAGAAATGCAGATTTAATAATACTAATTACCCACAATTACTCAAGCAAAGAAAGGAAAACTAACATAATAGGAAAGATCCTATTTTTCTATATCAAGGTAAATGATTTGTATAGTGTATTATTTATTTGGAGGTGAGTTGGGCTCCTGGTGTATTAAAAAGATGATTTATTCATTTGCTCAAAAGGCTTTTTTGATGTCTTGAGTCTGTTCAGCCTGTCTGGGCACAACACGTGAGTTTTACTATATAATATATGTGTCCTTGTCACCTCCTATCTCCTTTGATGGAGAAAGTGACCCTAGATGGCTTGGAAAAAGAGAAAAGGATTATATCTTTCTCATGAGTAACTGAAACCCCTTGTGAGATTAATAGAGTCACTTAAGAAAAAATCATGAATTCCTGATACATGACTTTAGAATGATCTGATAGTTGGATTCTAATCTGTGCTAAACTATTTAGGTGCCGAGACCAAAATGAGATAGTTAATACTGGGTTTGAAATGGAAATAATTTGATTCATATCAAGCACCTGAATAAGACTGGACTTGCCCAACCCGCAGCAAAATGTATTGGCTTCTTGCCCCAGATGACAGTTCCATGTACCCCAAAATTAATAGTAGACGTTTTTGTTCTTACTTTGAATCAATTCGAACAACTAACGCGATGAAAGTTAGGCAATAAAAAATAAGCCTCTGCTGCAAGCACTTAATGTTTTCCTCACTGTTTTGGAGGTTTCCCAGATGTTGAGTGGGAAGGGGTATGTATGAGGGTAGAGGGGCAGGGAGTGTATGTGGGGTGGGGTGGAGGGAGAGAGAGAGGAGAAAGGCTGGAGATGATAGGTATTGTTATTTTTTATGATGAAATGTCTCCATCTAGTGGAATTTCAGAGCAGTAAACATCACCATATTAAAATGAAGATAATGGCTCCAAAGCAATTTCCTTAAACATATGCAATGTTTAAATTAAAAAATAAACTTCCACATATGTTCTTAGATGATATACTTACAGCTGCATGTGTTTCTTTTGGAGGACATATAACTGAAACTAATACAGACTTAAGGTTAAAATGTTAACATTCTTAATTTCATGATTTGAACCCAAAAGGCAGGTGGACAAGATAGGAGAGCAGCATTGGGCAGATTCCACACAGCTGGTGACTATCTAGTTCCTCAGCTGGGCGGTGGGCTCACAGGTGCTCATGTGTACATATAGTCTTTGGTATGTATACATTATTTCATAATAAAAATCTGGACATGAACTAAATTTAAGGACTTTCTGGGGAAAAAAATTATCTCCCTCCATTATTGATTTATCTATTTGAATTTGTTTAATAGGATGAAAAACAAAAGACTGAAAAACTAGTGAAAACATAAGTTTTTTAAACCTTTGCCAGCACCCTGTTTTCTTGTGGGCTATTCTGTGTGGCTTGTGCCACCAGACCCTTCCCCACAGCTGTACCTGGGCACATGTTGGCTTGTCACCATTTGTGACTGTTTTAAATCCTATCTTCATCTTTACCTCATTCAGCCCATCTTTAGAGGATGGAACACTGGAGTAAGGCTTGCATTTAATATGGAGGCTGATTTCCTCTGCCTAATTGCATCAGTCTAGAAAAGATCATGACTAGGGCCAAAAGCCAACATTCCTCTTTTCTGTCTGAGGGCTTTGGCACACAGCCCAGCGAAAGTGATTAAAAACAAAAAAAACCAACAACAATGACAACCTGGGATTTCTCTTGCTGCCTCCAAGGACCAAAAAAGGGAGGAAAGAAGGTGCTGGGCCTCTGGTGATCAGAAGTCTGAGAGGTGTCCCTCTGCTCAGGGGCGGTTGCGTCCTCCACTGCCCCTCGCACTCCTGGCCACAGGAGGGCTCTGTGGACAGCGTCAGTGTCAGAGCTGCAGCCCACACGCGTCCGCTAACCACTGGTGGTAGGGACGGGCATGTAGTCCCTCCCTGCTCTCTGTCACATGCAGCTATATGAGTTTGCGAACATGAACTCCAACCATTTCATCTACTCATTTGTTCTAAGCTAAGAGTGGTGTTGTAAGCCCCCCTTCCACATCCTTCTGCCCACAGCACTGAGAGTGCGGCGGAAGAGACCATGCTGCCACCGGGACACCAAGTGGTGTGACTGACTCCCATCCCCTTCGCCAGCTGTTGTTCTCCCCACACTTGCACACGCCCAGCAACACCCACCCTCCTCCTTCCCAGATTCAGGACAGTGCGCTCTCAAAATTTAACGGAATAACCTCAAGTTGAAAAATGTCCAAGCAAGGCTTACCCTACCATAGGCTTTATTCTTCTAGCCATTTTCTTGAGAGCAAACAGAGCACCTTCATCCCTTATTGGGCCTCCTATTAGGTTCCCTTTCTCAGATGATCTGCAGCTATAATGTTTGTCTTTCTTTTCTGATGAATTGTTTAATGGCTTATGAAATAATGCTAAAACCAACGGCTTGCATCTCTCCAGCAGTCCCAGAAAACTGGTTGCCTCAGGATGGGGGATGAAGTAGAGACTGTTAGCTAAATTAGCATAATTAGTGCATGCTTGATTTTTTTTCCAGCTTTATTGAGATACGTTGGCGATATAACATGTAATTTTAAGGTATGCAATGTGATGATGTGTATGTGATACATACACAATAGATGCGTGTATCTATTGTGAAATGTTTACTACAGTGAGGTTAGGTAACACATCCCTCACCGCTCATAATTACCACTTCATTGTTGTTACTGGGTTTTTCTTAAGAAGTCTGGGGCTGAGTTTCTTGCCCTCTGTCCAAGTTGGAGATGCTTGCCAAGCAAAATGCCCTCTTCCCCAGCAGAACCCTACACTCTCACTTCGTAAATAAGGCAAGAGAGGAGACACAATGCTGGATGCCTCTCACTGCTGACTCGGATTATACCCGTCTGACCCTCACAGAAGGCTGTGTTGGAGTTTGGGGAAATCCGGGAGTCAGGTGACTGTGCGGTAGTCGCAGGCTCTGGCCTCGTGGAGTCTGTAACTGCAGAACGCTGAAGCGCTCGAAGTCACGTGTTCTCTTTTCTCCCTGCAGGGAAGGAGATTGGTGGGAAGCACGCTCCCTGACGACTGGAGAGACGGGTTACATCCCCAGCAATTATGTGGCTCCAGTTGACTCCATCCAGGCAGAAGAGTATGTTTTGTTTTGTCGTTTTCACTTAACTGCTTGCTTTTACACATTAGTTGCCCCAATAAAATGCCATTAACATTGTGCGGGAGGGAGAAGTAGTAGCTCACTAGAGCAGCAAAGGGCCGAGAGGCTGTGGTAATACGGTGTTTCCCAGGCTGGATGCCGTGATTTTTGCTGTTTCTAGATAATACTTCTATGCCTGTTAACTTCGTATTTTCCTTAAAGCCTGCTCGCTTTTTTAAAACAATTTATTTTGAAAGGAAACTTTAGATCAGCACCTTCAATGAAAACCCAATATTACTTGTCATAGACAGAAAGTAACCATAAAAATATGACGAAATTCTAGCTAGAGCATATATTGCAAACCCAAGGATCTAAGCCTGCAGTCTGCTGAAGCAGAGGGGAGGGGAGGAGGGTGGGAGAGAGAGAGAAGAGAGGGTGTGTAAATAATTGTTAAAGATCAGTTTGAGATTTGTCTCCTCGACGTAATCGGAAATGTTAAAGGGGTACTGAGAAGACATACCATCTGGCCCCAGGTAGAAGTGATTCAGCTGCAGTGTGTCCTGCAACTCGGGGAATCCTGTGGTGATGCATTTCAAGTGGTCCTTTCCTGTGATATGGGACCTCAGGTGGTTGCTTTGATAGCAAATCATGGAAGTCACTGACAGCAGTTTCAGAAGGTGGTCACTAGGCTGAGAGGATTCTCAAAGGGACAGCTGGGGCTCCTCCTGACCTGTGGGGTGGGTGGGCACTGCCTAAGGGGAGAACTGTCAGAATGGCTCGTGTAGAAGCCCCGACTTCTGAAGTGAGGGAAAGGGAGGAGCACCCTCTGACACCCTGGGGGCCTGCCCCTCCATCTCAGTGGAGGCAGTCCTGACTTACAGAAAGGGAGTTGGGAAAAGTCAGCCACCGAGCCCATCCTTTGGCTCTGATGTTTAATATGCCCTGGGTTTGTTGAAGCACTGCACATCCCAGCCATATCCCCAGCTGATCACTCTCTTTTCTTTAATTCTCCTGCATTTCCTCTAAGAAGATCTGTTTTGTTTCCCGCTCTCACAGATTCGGTGGTTCTGAGTTCCTTTTTATTCCCAGTGAGTGCGTTTCACCATCAGTGAACAAAGGCATCTGTACTGGATCTTTATTTTAGGGCAGATTTGCAAACATCCAAAGAACACAAATGTTCTTTTAGAATAAAGGGTACCACCAAAATGTAGAATTACTTTGACTTAACTGGGAGCCTACCCACAAAGTATTTGTTATATTTATAACGGTCAATTGTTTAAATATTTTGGTTTTAAACAATAAAATAGCCTTTAGAAAATAATACCCATGATTTTACCTATGCAATTAATTACCATCGTTTTAGAAATAACGATTGTTTCAGTATGCTCCATTGTTCTGACAGTTCCCTTTTCACCATGGTTTGTGTTTACACTGCACTTAAATTGGGTTATTGATACAAACCCAGAAAGTCATTTCTCACAAATGATCGGTGCAGTTCTCTTTGTACTGTCTAGTGCTAGGTTAGAATTGTTGTAGTCTTGTGCCTTTAAAAGTCACAGAGGAGCCAGCATGCAGTGTGTCTTTTTTTATCTGCAGGGAAGCTGTTTCATTCACAAAAGGATTTGACAGTGAACACATAATAGCTATGTTCAAGTATAATGAATTGAAATTTCATTTTAGAAACTGGAACCTTTCGCAGTCACATATTCTAAAAATTGTTCCTGTGCACAGACTCCAGTGGAATGCTACCAAGTTCTCCCTGGGGCTCTTGAAGCACCTGCTGCTGACTCGGCACCAAGTGTGGAAACGTTAACCAATTGCCAGGCGGTTAGGGCTGGAGAGTGCAGGGGGAGGTGAAAGACGAATAGCAAAGGTGGGAGATGACTTGACATCATGCCTCCTTAAGTGGCACAAGAGTGTCATCGCAGGGAGAATATGAACACACCCATGACACAAAGTCATTCTTAAGGACATGCTGGTTGACTGTGCATGGTACTGTGGCCCTGCAACTGTGCCAGGACACATGTGCACAGGTCAGACGTCCTGCAAATACCTTTTGCCTATGCAGGTCCTCACACCTGCTCACCAGGAAGAAATCAGAAACAAGTGTCCAAGGGCAGCAGTCATCTCAAATTAGAGGTAGCCCTGACCTTTTTTTCAGAGTTCCTGCAGGTAGGAAGTTACTGAAAACATTGTGTCTTTGTTCTTTATCCATTCTGATGGACTTTTTTTTAAATGCTTGATTAATGATCTTTATCTACACTAAGACTGTGTTTTGTTATTTCCCAGGGGTTGTAATTATGCTCAAAAATCCAGGGTCTTGTAGAGGCACGTGGGAAGGGTCTCCTGCAGTTGCCATTGCAAAACAAGGTTTTGGGCTTCTTCTTTTGTGCGTGCAAGTGGCAGTTTTCACACAAACCCACCGGCTCCTGTCATCTCTGGAAGGAAGAAAAATAACCCACAATTCAAATCTGATTGTTTTTCAAGAGTGAAAGAGATGGATTAGGGTTGCAATCAGGCATAGATTGCAAGGGGGACTAGATGAGGCTAGGAAAAAATATACAAGGAGAGGCTGAGGATGGAATCAGAGGTGAGGAGGACTCACAGGCAGAAGAGCCGATGCTGTCCCATTTTTGTAAATGATTTTGTAAAATGTTTCCTTCCCTTGATCTCATTTAAAGGTGGTACTTTGGAAAACTCGGCCGAAAAGATGCTGAGCGACAGCTTTTGTCCTTTGGAAACCCAAGAGGTACCTTTCTTATTCGTGAGAGTGAAACCACCAAAGGTAAGATAACGAGTTGAAGAAGTTGGCTTGTCATTCAAATCTGCGGATTAGTCAGAGGGGATGAAAGGCTTATCTCTAATGTACAAGGATTTTTAAATGGCACATCTCCTCCCCGCCTTGTGAGCAGAGTCCTATTTTCAGTTTTCCCTCCAGGCCCTAGAACTGCAGACAGTTCCAAAAGGATGACAGAGGCTCAGAATCAAGACCTTCCTCCCAAAACAGGGGCTGGGGTCACTTCTCTGCTCCAGGCACACGAGATCATAGAATTCTCAGAAGTCCTTTAGAATTAGGATTTTCCGAAACTCTTAGTTCCTCAGGCGCCAATCACACAGGTTGTTTTGCATTTCTTTTGTTTTTTTCCACAACGTGAGGACATCTCTTATTCCCTCTGCTGGTTGTTATTTAACAACCCATGAGAGCCCACAAGAGGAGCTAGTCCAAGGAAAAAGAGCAGTGGCCTTCTAGCTTGACCTACCAGGCGCTGGTTATCTGCTCGTGTGAAAGGCTTGTGGGCAAAAATTGGAAGCTCAGTTCTAGAGAAATAGTCCTTAGATTTCTCAGTAGGCAGTGCTCCTGCCTCCGTTATGCTCCATAGGTAACCAGGCCTAGGGCAGCAGTCTCAGCCGGGAGCATCTCTGCTCTCCTTCATCCTGCCCGCGGGAGCTGGGGCTATGCTGTGTTCACCAGCACAAGTGTACTGAGTAGAGTATCACAGGAAGAAATCTACAGAGATTTCATTCTCAAGGATAAAGTCATTTCATCTTCTGACATTTGCAGGAAAAAGGTATTTTCTTCCTGTGTTACTGGATGGAAGTGTCTGTGTGTGTCTGTGTGTGTCTCCTTTTGATAATTATTAAACAGAATACTCCAGTAACTGAGACCTAAAAGGCAAACCGGTACGCACGGTGATTGGAGCTGCTCGTGCTTTGTGTATTTTCCAGGTGCCTATTCACTTTCTATCCGCGATTGGGATGATATGAAAGGAGACCATGTCAAACATTATAAAATTCGCAAACTTGACAACGGTGGGTACTATATTACCACCCGGGCCCAGTTTGAAACACTTCAGCAGCTTGTTCAACATTATTCAGGTAACCCAAATTCTAACTGGCTACTAAGCATATGGACACTGGAGGGAGTGGCTGGGCCCGGAGTGGGTGGGCCCAGAGCGGGAAAGGGAGAGAGGTACAACCAGTATGTACCGAGGCACTAGGGAAACAGTCTCCTTTGCTAGTCTAGCCTCAGGTGGGGCTTGGCCAGATAGGTTCTATCACTGTTTTCCCCACCATAGTTATTATTAGTTCCATATGTTTGTCAAAAGATGGTACCACATTCTACTCCCCCAGGTAGAAAGCAATAGGTTAAATTTTAAAAGCCGTTTGTTTTTTCATCCTCATCTGGAAGTCAATGCAAGTTATCCTTGCCTGTTCCCCTGCGGTACGGTACGTCATTCAGAAACCCTGGCAGGAAGAGGGTGTGGTCTCTGGGGGGACACTTACAGGGGGCCTCTGCAGGGGATGCCGTGTTCCTTCCCTCACTTTACCCTCAGCACTGGTGCCGGAAAGGCTGAACATACATTTCATTCTCATGCCTAGATGACTTTTGCAATCCATTTATCATGTTTCACTTCCCCACCAATACTTCCGTTTTCCTAACTAGACTTAGCTGTGTGTGACCTACAGCTCTTAGATCTGTTATGGCTGTTGTGTTAAATTAAACTTTTAAATAGTAGATCAATCTCTGCCCTAGCAGCAAGATGTCACCACTAGGCTGTTGTTCCTAGAAACACATAATTATGAGGTGTTTAGATGTGTGATTTGTACATTTTATTAAAGATGGTAGTTGTATGTGCAATTGTTAAAATGAATGCTTTCTTTCCTAGATTAGCAAGTATATCCCACTATATAATATGTACACACAGACAAATACAGATATACATGTGTAGATAGGGATCTAAATCCCATTAAGCCCAGTAGTTTTTTGTGTGACCCATATATACCTTTTATATTGTTCTTCAGGACAATGAAATGACCCTAAAATCATACATGACTTGGCCTCAACTATTGCTCTGTGCTCATTCATTTAAAAATATCTGTCTGTAATTTTTTAGCATCGAAAAAGCAGTCTTTTGAAAATGGCAGTAAAAAAATGTGTACCTATTGATCCTGGACACTATGAGCAAATGAAAAAATTAACACCACTTGGAGTACTTGTTGTTAAGGACATTGGGTAACTTTCCTTTATGTGGATTCTAATGCAATACTTGGGAGAAATGGAGCAGAATAACTCCCTGAGCTTAAATGACATACTCAAAATGCCTGAGTGTTGTAAGGATTTTTCAAATGCCGAAATATATTTCATTACAGCCAAACATCAGCGGGGTCCCCAGGGTTTTGATCATTTGAAAATATTGTGTTGGAAAGGGCACCTTAATAACATCATAAAGCTGGAAGGAGAGAAGGGATATGAAGAGCAATAGACATTTTTTAATCTCAAAAAAAATCCATCTCAAGTTGGATTTGTTTTTATGTTGGCTTTTCCTCGTCCCTCTTTCTCTCCTTCACACAATAAAATGTCTTTGAAATATTGACACATAAATAATTTCCTGCCTAAACATCTCAGAACCTGATTCTATCAAAAAGAAAGGAATAGAAAGGAACTTGCAGCTGGTTCCTGGAGAAAAGGCACCAGCACTACATTTTATTTCCCTGCATCTGAGAGGCCTCTAGTGGGTGTGGCTGGTGGGGCTCTGTCCACCTCACCAGCCAGGCGCTCTGCAGCTTTTGTCACTGCCCTGATTCCTTGTCCATTGTCACCTTCCTGACATGACTGATGTTTAACTTGGCGTTTAGACAATTTCCCCTTAGCAGTGCTAGATTCTGGAAGGCTTATTCTTTGAAGAAAGAGAAGAAAAGGGAAAAAACTCCAAATGACCTATAAGTGATAAGGACTTTTTCCTTCCTCTTTTTCTTAGGAAAGAGTTCTTTCACATCCTTGAGTTTCTGCACATTTTAGTCTCCATTCTTTGTCCTTTCAGACCAGACTCCAAAATTATACATCAGAGACTATTATAAAGATTTTTTACTGGAAAATATCAAAGAAGCAAGAGTATCTGACTGGTAGGATAGAGTCAGTTAAAATTGCCAGAGAAATCACTGGAGAAATATGACCTCTTTTTTCTTTACCAGATATAATCTCCAGCTTTGCTAGTTTATAACAGTCTAATGTTTCATAGAAGACTCCTGTACCGAAGTTACAATTTTAAGTATATTCATAGCAAAGAGTCTCCAAACCCTTTGCTATTAGACAGAAGGTGGAAAAGACTGTTGTAGTCCAAATGTACTTTATGAAATCAGTGGACATATCGTCAACATTTCAGAAGATGTTATTAGCACATTGGGCTGCAAACCTTTTTCCTATTTAGTGAGCACAGATACCAAAACCGTCTATATCTGTACATATGTACAGACTACATTAGACCCGGGGGTAGGCAGTAGTCCAAATCTAAAACGTCCTCTGTCCTACCTCCAGTGAACACGTTTCAGTGTGTGGCATCTAACCTTCCACGACATGTGTAGTTCTCTGCTGACGTAGCACTGTTTTGAGTAACGCTGTGCGCTGGCTGGGTTTGTGCACCTCTGAGTGTTGTTGTTTCATGTGTTCTGCTTTTCTTTTCCTCTCCTGCCGCTGTCCCCGCCCCATCAGAGAGAGCCGCAGGTCTCTGCTGCCGCCTAGTAGTTCCCTGTCACAAAGGGATGCCAAGGCTTACCGATCTGTCTGTCAAAACCAAAGATGTCTGGGAAATTCCTCGAGAATCCCTGCAGTTGATCAAGAGACTGGGAAATGGGCAGTTTGGGGAAGTATGGATGGGTATGCCGAGACTCACTTACTCTATTACTAGCTTTCTCGTTTGGGAAGTCCCAAACAGCAAAGATGGAAGGTGAAGATAAAGACTTGATGGCCAGGAAGAAAATATGAATTACTCATAATTTTGATTTTGATTTCAGAATTCTGGTCACAATTGGCAAATGGCTCAAATGATACTATTCTATAGCCTCGATTCATAAACCAGTCAATGGTACAAAGGAATATTCTAGCCTGTGCCAAATACCTTCATTTCCAAATGCAAATGTTTCTAGAATGAACTCAGTGTCGCCCTCAAGGGCCCATCACCTTCCATCTCTCCTAGTGCATGCCTGATTATGGATTATAAGGACTGTGTTTTCTTATTAATTCCCTTTCCTGTAGAGAAAGCTGATGGTTTGTGTTTTAACTTAACTGTGATTGCATCAAGTTGTACCCCACAAACTTCTGGATTGGCTAAAGATGCTTGGGAAGTTGCACGTGATTCGTTGTTTCTGGAGAAGAAGCTGGGTCAGGGGTGTTTCGCTGAAGTGTGGCTTGGTAAGGCAGAGGGCACATTGTGTTTGGCTGCATCTCAAAGCCAGTTCAAAGGATGGTTTTGAACAAAAACATGTACACAGCCCATGGGACCAAAACACTTAACCTGGATAGCTAGAAGGGCACAGGCCATCCAGATCGTACTCTTCTGTCCTACTTCACGTGGTTAATTAAGACACCCATAGAACAGGAAACTAGTACAATAAGAATCTGGTGTTTCCTCTTCCTAAGACACGGGAAGGTAAGATACTACAGATGGGCTGCTGTAGAGAAAGACCGTGGGCTTTTTCGCTCAGTGGCCTGAGCTTGAATCCTTACTAGCTGATTAACCATGGGCAAGGGGCTTATTTAATCTCTTTGAACCTCAGTTCCCTCATCTGTAAAACTGAAATAATACCAATTCATAGGATTGTCTTGAGGATTACATGGGACAGTATGTTTAGAGTCCCCTGCATAGAGTAGGTGCTCAGTAGACACATGCACTTCTCTTAATTTGGTTATCCTGTCATTGCTAAGGCCAAGTGCACTAGCTCTCCCCACTGCTTTTATGAGGCCCCGAAACATCTGTTAGTAAAGTAATGTTGGTGCTTATAGAATCCTCCTTCTTCCTTTCTTAGAGTCAATTAAAAACAATGTAGAGGGGAGGGTATAACCCAAGTGGTAGAGTGCATGCTTAGCATGCACGAGGTCCTGGGTTCAATCCCCAGTACCTTCTCTAAAAATAAATAAACCTAGTTACTTACCCCCACAGAAAGATATTTAAAAGAAAAACAATGTAGATAGGTATCAATTGATTTCTGTGGGTGCAGGTGTTTACGTGTGATCTGCATTAAAAGATTTAATACAGTTAATGCACTTAGAGCAAAACCTGGCAACTAGTAAATACTACATAGATAAAGAGGGAGAGAAAGACACTCACTCAGACATGCACATGTATGTGTGTGTGCATAAGCTGTTACAATAAGTGTTTCCACTGTCATTGTTTTCAGAGTCCACATTATTGTATCAGTTTCTATCTGGACCTTAACTCTTATATTGTAGAGTATGTTTATATGGCCTTTCTCTTTCTCATCCACCCAATTTCTAATTGAAATTGTGGGTCCTAAGGATTTTAATGCAGTCACTAATAAAGTCAGGAAAAATTAAACCCTATGTGAAAATTTATTTTCAAACTTTATAATTACCAACGTTAAATCATTACATGTGCTATTAAGATTTTGTTTCCCAATGAACATAAAACACCATGTTGTGGTGGTTCTGGATCAGGATGGAAGGCCTATGTAAGTAACCAGGTTGTTATTAGAGAGAAAGATCTCACTCTATTTAAATTTGGGGGGAGGGGTGCTAAAACACTCACAAAAAAGACCATTTACAAATTGTCAGATTTCCCATTCAGATTTAGCGGTCAGTTTTCTATAAGATTTGAATGAACTCTTTTTTAAGCCACTTATTCTTTGGTGATTTATATTTTTGTAGGTTGCATGTTACAATGATATGAACCACGTTTTTAACAGAGTAACGAGAGTTGCTCCAATTTATGGAATTTTTTAGTTCTAAAATCAATGATATTAAATATAAAAGTTAATTTAAACCAGCTTACTTTTCCAAATAGAAAACATAATCTAACTTAGCAGATTTTTCTGTTTCTCTTATTAATAGTTTTAATTCAAAGTCATGAGACTAATAATAGATACACATAGAATCTAGTTTTTTGTTTTTGTTTTTTTTTAATTTGGGGGCTGAAAGAGACTGTAAAGATAATCTGGTTCCTGTATTTTACAGATGAGGGAAATGATGGTGATCATGAACCAGGCCTGCCTCTGAACCTCCTAGATCTCTTTAAACATGTTAAGTTTAAGTATTTCTGCTCCCTTGCAGCTGCTGTTGAATCTCTCCAGTCTAGCTGGTAGCAGTCATTGTGCTTGTGGCTGGCCATCAGTAAACTTGAGGAATTTTCCTTTCCTGGTTGAAGTATTGGCAAGTAGACTGTGAGCTTCTTGCCAATGCTTTTCAGCACTCTTAGCTCAACTTTTCAAGGACTCTGTCAAGTAGCTCATCCACTGCTGACAACTGAAAGTATTGAGGTAATTTCCAAACATCCTCGGTGTGTTGCCATATATTTTTAAATGGCACACCCCATAAAAGGAACTTCATCTAATTTCTTCCATGCTCACTCTGCTGCCTGCAAGATGGCTATTGGATGCCCAGCCCTATTCTAACCCCTGGACCTTGATCTTTATAAAGAAGTGTCCAGAAATTACTAGGGGTCTAATGTACAACATGATAAATATAATTAACACTGCTGTATGTTATTTATACTTATCATATAATGAAACTTGTTAAGAGATCAGACCCTAAGGGTTCTCATCACAAGAAACATTTTTTTCTATTTCTCTGATTTTGTATCCATATGAGATGATGAATGTTCACTAAACCTACTGTGATAAACATTTCATGATGTATGTAAATCAAATCATTATGCTTTACACTTCAAACTCACACAGCACTGTACGTCAATTATATCTCAATAAAACTGGAAGGAAAAAAAGAAATGTCCAGAGCTTTTGGCATAAATTTGTCATCACACAACTGAGCCAGAAAAGGAAAGTGATAATATATTAAAATAAGAAAAAATTTAAAGAATTATAAACTATGATCTAGCCATAAGTAAACACATTTTTCCTGTTGACAGTACTTGATAGAGTCCTTACATTTTTGGTTCAACAAAAACTATATTAAGTTTTTTTAACTTAAAATCTAACTTTATACAAATAGCTATTGAGTTAAAAAAAATTTTTTTCCCCATTAAAAGAGGATCTTTAGTTTGACTTAATATTGTGGGATGTCTGCAGGTACCTGGAATGGAAACACAAAAGTAGCCATAAAGACTCTTAAACCAGGCACAATGTCCCCTGAATCATTCCTGGAGGAGGCACAGATCATGAAGAAGTTGAAGCATGACAAACTGGTCCAGCTCTACGCAGTGGTGTCGGAGGAACCCATCTACATCGTCACTGAGTACATGAATAAAGGTTGGGCGTGGCCTCTCAGGCTCCCCCCCTCACAGTGGCATGCAGGGATGTTTCTGGGAGGGAAACAGAACTGCCTCCTTGCTTTTTTCCTCCTTTCTGCCTAAATTACGCATTCTTATCAGAAAGCACAAATTATGCGCTCACTAATGAAAGTGTTTTTAGAACAGACTGTGACCTTGAGTTTGTGCCCCCAGATCCTTATGAAACACAGTACCTTTTGCGCGGTGCACATGTCAGGAGTTCCAGCTCCTCTCCGTAATTAAAGAAATTCATTTTTAATCTCAGGGGATACAGAGGGCGATAATAGTTTGCTGTTACTTGGGATGCCAGAGCTTGGGTTAAATTTCCATTTTGTAGGGCTGAACAATTGACGTCAGACACTGATCTCCAAGCTACGTTTAGTCTCCATCTTTTCAATATCTTTTTTTCTTTTCAGCTCTCTTCTTAAACATCAGTTGTAGAAAAACATGCTTTTCAAGAGCACATTTTATTCTCATTCTTTTTCTCTCTCTTTGTCTTTCTAATCAAAGCAATATTGTTGGGGATAAGGCCAAAGATTGCTTTGTTTTGGAAAAACAGATGAACCAAACAAGAAACAGCCTCAAAAGGCAATGCCTTGTACATCAGAGGACACGAGTATAATTTTTCCTTTCCACATACTTTCTTTTAAAATCTATTTGGAAGTGTTTTCTGGCGGATTGTTTGTCCTTTGTATCCAGGGTTATTTGGTAAATAACTTTGTGATTAAAGCATGAAAAAAATCACCGATGATCATGCAGCTTCTGCCTGTGATTGTTTCAGCCCCGATGTCCATTCTGAGCTCCTTGGGCTGTTACCACAGTGGCTCTGAAGCTCCAGCTGTTTTGTTTCAGATATCTTTTAAGACATGATTGGCCACGATCTAATATGAGGAGCTGCCTGCTCCACCCTGTATTCCTCAGATAATTCTTTTCTTGATTAAGATCTGTCAATAAGCTAGGCCAGGGATTCACAAACTTTACTCTGTATCAGAATCACCTAAAGGGCTTCTTAAAAGACAGATTTCTGAGCCAGATCTCCTGAGTTTCTGATTCAGTAGAATCAGGGTGGGGCCCAAGAGTTTGCATTTCTAACTAGTTCCCTGGGCGGGTGCCTTTCTTGCTGGTCCCAGGACCACATTTTGAGACTCACTCAGCTGGGCCCTGTTTCCCCCACATCACTCTTTGTGCAGGACTGATGGGGGAATGAGACTGAAGTGGTGCAGCCTTTCACATGTTCTTCCTTATGACAAAGGGAATTGAGACTCATTTCATCCCATTTTTGTTGTCCTTAGAAATGGAGTCACCATTGTTCATTTTTGAAAGGTAATAATTTTACCTTTCAATGCATGGTTTTTTCCTGGCCTGTTTTTGTGTGTAAACCTTTTTTTTTTCCATTGATAGCATTATTTCATTCAATTACCTCATTACTTCTAATAAGAAAACCAAATATAGCCCTTCACTGGGAGTTTTTATCTGTCAAAGGAGATCAAAATGGCTTTGTGTTTTGTTCACAGGAAGTTTACTCGATTTCTTAAAAGATGGAGAAGGAAGAGCACTGAAGTTACCAAACCTTGTGGACATGGCAGCACAGGTGGGCCCCGTGGTCCCTCAGTTCCTCCTCAGACTCACCAACATGGGGGTGCGTGGAGCATGTGTAACGTGTGTTTCCTCGGTGCCACAGGTCGCCGCGGGAATGGCGTACATCGAGCGCATGAATTACATCCACAGGGACCTGCGATCGGCAAACATCCTTGTGGGGAACGGACTCATTTGCAAGATTGCCGACTTTGGATTGGCCAGGTTGATCGAGGACAATGAGTACACAGCCAGACAAGGTGGGCACTTGCTTGAGGAAGGCTCTTGACCACATCCTGCATGGCCCTTCCTCCCTCCTTCCCTTCCCTTCCTCCAGAAATGTCATTCTTTGGCTGGGTTTTTCCTTCTCAATCTGGCAAGAATCTGACAGCTCTGCACGTGGGAGACTGTAGTGGGCTCAGTAGGTGGATGAGACGTTGCTTTTTGGTGAGTGAGTGTCCACTGATGTGGTCCTCCGGGCTCAAGCCGCCCTCCTCACTTTCCAGGCCCAGGACACTTTGCCTTTGGAGAAGAGGGTTGTGAAAGGCCGAAAGTAATAGCTTGTCACTCCATCAAAGTCTCAGCCAGAAACAGAAGGCACATTCATGGAGAATTTAATAAAGGAGTTGTTTACCATGGCTCAGGCAGGGTTTAGGAAAACCAACAAGGCATGATGCGGCACCCCCAGAGCTGGTAACAGCACTGGAGCTAAGCACCAGCAGCTGCGCAGAGAGGCTACCTTTGGTGGAAACAGGCAGCCGGGCAGGTCCTGGGGACTCGTACCCAAGCTTGCTCTTCGGCCCTCCTCCAGATCTCCCGCCAAACCCACTAGAGCCAGTGATCAGAGGGGTCCAGCTGGGTCCAGAGGAGGGAGAAGACGAGTTGTAAGGGGATCTAGAGTGACGACAGGAGGTAACAGCAGAGCCACTCAGAAAGCTCCACCTCCTTTCATCACGCCCTCCGTCCCGCCCCCTCCAAAGGCTTGTAGAAATGAGCCTCTAGATAAGATACATCCCAAACCAGCAGTGCGACAGCTTTTCAGGTGCTTCTGGAGCACCAGATACCGAGGAGGGGATTCCCAAAGCTATCTCCTTTCTTCCTGGAACTTCACACAGCGGTCAATGGGTAAATGTATGGAATTAAGTGTGCAGTTTGTGATTGAACGTAGGCTCCTCGTGGAGAACATACACTCGTGTCTGAAGGAAGGGGGTCACCTTCTTCGTTGTTGTTTTTAACCAATGCTGGTCATTCCAAGCTAGGCTGAGCAGTGCCTGGAACAGATTACAGGGCAGTGCTTTCTACTGGAGGTTGTGACGGCCAACTCTGATTCTTCTTCTTTCTTTCTTTCCTTCTTTTTTAATTCTTCATTTCATGCCAATTCTTCCCTCCTCTTATCCTTCTCAGCAGTCTCAAGTGATGAGGAAAAATGCTAAACTAAGACCCAGCCTCGCACAGATACTGTCCAAATGCTAAATTACATGTTGGTCAGACAGCTGAGCTATTTGAATTTCCCCGACACGTGGCAGGTCTTGTCCTGGAGCCAAATGTCCACACAGCGAGTATGCCTGTACATTTCACACACACACACATGCACACACCAGTACCGGGCCAGATGGCGTGCCACATCACTAATCAAAGGCACACAGGCAGCTTTGATTGGCACTGGCAGTCCAGAGAGGAATGTGGACGTGATTTTGAGTCAAGGTGAGCTGAGAGGGTCTGAAGCGCCCTGGGTCTTCGACCTGCCCCAGAATGAGAGTTTACCCTGAGGCAAATCTGTCAGATCCCCACTCACAGACCCGGGAGGAGAGGAGAGCAGGTGAAGGTTGTAAGACATGAATATTTGATTTAGGAAGGGTTTGGAATGGAGTCGGTTGTATTAGCATCCTTCCACGTGTGAGTGGAGTCCTGGTGCTGGAGAGAGCAGTTCAGGATTTGTTCCCCGCTTCTCTGGGACTCTGGATGCAATAGAATTTGTGGTTAACAACCTTGAACCATCAGTAAATGAGAAGGTTGCAAGACCAGAAGCCCAAGCATGCTGGCAGGGGTGCTAGTGACAGGGCTGGATATTGAGTTCATGGAGTGAGGTACCCGTTGCTGCAGCCCTGGCTGATGAGAGTATTGGGACCCCCTTGCTGCTGTCCCCTCACAGCACACTCTGCTGTGGAGCAGGGTGAAGCAGCCCCCTCAGCCCTGGCCATCCAGTCCTGCCTTCCTCCCCAGCGCGCTGTTCTGATTGCCTTTCTGGTGGCCGCCTCACCTCCATCGCTTCCCCAGATGCTGTCCTGACATTACGCAATGGATCAGCTTTGTACCATGTTTCCTTAACTTGATTTCCAAGCAGAATATTCCATCCTTCCCTCTTAAAATTCTTTTTTCTTCTCTCTTCCCTTTTACGAGTATCTTCAGATGTGTGCCAAACCCTGCAAGGAGATAAGTAAGGAAAAGTAAATGAACTGGAGGACTGAACTGGAGAAAAGAAACAAAGACTGGGGCCCTAGGATTTGCAGGCAGAATAAAAGAAATGCTGCAACAGAGGTAAAGGAAGGAGCAGGGCTGTTTAATAGGATCCCTACCCAGCGCCCAGGCCTGAGCAGGAAAACAGAGATGGGTTCAGAATGGTTCACTAATGTGTCCAAAGTAACACAGCTAGTAAAAGGTTAGAAGCAGGGTTTGAATCCAGGTGTGGCTGGCATCCACCCTCTTAAGCTCTGCTGACTGCCTCTCATCAAGACAGTGATTAAAAGAACAGAAAAGAAAAATTGAGATTAGTCCTAAATTCTTTTTCCCCTTTATTTTATGGAAAAGCTTTTAAGGGGTACCTTCTGACATGCGTGTGTGAGGGAGTTGGAAGACCTTCACTTTCCAGCTCTGGGACAGCCCGGCTGTTCACAGAGCTCCTCCCGAGGGTCTGCCCTGCCCCGGCCGCTTTACGAAGCAGGAAGGGCCGGGCCTGTGCCTGCGATGTGCTCTGCAGATGGCATGCGTGCTCCGTGCTGAAGTTTCTGTGGGGGATTCGTCAGCTCCTCCAGACAGCTGCTCCGTGTGCCTGATAAGATTTGCAAGTGGGGTTTTATGTTCCCCACAGGCCACAGCCAGGCCGCATCCTGATTGTGGAAGTGTGGGCCGTCTGCAGAAATGTTTGCCAAGCACAGGTATTTTAGGACTGGGAGTGACAATGGTTTCTCATCACAGTTGTGAGTTCCCCCATCTAAGGGCACTCTGAAATGTCTGCTGCCTCCCTGGGTGGACAAGCTGGCACTTCCCTGGGCACAAGCAGGCCTCGGTTAAACAGTCCCGCCTGCGTCCCTTTCCTCTCCTGCGCCTGCCCCACTGGACCATAAGCAGGAGAAGGGACAAGGTCAGGACAGGCCCCGAGCTGGAGGGTGGGCCTCTGCCAGCAGCACGCTGGAGGCAACTAGAAATCATTCGGTATGGCTCGTTCTCTGTTCCCTCCGCACGTCCCTCAGTGACAGCAGTGAGGTCTTCTGTAGTCATAAAATCTTTGTCACATTCTGTCCAATCAGGATCTCTAAGTAATGACAACAAGAATCATTTGAGTTCAGTGAATTATATGAGCAAAGTGAAAGGGCTTTGCTAGGAGCTACTGATAGACGCCTGAGACTGCACAGGGCAGCCAGCAAGCACTGAAAGTCAGAGAGAACCGGACCTGAAACCCAACCCTCCCACCTGCCAACTCTGGGGCCTGGGGCAAGGCACTTAACTTTTCTCACCTCAGTCTACTTATCTGTAAAGTGGGAAATATATTTTACCTGCTTTGTCATTTAATTTTTGCGAAGATTAAGTGGAACGGTACATGTAAAGTGTTCAGCACAGTGGCCGACACGTAGCAAGTGGTAAATAAAAAGGACTCTGGTTATCATGTCCTGTTCCTGTACAAGACTAAGCTCTAGAGGAATGAAAAAATGCGAGAATGGGCTGTAGACACGCAGAAAGGCACAAACACCATTTGGGAAAGAGAGAGAGGGAGGGATTAAAGCTAATTCCTAGCACACTCTTGTTTTTTTCTTCATGAGCTTTCAGGAAGCTCAGTGCTGACTAATGTTGATTTAAATTTAACAAGCTTAGATAGACCTGGCTTATGTATCAGAATGACTTGCTTTTGCTGACACTTACTCTTTTTTAATTCAGCCATAATTCACATACAGTAAAATGAATAAATCTCACTGAATTTTTACATATGCATATGCCCCTGAAACCACCCACAGGCCAAGATACAAACACTGCCAGCCCCTAAAAGACCTCCTCATCCCCTTCCAGCCAGTAACCACTCCCAGAGGTGGCCACTGATTTACTTCTATCACCAGAGATTTGTTTTTCCTGTAACTAAACTTCATATAAACAAATCATACAGTATTGCTCTTCTGTGTCTGCCTTCCTTCCCATCGCGTAGGTGAGAGTCATCCAGGTTGCTGCATAAGACAGGCAGTTCTTCCATTTTCATTGCTGAGTAGTATTCCACTGTCCACATAGATCAATTTATCCATTCTACTGCTATTTCTAACTTGGGGTCTTTATGAATTAAGCCACTGAGGTGGTGGCTAGGAGGACATGTCCTCCCATCTCTTAGGTATATTCTTGGGAATGGGCTTGTCAGCCTGGGGGCAAGGCTATGGTTAGCGTTTGTAGATGCTGCTCACCAGGTTCTGTGGTCGTATCTGTATAGGCAGAGCACACGGGTACTGTGTTACTTCCCAGGGTGGTGCTTCCCTCCGGCTGCTCAGGCAGCCTGGTGAGACTGAGGAAGCTGTGGCTGGCGGTCAGGAAGCCAGGAGTTTGAACTATCTCTGTCTAGTGTGTCCCCAGGCAAATCATTTAACCTTCTTGTGCCTCATTTTTAGCATCTGTCAAATGGAGATAATAAAAATAATTACTTTATATAATTAGTGTGACAATTAAATGGGTTCTCTATAAAAGCTCTTTGAGGCTTGTGAAATATAAATCATTCTTAGAACCTGAACCTTTTGTGTTTGATGTAGATTTTCCATGAAGAGAGTCTTTATTTTCTTACCAAAAAAAAAAATTTTAAGAAAAAACTATTAGTAATCTGTAAAGAAAAATCAATCTTGTAAGAGAAAAAAATAAATTATTATTTTGCAGCCATTTCTGTTGATCTGGGCAGTCACCATTTCATATGACCTACATGCCCAAGGGCCCTCTGAACACAGTTGGGAGCCAGTGGTCTACTTATGGTCTTCTCCAGCAGATTTTCCTCTTTTCTCAGATTTGCCTTCTCTGTTGAGAACTGTCCCTGCCTCCACACCTCCATTGTTTTTAATCCAGTCAACTCTGAACATTCGATGGCCATTCTCAGCAGTGTCACTGACACATGCATGCAAACATACCACCCTCTCCCAAAGATGGCAGGGACTGGATTGTTTAAGAGCATGACCTATGAAATAAAATTATCTTGATCTGAACCTTAGCATTACTGCTAATTAGTTCTGAGGCTTTGGACAAAATACTTAACCTCTCTGAGTCTTTATTTCGTCCTCTGAAAACAGGGATAATAGTAGTTATCTACATCATAAAATTGTTGTATGGCTTCCCTGAGAACATACATAAAGCACTTAGCACAAAGCAGATGCTCAGCTGACAGTTGTATAATTTTAGTTAGTAGTGGTGGCAATAATAACATCACTACTGTTGATCCAGTGGGGTGACAACAGCTGGCTCTGGCTCTGTCTATCTCTCTCTCTTTCACTCTTACACACACACACACACACACACACACACCCCTTGTGGTCTTTTCTGACCCCCTCCAGCAGCATCTCCCACATGAAAGATTTGCACCTATTTAACCCTTTCCTCCCCTGATTTGAATCATCACAAAGACAGGAACTTGGAGTTTCTCTGTGTTTTGGGTTTATTTGGGGTTTTTTTGTTTTTTTTTGAAGTTCTAAGCTGAGGATCATTGTTGAGAAAGCAAATGTCAAGGCAGTCTTTGGAATGTATGTAGAAACAGGGCGTTTAGAACTTTGTCTAAAACCTGCTGTAGGTTTAGGTTTATGTATTAAATAGATGAAGAAAAATGTGTCTGTTCAAAGGCTCCCAGTATTGAAGGTTTATGTTGAAGAGGTTATTATCTGGAGGAAAATCACATATAAATTAGACTGCAAAGAATTCTTAATTGTTGCAGTTTTCATGTTAATTATTTCATGTTAAAAAAAATTGTTACTGCATAAATTAACACATTCTTTCACGGAGAACATATTTTAGAAAGATTTGTTACTTTAATAACTCTTTGTGTATTAGAAATCCCAGATGCCTGTACTAATTAAATATAATCAGATTTTGGATTCAAAAAGCACAGTAGCCATTTAACACAAACAAGCAGGCAGCTACGTTGACAAACACAGTCAGGAAGAAGCGGATCCCTGTTTCTTTCAAATTTTGAGTTTCACTATTCAGAACGGTGAATTCAATTCCTGTCCTTCCTTTGTATTGCAACGACTGGGGATTATGAGACTCAGAATGCCAGCTTTCCAGCTCAAGGGCTCCTGCAGAATTATTAATCAGCCTCTTCTGAGGCCCCTGTAATCCGGTGGCAGATCAAGGCTGATCTCGCCATGAGATGCCCTCCCTCTGCCCCCGTCGGCACATGCGTTTCTTGTTCTCTGTCAACAACAGCATTGCAATTCCCACACAGTGTGCTGTGACCTGCACAGCAAATGTCAGGGGAGGAGGGGGAAAAAAAAACCCTTTTAATTATTGAATTTAATCTAATTCTTCCCGTGCTGGGGAAGCAAATCATCCTTTGATGAAAAGCAAACCCTTTCCAGTGTAGCCATTGTTTTAAGCACTGAGCAGGAAGCTCGATTTGTTTGTACTGACCTCCCCGCCCGTGCCCAGGGTTGATGGTTGAGGGGGTTGCGGGGTGGAGAGTCTGGTGAGAGCTGGGGGCTCCCCCGCAGAACGTCCTGCCCTCGGCCAGGTCTCAGCCATCCTTCCTGCTGAGCTGAGGGCTGCATGCCTGAGCCGAGCCTGGTTCCAATCAAGCCTCCCAGATCCCGAGTTTGGTACACTTCCGTCTCAGGCAGAAAGCGCCTTCATTTGTATTCTGCCGCGCGGCCGGCTTCCACCGGCTTTTCAGAGAGGGATGCTTTGTTTATCTGCCGAGCCACCGCGGAGCCCCGGGGCCGGGTTAAGCACAGGGGTAGCGGGTCAGGCTGTCCGGGAGAAGCAGATGGGTGGTGCAGTCCGTGTTATCCTCAAAGAAAGGATGTGCGGAAAGCCATAGACTAAAAGGGGGAAAAAAAGGGACTTTAACTCACCCTTGCCTCCCCCACTCTTTTAAGATTAAAACTGTTTGCAGAGAGGAGGTGGACTTGTTCCTTTCGCTCCCATAGTCCGGCTGCTCCCTGACTCTGCCCCTGGGGGCGGAGGGGTGGAGGACAGATGGGCGTGCTGTAAGCCCTGGTCACCGGGAGCCCGCTTGTCTGAATATCTTTCCTCTTTCTCTGCACTGGGCAGTCACATTTCGTATTCCGTATGGGTGTCTCTCTCCTTTGTACTCTCTTGGGCAGAGCAATTTGGCGGTTGTTTCTGAATGGTGTAGAGCAAGTCCTTGGTCTATGCACCCACGTTTCTTAGTAATCATCAGGAAGGAAGCAGATGGTCACCCTCTGTGATTTTAGAGTGTGTAAATAGGAACTGCAGACTGCCATCAAACATCACAAATGTCACTTGGCTTCCTTGTCTTGCTTTGCTGGCAGAAGGAACTCCTGCATTTGCATCATCTGGATAATCAAGGACAGACAGTGCGCGTGAAGGAGGGTACACAGCATCATGCTGGTCTCCCCAAAGGCTGGGAGGAGGAGGTGCAAGGTGGAGGAGGAGCGGTTTGAAAAAGCAACTGAAAGTGGTTATTGTCTTCTGTATATCCTGTCTTCCTTCAGTTTCTTCCTAACTCCCAACCAAACCCTCTGGATGACCAGCTGTTCCCAAGCGGTATCCCCAGCCCCAGTGCTTGTCCTGTGCCTCTCAGACTTTGTGGCATGATGTCAGACGGACCCAGGCCCACTGCCCCTCCTCAGGGGCAACTGGATTCCTGGGACAAGTTCTGTGTTCCCTCCCAGATATCCGTTTTTACTTAGGTCTGAATTCTCACCACCCTGAACAGCAGCATACAGATGGTTCCAGAGCTCTGCACACAGCTTTCTTGCCTGCTGTTCTGGATAAAAGACTGCAAGTGTGGTGTCCATCGTACTCAGGCTTTTTATCAGAGTTTTTATTCTGCTGTTGCTTTCCTCGTGGTGCTCTCTGGGAAAGCCGGAAGGACCATTGAAATTATTCCGCATTTCGGTGTTGCCGAACAGCAAGCAGGGGTCCGCCTTTCCTCAGTTCCACCCACGAGAACCACTTACACAAGCCCCACCTACCCCAACACAGTCTGCATTTTAGGCAAAGTTCTCTTGCTGAATCTTAGATCGCCTTCCCAAGAACACAGGTAGCAAACAGCCAGGGTTTCAGAAGATGCTAATTAATTTCGCCCCTTACTTCTAGGATGCCAGTGAGTTATCCTGTCCTAAGTTGTCAGTGGTCACCATCCAGAGGAGGGTGATGGGAAAGGCAAGCAACCCAGGTGTCCTCCCCTCACTGGTTCCCCCATAGATTTGTAGAAGAAACGTCCCAGCCTGCTTTCTGTTATCCTCCATGTAAGACTCTCCTGCTCCTCCACAGGTCCCCTGCCTGCCTGTCCTTCCTCAACTGCAAGACACCAGGGCCAGTGCCTTGACTCCAGCCCCGTCCCGCAGTCTTCTTGTGGCTGGGTTTGGTCCCCTCTGACTTCTAGTTGTCCTGATTAATACCCACTGATGGACTGTCTACCCCTCCCTCTCTGGTCCTCAATTTGGGGTTCCCCTTGGAACTTTGCTCACCCCCTCAGCCTGAATATTCCTTCCATGGATTCAGCCACACTAGACTTTGGATCCCTGCCTGGCTAATCAACCCTCACGTCTGCAGTCTGTTCAGACCCTGCCTCTGGTCCTGGGTTCTTGTCTTCCTTGGCCCAACTTGGTCCTTCTCCACCCACATCCCCAGGGGACAGCACTCCCCCCTCCTCCCCACCTCCTTTCTTCTCAAACTCCCTGCTCAAACTCACCATTATGCATTCCAGATGGAATATCATCTCAATCCGTTGTGCCATTTACTTTTCATTTGTTATTTGTTTTTTTTTTAAAACATGGTGCTAAAGCCTTGTGAACCTAAAGCAGAGAGAGATTTCAACAGAATGTGTCACCAGGAATAACTGGAAAACACACAGTCATCTTACTCCAGACACTTTTAAGAAATTCCAAAGTCATTACTTTGGCTAGTGTGAAAATTCTAAGTTTTGCTTTGCCAGATTTTATTGGGTTTGAAATCATTGTTTTGTTTGAATAACCACAAAGTTCTAGGTCAGGTCAGCTTTGATTTTACCTCCTTCACAGGATATCCTGCCTCTGCCCTGCCTTGTCCCCTCCTTCCCCCTCCCTCCACGACCCTGTAATCAGCTTCCTGTTATTGGCACAATTCATGATTTCTTTTCTCTCATTCCCCAGAGTAACTTTAAAGTTGAAGCACTGCCCATGATTTAACGTTGGGCGTAATAATTTGCAGAGTTTGCAGCTTCATAACTAAAGAGGGTTCTGGATGGATCTTTGGTTCAGAAAAAGTGTCTGTTGTGGACACTAATGCCTTTCCTCTTGCTGATGCTGTTAGGGAACCACTTGTGTTCTCTGTGGGGAGGACTTGACTGCTTTTCTTCTCCACTAGCTTTGCCTTCTCCACCGTGGCCTAGTTTTTTAGCCAGAGAGAATATTTTCTGAGTCAGGGCTATGGAATTGGCCTGGTCACCAGGAAGGGAAAAAAGCCTCGACAGTCCCGCTCTCCACTGAAACCCAGGTAATGTGAGCTGGGCCCCAGCCGGGCCTGTCCTGGCCCCCACCAGAGACTCACCCAGGGAGGACCGTGGGGCACATAGCAGCATCCTTGTGTGGCCGCCTCTGCCCAGGCCCCCCTTCCCTGTGCACTTCCTCTTGCCCCTCCCCCCGAGCCTTTCCCCCTAAAGCCAGCACCACCATTCAGCTCTCTGTTGGCTTTGCCTGTGAGCTCTGTCTCCTGGAATGTCCTAGGGCAGGAGGTGACTGGTGCTCGGTTTTCTCAAGAGTGTCTCCCACTGTGTTAGGGACTCGCTGGGCACTCGGTGAGTTCTCAGTGATTGATTGCTGAGTGTATTGGGTTTTCCTCTTTTCCTCTCTTAAAGTTTGGGGGACTTTGGCTGGCCTGATGCAGCTCACTGCCTTTACATTAAGATCCAAATGAAATAATAGCTGGCATTTATTTGGCTCTTACGAGGTGCCAGATAGGCTGCTGAGCCCTTTACATTATTTACAGTTCTCATCACAACCTTGTAAGATGTTATCATCACCCCTGGTTTACAGACAGGGAGACAGACTGAGAGAGCTTTTAAATGCTCACCCAGCAAAGCCAGTCCACCTGACTCTGAAGCACCTTTCCTAGATGACTGCCTGGGGCCCTCCTCAGATGGCCACCCCATCCTAGCCCACAGTTGGGCCTCTTTGCATTGTCACAAAGAACATTTGCTCCCTGTTTTCTGGCCGACTTCTCCATGCTTAGTGCTGGAGGTAGACTGGGGAGTAAAGGTCTCTGTAGTCTTCATATTAGCTTTTGAAACGCCACTGCCGTTGTCTTAACGCATGAGGATGCACAAAGTACAGTAAGTAAGTGCATCAAGTAAGAACTGTTTCTGTTTAAGACAGAAGAGAGCAGATTGCCTGGCCCCTGGGGATAAAGGACCTTCATTTACTGGATTGGGGCCTGAGGGTTGGGATGAGCCATCTGACCTAATGAATTTAGCTGGTCATCCTGTTTTCATTTAAAAACCAAGAGCATTCGGTCAGACTGTCCTAGGGTGTAGAGGAGGATTTTATTCCTATAACTCTAAGAGTGAAAATAATGATTTGTTACAGTGCTGTATTGTCACTCATTTCTTTGTTTGGTTTGATTAAATCTGTGTAAAGGAAGAGAATGTCTGGGGAAGGTTTAGACATTATGTTGGATACATTGCTAGGTTGGTCCTTTAGCCAATTAAAGCATTTATTGAGCAGTTGCTATTTAACCAGCCTTGGGCGAGGTACTGTGGAGGAAGATGAGTAAAAAGCATGATCTCCAACCTCAAAGGATTGCATTCTACTTAAGGAAACGCAAAATAACCCCTGTAGAACTAGTAGAGAGACATGTTGGAGACATTGCCATGGCGGGGTAGTGGTTAAGTGATTGGGCTCTGGAGCCAGACCTCCTTGGTTCAACTCCTGGTTCCACCATTTACATGTGTCCTTTGGCGTATTGTCTTAGCTCTGCTGTCCTCTCTCACCTGAACAACAAGACTGTTACTGGTAGCTGCCTCGCGTGTGTAGAGCACTTAGCACAATGCTTGATACTCAGCAAGCACCCAGTATATGTTTAGCTACTGTGAGAGCTTCTGTTGTCAAGCATCAAACTGTTGTTTACAGCATTGGCTCCAAGAGTGCTGGCAAGACCCATGAAGGCTGGAGTCATCACGGGTGGCTTGATGAAGGAGTTGGGATCTGAGCTGAGCAGGCTTTCGCTAAGCCGGTGGAAGGAGAGAAGATATTTAGAATACGTTCATGTAGAAGAGGCAAATGCATGATTATGCCAAGTGCGGGGTACAGTT
This sequence comes from Vicugna pacos, assembly GCF_048564905.1. Classification (NCBI taxonomy): domain Eukaryota; kingdom Metazoa; phylum Chordata; class Mammalia; order Artiodactyla; family Camelidae; genus Vicugna; species Vicugna pacos. The sequence goes on along the minus strand of NC_132994.1, from coordinate 36,143,792 downwards.
TACGCAAAGCAAGCTAGACTAGATGAACTGTGTGTTCAGGGCAGCAGGAACCAAAGTTGGATAGATACATGGGTCCTTGAAAACTGGGTGGGGGATTATGACTTAATGCAGTAAGGAACCTGCTGTGTGGTTGGCGGGGAGGCAGGTGTCGATATTACGAAGCAGAGGTTTAACGTGATTAATTGGAAAGACGATGAGCCTTAGGCAGAGCCCCGTGGCTGGAGGAGTAAACAGAAGGATGAGGGCCCAGTCAGAACTTGAACAGGAAAGGGCGAGTCTGAGAGCTGGGCCAAGAGAGAAACAAGAGGCCTTGGGGATGGATGAGATACTGGGCTTAAGGGGAAGGAGAAGTCCCAGCCAGCTTTCAGGTTTCTCACCTTGAAACCTGGCAGAGTGGGAATCTGACACCCAGAAAAGGGGTAGTGGGAAGGGGACTCCATTGGCACCCTAGAATATTAGAGTGAGAATAAACTTGGTCAGTCATCTAGTCAAATTTTCTACCTACAAGAATTTCCTGTATAACAAACTGTCTTATTTGTGGTAAACTGATTTAATGAAAAATAAATTTAGACTCATGGTTGCCACATTTGTGATAAAGGTGGGACATCCTAGGGGCTTTGTTACTTAGACATTTGCAAATTAGGAACCAGGACTTCAGATGAGAGATGGAGTCTGTCCAGTGTTTCTGGCCCAGTTCCTGCAGAGATGTGGGGCAAGGTTAATCCTGAGAGAGGGAGGGCGTGTTCCCCCAGGGGAGCAGCAGAAAGGAACACTGAGGCCTCCAAGACACTTGTAAGTAGAGAGCGGGATGTGAGGAAGAGGCTACAGCAGAGACGAGGGACATGCTTGGGAAGAAAGGACGAGCATCAGGAAGAGTCAGCTCAGAAAAGATCAAACGTTTCTCATAGAGATGTTTGAGCTTGAACAAGTGCTGGGGTATGCTGAGTTTTACTCCTTTGTTCCCGAGATGATTCGTATTATTCAAATGTGAAAAGTGTGCTAAAATAGCACCAATGTGACTAGAGCCACAAGTTAAATAAACACGATGACAGGAGCAACAGTAGGCATGTAATCTACCCGACTGCTAATTGCTAATAGACACCCATGGGCCTTGAAATGTCATGATGCTCTTCAAGAGTTTAGAAAAGTCAGAATGCTCTTCATGTTCTGCCTTATCACACACCGATGGTTCTCAAGGTAATGGTGCGTTACTTCCGTGCCTTAAACACGAGGGGGGGGTGTCATTGCCCCGTTGCTCACAAGCCCCTGTGGCTTCCCCCGCCCTCAGGTGGGGTCCAGAGACCCTAGTGTGGCTGCAGAGCCCCACAGAATCTGTCCTTGCAGCCAGCTGAGCTCTTCCCTGGAGTGCCTGTTGCTGTGTGACACGTGTAATGGCCACTTGTTTATTTGAGATCTTTCCTAAACTAGGCTACGGGCCCCCTAAGAGCAGGAGATTGAGTCCACCGTGGTTTCCCCAGTACCAAGTACCATGCCAGGCAGGGGGAGACTCCGGAAACACTTCCGGCAGGAAGAGAGAGAGAGCAAAACCAGTCCAGCACGGGTGGGGCCTTTGTTGTTATGTGGACAGCCTTTGGTAACTGAATAGACCCACAGCTCTCTCCTTTCTCTTACTGAAAGCGTGGATGGTGATTAACCTTATTCTGAATCAGACCAGTGAGGATGAAGGATTGATATCCAGTCCCCTGCTTCCATTCCAGTCTACTGAAAAAAAGGATTTTCCACTTTCTTTTGCTGTGAACACTCCAAGGCCTCCGGCCAACTTGTCTTTCTGTAGGTCTAACCCCGACCCCAGCTGCAGCCCCAGGCCCCTCACAAAGCCAAGTCCAGGATTCCCTCCACCTCAGATGGGTTCACTCAGACCCAAAGGAGTTCGGAACACACTTCATTTGGCACTGAAGTCACGGTTTTTCAGGTGTTTCTAAGTTTCATTAGTGTGTGACAGATGCTTTTCTACTGTAGTTGACAGTTGTTAAACCCTTAAAAGGGCATCCAGATGGTGATAGACAGTGACCCTGATCACCGAGGACAAGGAGAGGCCCCGTCAGGGAGCAGGGCCCTGATAAGAAGCACCATAAGGCACCACGGTTGTCCAGCCCAGGAGGGAAGGCTGGAAGGGCTGATCAGTTGTCCAGTGACTCACTCATCCAGCACATCCTTACCTAGTGTCTCCTGTGCAACAGGCACTGGACTGGGTACTGGAGACATGGCAGCCATCCAGAAAGACGTGTGTCTGCCCCCAGAGACAGTCTACTGGTGGGGAGAAACACACTTCTGACAACTCGTGTATTCGTTGCCCTTGAATGGGAGCAGCTGCAAAGAACCAGACACTCTGGCAGCACGAAGCTGAAGAGCCTGCCCAGTCCTTGTGCTCAGGCCGGGGTTCACAGGACCCTAAGCAAGGGCAAGAACAAAGGAGGAGCAGGAGTCAGCCGTGGGGACAGAACGGGTGGGACTTTCAGCAAAGGCAGCAGCCTGACCCATGGCCCAGCAGCAGGTCAGGACAGTCAGAGAAGGTCAGTGGGACAAGAGCTGAGGGGAGCAGAGTAGGGGAGGCCCAAGATAACAGGAGGGGGCTTGGGAAGCGGGGGAGGAGGGGCCGGATTGTGCACGTAGGCCCAGTTGGAAGGGCATTGCAGGAGGGGAGGCAGGTGGCCGGGAGCAAGTGAGTCCTGGAGTGCAGATAAGAAAGATGAAGAGGGACGGACACATTCAAGGGTGTGAGGTGGACTCAGTATGGACAACAAGAAAGCAGCAGAGGCCAAAGGTGGATGGAGCAGCTTCTCTAGGCAGGCTCCGTGCTGCTGTCTGAGCACAGCGAAGAGCCCATAGACGCGGTACCCGGGCAGGAGGATTCTCTGCACTCTGGTGTCGTCAACTCTGCATCTCACACGGCGGCAAACGCTGAAAAAGCAGACTCGTGGGAAGACATTTTAGGTGTTGTATTTGAGAGGTCCTTGGAGGCCTCCCAGGGGAGGCTCTGAGGAGGGAATTGGTCATACGGGTCAGGAACTCAGGAGGGAGGTCCCATGGACTGACACAAACGCAGGCGTCACTGGAGTCAGGACGGTTGTGGAAGCCATGGAAGTAAGATTGCCCTGATGTTACGCGAAGCTCATGCCCACTCATTTCACATTTCCACAGAAGTTAGAGAAGCCAGGGTGAGATGTGGCTGAGAATGATGATGTAAAACACTGCTGTGTTTACTCGCCACAGGAAATGGTTCAGCCATTCAGCTGACTGGTCCTCTGTGCTATTCTCAGAGCTAAATGAACAAAGTACAAAGATACTCTGCCTGTCTGGTGGTTCCAGGACCTGGGCCTCAATGACAGCACCAAGTCAGGCTTTCAGCTGTGAGTCAGCCTTGGGAAGTTGGTAAAATCTGCAGACACTGCCTGGAAAACATTCAGTGAAAAAGATCTTTCAAGACTATATATAAATACATGTGTGTGTGTGTGTGTGTGTGTGTGTGTGTGTATGTGTGTATGTATATAGTGTATAGCCTTTGTCTATTAGTTTAAAAGAATCCAGTAAGTAATCCAGTAACAAATAAAAACTAGAGTGATGATAATTTCTTCATTTTTTTTTTAGTTCATCTAAATGAACAAGTACTCTGAGGGCTTCCGGGTCCTCCAAAGCCCATGGTATCAGTGACACAGAGCATCATACTTGCACTGGCTGCTACGTCCCCCATAAAGTACAGGGGATGGAAATTGCGGCAGCACGTGCATCCTGCTCCCAGACAGGAGAATTTCAAGGAGAGCACTACAAGTGTATTGTAGTGTGGGTCTCCTGACATTGTCCCCTTTTTTCTACAAATCCATACCAATTAGAAGACAGCTTTGATCCTGGCTTTGTGCCTGCCATGCTCTTTATGAAAAAAAGTCGGAGGGAGCAGAACTTTATCTTCAAGGGAGAGGCAGTGTTTACACCCAGGAGGTCCTGCGTTCCAGGTTTCTGAGCTTTCCTAACTTTCTCCATGGAGAGAGCCCACCCACCTCCCGGAGGGCCACCTGTGGGACCGTATAGGTTGTGTCCTGGGCGGCTTCGGGGCGCCATTCTCCTAGACTGGGGTTTGCAGAGAGTCCTGCCCAAACCCAGGTGAACGCTCCCTGATGTGCCCCCCAGAGGTGGGCAGCTGGGAAGGCGGTGGGCGGGGGGGGGGGGTGGCGGAGTTGAGGAAGTAAGAACTCATTGATGAGTTCTTTTCAGTTGAAACCTCAGTTAATCATTAATTATCGCCACTTTAATTTTGTCTTTTGTCTTCCTTGAAAATGTGAGTTATCTTTAGAGAAACTTCTTTTGTCAACAGAGGCTGCTATTTTAATACCAAAACAAAGTAGGAGAAATCAGACAAAGGCAGTCTTCCTTTTTCCTCTCCAAAGTGTATTAGGTGTAAAAATACTGCTTCTCTTAGAAAGAAAACCAGTACCAAATAAATTTATTTAAGTAAATTCCTGCTAATATGTCAAAGCACATATCTACAAATGATTTTTTATCAGAGATCCGTTATAGCCTTTGTTTCAACTTATTTTTTGAAGGTTTATGTATTATAATTCTTGTTGTAGGTGATAAAAAGCAGACCAGTGCAACTGGCCTATATATTGACTTTTGCTTTTTTTAATCTGAAATTATGAAATCTTCTCTCGGAAAATCCAAATTGACTTTATCCCAATTTTAAATACTTGATGTTCAGCAACACACACATCTTGAGCAACGTGGAACAATTCCAAGAAGATAAGAGAGGCTTGTTTTGCCTGTCATTTTATTTACAGGATTTGTGTCTGCACAGTGGAGAAAAATGTTCTGTTTGCTTCAGAGATGGACATGGATTTCCAAGCCATTTGGCTCGAGAGATGGTTTAAATAGGAATGGATTTAATATACCTTAAATTCTCTGAAATAAGAGAACTCCAGCTGAGGTTTGGTCTAGGGCAAAGTCAGCTCTCAACGTTGAAGAAAATCTGTCACATTAATCCCGGCGGCTGAGAGTCCAAAGCCGCGTGAACAGAATACTGGAGGATACGAAGTGTGAGAAGAATGCTTTGAAAGAAACTTTAAAAACAAAATGACTGTTCAGAGAACACCAGACCTTGTGTGGAATCCTGCAGCACTTAAGCAAAGATATAAGTAATTATGCTGGAGAAACAGAACTAATTAAAAATATCTCGATGCATAAAAGGAAAAGAAAACCATAGAATAACTTCTCTGCTCCAGTGTTAATGTGAGATGCCACAGAATGAAATAGTAGGGTTTTTTTTTTTTTCTTATTTCATTTCACATGGGCATAGAAGAGATGGAGAGGGAAATTATGTTGCCAGAAAATGCCAGGGTAGATTTGCTGAAGATGTTATCATGTACTGTGTTTAAAACAAAAATCTAATTGCTGTAATTTATCATACCTCTGGTTATTAAAACCATGCTAATTTAAAGATTTTAATCACTTGCCAGTTTTACACATAATGGTTTTTCACGGAAGATATTATGAAAATTTCTGATTTTGTCAGCCTTGGTATGATTTTTTTTAGGAGTTCCTAAGTAAAATTAACATGCTTTTAACATATAATTGTGTTTACATCAGTAATAAAAATTCCTTGTGTTTTTCCTTTTAGTTTGTTCAATGAAATATCTGGAATTGCTTTATAACTGCTGAGCCTAACGTGTGAGAGCACAGCCTGCTGAATCAATTTTAATTCCCTGTACACACATCTAGCTCCATAAAGAGCAGTGTGGACCCCACCCTTTCTTTTTGATTGGAGAAAGGATTCTTTTAATTGGAGAAATTTGAAAGAAAAGATTCTACTGACCTTGGCACTAAATTTGCTTCTTGATCTTGAGAAATCAAACTCATAGGACAGTCACTGAGACAACACGGCTCTTTAAAAACAAACGTTAGATGGGACCCTCTCTGGCTGGTAGGAGAAAGGCAAGGAGGTGAGGTAGGCAAGGGTTCCTGCAGTGCAGAAGAAAAAGCTATCCCAGAATTAAAGATGGCCACTGTTAGGAGGAAGGGTGGAAAGAAGAAAGAGAGTCGTGGGAGTCAGGGGAGTAGCCAGAGGCAAAATCATTTCTCTGCTCTGGGTGCAGGAGGCATTGGGGAAATACAGCCCAGTTCAGCATAACACACAGGCTGCAGCAAACTGTCTCCACCCTGGGAGCAGTGTGGTGGTTTGATCTGGTTTTTATGTACCTCACTAAGAACAGACTGTGGTCTTATACACAAAAGGATTCTTGAGAGTAGCATTATGATTTAATACTGTATGTATTTATTAAAATATAACATTATTTGAAAACAGAAGAAAAAATACATAAATTAGTTTCCTAACTCTCACATTATCCCTACCTCCAGACCCTGCCTATGACATTCAATCGGTTTTGAGCTTTAGGGTCAAGAAGGCAGAACTTTAAGTGGGGTTGAAGTCCAGCCCTTTTATGGGACTTGCTTAAGGTTGCAGAGCTAGGACCAGACCCCATGGCTTCTCAGTCCTAGACCATGTCTTGTTTCACCTCCTTCCCATCATCTCTGAATTTGATCACATGAAAGCACTTCCAGGTGCTCTTCCTTCGCCAGCCCCACACCCAGTGCAGTGCTCTCTGCCTGACAAGTAACCAGGTGTTCTTCCTGCAGGTGCCAAGTTCCCCATTAAGTGGACAGCCCCTGAAGCAGCCCTGTACGGGAGGTTCACAATCAAATCCGACGTGTGGTCTTTTGGAATCTTACTCACAGAGCTGGTCACCAAAGGAAGAGTTCCATACCCAGGTAAGGGCAGGACGCAGCCAAAATGGGCCTGAGTGGGTGTTCTTCCAGGACCATTTGGGGAAACCTCACCTGTTTGCCTTTTAAGCCCCATCCTCAGCTTTCTGCCGCACGTGAGAACGTGGACAGATACTCAGCTTGAGAAAAGCAGAGTGGGAGCCACCGTGGTACATAGGCTGGGAGCCACCATGAACTGTGTGCCAGGACAGATGCAGTTGGCAGCTGGTAAACACTTCAGGCCACCTCAATTCATGGAATCTCTCTCCTCTCGGTAGGAGTGTGCGTGTGGCTCCCAGAGCAGAAATGTCGCTGGCAGAACCTCTGCCCAGTGGGAGTTTGCAGACACTTCTGGAAAAGAGGGGAAGAGTCCCCACTGCGTTTTGATCAGTCTGTAGCGCTGACCCTTGGGGTGAACCTGGCAGGGAGGCACCAGGACCCACACTGCAGGCTGCACTCCAGATGGCCCCGGGGAGCACAGGCACAAGGGAAACAGTGTAGAAGCCACTCACTGCACGTTTCTGAACAGAGAATGCTCTGCAAAAGCAAGTCTCGTGTAAAGAAATGGGAGGTCCTTTCTTTTTAATTGAAGTACAGTTGACTCGCAGTGTTGTGTTAGTTTCTGAAATTGGAGATTCTTAAGCCCTGGAATTTTTTCTGCATTATCAGAATCATGCTCTCCCAAAGAGACCACGAGCTTAGGTTATCCACTCTTACACTCATTAATTTAGACAGATGGTGACGTAAAGGACACTCATGCCATTTCACCTCCACACCTTAGTGGTTATAGCGCAGGGACGATCTGCTTTCTGAATGTTAAGGACATATTTTTCAGTTACTGCTGAAGAGAGAACATAGCTCCCCGTCATTCCCTGCCTAAGAAAGGAGCTTAAAAAGAAAAAAAGGGAAAAAGAAGTGATAGAAACAATAGTGGAGATTAATGAGGAATTGGGGTCTCTTGCCAATCCTGGGTTTGTAATCGTATCTTTGCAGTCGGAAGAGCCAAGGAGGGCAGATCAATTTGTAATCCCTTTGTTCCTCTTTTGTGACTGCTTCTGGTCATCTTCAGAGAATGCAGAGAAGTAAAGAAGATCTCTTTCTGGGTTGGTCGTAGCCACAAGACTCCTAGGAGAGCCGGGTTGGCACAGAGGCAAAACTGACAAATTCCCGGTCCCTGAAGCGCCAGCACTAGGCGTTCAGGGATGCGGATGGAGTCGCTGTCATGAATGAGGTGGCGCTGCTCCCTGCATGCACACGTGGGCAGACACTCCGGGAAGAGCCAACCAGCCCGCAAGAGAGGGCTGCCCTGGAGGGGCCTGGAGCACAGCACAGGCATCTTTGAATTGCTTCTTACAGGTCGGGGAGCTTGCAGGTCTCAGGATTCTGAGGATGTGAAGGCACCTCTTCTTTATTGTCTGACTTTTGAGTGCAGTGCTTCCTGAGCCCCACAGGTCTGTGGTCACCCGGTGTGTTCAGTGTGGTTGTGCGGGAGGTCAGACTTTGCGTTTTTGTGAAGCCTTTCCTCCCAGGGAGACAAAGCTGCTTTTCGTTTCTCAGGGTCACACACAGAAGCCAAGACAAAGGGGCCGGGGCAGGGGCGGGGGCGTCAGAGAAGGAAGGCGGGTGTGTGTTTCTGAGGGAGAGTCTTTCGTCAAATTTGGCTTTAGCATAAAGAAAGCTGCTGGTTTTACAACTAGGCTGTTTCATTCATTCAGCTGAGCATCAGTAAGTGTGGCCTGTGCCTGGCATTTTGCTCTGTCTGGGAAATAAGTACAAATAAGACATTCATGCTCTCAGCAAACACTGGTGAGGACGGTCCTCGAGCACGGTGCTGTTGCAGTTGCTGGGGAGAGAACGGTGAGCAAAGAGGTAAACTCAGTCCCTGTACTCACGGAGCTCATAGTCAGAGAGACAAAATATGCAACAAATCCAGGGAGAAATGGGCCTCTTTGTTCCATCTTTATTGTTAGAGGAGATCATCCTCGAGGGGTGGAATACTTGGATTCACCCACTGTGGGCCCTGGATCGTAATTCTGATCCCAGGGTCAGGAGCACCTGGTTACCTGGGCACAGGCATCTCCATACCACAGGTCCTGAGAAGGGCCTTTCACTCAGCATCCTGTGAGGATGGCAAAGGAGTTTGAAATGAGAACTAAGTCCACGTTATTATGCGTAATCACACACTAGGAACCGCTGCCCATGTGCAGAGCCGCCCGAATCCTGTGAGGTGGCAGAGAGAAGGGGTGTGTCTGGGAAGCTTCGTGCAGAAGAAGGCACAGAGGGTCCCCCTCAGGCTGAGGAAGAGGGAGGAGGGTCCCAGATGGGGACGGGCACGTGGGAAGTCACCAAGGCCTGGGAGGACAGGACGGCGCCAGCACAAGGAGCTGCGGGATGAGGAGTCTGGGGAGAAGGAAGCTGTGCGGCAGAGCGCCTGGAGGAGCCGCCGGAAAGCCTGGTAAGAGCCCGGCGAGGGGCCTGATGCTGCCGGAGGGAGGCTGGCTGGTCTGCAGCGGTGGCCTGGGAGCTGTGTCGGCGGGGGAATGACAGGAGCCACAGGAAGTTGTTCCCACACCTGATCCTAGCCATGCGTGCTTCTTGTTTTTGTTCTTTAGCAGAACTATAATAGTGTTTGATCGGACTTCTGAACCTCAAGGTAAACTCTTCTTGAGGGAGAGGCTTTTAAAGAGGGACTCCAATGATAGAATGACTAGCCAATGAAGGATAGCAACTCCTAAGGAACAGGCGGTTTCATGAAACTACATCTGACGTCACCGTGAAGGGAAGGCCTGCCCCTCTGTCCCCGCCATCCATCAGCGTGGCCACGGCAGCAGTGTGCGCAGAGGGCTGCTGCTCCTCCCCGAGTCCTCGTACCCACGGGCGGCACCCAGGACAGACTCCCAGTCCCTGTCCACTGTGACTTCTGTTCTGACAGCTTGATGCAGGTCTTTCTCAGTTGGTGCGAGTGCATTTTCAAGTTATTCTTTTTTCAAGAGCAGTAGGTGGAGGTACATTTTTATGAGCTCTTTTGTACCTGAGAATGGTCTTGTGGCACCTTTATGCACAGGAAAGTCACTTTGGCTGACAGATGAGGATGGAGGTCAAGGGAGAAAGGAAAGTGACTTGTAAATGGGTTTTATGAAAGCTTTCCAGGCATTTTTGCCCAGTGTGAAAGAAGGTCCAGAAAAAGAATCGGAGAAGAAACTTTGAATGGTGTATGTAAGAGGGGACCGAGTAAAGGGTTAAAGGGATGAGGCGATGATAGAACATCAGATCAGTGGTTAGTTAGCAAGTTTTGTGAAAGGAGTGGAATGAAAGAAGGGAAGAACAGTCTTAAATTGAGCGAGAGCCTTGAAGCCAACTTAAAAATACTGAAAGGTGACACTGAGATTACAGGGAGGTGGTGGAGAGGAGTCCCATCACCCTGCCAGACAAAGAAGGTTGCCCCCAAGGTGTGTGACAAAGACGGATGCAGTTCCAAAGAGCAGCTTCGTTTTCCAGGTTCCCAGCTCAGCCTGGCCTGAGTGCATCCTCAGCACAGCTGTCCAGCTTGCTTTACCATCAAGGTTCAGAGCCATTGTTTGCCTCGAGGTTAGAGCTGATTTTGTACTGGTGCATTGTTATAGATGAGAAATGAAAACACTTAAAGCAGTTTTCTAGGGTTGAGGATTGATGCATAAACTCAAGAGTTATGCATTTTAACCTGTCATTTCACCTTCAAATCCGTTGTTTCCTCTTTGCCTCCACTGCTGCTGCTCCATGGCAGGCTGTCACCCTCTCGTGCAGTGACCCCGTCATGGGTCTCCCTGCTTCCAGTCTCTCCCCACGGCCCCCACCACCACCATCCTGTCATTGTCACCACCAGGACTATCCTAGAACACACAGATTCGTTATCTGACTCTACTGGTTAAAATGTCCACAGCTTCCCCTTCCTTCCAGATCAACTCCAGTAGCCTTAGTTTGGTGTAGTCCTTTGTAACTCTTTCCTTCAGTCATTCCATAAATATTTACTGAGTACTGACTCTAGGCCAGGTGCTGGGTGGGCACCAGGGGTGTAGCAGTGAGCCAGCAAAGACTCCCACCCTCCTGAACTTTTCATTCTTAGAGGAGACAGACAATAAGTGAAAATAAATAAGCAGAATACAGTCAGTGATGGCGGGCGGTAATGGGTATGGAGAAAAATAACATGGGAAGGGGATGGAGGATGGCCAGGGAGAACCTCACTGGGAAGGTGACATCTGGGGAAGGGCCTGAAAGAAGCAAGGCTCAGGGTTGATTCCAGAGGGAGAAACCCCCTCAGAGGGAACAGAGCACGAGGGCCCTGAGAACCACAGCAAGACTCTGGTGTGGCCGGAGCAGAGGGAGCAGGAGGTCCACAGGGCCCCAGGCAGATCAGTAGGGCCTTCCTAGGCCATGGTTAGGTCTCTTGCTTTTTCTTTTTTTTTTTTTAATATAGTTGATTTACAATGCTGTGTTAGTTTCAGGTTTACAGCAAACTGATTGAGTTTATACACACACACACACACACACACACACACACACACATACATATACATATACACATACACACATTTTATATATATATATATATTTTTCAGATTCTCTCCCATTATAGGTTATTACAAGATATTGAATATAGTTCCCTGTGTTATACAGTAGGTCCTTGTTGTTTATCTGTTTTATATATAGCAGTGTGTATGTTAATGCCAAACTCCTAATCTATCCCTCCCCCGCCTCCTTCTGGTAACAAGTTTGCTTTCCACGTCTATGAAGAAGATATGGTGTGTACACACACACACACACACACACACACACACACACACACAGGAATATTATTCAGCCATTAAAAAGAATGAAATATTGCGATTTGCAGCAACATGGATGGACCTAGAGATTATCATTCTAAGTGAAATAAGTCAGACAAAGACAGACAAATACCATATGATATCACATAGATGGAATCTTTAAAAATGATACAATGAACTTATTTATAAAGCAGAAATAGACTCAGGACTTTCGCTCTTACTCTCAGTGAGACGAGGAGTCACTGAGGGGCTTTGAGCAGGTGACATGACCTGACATGATTTCTCTCTTGCAACTTCCCGACCCTTCACACCAAGAGGTCTCTCTCAGACATCAAGTTTATCTTCTCAGCTCCACTCTCTGCCTCAGAATCCTTCAAAGCCCAACTCGAACATCTCTTCCTTTGTGTAGCCTTCTCCACATCTCTTCTTGGGTTGGCCCTTCTGCTTGTTCCCACAGCACTGGGCACATCTCTGTTGAAGCCTTTGTCTATGTGTCTCTATTTCCCAGTAGCTCTGAACTCTAAGGAGAAAGGAGCTCTTTTTATGTGTTCCCCATGCCCAGCACAGTATCTGCCCAGTAGTAGACTTTCAATAAGTCTAAGTGGATGGATGGGTGGATGGATTACTGGTTTGGCAGGGGGAGGAAAAGATTATGCCTATGAGGCTTTTTAAACAGGACTTTGCCCATAGCCTGCAAAGCCTTTCAGCTCTGTTTCTTCATCTCCACACATAAAAATAGCATGTTTTTCCCAGCCACAAAATAGCCTCTGTCCTCAAAGTTGTTCTGGGAAACTGACCCAGTGGTCAATTCAAACACCATGTCCCAGCTCCGTTCTGGGCAGAATGTCCTGGCTGTTCCACGCCCTGGCTCTCAGCTGAGCACCTGCTTTGGGAATTTGGCAGGATCTGACAAAGCAGGAACGTTCCCTTAAGCACATTTATTCGTGCATTTGAAGCACTTTCAAATCTTTTAACCAGTGACAGCTGCCTGACTTTTGTGAAAGCATCTTGTGGCTTGATATGGACTTGAAGAGGAAGGTAAAGTAGTGAATCTATAGCGCTTTCCTTAAAGAATTTGAGTCTCCACTTTTGTCCTCTCCCCGCCCCACTCAGACAGAGCCTGAACCAGAGACATAAATTCCTCTTTGTCCAGCAACCCGTCATTGTTGCCTGCACTCCTGTCCCTGCTGTGCCCGACATGCCAACAGGAGCGGGGTTTTCTTGGGGTAGGAGGAGGTTAGGACTCTCCAGCCAGGAGAACGGGAAGTGGGATGAAGCCTCTCATCTCAGACAAGGGTGCTTTGTCCTCTGCCCTCTCTGCCCCCATCCACAGTCTGCAGGCTTTTCCTTTTGGCTCATGGTGTTCCCTCCAGAGGGAATTCTGCCTGGAATGCTCAGGAGTCATGTTGTCACCTCCCCCTGCAAGGTTTCTCTTGGCCGGTGTGGCTGGTGAGAGGAGGGGAGCGGGCGGCGGGAGGAGGACGCAGGTGAAGAGGGCAGCCGCTCCTGAGTCCTGCCTCCTGCTGCTCTTCCTTCTCGCTGTGCATGTCCATGGCCTTCCATGGGCAGCCTCCCCCTTTCTCTCATTCTGCCACCTTTTCTGGGACAAAGGAGCTCTTCACGGGAGTGTATTATCAACTTGAAATAACCTTTGTGTGTTACGGTACCCGAGTCGCCGTCATCTCTGTGTTTATTAATACAGTGGGCTTAATAAAAACAGCTGTTCTGAGGTTCTGTGGTTAAGATGGGGAAAAAGAAACAAAACTAGTCATTGTTGTGCCTTCTCAAGGTCACTCCTTTGTTTTCAACTCTGCTCTTTGAACAGCATCTATATGCCCGAAATCTGTACTTTGGTCTCATAACCGAAACCTGACTTGAAGCGTCCCAGTTGTTGCCCGGTTAGATACCTAGAGCACACGATGGTCTGATAGCACACACTCATGCTGAGCAAGCGCCATTAACTTCGCCCTCCTTCCTTCCTTCCTCCCGGCACGCACCACACTGCTCCGCAGACAAGTAAACAGAAAGGCTTTTTACAGGGTTTATGCAGAGAAGCCAGGGGGAGCCTCTGACGGAAAGCTTTATGCACAATAGAGTATAATTTCCTTTCAACAGAAAGCTTGGTTTGCAAGAGGAAGCTGGATATCTGAGAACCTGAGCATCATTCCCATTCTTGAAGTGCTTAATTATTCACATGGCACAAAAATCCGGGTTCTCGCAACCCTGAGTCCAATCCAGAGGCAAACCTGAACAGGCAGCAGTGAAAATCCCTGATTGTGCAGTGGGGGCCCCTCGGAGATCCACACTAGGAAGCTGCACAATTGGAGAGCCAAACACTCTCTGTTCATAGAAGTCATTCCTTTTCGAACAGCTGAAAGCACAGTGAATATCGAGGTAGTTACTTTGCTGACAGACAGAGAAACTGAGGCTGGAGAAATTCAAGTCACCTGCTGAGAGACATGGAGTCGGAAGTGGTGATGTGGTTCTGCCAATGCAGATGAATTGTTTTCTTCCCTAAAGAATCAAAAAGAAAAGCAGGGAGGCTCTCAGAGTTAATGTACAGCTCATAGAAGAGAAATAGGAACATTTAAAAGAAGAGGAGTGAGGGAAAAAGGAGAGAAAGGAGAGAAAACACAACACACATGGGAGTAGACTCTGTTGGCAACCATCTGTAGTAAGGGTTGGGAAGTGAGAGTTGGAAACTTGACCTTAATTTGGAAACCAAGAGGAAGCCAGCCACATGATTTCTAACAGATAATATGGTCGTAATGCCAGGAAGTGAATACAGTCCACTCGACCAAAGAATCTCCGCTGTGGAGTAGGGCAGACCAACTGGAAATGATGCTACCAGTGAGCATGTGTGAAAGCCTGAAACACAGGGTGACAGGAGGCCCCCGTGGAAGATCAGGGCAGAGGAGTCTGAAAGCACATCCCAGCACAGCAGTCTACACAGGTCTTCTGTGAGCTGAGTACCACTGGGTTGGGCCTGTGAGAGGGACCCATGGAACTGGCCCATTTTCCTGACTCCAGCAAGAGAGCAGGAGGGTCCCAAGCCACTGCGGTGGGGCCAGGGGAGGACAGGGCTAGAGTGAAAATGGCGAGTGTGCCTGCTCACTGGCCACCAAGCCCTGTGCCCCTTCTGTGATGTGGAGGTAGGGAGCCAGGCAACGTGCCCTGGGAAGCTTTGTGATGATGAACAATGCTTCGCAGGGTCAGACACCACTGACTGGTGGAGCCCACCCTCCTGTTGAAAAACCGTCAGTTTCTTAGCCTCCCACCAAGAAACTGGAGGCCCGAACTGTTGGTGAGAGCATTTCCCTAAAACATGTCCATACACCATATTTTAAAGTTTCTATCTTTTCTGTTTCTCTCCTAACAATCTCTCCACCAAAAAAGGAAAAACATCCCCGGGCACCCTCCTCCCTCCCCGTCCGCTTCCTCAGCTGGAAGTAAGATACAAAGACGCCTCTCTCCTAGTGTCCCCATGCCCTTTGAGACTCTCTGCTGACCGCCAGACACTCAAGCTGCTGGGTTTTCCCTTCCCGGTCCCGGCCCTCACCTCCCAGGTGTTAGATAAAACCAGTGTCTTGAGGAAAAGTGGCTAAAAGAGGAGGAGTAACAGTCCTTGTAACAAAAATATGAAGCCATCTAAAAAGAAAACATGAAACGGTAGGTAGCGCAAAGAGTAAAATCCATTTTTGCTAAAAGGAAATTCTTGAAACAAAATACAATTTTTCAAAGCTCTTATAGCTGAAAATACTATTTTTTTAGAAAGATATGAACACAAATCGATTACTCTGGCTATTGTTTGTCAAGTGAAAACTGCCCCCAGCCTTGCTGAGCAGCGGCGATCTCTTGGTTGTGCAATTACCCCTGCAGAGGCCCAGCCTGAGGGTGCCGGGTCCGCCTCTGGTGTACGGATGGTTGGAAGAGAGCTCGTCCCATTCGGATTATCATTGTCAGCCAAGTGCGTTGTCTTATATCCTGCTTTTCTGGCAAAGCTGACATTGCTGTTTCTGTTTGGCCCGGTACAAGCAATCAGTTGTGTGCGCCCCACGTTGAAGAGGCCTAGGGAGCAAAAGAGGCATAAGAGGAGAGAGAGGAGGGGCGAGGAAGAGCTGACAGGGAGGCCTGCTGGCATCCAGTGCCACGTGGGCCGACGTACAGCTCCACCCCGGTCACAAGTGCCCAGGATGCAGGCGGCCTCGGGAGATGCTCTATGCCGTGGGTCAAGTTGCTGCGTCCGCTGTGTCAAGGCTCAGACAGAGCACCAGAGAAACAGGCTTGACCCAAGTGGCCAATTAAACTATCCATTGGTGGAGATTGAAGCAAGAGTTTAAAAAAAAAATACTTGAAATCTTTCCATGCATAGTCTGTTTTTCAATAACATGAAACGTGTACTTACATATGTGCCGCAGAGCAATAGGAGGATGATTAACTCAGCTCTGCAGCGTTGTTTCGGATGGTCTCAGAATAAAGCATTAGGAGGCATTCAGGGGTGGGGTTGTAACCACCTCCAGAAGGACCTGCTCTGAGGTTCAGACCTTCTGCCTGTCTCTCCTCTAGTTCCCACAGGCCTCTGGCAGGGCCAGGGACAAGGGATTTCTGCAGGTTTGGGCCATGTGGTTTCTGAGATGTTATGAAACCAAGGACTGTACTGACATACAGAGCAGACGTTTCGGAGGATGCCAGTCCTGATTCGTGCTTACACTTTCTGTTCACCTTTCCGGGCTGGCTGGAATGTGGTGGCGGCTGTCACTTGTGCCAGGCAGGGCTTCCCAGCCAAAACTCTTGGGACTGGATGTGCTTCAGAGTCAGACTCTCTTTTTTTTTTTTTTTTTTTTGAGAAAGTCCACACAGTGCTTAGAACATCATTTATATAACACCCTAGGAGAGTCTGGGGCTGCACTCTGTATTCAGACACCTTCCTACCTCTGCAGCAATGCCTATGAAAAGTAAAAACACTCAGCAGCCTCACACCAAGTCATTTTATAGCCCATGAGGTGAGTTCAGACCAGCCGCATTGCCAAGTGCGTTACCAGAGCTTTTGGGTTGCAGAGCTTGTTGAATCTGGGAATTGTAAATAAGGAAATGTTGGTCCCTGTCTCTTGCCCTGTTTGTCCAGAGCCTGCAGGACACTCTCCTGGAAACCCGAGCCTCTGCCCTCCCTTCCAACACCCCCACCCCATCCTGAGTTGTCAGAATGAGTTTTCAGTAGTTGGAGGAGGATTTAAGGTATTTAGCCACAGAGCTGACCGAACATCCTCCTGAAGAGGACACCTGTAAAGTCTGGCGTGGCGTGGAGGCGGGGAACGAAGACTCGTGCACCAAACTGCTCTCACTGGAATAAGGGTCACCCCTGAGGTGATGTTAGAATAATTAAATTGAAGGCTTGCTTCAGCACAGCGGGAATAATACATGGATTTTATCACCTCAAGGAACTATAGTGGCAGGGAATAAGAAAGCATCCTGAGAGGGTCCGGGTAAGCATGTGACTGACAGGGCTATGGCTGACAGCCGCAGGAGCCGGGACAGACCCCGCCCCAAAAGCAACAGCAAAACGAAGAGAATTGGCAACAAATCCCAAAGTCTGAGCGTCCCCTCCCCAGGGGGCAGGGTTGTGATCTGGGCCCAGCTGCTCTGGCCAGGTTTACGGGCTTCTAGCCAGCGGGTTGCCACCTTCTCCAGAATTAAGGGGAGCCGTTCCATGGACATGCTGTGCCTGCTGGCTATCTCCCTGAGAGCTAGGGGGAAGCCTGGGCTTCTGAATGGCTGGAAATCAGGTTCTTGCTTTTATAAATTAACGAGGTCGGAAGTTGGAGAGGACTCCAGACTATAAGCTCAGGGCCAAGGAGCAGCCAAAACATACAAGGGCTTGGCAGGCAATGGCAGAACATGATATGACAAAAAAGAGAAGGAAAACTAGAGAAGAGAGCAGCCTGGCAGTCATTGGCAAAGGGGTCTGGGCATTTGCCTCATCCCAAGTGTGGTGTTTCCTGTTCTGTCTAGATGGCCAACACGCAGGAAGACTGCATTCTCTAAAGGGGTAGCAGACGCCCAGAGCAACTCCTATTAGTTCCATGCAACCTGATGATTCAACATTGGGCAGCTCCCCCAGAGGGTCACAGAGGTCTCGGGTGATAGATGGCCTGTCCTAGGTCATTAGTAAACACAGATGCCGTCTCCCCCGCAAAGTCATCAAACCTTAGGGCACCTGGGGGTCTCTGGTCTGGACGGTACCCGGCGTGGTGGCGTGAAGTCAGATCTCGGACCCTGGGGCACCAAGAGCCTGCCCAGGCACGAGGACAGCTAATGTATGAAGTTCATAACGGAGCTTAGGAGTCGCATAAACAAAGGACACTTTATTTTTCATTCTATCCATTTGTTTGTATCTACTTCATTCATATTTTTTGTCAGCCTAATTGAAGTGTAACTTACATTCAATAGAATCCAACAATTTTAAGAATTCAGTGAGTTCCGACAAACACGAACAGTCACACCACCACATCCAGGATGTAGGACACAGGTTGGCAGCCCGCAGGCCAAATCTGGCTCCCACCCTGTTTTTGTTTTGTACATTTTTAGAGTTGTAAAAATAAATAAAATGAAGAATATGTGACAGACATCATATGCAACCCACAAAACCTAAAATCTTTACTGTCTGGCCTTTACAGGGATGGTTTGCTGATGCAGAACGTTTCCATGACCCCTCAGTGTTCCCTGCGGCCCTTTTGCAGGGTTCCCCTCCCCCTCACCCCTGGCAACCACTGATCTGCTTTCTATCACTGTAGTTTCGCCTTTTCTAGAATTTCATATAAATGAAATCATACAGCACATTGCCTTTTGTGTCTGGCTTCTTTCACTTATAATGCCTTTGAGATTCATCCTCCAGGGTTTTGTGTGTGTCAGTGGTGGGGTCCTTTTTTATGTCTGAGTGGCGTGATATCCCATTGAAGACAGGGTTTGACTCTGGGTGAGGTGGGGGCCCTCAACATGCTGTAACCACGCGTAGGCTCCAAGCAGAAGAGAGAGGTGACTGAGGGGCAGTGGCCAGGGCGCGGGCTGCCTGCTCTCACCGCGCTTGTCTTTGCAGGCATGAACAACCGGGAGGTGCTGGAGCAGGTGGAGCGCGGCTACAGGATGCCCTGCCCGCAGGACTGCCCCATCTCTCTCCACGAGCTCATGATCCACTGCTGGAAAAAGGACCCCGAAGAGCGGCCCACTTTCGAGTACCTGCAGGGCTTCCTGGAAGACTACTTCACCGCGACAGAGCCCCAGTATCAGCCTGGTGAAAACCTGTAAGACCTGGTCTGCAGAGAGAGGCCTGTCCCAGAGGCTTCCCCGCCCCCTCCCCATTAGCTTTCAATTCCGTAGCCTGCTGCTCCGAGCAGGGCAGCCAGAACCGTCCGGGATCAGATTGCATGTGACTCTGAAGCTGACGAACTTCCATGGCCCTCATTAATGACACCTGTCCCCAGATCCGAACCTCCTCTGTGAAGCATACGAGACAGAACCTTGTTATTTCTCAGACTTTGGAAAATGCATTGTATCGATGTTAATGTAAAAGGCCAAACCTCTGTTCAGTGTAAATAGTTACTCCAGTGCCAACGGTCCTAGTGCTTTCCTTTTTTTAAAATGCAAATCCTATGTGATTTTAACTCTGTCTTCACCTGATTCAACTAAAAAAAAAAGTATTATTTTCCAAAAGTGGCCTCTTTGTCTAAAACAATAAAATTTTTTTTCATGTTTTAACAAAAACTGATCAGGACAGGTGTTTGTTTTTTTCTTTTTTTATAAATATGAATATATATATAATATATACATCCATGTACATACACCATGTGGGTGCTAACGTGGAGACCACGGGCCGCAAAGCTTCAGGACCCAGAGTGAGGATTTGACTACAAAATCGACATAAAAGCGCTGGTGTTATTCTGAAAACTTATTTTCGGCTTTTGCAAAGCATGATTCTGCATTTTTTCTTTTTTGATCGGGATTGCACTGTTTTGGTTCGTGATTGTACCTGTAGGTGGCTGATACTTAGACTCTTCCAGCAGCTCCATCCACCAGTTCCGTTTCCAGTATTTGCTTCGACTTACTACCACAGTTTGTTCTTGAAACTTAGAAGTGAGCCTGTTTAAGCAAGCAAGCGGCCAATTCTACCAGGGCAACTAGAAGATGGATACCACACAAACTTCCCGTATAAAACCATGAATGCTGAAATGTTCCCAACTTTTTTTATTTAATAAACCTTGTAACCACATTTAAATGGTCTAAAACCCATAGCATTGTAGTCATGGCAACCTGCTAAACTTTCTCTTGCAATTAAAACTTACAGGAAGGTATGGGTAGGGGTTGTACATTTTTCATTGTAAAATAAGTGTTTTAATGTCCTGAACTGCTAATGAAATGACTTTCTCTATGTCCGAGAGTTCTCCAGTGAAATAACTATGCACTACGTTGCATTTCATGGGGATGCACAAAAAAAAAAGTATTACATTTTTAGTTTGCTGTTTGTACCAACCTTACATATGTTTGACAACAACAAATCAAAAAGCCTATTTCTATTGAGTTTTTAATACTGAGTAGCAACTCTGAAGTCTGAATTCCTTTTTTGTTATGATTCCTTTGTGAGTTTACATTTTTAAATTGTTTAACTTTCTTAATTTAGTAATTAAAAAGAGAGCATTTTACATTTGAATTTTTTTTTTGTTCATTTGTTTAAATCATGGAAGATACTCTCTGAGGGATATATCTGTCCCACTCCAGGTGGTAAGGAGTCACCTGGAGAATTTAACCATTTTGCAGTTGATTTCCAAATGACAGGAACATTTAGAACACCTGGAGTAGGGTCCCCCTCCCAACCCCCCCTACCACCACCACCACCACCACCACCACCACCACCACCACCACCACCACCACCACCACCACCAGAGAGGCTGAGCTGTTGTCTAGCTAATTCAGAGGATTGTTAAAGTAGGATGAGGCATACCTTAACATTTAAATTTATCAGGCATTTTCTCTAACTGGAATTTTCTGTCCCACTTATATGAGAAAGAGACAATTACAAGAAGAATCTTTCTTGTCGTGGAGTTAATATATACATTTCCCAGTGTCCCTGCATCTCTGTAATGAAGTTACTAAGCAGGGGAACACCCTGTTGTGGTAGACGGGGCAGTGGGTCTGCGGGCTAACAGGCCAGGCCTGACTCTGCGCTCATTCAGCTGCTGGTCCTTGACAGCCACCTGGAATCTCTCACTTCCAGGTCCTGTCTGTGTAAATGAGGGGGTTGGATGAGATTGGCTATAGTTTCCTACGTCTAAGATCCTGGGATTCAGAGATAACTGATGTCATGTGAAAGCATACAAGGAGGGTGGTTTTCTTGCTGAAATAGCCTTTATATTTAGAAAGTTTCCAACATGTTTTAAGTGAAGCAGGGATTTTTCTGGCTAACCAAGTTTTTATGGTATTGGTTTTGGTATTAATACAATTGCTAAACTGATAAAACTTCAAAGATCTTATTACATACAATTATTATCACAATTCTGGGCAATTTATTAACACGTTCTAGATGCCAGATGTTTTTAAAGATAGTACTTTGTTTTTCATCTTCACATCCCACTAGGATGGATAACTTTCAAGTAGTCTCGGGGGATTTTTGTGACTGTTTTTGACTCGGTCTTTCCAAAAGATCTGAAAAAGCTATAACAAATCTGTTTTAAACAGATTTTTTAAAGAAAAAATACGGTCTCTTCAAAATACAGCCTTGAATTCATCTTTGAGGTCCTTGTGGATTCTCTCACATGAAATAAAACTCAAGACCCGTATTAACTCGAGGACCCTCTAATGAAATGCAGCTTACTGGGACTGCTCTGAAACAGAGTAGGGGTGCAGAAGAAAGGTAAAAGACGGTATCAGAGACATTCCAGGTTTTTCCTTTTCAAGAAACTTACGTGCTGTCAAAAGACACTGCCGAGGCAGACCAACCAGTTCAGGCAATGAAACATTACCTCCAGGGAGTCCCAGTACCTCCCAGGAAGCCTCTCTTCCTCGCAGGTTTAATAAGTTCGGGGTGAGGAAAAGGAATGTACTGACCGAAAAGTTCTCTTGTGTCTTGAAAGGTACCTTAGCAGCAAGAGATGGTGAAATGTTAATTTTTGTCTTTCGTAACCTGACGGTGAGTAAGTACTTGCTCTGTTTGCTGAGGAGAGCTGGCATCTGACATTGCTGGGCTGCATCTTTTTTCTTTCTTAAAATCAAATAATAAACCCACTGGAGAAAACAACTTGACAAAGCCCAGACATTGTAAATGTGACACAATGTTTCTGTTCACCTCACTTACTCTCCTCTGAGTCCAGTTCGTTCAAGGCACACTGATGGGCCGGGAGGACCAGAGAGCTGCAGAAGATGCAGGGTATCCCACATGTCAGGGCATCGCAGTGCAGGCTGAAGCCCGTGATGCATTTGGCTCTGCCTCAGTCATGGCAAAGAAAGGGGTATGAGGAACCAGCCATTTACATGAGATAAGTTAAGGGTAAGGGGATCATAATCCCTCAAATACAGCCACATAGCCAAAGATTTCCTGACAAGCGCCAGGAGAGAGACAGGAATCCTTCTGTGACTAAACCTTTGCACCAGAGGATTTTTCCAGTAGCACTGGAACTGCAAAATTGTATCTGAATTTTCCAAAGGGACCTTAGGAATGTATATCATATTAATTGGAATGGTGCTTTCATGAGTCCCGGAAGAAGGTAAGGTTTTCGGCAGTATGCAGAGGAGAGTGGCCCCTAGGCCCCCTACATGAGGGATATCATCGGTCCTTGAGTCCTGGATCTGGACCAGAGAGCCACACTTGACAGAATAGGCATTTCCTAGCAAGTTATATTGAGATAAAATGGTCTTTGATCAATTTGTTGCTGAAAGATATTTTAATAGGTTTGGGTAAGTTTTGTTGGCTTTCTTACCGCTCTATATTGTATTGTTAGAATTCAGTTAGGTTGTCCAAAATCCTTGCTGGGAGGGAAGAAGAGGGGAGGACGGAAGGAAGGGAGGGAAGGAGGGAAGAAATAATTCGGTGGGGAGAAAGGAAACTCAAACAAATTCTTACTTTAAAAATGATATTGTGGGGTACAGATTTACTAAGGCAGGTACCAGTAATATGTTTATTTTATTTCTCAAAAACGGATTATAACTAGAGAAGAAAACAAGAAAAAAATCAGTGTCTTTAATATCTTTGCAATACCAAATGAAACTTCATAATTTATGTATATCTTCATACTCAGAAATTTTTCATAATAAATTCCTAAATCCTACCTCATTCTTTTTGAACATGCAAAATATTCAGAATCCCATGGAGGGTGGGTAGAGATATACATTAATTTTTAAATTAATTCTGAGGACTGGAAATAAAAATAAGTGGTTTTCCAATGTGACAGGGACTATTCTAAGGTGATCAGTGACAAATGACTGCCCCACCATCAGCAGCCATAACATTATGCTCCTTTTCAGAATACTTACTACTCTTCTAATGTGTTTAATAACATGGCTCTTCTCTTAATGCATTTTCCCTGCCAGATTATGAGCTCCTTGAGAACAGAAACTGCCTAACTTGTTCACCACTGTTCTGCACCAAAAGCAGTGATGAGCTGATGGTAGACGTTGGGTGACTGGGTGGATGGCTGGATGGCTGATGCCGTGCAGCGGGGTGAGAGGTAGACCTGAGAATAACACACTACCTTAGACCCTGCTGAGCACACTGGGATGGCTGTGAGCAGCTGGAGGCACGAGCCCCGGCTCTCGTGAGTGTGTGCTCACACTCGCTGGTGTATCACCGGTGTCCATACATTGAAGGCCCAGTCTGTAGCCTGAAGTGAACACTATGAGTACTTCCTGAACTTTCCCCAGAACTTGTCCCAGCACCAATGGGAATAAACCTGTACCCCCTGGAATCTGGGGCCTCCAAAGTCTCATTCTAACTTTGTCATTTTATGAAAACGTGATAGTTTTTGTAAGATGCCATTTTTTGCCTTCATTTGAGATTATTTTCCCATCCTTTGGGTCGTGCATTGTTAAGCAGCCCATGGTCTTGTTGTACCATGGCAAATCTCTGCGTGACCCAGGGAGTCCCTGTGCCCTGCATGAGAACCACAGCATGAAGATGTTGTCCACAAAGTATTACTGCTGACGTGAAAATGCTGCAGTTGGGAAGGGTCATATAAACCCCCATTAATGCAGACTCTCTTTATTTGATTCCCCTTTTCACCCAGCGGAGAACAGTCCCCTGACTGAGAATGGGATGGAAATGGGAGGGTTTGATGATGGAAAGAGGAAAACACTCCAGAACTGCCTAGAAGTGAAGGTCTGGTCGGGCCAGCTTGTGGGTCCCAGATGACAGCGAATAGGGGCAGACAGGACAGAGACATTGGACAAGGAGGAGGAAATCAGAACTGGGATGAAAAGAGTCCTTCGCCAAGGCTGTTCAAGGCCATGGGATGATGACAGAGATGCCTTTGGATATGTGTAAGGAATTACCCATTTACTTCTGCAAACATTTGTTGAGTACTTGTTATGGGTTAGACTCTGTGCTTAGCACTAGAAAATCAAGAGACAAGTAGTATTTGCAGTCCAGTGAGGTTGGAGACCCATAAAAGATAAATGTAATAAGATCTCTCCTGGGTAGAAACACAGGTGGCAGCAAAGAGTGCCAGATGGCCCAGAATGGGGAGTTCAAGGGAGGCTTCCTGGAGGAGGTGATGCCTAGAGGACAAGTAGAGACTGATTATGTACTGCTTAATGGTAGATTCAGTGGGGTCTTTTTTTTTTTCACCTTTGGTTAGGTTTCCTTCTGATCCCCAACCCCCATTAGGGGCCAGCTCATGCTTTAAATATAGAAGGTGCTCAGCAAATGCGTCTAAATGGAGAGAAACCAAAACCAAGCAAAGAAAAATCTAAATCTCTTTTTCTCCCTCCCTTCTCTCCCCACACACAGACATTAAAAGCTATGTAGGTACATCATTTATTCTGATTAGTGCGCTGCTAACTGGAGGGATGGGAGATAATACCGTAAAAGGACAGAGAGCAAGGTTTCAGGCAGGTTTTGGCTCCGACATCCCAGCTGGAATGCAGTTTGAACTATATTTATCGAGTATGAGGAGAAAAGAATTGCAGGGAAAAGAATTGCACTTCCTCTCTTAATTACAGTTAGGAGGGGGTTTTCTCCCTTCAGTGACTCCATGGTCATTCTTTCTTCTCCTTCCATTTATGAGGCTCTTTTGCTTGACTCATCAGGCAGTTTGTGAACTCATGAAAGCAGGTATAGGTTTGTTTTGGAATTTTTTCCCTTTGGTTAGTTATCAAGGGCTTGCTAGGTAATAATCAATGAGTAGCTAATTGGAAGTAAGAGAGAATGAAATGGGTATTATTCAGACGGTGTTTTTAATGAAAAGCATAACGTGTGTAATACTGTGGGGAAATCTTACTAAATAGCAAGATATTGTATCGTGTGTGTGTGTGTGTGTGTGTGTGTGTGTGTGTTTACAAAAGGATTCATTTAAAGCCACTCAGAAACTAAATCCAGGTATGTGAATCCTTTCATGTTTAGACTCCTCCCAGGGGATGCATGCTGGAAGATACCGAGAGGGAAGCGGGGCCCCTAGAGATTGCCCTGGAACCCAAACCACCCTAAATGGAGCCGGAAGGTCTGTCAATTCCCCGAGAGCAACGAGGAAATGGTAAGCAAATGGCAGCAGCTGCCTAGAGAATTAGGGACTGAATAACAATGCTTTCTGGTAAATTAACCATATTACATTGTGCACAGCAAAGTGATGGAAAAACCCTGTTAAAAACTGAATAATAATTTGCCCACATCGTTTCCGTAAAATGCATAATTTTCCTACTTCAGTGGACTTTAGTTTGATTTAAAATATGAACAGCTCCAGTACTATTCACCAAAGCGTAATTTGTGAGATAATTGGGAATGGAAAGAGGAATCAGACTGTAATCAGTGCAATCCTGTGTGAGCCACGTCACCTCCCCCCTCACCTGTGAGTTTCAGGAAATATTTGTTTATAGGTTGCTGAAGGTTTCTAAGTGAAAGTGCGTGGCATTCATCATTGTCACTGCTGTCACTAAACCGTGACCTCAACATGTTTGAGAGGAAGAAAGCAATGCTTCATTCTATTCAGTATTTTTCTGCTCTAATTCAAATAAGTACTTGTTTTTGAGAACGAGGGAAAATGGAAATGCAGCAAAGCTGTACTTAAAACAGCCAGCCGAGAACAAAAGCAACGTGCACAGCCAAAGGAGACCTTGGAAGATACATAGATAAAACAAAAAGCTGTGCTTGGCTGGGATTCTCTTTCAGAATCAAGTGCAAAATGGAGAACCTTGTTCCAACTGTAAAGATTTTGCAATCTACAACGTCTGAAATGGAAAAGCATCATGTAATCCACCTCGACATTCAGAAGCAGCACTATTGCTGAGTTATGGTGCTGGTTCCTGACTGATGTCGGTTTCCAGAACCAGAGTGGTCAGAGGTGAGGCAGAATTCCAGCCGTGCCCCAGGGACCTTCCACTTCAACAGTGTGTTCCCATGGCAATCACTGTCCATTTTTCTCCACCCACCCTCAGCCCACCCCCACCTCCACCAGAACCATAGAATTTTTATTTAGATAGTCATTCATTCTCTTCATCCCCATCTCTCCACAAAGGGTCATTATTTGCTTACTAAAGTCAGCCCTTAGATCTCGACTTTTCAAGGCAAATGTGTGGCCAGTTCTCTCTACTTCTCCTGAGTACTGTTCTTTTGTTGGTCTAATCCTGCCTCCTCTAAAACCCTGCTGGCCTCAAGAGGTTGATTCTTGAAACCCACAAATCTCAACACTTCTTATCTCTTGGGTGCCCTTTTAGGTTGAGTAAAGGGACCTCCCCTGATCCTAATACTCCTCCCTACTCCTTCCTTTTCTCCTCCTAAGCCCTGCCACTGACCCAAGATTTATTAGACACTAGTTTTGTCCCTATACCTCTTGCCACTAGCTTCAAATTGCCTTTTTGCAAACTAGAAGAAGCTACTGTAGCACAAGACACTTTGCTGCCATCTACCAGAAAACTCTCACAATAAACATGCCAAGAGGTGATGACTAGAATGGAAATGGTTCCCCTCTCCCCTCCCAGAATTGTGCAGTATACAACTGGAACAACTGTAAGTGACTCCCCTGTACTTGGAAATCACCTGAGCTATCCTGGAAGCCAGTTGTAAAAATCAGAACACAGCAAGTCAGTCTTGCCTTTTTATGACAGTTGGCAGTTTCTAAATCTAAATCTTTCAGCCCTGATCACAAATTGCTAACAGGCAGTTTTTGGAAGAGACAAAGCCCCCAAGCAGCAGCAGTTGTAAGAATAAAGGGCTTTTGATTCAGCCCAACATTTAGGCTGAGCTGATACAGCCCAAACCACACTGGGCTGATTTTCAGGATGAATCAGAGTTAGAAAGCTGGTAAGTCTCACTGCTGGGGGTGCAGGAGGGAGGTGAACTTGGCTTATATTTGGATCAACCATTACCCCTCCCTGGCACTGGCTGCTTCATTTCTGTTTGATCACCCCATCTGTTTCCCTTCCTCCTTCACATTCAGCACAACGTGCCCATCCTGGTGATCTTTTACCGCAGAACAAACTATCCCAAAACTTAGTGGCAGAAATAGAAACAGTTGTTTATTTTGCTCACAAGTCTGCGATTTGGGCAGAGCTCCGCAGGAACATCTCTGCTTCACACGACATCAGCTGGGGCAGCCCCACATGGCTGGGGGACCCGTCTTCCCAATGGCTGGTGAGCTGATGCTGGCTGCTGCCAGGAGCTCGGCTGGGCCTCTTGCCAACGGCTTTGGTTCTTCTCCACCTGGTCTCCCAGGTGGCTGTGGGGGCTCATTCACACCGTGGAGACCATGCTAAGCCACCAGTTGAACCGCTCCAGCTGACTCCTCATGGAGCAGAGACAAGCTGCCCCCACCAAGTCCTGCCCAAATGTTAAATTTCGGAGCAAAATAAATGACTGGTTTTAAGCCACTATGGTTTGGGATGGTTTGTTTTGCAGCAATAGTTCACCAGAATGTATAGGTTGGGCTACACATAGTGCGAATCCATTCCCACATCTTTCTGGGATGCCTCCTGTGCTTCAGAATCAAGGAAGCTAAGAAAACCACATTTCCCAGACTCCCTTACCACAAGGCTCATGAATGTCAATCTGGCTATACCAGTTAGACGTATTAGCACGAAGTTTGGGAGGCAGAAGTGAGGCAGAAGCCAATTTTCTGTGCCTTTTGTCCGTATTCAGCTGGAAAGCAAGATTATGGAGCCCCTCATGTCCAATCTCCAGCTTCAGGGGTGACAAGAGTCTATTGTGGAGGTGGCCATGGCTAAGTGCCACATCCCCACCTGCAGGCCGATGTTCCCAGCTTTCTGACCACATTCTGACCACTGTGGTGTGGCTACAGTGTTCTTGAGGTCAATGCTTCCAGTGGCAGCTTCCTGAGTCTCCTCCTTCCCAAATGTGGCAGAGGTGACAGCTCTCCTGACAGATCAGTTCTGTCACATTCTGGGAGTCATCCCTGAAGACCCAGGATGGAGCCTTCTCTTGCAGCCCTTCCAGCAAGTTTGTAATTCCCCCTTTTGCTTAAAAACTCTGGTGGTTCCTATTTCCTACACTGAACCCTGCAACTGATACCCAGAGGATCCTCAAAGTGCTGCCCTATCTCAGCCACTGTTGTTCTTGCTTGCTCCGTTGACAAACGTTTCTGGACTGTATACCACATGGCAGGCACTGTGCTGGACCTTGGAGAAGAATCTATGAACTAAACAGACATGGCTCCACCTTCATGGAAGGAGCCAAGACAAAGATCAGAAGACGGCAAACTACAATCCTCAGTCCAAATCAGCCCCCTGCTCGTTTTTGTACAAACATTTTCTTGGGATACAGAAATTTTGTAAAAACGTTTTCTTGGGACACAGCCCGTTCACTTATGCCGTGGCTGTGGCTGGTGTTTCCCTACAACAGCAAAGCTGAGCAGTTGAAACAGAGACTGTAAATATTTACCACCCTGAGCTGAAAATATTTACTACCTGGCCTTTCACAGAAAAGTTTGCCAAGTCCTACATTTAGACAAATAAAATTCCAAGTCAGGCTCCTACTGTCCCACAGCCAATCAGTTGCTCTATCAGTTCTGCACACACATGTGCCAGGCTCCAAGCACAGCCCCAAGTGCTCCATGAGAACCACCTCATTTAGTGTTCCTGACAGCCTTTGAAACATACAGTTATCATCTCTGTCCCACAGAGAAGGAAACTGAGATTTAGATAGATTTGGGCTGTAGATGGTGATGGCATCAACAGAGACGAAAGACCCAGGAGGAGGAAGAGAAAGTCAGTAAGAGTGACGGATTGAGTGCGGACTCAGGCAGGTGAGGCATCGGTGAGAGGCCGTCCTAACTGATTCCCGCTTTATGTGGCAGAAAAGCATAGAAGTCAAGTCAGAACCAATTTTGCATTCAAGTCACAGTTCTTCCATTAGTAGTTGTGTGGCTTTGGGCAGGTTATTTCACATCTCCAAGCCCCTTAGCTCTCGTGTTCTCAGAAGTGAAATGGGCTCTTGAGAAAATGAAATAACAGAACACGCGTGCGGCAGCTAGCACAGGGCTTGGTACGTGGAAGACGTCTGATCGGTGTGGTCAACCTCCCTTTCAACTCCAGTCTGCCCTCCACGTGGTGGAGAGTAACCTAGCATCTCAGCTATGACTCTGTGTCCTCCTCCTTGAGCAATGTGACGGCTCCCGCTGACCCCCACCAGTGGAAGAAGACACGTTTGGAGAGGCTGCCCAGCCCACACCCCTTTTTTAAGACTCCACCCCACCCCTACGCACTATACCCCTGCACCAGAACAGTTGGTGATAGCAGGGATAGATGCCTGGGGGTGAGGGGGGTCGGGGAGGAACCAGTCCACTGACTGGCCTGGCCTCTAGCTCATGGAATTGTCTCCCTTGAGTTGGGACCAAGAATCAAGAGGCGGTAGTGATGGACATTTGGCCTACAGGTTAGGTTGAGTCAGGACCAGAGACAGCCCCCGGGGTAGCGGAGGATGCAGTCTGCAGAGAGAAGCAGTGGCTGGAGACGATGAGCCACCAGACAGTGACTGGGAAGTGCTGCTGACCAGCTCCTGTATCTGCAGGTCCAGCTCTGCCTCATGAGCACCATTTCTGTGAGATTCCTCAAAACTTGGCAGGACACCATGCGGTCTAGCTCCACTGTTTTGCCAGCCTTATCTCTCCTGTCCCCTCTACCATCACCCCCACCTGGGGTCCTGGCTACAGTGAACTGCCCCCAGTGCCTCCAGCACGCTCTGTGCTTCTCCAGTCTTTCCCCTTTGCCTGGCATGTTCTCTTGCCCTCTCTGCTCTACTTAACAGCCTATCCATCCTTTGAGGCCCTACTCCAACCTCTCCTCCCTCCCGAAGCCCTCTCTGATCCCTCAGTCACATGGGATAGCTCCTCCTAAGGACTCCCCGCACTCAGCTCTGGTCTCCCCAGGGCACCCTGCACCCTTCTCCCTGACTTCTCCTCGCCTCTGTGCTCACTGCCAGTAGGAACTTGGCACACGTTAGGGACTCGGATACTACACTGAACTTACTCCAAGGGTTGCGAAACCTAAAATACGATCCGAGTTTCTTCAGTGAAGAGTATTATGCCAGTATAAAGCATTGTTCGTTAAAGTGGAAATGCGTTTAGAGAATGCTTCAGATCAAAGGGCACATTTTTGGCCAGGAGTTCTGAGTCTCACAGACCCAAATAAATTGTTGACATTTTATTTCCTGAACTGATTAGAACCATAACACTGCATTTGGTGCTGGAATATAAAACTTTCTGAAACTTTTAGCCTGGTGGAAAGTCTGTCGCCTCTTTACCGTAAGTGGCTGTTTTTGTTAGTGCTCACGTCTCTTGCTGAAACTGACTGGTAAATCCAGAAGGCCCAACTTAGAAGAAGCTTCCATTGTTGATGGGAAACCTGCAGAGCCCTGCCCTGAGCTGGAGTTACAGGCACACCCAGCTTCCTGTGTCTCAGGAGAGGTGTGTCTGTGTTGCATGCAGACACGTGTCTGCTCAGGTTCAAGATCCTACAGACCCAGATCAAGAATAGAAAGCAGCTACTCGTGCAGACAGCACTTGAAACCATGGCTGCGTTTTGCAAACATGTGAGAATTTCCCCACCAGACTCTTGCCTGCAGCTGTGGGCCTGGCAGCTCCTCCAGGGCCCTCAGCCTGGGGCTCGGCCTGGGCCTTGCTCTCCCCACCACACTTGAAGCCCTGCTGCCCAGCTCTGTCTAGACCAGGGGTGGGGTTTGGGGTTCTAAGGTCACAGGACAAGCCAAGCCCTAGCCTCTGAGTCCAGGGAGGTAGGGAGGCTCCCAATACCTGAATCAAAATCCAGTTTCTCACACCAACCTCTGATCCTTCCCAAACATTCTGAACAAACCTCAACCAGGGTCGCCTAAGACCACAGTTCCCAAATCTGCCTGAACTTGGCCTAAGAGAATCTTAAAACACAGGTTTCTGGGCCCCTCTCCTGAGACCTGCTGAATCAGGCTTTCTTGGGCAGGAGGCCCAGAAATGTGTCGTGGAGCACGTGAACCCTTTTCTCTCTCACTTTCCTCCCACTAGGAACATGGGGCCACAGAACAATCGCAGGACACACTGCTTTGGGTTGCTTAAGTCCCACTTGCCTCAGCCCCACAGGCTCAACCAGGGGAGGCTCCCTCCCTCAACTCTGGTCTGGGCAGCCCTGGTGACTGTGTCACAGTCTGCCCCTGCTGGCAAAGAGAGCCCCAAAGGGGCTGGTGACCAGAGCCCCCAAGGCACAGTGGAGGGTGCCACTCCCAGCAGGGCTGCAGGGAGGTCTCAGCCACGGGCCTCCTGCTTTTGGAGAAGCCAACCAGGCCAGGCGGGCTTGGCCGACTCGGCCCCTGAGAAAGGAGGTCCTGCTACGACAGGGACAGTGACCTGTGGGGGCAGCTGTAAGTTGGACTGGGATTTGGGGAGGATAGCCTGACTCCTGTCACATCAGGTGAGATGCCCGGCTTACACCTCTTCTCCCAGTGATCTGCGGCCGCAGAGCAGAGCCTCAGCCTGGACCTCAACACCAGCTCTTCAAGGAGGACCCATCCTTATTGGATTTGATGAACCTGATTTCCAGCAGAGAGTCTCAGATGATCACAGACTTACAAGGCACGAGGGACTGTTTCTCTGAGCGAACCCCTGATTTTATAGATGAAACTGGAAAAAAAAAAAAAAAACTGAAAACTCCTATGGGCTTTACCCTGCCCCAGCCTTGTCCTTTCCATAACGAGAGTGTCTCCAAGTAGGATGGCCTACAGGGTCCTGTCCCTGGGCTGTGAAGGATGCCCTGCCTCACTCCTTAGGCCCTCTTTTGATAAATGTAACTGTCTTAAGCATCTTCCCGTACTCTTCAGAGATTCAAATAGGCTCCTCCAGAGGTGGGCTGGGACCAGGTGGGATGGAGAATGATGAGCAGAGGGGATTCTAGCAACTAACCGGGACCTTCTCCAGAAGCTGAATGATTCTAGAGCTTTGTGCTGCATTTGGCTCTCTTAAAACTGAGAATCCCTCAGGTAAGATTGTCCTCCACCTCAGCTAACAGTCTGTCTTTGGCTCTGCTGAGTCAGGTTAGCAGCTCTGACCCTGGCTGGCTGCTTCCTTGCGAGCTCGCTGCTGACTCGGGCAGCAGAGAGAACAAGATTCAATTAAATGCAGATTCCTAGACTCTTCTGATCTGGAGGCAAGACCCAGAAATGTACATTTTTTAAAATACATAAAAGTTTTCTTTTTGATGACACAAGTAATACATGTGTACCTTCTTCTCTCAGCATAAAAACAATAAACATTCACGTAAAGCAAAGCCCCCCACCTCTTCCCAACACCATACCTTCCTACAGGTCATCACTTGCCATCTTGGTTTGTATCCCTATAATCCTCCTGGAGCACGTTTACACAGACGGGGCCTTTTCTTTGCATGAATGAAATCAGTCTGCACAGACCATTTGGCACCTTGACTTTTCACTGAGTATTCATTCCGTCTGAGAGAACTCTCCATTTAGATTTACTTTCTTCTTTTTAACAAATAGTATTTAATAGGATTCTACAGAATGAAAATAACATCATTCATCTGCCTGTTTTTTTGTGGGTGGATAGTTATTTCCAGATTTTCAGTGTCACAGCCATCACCCTTACACGTTTTTGGTGGACATCAGCAAGGACTTCTCTTGGAGAAATATCTGGAGGTGGAATTGCTCCGCTATTAATTTTAATATATTCCTAAGTTTAACATTTACTGCTGAACTGTCCCATCAAACCACTTCATCAGTGTACATAAATGGTCGTTTTCCTGGAATCTTCACTGTTTTAAGAAGCACTGAGGTGATCTGGATGCAGGTGTCTAAGGACCATACTTAGAGAACATAGTGGCTGCACTGGTTGCAGTAACCCTACATTTACAGAAGTTATTTCCAAACCTAGTGACTTAAAATAAGAAGTTTGTGTTGTTTGTTAATTTGTTTGTTTGTTTTTTTCTCCGTGTGATCCACAGTTGGACTACAACCCTGCTAGGCTTGGCTGGACTCCAGGCTCAGATATCCAAGTTGTCCACTGCAGGACTTGCCTCCAGGCTTCAGGTCAAGTTCAGGTCTGTTCCACAAGTGTTTGTGCTGGGACCTAGGTTGAAGGGGTCAGTGGTTTCCTGGGAAATTCTTATCTCGCAGCTATTACACCCCAGCCAAGGCAAACCTCACCTACCCACTTAAGTACAGTGGTTTCTTGGCAAGCAGGGGGTATTGGTTTCTAGGACCCCCTCTACAGACACCAAAGTCCACGGATGTTCAAGTTCTTTATATAAAATGGAATGGTATTTGCATGCAACCTACACACTTCCTCCTGTACATTTTAAATCACCTCTAGATTTCTTATAATACCTAATACAAGGCAAACACTATGTAAATAGTGGTAAATACCATGTAAATACTATGTAAATAGTAGCCAGCTCACACAGATCAAAGTTTTGCTTTTTAGAACTTTCTGGACTTTTTCAAAAAAAATTTGTAGTGTTTTCCATTCTTGGTTAGTTAAATCCTTGGATGTGGAGCCTGTGGATAAAGAGGGCTGACTGTATATCTAAGACCATACTCATACTCTTTTAAGACCTCTGCTTGCATTGTGATCACCAACCACAAGTCACGTGGTCAAACGCACATCAGTGGGGCAGCAGAGTGCACCTGTCCTGGGGGCTAGATCTACAAAGTTACAGCACAGAAAGTGAAGAGTCAGGACCAGTTCTTTCACTCCAATCTACCCTAGTTGTTAAGGGCACAGGCTTTGGCTCCAGAACCACCTGGTTTTGAATCCCTGTCTGTGTGACCTTGAGGAAATTACCAAATACAGTTGACTCTTGACAACTCAGAGGTTCGTGGCACCCACCCCTGCATAGTAAAAAATTCACTTTTAACTTTACAGTCAACCCTAAGTATCCACTGTTCCACATTCAC
This sequence comes from Vicugna pacos, assembly GCF_048564905.1. Classification (NCBI taxonomy): domain Eukaryota; kingdom Metazoa; phylum Chordata; class Mammalia; order Artiodactyla; family Camelidae; genus Vicugna; species Vicugna pacos. The sequence goes on along the minus strand of NC_132994.1, from coordinate 36,109,625 downwards.
AGATTCAACCTGGGATCATGTAGTTCTGTAACACACAGTTATTGATAGAAATCCGTGTATGAGTGGACCCAGGCAGTTCAAACTTCTGCTGTTCAAGGGTCAACTGTATAGGGTTGCTACTCCCCCATTGTTGCCTTGAGATGATCCTCACCAAAAACATGTTTTGGTCAACTTTAATATTTGCTTTAGACAAATGTCTGCTTTTAATATTTAATTTTTTAATTAGGTTTCAAAACTGCTTTTGCAGTGGCTTGATTGTTCAGTTTCCCCGTGAAACACACATTACTTTAGAGTCCTTGCTCACTTGTACCCTCCTGTTCCTGTGCTATCACAGCTTCCTCTGTGTTCATTCAGGTGGGGTTTCGAGATAGTAACTTATTTCTCAATTTGTTTTTTTTTTTCAAAGGAAAAAGTAAACTCCTCAAAAAATTTAAATTTAAAAAATGAACAACCCCCCAAAATTAAGTGTGTTTTTCCAATAATTTAATCTATGTCCATGTTATTTTTGAACTTTTTATTGAACTACAAAGCATTAATACACACAGTATTTCAAAATTCTATTTCTCAATAATTATCTTCTCCCCCCAAATTTAGTCTCAATTGTCTAAAATTTTAAAAATGAAAAAAAACTCAGGAATTTCTAAGTACTGCTTACAATCAAAATGTTTTCACACACAAGAAGCTCTACAGATGTGGAAAACATGGTACAGTTTGACTTTGCTTTAGACTTGGGAAGTTTACATGCTGATACATTTTAGACTAAATTGGTCACTGAAGAATATAAACATCAATATAGATGTGTGAGTGTGCTAAGGTTGCTATAACAAAATGTCACGGCCTGGGTGGCTTAAACACTAGAAATCTATTTCTCACTGTTCTGAAGGCTACAAGTCCAATCAAGATCAAGGTGTCTGCAGGTTTGATTTCTTCTTCAGGGCCTTTCTCTTTGGCATGCAGATGGCCACCTTCTCACTGTGTCTTCACATGGCCTTTCCTCTGTGTGCATGATCCCTCATGTCTCTGCGTGCCCTTACCTCCTCTTCTTATAAGGACAACAGTCGATGGATTAGGTCCCACCTTAATGGCCTCATTTTAACTTAATCACCTCTTAAAGGCCTTATCTCCAAACAACCACATCAGAATGGCGCTGAGGGTAAGGGCTTCAACATATGAATTCTGGAGGGACACAATTCAGCCGATGTTAGATTATGGACAGTATAACTTTAAAAAAATGTTAAACAGTTTTATTGAGATATAATTTATATGCCATATGATTTACTCATTTATATAATTCACATACCATATGATTCATACAATTTAATCGCTTTTTTCAGAGTTGTGCAACCCTCACCACATTCAATTTTAGAACATTTTCATTACCCCGAAAGAAACCCCAAGCCCCTTAGCTGTCACTTACTCATTTTCTTCCCATCCCCCTAGCCCCAGACAACCACTAATCTATTTTCTGTCTCTATAGACTTGCCTGTTCTAGACATTTTATTTAAATAGTATCATACAATATGTGGTCATTTGTGACTGGCCTTGTTTATTTAGCATAATGTTTTCAAGGTTTATCCATGGTTGTAGCATGTATTGGTACTTTATTTTTTGTTCCCAAATAATATTCCATTACATGGATATACCACATTTTATGTATCCATTCATCAGCTGATGGAGTTGTTTCCACTTTTTGGCTATTGTGAATAATGCTACTCAGAACATTCATGTACAAGTTTTTGTGAGGACATATGTTTTCAGTTCCCTTGAGTACATACCTCGGAGTGGAATTATTGGATCATATGGTAACTCTATGCTTAGCTATTTGAAAATACTAAAGATTTACTCAAATTATTGTTATTCAAGCTAAATCATTGAGGAAAGATATTCTATCTTCATGGATTGGAAAACTTACTATTAAGATTTCAGTTCTCTCTACATTGATCTGCTGAGTCAAGGCAATCCCAATCAAAGTCCCAATGGAAGAGCTTATGGAAATTGACAAGATTTTAAAATATATAAGGAAAGGCAAAATAAAATATACAGAATAGCCAAAACCATTTTGAAGAAGAATAAAGTTGGAGGAGTTATACTATCAGATTGAAGCCTTACTATAAAACTATGAGGCAGAGTGGCACCTGGGACAAGGATAAACAGACAGACCAGGAAGACTGGGTGTACGGCCTATGCATCAGGGCTGAGGGGGAAGCCCAGGCCCTGTGAAGCCCCACCCCAGGGCCTGCCACCGCCCCACCTGAAATAGAAGGAGACGTCCAGGAAGTATGAATTTCATGTTGATGTCATGTGCCCACCCTCCATGTCTGCCAGCAGAGTGTCTGTGGCCGTGAAGCCTGAGGTGGGGGAGGAGAGGGACTCCCACCTCCTTCGCTTCCCCTATAGGTCCTTGGATGATTATTGCTCCGAAATTACCCCTGATAGGCCAGGTTCTGTTCTAAACAGTTTACCCGTCTTGAGGCCTGTTATCACCAAGTCATAGTTGGAGAACTAGCAAACAAGGTGGCTGAGTGACTTGCCCAAGGTCACACAGCTAATAAGTGGGGAAAGAAAGACTGAGTGCAACCCACCAGGTGCCAGAATCCAGCCTCCTGATCTCCGTGCCATGCCACTTCCCTCACGTGGGCTCAGCTTTTGTGGGAGACTTTCTCAGTCGTGACTCACTCCCTGAAGTGCCACGCCTCCTCTCTTCTCCACCTCACCTCTCTTGGGGCATGCAGAGCCACAGCAGCCTTCATGGTCCAGGTGCTCCCCAGAGCAGAGCTCGCTGCCCCCAGGAGTACACAGCTTCCACTGTGGCCCCATCCTGTACCAAACCTGCAAAGCTGCCTCTAGCGAGCTGGCATTTGGGGCTGCTCCAGGTCTAACCCAGATATGCCACTTGGCATTTTTTGAAGATGGCATTCCCTTCCTCCAACAGCCACCTTTTTTTGGAGGGCAATCATTTAGAACACCTGGGCAGTGTAGCCGATGCCATGAGCAAGTCTGTCAGGGCTAATGTGGTTTGGGGCTTAGGTGTGTGAAAAGCCCTCAACTCTGTAGACTCCCGGGCCCCTTGTGTTCACAAACGTCAACCTGTGCAACTCTGAAATCAAAGACAAAGCTGAAAATGCGGATTCTGCAGCAGTGCTGGGGGACTGATGTAGATCTCATGTAAAAAGCCCTGAAAATGTTTGGTTCAGCAAGTTCTGTTGGAGATCCTTTGTCCCAAACCAGAATTCTAAAGTAGAACCATGTAATCATGTGTCCATGAATGAAATTGCTGCCACCCCATCCTTCTAATTCTGTGGTTCCTCTGGAGTTCATCATAACTTCCAGGAAGGTGTCTTTTGGGGGTTAAAGGGAGCTGCCATCTGGGTAATAGATTTCCTACTCCAAGCAAACCTCACTGTATCAAAAGCTGTTCGGAGTTTGGATTCAAATACTGTGTGCCAGCATCTCCCCCTCCGTAGGCCCTCATTTTGTGTCCTGGGCTCCTCAGGCCTCCAGCTGATATAATTTTCAGTCTAACAAAGGAGTGAACGGGTATTAACGCACCCCAGCCTAGCTGCCTGTCACCACAGGAAACTCTGCTTTTTTCAGACCCAAATTTATGTCCATCCTACATAAACTTTATACGGTGCCACACTGCTGTTAAAAGTGATTTACTCATGAGGCACTGAATCGCAGGAGGCAGACCTCCGGGAGATCTGTGCTAACCCCACTGGCGTCACATAAAGACACCACCTGAGGGTCAGAGCAGTTCTCCTGAGGACCTCAAACAGCGTAGGTCCAGGATGACGCTCTTCCCAGGCTGAGGTGGCAGAGGTGTCTCCGAGTTGGCTTTAAAACCAACAGCCATAAAACAGAGAGGGCAGCAGAAGTAGATCTCACTTGGTTTTGCAGATGGCAAAAAACCTGCGTGCAGTATCCTTCCTTTATTACCAATACACACTCAAAAAAGAGTCTGTATATATGGAAAGAGAAAAATGTATATGTCCATATTTAATAGATACACATTTAAATATAGAAAACAATGTACTTTCTAAATATTTGTAGCGGGGACCAAACCTGCTTCCACTCTTCCGTGAATAATGGAGAGAAGAGTGGAGCCCAGACCTCGGGGCTCTTCCAGAGGCATGTGGTGTGGACCAGGAGCAGGGCCACCTGAAGCAGTGGAGCCTGAGCTTTGGCAGGAAAGTGCTCCCTTCCTGCACCAGGACAAATTCTCTGGGTACTGAGGCCCACCATGGGCCTCCATGTCAAGCCTTTTTGTACCAACAATTAACTCCCAGAAGTGAGAACGGGTCCTGACGCTCACCTTCACGGAGTCTATTCAGTATGGAAACCTAGTTACCATGCTTTGCCTGCCACAGTGGGTGGTGGAAAATCACTGGGGGCTCTGACGGCCCACACTTAGGAGACACAGAATGGAAATGAATATATGATCTACCTTCCACGTTTTGACGAGCTCAAAGAAAAGGAATGATGCGTAATCTCTCTCCACTACTTAAGATTGGGGCTGTCCTAGGGGGGCCTTCATTTGCCCAGGGAAATTAATACTAGCTGCAGTAACAAAAAAATCCCAGAAGTCTCCGAGGGATGACTGACTTAACACAGTTTAGTCACATTCTAATCTAATGTGGGTTGAGCAGTTCACCTGCGTCTCTCTCCTCAGAGCGATGACTCAGGCTCTTTCTTATTCCACCACCATCCTCCAGAGCTTCTTTGACACCTTCTATTGGATCCTCTGCCTTCATAGGGCCATCAATGAAGGGACGGTGAACTGACAGTCTAATGGGACACTTTAGGGGCCCAATCCAGAAATGGCATTTATTGCTTCTTCACATATTCCATTTCATCAACTGAAACATGTTGCATACTTCACATAGAAGCAAGAAGCCTGGGGAATGCTGTTCCCTCATGTGCTTGAAAGAAGAAACAGAATTGATGGGAACATAGCCAGTCTCAGCCATAGGTAGGAATGACGGTGAACCTGAACTAAGAGTTCAGGGCCTGACAGCATCCCTTTCCTACCTGGAAGCAACATGTAATAACCCTACTCAATCCTGACATGCATTTATGTCACCTGCATAGTGTGGTTTCTGGACCACTAGAAAGCTCTCCTGCTCCAAGGTAGGGAGGGTATAGCTCAATGGTAGAGCATGTGCTTAGCATGCATGAGGTCCTGGGTTCAATCCCCAGTACCTCCATTAAAATAAATAGATAAATACATAAATAAACAAACCTAATTACACCCCCCCCCCGAAAAAAGAAAAAGAAAGCTCTCCTCTAAAGAAAGCTCTTCTCTAGCCTGCCTATTCTGGGACTTTACAATCATCCCATTGGGTTCATCATTATCTTGATCTTTTCTTTCTCTTTTAAAATGTGTGCCAGTTATCAATTTATTGCCTCTCAGCTCCAAATTCATCCTTCACTGCCTGCTCTTCAAAAATGGATCCGTACCCTTTAAATATTTTTTTCCTTGGCCACTGGTACATTGGTAAGTTTTGTCAAAAGAGGATACTGGAGAAACACTGCAGTGGAGGGGGATTTCTGTCCTGGTTCCCTCATGCTTGCTTGGCAGACTGCTGCAGATTACCAGGCTCCGACAGCACCAGCCACTTCTCCAGGACCCAGTTCCTGCAGTGCATGGTAGCCAGCAGCTCCCAGTGGCCAGCAGCTCCTCTGGCATTTCTCCCACCTCAGGTGGTTTTGTAGTAGAGTACCTCTGGTGAGATACCACTCTGTGATCAGCTTTTCCTGACATCCTAGAAAGCAGATCTCCAGCAAGTTCCATTGGTGCAGTATCCCAGAGTCTTCTCTGCCATCCAGTAAGCCACAGCTGTGCCCTCTTCAAGAAAGTCTGAATCTCAGCCCTTGGGGGCTTCTTCCTCAAGAACTCTCTCCCAGCCCTGAGGGCTGTTGTTGTTGTTGTTCCTTATCTGCCATTCCCAAATTCTTTTTTCTAATTGAAATATAGTCAGTTATAATGTATCCATTTCTGGTGTCAGCATAATAGTTCAGTCATACATATACATGCATATTTCATTTTTATATTCTTTTTCACTATAGGTTACTATAAGATATTGACTATAGTTCCCTATGCTATACAGAAGTTTGTTTTTTATCTATTTTTTATATAGTAGTTAATATTTGCAACTCTCAGACTCCCAGTTTATCCCTTCCCATTTCCTTTCCCCCGTAACCATAAGTTTGTTTACTATGTCTGTGAGTCTGTTTCTGTTTTGTAGATAAGTTCATTAGTGTCTTCTTTTTTCTTTCTTTTAGAGTCCACATATGAGTGATATCATATGATATTTTCCTTTCTCTTTCTGGCTTACTTCACTCAGAATGATGATTTCCAGGTCCATCCATATTTCTGCAAATAGCATTATTTTATTATTTTTATGGTTGAGTAGTATTCCATTGTATAAATATACCGCAGCTTCTTTATCCAATTATCTGTCGATGGACATTTAAGTTGTTTCCATGTCTTGACTATTGTAAATAGTGCTACTGTGAACATTGGAGTGCATGTGTCTTTTGAAATTAGAGTTCCCTCCAGATATATGCCCAGGAGTGGGATTGCTGAATCATATGGTAAGTCTATTTCATTCCTAAATTCCTTAGAGTTCTCTTTACTTCTTACTCTTCGCTACTTTAATCCCTTCTTATTGTTAATAATTTTTCATATTATACTTTCTCTGTCCAAATTGCCACAGAGATTCTCCCTCTTGATTGGATCCTGAGTGAAATGAGATGCAAATGTCCTCGGGGTAGAATTCACAAGAAAGTCAATGACACTGTAGTGTAAAATAGTATGTTTTGTTTTCTTGGCACCTACAGAGTAGTAAGTGCCTTGGAGCTGAGAGAGGGGACAATAAGAAGAAAGACCCAGCAAGGAATGATGTAAAAATCCTAATGACAAACTTTGCCTACTTCACAGTATTGCCATGGGCTGACTCTAGCTGTTAAGTGTTCATCTCTGTTTCAGTGCAAAACATTTTTGGTTCCCTAGGGTCAGCCTAACAGCACTAGAAATAGAATGAAAGCACAAGTTTTTCTGGGGAAACAGCAAGTATTGTACTTTGATAAGTTCAGTGCATTCCCCCCTTTGTTGTTTTGTTTCTTAATCACACATAAAAGTGTGTCACTATATAAAACAGAGAGGGGACAGCTCTGGACATTTTATTTCATTGAACGGAGCCAGGGTACTCCCTGGGTGTACATTAGCTCCTTCAGACAGGATATTATCACCTTCAGACTGCAAGGAAGACATGAATCAAAACCATGAGGATTGTCAGACAATGAAATGGCTCAGTTAAGGAGAGAATGGCATTGCCTTTCTCTGGCGATTGTTAAAAGTAGGATGGCCGCTCATGTCCTTAGGATGGTGTATGTGTGATCTTGAGTAAAAGCGGGAGTAGGAACAAGACAACAACCAAGCTCCTTCCAAATTAAAAGAAAAAAACAAAACTTTTTTTTTAATCAAAGTAATATACCTACATAATTTAAAAACCAAGTGATACAATTTAAAAAACAAATTATTTAAAAAATCAACTGTCTTCTTTCTTACCTTCCTTTTCTCACTATCCACTGATTCCTGCTCCTCAATTCTCTTTGTGTTATGGGATAGATCTTTTTCATATTCCTTCATTATCATTTTAATGGGTCCGTGGGAGGGAGCAGATAGAAACCCATGTGTACAGTCCACCGTCTTGAAAAATCAGCCTTCCTCTCAACGTAGACTCGGTTTTTTCTTAGGCAAGAATGTAAGAAACAGAACCAGTGCTCTGAAAATTCTCTGCTTACCAAGTCCAAATGCATGTGTATGTGTATCATTTGTAATAATATATGTGTAATGGAAACATTACACATGTGATACTTCCCATCTAGTCTACTCCTTTTGACTTTCTAAGTATTTCTCTGTCCTATGGGCCACTTGAGTTCAGAACCCAGGCTTTGTTGTCCCCATCTACCTGGTGCTCTTTGGACAAACATTACCTCGAACATCTACATTTTAATTAAAATTTTCTACATAGGACAACTGTTACAATAACAATTGTAATATTATTATCAGGATAAAAACAACATTGCTACTAATGTAATGACTACAACCCCAAAGTGCTAGGTCCTGTGAAGGGAGGCACAAAGCAGCTGGAACCAAAGTGGCTGAAGTGCGGCACCCTCACACCACGTCCTCCACTCTCCTAAGGCTGCTTATCCCCTCCCACGATCACGCCCTCCTCTGCTGGGGCCTCCGCTGTATCTCCACCCCTCTGCCCTTTCTGACAGAAAAACAGAGGACTGGGCAGTGCATTGAAGGGAGAAATTAGGCTAAGCTGATCTTTATCCACCCACCACTAGTGACTCCACCTACACGTCGCGTCACCACAGCAGTTCTGCTCCGCAGCTGCTGCAAACACTGCAGAAGGCCCTGCCTGGCAGGCTCTGACAAGCTAAAGCTGTGGGCTGGGGGGTGGGGGGGGCAGTAATTTTTTATTCTTATTTTTTATTGACATATAGTCAGTTTTCAATGGTAGTTTCAGGTGTACAGCTAAGCAATTCAGTTATGCATATACATACAGACATATGTATATTTTCAGTTTCTTTTCCATTATGGTTCATTACAAGAAATTGACTACAGTTCCCTGTGCTATACAGTAGGTCCTTGTTGTTTATTTTATATACAGTAATGTGTATCTGTTGATCCCAAATACCTGAAGCTGTGTTTTCATCAGTCAGGAGCACCACATTTAAGCTCCTTTACACGCATGGCCATAAGTCTATTATCTTTGTTTACTGACAGTTGTTTTAAAGACAGTTAAATAGACAACACTGGTGGAATGCACCTTTGTCTGGGTTAGTGTTAGTGACAGGGAAAGAGCTGGGACATCTACTCTGCAAAAAAAAAAAAAAAATAGCCATCAAAACTCCTTAGCACATAATACATTTTAGCAATCAGAGCCAGAATCCAAAAGCATCATAAAGAAAGGCAAGTGAAAAAATGCTTATAATTGTCATATTTTAAATGCCTTGTTTCCTGCCAATCTTATTTCTGTTTCCAGAGAAGAGAAAGTTGCCCACTCTGCCAGCGCCTTTGTCAGCTGCCAGCTGTTACTTCCCTGGAAAAAGGGTCAGGAGGCTGCTGGTAGATCATAACCAGCCAGAAGCTGCGTGAAAGAACCGTCCCTCGTGGGTTTTAGCTGCTGGCTGATTGTCAGCTGAGAGCTACAAGTTCTGGTTTGATAAAAGCCAGCTATAGAGATTTCAAACCTTCTTTTTTTTTTTTTTTTCCATTTGTGCTCTGAAATTGTCGCGTCCTCCAAATGGAACTCCGCAAGCAAGCGGGCCTTTGTTCTGCCTTCTTAGGCACCCGCAGTAGAGTCCTCCCTAGACAGTCAGGCTGCAGGGTGGCCAGTGGGGTGATGTGGGAGGAGAGGGACTGGACCCGAGAAGCTACACTGTGCCCGGTGGCCCATGTGTGACCCTGGGTGAGGATGGACCTGGCAAAGACAGTTTCCTGAACGTCTGAGAGACAGGCTCTGACTCTGGTTGGGTTTTGTGACAGCTGGTGGGAGGGGAGGATGGGCCTGTAAGTTAGAGTCAGAATTTATTGACAGAAGCCCCCTGAAATGAAATGAGTCATCAGCTCCCTGGGCCAGGCATGAGATCCCAATCTTTAACTGTCTCAAGACTCACAAATGTTCCCAGAGGCCAGAAGTCAAGAATTCCCTTCTCTGAGACACGGTGTGGAACTCAGAGCTCGGTGGATTTCAGGAGGTCGGCAAGAGGCAGCGGGGCGGCAGGAATTCTGTGCGACGGTGTGCTTTAAATTCCGATGCTGAGGGGCTGTCATGTGCAATGCATCAACGATGAAAAAGAAACACCCAGCAGAAGCTGGCTTGGAGTGAAGGCGAGTGCGCAGTAAATTTCAACTGGGTAAATTAATCGCTCGCTGCTTGTTGTGAATATTAATCCCTGGGAGGGAGCTGGCTTCATCCCAATCAAAAGACAGGTGAAAACTGAAAAACAGCAAAACATTTGGGATCTTTCGAAGGAAGGCTTACCCGTGAGCCAAATGGTGGTGCTGAGTCCCAGGAAGAAGCAGAATCTGCAAAACTGCCCCTCCTGCTTCCAGGCACAGCTGTCTGGATTGCCAGCTCACCCCGCCCTTGGGCCTCATCTGTCCCCTCTGGGGCCCTTCAGGGACTTGTATGAGAAAGGCCTGGCCTGAGGCTATGGAAGATGCAAGAGCCAAGACTCCTAATTTGTTTGGGTTTTTTTTTTTTCTGGTAGTAAAATATACATAAAATTTACTGTTTTAGCCATTTCCAGTTCAGTGACATTAAGTGCATTCACAATACTGTGCAACCATCACCACTACCAATTTCCAGAATTTTTTTCACCATCCCAAACAGAAACTCTGCACCCATTAAACAATAGTTCCTCATTCTTGCCTCTCCCAGCCCCTAGTAACCTCTACTCTACTTTCTACCTCTATGAGTTTGACTACACCTGGCATCTCATATAAGTGGACTCACGTAATATTTGTTCTTTTGCATCTGGCTTATTTCATTTCCCATGTTTCCAAGGTTCGTCTGTGCTGTAACGTGTATCCATACTTCATTCCTGTTTGAGGTTGAATAATACTGTGTTTTATGGATACACCAGGTTTTGTGGTTAACCTATGAAAGATGCACTACCATTTCAGTTCTGAGACAAGTCCTGTGTTTCCTCTTAGCTGAAGGTCTGGGGATAAGAGCCGGATGACTAATGGATCACCCTCTGGGCTCCTCAGTCTGGCTCCTCTTCTGCATGCCCTGCCTTGTTCTCCTCCGCCATCATCTGCTTCGTGCAGGTCGTCCACACCTGCGTCAGGCCCTTATCACTAAGTCTCAGTCTTTCCCGATATAATAGGAAAGGAAAACAAATGATACAGAAAAATCACTGTATGTACAAGTCTGAATTCTAGAGATGGAGGATGAGTAGGAGGCGGGGTAGGAAGCAGAAGAAAAATGGCTTGATTGTTTAGGAAAATACCTGTTTGGTTACGAAAGGTGAGCCTCCTGGCATCATCTAGAAGTGAAGTAATCTGCATAATGAGGTGGCAGGAATTAGAGGATTCCCCTCATTACCCAGAATAGGGTAAAAGGGATCAGAATAAGCTCCCCCAAAATGGCTAAGGTCAGGATTTAAGGAGAAAAGTAACTCTGATGAAAACCTCTCCATGACAGGCAAAACTGAAGGTCCTCAGAATAACAGTACCTCCCTAGGGCCCTGTGCGTTAGACTCTTGCTAATTAAATTGTAGTCCACAGAACAGCAGCATCAGTAGCACTGGAGAGCTTGTTGGAAATGCAGAATTCCAGGCCCTGCCCCAGACTTACCGAACCAGAATCTGTCATTTCAAAGATCCCCAGACTATTTATATGTCCATCAAACTTTCGTAAGAGACGTTCTAGAGCATTGGTCTCCAGCTCTGGCTGTGCACTGGAACTACCTAAGAAACTTTTAAAAAATACAGCCCACCGCCAGAACTCTCAGGTGATTCTAGTATGTGGCAAAGTCTGAGAACTGCTGCCTTAGAGGGCTCCACTCTGGGCTTTCTCTGGCTGTGTCCCTGAGCTTGGGCATCCATGGGCCAGTGGTACACTGATAAACAGGCTCTAGGGGAAAAAAAATTGATTTGAGAGACTGAAGTGTTTCCGAGTTTCCATTGTGTAAATATCCCCCCATGCCATAGCAGACTTCAAACTACCAGGGTGATACCATTGAAAGTGGAGTTAGGAGGCAATGATTTGGCTCTCAAGAGCCTGTGCTGATGGCTCACCACTGCATGGGGCCAGTGGGGTGTGTCCACATTGAGTCTCTCCCCCTCTTCCAGAACCTTGGAATTCCCTGATCCTATGCAGGCCTATTCCTAAACGAAGTAGACATGAGCCAGAGAGTTCACAGACGAGGCTCTTGTGGGCAGGATGCAGCTGGTATTAGGAAGGGTGAGGGAGAGAGTAGGGGCTTCCCGTGTCCTTTCACCCCTTTCCTGTAAATGTAGGAGTGGGTGTGCAGAGCAGTCATGCCCTATTTTGAGTTGCAGCTCTTTCCGGAGCTCCGTGGTGGTACATTGAGCCTCTGTTATCACTAAGCATCCTCATTCCCTAAGAACACGCATAACATGCTGGTTTTGACTTAGGTTTGCTTTGGGGAATCGAGAGAGACAGTGCTCTTGTATTGGGTGAGGGAAGGGAAGCAGGGGTCAGCACATGCTGGAGGCAAGAGGACTTGAAGGATCAAAAATGTAAGTGGGTATAACCAGGAGGGTGTAACTCAATCTCCACCACGCAGGAACCCTTGGAAATGCTGGGGAGGTTCTGGACTTCCCACAGGATGTGGGAGATGGGCATAAGTCATTTTATTTATTTGTTAAAGGAAGGATGATTTCTAAAGTCTGGAGGACTTAGGGCAAAGAGCCCAGAGCTTGGAGTTGGACTGCATGGGTTAAATTTCCAGCTCCACCACATACTAGCCTTGTGGCCTTGGGGAGTGGCTTAAACTTCCATTTCCTGCTCTGTGTCTATCTCATCAGCCCCGAGAGTGTGTCAGAGGAGCCAGCGTGCCCTCAGAAGGCAGGGAGTTGGCCAGATCTGGGCCAGGAAAGGGTCAAGAAGGGCAAAGGGCCAGGTGGCAGTCATGCAGGAGGCCTGGAGGGGGAGCCAGTGAGACTGAACAGGCAGCAGCCCCTCTGGGAGAGGAGTCTCAGGGGAATATGGTACCCTGAAAGAGGGGTACTCAGAACGGATGAAGGGAAGCCTCACCTCCTTCCCATCTTTTTAGCACCAGCCTTCTGCCTCTCACTCAAACCCAAGTAACGCTTCCTTTAAAATAATCAGTGTGCGAGGGCTTGAACCCCACCACTTGCTGGAAATCAAGCCTCTCAAAGGGCCTAAGAGCTCCCCAGCATGCTGACATTTCCACCAGGTGTGCGTGTGTGTTTGCGCATGCATGTGTATATTGTGTATGTACATGTGTGTATGTGTTATGTATACGTGTATGCGTGTCGGCACATGCGTGTGTGTGTATTGCATATGCGTATGCATATGTGTGTGTGTGTGTGTGTATGAGGGAGAGAGGGGCTGTCCTGTGGGTTGACCTGGTCTCATGGCTTCAGCTTCCTTGTCAGCCTCAGTGACAGTCGGGAGCAGGCTCCTCTTTGCTGGTATGTTTCCAACTCAGAACTAGCCCATCTTCAGGGAGTCCTAGCCAGCAACTCCCTCCCTTAGACTAGCTTACCCTCCTCAGAGGACACGCCCTCTCTCCTGGGTCCTGGCCCTACCCAGGAGGCCCTGAGAGGCAAAGGGCTTATTATCCCACTCTGGCCCACGGCCACCTTAGTCCTCAAATCCTTTCTGTGGGTGAGGTCTTCTCAAGATGACTGATAATCTTCAAGGAAAATATCTCTTCTACCTAAAGCACTTGGGGGGAAAGGGGTTGAGATGCGGTTTTGGTGGGAATAGCCTCATAAGACAAATCAAATTCAAATAGAATCCTGTATAATATTACATACCTAGGATATAGTTTCTGGTGTTATCAGGGACCCAGACTTCTTTCCCCTTGTTGCTCCCCCGTCCTTGGGGTGTTGCTGTCAACCTCATGGTCCTCAACAGCTCACGCCCATCACTAAATCCACGGTCTAACCAATGAGAAGGGGAAGGCATGCCCCTTTGCTCAAAGGGCCTGACACTTCTGACATCTCTCTGATCAGAATTCAGTCCTCATGGCCCTCCCTACCTACAGGAAGGCTGGGTAACGAAGTCTTTATCTGGGGAGCCATTTGCCCAATGAAAGATTCTATTACTATAACAGAAGAAGAGAGTGGATCCTGGGGCCCACTCCCAGCCTCTGCTACAGACATCAACAACCTAGACTGCGCTGAGCTACACCAGGCTCCGTCCAGGCCCTTGAGAGTCTCCCAGGGAAGGTGAAAAACATGTCAGCTTGCTCTTCCAGGAGAGCCAATGTGAGCACTTAAGAGGGTCTTGCTGGTCACGCATTGTCACCATCTTCAGATAAAAGCAAGGTGCCCAGTGGGACAAAGGCTTTCTACAAAGAACAGAAAGCCCCAAGTAGACCCAAGGCTCTGCCCTCACTCACGCAAAGACCCACAGGCTCTCCTCTACATCTAGACTCTCTCTTGAAGATAAAGAGGGAGAAATGCAAGAGTCAATAATTACCAGAGACCGAACTGAAAGACTGAATGACTCTCACTGGCAAGAGCATGTTTTCTTCCCCCACTGTTGAGTAGAATGGGAGTTCATGAGGAGAGATAGAATAGCTATAGAAAAAAAGGCTGTGGGGTCTTGGGGGTTTGGGGGTATAATCTAAAAGTAAAATCTCTGTCACACATACACACAGTAAAATTTATTGGCCTACTATTTTTATGATGCAATTCTCAGAACATCTTTCTTACAGATAGCGCCGCTGTCCCTGTGTATGCTTACTTCTGTGTGCAATCTACCAACCAGGCAAAGCTGAAAGGGAAGATCTTTTAAATTAAAATAATACATAATTTTTCTCCTGCCAGGAAAGTGTGGACATCAAGGCAGCAAACTGAGAGAGCGAGGACAAGTCTGCCTGTACCTAAGCTTTCCAGTGGTCTGAGAGGTGAGGTGGTCAGTCCGTCCCCAGAATGGAGTGCCGAGCAGAGCAGTCAAAAGCCCCCAAGAGGTATGTGGTTTGACCTTTGGTTTTTGCTCAACTGGATCCTCACATGTGGTTGGATTCTCTGATTTGCAGTGAATTCTCTAACATACAAGTCCACCCTTATTCAACTGTTAGCGTAAGGATGTCTTATTGCTACACAGCAATTTTTTAATGTTATCTACTATTTTGTTGAGCTTTTTTTCCCTTACAGTATTGACTGATAACTGATTCTTGGTATACTAATTGAGTCACGCATTTATTTAATATTTATTATTATAATAGTAGCTAAAATTTATTAAGCACAATGCCAGACACTGCACATAGGTCATTTTATCTAATCTTCATAACAATCTCACAGGGCTGCTGTGTACAGTTATGTGCTTGGTGCCTGGCTGAGAAGGCAAAATCAACCCTAGTCCCCACCCACCAAGCTCTGTGCTGGGGGAGGGGCTTCATGCCCCCAGAGGAAGGAAGATGTTTTCTTTACACAAAGGCAGCAGCCAGAATCAGTGCATTTGGAGCCTCCATCATCAATGTAAAAGATACTGTACAACTTCAATGACCCAGGTTAAGAAACTGAGGTATGGTTTCATACCTAAGGTCACATAGCTGGCAGAAGGTGGACAAAGGACTAGTCCAGCAGCCAGACTTGCAGCCCAGGCTCTTAACCCAGATGTAATGGCTAATGTCTTGGTGTAATGTCTTTTTTACTCCCCTGGAATGCTCAGTCTTAGGTTGAGAGTGCCGGGAAGACAGGCACTCAGGTCCACGTAAGAGTCACCTTAGGTTCTGTACTACACGCTCTGTCAGGAGGGCAGGAAGTGCGTCTTGACCCTGAAGGAATGACCGCTCACATTCTTTGGGCAGAGGTCTCCAGCTGCCGTACCCAGCTGCTTTAGACTGGAATTTCACGAGGAGACAGGAAATTTCATCGAGCACTGCCAGGGAAATGATACCCTGAGGAAATCAACCCTCTAAGTTCTCTCTTCTAAGACTTGCCCAGTTCTGATGACAAGCAAGAGTTTGGGGTTGTGAAGTCAGGCAGCCGAGTTTGCTCAATGGGAAAGGCTTAACAATAATTGTCCACCTCTCTCCGGGGCATCCACACCTTGCATCTTCATGGATCCTTGAAAGATCAGTCTGTCCATAAACTAATCTCCCTTCTAACTTTGTGTCAAAAGTTTCCACCATTTAATGCATTTTTCTGGGTTCCAATTGTCCTCCCTGCTAGCACCACCCTCTAGTTCCTTCCTCCTTGCTCCCTGATGCCTGAAATTCCCTTAATATGGAACAAAGGCTTTCATTTCATACAGAGTATTGAGGCTTAAAATGCAAGCACTCCTTAGAGAGGTAGCACAATGATTTAAATTCTCACCATGTAACTGAGGTATAAATGAGTGATCAGGTTTTTTCCTGAGAGCATCTTTTGATGAAGGAAAGACAGAAGAAGAAATAAGGATACTAGAAAAAGTGGCATTGGAGGAAAGGCAGTCACAAGAGGGTAAAGGGCACAGAAAGGAGATGGATCTGTGTGGCTTCAGCACCTTCAGTGGGTCCTGGGCAGCATGACGCAGGGGAGAGGCGTGGCCGTCTTAGGGAGTCAGCTCGGGTTTGAAACCCAGCTGTGCAGCCCTGAAAAGCTACCTCACCTCTGTGCACCTTAACTCCCTTACCTGTAAAATGAGGGAAATAAAACCTACCCACCATACAGACCTGCTTTGGGGATTGTTATTTTGATTGTGCTAAAATAACGTAACATAAAATTGACCATCTTAACCATTTTTAATCGTACAGCTTAGTGGCATTAAGTACATTCACATGGTTGTGTAACCATCGCTATTTCCGGAACTCTTGCAAAACTGAAACTCTGCACCCGTTAAACAATAACTTCACATTTCTCCCTCTTCCCAGCCCTTGATAACCACTCTTCTAATTTCTGTCTCTATGAATTTCACTGCTTTACGTACCTCATATAAGTGGAATCATGCAGTATTTGTCCTTTTATGCCTGGCTTATTTCATTTAGCATAATGTCCTCTAGGTTTGTCCATGTTACAGTACATGCCAGAATTCCCTTCCTTTTTAAAGGCTGATTAGTATTCCATTGTATGTATAGACCACATTTCGTTTATCCCTTCAGCCATTGCTTCCACTTTGGCTATTGTGTATAATGTGGCTATGAACAAGGTGTACATGTTTCTCTTTAAGAGCCTGCTGTCTTTTCTTGAGAGTTGCTTTGAGACTCTCAATTCTGGGTATTGACCCAGAAGTGGCATTGTTGGATCACATGTAATTCTATTTTTAATTTTTGAGGAATCGCTATCCTGTTTCCCACAGAGCCTGCACCATGTTATAGTCCCAGCCACTGCACACAGGTTCCAGTTTCTCTACATTCCCCTGACACTTATATTCTTTTTTTAATAGTAGCCATCCTAATTTTTAAATGTAACCTGAATAAAGCTGCCCATGGCCACATCCAAAAGTCATACAGTCAAGTACATCCAACTAGAGAAGACTTGGAGAATAAGGCAGAGTTATTTATCACAGACGTCCTTGAAGGGCGTAGGGTCCCTCCTGTACTCTCTCTGCCGTGCTGCTCCACAAAGGCCTTTGCTACCACACTGCGTCTCCTCCACCTCTCTGCGCGGCTCCTGCGATTTCCTCACCATCCCTTTTCAAGCATTCCTCTCTCATCTGACTTGCCCTGCTCTGTTTGGCCTCCACAGGAAGCAGAACTTGGTCTCTATCCACTTGTCTCTCTTGGAAAGCAGCTATCTGGAATTCTGGTGAATAAATTTCTCCACTTCATTATACAGATAATGAAAAGCACTTGGCACATAGTAGATACTCAACAAATGGTAGCTAATCTTCTAGAATCTTCTAGTGCCTACCTCATAGGGGTACTATGAACATTAAGTGAGTACATAAATGCACGCAAAGTTCTTAGACCACAGCTGGCACTTAATAAGCACTCTCTGAGGTCAGCCGTTACTGTTGTGGTGGTGGTTACGGGGAGCCTAGGTCGTGAGGATCTAATCACTTTTTAGCAGGAGATGCTGCTGACAACTTTGGGTCCAGCTGACCAGGAAGCAAGTTACCTTGCCTTGGAGCGAAAAGTCTTTGGCTTTTCCAGAGCTTTAAAGTGTTCCTCTTTGAGTATGCAAATGTAAAGTGAACTGGCACCCACTGTCCTGGGGAAATGGAATGACAAGCTTTGGTAGCTTGACAAAAGCTGCTGTTCCCAACACACTTTTCTTTGTAGGGGGAGGAGATGAATAAACCTGTATGGGTTCTCAAGGAACCTCTTAAAAAGAAAAAGATCGAGAGGCAAGGGACAGGTCCAGGCACTCAGTGGGGGTGGAGAGGAGGGCCGGGATGGGTTCTGGCTTCTGCCTGGGTCTGGCAGCCCCTCTGGACTAGAAGCAGCCCACCAAAGCAGTGGAGAAATAGCAACTAGTGACTACAGCTTTGTCTAGTGCCTACTTGGTTCGGAACTGTCTGCATCTCCACATTTTTTGCTTCTGAAAGAGACACAAAAACATGTTGAGAATCTTTCAGTTTGCATGCCTGGCACCTAGCACCCGTCTGGAAACAGGCAAGTGCTCGCTAAAGGTTCTGGGGCTGGAGTAACCCGGAAGGGCAGGACCAGCCTACACGTTTCTTCTCTTCCTGCCTCTGTGCCAGCAGTGACGCCAGAACGGAGCTGTGAGGAGAGTTAGCCAACGCTGGGGGCCCTTTGAATGAGGACCATTCTCAGGAAAATACCGGACTGAAGTGTTCTTATCTTCCTTGTGGTGTGTCCTAGTTTCACTCTGCCCTTTCAGCACATGAAATCACAGCATTTAAAAATGGAAAATCAAGGTTGGTCCAAGGTATGAATCTTTTCCTTTTTCTTTTTCCCTTTCTTGTCATAGATTAATGCTGTAGAATGGAGGGTTCTGAGCATTAGCTCCAAATGGTTTGCTTTGGTTTTGTTTACAAAGGTGGGGAGAGCTGACCTTTATCTAATTATGCCTTTTGCAAGAATACTGAGCAACTCTGGAACCTGGCAAACACCAATCCTCCCCTCCTAGACTTTTTTAACTGGAGGGAGAGGACTGGCCCGCATCTTGACTACTGTACCTCTTATGCACACAGCTGCCATCACCAAATAAACACAGCAGCACAGTCACTGGCACAGTCCCAGCCCCACACTTTTATTGCCTACACCTTTGTTTTTTCTCTCTCTCTCTTAAGCATTGTCAAGAGTTGTGCAAAGAAAGCAAATTACCTGTGCTCCACCCAAGCATATAGGAAGGACAGACTCCAGCAGGGCAACCAAGAAAGGGGAAGTAACATCCAACCTAACAGCAAGACAGTTTGGAATCCTTCTCCGCGGACTAGCTGTGTGACCTTGGAGAAGTTACTCCATGTCTCTGAGCTTCAGATTCTTCAAAGGTAAAATAGGAATGATAGTAGCAAATGCATCTCACAGGCCTGTCTGGAGGATTACATGAGCTAACAAGTAGTAGATGGTAGGTCCTCCGTGAAGAATTCCTCTCCTGTGATGGCAGCTAAAAGGGTGTGTGTATTAACCTGAAAACACCAATGGAGACTCCTGGAGGCCGGAGGTGTTCATTTCCCAAGCTCCCTGACACTTCCCTGTCTTCCAAATTTCACTGTAACTGCCTCAAGCACGTTCAGACAGAAGTTTCTCGTGTTCAGTCACCCTCTCCAAACAGTTTACATCCTCCGGCCGCTTGTCGGTGGGGGCCCCAGCACGGGCTCCCGGGTAGGAACCATTAACTCATTCCCCCAAGTACTGCCTTTCTGCTGAGATAAGTGGATACAGGAGGGAGGCCCAGCTACCAGTCACCAGCCACAAAAGGGAGCACTGCTGCCCTTGGTCTCTCTCTACAGGGCTCTTAGGCCCACATCTGGGGAAACAGCTGGTGGGAGAAATGGAAAAAAAAAGTTCTTCTTGTTCTTCCTGACGGTTTGTATTCCAAAGGCAGTACTTGAGAGAAGTGTCTTCCAGGCTTCTCCCCATCCATTTAAGGGCATCGACGAGAAATGAAAAACATTTTCAGTCCACCCTTTCTTTGCTCTCCCTCTCATTCCCTCCCCTTGTCATTCCTCTTCTCTTTTCCTAATTCTGACAGCTTTTTCAAGTATCCTGGTGCCAACTGCTCCACAAGGAAAATGCTATTTCCCCCTAAACTAAAAAAGATGATTATAATAATAATCATTTTGAGGCAGAAAGCTCAAGGACAAGGTAGTAAGTCCAATTTTTAAATCTTATTTCTCTACAACAAATAAAGTACTACATCCCTGTTGTGGGAAAGGAATCCAACAACCCATATGTGTAAATAGGATAAAGCCCTCCATGCTCACCCACTCCCCTCAATCCCATTCCCTGGAGGTGACCACCACTTACCGGTTTGGTATGCATTCTTCCAGACGTCTCTGCATTTGGGGTCATTTGGCAGATGTACAGTACTTGCCTACTGTGTTCTGGGCAGTGTGTTAGGTGTTAGGACCAGTGATGAATGAACATAAATCTATATATGTACATTGTGTATTTATCTGTCCTATCTATTGCCAAAAAAAAGATCATGTTTCTCAATAAGTAATGCCTCAGAGCCACTTTTCCATGTTAATATGTAGAAATAAATACATACATACATGATATTTATGATTTTAACAGCTATATAATATTCCATTGTCAGGATATACCAAAATGTACACAACTCATACACACTGTTTTAAAAACAAGCTGCATTCCCTCTGCTGGCAGAATAAAGAGAAACCTGCTCCATATGAATCACTTGAACAGAACCTAGCCTTCTGGAGAGGGATGCTCTGGGGTCTGTCCGCTGCATAAGGGTGGAGAGATGGCCAGCCTAATGGGCTGACCCTCAGGACTCAACAGGCAGACAAAGCCAGCACCAGGAACCAGTGTACCTGCCCATCACCCAGCTGGGCACCCAGCTAGCCAGTGGGTAACTAAGTTCACACCCGGGTCCCTTTGACTCCAGAGCTCCGGCCACCACAGCTCCCATTGTAGTCTGCTGTCCTTGTCATTCTCTTTCCAGGGTCTCCTTTGGCAACAGATTCTCTAGGCACTGATTAAACAAGGAGAAGGAAAGGCAAGGAAATGCAGCCAGAGGAGAACTGTGTGTGTGAGTTTTGTTAAAAGTAGTCACTTTTTTATGCCTGTGGATGGGGCAGAGCGCACGTGCACACCCACACACTCTTAGGGGGATAGGCAGTGAGTCCTCCCTTTGTGATGGCAGCAAATGCTGTTGCTTTAAGCAGTTAAAGACAGTAAGAAGCTCTTGCTTCATATTCCCAGTTTCCTCCTCTGGAGCTGCTAATGAATAACCGATCTTAACACCCAATTTCAGTCCCCTCCCGGCACCTTCTGAGGCCAGGCTGCTATGATCAGGCTGAGGTCTAGGGCAGTGGGGACATTCCTTAACAGTTACTTAGCTGGGTGGTGAAAAAAAAATGCAGCCTAATTGGCCAGTGGCCTTTCCTAGTGAATGAAGGAGGTTTCTGTTTTAAGAAATAAAGTGACTTCTCAGCGGCTGTTGATTCACTGCCCACAGGGAGATTTTTGAGCCAAGGCTTCCTAGCCTCGGTAGAAATTTGCATACAACTTCCACTTCCTGCTTCAGAGCCTGTTCCACGCCTTACCTGGGCCTGGAGAGGGTGGAGGGAGGCCGGAGCAACCCAAGGTGGAGTGACAGAGAAGGAGAGAGTATAACCACCCCGTGTCCTGGTCTGTCTGTCCGTGGTGGCTCTAAGGTAAGTCGTACAGAGTCGGCGCCTGCCTAGACTTACTTCTTAACCTCTGACCCATTTTCCAAAACACTGTTTTCTTCTTTACTCAAATGTGCTGCCTTTCCTCCACCTTCATCTCCCCACCTTTCATTTGTTCGTGTACAGAGAGACCAGCTTGGGCTGAGAAAATGACAGTTACGTTTCTGTTAGGAGAAAGTGTGGTGGTTTAGTATTTCAGCCGGGAGGATCGATAGATTAACTCTTTGAGGAGTGGGGACACACATCCCCCACCCCTCACCCCCGTGTGCTTCCAAGCCGCCTGGGAACCATTTGTTGGCGTACTTAGTGTCCCCACAAGTTTTCATTAAAAGGACAAGCCCCACTTCTCCAGGAGGAAGTGGGGGATGGCAAAGATTAAGGAATTGGTTTCCGGCCCCGGGACACGTCAGTGGCAGAGATGGAAGG
The DNA here is from genome assembly GCF_048564905.1 of Vicugna pacos. Taxonomy (NCBI): domain Eukaryota; kingdom Metazoa; phylum Chordata; class Mammalia; order Artiodactyla; family Camelidae; genus Vicugna; species Vicugna pacos. Next base: position 36,087,703 of record NC_132994.1, on the reverse strand, counting down.
AGAACTCCCAAGTTTTCTTGATCCCTGTTTTACTCAGGGAAAAAAAAGCAACACCACAATCTTGGGCCAGGAAGTTCAGCCCTGCTCTGTGCTGGCTGTGAGCCGCCTTCTCAGCCCCCCTCCCACCGCCCTCCACCCTCCCAAACAACCCACACCTTTTTCTGGCACAGACGGTAGGCAGCCTTCACGGAAAAGAAGGGGAGAAGTGATTTTATTTAATCTTAGAAGCTAATCAAGCTTCTTGTGTCTTTCAAGTTCAACATGGTCTCTTAGCATAGGGGGATATTTTTAAATGAACGAGGGTGGAGGGAGTGACCAAATAAGTAATAAAAAAAGAGGACAAGAAACTTGGTTTCAAGTTCTCACTCCACCCCTTGCTGTGATTCTGTGACGTAGGCATTTCACTTTGGTTTCGCGAGGCCTGGATTTCTTCATCACCAACATGTGGGTGGGGGCCGTGAACTAAGAAGATTTTGTCTAAATTCCCTTCTAACTAAATAAGGCTAGGTGATGGGAATTCCAGAGGGGTAGCCATAGTGGGTGGTCTTTAGAAGATGTGTTTTGTTTACTGATTATTTAAATATATTAATTTTACCTCTAGCTACTAGATGGTTAGTACCTGGAGGAAAAGGACTTGCTTGTTAATCCTTTCCACCACCTAGCACTCCGTATAATAACAAACAGCTCTTAGCTCAAGCTCCTTCCATAAATACTCCGATTTCCATTTCGCTCATCTGCTGTCAAGACAAAAGGTAAAGCAATGGTCTGGGTGAAAGGCTGGGGGTGCGGGGAGGGCAGTGTTGGGCAGCCATGTGGCTCTGTGGGAGGGCTGCCTGGAATTTAGGCATTATTATTGGCTCTAGCTAAACAGGAGAAAACAGAGGGTTTCTTGAATCAGTTTATATCCCAGTTGGGTTCCCCAGGAAGAACGGGCCTGTGCACTTATCCACAGAGTCAAGGCAGGCCAGGTTGCTGGCAGACAAGCCTGGCTCCAGAAAGCTGTTTTACTGACTTAGCTGGAGCTGGAAACCACTGCTTGGCTAGACCCGTCACTGTGTGTGGGGCCTTTAATGGGAGGTGAGAGGAAGCTATAAAGCACATCCTGATACCATGTAAGGGTAAGGACTAGGATTAATGACACATTAATAGGTGGCGGACACACAGAATCCAGAATCCTTAACCTTTTCCAAACCACTACTTTTTAAAAAGTTGTTGTTTCTTTTGAGCCATTCCTCCCCCTCAGTCCAGTTCAAACAGACCCTGGCTGAGTGCGATGGGCTGACTCAGGGCTTTCAGTATTGCTAAGGTGTTTCTGTGGAATATCAAGGCACTGGGATGGTCATGTTTTTAAATGGCTCTCTCTCTCACCCTGGCATGAGGTGATAGGAATTTCAAGAGGTTTCACCTGTGATGAGTTACTGATTTCAATTCTCCAATAACACGCACCATTATCTGAAAGCAGGCTAACTGTTGTTGGCTGCCAGCCTTGCTTTGATCCAGAAAGGCCACCCACAGTCATTCTTCACCTGGGGTTGCTAGGTCACCCAGACATTCCACGATGGAGTGTCAGGAGATAGATGCCCTTGCCCTGCTCGTTGCTGGGGATGAGCTACCTGGGAGTGAAGTCTGGGCAGTGAACCACTGTGTTAGGGAGAAGACCCTTAACGTGAGGATGCTCACCTTTGGAGGGTGCAAAGATGGAACATATGTAAACCTGCTTCTCTCAGGATTAAGGAGTTAATGACTTGCAAATGCTCTGGAAATAAGAAGAGGAGAAGGCAGTTACATTTGCAGGAATTCTTTGAAAGGCACTTGGAAAGATCGATTATGCGGGTGGTTTGTCTAAATTAAATCTATGTCTTGAAGAACTGAAATCTCGGAAATATCCTAAATTTGAATCATTTTTCTGCTACAGGCAATTTTAGATTTAGCCCTTAAAAACACACATGAATTGCAGGCAACTGCTGCAGGAAAAAAAAAAGAGCACAGATGCAGCACATTAAACTTTAAATTCCTTTCATATCCAACGAAATGACCCCTAATGTTTGATCACATTTCCTTATCAAAACAATCCTGCCATCCCTCCGTGAGAAAGCATCTGAGGATTAGAATCAAGAAGCTCTCCCCGCTCCTCCCCCACCCTGGGCCTCTCCTGTTTCTTCCTAGTGTATTGTCACCAAGATATTTTTAGCTCAAGAAACCCAGGCTGTCCTTCTCCCTCCGATGTTCACATTCTTTACACCTAGTGCCCGACATACCTCCTACTCTCCCACGTGTGCATGGATGCCTGAGCGCTCAGCTCATTTGTTCTGTGCCTCTGTGTCAGTGTGTGTGTACGTGTGTATGTGAGCACAGATGTGTACACAGGCCTTCCCAGAGACTGAAGCTTTTAAAGTGGCTGAGGGAGGAAGGTGGGCTCTCATCCCCCTCGTGACCCACAGAGCTGTGCCCGCTTGGCAGAGTTCCCTGAGAAGGCAGCTGAAACCCAGCTATTGGGATTGCCTGGAGCCACCACCCCCACCGCCCGCGTGACCGCCGTCCTTCCACCCTGAAGACCCAGGCTGGCTGGGGTCTTCGCAGCTCCCTCAGCCAGGAGGGAAGCTTGGCTCTTCCCTACCTCTCTGTGTTCCTGCACGCTTGGTTCCAGTGTTTTTCCTTCTTCCTCTCCTCGGCAGGGTCCCCAGGTCTCCCTCCCACCTCGGATCTCTCTTTCTCTTCCGAGCTGCCTTCCCAGACTTCCCAGCTCGCCAGCTCACCTTTAACACTCTTGCCTTTTGTCTATATTTGTTCTTCCTCTTTCTTGCCCGGTGCCCCTTCTCCGATCCAGCAATACGTGACAATCACAGTTTAAGTAAGCCTCCCTCCTACGCCAATAAAGGACACATTTTTTAAATTTTCTTTCAAGGTTTCCCACTTTCCTTGCCTCTCTCCTTTTCCATTTTCCTTCCCTCCTTTCTATCCCTTCTTCTTCCTCTCCTGACTTTTTCTTTCTGCCCCTTCTCCTTCACTCTGGGGTCTGGAATGAATTAAGAATCACAAATGTGAGCTTATAGAAACCTTATCTGAAACAAAACAAACAGACAAAAGAACCTAGGGGCTGGTTTGAGGTTGCTCCCTAAATGTTTTTTTACCGACTTCCCACGTGGTGGAGTCAGTCCGCTCCCGTTAGTCCATCATCTAGTTGAGCAGCTCAGAGGAGTTTCCAGAACGAACTTCTGCAAATCAGGTCAGGTCACGCTGCACTGCCTTCAGCCTGCTGTGAGCTGTACTTTGCAGGGTATGAACAAGGGCCAGTAAATGTTCCCTTGTCTCTAGGGCTCACCACTGCTTCCAATCCTCTGGCAAACCAAATGGAAGAACTTCTGTGTCTGGGAAATTCTGCAAGTAAACTTGGAAATATTTAGTCACTGGAATTTGAACCTAAGCCACACATTTCACTCAAAACCAACTACCACTAAGCAAACTGAGATTGGGAAATTTTGCATGCATTTGGGCAGTAAACAAGAACTTTAATGAGTTTAAAGATTTTTTTAAAATCCAGGACTATTAGACACTTATTTTAAAAATTTCTCCCTAGGCAGTGAAGTAAGACCTTGAGAATCTGTAATTGCAAGTATCTGATCCAAATTGAATCTGAGGATCTTCCTAGCTGTAAATTTATATATTTACTATGTCCACCTGAAACGATCATGCTGTGTGTCTCTAGAACTCTTCAACCCTATTGTCGACCCAAAGATTGCTTTAAAAAAATCCAAGCAGTTGGTAAGAGCAAGCTTTGATCATTTAGGAGCTGGTAATGTGGTTTATTAATTACTCAGGCTGCTCACTCCTGCCCGTCCTCTGTTTCTTGCTATGCTATTTGTCTTCTTCCAGGGACATAACACCTTCATTAAATCCCATCCGTCCTTGCCTCAGAGGCGTCCCCTGGAATCTACCCGTCTCCAGATGCATCACCATTCATCATCACCCTTTGTTTGTGCTCTGTCAACAAGTTTTCAATTTATTTTGAATTCAGTTTATGATTAAAATTTAATGAGATCCAATCAAGTGCTTTTCTCAAATCAAGATGCCTCTGCGGTCTCATCCATATCCTCTATTGTAGTGGCATGAAGAAAAGCCATCACAGGTTTCCAGCCTGGCCATTCTTTATGAAATGCAGGTGGCATGTGGCCACGCCTCCTTAGCTTCAAGGTGAATGGTTCCGAAACCTGTTTATTCCAGAAGCTTCTAGGAGTTACTCAGCGACCCCATCCCCCCTCTCCTCCCCCCAAGTCGCTGTACAAGTCAATGCTCCCAGCCGAGGTACACATGGTTCAGGGCACAGGCTCTGGTGCCGAACTACTTGGATTTGAACCCCAGCTATGCTGCTTGCTGGCCCTGTGACCTTGGGAAAGTTACTTAACCTCCCTGTGTTCAGTTTCCCCATTCGTAAATTGGGGCTGACAACAGTACCTACAAATAGGGTGACTGCAAGGATGAGTTAATGCACATAAAACCCTGGGAACAATATTTGACATAATTGTTCAAAAAATTAATAACAATTATTGCTAACAAAGGGTAAGGTTTCTTAAGTATATCCATTTTGGAAGGTTTATATTGATTTATCGGCATAATCTAAGTCAGAGGTTGATAAACTACAACCCTTGGGCCAAAGGTGGCCTATGGTCTGTTTCTGCACTTGCTTCTTGCTAAGAATTCATGTTTTTAAAGGGTTGTTTAAAAACAGACAAATTAACTGAAAAGCAGAGGATGAGACAGTGGCAATATGTGGTCTACCAAGTGTGAATTATCTGGTTCTTTACAGAAAAAGTTTGCCTAATCCATGTGATTTAATGGAAAGAGTTAGGAGATCTATAGGTTAGATTTGGCTGTGACTTTGGAAAGCGACTCAATGTGCCTAAGATGTACAACAGAAGTGGTGGAGTGATCCCACGTACCCTGCCCGTGACCCAGCTTGTTTGGGGGACCAAATGGGATGATGTGTATGGAATCTGCTGGAAATATACATGTTGGTTAAAAAGATATGGTCTCCATATATTAGGTTCATATAGTAGTTTTAGCATCCAGGTATGAAACAGTGAACATGGTCTAGAAAAACAGTTCCAAAGCCAAATCTCTTGCCGTTGTAAAAATAATAACAAAAAATCCTTTGTATTTTGAGAGCTAAGCCCTACAGTCAACACTTTATTTACATCTTCTTTTATGCTCTATGAGGTAAGTGTTATTTTCCCCATTTTACAGATGAGAAAAACAAGGTCCAAAGAAGTCAAGTAATTTTCTCAAGGTGATACGTCTAATCATGCAACTGTCAGAAAAATAATTTAAACATAGGAAGTTTGAATCTAGAGCCTATACATTTAAGTCCGGCGTCCTTTCCACATTCTAGAAATATGTATTAATTCAGGGTAAGCCCACTTGGGCAGCTAAAACCACGGTTAGCTGTGAACACGGACATCTGATGTGTTAATATGTGCCCTAAGAGAGACTTGTGTCCTGTGCAGGCCAGGGCGAGGTCTAATAGGACCTGCAGAAAAAGAAGTGGGCATCATGGAAGGAAAGGAACTATGAAATCAGAAAGGTGATGCTGTGATGGCTAGCAGGCTCTGTTTGGAGAACCTAGTCCTGTAAGGCAGGGTGTGTGAGAGGTGCTGGAGGAGAGAAAGGTTGCTGGGAACAGACATGAGCAAAGACTTGGAGGCAGCAAAAGAGAGAGAGAGAGAGAATGAATGGGAAATTCTGAGAGGGGGATACCAAGGAGCATTGTCATGCGGGAGGGCAGAACTGTGGAATGTCCGTTTGAGGTCTTACAGCAGAACCAGGCAACTTGGGAAAGGAAGCAAAGAGGAAGGCCTCAGGCCTGAGGAGGCAGAAAGGAAGCCAAAGAGAGAGCCTGGGACAGAAAAACTGAGAGAGATTTGAAGAAAGGGGCTGGTCAGAGTCCAAGAGCTAGAACCACAGCTCACAGTCTGCAGGGAGGCGACAGTTCAGAGGAGGGAAACTGTTGTGTCTTGGGTCGGGTCAGAGTGAGAACCAGGCTCACGTGCCCGCCTGCTGCACCTGGTTGTGCGGCCCTGCGTCTGGCCCTCACTCCTAGCTCATGCCCACCTCGACCCACCCGCGCCCCACGTGGACAAAGGCCTCCATCCTCTGCTGAGTGGTCTTTGGTATTTGAAGGGCCAGTCCACTCTCTCCCAGGTGGTCTCAGCAGGGCTTCCCTCACATTGGTTCTTAATCTCTATGAACATCAGAATCACTAGCGGAGCTTTTCCTTTTCCTTTTTTATCTTTTAACTAGACATAGAAGTACTCGGTACAAAATGTAAGAGGCAGCGGGGAGGGTATAGCTCAGTGGTAGAGTGCATGCCTAGCATGCACAACGTCCTGGATTCAATCCCCAGTACCTCCATCAACAAAATAAGTAAATAAGTAAACCTAATTACCTACCCCAGCAAAAAAATAAAATATAATAGGTAAAAAATGCTCTGAAAAGCAAGTTTCCCTCCTGCCCCTGTTCGCCAGGCTTAGCTTCCCAGAGGCAACCTCTGTCCCAGCTCTCTCATGGGATGGCGTGAGCACACACAGTCTTAGATTGCACAAAGGGTAGCGTGTTCTGTGCGCTGTCCTGCTCTTTCCATTTTTTAACTTCACAGTAAATCTTAGAGATAGTTCCATATCAGTTCTCACAGCACTTCCTCAGTCTCTTCCAAAAGATGCAGGGTATTCGTTGCAGGGCTGGACCCCAGGTTTACAAAGCAGAACCTTTTTGGACATGCAGGTGTTTGCTAGTCTTTGCTGTTGCAGACCCTGCCACGTTGCCTGTCTTTGTAGCCTCTTTATTAATCACACAATCTGTGCGTATTTCTGTAGAGGAAATTCTTGGAAGTGAAATTACTAGGTCAAAGGACGTAAGATTTTAAAATTCTGATAGTTATGGCCAAATGGCACAGATTCCACTCCCCTTGGCAAAGCATGAGGGAACCTGTTTACCTGTACACAGGAACCCTGGCCCCGCCTCGGAAACTCTAGGTGTGGGGCCTGGGTATCTTTTCTGTGAGCCTCAGAGAGCACTTCTGAGCCAGAAACTCTCCTGGGGTCCCTCACCAGCCAGCCTCTCCTTCCCCTAGGAATTTGCTGTAATAAGATAGACGTGGCCATTGTCCTCCCGGCCCGACAGGCTTCGGCCTCTCCCTGGCATCCGGGGCTCAGCATTCATGCTGCTGAGCTGAGACTGTCCAGGGCACCGCCAGCACTAGGGCTCACCTGGGTCTGGCTGGCAGATCTTCTGTCCCCTTCAAGGGCCTGAGACTTCTCCTGTAGGTCATGACTAGAAAACAGGGCTTTTCCACTTAAATCCAAGTGCTGCCCTCTGTGAGGGACGGGAGCACAGGCCGTGCCAGGATGACAGCCACCTGGACACCATATGGAAAAGGCCTGGAATAAAACAGGGAAAAATGGAAATGGTTAGGAGTGGTGAGATATTAAGTTAATTTTTTTAATGTGTAGTATTTTTTTTCCAATATTGACCTAAAAGACCAAAAAATAAAACTGGCATTTCTGACTCCGCCCACTAATCTGCCTGTGGCTCTCTGACGTGGCACTAGTGTGTAATTGTTCTCTGTGACACCCTCAGGAGACTGGCAGGGCTGTTCTGTCAGTTCTGGCGGGGGAGTCTAAGGCCAGGAGGGGCCCTCGTGGTGGCTGCAGGCCTGCCCCACCCTCTACCATTCTTGGCGGAGCTCTGAGGACACATGAGGAGATCAGCTGCCTGCTTGTCTGGAGTGGAAGAGTAGATGTCCCGCCACGCTGGGTGGGAGCCTAACCTTTATTCTGCAACGGAGGGTTGAGGTCAGCCCTAACATGGTGGGGGACCTCTTTAGACATGACCCAGGCCAGACACTTAATAAATATTTGAGAGGAAGAAAGAGAGGAAGGGTACCCATGAGGTATAATTTTAAAAACTCTGAGGACTTGGCCCACCAAATCCTCCCTGACGCTCCTTGTGGACCTGACATTCTCACTGTCAGTGATCCTTCCAGCTACACAGATCTGGCCCCTCTACAAAACAGACATCAATCATTTATTCATTCAACAAATATTTATTGAGCATCTACTATGTACCAGGTACAGTTCTAGGTGCTGAGAATATAGCTGTGAACAGAAGAGTAAAAAAAATCAGTCCATTGTGAAGTTTACATCCTGTGGGAAGGACACAGTAAACAAACAGGAATATATTAGATATTTGTATTTATAACACACATTTTTAGTATATACAATGGTGGTAACTGCTAACGAGAATGGTAAAGCAGGGAAGGGAGACAGGAAGTGAGAGGAATGTGTACAAATTTTAGAGGGTCACAGGGAAGGTGACCTTATTGAGAAAGTGATAGTTGAGTAAAGACCTGAAAAAGAAAGGGAGCAAGCCAGGCAGACATGTGGAGGAAGAGTGTTCCAAGAAAGAACAGCAAGTGCAAAGGGCCTGAGGTAGGGTCTGTGATTTCCTGTATTCGTTTTCTCTCTTGAGCTGAATCATAAGAACTTGAAGGTAGGAATAATGTTTTATATGTCTTTAGAAATAATTTTGGTTACCTTTCACTGTATACCCTCTTGTACCACTTGAATTTTGTATCCCTTGTAAGTATTACCGATTGATGTGAAAGTCTTTGAATTGAGCTTGTGTCTCAGAAGTGGGCGGACACACATCAGAGAGCTGGACACGTAGTAGGGTTCAGTAATTATTTGCTGTTTGCATTATTTCCTAGTGACACGTTGAAAACATCAGGGTCCTTTTTATTTTTTAAAGATTATTAATCTCGTAGCTTTCCTGAAAGGCTGCTCATTGCCATGCCAGGTTTATTCACTATCATCTAAGGGGCCATTTGTTCCTTTTCAGACCAGCTTTTACTCTGGAATCCCTACCATGGAATGGACCTCAGATTTCCAGTTGTGTGACCGCCCTTTGGAGAGGACCACACTTGTCGCCCTTTTTATGAACTTCCTCCAAACCCTTGAGGGCTCCTCAGCTAAAAGAGAATTTGCAGTGTTTTATATTAAATTTTATTTTTTTTAGGGAAGCACTTCTAAGGTATTCACTTTTGAAGACCCAGGGAGAATATAAACAATTGCACCTGAAGTGTGGAAAATGAAAATGAATTGCATACCAAGAAATAGCTGACAGCGTTTAGTCCTCTTGCTGGCTGCTCGCTGGATGCCTTTCCCCCTTGAGTCCCCCCATTCAGCTGTGGGCCCACAGATGCTCATAGGAGATTACACAACACTCAGCCAGCCCTTCAGAAAACACTTTAGTTTCCTGACTAGCTGAAGGGCATGTTGTACAGCATATTCAGTTTCATTGCTGTAGAAAAATTGTAAGAAAGAAAGGAAAACAATGGTGAGCATTTTTAAATAATCAGTAGTTGAAATATGTGTGTTTTGGGTAGGTTCCCGTTCATTTTTATTGGGCCTAATGAATTTAGGTGATGAGGTCCTTTCTCTGCAGAGCCAAGAGGCAGGAAGCGCCCCCAGCCTAGACAGTGGCCTAGAAAGCCAGCCACGACCGAGGCAAGGTGGGGTGGGGGGCGGCAGGGACTTGGAGGCTGAGGGGGTTTTCTGTTGTGTCTGAAAATGGTACAAAGGTGGTTTGCAGCAGATGGCGAAGTCTGATACCAAGTGAGCATCAGAGAAGTGTTAGAGGGCATTCATTAGGCAGAGAGTGCGAGGCAAATTGAGGTCTCTTTCTATAGACCCAGAAGACAAATTTGGTGGGAAACCACCAGTCCCACCTCTGCTCTGAGGGGCAGCATTTTTAAATGTACACTGTCATATTGCCATTGGGTTGGGTGCCAGGCTCAAAAGAAAGGGAATTCATATTTTTCAGAACGTGTCTTAGAACAAACGTTGATGGACACCGTGCCTTTGGGCACCATAAGCCCTCCGTGAATGTTTGTGGTTGGAATTCAACATGCATCCAAAACAGGAATTTTAAAATCCAGAGGTGAGGGTATAGTTCAGTGGTAGGGCAGATGCTTAGTATGCATGAAGTCCTGGGTTCAATCCCCAGTATCTCTATTAAAAATAAGTAAGTAAACAAATAAATTACTTAAAAAATCTGCCATCCCCAGCACCACCCCTTCTCTCTGTGTGGTATTTGAGGTGTGCTGTGTATGAGGCCTGCACGGAACAGGCTGCTGAGATTTTTTTCCTTTTCACTCACCCCCTGGCTCCACCACACCTGCTCTAGAGCTTTCTGCAGGCCTCCTGTCACTCCCGGGCCATCTTTTCCACTGGCCTCCCTCCTTCCCCTGGAGCCTGAGCATCCTGGGGCATCATCTCAACCAGTCTGCTGATAAGGGGAGGCTAATTTTCTTTCTCATTCTGTTATGTTGATTAAGAGTTCTAATTTTACAGATAAAACCAATATTACCTGGACCGTGGGCTAAAGGCTAGTTTAGCAAGCCTTGCCTGTTCAGCTGCTCCATCACAAGCCAGATGGTCAGGGCTACCTTCACTGCAGGCGCAGTGCAAGAGGGAATTAAGTCCTCCAAATAACCTAAAGTTGTTAAGTAGAAAATGTCATTGTGACCTTTTTTCCAGTGCTTTTTAAACTCAGGCTTCTTTTTTTTTGTTTTTTTTGGTTTTTTTTTAATTCTTGTTTTAATTAGGCAATAATCACACAGAGCAAAAGTTTAAAAGTTCAAAAGGTGAAAAATCTCCTCCCCACTCCGCTCCCTCAGTTTAGTTCCATCCTCAAAGGCAACCAATATACAAATGTCTTGTGTGTTCTCCGCATTCATTTTATATGTGTACAAGCAGATGTGCACACACACACATTCACACATTCCCCTTTCCTTATTTTTTCACACAAAATAGCAGCATTGTATACACATTGGTCTGCACCTTGCTTTTTTTTTTTTCCTTCAATCAGTTAACTGCATATTTTGGAGATCACTGACATCCATTACTGAGATTTATTTCATTGTGGATTCCAAACACACATGAAGCAACCCCTGTTCTGATCATTTCTCTTTTCTTCAGACTCGGCTGTTGATTTTCATCTGTGTCTTTCCCTCGCTGGTGTACAACTTCTGCCTCCTGATGGTTCAGTCACATTCTTTGAGTTGCCTTCTGGATAAAAAATATCTTAATCAGCATAATGCCTTTGCCTGGAGGTTAAGTGAACAGTTTTATGTGGTCAGGGCTCTGCTAGCACATTGGTACCACAGTATAGTTAATTTAAACCACATCTTGAACGAGGTTCCTTAAGGTCATAAAATGGGGGACTCCAAGAAATGATCTGTCCTCTGAGGCCGGCACTTTTTTCTGTTGTTCCAGAAACTAGAATGAACCGAAGCATTCCTGTGGAGGTTGATGAATCAGAACCGTACCCAAGTCAGTTGCTGAAACCAGTCTCAGAGTATTCCCTGGAGGGGCAGTCAGAACCACCTGCTCCAGATATAAGGAACATGGCCCCCAACAGCTCGTCTGCACCCCAAACCTCTCACTATTCCTCAGGAGACTTTTCTCAGGCTCACCTGCCCCTGAAACTTTCAAATCACCAGTGGCCTGTGTCCCAGCAGGTCACCTGCCTGCGCACTAAAGTCCTGGAGGAGAGTGAAGACAGCTTCTGGAGGAGACACCCAGACCCGGGCAAAGATTTTCCTTCAGGGTCCTCTGCAGCCAGTGAGCCTAAGCCTGAGTCTGTGGATGGAGCCCTCCCGCCGGAGCATCAGTTTTCACTTATGGAAAAACATAATCAATGGCTGGGGTCTCAGCTTTCGGCAGCTTCTCCTGACACTGGTCATGACTCAGACAAATCAGACCAAAGTTTACCTAATGCCTCCACAAACCCCCCGGGCGGTAGCCAAGAGACGGTGCAACAGCCCCAGCACCACAGAAACCGAGCAGCCCCAGATCTGCCTACGATAGACACGGGGTACGATTCCCAGCCCCAGGATGTCCTGGGCATCCGGCAGCTGGAGAGACCCCTGCCCCTCACCTCCGTGTGTTACCCCCAGGACCTCCCCAGACCTCTCAGGTCCAGGGAGTTCCATCCGTTTGAACGTCAGAGATACCCAGCGTGTGCACAGATGCTGCCTCCCAACCATTCCCCGCATGCTCAGTGGAACTATCACTACTATTGTCCTGGAGGTCCCGATCACCAGGTGCCATGTAAGTGAGCTTTACCTCTTCTGGACATTCTGGGCTGGGTTGCTGATTAAACGGGAATCTCTCGTCAATGTCTTGCAGCACTGGACCAGCACGGAAAGGTCAGAAGGCAGGGAGGGCATTCTATTCCCAGGTGGCTTTCCATGTGTGGTTGGATTTGAAAGGGGTTTTAGAAGGATGTTTTATCTTAGCCCAAAGCCTGTCCCGGTGGAACCTACTTCTCTAGGAAACTTGAACTATAACACAGATTCCTGTCTGGGGTAGTTTAAGTGAAACTTGTCTTAGAGGCAGAGAGATGATCCAAATGACTTCTAGAAAATTTATTTGTTTGAATTCATGGGCACCTGGGTTCTTCCTTCTTTACATGCTTCTTTCCCAGCTCAGATTGTCACAGAAAGGGGCTCTCTGTCAAAAAAATCGAAGGTTCCCAGAATGTCATTCAGACTCTGAATTCATGCCATTCCATGAAGATCCAGTTACTCCTGTGATTCTGTTGCTTAAAGCCTTTTGGAGATTGAGCCATTCACATCTACCCTACGATCTTGCCACATCTGTGGACTGGCAGTCTCCCCAACTTGTCAAGCTGTTTCACATCCCCCAGCATTTGTCCAGCATATACTAGACTTTCAGTAATTATTTCTAAATGAATGAATGAATGAATAATATGTATCAGTGCAGTAAGCATCTCTGAAAGTGATGAAGTCTTAGACTGAGATAAAAGGGTCATCACAATTCTTGATGTCATGTCTCCATGAGGCCACTGGGAAATAATGATTGGGCTTTACAGAGGAAACACAGGCTGAGACATGAAATATTTTCCTTAACAAATGAACAGTGTATAAAAAGCAGTTCAAATGGTCTGACCAAGAGTCTGAACAAAATCCTGATCTCTAGCTTTAAAATGTTATAGAAATAATTACAAATGCTATAATCAAACACAAGTTATGTATTTGTACATGTACATTCAGTATAAATCTTCCTAAAGTGAATGGAGCAATAGAGTAATTCATAGTTTAAAAAAAAGAGAGAGAGATAAAGGAATTTCACTTAGAAGATGATGCTTGGAAGAAACAGGCAAGAATGATTGTGAGTTAGGAGTGAGGCCAGCAGCTGGGGAAGCAGCAGGGCTTGGGGAGAAAGGGACCTACAGCTGGGACTCTGGTGTTGGTGTTAGATGCTGGAAAGTCAGCTGACTGGGAAGCGTGGCTGCCACTGGTGCTCTAAGTGCCCTGTAATAGGATGGGTGTGGTGGTGGAGTTCCTTCAGTATGAGTCACTGAGAACTGAACTTTGGCAACGTCAGGATTTGCACTGTTTTTCTCAACGATTTCCAGGTTAAAGGGAATAATTTTGTGGGAATAATACCACAAACTACTTTTTAACATTCTACTTTCTGCATTTAAAGATAATTTTTCTGATCATAACAGTAATAATTGTTCAGTCTCAAAATTGAAATATACCCAAGAGTCCAACTCATGTTTCTGTCACCCAAATATCACTCCTTATTGGGGTTTGACATATTTAGTGGGTTTTTTCCTTCAAAATTTAAAATTTTTCCAATGGTATCCAGTGTACTTCTTCCAGCATTGTTTAAAAATGCTGCACATTATTTCATCAGAGGGATCCACCAAATTGTTTTCTTCTCTGTTGTTGGGCATTTTAAATAGCTTCCAATTTCTGGTCCAATAAGCAATGGTATGACAAACATCATGTACATAAGTTTTTACCTGCATTTCTGATTAATTCCTTAGGTTAATGTGTAGAAATATGAATACTTAGTCAAGGGCTCTGTGATAAAGTTGCCTTTATCCACCAACAGGAAAAGCCTCATCATGACAGACAGAGAAAGCATTGACTCATTATAATTTGAGGGTCCCAGGAAGATCTTCCCACTTGAAAATATTTTTCCTGTTGAACCCTGAAATGGCACCACTAGCAATCTAGTCTTTGGGGGTAAGCCTGCTCTGGGCAGGCTCTGTTACAATGCAAACACTCCCGCTGGGAACACTTTTAGTCTCCAACACCTGCTCTCTTTCATCAGATCCCCTCCCCTTGCTCTCTATATTATTTCCTTCTATTGAAGTGGGAGAGGAAGGGGAGAACCACGATCCTGGGAGTGAAGCCAGGTGATGAAAGGCAGAAAGGAGAGAACTTGGCCAGAAGGGATAATTCACAGAAGATATATAAACAGCCCGTAAGCACATGATACCAAGCTTAACATTCCTGAATTTAACAAATGCAAAATTTTTAAAGATACATTTTTTCTAATTAGGTGTGCAAAAATAAAAAAAATCTCAGGCAACATCTGGTGTCAGTGGGGTTAATGGGGAAATGAATACTCCCATCTACTCTTTTTTTAAATTGAAGTATAGTTGATCTACAATATTGTGTTAGTTTCTGGTATACAGGAAAGTGATTCAGTTATACATATATATGTATCTATATACTCCTTTTCATATTCTTTTTCATTATAGGTAATTATAATATATTGAATATAGTTCCCTGTGTTATACAGTAGGAGCTTGTTGTTTATCTATTTAATATAGTTTGTATCTGCTCCATCTACTCTTTTTTTTAGATTTTGTTTGTTTGTTTGTTTTGCTTTTTTTTTTTTGTAGGGGAGGAAGTAATTAGGTTTATTTATTTACTTACTTAATGGAGGTACTGGGATTTGAACCCAGGACCTCCTGCATGCTAAGCATGTACCCTGCCACTGAGCTACACCCTCCCCACCTTCTCCATCTACTCTTGATAGAAGTATAATTTGGTACAATCTTCTAGGAGGCAATTTCAGTATCAATTTCAATGTGTCCTCTTTGGCCCAGCAGTCTGACTTGTAGGAATCTATCTATACACACATTAAACAAACATAGAAAAATATATGATTAAGGATGTTTATTAAAGCATTGTTGTATTAGATAAGAATAAAAACACTAAAATGCCTATCATAGGGGGAAGATTATTGTAAATAATTATAAATTATTAAATTATATATAATTATTAAATTATAAAAATATAAATTATTATAAATAATTTGTGATTTATTTATACAATGGACTTCTAGGCCCCTGTTATGTAGAATAAAATACACATCCTGACATAAAAAAGATTAAGGTAGAAGCATGTAGTGTTGATCCCATGCATGTTTAAAAACTCCATTAAACAGGTCTAGATGGGTCACCCCAACCATTAATAGTGACCATGGAGGGAGGACAGAGAATTAGGAAGAGACAGGGAGATTTTTCTTCTAACTTTTTATACTTTTGTTAAATTTATTATAGCAAACAGGCATCACATTTATAATTTAAAAAATAAGGAAAAGATAAAAAGAAAAAAGAAAAGTAAGGGGAAATGAGAGTGTACAGGTGGGCTCACCCTAATCCATCCCGCACAGGCTTTGGCCCTGGCTCCCTGGGGCATCTAATCACAGGGAAGAGGGTCAAGGCCAGGTGATTTTTGTCAGGGAAGCCCATGGCTTACGGTTTTTCTTCAGGGCACTGCAAACCCAGAATATTTATGAGGCCTCCAACAGCAGTGTCTCCCAGGAAGGTGGCTGTGAGGATTAAATGAGATAATATATTAAAGACACTAGGAAGGTGGCTGGCTTGTACTAAGTCCTCAATAACTAGCAGCCCTTAGTTATTATTATTATTTAAAGGGCTCCTGCAGCCCAGCCCCATAGAGTGCCCCTCTACATCCAGATTCCTTTTGCTGGCAAAGAGTTTAAGCATTCAAAGCAGGTGTACAAATGCTTAGTCTCATGTTAGGGTTATAACTGCACTTAATTGCCAACAAAACCACTTCAAAAGTGCTGTTCACCTCAGCAATGTTTGTGCAGTTGGAAACCACGGCTACGTGGTTCTACTTGGTTTTAGAAGAGCATTACTTCCTCATCCGTTAATGAAAATATAAATAAATAATGATTGCCATGCAAATGCCATCCCTTAGCCTTTGCAAGTTAAAGCAAAAAAATGGTTACTGGTCACATTTTTCATGTTAAAAAAATTTTTTTTCCAAACAGGTGAAAACAAAAAGTAGGAAAGCCTGTTTTTTCCTCTCCCAACCCCCAGTCTCATACTGCCTCAGAATCCTTCCCACTGAAGGTCATCAGAAAGGAGATCATGGCTGTGCCATCAAATAAAAACCCAAGATGCAAATAAATTGGAAAAACAGAACGTATTAAATCGGAAGTGCCCATAGTTTACTGTAAAATTCTTGCTTTCTCTAGCAAGGAGACTGAATAAAATAAGCCTGTAGGCACAGGCCTACTATTGCTCATACGGACCCCAAAAGTGACAATTTGTATGCTAGAATGCATGTACAATTCAAAGTAAGGAAAAAACAAGCCAGATGGAAGAGATGATAAAGAAAGGAGTTGCCTCTCGGGAGCTACAGCTGGTTACAGCTGTGGGACTTCCTGTAACAGTTCATGTTGGCCATTTTGTTTTCCTGGCTAGAGTAGTTGTGTTGTATCATCATGTTCTTTTGACAACTTGAAAATCAGATTTTATTTTCTGTCTCATAAATTCTTTTAATACCATTCTTAATAAGGAAGAAAAATGTTGAATGTTTTGACAGATAAGTGGAAAACCTCATTTAGGATTTGGTGTACAAATTCCAAGTGGTCAAAGCCCAGTAACGTGAAGATCATTTGTACCCAGGCCAAGAGGATCATAAGATTGACAAGTAACATACAGTTCTGGGCACCCATTTATGATTGTGCAAGATTCATATTTTTGTTTTGTGATTAACACTGCCTTGGAATTGAGCAGTTACTGTGCTAACAAATCATTGGTCTATCACATCCCCCACCACCTTCTATTCTCCATCTCCTGCAGAATACACCCTGCTGATGGAATTTCAGGCACCAAAAACAAGTCACTGGGGGAGATATTTTGGGGCAATGATTCTGAAGTCTACCATGTAGGTGGCTGCTGACCTGCACGCCTCTCCTACTCACATACTAACGAGTGTAGGTTTGTGTTTCAAAACAGACATCCACAGACACACAAATTTCCTCTCTCTCCGTTTATTTTGAGCTACTCAAGAGAGCTATATTTTATTTATCTTTATTCCTTGAGTGCCTAGCAATAGAAGTTCAATAAATTTTTGTTGAATGAATAAAAAGAAATCTGTTCCCTGCTTCCTGCAAAAAGGAGTGTTCCCTAATCATGAGTAGAGCTTTTGTGATATCAAGCCTTGGAAAGACCCTCTTTATTTGTCTTCTGGGAGGGCAGAGGAAAGGAAGGAGGTCAATGGGATTTGGAAACAGACCTTGTCCATTCATTTATCAGTTTATTCCACAAATATTTGCTCAGTTCTGTGCTAGGCACTGGATGTACAGTAATGAATACAATACACATATTCCTGTCTTTGTGGGGTTCATAGTCTACTGGAGATAAGCCTACAGATAAACAGAAATCAGCAAACAAAATAACAAAGTAGAAGTGTTCTGAAGGAAATAACCAGGTGTTAGAACTGATATTAATAGACAGGATGACCAGAGGAGGCCTCTTTGAGGACACGTTTGAGCTGAAATCTAAAGGATGAGAAGGTCCAGGAAGCAAGGAGTTTTGCATAGCTAAGGTACCCAAAGCAAGTGAGTGGGGCTGGAACAGGGTGAGTGGGGAGAGAATGATATGCTAGAGGATAAAGGAGGGAAGGGCCATGGTAAGGAATTTGGATTTTTTTATAAGTTAAACTTCTTTAGGGAAACAGAAAATTGAACTCTATAATCCTGAATAAGGAACTTAGAACACTGCTGGGCATGTAACAAGTACTTAATCAATGTTAGCCATTATTTTATATATATAGTTCCTGTCCAACCTTGCAAGCTCTGGTCAAAATAGTGGAACAAAACCCTCAAAACTTGAGCAATGAAAAGATACTCATTTGCCTGACAAACATGGTTTTTATTTCACAACTTTTCCACGCAACCAGCCAAATTCCAGACAAAACCCAGTCAAGTTCACTTACAGAAGGGAAACCTTAGTTTTGATTGACCCTCTAATGTTCAATATTCTTTGTTTTAAACAATCAAAGGACAGCATAGAGAACTATATTGTCAGTACCTTAATTTTAAAAATACATGAGGTGGATTGTTTTCATCTGCTCACAGAAACCAGTGTAAGTTTTTATCACAGGTGGCCGTTTCAGAAATGAAAGTTACAGCTAATCAAACACTTAGCCCACATGCCTTAGTGATTTTAATGATATGATTTGTTGCCATGAGACAAAAACATGTTGTGTGAGAAATAATCTGTTGGGAATCATATGACCTTGATTCAAAGGCTTTTGATTAACAGCACTAACATCCACTTTCTAGAAAAGAAACAAACCCTATGGTTAGAGCTTGGTAGTTCTTCTAAAGCAAATAAAACATTATTAGCCACTTATTAATGGATATGGGAAGCAAGAATGACTCCAAGCATTAAAAACTTTCAAGCCACTGGCAAAGTTGCTCCTCTTTTACCTTGTCTTTCTTCTTCCTGCTTCCAGAGGAGACACTGAAATGGACAACAGATGAGAAGCAGGTAGCCTAGAAGAGCCAAGACCTAGCAAGCAGATGGTGCAGTTCTACATGGCTTCTCGTGTGTGTGTGTGTGTGTGTGTGTGAGTGAAGTTGGCTTTGTAACTATTCATTCATTTATTGAGCATCCCCTGGATGTTGGCACTGTGCTTGGAGATGTGGTGGAGAACAGGCACAGTTCGTGTTTGCACAGAGCTTAGATTCTGGTATGGAAGGCAGGCAAGAAGTTGACAAGTAAGAGTCATGCTTACTTACACAAACATGATAAGCACTAGAAAGAAAATAAAATAAAGAGATGGGATAAGGCAACTGGTGAACCTCTTTGAGTAAGTGATATCTGAGCTGAGCCCTGAATGCCAAGAAGTTGACTTGTAAAGATAAAGGGCAAAAACATTCTGGATAGAGAGGATGGCAGACTCAGGGTCCCAGAGTTTGGGGTGTTAAAGACAAAGAAAGACAGACAGGGTGGATGGGGCTTGGTGAGCTTGTGAGAGTGTCATAGGAGATGAAATCAGTAAGAGCAGGGAACCTGATGGTGCAAGGTGGATTTTAAATGCAATGGGAAATCTCTGGAGGGTTGTTATCTACAGCTGTGTTTGCAAATGGTCCACTTATACAAGACTCACCTACAAGACTCACAGCTGGCCCCTGCCTGGTGACCTGATGACAGTGGCACTTTTTACCCTGTTCTAGCTGGGGAAAAGAGCAGCAGAAGAGACCAGTCCTGGAGCCCTGAAACTCCATCTGGTGAGCTGGACCCCTTGGAATGTATCTGACCTGACCCAGGAAGACTGTAAACATAAAACCTGTGTGATATGTGTTATTCTAGATCATAGTGGTCTCTGTGGTTCTGTGTCCCCACTCTCAGTGATGCCCTGCAAGTCCTGGTCTTTATTAGCCAGGGGCCTGAGATAGGCCCAGGCAGATCTTTTTATCCTCCTCCCCTTCCTTAAGCCCTTAATATCCTGACCAGGCCTAAGCAATAGAAGGGCAAGGGTCATGGTCAGGACCAGGAGACAACCTGGGTTAGGGAGGTGTGGTCATTTTTGCCAGAGGAGGCATGGCAGGAAGGACTCAGCTAGTGTCATGGGTCAAAGCAGACAATAAATTGAACCCAGTGAATCTGACCATGGTCGGGAGACCGGCTTGGGCACATTTTCAGGGTCACTCAGCCAAGTTTCCCGAGTCCGGACAGTGGGGACCTGGAGGTGGCCACACTAGTCAGCACACAAATTATTTGTCTTCTGTTCTGTCCTTGAGGCCACATTCCCCTAAATGTTCCTCTGGAAACTTCAGTGGTTCCTGACTACTTCCCAAACTAAGGGTAAAATTCTTATCCACATTCTCACCCTCCACATCTTGGTTCCAACCTGCTTTATCTGTTACTTTCTTGCTCGCTGGCTGGTTCCATTTCACTTTACATCCCTGCGTGTACCCTACTACACAGCAGGCAGGCTTGATTATTACTGTTACAGAAAAAGAATAAAGACCAATAAAGATTTTGTTAAACAATAGGGGCCCGTCTTGCCCTAACCAGCTATGCCTCCTGGATCATCCAAGTTCTTGGGCAGGGTGGCAATGCTCAGATCACCAGGAGATACTCATAGCTCATTTTGCGGGTTCTCACCTGGCTCTCTCCAGCCCCTCTATAGGCTGGGCCCACCCGTAAGGTGCAACCAACCTCTCATTTTTCCCACACTTGAGCCCCCTTGAGCTGGACAATTCCCTCAGAGCCTTCCTCTTCCACCCTTCCTGGGTTCCCCATATCCCTCCTCTGGCCTCCACTTCTCTTCTCTCACCCGTCAGGCAGGTTGCCCTTCCTCCCTTGGGACCCTGCTGCTCCTGGGCCTGGCTAGGACCAACTTTCTCCTAGGTTGCTATTTCTTATAAGTCACTGCCAGGCCTGGCTTTGCTGTGAGACTTGCCCTCATCTAACTGTTTCGGCCCCCAAGTGCACGTAGCTTTTACCAAGAGATGACAAAGAAAGTTGGGGGGTGTTGCCAACTGATTGGCTACTTCCCAGAGATATGAGCCAAGTTTTCATTCATTACTTCTTCCTAAGAGGCAGTGGAATGTGTGTGTGTGTATGTGTATTCACTGAAGGAGAGAGTAGCGATTCTGTAATTAACATGAGAAAATTTCTCCTAGCCTTGGAGTCTAAAAACTTGGGGAATTATGGTAGAAATAGTGGTGATCTGGACCCCTTGGAATGTATCTGACCTGCCCCTAGGAAGTCTGTAAAAGCAAAGCCTGTGAGATATATCTTGTCCTAGACCCTAGGGGTCTCTGTGGTCCTGTCTCCCAGTTCTTAGAGGTGCCCTCCAATTCCTGGTCTTTATAAACCAGGGGGCTGGGATAGGCTCAGTTTGGATTATTCTAAGCATCTTATTTAAATAACGACCTATGTGGAATTTTGTGCTTTCCAATTAGAACACCAAATTCCTGATTTCACAGATGGTTTTTCACAGATGTTTTTATTTAGGAAAAAAAAAAAAGAAAAGCAATGACTCAATTTAATGAAAACTATCAAGTAAATAATAGTACAGAAATATGGCAAATATCATGAAGGTGGTAAATGATATCTGGAACCCTCAGTTGGTATCAAGACAAAAATTTGCACAGAGCTTACCGCTCCTTTCACACAAAGCAGCTAGAGTCAGTCTTCCCTGTTTTCTTTGCCGTCTTCACCCACAGATGGCCACAACTACCCTCGAGCAGCCTACCAGCAGGTAATCCAGCCAGCTGTACCTGGGCAGGCTCCACCTGGAGCCAGCATGAGAGGCCTGCACCCTGTGCAGAAGGTCATCCTGAATTATCCCAGCCCCTGGGACCAAGAGGAGAGGCCTACACAAAGAGACTACTCCTCCCCAGGCCTCCCGAGGTATCAGTAAGTATGTTGGGGCCACATTTCAGACAGTTTTTACATGAAAAAGAATGATCCCAATGCAGTCACAATCTATCAGAACTCTCTGTTGTTTTGCTACCCACATTACTGACTGAGGCACACCCCACATAGATTTTTCAGGTCGGGAGGAAATGGAAGCTGGTTGATAAGAGGCACCAGCCACAGAAAGCCACTGGTGACTGGTCAGAATTCTTTTGAAGGAAAGGCTCCCAAGATGCTAAGTCACACCTTCTTCTTTTACTTCCCGATCACCTGGCCTTTTAGCCCACGAAATAGGTTTTTATTTTTACTATAACTGACTTCCAACACTGCAAATTTCTTTATTATAGCCTTAGTTTCTACACCTGTTTATAAACTCATTTTTTACTTTGAAATTTTAAATTCAATTAGTTCTCAATAGAAATTTAAAATAACCTGTTATTTTCTTTTGTAATTAAAGCATTCATACATGTTGAACACCATTTTAGGTCTTTCCAATACTTCTTCCAGAAAAACAATTTTAATTTTTCTTGACTTGAATTGTCTAATCCTTTAGTCCTATTTCTCTTCATTGTTCTCTTTTGACTCTTCAGGTTTTCTGTTCCTCTTAATTTATAGATCTAAAATATACAGGAAAAACTCATTTAAATGGAGCTTCCTAATATATGACAAAGTGGGAAAGAGAGTAGATAAAATGTTTGCTTTTGCTCAAGCACAACTTTTATATACCACTCCCAGTAAGTCTATATTCTGTTTTGAGAAAGGAATGAGCTATGAAAGTCCTATTAAAGCAGATTTTTCAGAAATAGAGAAATCAGTAATTAGCTCTAAAAGTTTATTGAAAGAAAAAAAGCGCATCTATTTACAATGGCAGATAAAGCACGTCTGCCTTTCCTCTTCACTCCAAAGCCAACAAGCCCTCACATTTTCTTTGCAAACAGATGCCTTTTTTTTAAGAAACAAAATTGTATGGAATTTAAATAATGGAATTAAATCTTGATTTTACAGCCAGATAAGCACTCTTGCAGAAGAAATATCTAAGATTCCAAGAAAACAAACAAAATTTAAGCATCTTTATGTTTGGTGTTGAATAGGAGAGGCAACAGTAATTTTTAAAAACAAAAAACTTTTATTTTGAAATAATTTTAGGTTTACAGAAGAATTGCAAATAGGGTACTGAGTAATTGCTTTTGTAACATCAATTTAAGCTTGCTATGGTCTCCTTGGATTTATTTTATCATTTTAGGCTATTGAAAAATAAGTTCACATAATGAAGAAAATTGTCCTCTTACTGACCTTTTGAAAGAGACTCAATACAGAAAGTTCACTCTGTTATTATTCTTTGATATTGTTTTTATATGAAAGTTTTTGAATATTATCAAGGCCTTAACATTTCTTTATCAAATGAGCAATTGTCTTTTATAACAACCAAGCAACTTTGAGTACAAAGGCATTTAATGCAAAAAGGGTACAGAAATGGGTCTCCATTAAATGAAGGTATATTTTATAGAAACTTTTTCTCTATATATTAATATAAAATAAAAATAACTTCCTCAAACATTCACAACTAGAAATATAGTATAGTTGAGATTCTGTATAATTTTATTTTAAATCTTGTTACATAGGACTTTCAGAATTTTTTACTACTCTTTTGGGTAAAAATATGAAAGCATAAGCAACAATCTATTAAAACTAGGCATATACACATAATTTTTATAATCAAAACATCTTTACAATTTATAGTATAAAACAATTTCAAACACATAACAAATAACAAACATTCATGTTCTCAACTACCTAGATTTTTTAAATGTTAATATAATGCCACATTTATACCAGATTTTGGGGGAAGAAATGAAACCTCACAGACCCAGCTTTTGTACCCCTATCAGTTTGAATTCAGTTACAGAAAACAGAAACAACCCCAGCTATTATAAGTAAAAGGACTTAATAGAGGGAATTGGGTGCTTACACTGTTGTTGGAAGTTGGAGTACTAGGCTGGGCTCCCTGGAATGATCCCAGAGCAACATCACAGAACAGGGGACCCAAGAGGCTGCTTCCTTGGTCAGGGTGAGGGAGGCGGAGGATCAGAAAGCCATGGCAGAACTCGCCAAGCTGGGCCGTGCTGCCCCAGCGCAATCCAGAATCAGGAAGCCGCCACCACCACAACTACTGGATCCATTCTGTGCCTGCTAGACCTGCACTGGCCAGAAATGGATGCCCATGCCCTGCCCTTGACCCTGTGAAGCTGTAATGGGATGCCAGAATGCTTCCTCAGGAACTCAGTACCTTATGACAGCACTTAACCAGCAGAACACACAGAAGTGGCAGAAGCATGGCCTCCACTTCCTGCCTCCTCCCAAATCTCACAGGAGGGCATCTGAGGTTCTTCTCAGTAGCCTGTCCATGGGAATACTGGTGACCCAAATAATAATGAAAACCCCATACTATAATATGGTAGAAACCTCTTTCAAGGGTCTTCAAAATTAGATTTTCATTCATGTATTAACACCATAAATACTTTTAAAACTACATGGTCTTTTCTATCTTTTGAAACATAATTAAATGTTATTCATCATGAGCTGAAAGTCCTATCATTTTATCTGTATGTCTACACACCAAACCTTATATGTCACCTGTGATATTACTTTGTTTTGTTGGTGATCTTGTCTGCCCTGCCCATGAGACTTCTCTTCCCAATTAGACAGTCCTTAAATAGAGAAATCAAATCCTGCTTGTCTCTTTTGACCCCTAGTACAAACCCTTATAAATAGCAGCCAGCTGAATTGCTTATTAACCAAAACTCTGTAGAAAAACTCTTGTCCCACTGGCTTGGAAAGTAATGGAGGCAGAAGAGAAACATAGCTCACTGGTGTCTCCCCGTAGGTATTAAAGGCTTTCTGTCCCCCCAGGTTTGCCTTTGTAGAACATGAAATTGACTGTGACTCTATTCTGTTCCAGAGATCAGCTGTATAACCACCCACCTAATAGAGCTGGTGCTCCTGAGGAATCCACAGAGTGTCCTGCAGAGTTGAGACCACAGGGTTCCCAGGCTCCATCCCCAGTTGCTGTCCCTAGACCCCCTAGTAACCCTCCAGCCAGAGGAACTCTGAAAACAAGTAATTTGCCAGAAGAATTGCGTAAGTTGTTTGCAGCATTGCTTTTTCCTTCTTCTTGTCAGGCCTTATACTTTAAGAGTACTTGATGATTATTCATCCATAATCTTGGATACTTCTCGTATACTACAGAGTGAAATAAAATTTCCTTTTTGGCTTTTTGTCAAAAAAGTAACTAGCATTTTGTCTGAATGTTTGTAGTGATTCTGACCCTACCAGCAATACTCACAAAGTGCTTACCACTAGATTTTCTTCAACATATACTCCAGCAACAAATAACCTCAATGTTTTTTACCTCTTCTAAATGATGCTCTTGAGTGGACTTGTCCCTGGATAAATTGATTGGATGTCCATGTGGTATTGGCCAGGGACTTAGCGTCTCTCCATAAATTAGTAGCAGCCTTCAAGAACGAGGTCATTTCCTGTAGGAATGAGCAATCTTGTTTGGAAAAAGCGGTCTCACATTCTCCGTACTGCTTTACAACCAAATGCAAACTAAGCCTTTTATTTAAAGAAACATTCAACTAAGTGTCAGGTGACGATGCTTTTTCCACATTTTGCAGCCAGAACCAGAAATGTTGAAATATCACCAAAGCATTCTCATATTAAGGTCAGTCAGGACAGTAAGTTCCAGAAATCTTTAGAAAACAGTCACTACTTGTGAAATTATTATATTCTACTGTGCTTGCTAAAATTCTAATAAGCCCTTTCCACATCTAGGCACTGCTTTGAACCAAACTTAAAATTAAGCCCTTTGCATTAGCTAATTCTAGTTAAGGGAATCTATGCTCTTTAGTCATTTAAGAGTCTGAAAGATTTGTATGACAACGATCTTTTGTTGTTTTTCATTAAAAAAATTTTTTTTAATTCTTAAAATCTTAGACATTTTTGACACAACATTGTAAAATGACTATAACTCAATAAAAAAAGTTGAAAAAAAACTATGAAAATCAAAAAAAAACTTAGGCATTTTGAGCATTTCTAGAGAATGGACGATGTTAGGAAATAGTCCGGTTGTCAGTCTGTAGGGTCATATTTATCTTACCGTAACCTAGAGAAGGAGTCCTAAAATTCTTACAGAGGAATTGGTTGAATATTAGGTGTTGATAAGAAAATAAATTGAATGCCATTAGTATGCCTGGCTGATTAAATGAGTCAATATGACCATTGTACCTACTTCCATTTGAGAAGTGTGTTTCAAAATACAAGAGGGTAAGAATAGATGAAGGGGTTCTTTCCAGCCCCCCTTTCTTCTCCACCCTCTACCCCAGGGCTTTCTGAGATGTAGCCAGTGGATTCCAGACTAAAAGCCAACACAGAGAGATTATCCATCTACCATGTTAACATGCTAGCCACATAATTTACTCAAGACTTTAGCCTGAGAAAACATGGGCTCTTATCTTGACTGGGTTAAGCTTGTGGGCACAATACCATCTGCTGCTCTCAGCTGATTTAGGGAGGAGCAAGGGAATCAGTGATGCTGGGCTGCCCAGAGGCAGGGTCTCTCCTTCAAGCAGCTGAAGTTCTTAGTAACATTTCTGAGCTCCGCTTTAGTCTCCTCCAACTTCCCGGCCTTTCCCCCACCAGTGAGTAGATGAGGGGAAGGAGGGGCGGAAAACCTCTCTCCTCACTTGCTCTTGTCAAGTTCAGGGTAGCAGAGAACATCATGAGATCAAAAGAGGACACCGCTGGGTGGCCCCTTAGCAAAGCTCAACTTCCTGGCCTGCTGTGAGAGCATTCCCTGGGCACAGTGCCAAGTGTCTTTAATATACTGGGGGTGGTCTGATCTCAAGGACCCATAGGTTCTGGGAGATGGATTTTTTGTTAATGCATCATGTGGTTTTTCAGAAGACCTCCTCTGCTTGTCTCAGCCAGCCAGTGTCTCAGCTCTCCCTCCAGCCTCTCCTTTCCATGCACCCTGGGCAGCCTGCACTCCCTTGGACAGACCCCTGGTCCCTTTGGGCCTGAGGACTGCAATCAGCACTGCTGCAGGCATAAGCCCCTTAGACCACCCCCCCACCCCCACCCCCCCCGTCCTGAGGCTTCCCTTCGTTATTCTAGGACAAAAGATAATGACATACAATTTGCAAGTGTTGGGTAGAAGAGATTCATTTGACTAATTTCTAATAAATGTGAAAAATCTCTCTTAGGAAAGGTCTTTATCACTTATTCTATGGACACAGCCATGGAGGTGGTGAAATTCGTGAACTTTTTATTGGTAAATGGCTTCCAAACTGCAGTAAGTATCTTGAATCCAAAGAGAAGACTGAACAATTAAAGTGAGTACAAGGAAAAGAAAAACAAGAGAAAAAGTAGAAATAGCTGTTGATGTTTTAAACTATATTATTTGATTTATGTGATTATGAACTAATGCTTATGGATTGAGGTAATAATTTTCTAAAGTTTAAACGAGCCAAAGTCTCCAGCATGTTTTTTCCTGCATGCCTTTTGAGTGACCCCAGGTGCCTCCGAACAGCCAGAACGGCCTTAATGCCAACCACGTATGCAGCTGGCGCCTGGCCTGAGGGAAGCGCCAGGCTCTTGCTGCACTTGGCCCCTTTGCCCGCCTTCATCAGTCATGCCTGCTTTGGTTGTGCTTTCTGTGCTGCAGGAGGCTACAGGCTTCACTGGGTCACCTGCTCATTTTACAAGGTCCTCTTGTTCTGCACTGGGTTGTAAGGTTGACGGTGGAAGCCCCGCAGCCTGGGGCCCCATCGTGCACAGCCAACGGTCCACACCGGGATGCAGCCGTGATGCTTCTGGACAGGGAGGACCTGGCCAGGTTCTCGGCTGGTCAAGGCTAGTTCGGGGGAAGTAGATAACCCAACCCTACATGCCTTTCACTGTGATCTTAGCCCAAGAAATCTCAGGAAGCACACATTCCTCAAGTCCCCTGCAGTGCCTTGAAAGAGCACAGCCTAAACCCATGTATGTTTTCTTTAGGATAAATAAAATACCACAGGAGGCTACTCGGAGGACTGGCTTTCCTCAAACACTGAGACTGTGTCTCTTCTTTCCCAGAGGCCTCTTCTGGGTATTTAGTAACTGAATTCTCAAGAGTAGGGGGAAATTAAGGGAAATATCTACAAATAGGAATATTGAAGGATAAAGAGGGAATACATAATAATTAAATATCAATTTTAAAGATTATTTAGCATTTTTAGCAAGAGTTTTATTTGAATTTTTCTTTATTCTAGAATTATTTTTAAATGGAATTATATGAAAGTTTTAAAATGCAAACAATTTATACTCTCCAACTTTATGACTATATAGATATATGACTATATAGAGACCAACATTTCAATTTCTCATTTCTGGAATAAGAAAACACTGTGGAAACCAAGACATAAAATCAAATTACAGGACATAAGATCAACATCTCAGAAAAGATCTTATTTTTGGTCCTTTCTATGTAAGCATACTGATTGCCGCTGGAGAAGAGGGCCAGTTCCTGTGACCTTAATGATCAGAGGCTGCTTAGGCCAAATTTAAAGTTGACCTTGAGCCTGATCCCTATGAAGCCTGTGGTAGAACCACAGAGCCCCATCCTGGACAGCTAAATTATTATATTGATGCATCAACAACCCCTTAGTGGAGAAAAATAAACTTAATGGGTAATTTCATAAAGGGACAATTTTCAAAATTCTAGGTGAGTTTTAGGGCATCCACAGGGAGTAAATAGTGCACTATTCTGGGACCAGCAAAAGCAGGAAGTTCCTACTAACTCGAGGTCTTAAGAGGCAAGAGAGTAGTGACTACCACAACCCAAAAGGGGCACTGTATTGTTTTGCCAGAGCTGCCAAAGAGCACCACACGCTGGGCAGCTTAAACAACAGAAATTTATTTCCTCACAGCTGTGGAGGTTAGAAGTCCAAGATCAAGGAGTCAGCAGGGTTGGTTTCATTCTGAGGTCTCTTCCTTGGCTTGTAGATCTTCTCCCTCTGTCTTCACCTGCATGTGATCGTTCCTCTGCATGTCCTAATCTCCTATTATAAGGACACCAGTCATATTGGGTCAGGGCCCACCCATATGTCCCCATTTTACTTTAATCACCTCTTCAAAGGCCCTGTCTCCAAATACAGCCACATTCTGAGGCACTGGAGGTTAAGATCTCAACATAGGAATCTGGAGGGACATAATTCGGCTCTTAACAGTGGCTGGCTGAAAAACTTGGCCTGCCAGGAGCTGTGGATTTCAGTGGAGATTTGGAGAGACAAATGGAAGCTTTCTAAGCACACGGTGCTTCCCAGAGTGTCCACCTCACTAGGAGAGAAGAATTTAGGTGCTAGGATAATAATAATGATGACCGTTTATTGAGAACTTTACTTCATGCCTGGCCCTATGATGTGCCTTTTCCATGTTAACTCATTTTAATCCTCACAACCACCCTAGGAAGTCGGTTTGTTAACCACATATTACAAATGAAAATAGCAAGACTTAGAGAGTTTCAGGAAGTCATGCACGTTTCCAAAGTCATGCAAGTGGGAAGTGCAGGAGCCAAGAGTAGAGCCAAGCTGTTTATCTCTTCTCAGCCCTGACGTCACGTTGCTTCTCTCCTGTAGAACAGAAATGGATGACTGATACAGCCATGGAGAGCTGCAAAATCTCTCTCAAGATTACCTAATATAGTCATTGGCCATTAGACATTTTAAAACAGGAAGCATCCAAACTAAAAGGAAAGCCATTCCATTTTGATGTCCCATCAGTAAAGAAACTTAGTCTGAACTCATATTCTGTTCTGTATATGTCTGAGTTTGGTATACAAAGGCAGGATCTTATTCTATAGGAAGCTTAGAATCAGGTTGAAGAGATAAGGCAGACATCAACGAGATGTTTAGTAAATGAAAGAATGCCATAATAATGTATTTACTGCCCAGTACCACCAGTGGTCACAATGGGATGGAGTTCATTGAGGTGAAGAGGAGGAAGTCAGTGTGTGGGGAGGATTCACAGAGCAGGGGCAGGGCTTGCACTGTGCTTTTAGGGGGACACCAATGTGGGGACATGCAGGGAAAAAAAGAGGTAAGGCTGGATCAGGGATGGCATGGAAATCTTGCTGAATGGCTGGGACTTGACTTGATTGGCCCCAAATGGCAACGTGACATTTAGGACAATTGATCTGTGAGCAGTGTGTCTGAATCAAATAACCCTTCTTCAAGGACACTCTCCCTGCATCACCCATTCCCATATATAATCTCTCTTCCAATCAAGAGCACCTTGTGCACACATACTCTTCTCGCTGCAGGACAAGCCTGAGCTCAAGAAAGGCCTTCTTACTTGATCTTCTGTAAAACAGAAAATAACTGGTTTTTCTCTCCTTCAAAAACTGATATTTAATACCAGTCTTTTCAAGGCCCAAGAGTTCTACTCCTTGACTTTCATCATAAACCTTTTCCCCACCATCTCAGTAACTGTTTTTGTGATTGTACCTCGGATTTGCTTCAAGTTTCACACAATCCTTTTTAAATATATAGATTGAAACTGGACATATAATACTATCATAATGTCCTGGCTAATACAATAAAGCACCACATTGTATCTCAGTACTTGGCTTACCACACGTCCATTGAAATATTCCAGAATCATGTTTGCCTTTCAGATTACAGGTATGCATATATAGTGCATATGTTTGCCGGTTTACATCCAACCTGGTGGTCTACTATGTCTCTCAGATTTTTTTAAACAGAATTACAAGTATTAAAAACTTAAATGCCTACTAATCTTAAAATGGGAAACATTTAAAGAAAATGTGTCTTGTTTCTTAGACTTACAGACCCCTCCCTGCAAAAAAAAGTTAGTAACTTTTCCAGTCTTAAATGTACATAATCTCTTGTGCTTTCTCTTTGCATCTAGACAAAGCTTCTCAGTAAGAGCCGCTTTCCACATCTTTGTCTTACAGATTGACATATTTGAGGATAGAATCCGAGGCATTGATATCATTAAGTGGATGGAACGCTACCTTAGGGATGTAAGTACGTCCCAAAATTCTGAGCTTGTTTTCTGGTGAGAAAGACAATTAGCTTGTGGAGTTATTTTATGAAAGAAGCACTGGATACCCACCAAGTCCAAAGCTGACAAAGTCCCAACAAAGCTTCCCTTGCTGGCAGCCGAGCAGACTTGGAAAGGAAGGATGGGGTCGCCCTCCTGGACTTGCACAGGCAGGAAATAACTGTCGAACCAGACACAGGTGGTTGATAACAATCAGAGCAAACAATTTTTGACCAGAATAGGAAAGGAGGAAATGAAGGCGGAGAGTGGGGAGGGAGCGGCAGAATTCAATTTAATCTGAGGCCACCCCAAGTGTTTTGTAGGATCAGGCTGAAGAGGTTTTCCGGACAGCCTCGCAGGCCGTGCAGCACATGCTCCCCCCACCCCCGCGCCCCCCAGACGCCCCCTCACAGCCTTGTGATTTGTTTTCCACTGACAGAATCTATACCGACCAGTGGGACACTTTGTGCTTTAACAAGATAGAAATTGATTGCTGCCAGCCTGTCCGTGTCGGCTGCCTCTTTTGGAGGGAGCAGAGCGGTGGGGGACAGAGTCTCAGCAGGCTGGGGTTTTGAGGCTTTTCCTTTTGTCTGCAGTCTGATGTTTGCTTTGTGTTGAAGGGTCTGCTCCTCCCGACTGCGCTTAGCGTCCGCAGCAAGCAGGGCAGTCAAGGGTGCAGTAACTGACAGCTGAGATCCAGCTGCCAGGGGGAGGGCGTTTTCATCCTTGCTGTTGCAGAACCTTTTTGCCACAATGCAGTCACTTGGTGATTCCGGTTTTCATTAGACGTTTATTAGTGATGGTTGTGGAAAACAGTGGGCAGAACCGCATTCATTTAGGAGAGCTTCTCTCAGAGCTGGAGCCATCCCCATGTTTGAAGGGAGTTGGGGAGGAAGACAGAGGGGAGGAGGGAAGACGGGAGGCTGCTGGTGCAGCAGGGAGGGCGTGGAGGTGGGTGGGGGCAGCGGTGCTTTTTGCTTTCCGTGGATGGAGCCCAGTCCTCCATCCTAGAGGATATCAGAGAACAGTCCTTCTGGCCAGTTTCCAGCCTGCCTTCACCAAATGGACCACACTCTACACTTCTATAAACATGCTTTCTCCCTCTCATTAACAGAAGACAGTGATGATAATCGTAGCAATCAGCCCCAAATACAAACAGGATGTGGAAGGCGCTGAGTCGCAGCTGGACGAGGATGAGCACGGCTTACATACTAAGTACATTCATCGAATGGTGAGTGATAAAACCAAGCACCTCGCCGCCCCTCAGAGTCGGGCTCTTTCTTCTGTGAAGACCTGTTCTTCACTAGAGACCAACTGAAGGCAGCAGGATGATGGGTGAAGAACCCAGGCAAGAGACACGGTGTCAGTTCTGGCTCCACCTACCTTTGGGGTTTTGGGCAAGTCACCGCACCCCCAGGACTCAGTGTTCCTATCAGTAACAGGGGAGAGTAATCTGTGATCTCTAAGTTCCAGGATTCTGGAAAGCAGTGCTCTGCTGGCTTGGTTGTTTACCAGCTGATGGGAAGTCCTGGGGAACGGGAGACAGTGCTGTGAGCAGAGCGGCTTCTGCGTTTGTATCCTGTTCTGTCCTGTCTGTTCAGAAGGCAGAACAGCACAGTGAAAAGGACACAGGCTGTTGTATCAGGTAGACTCGGTTCACATTTGGCTTCCTGCTGCTCAGGTTGTGTGACCGCGGGGCCAAGAACTTAAACCTCTTTGTGCCTCCGTGCCCCTATTCAGAAAATGGGCCACTAGCACAGTGTTGTGAAGACCGAATGAAGTAACGTCTGTGGAGCAGGTGGCAGATGCTGGGTGGAGGGAAGGGATTGTTCTAGCTCATGATAGGTGAGCAACACCGGAACTGTGGGGCCTGCTGAAACTAAAACCAGCAGGAGAAATTTATAGGAAGTTAGACTGACTCAGTATCTAATAGAACATTCCAGCTTTGGAACTGACTGTTTTCTGAATGGGCAATCTTCCTGCTTTCCATGATCATACAGAGCCTGTAGAGACAGGGCCTGCTTGGCCAGATGCTGGACTAGACTTGTGGCTTTCAAACTCTCCTGTGGCACCCCTCCAGGTGCCCATATCTGCTGGGGGCTGGGGGTGGCTCTGGGCCTCCCACCCCATCTGACCTAGAGCTGGTCTGCCTCTCTCAGGCTTATTTACCAAGGATTCTGAGACTTAAAAAGGCTTGAAACTCACTGGACTAAGAACATGGACGCTCCATTTCAGCTTGAACATTCCACAAAAGGGGAAGGCACTTGGAACGGGCATAAAGGGTCACTGACTAAGACAAGAAGATGGGGCAGGAAGCAGAAGTGGCCCAGACAGAATAAGTAAGCAGCATAAGACAGGAGGTGGTCAGGCAGTCCAGGGACATGTAGCTTTACCTCAAGGGAAGCAGACTGAAATCCAGGTCTGTGATGTGGGTCAGGAGCATAGGAAAATAGGCAGGGCAGGTGGGTGGATGCTCTCCATCTGGGTCCTCAGGGTCTCTGGTGCCTGTTCTGCCAAGTGCCGACCACGTACTTGAGCTCGGAACCAAGCCAACGTAAAAGCTGGAGCAAAGTGGCAGGGTCGGAGGGTCAGGGCGAGGAGCTGGGAGATCAGTGTCCCTCCTCTTCCATTCTTTCCCAGTCTGACAGCCCCTGGACAGGGCCCAGAAAAGGGCCCAATTCTGCCATAAAAGGTCACGGCTGGCTCCGGGTGCCGCCACCTTGGCTGTCTGCATGGCCCCAAAGCACTGGATCTCTAGGAAACTGCTAGGCCTGAAGCAGACAGCTTTTGTGCATGAAGGGCTCTGGGTCCCTGCCAGTTCCTGGGGAAACCCGTCACACTCTGCAGGTATGTGGTGGCACAAGGCAGTCATAGGCAGCTCAACCTCAGAGCTCGTCCGATGGTACCCAGCCATGAACCAGATTGTTTCCAAACTCAACTTCTTGGAACCATGATGTCATGGGCCCTTCCTCATCACTTGAGCAGTTGAAGAGGCCAGATGCAGAAGTGCCTTCCTGCCCACCTGGCTGACTTCCTGGTTCCCTCCAGGGAGCAGAAAACTCCAGGACAGAGGGAGTGAAGAGGTACCCATGAGCAACTGCATCAGAGAGCCAATGACTTCCCAAAGGGCCCATCCCTGGAAATGTGAGAGATATAAAAACGTCCCGCTGCTGGCTGGCCTCTCAACAGACGGGTGGCCTCGTGGACAAGCAAAATTGTACAGTATACTGTGTCCTGAAGTCAGAAACCAAATCCAGTTCTCCATTTTTCACTCACAAGCCCTATGCCCTTCCCTTCCCGTGTTGGTACTGGTGTAGTTGGGGCTTGTAGTTGTACCGCACTTGGGTCATTTTAAAATATGTTTTTGGTCTTGTCTGCTGCTTTTTAAAGGGAGGTGGTTCTAAGAAAACACCTCATGGAGGATTTGTGTGTGCTGTGATTGTGTGTATGTGTGTGTAAGAGTGTGTTTATAAGGTGATCTGTATGGTGATTTCAGTCATCACCACTGTCACCTTCTTCTCTGTTCTGTTTTTATTCCCAAGACTTCTGAGTTATAAAAATCAATTGGAAGATGAGACAGCTGGGGACACATAATTCCTCATCTCTTTTGTCAGCAGATGACTGAAAGCTTTGTGCTGGTCACAGGATTTGGAAGACTAACTCCCCTCATATTGAAAATGCTGGTTTTGATAGAGTTCTTGGCAGCTGGATCTTTTTGGGCCGCCATAGCATCAGAGCAAGTTGGAAGCAGTGTGGGGAACCTAGAGCTTGGCAGACAGAGCTCTTCTCACTGACCTCGCAGCCTCGTCTTCCTGGCCTTCCCTCCTCATCCAGCCCCACGAACATTCTTTCACACCTGCAGATACTTGATCATCCTCTGCTGAGAATGTCCTTCCCCTCTCCCCCTATTTTCCCTGCCTGACCAAATTCTTCTTTCCTTTTCGTATCCAAATGACACCTCCCTTGTAACTCCTTCAAGCCACTGATGTAGAAAAGGATGGCTCCCATTGGGCTCCCATAGCAATTTGTTCATCCTCTTCGCACTGCACTGTGGTGGGGAGTTTTCCTTTCTGCCTGCTCGTTAAACTGCTGGCTTTGTGAGGAGAGAAACTCTATCCGTGGTACATAGTAAACTGGTTCTGAAAAAAAAAAAGATTCCTGATTTGTAGCTAACATTTGCCCATTTCTATGGTGTGAATACTCTCCTGTGACCAATCTCAAGCTACCAATGTGAAGTCACTTGACACAGAATTGGGAAGGGATGCCCACAATCGGCTTCTGTGAGCTGATACGGGGCAGCTCAGCACACCCTGGAAAGTATCCTAGTCCTTGAAACCCTAAATCTAGCACAGAGCATGACTTTTAATAGGCCTTCAATAAATGATTGATGAATGAACGAATGGCATAGGTGTGTGATGGAGAGTTTAAAATTGTAAATGCATGGCACTGAAGGAAATCAGAATGAAAATACGGCGTGTGGGGGAAGGTAATAGCTCAGTGGTAGAGCACATGCTTAGCATGCACAAAGACCTGGTTTCTATCCCCAATACATACACACACACACACAAAATATTGTGTGGGCTTGCATGATTGTGGGTACCGTTAACTCCTCATCCTCATTCCTGAAATTAAACCTTCAGGTGTGTTCTGTTCCAGATGCAGATTGAGTTCATAAAACAAGGAAGCATGAATTTCAGATTCATCCCCGTACTCTTCCCAAATGCTAAGAAGGTAAACAAAAAAACAAATCTTTTAAGTCAAGCTTTGGTGTGTTTGCTATCTGGGATTTTAAGTGGGAAACATTGTCAACTCTTGATCGGTCCTTCAAGAGATAGCAGTGTTACCAGAAAGATCAACAGGCTGTACCACTCAGTGCAGCAGCATGAACCAGGAAGGATTTAAAGCTTTATCTGATAGACCATCGCTGTGCTAATTGTTCAGACAGTCATTACACACAAAGAAGTAGTTTGCGTTTTAACTCATGAGACAAAAAGAGACTGTTCACCTGATACTCCTTATCTCTTGTATATAAAAGCCAAGAGGTGTGCATTTTTTGCTGGCTGTTCCACAGAGCGTTTTGTTGCATCGTTCCACTCTCAAAGCTGTAGAACACAGGAATTAAAGCTACGCAGTTACCAAAGGGAATTTTGCTGTGTTCAGATGAGGGTTTTTGCGCCAGAAGGGCCTGCCAGCATTTTTGGGGAATGGGGGCAAAAAACATGAGGCCCAGCACCAGACTTGGAGAAGGGAAGGCTGTGGTACAGTAAACGTCTTGGGAACCGACCTCAGCACCCTGAGCTCAGGCCCAGCCCCACCCTGGGGGATCCGAGATGTCAAGGCTGCGTTGAGACTTCTGCCCTGGGTGACAGAGGGTTTGATTTTTGGGAACAGGACACTGAAAACTGCACCGTTCACAACTTGTCCAATAGTGTGCTTTCCATTCCTTTCTCTTTCTGGTCTCACGGCAAGACCTCCTTCCTGGTCTCCCTGTTTCCACTTTGACCCCGTACCAGCCATCCTCTGCTCTGCCATCAAAAAGGAACAACCAAAACGTAGATCTTGTCTCTCTCCAGCTTAGAAATGTAGTGGTTTCCTGCAGACTACAAGATCATATCCATCTTTCTTACTATGACCTGAGGCCCCTAGAAGAGGGCTGTGCCCACTTGCTCTCCCCCCTCTTATCCCCACGCTCACACAGGACTCTGCTCCAGTCACACTGGACTCAGTATGCCCTCACGCACAACACGCTCTTCCACATTTCTGTACCTTTGCCCTTTCTGTTCCCCCTGCTTGCAGTGCCCTTCCCTGACTCAGCTGTCTAGTGAACTCTGCGTGTCCTTACAGCACGCAATCTCTCTAGCCTCTCCTCCCCAATGCCCACAGAGTGAATAGTCCCTCTCTTGAGCGCTCTTAATTATAGTACCTTGAGTCAATGGTATGTGGTTGGGAGTGGCAGATGTTGGGAATAATTGTTTAGAATTACTGGAGCATGATGACAGAAAAAAGCAGGCCAACTTTCAGTTGCTTTTATTCATGTTTTTAAAACTTCTTCAAACAATGCCCTTGTCATCTGCACTCAGGGCAGACTGCTCCCACTGCCTGCCCCCTTGGTATGCCAGTGCCAAGAAAGTATTTCTTTACATTCTGACTCCATCATAAGACCATGAACTCCTCAAAGCAGTAACTGTGTCTTTTTCATTTGAGTGTCATCAATACCCAGCGTGATGCCTGACATGTAGCAGGTACTGCTTCTAAGCTCATCCTGCAATCCTCAAAGGAGTCCTACCTGCTCAGAGAAAAGTCTGTGAGGCCCTATCTGACACAGCCCCATCTACTTCCAGAACTCCTCTCCTACTCTCTTTCATTTACTCTTCTCTGACCACATTGGGCTAGTTACTCCTTGAATAGGCCAGGCATGCTTCTACCACAGGGCCTTTGCACTGGATCTCCTATCTGCCCGGACCCAGACACCCACATGATCTACTCATTCTACTCTTTTACATTTTTTCTTGTTTTCTCGTTTCAGTGAGATCTTTCCTAAATACCTTATTTAAAAGTGCAAATCTTCATCCCTGCCCAGCACTCTCTACCCTCCCTCTGTTTTATTTTTCTCCACAGCCTGTATTACCGTTGAACATACTATATATTTTACCTATCCATTATCTGTCTTTCCCCAACAGAATGTCCACTCCATAAGCACAGTCTGAAACTGTGCCCTCGTGATCCCCGGTGTATAGGTTCTGCCTTTGCCTGAGGACTGAGATCTGGTGGGCTGCTTCTACTGCGGGCCAGACCTGTGGCTAGAGTGAAAGGATAATGAATTAGATTAAGCCCAAAGCCTTAGCATACTTCTTCTGAAACCACAGAGGAATTCGCTCCCTCTGCGTGACCTCTGTCATACCCCTTTTATGGGCGGGTGATGAAAACACGCTGAAATGCAAAGGGCACTTAGCCTGGGAGGCTGACAAGATGCGGTGCACATGTGCTTTCCATAATGAGCTATACAGCTTGCACCCAGAGCCAAGTACAGTGTACCTGTGAACCCCTTCCAAGAGCAAAACAGCACAACTCTCAGGAGAGTTGAGTACGTGACACCCATGAAGGGAAAGCCAGGGATGTTTGGGAACTGAGCCTGGGATCTGGAATCCAGCTTTTTCTCTAATGGCTTTTGCTCCTGTCACTCTCTCTCCCATAGGAGCACGTGCCCACCTGGCTTCAGAACACTCATGTCTACAGCTGGCCCAAGAATAAGAAAAATATCCTGCTACGGCTGCTCAGGGAGGAGGAGTATGTGGCTCCTCCCCGGGGGCCTCTGCCCACCCTTCAAGTGGTCCCCCTGTGACTCCCTCCATCCCCAGGTCCTCGGGGCCAGGCCACATGTGGGCCCTATTCTGTCCAGCACTCTTCCGGTTGAGGCTGGCTGCCAGCATTCAGGGCTGTTGTTTTCAGTCCCTCTCTGAGGGGCCCTCGAACCCCAGAAAACCTGTTCTGCAGGGGAACTCTTCCTCCTGAGACCTCAAGAGACCTTGTCTTTGAAACAGAGGCCACGGCTACTTTGCATTCCCTGCTTTTTAAACCCATCGCATGTTCCTCCTGACGGTCTGCCACGTCCAGAACGGGTTCTCAGCAGTTAGCAAGTAGATAGTACAAGTGACGTTGCAATAAATGTAAATGGCCACCAACACTCTCCCATCACTTAGGGCTGCTTTTCAGGGTTAGCCAGATGTTGTGTGTCCTCGGGCCGAACTGATCCATGTACAAATAATAAAATGTTTACTCTTTTGTAAAATTGTGGTTCACTTATCTCAAAGGAGATGGATATATATTAATTTATATGGGCAGCTGCTTCCAGAGACATCAGTAGAGCTGCTTAAATATAATACTAGACAAATGTAACAGACTACTTTGTATTAAAGGAGTAAGACCAGATAATTAAACAGTGCCTTTTAACATGCTCTTGGAAGTTTTATTCCCACAGAACTTTTTAACAAAACAACTCTGTACCACACACAACCGTGATTCTAAATAAAATCCTAGTTCTTAGGATCTGAACTGTATGTGTCAAAATTTCTGGGTATTGTATGAAGTGACATGAGCTGTATAATGCAGGCTAGGAATGTGGTCTGGGAGACCTGTGTTCTAGTCTTGGGTATGCCACTAACTAGCTGTGTGACCTTAAGCAAGTCCTTTCACTTTCCTGAAACTCCAGGGACTCATTCATATAATCACATGGACAAAAATATCTCTAATGACCCTAAAACGTTTAAGGCCTAAAGCCTAAATTCTAAATATTCTTTTGAGGAATGACTAAGTTTTCATTTTCATAATAATTTCCTAGGGGATAGAAGCATATTTCCTTAACAGGGACATTTTCTTCTTTTTTTAAATATCTTTAACAATATCCTCACATTAATAATTTTGGGGAAAAATATGTATCTTGTTCATCTGATCCCCAAAGAAAAAAACACACACAAACATACCCATATATAAAATACATTCTACATGTGTGTGAATATCTATAATATATATATATTCTACTACATAGAACAAGGTGAAATGGCTTCAATTATGGCCCAAGATGATAAGCCAATATGAAGTCTTTGGAGGGTGGGTGAGAGCTATTGCTTCCCTTTATTTGTCTATCTAACCTCTTAAACAAGGCTCAGTTGTGTTACAATATAGTTCAACCCTTATGTGTCACCATAGGGAAGACAAATACTTGTCAATGTTAAATAAGAAACTTTGCTAATGAATTGCAAAGAATCCTAGTTTTATTTATGCTGTAACCTAAATGTCTACTGGGCACAGTGAATGTCTCTGTTTCAAAAAACTAGAGAAAAAAGAAAAGCTAGTACACCTGAAATACTCATTTGTAAGACTCTATGACAGGTACTTTTAGACCCGTAGCATTTGAGACCTGGTAAAACTGACATGCTTATTGGATTAACTCAAAATGCCTGGAACACACCCCAAACACAAACATCAAATCTTCTTTCTCTCTTGCTTTTTATTATCGTTTTTGGAGGTGATACCGTCATACAGGATTCTACACACAGATCTAAATAAAATGGCATCAGCAATGATTACTCTCAAATATTTCTAGTTTGTGGAGGTTTAATCATGTGATGTTATTACCCTTCCTCCCTTCAGAGATTTGTCCTGGGTCCTCAGCCACTATTCCTCCCCCAGGTGAATGATAAGAGAAGCTCCCCAGTGTTCCACAAATAGTTATCAAAGTGTTACAGCTGGTAATACTGGTAGAAAGAAAAAAAAAAACTAAACACAACAGAAAGCATGCATGCACACACACGAAACACCTGGCCAAGTGATAGATGACCCTTAGAGTTTCTGTGAAATCTGATGACCACGAACATAAAAGGATTTTAACAACTATTTTAGAGCACAGACACTAAGATTAACCCTTGATTTATTTAGACATTATCCTGGGTCCTCTTGCATTCATCATACAGATATTTATCTGTAGATATTTATCAAGTGGTGGGGTGGAAGTGGGGTAGGGCTGGTTCAGCGAAAATAACCTCTTAGCCTCAAGGCTTTATTCAGGCCTAGACGGATTTTAGGGGTGAGGTGTGCAGAATGCAAGGTTAGATTCTTGCCTAATATTTAGTGACTAAGTTAAATTTTAAAATGTAATTTTTAATTTCAGTGACTGGTTTCAAAATATCTGCCTGTTTAACTTCTAGTTGTTCAAAGATATCTCAGTTCATGACTATAATCAAAGTATTATACTAGCTATTTCTCAGCTCAGTGCTTTGAAAAATTGTTGATACCCTTTTTCCTTTCTTCCTGTTAAATAAATCACCTATTTAAAGATAGTTTTTCTCAGTCATGTCAGCAAAGGAGGCCAGCTCTCCATCTTGAACATTCCAGACCTTGTTTCATGATGTTTTGCCAACAGCACTCTTCTTAACCTCAGTCATTTCATCAGCCACCTCATCCACTTTGCCAAACGCCCTATTGTCACCATCACCTTTGCCAAGTGAATTGCAAAGTCCTATGATCACTGGGAAATGATCCAGAACGAGTCTCTCAAAACACAGGATCTTTCTGTTTCCTCTTAATGAACCAAGAAAAATCAGTGAGAGCCACCTCCTCGTGGCAAATGAAAAGAGAAGGAAGGTTAGACTGTGGGAAAATACCACAAAGAAGAAATGCCTCACCTTCTGAAGAATTATGCACTATTTTTCAAGATAAGTAGTTTTGTAAGAGCCCACCAGGCAAATAAACAATGATAAAAATGAGAAAGGATGAAAGAAATCACCAAAATAAATTTAATTCTCGTATCATTTGTTTCTGCCATGAAGTCTTGAGTCTGGCAAGGACCTTAGGAATCACACACCTCTGCAGTTTTATTTCATGCTTGAGAAAAGTGGGGTGCAGAGAAACTATGG
This sequence comes from Vicugna pacos, assembly GCF_048564905.1. Classification (NCBI taxonomy): domain Eukaryota; kingdom Metazoa; phylum Chordata; class Mammalia; order Artiodactyla; family Camelidae; genus Vicugna; species Vicugna pacos. Next base: position 36,046,613 of record NC_132994.1, on the reverse strand, counting down.
CTCATCTAAGCTCACCCCTGGGCTAGAACTCAGGTAACCTGGCTTCCAGTGTGCAGACATCTATTCTGGGAACCTAGAAAGCTTTCTGGATTTTGATGGTAGATTTATTCAACAAATGACCCAGTGTCTCCCCAGAGGTAAACTGAGCCTCATGAACAGAGGAGGCCTGAGGGAAGATGCACCTCTGTCCTCTGGTGGCTGGAGGATTAAATGATCATGTTGCAACTTGTTTTGTGGGAAATTCTTTGGGGGATTAATTATTGCTATGATTATATGGAGTGTGACTTTTCTTGAAGTAGTTTGGCGTATTTATTTTATACTGGTATTATCTGAAACCAAGGCACAATTGGAAAGATCTTGACACCTTCCAGGAGCTTACAGACAAAACCCACTATTAGATCAATTTCTTTAGTTTTATCTGGCCAGTCTCCAAAACAACAATGACAAGTTTTTTTTATTTTTAATTCTGTGATATTCATCTTTCCCTCACTCTTCTGATTCTACAAGCGTGGCACTTGTTGGAGTCATACACAGCTGTTTGGAACACCTGTGTTACCTTTCAGATGAAGAAATGAGAAATGTATGGATCTTTTAACTCTCCTTTGGGTGGGGGTTGGGGGAGGCTGCAGGAAGGGAAGCACATCAACAACACAAATGAGCCCCACTCATTCAGTACAGCTGGCGTTGAGGACGCCTGGTACCCAGGCAGGACAGCGTGTTCCTAAACTTCATACTAATTTGCTCTATTGGAAAAGGCTTTCAGATAGAGCCACGGGATACTGGTGGGAGGTGGGAGGCTTTCGCAGACCCTGGGCAGTCACGTGCTGCCAACTCACCCACGTCTGCCACAGCCCCTCCATCTGTGACCGTGCATTTGCTCCCAAATCCTTAGCCTCAAGCCAAGCAGGTGGGACATGTAAGGGGGAACACGCAGTGTAGTTTAGTTCTCTATTTAACTTCCCAAGGAGCGTCTGAGTCTGGGACTAGATCACACTTGCTGGGGTGTCTAGGAAGTGATATTTGAGCCTTTGGTAAACAATGAAAGTCTTGGAGCAAAGCATACCTGGGCAAAGATGACCATGTTGTGGACCTACTTGTTCTTTTCCAGAAACACTTGTACGGAAGGAGTAATTGCAGCCCCCAGATCTCCCAGGACTTGTAAACTAAAGCCAGGAGGGCACACACTTCTTGTCCCTTGCCTGACCTCCCTTTGCTCCCTTCACTAGGAAGGGGCTGATGGTAGACGATGGGGCGGGGGGGAGGGGAAGGGGAGAGCCGGGGAGGGTGAGAGAGAGAACTCATGCCTGACGGATCCCATTAGGCTTAGCGTGCAAAGCAAGTTGAGATGAAGTAGCTGCTCTGGTATGCGTCCAAAACTGCTATTCTATTTTTAGTCTCTCCCGCGTGCTTCTTAGCCCCGCATTGTGCGCCTGGGCACCTGGATCAGCAGCAAAACATGGAACTGAGCCACTCATTTGTAAAACTGGAAGGAAGGAGGCCATTGATGTGGGGCTTGTTTATCGCTGACAGGGAAGGGGGACCTGGAATGTTAATGAGGACGGCTCTCTGAAGCATGCCTTCATGGTTAGCTGGGAGTTCAAAGGAGGAGGCAGACTCAGTCCAGTGCCCAACAAATGTGAACCGTTGATAGAGGGAAGGAGAAATCAATTATGCTGTCGCAGGCCTCCATGTCATTGTGTTGGAGTTGTTAGAAAAGGTAGGACAAGGACCAGATCTCAAAAGGAAACAAAGCCACATGGCCTTGAAGTATAACGAGTTTGCCATGGCAACCGATGGAAATGAGCCTCCGGGGCCCTGAGCAGGTGTGTTATCTTATAGAATAAACAGCCTTCTCTCACTCCCAGGTTTTTATAATAAAACCTGTGTTTGGATTACTTTCTCCTCCTCTTTGTTATTGGGAGAATTTGGCTGTTGCTCAATCAGCCCACGGCTGTAGTGAGGGAAATGTAATCAGTGTTATCAAAAGGGCTGCTTTTGAAAGGCTGGCATTCGGCTTGGCTGCCAGCCTCATCGCAGAGCAGCAGCTGGGCCGCAGGTAACTGTCTGGCCTCTGCCACCTTCCAAGCAATGCCCTGTGCAGAAATCTGCCCGTTCACGCATTTGTCGAGGCGTGATGGTGAGGCCTGGCTCTCACGCTGGTGGTGTCACAAGCTGTACTCTTCCAAGGAAGAGAAATGTGTTTAGGTGAGGCAGGGATCTGACCAATTTGGGGGCATCCTGTGTTATCTGGGATACGAGCCAAGGGTTCCTTGATTCTATCTTCCAAACTGTTGTTAGACACAAAGTTCAGCTATGCAGAAACTGCTGATTCCTGGAGCTCTGAATCCCTCTCAGATGGGTTCAGGTGGGGCAGATTCTCATGTCCCAGAGGTACACAAAATGGGGAGATTTTCTAAAAATTCTCGGTCAGAAAGAAAAGTTTCCTTTTTATTGTTCCAAGGCCCCAAATAATGAAGTAGGCTAGACCTGGGTTCATTGCTTTCAATTTGTGACTAAAAGAAAACTTCCACTCTAGCTTCAAATTGATTTTCAAAACAAGATGCTCATTCATAACGGGCTCCTAGTGCATAGTCTAAACTAGGCTTGGGCAAAACAGCCGCCCTGAGGAGAGCTTGGGCAGCCCGGCCAGCCAGCTAATGCAAAACTGTCAGGCAGCAGTTAATGCACCCCAGCACCTAACCCCCCGCCCTGCTTCTGTCTGGGCTCCTTCTTCCCTCCAGCAAGATGCCCAGCATCAGCCCCTGCCCCTCTTGTCCTGTCTCCCCAGACGATGCCCTGGCTGCCCCTCCATACATTACCTTCCCTTTGACCCTCATAAGAAGAAAAATGGCTGCCTGAAGAATGAATTTAAGGTGTGGTGTCAGTGTGGAAAGGGTTTCCTGCACTGACCCTTCCAGGCAAAGTGGAATCACCAAGTTTGGGCACGAAACGATGCTGTGAGGTAAGCTTAAGGGGAACATTCCCAAGTGGGTGGGCAGGGCCTTCCCACATTCAAGTTTTTTAAAATTCAAGATTCTAAACTAGGTCATTGGATACTAGCATATACTTATTCTTTGAAAAGACAAGTGAAGCCAATGTCTCTGACCCTCCAGTGTGAGCATGAAATTTCTGGCTCCATCATGCTACCATTTGTAATGAAAGTGTCACTCAAAAGCTAAACCAGAATATGGTCGGGGTCGGGGAGGGGTGTGTGTTGGGGGTAGTTGATCAGCAGCTACAGATTAGCAACCAACCTCCAATTATTTATTAAGTGCCTACTTGGTGCAAGGGGCTATGCTTGGCACAAATATCAGTAATACATGCTCTTGCCCTCCAATTATTTAAAATCTGGCTGGGGAGATAAGGCATCATGTGAAAAGAGAAAACCCAAGACAGCCAACGGTAAATGCTAAGCAGGTGGGCCAGCCGGTCCCTTGTCCCTGACCCTCACTATGACCAGGGACTGAGCTCACATTTATGCAGTTTCAAGGTCAGATCTTCAAAGAAATGATGACTGCAGATTTTTCCTAATAAATAGAAGATCTGCTCACTCCCACTCTCCACCTACACCTTCTAGATTCTAATATTCAAAGTCCCTATAAATCACCATGTAAATGAGATCCGAGATTAGGAGACAGAATGTAAGAAATGGGAAAGGATGAAAATGCACCACAGAGTGTGCATATTTAAACCGATAAATGACAATGCAGCCCACAGAGCATACATCAGGCCTCTCTAAAGAGTGGCTTAGCCCCAGTCCTTAGGAAGGGCCAGATAACACTGTGGGAAGGGAAGCGGCAAGGTGAGGATGGGCTGCTCACATTGCAGCCTCCACACCTGGGAAGGCAGAAACCTGGCCAGTGCTGAGATCAGCTGAGAGAGAGCAAATGGATTTCTGCACTCTGTTAAGTAGGGTGTGGGGAATGTTTGAAGTTGAGCCTGTCAGCCAAATATACAAATAACCGAGCGAGAAAGCAGAGAATGATCATGTGCTGGAATGGGCAGAGAGACTCTCTCCATGAATGAATATTGGTCTTGTTCCATTTCCCCAAACAAAATCTGTGGCCACACTGGTCTGTGATGTGTCTTGACATGTTTCTCACTTGAGTGAGTGGTAATCAGGCAAAGCTTGAGTTTTAATTCCAGTTCACTTACAAGTTGTGTGATCTCGGGCAAGTTAGTTTACCTCTCAGAGTCTCAGCCATAAAATGGGGACAAGAGAATCAACTCCCAGGGAGGTTGTCACGATAAGGTAAGACAGGTGATATAAATCTCCTAGCACAGTGCCTGGCACATAGTAAATAATAAATGTTCCTTCCTTTCTTGCCCTTTCCTTCTTGTGTTCTACTTCATAATGATTATTTATGGAAACTTTGAATATTTGGGGGTGGTTATTTATTTATTTCATAGAGGCACGGGGGCTGAACCCAGGACCTCACGCATGTTAAGCATACACTCTACCACTGAGCTATACCCTCCCCCGTGAATATTTTCTTACTTCTAAAAAGTCAAATAGCAAATCCTATCAGCAACAAAAAACTGTGATTTTAAAAATGAAGCCTTGGGAGAGGTCAGCATATGAGCTTTTAAGCTGCAAAGTTCCAGCCAGTTTTTCAGAGGAGCTGATCAGCACAGTTTATTTTCTTAAGCCTATGAGAGGCCATAGCGCACTCAGAAGAGTCACAGCATCTGGAGACAGCCTTCTTCCCTCTCACATCTTGCTAAGGAGCAAGACTCCCAGCAGCACTGGCTAGGATGATTAAAGAAAGGTGTAACATATCACACTTGGCAATGGTGTTTCACTTTAAAGGAAAACTAACTTTAGAGATTCACAATAGGGCCTCAAAAATAGGATAATGGATTTGAAACTATTTTGAAAAGTAATTTGAAAGGCATCATTGTATTCATATTACACCTATTATTAAAAAGGAAATTTTGAATTCAGGTTGGGAAAACTGCTATGCTCTCCTCTGGCTCTGCTTTTCCAAGAAATGAGATTTCACTGTCACCTCCTCACAGCCCGCTCTGAACTATCTATCCAGGTAGGAAAGGGTGGGAGTTGTTAAGCATACATTTAAATTGAAAGATAGTTAACCATATTGGTTAGTGTTTCTTAAACCTCTTCAACCTCTTCTTTTTTTTCCTCTCAAAAGAAGAAAGTTCTCCTGAGACTCTCCCCATGTTGACTTAAAAATTTTCATTATATTGTTCCTTAAATATGTGCCAATAGGTAATAAGGTATATAAATGCTTTGTGCTTATAGCTCATTAAAAATGATAACATGCTCTCGGACTGGAAGAATCAATATTGTCAAAATGCCACATACTTCTCAGAGCAATCTACAGATTTAATGTGATCCCTATCAAATTACCCAGAACATTTTCCACGAAACTAGAACAAATAATCCTAAAATTTATACAGAATCACAAAAGACCCAGAATTGCCAAAGCCATACTGAAGAAAAAGAATGAAGCTGGAAGAATAACCCTCCCAGACTTCAAACAATACTACAGCACTACAGTAATCAAAACAGCGTGGTATTAGCACAAAACCAGACATATACATCAGCGGAACAGAATAGAGAGCCCAGAAGTAAATCCACATACTTACAATCAACTAATCTTTGACAAAGGAGGCAATAATTTACAATGGAGAAAAGACAGTCTCTTCAACAAGTGGTGTTGAGAAAGCTGGACAGCCACATGTAAATCAGTGAAATTAGAATACTCCCTCACACCATATACAAAAATAAACTCATACAACAAGACACTATAAACCTCCTAGAAGAAAACATAGGCAAAACATTTTCTGACATAGATCTTAGCAATATTTTCTAGGACAGTCTACCCAGGCAATAGAAATAAAAGCAAAAATAAACAAATGGGACCTAATTAAACTTTAAATTTTTGCATAGCAAAGGAAACCATAGGCAAAACAAAAAGACAACCTACAGAATAGGAGAAAATATTTGCAAATGATGTGACCTTGTGACAAGGGCTTAATTTCCAGAATATATTAACAGCTCATACAACTTAATAATAAAAAACCAAACAACCCAATCCAAAAATGGGCAGGAGCCCTAAACAAGCAATTCTCCAATGAAGACATACAAATGGCCAATAGGCATGTGAAAAAATGCCCAGTATCGGGATTTCAAAATTGTAGAATAGATAAACAAGATTACACTGTATAGCATAGGGAAATATACACAAAATGTTATGATAAATCACAGAGAAAAAAATGTGACAATGAGTGTGTATATGTCCATGAATGACTGAAAAATTGTGCTGAACACTGGAATTTGACACAACACTGTAAAATGATTATGAATCAATAAAAAATGTAAAAAAAAATGCCCAGTATCAATGATTATCAGAGAAATGCAAATCAAAACTACACTGAGGTATCACCTTATACCAGTCAGAATGGCCATCATTAAAAAGTCCACAATTAATGCTGGAGAGGGTGTGGAGAAAAGGGAACCCTCCTATGCTGTTGGTAGGAATGTAGTTTGGTGCAGCCATTATGGAAAACAGTATGGAGATTCCTCAAAAAACTGAAAAAATAATTACCATGTGATCCAGCCATCCCACTCCTGGGCATATATCTGGAGAGAACTCTAATTTGAAAAGATACATGCACTCAGTGTTTATAGCAGCACTATTTACAATAGCCAAGACACGGAAACAACCTAAATGTCCATCAACAGATGACTGGATAAAGAAGTTGTGGTCTATTTATATGATAGACTACTACTCAGCCATAAAAAAGAATAAAATAATGCCATTTGCAGCAACACGGATGGACCTGGAGATCGTCATTCTAAGTGAAGTAAGCCAGAAAGAGAAAAAAATACCATATGGTTCATTTATATGTGGAATCTAAAAAATAAATAACTAAAGCCACAAATGAACTTATTAACAAAATGGAAAAAGGGGAGGGTATAGCTCAAGTGGTAGAGCACATGCTTAGCATGCATGAGGTCCTGGGTTCAATCCCCAGTATCTCCTCTAAGGATAAATAAATAAATAAACCTACTTACCTCCCCCCACCAAACAAAACAAAACAAAAAAACTAAAAAACAAAAACAAAAAACAGAAACAGACTCACAGACATAGAAAACAAATTCCTGGTTACCAGAGGGAAGGGGGTAAAAAAGAGTTTGAGATTTGCAGATACTAACTACTATATATAAAATAGACAAACAACAAGTTTATACTGTACAGCACAGGGAACTATATTCAATATCTTGCAGTAACCTATAATGAAAAAGAATATGAAAGGGAACATATATGTATATGTATGACTGAAAAATTATGTGGTGCACCAGAAACTGACACAACATTGTAAACTGACCAGACTTCAATTAAAAAAAAACTATAGGAACACAAAATGAAAAAGTTCTAGAGATCTGTTGCACACAATGGGAATATATTCACCACTACCAAACTGAACACTTCAAAATGGTTAAGATGGTAAGTTTCATGTTATGTGTTTTTTTTTTTTGAACCACAATTAAAAGAAGCTATAATAACAAATCAAATTTAAGAAGTTAAATAAAAACATTAATTCAGAGTAAAGGTGGTAACATTTTGCTGAAACTAAGTAGCCAAGGTTGCATTTAATTACAATTTATATATGTAGTTATAAAAGCATAATAATGATGCTTTATGCATTTTATGTTTCAATTGTTGACCTAAATATTTGATTTTGAGCATGATGGACAGTCCTTTGATTCACAATCATTATCATTACTGTAATTTTTCCTCCCATCAGTTTTCTCATTTGAAACCACCAGTTGATTATTTTAATTAGTCTAACTTATTTAAAAATGTTTTTTTCCAAAATATAATATTGATCATTATTTTTTTCAAAAGCTCCTAACAGAAGTTCTTCACAGAGTATATTTGCAAGCTGGTATGTCATATAAATACACACAACACACACACAAACACATCTGCCAATAACCTGAATAAAGTGACTGCTTTGCCTAGTTTCTTTTGAGTCCAACCTATGATACCAAGAGACCTGTAATGACTCAATTTTCTCTCCACTTTCCTCTATTTGAACTATTATAAAGCTTCATTTATACTGGTGCCATGATTCATTTGGCCTTCACTTTGCATGAGTGCATCATTTATGCAGTCAGTCAGTCAGCCTGGTTCTTTTCTCATTAGCCTGTGACAATTAAAGTAGCATGGTTACTTTTATGATGGAAAGTCAAAATTAATTTATCATAACTAAACCAAACCTAAAGCAGTTTTAGCTTTATAATTGGTAAGATAACTCGATATAATTTTTACCAAACAGAAATCAAGGTGGTTTTTGTATTTTGATGCCAGGAAAGCCTATCTAAAGGCTACCAACACTTTAAAAGTTAAATATTGCCACATTAACAATCACATGGTACAAACGCAAGTTTAAACACAAAGCACTGACACTAAAAGTAGGTGGTTATAGTTGGGGGAGACTATAGCTCAAGTGGTAAAGCACATGCCTAGCATACACAAGGTCCTGGGTTCACTCCTCCTCTAAAAATAAATAAATAAATGGACCCAATTACGTACCCCCAACACACACACAAAAAAAGGTAGGTGGCTATAAAATGAACATTCCAAATAAGCTTCTATTTTATTATGTAAATTTAGATCATTGTTTAAATGTAAGCACGTTACTATGGATGGACCATCAATAGTATCTCCAGAGACTTCTCCAGTTTAAGGAAAAACTGACATTGTATACATAGATAATAGAAATCTTTAAAGAATTAGAGCAGCAGAAAAGTGGAGTGAGGAGGGCATCCTGCTTGTTGGGCCCAAGCAGGACGAGAGGGCCACCCCTGAAGACAGTCGGATTAGCTCAGTGTCAGAGTCAAAGCAGGCTGGGCTCAGTGCAGGGTGGCCCAGGTGGGCTGAGGTTTGGGGGTGGGAGGAATAGCCTGGTGTGGGGTTTCAGAGTCTATGTGGGGTAAAAGGAGTGTTCTTACAAAGGGATCGCCAAATGTGAGGTGTTGGAGTCCAGGCAGGGCGAAGAGGATATTTCAGAGCTCAGGCGGGATGAGAGGGGTCTCTGTGTAGGAAGGTGGTCCAGCACAGGTTGTTGTAGCCATAGCAGGTGTGCTACCTAGTAAGATAAAATGAGGGGAACACAGCGTCACTTCTGTGGTATTCCTGTCAGACATACATATAACTTAATTGTGACATACGTCAAATACAAATTGAGGGACATTCTGCAAAATGACTGGACCATAGTCTAAAACTGTCAAGGATATTAAAGTCAAAGGAAGTCAGAGGAACTCTTCCAGACTGAAGGAGATTAAGGAGATGTGAGGAATAATTCGTTCTGAACTGGAATCCTTTTGTTATAAGGTACATTACTGAGCCATCGGGAAACTTGACCGGAGTCTGAGACCCCAATGTACCAATGTTAATTTCCCAATTTTGCTCTTTGGATTGGAGTTGCAGGGGAATGTCTCTGAGGCAGTATGCACTATCACTATGATATTCTGGGTGATGGAGGAGTCAGATTGGAAACTTCCTTTCAAATGGTTCAGGGAAGAAAAGGTCTTTGTACGTTACTTGCAACTTTTCTGAAAATGTGAGATCATTTCAAACTTTAAAATTTAATGAGATTTAATGTTAAATTAAAAAGAGGGTAAAAATTCAGGTATAAAGTCTGACCAGCTATGAAGGAATATTTTGCAAAATGGTAAGAGTTACAATATTGGGCACTTATTACATGTCAGATGTTGGATTAGGTAGTTTATATATTTTATTTCATTTAAATTTCACACCAATCTCACCAAGTGGGTATTATTAGTTTCATTTTACAGATGATGAATCTGAGGCTCAGAGAGGCTGAGTGACTTGCCCAGGCTCTTAACTAACCAATTGTACTGCTCAAAAAAAAAAATTAGAAAAAATTTCCCAAAAGATTGGAGAATATTAATAGCAGTAGTCTCTGGGCAGTGGGACTATGAATACCTTTTAGTTTTCCCTTTCACAGTTTTCACTATTTTCCAAAATATCTACAATGGCATGTTGCTTTTGTAACTAGGATAAAAGATTGTCATTTACAAAATAAATCATTTGTTGTGGAGGGATGGTATAAAAATATGTTGATTATTCAAAATCATATTGAACAACCCAAACTATTAATAGTGATATTATCTCTTAGCAATGATATTATTGGTGACTTTCCTTTTTATTTTTTTGCTTCTCTGTAATTTACTGTTTCTATAATTAATTCTCTCATTCATTCAACAAATACTGAACATCTGCTATAATTTAGTTTTAAAAGGAGAAAATTTTTTTTTAAATGTACTAAGTCCAAAGTTGTAAATTTTATTCAAAAGAACAGGAAGGAATAATACATATGCTTAGAAAAAGACTGGGCAACAAGATGTTACTAGCAGTTATGTTTCAGTGGTGAGTTAGTGAGTTATATATTTTTAATACTTTTCTATGTTTTCCCAGTTTCCAACAATAGGTATTACTTATTCTGTTCTTGGCTGTGTCTCATGAATAGACACACAGTGCTTAGAAGAGTAGGTGGCACACAATAGGAGTTCAAGAAGAATTTGTTGAATGAATGAATGCTTTTGAGTGCAAATACCCCCAAAATATAGTTTTTAAAACCAGCATTGACCATATCTGTTCATTAGGGTAGTTGGCAAATTCTGCATTCAATCTGTGCTCTCCCACACTGGAGAGGACACTAGCAGGGAGCACTAGCTGCCATTTAATGGGTGGTAGTGATGGGGAGAGCCATGTTGCAGGAGGACAGAGAGAGCAGAAAGAGGGGAGACATTCTTCAAAAGAATGTCACAATGTTGTTGTATTATATTTATTAAGATGTCTAGTCAACCTATTTTTAGGAGAACTGGTGACACATCACTATACCAGCATCTCTTGAGGACAGACCATGTGTTGTGATAGCTGGGTTCCTTTGTAGTGATATCTGAGGTTCACAGAGGAATGGAGGGGCAGGATGAGGTTGGAATGACTCTGTCATAAGCTCCTATTTTGCCTGTAATTATGAAGCTCATTTCTCTGGTTTTATAAAGTAACGTGGATCAAAACCCTAAGAGAGACCAGATATTAGGCCAATGTGACAGAGAAGTCCCTTGGCTAGTCCATGAATCAAGCAGACTGCCCAGCATCCATATCTGCACTTGGCTATCCATTTCATTTAGGGGGGAGATTATATGCTCTGTGATTTTCCCAAATTTGAAGATTCTCAAAAACTACATGAAGTAGTCCTTACGTGTATCTAGGGATTACTGGAAGAAACAAACCTTTCTTGTCATTCTTGAATCCTCTCTCTTACAGCAAGACATTGGCAAATTCTGTTGGTTCTACCTTCCAACTATATCCAGAGTCTGACCATTACCCACTCTCTTTCCTTACTTGGAGATTTTCGAAAGAGCCTCTCAACTACTCCCTGCTTCAACCTCTGGTCCTCTGGTATATCTTCCACACAGCAGTCACAGGATCCTTTTAAAACCTAATTCAGATCATATCTTCACACAAAAACTTACAATGGCCATAGCCCTAATAATGAGGTGCTAGTTTGTGTTCCACGCTCTTATCTCTCTGATGGAATTTTCTACTACTTTCCCCTTGCTCGCCCTACTCTAGCCATCTTGACTTCCTTGATGTTCCTCAAACACGCCAGGCACACTGTGCCCCTGCTGTATCCTGTGCAGGAAGCTGCCCCCACCACCATTGAAATGGCCTCTCTCTCCATTAGGATTTCTCCTCAAATGTCAAGACCTTTCCTGACCACCTGTGTCAAGTAGAAACCACCTACCCAGACACTGTCTCCTTTACCTTGCTTTTTTCTGTCACAGCAATTGTCATCATTGGGACAGTTCTGCCCGAGTGTGTCTGATTTTCCTACACACACAGTATGATTACATGTCCTCATCTTCTGAAGTTGGGTGCAGCCATGTGACTTGCTTTGTCCAGTGACATGTGAGTAGAAGTGCCACATGTCACTTTCAGGTGTAAGCCAGTGCATAGTTCACCACTCTGTCTTCTCCCTCTCCCACAGAGGTTGACCATGCTCCAGATGGTGGTTCTCCAGGCAGCCTGGGTCCCAGAGAGAAGCTGCACAGAGTAGAGCCCCTAGCTGACCTGCAAGGAACACACAGTGTAAGAGAGAAACTTTTGAGTGACTGAGATACTGGGTTGTTTATTACCACAAAATAACTAGCCTCTCCTGACTGACACACTCTGACATATTACACATTTACTTGTCTGCTGTCTCCCTCCAGTCCCCTATAGAATGCAGTTTTTATGATGGCTGGGCTCTGCTCACTGTTATATCTCCAATGCCTGGAACAGTGCCTGGCACATGGTAGCTATTCAGTAAATATCTCTTGGCTGATTGAATGAATGTAAGTTGATCACACCAACTGGAACAGGAAGATTTAACAATGGCAGGTGTTACTATTTCTGGACACATCTGAAAAAGCATTCATTCTACCTGATCTGAATGTGAACAAAATGGTTCCTGATTCAAGACTGAAGGTGTGGCTGCTGATCTCACCAGACACAATTCGAAAGCACAAATCGCCTATGGGTACGTAACGTAGCTAGTCATGAAAGCACATAAAGTAGTTAAAGTTACAACACAAATGGAGATCTGGCATACTGCTGAGGGGACTCAGTGACAGCCATAAATAAGAAGCATTAGCCATGTTTGTGTCGATGCTGAGTGCTGATGTGGTTTCCTCTCCCTGTGTGGACATTAGCATTTGTAATGAACTGAGCTTCAGAGGCCTGGGATTTTATCTGCCGTTATCACAAATTGGTGTGTGAGCTCCTCTCAGGACTTTTGCAAAAGCTGTGTGTGCTTTTGTGAGCTGCTTTCTTTTCACGTGCTTCCTCCTGGTATGCCTGAATTTGGAAGGGGATAATGCATTTCCTGTATCATGTGGCACCATACAAGGAAACTCATTGTATCCCCTTCGAGGAAGAGGACATCTGTAAGTAGTTTTTAAGAGTGTACTGAAGGATCTTGTTAGGGTGACTTATTCTCCCAGTTCCATTTGGGTGATGAAGTGGATCACGTGACCCATGTGCATAATGAACTGCTTCAGTTGCTGCCAGTGGGAAGCTCAACCTATAAAATGCGAAATCTCATGGACTCATTGAGGGCAGAGCAAGCTGATCACATAAGAGAGAAGTCTGCCTCATTCTGAGTTGTCATTTCTTACTGCCGTATACAATGCGCCAGTGTTACTAGGCTTTTGCTTTTACTTTCTCCCAGAGTAACTGCCTTTCCAGCTTAGTCCTAATTCAAGCTGGAAAGGCAGTTGTTTCTGCATACGATTCCCCAAAGAGCAAACATTATTAAGATGTGCAAGTAATCATCCATTAAGCACACTTGCAAGGAGTCTTTATGTTTTGTCATTAAAAAAGGAAACACATATTTACATCAGAGAGCAGGGCTGCTGGGGTTTTTGTTTTTAATTTTTGGGGGGGTTTACCTCTTCCCTGTCTCTTTTCCTCTCACCCTTTTCTATATTTCTTTTTTCTCTGTTCCGTTAGCTTATTCTTTCTCTTTATATTCATTGATAATTCCCTAATTCACAATCATAAGGGATGGTCTTTTTCTCCCGTTTTCCATGGATGGTACAGAACAGTGGTGTCCAATCCAAAAAACACAAGTGACCAACCTATTCCAGGAGTGGTCCAATTTGCTGTTCATTCTAGATGCTTCTAAATTCACTAAAGACGAGTGAATGGAGAAATAAAAAGCAACAATGCAAATTCTAGCCCTAGATATGATCACAGGGGAAATGATGAAAAGGGCTATAAGTCAACTCTAGTTACTTCTACCACGGAGCATCCACATGTGCTCAGCACCATGCCAGGCACAGCAGGGAGCTGAAGAGAGAACAAGTAGGCCCTGACTTGAAAAAAGTCAGTGAATAAATGTCACTATGTGATGACATCTCCAAATACCACGACAGCAGCACAGATAACAGGGCTTTAGGTGGCCCCAGAGGGGAGATCTCATTGTAAAGTTAAAGTGTCAGGCAAGGCTTTGGGCTGAAGGCAGGAACTGAGCTAGACTTTGAAGGACAGGCAGATTTTAGATATTGTCAAAAGAGCAAAATACTCTATTAAAGAGGTCAAGAGTGCCTGCTATCTTGATCAAATTCAGCTGTCTGAGGCACCTCACTTCTAGCCCCAGTTTCCTAACTAACCACATGTCAGCTGCACAGGTTATCTAAAGAACATTAAAAATACATATAGTCATCAGATGTTAGTATAAGGCAGTTAACCACAACATAAAGCACTGAGATGTCACATCTGTAAGCTTTAAATTGATTATGAAGACAGCAGAATTGTTTTCCTTGTCTACCAATGAGTGTCATGGATTAAAAGTGCTGCTGACTTCAAGGAAATTCTATTTAAGAAAATATAATCTGGGAAATGAGAGCTTAATCTTCTAGTAGCAAAACAGCTTATGAAACTTCTTTTGGAGACTTTTTCATGTGTCCAATTTGGCTTAAGTGAGTTTAGTGAATTTTCCTTTGTAGACAGAAAGCTGTCATTGGGGCACTACAGAAAGCCCCCTGGCACCTCAGCCACCTCCTTCTGACTCTGATGCTGGTGAGGGGCTCCTGGTGAAAATCCCCGGCTGTTTTCTGCAGAGGAATGGCAAGACTTGGCAGCAACCATTGCGTTCACACAGAGATGGGAGTGACTTGTTCTCAGGGTCAGCTGGGGTAGGCGTGAGAAGCAGCTCAAGGCCAAGGGTCTGACTTCTCAAGTCTTCCAGAAAAGTGTAGCACTCTTTAATTTATTCCTAATTGGAATGGTTTGCTGTGGTTTTCCTTTTAGAAAAGGATAGATGTGCCCTTTTAACCATTTCCTCTCAAAAGATCTTTATTCAATTTGATTTAGTTGTTTTAACATCAAAATAGCTACCATGTAAAAATTATTACTAAAAATGTCTTGTATTCATGTTTCACACACTTGATAATATAGTTTCTGGAGTCTTGAGCCTGGGACTATTAGTCCCTTTGGTTGTGAGGGGTTGGAAGGAAAAATTAAATAGTTTATGAAAAATAGAAACCCTTTTGGACCATCTCTCTTATTCTAACACCATGAATACTCAAATGCAGCTGTACACGTGTGCATCTGTGCACACACACATTCTCACATATCACCTATTTTACTGAAAAATATTATGATAAAAAACTTTATTATTTTAAAGTCCTGGTTGTAGTCCTTCAAGGGTGGGTGCCTGAGAGGCATATGTTTGCAGGTGGCCAAAGGTACAGCTACATGGCCTTGCCTGATACCTAAAATGAGATCGAGTTGATGATTCTACCAGAAGAGATTTTTTTCCCTCAGTATTTTCATTCCCAAACTCCACTACCTCCCACTTCCTGCAGAGACAGAAGTCATCGTAGATACTACTCAAAAGTAGTAACTCCTGACTCTCCCTACAAAATCAGCATGCAAGAGGCAGCTGGCCCCAGAAGCCAAGGACTCTCGGCTACAGCAGTAGAATGTTAAAGCCACATAACAGTAAGGAATCTGGATTTCCAATATTTTAAATTATCTGTTGTGTCGGCCTCAGCTTTAGTGAAATCCAGAGAAGTGAATTAAAGTGTTTGCTTCTAGAGTCTTTATAAAAATCAGGAATTTCTGTTGTTATACCTTAAAAGATGATGAAAAGTAGGTGCTGAAATTCAAAGGCCTTCTGAAAATGACTTGGAATAATTATATTTGTTAAACTGGGCAGCCCTGATATTGTATGCTATTTAAATCAACTTTCATTATTCTTTAATGATTCTTTGCGACTGTTTTTTCCAGAACTTTGCAAGCTTGACTTGTGTTCACCTTGCTGCGGAATGCTTTAAAGGGCATTTCATCTGAAAGCGGAGGAAAATGATAAATTATAGATGCCAAATCATATAGTAGTAATTTAGGTAGCACTAGGGTAAGATTGAAAGCAATAAAATAAAAATTTTCCCAATCAACCTCTACATTAGAAGCAAAAAGAAATAGCTGTCTGCATAATTAAACTGAGACATGTCAAGATGCTTGTTAATATGCTAATCTGAAGGCTTTAAAAAAACTTGAAATCATAAAGCAGAATACTGGGAATATTTATCAGTTTAAGCAAAGAAGTTCTGTATTTATGAACGAGTATGAAATGATTTTATTGCAAGTATGCTTTGGAAATACAGATATCAAGAGAGAAAAAAAAAGAAAGAAACCGAGTCTCAGTCTCTTAAGTACTTGGGGGAGTCAGGACAATGAGGTAGTTAACAGTTGGCCTGGGTCTAAATTTTTACCACGTCCTTCCAACTGGGTGACCTCATGCAAGTTCCTTAACCTCTTGAAGGCCTCTATTTCCTTGACTGTAAAGTGGGAAATTACTCATAAGGTAATTGTGAGGATTACAAATAAAGCATTTAAACTAGAATCTAACAGAGTAAACACTCAAAAAACAGGTTGTATAGTATCTTTCCTCTGCCCAGACTCCCTGGTGGCTTCTCCTCTCCCTCCGAGTGAAAGCCGACGTCCTGACCGTGTCCTATAAGGCCCCACACGACTGGCCTACGTTCTCTCTGACCTGATCTCAGACTGCTTTCCCTCCCACTTCAGCTCGCACACACTAAGCACCCTCCCATCTCAGGACTCTAGCAGTTACTGTCCCCCTGGCCTGGGAAGCTATCCCTCAGACATCCTCAAGGCTGGCTTGTCACTTCCATCAAGTCTTTACTTCAAAAGCACCTTATCAACGAGACTCTCCCTGGACCACCATCCAACATTCCAACACCTCTTCCCCACTGATATTTTATAGTCCCTTTTTCTGCCTTATTTTCCCCTATATCACTACTTCCTAATATACTGTGTGTCTTACTGATTTATCTCATTTATTTTCTACATCTCCCACCAGAATAGAAACTCCAAGAAGGCAAGGATTTTTCTTTTAGCCATTGTTGTATCCCCAGTGCCTAGAATGGTGTTTGTCACAATGGTAGCTGTCAATAAATATTTGACGTCTCAGTGAATGAATGATTTTCCTTAATTTCTAAAAAATAATAGTTATATCTTACACATATACTTCCCTCATTCCAAAGTTTAATGAAATGTAATTTGTTTGGCACATACATTTTTCTCGGTTGCCATGATGACTGTCAGCCACTGATACAGCAACAACCACTCCTTAAAGGTTAAATAACTGTCTGATGAAAGTGAAAGGACAAGGTTAGGCCACCCTGGCCATGATGCAGCTGTTTCTTCAAAGTCTTCATCAGTTCACCTGGAGGAAGAAATAATGCTGATTGCTGGACCTCCCAAGCTCCTTCTTCAGCTTCAGCCATGGATAAACCAAAGACAATGTCTGATTTTCCCTTTTCACCCTGTTCTTTTAGTAGCTACAAAGGGGGTGGGGAACCTTCTTAATATAGCACTTAATTTCCAAAACCTGGATGTGTGCAAGTATTCATATAGAGTAAGTACTGTGAGTCATCACTGTGGAATGCTCTCTCGTTCTCTCTCTGGGCTTTTAAAAGGGTACTTCTAAACATGGACTTGTTTAGGGGGGCAAGATGGAAGATAGAAGTTCCTGAACGTCTACTGTGTTCCCACCATGGCTTTACATATTACTTCTCCTCACAACGATACTGCAGAGTTGGTATTATTATCCCAATCTCTAGCTGAGGAATGGAGGTGAAACCAGGCTCAGAGAGGATAAATGACCTGTCCAAGGCCACCTGACTAGTAAGTGGCAGAGCAAGACGTAGAGTGTTTATCAGGAACATGACAATCACTTTCATTTTCTATTTTCTCTTTGTCCCTATAAGCAGTTTCCTAAGCATTAGACCGATTTGTGTGTCTTAAGCCAACAACTTTTTTTAAAACAACTTTATTGTGGTATAATTTCTGTACAGTAAACTACACATATTTCAAATGCACAGTTTGATAAATTTTGATAGACGTGTACATCAATGAAACCACCACCACAATCAAGATACCTAAGATTTTCATCACTTTCCAAGAGGTGCAAATTTCAAACTCCTCATTTATCCCTTCCCACCTCCTTTACCCCCAGGTAACCATAAGTCTGTTCTCTATGTCTATGAGTCTGTTTATGTTTTGTAAATAAGTTCATTTGTGTCTTTTTTTTTTTTAGATTCCACATATAAGTGATATCATGTGGTATTTTTCTTTCTCTTTCTGGATTACTTCTTTTAAAATGACAGTCTCCAGGTCCATCCATGTTGCTGTGAATGACACTATTTTATTATTTTTTATGGCTGAGTAGTATTCCATTGTATAAATATACCACAGCTTCTTTATCTAGTCATCTCTCAACGGACATTTAGGTTGTTTTCATGTCTTGTTGAGCCAACAGCTTCTGAATTAGAATTACTGCTCATGATGGATTTCTGCAACAGCTTCGGGCTGGTGGCTTAAAGCTATTGGGATCTCAGCAGCTTCTCCTCTCATCAGTGAGGAGAGGACCTGCAAACCAGGGGCGGACTGACGTCAGAGGAGAGCAGCATCTGTGCCCCGCCTATACTCCCCATTAGTAACCAGATGTGATCTCTCCCTTCCCTAACAGCCAGAGCTTCTCATTTTACTTCTTTGATGGCACTTCTACTGCTCTGTTTTGTTTGATAAAAATGTATGTATTCATCTTATTCTAAAGCCCTTGGAGGCACAACTGTCCTTTTTACCTGATTCCAGGTAGGATTCCACTGACAAAGTGTAACAGCCCCTGTATCTAACCACCAGACAGCATTGGTGGGGAAGAGATTACCCAATCCAAATTCCTAATGTTATTAATGGAACATTAAAGCCTAGGAGAGATACACAACCTGTCCAAGGTCACAGAATTGAGACCAGAACCTTAATTTTCTTATTCGTAGTTCCTTAGTTTTTCATTATACCATGTGACAGCTCTTGTCTTTGAGCAGAGGTGTGATGTGTACTGAATATGCTTTAAGAAAAAAGCCGTCTGGTAAAAGTTGTGTAGGTTACACAGGGGCCTGCAAAGACTGCAGCTGGGGAAATATAGCAATAGTTCAGGAAACAAAGAGCAATCACTTTAACTAGGTTGGTGGCAGAAAAAATGGGAAAACAGGGGCCAAATACAAGGAATATCGTTAATAATGGACTTTCTAGAAATCATAACTGATTTGAGGGGATGAGGTGATGGGATTACAAAAGGAAGGCCAAAGCTGAAGCAAGAGCAAGTGTGGTGTAGTGGTTAAGACGGGTCTGGTTTCAAATCCCAGATTCCAAGTGTTTGTTGTATGACTTCCTCCCTTCATTCAATGAATATTTACTGAACACCAGTGTAGGTCAGGCATTGTTCTAGGCACTTGGGCTAATCAGAGAATAAAACTGATAAAGATTCTGGAGTTTATATTCTAGCTATGTCTTAATCTTGCTAAACCTCAGTTTCCTTGTGCATAAAATGGATAGAACACCATCCATTCATACTGTTGTTGTAAGGATTAAGTACTCAACAAATATTAGGGATTATTTTGTTTAAGTTTTGAGTCTAGGTAACTATGATAAAAGTGATAGTAACAGAAAACTGTGAAGTTGGAAGGGTAAGACAGTCTTGAGGTGAGATTCAGTGTAGGCATATTAAGGGAAGTCCTTTAATATCCTACATTTCTAGTAACATATGTGACCCAGGATTGTCACAGAGTTTGATCTGGGATTTGGGGAATGATAGTCTGGATTTGCCTATGTGTCCTTTAAATAAAGAGGCTGAGCTTGAGTTTGAACTCTGCTGGGTAGGGGTGAGAGGTCTCTGTGAAAGGACACTGCTAGATCTGGGGCCTGTCTTTTTTTTTTTTTTAACATTTTTTATTGATTTATAATCATTTTACAATGTTGTGTCAAATTCCAGTGTTCAGCACAATTTTTCAGTCATTCATGGACATATATACACTCATTGTCACATTTTTGGGGCCTGTCTTGATAAGCAACAACTCTGGGAGAATTGGAAATAAGGTGGCGCATGGTTGGTCAGCAGGCAAAAATGAATACACAACCATTCTCTATAGAAATGAACTATAAAACTCTACTGCTGGAACTTGACTATACCACAAGAAAACTTCAAAGGGCAAAAGAAAGTGCTGTTTAAGACGTGAGGTTGAGAAAAGATCGCTGAAGAAAAAACCAACACTCTGTTCGATGGCAGTACCTAGGTTGTAAGGAGAGAGATTTTAGGGGTGCCCACCAACTCTGTATAGACACCAATGGGAAAGCAACCTGAACAGCCAACAGGGTCTAAAAACACCCAGATCACCAAGAGCTATGTGTCTAGGCACCCGCCGTTCTCAGAGTGCAGTCCCTGCACTAGCAGCATCGGCATCTCCTGGGACTTGTTAGAGATGCACATTCTTGGGTCTCATCCACCCGCCCCCCAGAATCTCTGGGGGTACAGCCCAACAATCTGTGTTTTCACAAGCACCCAGATGATTCTCTGATATATAAGGAGATTTGAGAACTACTGAGACATACTGTTGAACTAAGAAATATCTTTCTAGCTACAGGCTTCTAGCTAGAGACTTCCAGCCTCCATTGCCCTCCTTCCAATATGTATCTCCATTGATTCCCTCTGTGTTTACATATCTTCAGTTTTTTTTTTTTTAAACAAGATTGTGACGCAGAGAAGTGATAAATAGGAAGTTCCCTTGGGTGCTTGAGTCAGTGCAGGCTCATTTCACTAAGAATCTAACAAGAAAGCTGCACACAAATATTTATCCCTATCAAATTTTTCCACATATTTTCATGTTCAGTAGTAAGTTAACTTTCATTTTTCAGTCTTCTCTGCAGGACTATGAACAGAATATAACTGGGCTTTAAACCAATGTGAATTAAAGGAATTAGGGATAATAAAAATAGCAGCTATAATTGAATACTTACCATGTTGTAGGCACTGTGCTATATTTTACATGATTTACTTAATCCTCTAACAACCCTACACTAAACTATCAGCCCAGATGAGTACATCAAGGCTCAAACAGGTTAAGTGTCCAAGATCAAATACCATGAAATAGCATATCTGTAGTTTGAGCCCAAGGAATTTGACTCCAGCACCAAAGTTATGCTCATTCTGCCACTGGTCTGCAACATTAGAATCACAGAATCACTAGAGAGCATTCCAAAACTATTTGTGCCTGGGTCCCACCCCAGAGAGTCTGATTTAAATGGGTCTGGGTTGGGGCCCAGGCAGGGATGCTTTTTAAAAGCATCCAGGTGATTCTACCACAGCCAGATTGAAAACCCTAATATATAACAGTCTCCATGCTTAAGTGTATCTACACCCAAGGTCAGCTGCTAGGAAGTGGTGGGGCTGTGTGCTGAATTCAGTCTGTATGGGTTCAGAGTTGGTTCAATCATTACCATCACCTTGACCACTATTCTACCACTCACACTCACACGACCTTACATTTAAAGAAGCTTTACAACTTTCACAGCATAGTTGAAGACAGAAGAATAAAGGTTCTCCAGTTAGCATATCTTATAAAGGACGTTGCCTTTTCCAAGAAATATTTTCCTGGTTTCTTAAATAATCTAAAGCTGTCTTCTCCTTCTCCTCCTCCTCCCCTCCCCCCTTCCCTTTGCTTCTCCTCCTTCCTCTTCTTCTTTTTCTTTTTTAAACCTTTTTTAAAGGTTTGGCCTCTAGAAAATATTTCAAGTATAATGGTAAAATATCTAGTTTTCTTATGAGCTTATAAAATGAAGTGGTTCTTCAGAGTAAGCATAAAATCTTTTCATCTACAATTTTAATTGAGACCAATTCAGTGCCCTGGGAATTAGTTCCAATGCTTGGCTGAGGTTTTTGGCACTGAGAACTGGGCCCTGGCCTCAAGCCTGCACTGGGTCACCTTACAGCTGCACCTCAGGGCTACTCGCCAAGAAGCTGGTCTCGTGGCAGGACTGCCCTATGGCTGAACACCAGAACACTGAGCCTTGACACCCACACTGGCTGCAAGCAGTTCATATGACTGCAACTCTGTTTAGCAAACAACTTACATGAGTCACCTGGTGAAGCATGGTAGTGTCGCCTGACATTTCTGGGAGAAAAGAGAACTAATTTTCATTGGTTTGTCTAGGAGCAGAAGGTGTTTCTCAAAGTTTAATTTATAGCCTAAAACTTGTGGATTGATATAACCATCATATGAAAGGAAAAACATCTGTCACTTCCATTTGTAGCCATGTTTGTAGCAGTTCTTTCAAAAAAGAAGTCTAGAGCCCAGCTATCCTGGTTTGGGGGCTGGATGGTTAGGCCATTCAAGATGGCTATTCTCTTGCTCTCTGTACATCCCCTGCTCGACCAGGCCCCGCTTCACTCACATGACTATCCAATCCTCTTAATTATAGGGCTTAATTAGCCCTTGGTAATCAATGAGCCCACCTGACATCTATTCCCCTAATAAATTGTAGCCTCCTCTCCTGAGTAGCAGACTGCAGCCACATCCAGTTCATCATCTGCAGAACACGGTGGGGTGTTGCTCCAGGACCCTTTGTGTAAGATCTCTTGTCCAATAAGCCGTAGGTGTCTCTGTTGCTGTCCCCTGGCTCTTTCTTTGGTCTCGAGGCTGGGCAACTACACGGCTTGCAGGCCTGTGGGATGCAGCCCAGCAGAGGCAAAGAGATCAGTGTCTGAAATCCGGTCTTCGCACTAACCAGGTGGGTTTGTGGGATAACTTAAATCTCAATTTGCCTCAGTTTCCTCACATGTAAAATAAAGCTTGGGCTCATTAAATGGATTCTAAATCTCACTCCTAAAACTGTATTACATGTATGAACATATATTTAAAGCTTTTCTAACTTGGTGTAACCAATTGAAACTTATTCTCTTACTAGAGAAAATGCGAATTTCTAAAAATCAGAGGTTGATGTTAAAGATGGAACTTAAGAACAAGGAATTGCATAGTTTTAGCTGTAAGAAGCTAGACAGATAACATACTCCAACTTCATTTTATTTTCTCCCTCATTGTTTTCTTTCTTTCTTTTTTTCCTTTTCTTTGTTAGTATTTTCTGAGTTCTGCTAGGCACCAGACACTGAACTAAGTGCTGGAGACCAAGTCCTCAGCCTTAGAGAACTTCCAGCACAGTGGACACAGACAAGTGAACAAGTGATTAAAACACAATGAGTGAGCATCACAACAGAGGTGAGCACAGGGTGAAATGGAAGACCAAGGCCAGTCTGAGGCCAGTAGCGGTGGGAGTCAGGGAAGGGTTCCTGGAGAAATGATATCTAGGAGGCCAGGAGAGGAGGCCACATTTCTAGACAGAAAAGCAGCATGTGCCTTTGAGTATCACAGAGGCAACTCCGGAACAGTGGGGAAAATTGCCCAAGGGCATGCAAGTGGCCTGTGGCAGAGCTGGTGGTGGAACTGGGGCGCAAGGCCCTAATTCCTGTTACAGGCTTGGTTGAATGTCAATGACAGGAAGTAACAGTTTTTGTTTTGGGCACAGGTGAAACATCACAGTGCCTGCCTTTGCTGCCACCACCTTAATTGAGACTCAGGCTCGTCCCTAGGCTCTGTAAGTTTAGAATCTCCCCTCTCGAGTGTCTTCAGCAGTAACTCATCAACAAGAACAACCACATAACAAGCCCGTCACCTGAGAAGTACCACCACCAGTCTACTCAAGGAATGAGGAGTTTTCAGCTGCTGAGGGCTATGGATGGATAAAGATCCTGGCTCTGACTGGTTTAGGAGACCGTCCAAGTCATCGACAGCTCCATTACAGGACAGTTATAAGTCATCACGTTTCTTTTCAAATATTTGAAGGAGGGATTAGATCAATTCTGTTTGGTTGAAGGGGAAAGATAAGAACCAAATGAGTGTATAGGTACAGATAAGTTTATCTTTACTAAATAACAAGAACTTGAGGCTGGCTGCGTTACTAAGTAATGAGTATCATTACAGCAAAATATTTAAAACCAGGGCAGAATGACTATTTCACTGGCATGTTACAAAGGGGATTCATGCTTCTAAGATATGACTTACAGATGCCTAGTCAAATCCTACTTTTATTTCATTTTCTTGCCTAATTGTTGTGGTTAAAACTTCCAATACTATGTTGAATAAAAGTGGTGAGAGGTGGGGGGTGGGGAAAAGAGCTCAGAGCTTCTTTGATGCTATATTTTCACACTTGGCCAAGGCCAACTGAGGTATAACTGTTCTAGTTTCTTATTGATTCTTCAAAGTATTTACTCTCAATTCTAGTTAATTAGCATTTGCAAATACATTATTTTTACATTTCTAAACGAAGATACATTTACTGTATTTTGTGATGTTTAAAAAGGTAATTTAGTGTTGGGTTTTTTCCCCCACATAAAGCATTAGTATATTTACCTTTAGGTAGTGGAACTGCTATACTTATGAGAAAATGGGTAGTTTGGTGCTGCACATGTGCACACACAGCCACATATGTAGTCTGGTGCGTGTGTACTCTCATTTTAGGTTGGCTCCGTCTGTGTACTTACATGCTGTTGGTGCTAGGACCCATCCTCTTAAACACACCCGGAAGAAATTCTACAAATTCTTCCTTTCGTTTCTTTCACTTTTGTTTTTTATTGTGGAAACTGCTGCTGTTCCGTGAGTCTAAAGATGTGGAGGGAGAGAAGGGCTAGTGCAGTCAGTGAAAACTGGAGGTATTACTGGCAGTTCTGACAGGTACAATTTAGATTTTGTTAACCCCCAATTATTTTCAGAGAGCAATGGTAAAAGATGATTTATATTGTTTTTTAAAGCAGACCTCTCTGTTGCCAACATAGTAAAATAAAACACATAATTTGTTTCTACCTGCTTTCTATGCTTGGTGCATGTAATGTGTTATAAATCAGATATATTAAATAATATTTTGTTATTACCTGGACTCGAAAATATATATGTTTCAAAACCACATAATAGCTTTTTCAAAAAGAGAAAAAGAATGCAAACCTATGTTTTAAGTGTCCCAAATCAAACAATATTAAAAGGACCAGTCAAAATGAGCTGGCTCTTCCCTAGGAGCCATGGAACATATATTACTTTTATCATACATATTAGACAAAGGAACTTGTCCTGCACTAGCCCTCATAATCTACCTTGGAGAGGAGCTTATGCTCAACTACACACTAGAAAAAAAATTGTTCCATAGCTGCTGGTTGTAACAGCTCATTGTGCACTGACAGGGATGCTGGGAGTGGCTCAAACAGTCCCGGAGCACTCTGCGAAGTTTCGGGAAAGTACCTATGAGAGAGCTGTTTACTGTGCACAGGATGAATAAATCATTTCTCTCAAGGTAATCCTGTGGAGGGCTTCCCCTTACAGAGTCATACTCATCAGGCCTCTGCATGCAAATGTAAAATTAAGAGCTTTATATTGTATTGACAGGGTAGGACACAGAAAAGAGCACCACCGAAAAAGACAAGCGGAACTTGGCAGGGGCAAAGGCAAGCAGCTCTATATTGGCTGATAGACTTTTTTTTCCCCTTCCAGTTGTTTTTCATGAGATAAAAATGTTTTCACTTTTTTTTTTTTTAAACTTTTACTATAAAGAATGGTAGGGGGAGCATATAGCTCAGTGGTAGAATGCGTGCTTAGCATGACAAGATCCTGGGTTCAATCCCTAGTACCTCTATTAAAAAAAAATAAACCAAATTACCTCCCCCTAAAAAATAATTAATTAAAAAAAAGAATGGTAAAAGCAAGGGGACACCAGGCAAAATCCCCTACAATCACTGCAGGGAGAGAGCCACAACCCAGGCGGGGCACTGGGCAGAGGAGGGCAGGGGGCCATTTTGAAAGGAAGAAAAGGACAACTGGGAGCAGAGGATGGGACAGAGTCAGCAAAGCCAGGGAGCGGACGACCCAGAAGATTCTACAGCTGCTCACTGCAGCTGCTCATAGTCTCCTGTGCTCCAAAGTAGAGGCAAGTGTGTTTAGAAATGAAAGGCAAGAGGCAATGGGGAAAAAAAGTACCTTTCATTTCTAACCAACTGGAATATAATCTTCACAAAGCTCATCCTGTTCTCATGAGGTGGTTATTTTTAGGATTCAAATATAGGCAAAATACTAACCAGCAAACCCTATCTGCTGCTTAGCAGGAAGCACAATTGGGTACACCCAGATTACTGAGAGCACACTGCAATTGCTAAGGACAAACTTGTAGTTGGAGCCTTGAACATTAGAAATGGTAGCAATTTAGTAATATGATAGTTTATGGCCTTGCCCAACTGTTCCTGAACTCAAAATGCTTTGTCACATGTAACCTTAATTTTTATACACTTTTAAACATGACTTTAAGCCACTGTTTCCTGTTTTAAACTCAATACAAATAAGTAAGGGTAGTTGAACCCTCTACTCTGAGAGGATTTCCAAGAACACTGGACCCTCTTGAGCTCTGTACTATCCAAAGGAGAGGCTCTGGTTGACTTGAAATCCTATTCTGAGGAAATAAGTACATGGTTGGGGAGGGTGGGTGGGCAGGCGAGCTCCACCCATCCCCATATTTTCTTCAGGATCCACAGGCATTATAAATGGTAGAGTTTCCACCTCCTTGATAGCAGAGAGCATTTATGATCAGAAAAAGATGTTCTTCAAAAACGGCGACTGAGAGAAGTCACAACAGAGGAGGAAGAGAGTGAACAGTAACTGCATAGTTACTGGGCTGTCTTACGGATTTAAAAATATAGCAGGCTTATAAAATTTAGTAATTTGTCTAATGTCATCCAGGAGAGTCAGAAGTCAAAGGTCTGTGAGACCAAAATTTCTTTCTACTACTACAAAGCAGCATGGGGGGGGGGTCTTAGAATTCTATAGAGCTCTGAAGGCCCTCTGAAGGTTTATTAAATGCAGACAGAGAACGTGCATTTTACCGATTCAAAAAAGTGGGAGCTATTTCTCACACTAGATGCCTTCACGAGGCAGCAGCACTCTCCTCCCAACTCTAGCCGGGCACTTAGAACCATGTGAGCTTGCTCCAAGGCCTCCAGCCAGGCCTGAATCTATGGAGACCTAGGACTAACAGGTGCATGATCTCCCAGCTCAATTAGGCACGACACAACCCTGGAGGGACAGTGGTCTACAGAGTATGATGCGGTCTGAGCAGCCTTAAGGGTAATTATCAGGCCACTAAATGCAAAGCACTTAGTTATGTTGAGATGTGTTCTTCAAAAGTTTAGAGAATTGAGATAATTCCAATGAGCAATTCAACTAACAGAGTTACGATGCTAACCTCCAGCCTGAAGCTATACGTTAGTCATCTGGCCCCACTCTGTCTCATCCTAAGGTATATTCCCATGACTCCCCCAAATCTGTCTGTTCCAGAGACAAGGTATCTTCAGTGTTCCCACAGGCTTCCCTCACCCTGGCTGTCAAGCCCCGACTGCTCCTGAATCCTCTGTCTAACCTGCCTTCACTTCTCCCTACCCAGTGAGCCCTACCCCATGCTTCAAGGCCTATCTCAGCACCCAACTTTCCTCTATTTAGTTTGCTTTGATAACTCCAATCAGCAGTGGCCTTTAAAATCCTGAAGTCATAACAGTATCTCCTCTTCACTTTCGCATTTGATTATCTTCAACTTAGAACTTGACTGTGAGAGTTCTGTAAACTCTCATTATCTCATCTTTGTAAATCCCCTCAGTCACCAAACCGTAGGCACGCATCTTGGAGGCAGAGGCTCTGTTGACATACTAAAATGATGGCAAAGAAAACACCAGAGCAGTGTTTCCTCACCTCAGATCTGTTTTTTTGTTTGTTTGTTTTTTTGTTTTTGGCATAGGGTTTAAACCAGATGCCAACTGAGGAACGCTATCCTTTGAGACTCAACTAAATTGGCTCAAGTCCCATTTTTTTGTGCAGCGGGAGCCCTACATTCCTTCCTAACTGTTTGGGGGATACTGGAGGGGGTGAGGGTAGTTTACAGTTTCTTCTTTGAGTCACCTCTGCTCCAAGTTGTTGCTTCTGCAGATTGCCAGACTTCAGTGGCTGGAAGGAGCATGTTGCTATCCCTAAGACCAACATCTCCAGATGTGGAACTCAGCTCCTTTTCTTGCTTCAGTAAAATGGGCTGATGCAGGAATGATGCCTACTTTGGAGAAAAATTTAGAAGTGAGGCATATGTGCCCTAGGCCTTCAAATATTAATGATTCATTGTAGATACTATTTGCCTTTGAAGATTTAGAAGAAAAGTTTGTTGTATTAATTAATTCTTCACTACATAGAGTAGAATGCTAGACATTTACTTAGAATTTTTCTTTGCCATTTTCTAAGTGACTCTGATTTATTAGTTGAGCCATAAACAAAGGAATAAATGAAACCTATTTCATTATTTTCCATGTATGACAGCCTAGTAATTGCTAATTAAACAAATACAGACTTTTGAAGTTAATCATAATTTTACCTCAAATAGATATTGCTGTGTTTTCTGTTTCTTTGGTCCAGATGGGATGCTTTTTGTTGAGAGGGGCAGTATAATGTTGTGGATGAGTACAGACTCCAGCATCAGACTGTGTGGATTCAAATCCTTTCCTGCTACTTACTAGTTATGTGACTTGACAAACGACTGAACCTCTCAGTAACAGATGGGGATAAGAATAGTACCTAACTCATGGATTAAATGAATATGTGTGAAGTGTTTTGAACAGTGTTTGACACATAGCAAACACTCTGGAGGTTAGTTATTTTCTTTTGTATTTAGTATCACATGGTTTATGCTATATATGCACTGTTATGGGCTGAATTGTATC
The DNA here is from genome assembly GCF_048564905.1 of Vicugna pacos. Taxonomy (NCBI): domain Eukaryota; kingdom Metazoa; phylum Chordata; class Mammalia; order Artiodactyla; family Camelidae; genus Vicugna; species Vicugna pacos. The sequence continues at coordinate 36,017,861 of NC_132994.1, read as the reverse complement.
CCCTCAGATTCATATGTTGAACCCCAAAGACCTCAGAATGTGACTCTATTTAGAGATAGGGCCTTTAAATTAAGTTAAAATAGGGTCATTAATCCAAAATGACTAGTGTCCTTATAAGAAGAGGAGATTAGGGCACAGACATATAGACAAAGGGATGATCATGTGAGGACAGAGAAAAAGAAGGCAGCCGTCTGCAACCCAGAGACAGAGGCCTGCCTGAGAAGAAACCAAATCTGCCAACACCTTGATCTTGGGCTTCTAGCCTCCAGAATTGTAAGAAAATAATCTTCTGTTGTTTAAGCCACCTAGTCTATGGTATTTTGCATGGCATCCCTAACAAACTAATACATGTATCAAAATTAAGTTTGGCCAAAAAAATTAAATATGGTGAGAATCTAATGGTTTGTCATTACATTTCTCATGGCACTTAATTAGTAGGATGTCTTTAAGAAGTTTTGATTTTTGTGAGGCTGAAATCATACTGGTTAAGAGCACTGGGCTCTAGTCTTGATTCTGCCACTTTCTGGCCACGTATCTTTAGGCAAGAAAAGCCTAAAGACCTATAAGGACTGTTTAAGCTCCAGTACTTCATGGGTGTGTCAACACTAAATGAGATAAGGTGTAGCACAATGCCTGGCACATAATGAACATTAAATTAATAAAATTCTGTCCATCTGTCATCTGATGGTGGTGCCAGCGGGGAAGGGGGTAAAGTTTTCCCAGCACCTGATATTTTCTGCTTTTTTTTTTAAACCAGATAAGAAAGTAAGAAAGCCAAGGTCTATGGAAATTGATTTCTCCAGGTTATAGAGTATGGTAGAGCTGGGATTCACAGGCAGGTGTGTCTGACTCATTCTCTTTCCACTATACCACATTACCTTTCCTATTAATTTTCTAAAACCTATAGGTTCCAGTATGCTTTTCCCAGTAACCATTATGTGTGTGTGTGTGTGTGTGTGTGTGTGTGTGTGTGTACATATATATGTGTTAAAATGCATGGGGCCAGTGCATTGGAAAATTTAATATCATTTTCCGAAGTTCTTGTATATGAAAGAAAAGCAAAAAAGAAAAACAAAATAAAATAAAACCCAACCTTTAGGTAGAAATAATTCTAGCTCTGGTAAATCTACTGTCCTGTACTGGAGACAGCCATGGTATAAGGGTTTCATAAGAACATGGCGTAAGTGATTTATATTCTCATGTTGCAGTGTCCTGATTTGAACCAACAGACTATGATTTCTAAAGGATTGTAACTTGTGCTGCTATTGGACCAACCCCAATGTCTAATTTTAGCACAAAACTTGCTCTGGCAATACTTAGGCCTAGTAAAATAAGTGTGTTCTCAATTGCTTAATGATTGCTCTCCATTTTATTTTGTAACTTTTCCATACCCCCTAGTCAGAAATCACAGAGCAGCTACCTATGGAATAATTTTAAGATACCTAACAAGGCATTTTTTCTAACTAGTTTCTTTTACAAAACAAACAAATAAATGAAGAAAACAGTAAGGTAATCATTTCTTGAATCATTTGGTTTTTACTAAATTACCTCCCAGAAAATAAAATAAATACGTAAGTTCACTGTTCACATTATTTTTGTTAAAAATAGACTGGCTCTTAAAGATACCATGCAGTACCAATTTTTAAATGTCTCAGTGTGAATGGTCACATACTCATTTCTACCACTTCAATAAAAAACATAAGACCAAAATTAGGTGATGGGAATATTTTTCTAAGTAAAGCTAAGATGATTAGATGAACTACTTTGCTCTAGAAAGTATTTTTGCTACTTCACTAGTTTTGTACTATGATAGACACTTGATTTGCATGACATTTAGATACTTAGGTTTGAAATGTGAAAACCTCTATGTTCAAAAACTCTTTAATCCAGTAGAAATAGTTTAAATGCTTACTATAAATCACAGCACAAATCTGCAAGACAAATAATTGGATTGTCATTGTCAACAGAACGGAAGAGCAAAAGACTGATAATTATTTTTTTTTAAAACCTTCACATCTAAAAGAATATGGACAGAGCACAGTTTGAGCCAAACAAACAGGGTAATAGGAAGGCTTTTCCTGCTCCGTTTGCCTAATTTCAAGGGTAGTAACTCTTTGGGAGGGCTCCAAAGTTATGTCCAAGAGTCTGAAAATCCACATATTCTCCAAAACCAGTTTAAGGGTTGCATAAGAAAGAGGATGGAAATCACTGCCCCAGCCTCCATTTGAATTTCTTCCTTCTGCATCTTGAGGAAGGGGTGAAAAGGAAAAGGAGAGAAAAGTCAAAATGGAGATGATGGGAAAGCACTGTTTGATACCATTTTCATAACCAGAAAAAACAGAATGGAGCAAAGTTAGGACGCTATGTTTCCTTTGTTCTATGCTAACTCAAGTACTAAGTTACAATGACCTCAAAGAATGGAGCCACTACATGGACAGTGAATATTCACCTGAATTTCTATGATTTGGCATCTCTCAAAATGACTGGAAGGGCTGAGAGTGTTTCTAAGTAAAGCAGGCTGGTAAAATTACATTATTTCCTAAACTAAGTTGATATCAAATTTAAAAAGAATTGGTAGAATTTCCAGTTAGATGGCACAGTGAATTCATGCTTCAATTCATGCTGTATGCTCTAAACACATGGTAATGACAGATAAGAGAAAAAGAGAACCAAAAGGTCATTGCTGGGCTGAAAAAACAAACATCTTTGTGCACTAGAAACAACAGAAATGCAAAGCAGTGTGCTAGGCTAAAGCTGCAGCCATCAGGGTCTGGGTCTTGAAGCAGCTCGTGGCAACTGGAAATTCAGTTCTGGTGAGTACCAGGGCTAAAATGCTGAACTCAAGATGGAGACCAAAGGCAGCAATGTTAGTGAAAGCCAGGAACTGGGGCAGACCAACCACCCTGGTTTCTCCAGGACACCCCTGTTTTACCACTTAGTTTCAGGAAATACCTTAGTTTTAGGTAAGCAGTAATAATTGGTCACCTGACATTTCCCAGCCTCATGAAAGGAGGCTGGATAAAATGACTGCCAATATATTGCCTGAAGCTGTGGATTGATCAGGAGCAGAGGACCCAGGAAAGCAAAAGGACAAAAGAAAAAATGTCACTACAGCAAATGAACTGAGATGCCAGAGCTGGCTCAGTTACTAGATTAGCCATATTCCTAACATGAATAAGGAGCAGGAGCCCTCTAAAGCCATTTTAAGATCTTGTTCTGGACTGGGGCATAGAATGGGGAAAAGAGTGGGTGAAAATATTCATTAAATTGGAGGCAGAGTAAGAAAGAATGGCAGAAGTAGCTCCCACTCAAAGTGAGTATGCAAATTAAAATTCCAAAACGTATAAAGAAGTTAATGCTAAAAAGACAGTTGTGCAATGATGGAGTAATCAGTACCAGACTAGATCTTCTGCTATAAAAAAAATTATAAAAAGAGAAAAAAAATATAAAACAACCATTTTCAGAAGTTGAACAGGCTGTATGGGACCGTGTTCCCTGGGGAAAAACAAATGAGTTGGTTCTACAAATGCCCCCTAGCTTTCTGCCTGGAGGCTCTCTGTGGATTAACACACAAAGAGGGAGAACTCAAGCAGCATACAGTGGTTTTGCTAAGTAAAAAGAAGATGTGGTGTATTTATACAATGGAATACTACTCAGCCATAAAAACCGACAACATAATGCCATTTGCAGCAACATGGATGCTCCTAGAGAATGTCATTCTGGGTGAAGTAGGCCAGGAAGAGAAAGAAAAATACCATATGAGATCGCTCATATGTGGAATCTAAAAAACAAAAACAAACAAACAAACAAAAACAAAGCATAAATACAGGACAGAAATGGACTCATGGACAGAGAATACAGACTTGTGGTTACTGGGGTGGGGGGCGGGGTAGAGGGTGGGAAGGGATAGACTGGGATTTCAAAATTGTAGAACAGATAAACAAGATTACACTGTATAGCACAGGGAAATATACACAAAATGTTATGATAAATCACAGAGAAAAAAATGTGACAATGAGTGTGTATATGTCCATGTATGACTGAAAAATTGTACTGAACACTGGAATTTGACACAACACTGTAAAATGATTATGAATCAATAAAAATGTTAAAAAAAAAAAAAAAAAAGAAAGACTGGAACTCAGGAAGTAACTGCAGTTTGAGAAACAGAGTTCCAGAGAGAAGAACGATGTGCAGAGACAGAGTTCCAGAAATCTGCAGAAGGGTCATCTTGAGTGTTTGTTTGAATTTAAGATGCACATGCATAAGATAGGACCGCATAAGGCCAGGGGCAAAACAGGTACTGGGAGAACAACTCTCAGAGAAAGAACTAGTGGGGATCTGAGACTTAAGCAACATTTTCATAGAGATCGGAAGCATCTGAGTTCGAACCAGTAGAGAGACCTCTTGAATATGTGGGTGCTAAGAGACAATCTTCCATGGTGTTTTTCTATGTCCTGTGACAACTTTTGTCTTGGACTATCTTTCCAAGGATGTTTGTATATACAGCAGCCTTTCCATGCTTTAGTGCTGCCCTCCAGGACAAAGGATAAATTTATTTCCTGAGGAGGATGATAAAAGAGAATGGCTCCTTCCAGGGCAAAGTTTGGACAGATTTGCTAGCAGCTATTTTATAAAGTAACAGATTTCCTAAGCTCAGGGTTCCTCAGGTGTGATACAGACCCACTGTGTGTGTAACATCTACTTGGATCCACTCTGTAATGCCCCCATGAGGTTCAGGGAACAAGGGAAACCAATGAGAATATGAAGCTCAGGATGCCTGATATGCTGTAATAATGCCCTTTGTCTCTGACCTAGGAGTCTCATGTCTTCTGCCAGAATCTAGGCTACTGTTGTAGGCAGGCTTGCAAGTAAGGTAAAATCTCAGACACTGAATGACTGAAAACATTTAATAGAGATTTCAGAAAGGCCATACTAAAACTGCACAGCTAAAGTAGCCCTAGAGTAAAAAAGTCTTTAGAACAGAGGTTGGCAAATCCAGCCCACAGGACAAAATCCAACTGGTTTTTTAATGGCTTTCGAGAAAAGAATGTTTTTCACATATTCAAAGGAGTGTTACAAAAAACATGCAAAATAGACTATATATAGCCTATAGAGCCTAAAATACTTGCTACCTGGCCCTTAAAGAAAACCTTTGACTCCTTCTGCTTTAGAACCATCTTAACAGAGCTTTAAAACAAGACTTGAAAGGATCAAGCTGCTCTGGAAGTAAATTAACTGCCTGCTGGAACAAAATACTCTCAAAAGGAAGACAAGAATGGAATATACAATGGAATAAAGACAGTCTCTTCAGCAAATGGTGTTGGGAAAACTGGACAGCAGCATGTAAAACAATGAAGCTAGAACACACCCTTACACCATATACAAAAATCAACTCAAAATGGATTAAAGACTTAAACATAAGACAAGATACAATAAACCTCCTAGAGGAAAACATAGGCAAAACATTATCTGACATACATTTCAAAAATTTTCTCCTAGAAGAAATAAAAGCAAGAATAAACAAATGGGACCTAATGAAACTTACAAGCTTCTGCACAGCAAAGGAAACCAGAAATAAAACAAGAAGAAAACCTACGGAATGGGAGAAAATTTTTGCAAGTGAAACTGACAAAGGCTTGATCTCCAAAATATATAAGCAGCTCATACGACTCAATAAGAAAAAAATAAACAACCCAATCCAAAAATGGGCAGAAGACCTAAACAAGCAATTCTCCAAGGAAGACATACAAATGATCAAAAAGCACATGAAAAAATGTTCAATATCACTAATTATCAGAGAAATGCAAATCAAAACTACAATGAGGTATCAGCTCACACCAGTCAGAATGGCCGTCATTCAAAAATCCAAAAATGACAAATGCCGGAGAGGCTGTGGAGAAAGGGGAACCCTCCTACACTGCTGGTGGGAATGCAGTTTGGTGCAGCCACTATGGAAAACAGTGTGGAGATTCCTCAAAAGACTAGGAATAGACTTACCATATGACCCAGGAATCCCACTCCTGGGCTTGTATCCAGAAGGAAATCTACTTCAGGATGACACCTGCACTCCAATGTTCATAGCAGCACTATTTACAATAGCCAAAACATGGAAACAGCCTAAATGTCCATCAACAGGTGACTGGATAAAGAAGCTGTGGTATATTTATACAATGGAATACTACTCAGCCATAAAAACCGACAACATAATGCCATTTGCAGCAACATGGATGCTCATGGAAAATGTCATTCTAAGTGAAGTAAGCCAGAAAGAGAAAGAAAAATACCATATGAGATCTCTCATATGTGGAATCTAAAAAACAAAAACAAACAAACAAACAAAAACAAAGCATAAATACAGGACAGAAATAGACTCATGGACAGAGAATACAGACTTGTGGTTACCAGGGGGGTAGAGGGTGGGAAGGGATAGACTGGGATTTCAAAATTGTAGAATAGATAAACAAGATTACACTGTATAGCACAGGGAAATATACACAAAATGTTATGATAAATCACAGAGAAAAAAAATGTAACAATGAGTGTGTATGTGTCCATGAATGACTGAAAAATTGTGCTGAACACTGGAATTTGACACAACATTGTAAAATGATTATAAATCAATAAAAAAATGTTAAAAAAAAGGAAGACAAGAAAATCTAGAAACTCAAAAGCATGGTAATTACAATGTCGAGCATCAATAAAAAACTACTAGATATGTAAAGAAGCAAGGAAATGAAACACATAACTAGGATAAAATCAGTCTACTAGAATTAATAGGAAAGGACTTCAAAACAGATCTTATAAATATGTTCAAGGATATAATGGAAAACATGAAATAATTTGGAAACAAGGTATCTAGAGATAGCAAAATATTTTTTAAAAATTATATATAACTTCTAGAGGTGAAAATACATTATCTGATTTTTAAAATTTTAAATTTCATTGAAGGGCTTAATAGCAGTAGATTATACACTATGGAAGATCAGTGACCGTGAAAAATGGACAATGGGAATTATACATGCTGAAGCACTGGGGAAGAATAAAAAAGGGACAGAGCTCCAGTGAGTTATGGAATAATATCAAGGAATATAATTCAGAAAGAGAAGAGAGAAAGAGTGTGGCAGGAAAAAAAGTGAAGAAATAATAATTGAAATGTTCCCACATTAGATGAGAACCACTAACACACAGAGCTAAGAAATTCAATAAACCCCAAGAGGGATAAACACAGGATCATCACACTAAGGAACATCATAATAAAGTTGCCATAAACCAATGATAAAGAGAAAATCTTAAAAGCAGTCACAGGGGAAAAAGTATATTACACAGAGGGGAACAGAGATAAGAATGATTACTGATTTTTCATCAGAAACAAAGCAAGCCAGAAGACAAATGTTGCAAACAAACAAACATGCAAATAAATAAACAAACATCATCAATTTAGAATTCTTTATAAAGAAAAGATAACCTTTAAAATGAAAACAAAAGAAAGCAGACTTAAACCAACCATATCAATAATTATATTAGCTGTAAATGGACTAAGAACATCAATTAAAAGGCAGAGAACATCTGAATGGATAATAAAGCAAGAGCTAACTGTATACTGTCTATGAGAAATACATTTTAAACATAAAGATAGGGATAGATTAAAAGTAAAAGGATTGAAAAGATATAAAATATAAACACCAATTATAAAAAACCTTAAGTGGCTATATTAATATTAGACAAAATAGACTTTAGATTGAAGAATATTACCAGAAATAATGAGGGACATTTCATAGCAATAAAAGGATCAATCATTAGAAAGATACATAATAATTCTAAATATGCATGCACTTACTAATAGAGTTTCAAAATACAAGAAGTAAAAACTAATACAACCAAAGGGAGAAATAGACAAATTCACAATAATAAAGATTTCAACTCCTCTTTAATTGATAAAGTAATAGATAGAATAGAAAATTAGCAAAGATTACTTTTACAACACTATCAACCAACTTAGTCTAATTGACATTTATAGAACAGTCTATAAAAGCTTCAGGATTCACGTTTCAAGTGCATACAGAACATTTACCAAGAAACACTATTTGCTGGGCCATAGAGCAAGTCTCAAAATAATTTAAATGATTAAAATTATACTAATGATTTCTGACCAAAAAATGGATTAGATTAGAAATCAATATAAATATATGTGCAAAATCCCCAAATATCTAGATGTTAAATAATATATTTTTAAATGGCCCATAGGTCAAAGAAGAAATTTCAAGGGAAATTACAAGAAAGTATTTTGAACTGAATGATAATGAGAATTCAACATCAAAATTTGTGTAATGCACTTAAAGCAGTGCTTAGAGGGAAATATATAGCAGACCATCTTTGATTAGGGACCATAAAAAGATTAAGTATAAATACTTAAATGTCTGAATTGAATTTTAAAAAATTTTAAATAGCAGCCTATTGAAAGATACAAGAATTCAAAAGGAATTAAGATACATACCTTTTTTTCACAGTATAATTCCCTTAAAGTATACAAGAAAAGAAATGCCTATAGAGAGCCAACTGAAGCTAAAAGCATATTTAAATATGTCTATACAATAGAATTGGTGAAATAGATTTTTAAAATTTAGTGAGCATGAATGAAACTCCCATGTCATTTTCCAGTAACACTCATAAAAACAGATTCAATCTTTCAAAAATATTTATTGAGCATTTACTATGTTCTAGAAATATACCAGTAATATGGGAGGGAGGTAAAAAGGAAAAAAAATCCCAACCACTCATGGATCTTACTTGGGGTGGAGTGCTGGGGGCAGACAGATTATAAACAACAATTAACAAGTAAAAATACATAGTATTTCACCACATGGAATAAGTGAAATAGAGCAGGGAAGATGAAGGAAGTTGTAATTTTAAAGAGTGGGCAGGAAAGGCCTTATTGAGAAGGTGACATTTGAGGAAAGATCAAAAGAAAGTAAGGGAACAAACCATGTGAAAAATCTGGTACAAATGGTATGTGTGTACATGGTGTTGCAGGAAAAATAAAGAGGTCAGTGTGGCTGGTGCAGGAGCGCAGGGAGAGAATGAAGAGGCTAAGTTAGAGTGGTAAGGGGAGGAGGGCAGGGAAGACCAAATAGGGCTCGAAAGCCTTTGTGGGGGATTTAGCTTTTACCCTCAGTGAGATGTGAAGCCTCTGAAGGGGTTTGAGCACAGGAGTGGCAAGATCTTCTTGGATTCTCACAGAAGCATTCTGGCTGTTGAGTCTGAGTACAGACTGAAGGGGAACAGGGAGTGAAAGAACACTTGGGAAGCTACTGCAAGAATCCAGGAAGAGAGCTGGTAGCTCCTCCCACCAAAGTAGTAATAGTTTATGCCAGTGGGAATGGTCCAGTAGAGGTGGGAATGATGATGCAGGAGAGAGGGGCAAGTTGCTGATTCACTATCTTTGAGTAGGGAAGGGATGGGATCTAGTACACAAGCTGCAGATATCCAGAGCAGGGAACGTTTCATTTAAATAGGAAGGCAGAGAATATGGCCCAGATACTGGTAGGTGACTGTGCTGGAAATTTTGTGGAAATTCTTTTCTGATTACTCCTATTTCTCAAGGTAATAGGACACAAGAGGTGAAAAGGAAGATAAGGGAGAAGGTATGAAACAGTGGATTCGAAGAGTAAGAGAACAGTTTGGATTTGCAACAGTTGGTCTTCTCAACCAAAGATACCTTTGAAATAGTTTTCTAAACAATTTTGTTCCTGAATCTGTGTATATGAAGAAAGCCTAACTTTGAAGCCAAGTATCAGTGTCTTCCCATATTTATTATGCATATTCTACTCTGGAGAAGGAAAATTCTGCCCTCTAGACAGCGTACATGTGCCTCGGAAAGGTATAGCTAAATGTGAATGGAATGCTGGCAGACTTGTAGCTTTCTCGAAACTAAATTGAGGTTCTATGCTTTGAATTCCTTCTTTATTACAGGACTACCTTTAAGAGAGAATTGACACATTATAAATTTAAATGCACTTATGTGTATTTCCCATTTACCCTAAAATTACAGCTTAAGTCAAAACTTAAAGAAGTTCATGTCACAGAGGGAAATATACTTACTGAAGAAGCTGGAAAATTAGAATTTTCCCAAAAAGACCACGAAGGTTTCTAGTGAGCAACTGACAGGGAAAGTTAGAAAAGATTTTTTTTATAGCCTGCAGATATCATCTAATAAAATCATCTGAAATAAGTAAGGGTGTGTCATAAATATGCTATACATCAAAACTATAAATCTATAAAACCTCTGAGGAGGTGACAAGGAGACTAATTATCCTTCTGTATTTCTTCTGTTGATGCATCTCAAGAAAATAGCAAAGCAATCTTGGTGTTCTATATGAGCAGTGTGTTGGTTCTCCTAAAATATCTGTTCTCCTAAAACTCTATATTTAAGAAAAAAGAATTCACACCTCAATTACATTACTGGACTACACATACATGTATATGTTTTTCCAGAATCTAAACATTTTGTTAATGTCTCATCATCCCAAATCCCCCTATTATGGGATCTTTACCTGTCGGTATTCCAAGACAGGAAACTCCTGTGCCCCCCAACATGCTGATCCAAAGGATAGGTGTCTTAACAATTGACACATTTTAAACAATGAGGTAATGGGTTTTCCTTTTGTATGTGGAGGTGATGGCAAACTATTATTTAAGAAAATTAGTCTACTTCCTATAATAATCACTGCTTATGTTTGGGAATGAGATGTTTAAAAAAATCATTAGGAATATTCAAAGCCAAATGAAGACTCAGTACACTCTACTTTTTGATATGAATAAACAAATTAACTCACTGGTTCCTAGCAAACATTTTGGGTTCTAAAAATGCTGTTCCAATTACTCTTAAAGACAGAGGAAAGCAGTTACAATTCTTACGCAGAACTATTTATTTCTGCTTAGTTCAAGTTCTGGTTGAATGGCTTTAGGCAGTTTTTCCTCTTGGGCAAGGTCCATCCAGCCATTCTCAGGTAGGTTTGACTTTTTCCAGATGGGCAATTTAAAAAATATTGGTTGAAAATGAATAATACAAATGTTCAGATTGGATCCAACTATGATCACAAGGGCTTTTGGGTCTGTGCATATAATGAGGGAGGCCGGTCCTGTGAAGCTGTTTCTACAGGGTAAGAATGCGTATCAAAGCAACCTGGTTTAGAGAAATAATACATTATAAATGGTCGAAATATTATGGGGAGGACCCAGGTTTTGTCTATAAAAAAAATTATAAAGGGCTATTCAAATTTTCAGCCCATGCTACTAAAGTAACAAGAATTTTAATAATTCACTGAAATGCTTTATTATTTATCCTAAATTTGTCTTTTCAGTCTCTCACAGAAAGGAAATACAACTCAAGAACAAATTTCAGTCATAATGCCTCTGATATAAGATTTTCCTGATAAATAAGTTTTAAAAAGTAATCGCTAAAATGAGCTTTTTGTTTTATTCATAGCTTTTAATCATCTCAGCAGTTCTTGCCCCTCATTTGCACATATAATTGAAGGTTGGCTATGCTACAGCTACACTCCAAATTTCACTAAGCTACCATCAACCATGTTCAAACTTCCAAAGTTTCTCAGGTTTAAATTTCTTTGCTTTCTGATAACAGTGTATCTATTTTGTGTAAAAGAGGAAAAGGAATGGCAAGCCTTATATTGATTATTTAAATACACAGCTAACCCTAAAGCCTTATTGGCATCATTACTATCAAACAGAAGCTATAAAACCTGGGGAGACTTAAAGCCAGCCCAAGTAAGCCCTCCTGTGAGCTTGTTGGAAAATGGAGTCTGTGTTGGTTCTGCCTCTGTTTGACAGTGATCTGTCTACACACCTCATGGAGACCTGTTACAGACCACTACCATCAGTCTCAGCTTCTCCAGGGTAGGAGCTCACATTACTCGCTTGCCTGTCATGTAAGTACCTATTCAGTACTTACAGATACTGAGTACTGAATACATCTTTGTCAAATTGATAAATAATTCCGTAAGACAAGGGGTTTGAACTTGATGACCTTAAAATTTCTTTCCTGACCTAAAATTCTATGATTTCTATTTGTCTGAGCCTCTACCTATAGATTTTAAGAACTCCTAGGAATATTTATTCAATGAATAATATATAGAAGTTGCCATTAATGGGGTGTTAATCCTTTTCCTGCATCATGTTAGTGGTTTAAGACCCAAAGTGAAGTAAAATCCTGTTAATAGTTATTCTAGATTAGTGCTGTCCAATAAAAATATAATACAAGCCAAAAAATACAAACCACAAATACAATTTAAAATTTTCTAGTAGCCACAGTAAAACACTAGAAAGCAACAGGTGAAATTAATTTTAATAATATAGTTTATTTAACACCATATGTCCAAAAATATCATTTCAACATGTAATTAATGTAAAATAATTGTTAAGATATTTTACATTTCTGGTGTGTGTGTTAAGTCTTCAAAATCTGGTGTGTGTTTTACACTTGTACATCTCAGTTTGGACTAGCCATATTTCAAGTGCTTAATAGCCATATGTGGCTAGTTACTGGCTGTTCTTTTGACAACATAGTGTTAGAGCCTGATATTTGGGTGCTCTGTGGACCAGGAGCTTGTTAGAAATGCAAATCTTTGGAATCAGAATCTGCATCTTAACAAGCACCCCAGGTGACTTGTATGGACACTAAGTTTGAGGAGGGAGTATCTAAATTCTTTTTCCAGTGAAGCTTTTTGAATATTTTTATAACTTTCACATTCCTAATTCATATAAATTTTTCATATGTCATGCTTCCTGGGTATCTCTCTCCCCACTTTAAAAAATAACTTGTTTTTTTTTTCTAGTTATAAAAGCATGATTTGTTTATATAGAAAACTTAGAACTACAAATAAGAAAAAAAATCACTTTTTATCCCACCAACCAGAGATTAATACTGTTGACATTTTGATATTTATCCTTCTAATTTCTAAAATATTGGTTATTTCTTAATGTGTAAATAAATTCTTATAAACAATTCAAACAGTGACATATAAAGAGGTCCCTTCAACTACTTTCCCAAATGCAGTCCATGCCTGACTTCACCAGGTGAAGGACATTTGGGTTGTTTTCAGTTTTTGATAATTATGTATAAAGTTGCTATAAACATTGATTTTTCAGGTTTTGGGGTAAATATGCGTGAGTGAGATTGCTATTAGAAAACTTTTCTAATGGTTGCATTGTACTTCAGAATTTGAATATATATGAATATGTGTATATTCATTTATTCATTCAATCTACAATGTTGAATACACAGTATTAGGCAATGAGAATATACTGAATGTACTGTTGGTCCCAATCCTCACAGAATTTGTTTTTAATCAAATTCTTATTTATACACATTTAAGTTATTTCTAATTCCCCTATCATAAACTATGAGTTTTAAATTTTCAGTTCAACCATTACTGATCATCTACTATCTGCCCAAAAGTTTACTTGGAGTTTTCAAGGAAAAAAACATGAGCAACTAGGCAGTAGTTTTGGTTGGGAGAATCACCTAACTAACCACAGCACTGGCTGGAGTTGGATGGGAGGTAGGGTGAGGTGGGGAGCAGAATCTAACCCAGGCAGCTATTGCAGGTTAATTCTAGGTTAATGTGAAGAACCTGGGATCATCCTTCATGTTCCTAGGCCAGTGGTTTTGAACTTTAGTATACACAAGGATCACCTGGAGGGCTTGTTAGAGCACAGATTCCTGAACCCCACCTTTGATTCAGTAAGTCTGGGTCGGTGGTCAATAATTCACATTTTAAACAAGCTCCCAGGTGAGAACAACAGTGCTGTTTCCAGGTACATTCTTTGAGAACTGCCCTAAGCTATTTCTGGGAGTTTCTGAGCCTGATATTTTAAATTTGGATTCTCCATCAGCAGTTAGGAATTCAGAAATCTAGCAGTGGCTATCTTTGAAGTTATTGGAGAAGTTCTTAATGCAGGAAAAACTTCTGAGGGTCTAGAGTCTCCTTTGTAGGATGACATGGTAACTCTAATTCCTTGGATTTTATTTCTTCCTTTTGACTACTATCTTCATGCGGATTTTTCCCTGAGTTACACTGGTTGGCAAGGGAACTTGTCCTGTGGCACTGTCAGCACCACCACTAGGAAGGAAGGGACTTCACAGTTGGTTCCTCTGGAGTGGTGTCTTAAGATCAAGTTCCAGAGTATCGTACATGGGTTAGAGGTGGCTGGGGTTCTAGCTACAGGGATTTTGTGAAAGCTGCAAGGCATTTATTTACCTGAGATTTCAGAAAGCCTGGGAGTAGGGTATGCTTACCCTGGATCTGGGGGGATCTTGAGGATATGAGATAGCTCTGGGAACTGGAGGGAGAGGAATCAGAGTTCTAAGAGCTGCTGGTGCCTGTAGAGCTAACTCACAGAAGGCTTTTTGGTTTTCCTCCCTTAGCAAGTTTAAATAAGGGATATGTGGGTTTATTCCCCTCGTAGCAGGTTTGAATCCAATTTCACCACTCACTGGCTCCATCACTAACTAGTTCTTGGAAAATTTCCTCATCTGTAAAATTAGGACAACACCCCCATCCTTCAGAGTTACTGTGAGGACTAACACAGTAACACATGCAAAGTAACTTGTTAGCTCAGTACTCAACACACGGTGGACCCTCTTTGTCTATTGGGAGCATGGGCCAGTAGTGAAGCTGTGGTACACCATGCTGTGGGGCCTTCAACAGACTCATCACAAAGTATGTTTGATTCTCTTTGTGTAGAAGGGTACTGGCATTACTCCTTCTAGAAAATGAGGCTGTCCAGCTATGGGAGCTCGCTGTCAAGTCACTCACAAGCATGCACATTCTCTCAAGGGGATGTAAGATTGGAGCCTATAATAGCCACACTAGCATTTAAAGATTTCACAGCATTTAAGATGATTATGCACAGATGGGACTTTTAGAATTATGAGGAATAGGGCTGATTTATTTCAACCATTCATTTTACTAATTTTCCTGGGAGGTTAAGTGACCTTCTCAAGGTCAGAGAATGTTGTAATATTTAGAGTTTCTAACTCTAAGCAGGCATTGTTTTCAGCTACTCCACATTTTCTGAATATTGTCTCTTTTGCTCTATTCATAAAGCACTTGCTGTTTCCCTTTTTATTATATATATATACATATATTATACACACACACACATAGTACAAAATAAGAAGAAGTTGAGTAGCACAGTTCTGTGACTCCAAGTTCTTGCTTAGAGAAGGATTTTGGAACAGTAGGAATCTAAGGTCAATTTGGGAGAGTGAGAGTATATGTTGGCATGCCAAAGCACTGGAGCCCATCTTCCTGCTTTCATTTGTCATTCCTAGATACTCTAAAAGGTTACTACTACTTATAAGTTCACTTTAAATATTTATTCCAACAACCTGATTTTAGCTTATTTGCAATTTAGTACCTATGTTTATATTCCAATTTTATGTTTTAGTAGTCAGGAGTCTTTTCCTGTTGTCTTAGGCATATCTCAGCCAGTGAAAACAATTTCCCTCTATGTCAGAAACTTACTCAAAGAAGAAAACATCAGAAGCGTACTTTTTAAAAAGTTTGTAAAGTGTAAACTTTGTATATAACATAGAATATCTGCAAAGATTTCTTTTTTAAAGTCCTTTAAAAAAAACAAAAATAAACTCCACTAGCAGAGGAAACAGTAAATAATTACAGAATGGACTGTACAGTATGCTTTCCCATCCCACATACTCCTACTGTCCTCTGTAAATTCCTGCTACTTTTGTTGAAGACTCATCATGGATGTCAATCTTAATTATAGGAGAGCTTGACTCCCCACTCCCCTACCCCCCATACTTGGTAGAAGGGAGGATGCGTGGTGGTGTTCCCTAGAACTCCAATTGCAAAAGGAAGTATTTTCTCATTGAACCGGTGTTAAAAATGTTGTGTGGGCTGCCGTTAACTGTGGATTACATAAACTACTGAGAGCTAGCTTGATAAGCTAATAGCCACTTTAAGATTTTTTCTGTGAGAAATACATTTGTAGGTCCAAAAATTGGCTAACCACCAACAAACATTTGAAATACAATCTGTTGTAGGTTGGGAAATGATTGAATATTTTTAAAAATTTGCTTTATACAAATTCTTTCAAGTGTGCAATAAGTCACAAGCATTCCTTGAGTCCCTGAACATCTGTTGCATTAACAGATGTAGTACCTGTACTAACATATCACTTAAAGCTCAATTATAACTTGGGGGTTCATTATACTATTTGCTTCACTTTTGTATATGCTTGACATTTTTCATAGTAAAGATAAAGCTTACTTGAGATTTTTCAAATAGAAGTATGCATTTCATAAAAAAATTAATTCCAAGGGATCAACCTAGGGCAAACTTAGGAGGCAACATAAGAACCCCTAATAAGAAGTAAATTTGGATTTTTTAAATTGCATTCATAATATAGACAAAAAAACAGCTATCAGAATGTTGAAAACATTTGAAAAAATGGACCTATTTTAAAGCCTCCAAAATCTCCTACCACTGTTCATAATTAAGAATGTCCTTCAAATGCCTAAGTATGACATTAAAAAAAATCTAATGCAATTGCTGTAAAAAAGGAAAATTAAATCCATCCTTTAAAGCATCTCTTTTTAATATATTTATCTCTTTAAGATGTAGCTTAATAAAAGTCTACTAGACTTCCTAAAATATAATTTTTATTAAGTTCAGTTAGAACATTCACTCTTTAAATATCTACAGTCAACTAATAAGTTTCCTATATTTCCTTTCATACCTTTTATAAACAAAATATTTTAAAAACTCACAATGGCATGATGTAAAAGAGAGCAATATTTATAGTAGACAAAATAATATATGAAATATGATATGCCTTCTGCTATGTACCTATGAGTTTTACAGAATAATCATTACAACAGATGTCCTTTGAGAACAAAGGAGAATGAGAAAGTATAAAGGTCGGGAAAGGCATAGAAGGTATTTTCTGTTATCTTCTACTGTGTGGTCTTTTACTGCACTATTCTTTAAACAAAAAGGTCTCCACAAGGACAAGCCCTGCTTCAAATGTCCCCTTCCCCTCCTGACTGGAGAATAACATGTTTGTGTAGTATATGATTACACCAGACAAGGCTGTGAACACATGTGATTTACTCAATGATCCTATTCTGTTTCCTTTTAAAGATAAAGAATGCATTTAAGTCGACTTGTATGAGACTGTGATAATTCCTTAGAAGGCTCCATTCAAACAGAGAATAATATTACCTTATTTTAAAACATTAAGAGCATAGCCATTTCCTTGGTCTTCATTTTCTTTCCAGGCAACATCAATTAATTAATTTCATTTATTTTAAAAAACAAAATGTAAAACACAAGTAATTACTTTAAAATAGTTTTAATTTTTCTTTGTATAAGCAAAACATTCCCATAAAACATTCACTTTTCAAAAACCTTTATATACAAATAACCATGTAAGATGGAAGAAACAACTAAAAACAACACAACTAACAACAAAACAGCTCCCAACAGTAAGCCAGGTCAGGGTGCGGATTTCATGAAAACAAGCTGCACACATTCCCCCCCGAACCACAGTCCCCTGGGAGGAATCTTGTCCTTTTTAACTTGCTGGGTGGCAGAGCCCAGAGGCATTACTCAAAACTATGAAAGTCCCAAAGCATGGTCACCTAGGGGGAAATGAGGAGACAGATATGACTTGAGCGTGGTAATGATTTTCTTGTAATAACAGCAAAGAAAACAACCTTAAGTGGTAAAAGCTGCATGAGCTCCAACTTCAACAGGTAGCTAATTGTGTATGTATTTACCAAAGAGCATTTGTTAGCTTAGGCAGAAAACACACAATGTATACTTGCCATTCGTCTTTCAAATAATTTTCTCCAAAGCACTCACATTTATTGATTACAGATACACGTTAAGTGGTATTGAAAATAATAAAATATAGCAAACACCAGACATACTGTTCTAGGTACTTCATCCAGTTTATTTCACTTAATCCTCACAATAACCCTATGAGGTAAGACCCATTATTATTCATGTTTTACCACAAAAAAGCTAAGTCATAGGAAAGTTTAATTATTTCACCAAGATCACAATAGAATGCAAAACGAGGTACCTTTTCTCTAGAGCTCTTGCTTTTAATTTAGCTTCAGTTCTATAATGTGAAATTGGATTTTTAACCCCATTATCACAGAACTATTCTTCTAAGAGTGTAAATTCTGTTTCTTCCCTGTGAAATTCCACCTCTCTGACTCATTGTTCACTTTCCACCCCCCAATTCACCTTCTGGTTTCACCTGCTTTCCTATACAAACTGGGCCCCTAGTCATTTCAACTATGCCCCAAACTCCTTCCCAGGCCTCTCCTATGCAGTCAAGCCAAGGTGGTCGCCCGCACCTGCAATCTCTGTTCCTACCACTGCTTCCCAGCAGTGAAGCATCACTGCTTATCCACACACAAAAAATCATGCCACCTGTTGGTATGTGGGCCTTCACTACTGCTCAGCAGTCATTTCATTGACACTTTGCAGCATCCGTAACAGTTGTCCCAAACTTCTTCTAGGATTAAGTTCCCAAATGCACTCATCTATCCCTTTGTAGATGATTTTACCATGGCTTTATTTAAAATCCATCTAAAAGAGGATTGTCAGATAAAATACAGAATGCCTGGTAATATTTGAATTTCAAATAAAGGAATCATATTTTAGGATAGGTATGTCCCAAATATTGCCCTATAGAAATATTTAAATGTTATTTAAACTGATAAAAATAGCGAACTATGTACTGAGAGCCTACCAAACATTGTATAGAACATACTTAATACTAAAAACTTTTTCATTGTTTGCCTGAAGTTAACATTTTAGTGGGCTTCTTGTACTTTAATTCGCTAAATCAAATTCAATCAAACTCCCATTCTTTATATTCCCAGAAGTACCCTTCCCTATTCAGAGGTTAACTCTCTGACCTATGGTATTGATTTTTTTCCTTACTTCACTTTCTCCTTCATACTATATATTCCTTCCTTTCTACTTTCAAGCGTGGTCAGGTCATCCCTACTATGGTATTAATGGTCCCAATTCTTCACCCCTCTGTGAACCCATGCCCTTTGCCATTTCACTTTGCAATTTCTCCAAGGAAGTGAATTCTATTTCCCTACCCCCTGAGTCTGGGCTTGGTCACATAACCTGCCCCTGTCAACAGAATGAGGCAGAAGTGCCAGTGTGTCAGTTTTGAGTATAGGCCTCAAGAAGGCTTATATGTTTCTGCTTGCCCTCTTAAATAAGAAAAAAAAAAAAAAGTATCCAAAAACCCCCAAAACACTAATTTGAAAAGATACACGCACCCTAATGGTCATAGTAGCACTATTTACAATTGCCAAGATATGGAAGCAACCTAAGTGTCCATTAACAGATGAATGGATAAAGAAGATGCAGTATATCTATACAGTGGAATTTTACTCAGCCGTAAAAAGAAGGAAATTTTGCCATCTGCAGCAACATGGATGGACTTGGAGGGTATTATGCTAAATGAAGTAAGTCTGATAGAGACAGATAGTTATAGGTTGAATCTAAAAAATACAGCCAACTAGTGAATATACTAAAAAAAAAAAAAAGAAGCAGACTCACAGATATAGAGAACAAACTTAGTGGTTAATAGTAGGGAGAGGGAAGGAGAGAGGGGCAATAAAGGGGTAGGAGATTAAGAGGTGCAAACTAAATGAGCTAGAAGGATGTATTGTACCACATAGGGAATAAAGCTAACATTTTATAATAACTATAAATGAAGCATAACCTTTACAAATGTGAATCACTGTACTGTACATCTGTAACATACAATATTGTACACCAACCATACTTCAATAAAAAAAATTCTACAATGAAGACAAAAACAAAACTCTTCTTCCATCTGCATGAGAAAGCTATGCACAGGCAAGCCCGACAGTCCCAGCAGTATGACAAGTGAAAGAGTCTAACCTAGAGCAAAGCCCCCAACAGACTTTCAGATGCACAAGCAAGCCAAGCTGAGATCAGCCAATCCTCAGATACTTGAGCTATAATAATTACTGTCTTAAGCCACTGTGTTTTAGAGTGTGTTATACAGCAAAAGTTAACTGAAATACCTACCCTGAAATAACTGCTCTTGACCTTACTACCTCAACTTTCTTTCTTATACTCCCAATCTGCTGCAAAAAGTATCCTTTATTTTTTTGCCTTTGTTCTCTCACCACTTGTTTTTCTTATCTGTACCACTTCTCTTAATTGACACCAAAACCTCTTTTTTTAATTGACATATAGTCAGTTTACAATGTTGTGTTAATTTCTAGTGTACAGCATAGTGATTCAGTTTTTTGTATGTGTGTGTGTATGTATATATATATATTCCTTTTCATATCCTTTTTCATTATAGGCTATTACAAGGTATTGAACATAGTTCCCTGTGCTATACAGTAGGGCCTTGCTGTTTATCTCTTTTACATATAGTAGTTAGTATCTGCAAATCCCAAACTCCCAATTTATCCTCCACACCCTTTCCCCATTGGAAACCCAAGTTTGTTTTCTATGTCTGTGAGTCTGTTTCTATTTTGTAAGTAAGCTCATTAGTCTCACTTTTTTAGATTCCACATACAAATGATATCATATGGTATTTTTCTTTCTCTTTCTTGCTTACTTCACTTCATATGACATCTCCAGGTCCATCCATGTTGCTGCAAATGGCATTATTTTATTCTTTTTTATGGCTGAGTAGTAATCCATTATATATATGTATCTCATAACTTCTTTATCCAGTCATCTGTTAATGGACATTTTGGTTGCTTCCATGTTTTGGCTATTGTAAATACTGCTGCTGTAAACACTGGGGTGTATGTATCTTTTGAATTAGAGTTCCCTATGAATATATGCCCAGGAGTGGGATTGCTGGATCATATGGTATGTCTATTTTTAGTTTTTTGAGGAATCTCCATACTGTTTTCCATAATGGTTGCACCAAACTGCATTCCCACCAACAGTGTAGGAGGGTTCCCTTTTCTCTACACCTTTTCCAGCATTTATTGTTTGTGGACTTTTTAATGATGGCCATTCTGACTGGTATGAGGTAATACCTCTTTGTAGTTTTGATTTGCACTTCTCTTATAATTAGCAGTGGAGCACTTTTTTTTTTTCAATGTGTCTATTGGCCATTTGTATGTCTTCATTGACACCAAAAACCTCTTATTGATCAGTCCTATAGCTTTGGCTCTCCCTCATCCACTTTGGCCTCTATGTAGCACTTGACACTGTAGATCACCTGATGCCTCTGTTAAATTTCCCTCTCCTTGATTGTTCCATACATCTCAATTTCTTTGGTTGTTGTTTCATCTACTTCAAGGGCTTATCTTCTTTCTTCCACTCTTCTGGGAGTTAATTCATTCCCCCAACAGCAACTGTCATTCATTTGAGTTACACATATTTATCTCCACCCCCAATCCTCCTTCTATGCTCTAGTTCAACTGGTATTCAAACTATAGTGTACATTAGAATTACCCAGAGGGCTTACTAATATTCTGATTGCTAGGGCCCCATTCCTCAAGTTTCATATTTAGTTAGTCTGGAGTGAGGCCTGAGAATTTACATTTCTAACAAAGTCTCAGGTAATGCTAATGCATCACTTTGAGAACCATTATTCTAGTTTCATATTACTGTTTCCCTCTGGTTATCCACAGGTGCCTGAAAGATCACATACAGTATCAATCAGAGGCTTTTTATTGTAAGCCCTAGGAACCAATTTGGGCTAACTAAAGCAAAAACAAGAATTTATCAGGGAGCTCAAAGAATCAGTGTGAAGGCTGGTGAACCATGTCCCAAATAAGAAAGGAACCAGAAAAAGGACTAAGTCTAAAGAAGTAAACAGTGTTTCTTGTGTTCTTGAATCCCTCTGTTCAAGATCAATTCCAAATGAGTCTCTTACCCATCCCTTAGTTGTCCCAGGGCAGTGACAGAAAGGATTATGGTGGGAGTAGCCACCACGGATGCCTCCTCTTTCATACTGTCTTAGTTCAGACCCATGGTATCTAGCCTACCCTAACGTCAAAGTCTAGTTAACACCTGTCAGTGTTCCAATCTTTTTTAATCCATGACTCACATCCCAGGTTCTTTTGATCACATCCCCTTGTACCCCATACACCTTAACTCTCGGGTTAAGGATCTTTCTATTTGAAGCCTCTGTGAGTTAGTATCTTATTTGTTACATACTTCGTAAGAGTTGAACATACTATCTTAAACTATCACTATATACTTGTATTACTTGTTCTACCAGATTTTAAGAACATTAAGGAGCTTTCTATTACTAATTAATCTTCTGTATTTCCCAGAAACTACTCTACTGCCTTACACATAGTAATGATGAGTATAATCTGTTGGACAGATGAATAAATGGATGTTTATAATATAAGGCTAGTGTTTGGGGTTGGTCCACTTGAGATAGCAGCCAGTGGCTGTGCCAGGAATTCCTGAACTGCTGGAATCAAGGGGTATAAATCTTGGTAGCTTGGAGCTAGAAGGTGAGTCTAAACCAAAGATGATCAGGTTGCAGTCAGAAGTCAGGAGGCCAAATACAGGTATCAAGTAAAAAGATTCAAAGGCCAAACTTGAGATGATGTATAGAGCAAAGGGCATGGAATCAAAGACACAGAAGAAGCAACAATAGTTTAATAGGTTGATGGGGATCTAGGATAGTGGACTTCTTTAGAGGCTTGTGCATAGTGTTTACCAAATCAAAATGAGTGGTTTGTTGGTAAAATGGAGTTGCCTAAGAACCAGAAGTTGGGTTGGCAGTCATCATTTCAAGCAAAGAAACACATTTGTGGAAATAAATTTATAATAGCAAACATAGTGAAATATGAATAGACCTGCTCTGAGAGGTAGATTAAATTTGAGCTCCATTTTCTTGCTTCTGCCCTGTCACCTTAATTTATTTCACACATTTGCACAAGTTCACATCTAAGTTCTAATGTAGTTTTTGACTCCTCTATACTACGGATAAAAAAACATATTTTAAATATCATAGTATTCAACACCAAATACAAAAAATTAACAAATTTATTTTGCTGTATTTTTTAGACTTCTAATCTACCAGTCAGTAAAGCTACGATAAGAACACTGTAACTAATAACTACTGATTTGCCAACATTAACTGTTCATAGACTAGAAAATTCTAAGAATATTTCAAAGGTTTTTAAAAATTTTTAAATGTAAAACAAAAACATCCTAATTATAAGAAATGCATATTTTATTACTGCACACTCTAAAAAGTTTAATTCCTACCACTGTCTTGCCCTATAAAGCATTTGTTTTGCTTGCCTGTCAGTCTGTGAGGCTGGGTTGAGCAGCTCTCTGCCACACATGGTGTTTCCTTGTACTAATTAACAGCAAGTATGGCAAAGACTAATGTCCACATGAAAAGCACAGCAAAATTCACTTTAAATCCTATTATAAATATTCAATAGTCCTCTGCATGAATTGTAAAATAAATTTTGTTATTTTGAGTCAAATTAAATGCTGAATAAAGTATACTTTTAAAACCTATAACATTCTTCCTGATATTACTGAGAGAAGGATAAACTCCTATGTTAATTTCTTTAAAAGTTAATATTTGGCAAGCAACATAGAAAAAGAGGAATATCACTTACCAAGGAGCTAGGTAATCTGGGTCCCACTTACTCTTTGGGGTCTTAAGCAAGTCGTTTATTCAAAGTCTCAATTTCCTCATCATAAAACCCAAAGACCTGAATTATTATGGCGGTTCTTTTGAGGAAGACGGCAATGAACTTTCCTGTGGACACTGTTGACTTGGCAGATGTGAGGAGAGAGAGGCCTGGGTAACTGTAGGTTTACAATACTTCATAAGTGATTCTGACGCATATTACTGAGTAAGAACCAATGGTCTAAAAAATTTCTTGGCTCTTTTGCAATTCTAAAACTCTACTTCTTATATCCAATCAATGGAAATTTAATAGCTGCTAGCTTTCATTATGATTCTCTTCTTAATGAATAAGTATATTTTAGGAATTATAAAAGCTGCCTTTAAATTAGGAATAATAGCTTATAGTTTCTGGGTGCTAATCAGTTCTAAGGTATTAACTCATTTAAAATATGTAATTCAATCCTCACAACACTGTGAGGTAGGTAGTTGTATTATCATCTGTGTATTACAGATGGGAAAACTGAGGCACAGAAAGTAATTTGCCTAAAGTCACAAAGCAGGTAACTAGGGAAATTGGGCTGTAGAACCTAAACTCTTAACCAGTACGCCACGCTGCCATTCAGTAAGTAAACTACACATACAAACATAACCATCACTGTCCCCCACCCACACAGAACTGCTTTCCCTGCTACTTTAGAGGGAAAAAAGGGTATATTTTTAAAAAATTTGTGGGTCAGAAATGATGGAAAGGGGAAGCCGGGAAGGCAAGAATGAAAAGACACAAGGGAGACGAGCTGAAGGCCCCTGGCCTCGAGTTGTAACTCTAGACTACTTAGATTCACAAAGGCCTCTAAAAAGGGTAACTATTCCGAGGAGAGTGATTCCCCTTCAGTTATTATTTCATTCCATAATGTCTGAGACACGTTTGTTTTGATTGATCAAATACTAATTTCAAAAACATTAGAAATTTACCTTACTGGATGAACAAGACCCAAAACTATAAAGTAAAACAGGAAAGTAAGCACAAAAGCCAAGTTAGAGAGTCAGAGAGGTTAATGATAATTGAAATGATTCAGCCTAATACTAACCTGGCATATGCAAAGAATTTTATAACACTATACCTTGGCATATGGAGTATGAGGTTCAGATGGTAGAGACTAATACATTTTAAGGATAACCTTCCCTTCCCAACAGTATGGATAGTGATCTAGCTGAAGTTGGTGGTCCTAAATGTACAATGTTAAATGCCAATCTGCACAGCCATTATTTTTTCTATCTGGGTGCACTCAGGAATCTGGGAGCAGACACCTAGTTACAGCTGGTGTTTTGCCAGGTAAGTGATAGCAGGACATCAGGGCAAAGGAGATGTGGTTCCTGAAAAGAGAGTGGTAATTTAAAATAGAATGCAGCAGGAGATGAAAGAAGTGAAGGCAGAAGAAGGCTGATAGGGAGAAAAAAAGAGAAGTGTATGGATTGGAGGTCCCAAGTCAGAGAAACCAGAGAAGGGTGAGAGGCTGCAGTAGAGTGGGGACGAGCACTGGAAATGAAATGTCAGGGAACTAAGGACGGTTGTACTGGGAGTAACTGAGTGGGAGAGCTACGATGAAATTTCTGGCCAGAGAATGTGAAGCCTGCATTTATGAAGTTAGAGGGGAAATAGATTGGGTGTATGAAGGATCCAGGGTGTGGTAATAGAAGTGAGTGGCTGAAGATCAGGGCAAAGAATGTTGAGGCTGCTGCTAGGTGAGCTGTCTATTTGGGTGATGAATTCTCTCAGGATGAGGCAGGAGTTCAGGTAAAGAGGAAGATGTAAGTGATGTGTCATAGTCTTTAATAAATTAAGTCTTGAAAGTTTTTGGATATTCTTAGTACAGGGGACTAGATTCTAGAAAGGGGATCCTTCCCCCTTATCTGTCTAAAAACAGTTTTGTCTAAGAACAGTTCATATTAATGCAGAAGTAAGCAGCAGCTTACAAATGAGTAATGTTTCTCTTCACTCTTAAGACTAATATTTTCTCTACTTTTTAAGACTTGGCAAAAACCTCTGCTTCACATTTTCATCGGAAGGCTAGGTCTTCTCTGCTAAAGTCGAATGGAAAATTCAACTGCTAATTCAGGCAAGAAAAATCTCAGCTCCTTGCTCTCATAAATTCGTGACAATAAATGCTTTAAAAATAAGTTACAACTCAATTGCCCTAGTTCTGATTTGAAAACATCTGGTGAGACTACTGGGTATAGTTTCCCACTACTCTATTTTTAAGTATAAAAATATACAAAGGTTTCTTATGACCTTGAAAGAACAGGGTGGCATGCTATTTACTGACAGGCTGACCTTTACACAAAGAACCTACCTACACCTTCAACAAGCTGAAATTACTGTTACTGATGCCTTCGGAATATTGTCTGCTTCAGAAAGCAGCATATTTTGTCCAAGTCAAACAGAAGTGGCTAGATGGACACCATTTGGTCACCAAATGGTGCAAAGCAGAGGGCAGGGAAAAATTATTTCTGCAGTACCAATCATATGTCTGACACTATGCAAGGAAAAAAAGGAAATGTCAAATATGATTCCCATTGTCAAGAAACTTACAATTTATTGGTCAGTTACATAATATTTTAGCTCAGAGCCATGTCTCCACTTTTTTAAACATCCATGTCATCTAACATAGGACTTTATAGATATCAACAAGAAGCTAATAAAAAGTTAAAACATAATACAAAATATCTAGAATTAAGTAATAAAATGTTTAATATAGGTGACCAAGAGAAGAAATAACAGTTGAGCTGGTGTCATTGCGATCTATGAAAAATCTTGCTCCTGTTCTAATTTTTTTATTTTGAGCATGCACTGACACAGGAAGGTCCCTTTTCCTACTCACTGAAATCTTTAGGGAAGAAAAGAGCCAGGTCAGCATTTCTTAGAGATAGGAACTGGAGGTCAGGCTTACCCTGTAGTAGGGCATCAAAAATAGTTGAGTGCTTACCTGCATCCTTTCCCAGATAACCAAGGAAACTAGCCTTGAGCAATAGCTCTTTTAAGCCTGCCAAATATAGGCCAACCTGTTATTGAAACACTTTCCCTCTTGGGCTCTTTGGTTTTATATTGTTATCCTTCCACTCACTTATCAAAAAATTGAGCACCTACTATATACCAGCAATGTGTTCCTCTATATTACTTCTGATTTCTTCACTACCGCTTCATTCTCTACCCTACCACTCCCTCTCGCCCCTTGCTTGACCCTCAGTTCTATTCTTCTTTCTATATATGTATCTTATTCTTTAGAAAGTTTATCAGTTCTCTGAGGTTCCCAGCCTTAGGCTAATATCTCCCAACTTACATATCCTACAAATCCAGATGGAAGGCCTTAAATGTCCTCTACTGCTACACCTCACTGATCATTCCTTCCCAGTCTTTCCTGCTGGCATCTCTTCCTCTAGGGAAGTACCTGGTTATGAATTTTTTTCCAATACTCTTTATCTTTTCACTCTGTAACTATCCATATGCAATTGCATCTCCCTCTCCCTATCAATCACCAAGCTTAAGAATGAATTTCTTTCTATTCTTGCTCTTTCCAGGCCTTAGGTCTTCCTCAAGCCAGTTGCCCATACTTTTATTCAGATAACTCCTCCTCTTCCTTATATATCAGCTTAACATCATGTTCCTCAAGGAAGTCTTTACTCCTCTAGACGAGGTTGTACAGCTCTGCCTTTTCCTTTTCTTTTGAAATATCTGTCATCTCAAATGATCTGTTTAATGGCTGTCTTGTCCACTAGATCAGAGGTCAGTAAACAATAGCACATGGATCAAAACCAGCCCCTGCTCATTTTTTAAATAAAGTTTTATTGGAACCCAGACAATCTCTTTCGTATATGTATTGTTGATGACTGCTTTTGCATTTCAGTGGCAGAGTTGTATAGTTGTGAGAAAGACCATATGGCCTGAAAAGCCTAAAACATTTATTTGTCCCTTTACAGGAAAAGTTTGCAAACTGCACTAGACTGTAAGCATGAAGGCTGAAATCATGTCTGGTTCTCACTTGTATATTCACAACACCTAGCATAATGCCTGGCACATAGGTATTTTTGGACTAATTGTATTTCATACTCAAGCTTTAACCCATCTTGCCCGTAATATGAATGAGATCACATTAATTGGCCTGTGTTTCTAACAGCATTATAATCACTGCTTATCCAGATAATGATTGTAGTGTTCTAGTCCAGGGAGGGGAAGCAGAAGTTAATCAACTAATACACAAATAAATGGATTATTGAAACCAAGAGAAAGTGCTTTGGGAAAAAAAAGGAACACAGCACTGTTAGAGTGTGTATCAGAGAACCATAATCAAATACAGAGTTTGGTAAGGGTTTCCTGATTAAGTGATCTTTGACCTAAAATTTAAAGAGTGAACTAACTGGGCTAAAAGAGGTGGAGAGAGGAAGAGCAAACCAGGCAGAAAGAGTTATCGCATTTAATTCTCTCTTCTTTGGAAAGAAAGAACATGGCGTATACTGGGAACTGATGTTCTTGTCAAATAATGGACAATAAAGTTCCTTAAAAAGTTAAGAGTAGGATCCAAAATGGAGCTAGTTGGTGGGATATTCATAAGAATGTAAAATTTGAAACATTCTGTTGTTGGCTAACAGTGGGAAAATGATGAACTATCATATGCCCACAGCACAGCATATTCTGCATCCATTAGAATAAAATATATGAAGAATTCTAATTTGCATGGGAAACGTTTCCACTGTAATGCGAAGTGAAAAATCAGGACATTGTTTCCACTATGTAATATTTATAGAAAAATTTTCTAAAAAAAATTGACTAAAATGTTAATTATAATATTTTCTTTACAGTTTTCCATATTTTCTTTCCTATGCATTTCAAACCTTTAGGATTGGAAAAATGTATCTTATTGAGAAAATAAGGAAATACAAGTGTTGATCTGTTTACACATCTGAGAGTAAACAGTCTTTCCTGGCCCCTGGAATGAGGATGTAGAATGAGAATCAAAACTCAGGAGAGTTCATTGTCAATAACAAAGATTATTAGTGGAAGTTTTCCGGAATGTGATTTAAGCTGTGAATATAAAAGTGCAGTGGGGACTTTGGGGCCAGAGAAAACTATCCTGAGGCATGTGCTCTATAGACACATTTTGTATCTTGATTATTAAAACTGGGAACTTAATCTAACCTTACTCTGTGTGTTTGGTTTCTTCCTGCCTAGCCATAATCCATCAGAAATGCTCCAATATCAGTTCTGGATATGTAATTTAAATGAGGGTCCTGGAGAGCTCAAGCATCTGTTCTAATATTACTCTATTCTGAAGGCTTCTTTTTTGTTTCTCAAACATCATCTTTAATTTATAGGCTCATTGGTCTCTCCCTTAAAACTATTACTGCTAATTTACGGAAGTGGAAGAGTTGAGAGTTGTTTTTAAAGTTTTGCTTCTCCCTGTAACTGAGTAAATTAATTGGTTAAAAAGATAAAGACAGAGAGAAATTCAGCTCTCACCACAATGATTAATTTGATTTCCCTTTATTTTTTAAAAAAAGAGACATAAAAAAACCCATTCTTTTAGTCAAAAAATATTTTATTAATGATTCAGGCAATACACATTTATGCATCTATCTTATACCCAGGCTGCTGCTATGAATAAACTGGGGAAAACCTGCATGAAGTCTTTTGAGAGTGAGCAGAATTGATGGCAACTACCTCCAGAGTTTGCTGTACTTACTTAGGGCTTCCAAATCCCTCCTGGGAGGGAATAAGTCTTTTCCACCATGGGTTCACAGAGGCCAGACATTGGATGAAAGGCTGGGTAAAAATTTCCCTTAAAATACATCACGGTTTTTTAACCTCAGCACTACTGACACTTTGGACCAAAGAATCCTTTCTGTTGTGGAGGCTGTCTTATGTATTGTAAGATGTTTAGCAGCATCCCTGGACTCTTACTTATGAGATACCAGTAGCACTCCTTCAAATGTGATAATCAAAAATGTGTTTGGTGACATTTTACTAAATGTCTCCTGGGGGTGAAAACTGCCCAGGTTGAGGACCACTACACTAATGCACCAAACATTTCACCCTACAGTAGTTAAGGAATTTGAGTTCTATGACTGATAATGGAAAGGAACAATACAGAGAATAATTTACCTTGTATTTCACTGAATTTACTAAAACGAACAAAGCAGCCAAAAAATTGAATAAGGAAGAAAATATGAAACTTGTCAAATCACTATGCCCTTCTTCCTCTTCCCTAGGTTACAGATGAATGAACGGACAAAGCAGGCTGTTTCTGCTTCCTATGACAGAAATTACTAGTATACAGATGATAGTCAGAAGATTTTCTACAGTATAGAACTAAAAGTAATAGATCTGGAGTTAGAAGGCAGGGATTCTCACTAAATAGCTTCATTTCTTTGGGCCTCAGCTTCTCGATCTGTAAAATGGAGGTGTGTGGCAAGGCAGTAGAGGGTTGTAAATAGATCTTCTGATTTTTTAATTCAATAAACATTAAAGATATTAGGTACTACACTTGAAGCTAGTATATAAAAGATGAAAAGAAATGGTCCCCTCCTTCAAGGAGACTACAGTCTATTAAAATAATGGACAAACAAACAACTACAGTAATCTAAGAGCTATAGCAGAATCATGTGCAAAAAGCAGTGGAAGGCTAGAAAGAACACCTAAATCTGCTTGGGGGAAATCAGGGAATGCTTTCCAGGGGAAGTGGCACTTTGGCTAAAACTTGAAAGATGAATAGGAATTTTGACAGGAGACAAGAAAGGGAAGATATTCTAGTCAAAGGGCAAAAGCATAGAGATTTTAAACTTTTTCAAAGAGAATGGTATATTTAAGGAACAGCAAGTACTTCAGTGTTGCTAAAGGATAAATAGAAAAGATGAAATGAGACATTATATTATAGATAATTTAAAATTTGTGTAGTTGACATATCACACATGCAGCAGTGTTGAAAATACATTTGGTGGGAAATTAAGCCAAGAGGCCAACCAAGTAACTATTGTTAATAGTCTACCTAAAGGTAGCAAAAGCCTACTGAGGGGCAATGATTATGTGGACAGGAATGGGGAATACTCAGGAGAGAGAATGTTGGAGGGATTATAACTAAGGTTTATTGAGCAGTTTCGTAAGCACTCTTTTTTTTTTTTTTGCAATACCTCACTTAATATTTATAATATGCCTAATAAGGATGGAAACAGTCCAATTTTCTGAAAACTAATTTGACCAAGAATCAGTTATTTATATTTACCAAATATTTGTTTTAGGGAATATTCATCTTAAGTTTATTTAACAAATGCATTCTTTGGTAAAACTGCTTTTTAATGACTTGGCTTTTGGTGAAATGACTTAGAACCTAAGATAATATGCTATTATCCCTATTTTACTGAGAAAACTGAGGTTCAGAGTTAGCAAAGGCAAGGCCAGGTCTATAGAGCTCAATCTTTTAATTCCTACATGGCTAATACTATAGGAATAAAGGAAACAAAATGATCTGGGCTATCTTATTTCGGCTCTAATTTGCTACAACATTAATATTCTTAAATCAAGAGCTAAAACTTGAAAAAAAAATAGGTAAAGACAATGAAACTAAGCTCAAAATCTATGTTAAGAGTACCACAGCTTCCTATGGCAACTTTCTTAACCTTTTCCTAGGGGCTCCCTCATCCTCCTAGCCAATTGATGAAAACAATGATGGTAAGATGGTTCTCTTTGCTTTTCTGTAGTTCTCTGCTCTTTTTCTAAATTATCAGACATAGCCATCTGTCTGGAGTCAACTATCATTTATATGCATGTGACAGATAAAACCCACTGATCCCCTTTCAAGTTTCATCCCATATGTTTATTTCATCACCAATGTAGGTGGTATTATTTTTTGGACAATGGGGAAAAGGTCACCCTAATTTTACCCTCCCAGGTATGAGAATTTTTGAAATCTTTTTAACTCAATTCTGTATTTTGCTCTGCTTGAGAATCCCTTGCAAAAACTGCACATGACCTTTCTTGGATCTGTAATGATCATGGTTCTTAGCTGCAGACAGTGGAGTCCACTCTAGGAGTTCAGTGGAGAGCAGTAACTCTTATTTGGGGGCATTTTTATCACAGTGGCATGTAGTGCCCAGGGGCCAGGGATGTTAAATATCCTGCACAATAAAGAATTGTTTCATCCTAAATATCAGGAGAAGCTCCCTTGAGAAACACTGAGCTCAGGGTCAACTTCATGGGCTTGCAAACTGTGCAGTCATACAGGGCCCACTGCCTGGTTTAATGCTCTGCAGTCACCATTTTGAAAATCTTAATACTTTTATGTTTGAACGGCTGTTTTATAAAAGAAGTCCAGTGGTACAATGGATCATACACACGGCAGAGGAGGGAATGTTTGTCCTTTTTCCCTTGCCACCCCGTTTGCATAGTCTGCGTAATGCTTCACAAGCACAGGATTCTGGTAAACCTAAGTGGTACAGGAACTCAGGGAGTTACAAAGTGAGTATGAGGCAAGCATGTTACATCTATGACTAAGGCGCTGACAGTTCCAAGAGGCTGTGCTTTCCATTTCAACCAGAACTTGCTTCAGGTACAGAAAGAAGGCAATGGCATCCTAAGAAATATAAGGGACCAAAGAACTCTATCATATCCTTTCCTGCATGTGTTAATTCCCTGTACTACCATTTACACTGAAAACGATGTCATAGAAGGATGGGTAAAAGTAGGATGCGTGCATATCAAGAAGGGAAAGAAAAACATAGAGTTGGTTTTATGCAGCATTTATACTGTTCTGATAAGCACAAAATACATATTTATGGCATATACAAGCTACAAAATATGAATTCTATAATTTTGGTGATTCCATGTGTGAGTTAAATGCTCTTATATTTGCATTTATAAATGGTACTGCACAATATAAATGGTAAAATTTATCCTAATAATTAAAAATTCCAATTTTTCTTTACTTAGAGTAACATTAAAAAGCAAATAAAAAACAGCATAAGTTGAGGGAGAGATGCCAGAAGAAAGAAAAAGCTTTAAATTTTAGTGCATATAATGATATTTTCCCCTTGCTTTTTGAACAGGAGCCCTATGTTTTTCATTTTGCTCTGGGCTCAATGAATTGGGTAGCTGACTGTGACTGAGCTAGTTTAAGCAGAAAGGATTAAAGGATAGTACTTAGCTCATAGGTCTCTGAGAGGACCAGAGAACCTCGCTTGGATAATGCATCACTAGAAACAACATCCAGGAAAAACCAAACCAGGAAGAACACTTATCCCACATCACAGAGCTACCTAGTGGAAAGCCATCCCAGCACCACCCACCAGTCAGCACCTAAGACACTAAAAGTGGATGCCAGAACTCCTCCCCAGCTACCCAAAAGAATCAGACACCTCCACCAAGGTGTTTGCCAGAAAAGTCATATCCCTGAGTGTAGTTGAGGCATTATGTTGCTCATTTTCAGATCCACGTCTTGAATGGGTGCATCTTATTGCTGGAAACTAGGTCACAAGTAGTGATAGGCTGTTATCAGCTCCTAATTGTTGGCATCTTCTCCAACTAACTCCCCATTCAGTGAGATAAAAAATCGGTTGGTGCCACAAATCAGGGTCTTTCCCCTCCCCTAGCCATTGTTAAAGATTTACCAGCAAAGCACTCATCCAAGCCAGTACTCCAGTTGCAAGGGGGTCTCGAAACAGTCGTTTTTAATTTTCTAGCTTCTAAAGTACACAATAGCAAACTAGAAGGGGGCTGGATAAGTGTTGAGTATGCCATCTTATAATATCTGTCAAAAATTATGGTAGCTATTGCCTTCTGTTCTAGATTATAAGCTGCTAACAAGCAGATGCTAATAGATGTTGAACAGTATTGGTTCAGAAGACTGAGCAGGCTTTTACTAAAGGCATGACATGATGAATACAGGTTAGTGAACCAGAAGAGATAATAAAAATGTCAATTGATACGGCTAAAATACACTTGTATGATGCTAGACTATGAACTCTCCAAGGGCAGGAAGCAAGTCTGTTTTGTTTCTCACTACATTTCAAATCACCTGGCAAACAGAAGCCACTCAACAGTAACAACAACAAAAAGAGATGGTTTAAGGTTATTAAGTATAGAGTTCAATTTCGGTATTTCTCATATTGGATGTAGTTAAGAGTTAAACGATTTTACTGTTTTTAGATGAGTTAAACTTAGGGATGTCAAAGTTTGTAATACTTTCACATACACCATCTCATTTGAGCCTTATAATATCCCTGAGAAATTAAACCCGGAATTACTATCCATTTCATAGATGAGGAAACAAACCCCCTAAAATACAATGATCTGTCCAAACTCATTTACCTAGTAAATGATGGTTTAATTTTTCATTCTGACTCAAAATTCCAGAGCTCTTTCTTACTTCAAGAGAATATATTTATAAAATACATTTGATAGTGATTAATTAGGGGAGTATTACCAGGTTTTCAAGTTGAGCCTTACCTTCAAATCAATTACATGCAATGAACACAATTTCCTAATTTCAGCTGCAAATGCTTTTCTTCAAGAGTGAACATTCCTTGGGGTTCTAGGATTTGAATTGTGGCTGCAACTACCTTTTCTTAAAGTAATTCATGTTGATTCAAAGAGGCAGGAGGAAAGAAATCCTTCTGTAGAAACAGCTAATCTATGAATGTGACACTTTTACATTTTTCTAGTTAGGAATAGTATAATTTAAAAACTATGGATGCACTTGATTATAATAAAACAGGGTTTCTCAATTTTATATTAAGAATCATGAGAGTGATGGGTAGGGTTGCTAACAATACAGATTTCCAGGCCCCATCCTCCCAAAATGTGACTTAGTAAGGGTCAAAGTATTAAATTTTAAAGACCATGCTAGTGGCACAGAATACTATGAGAATCACTGGTAATGTGCATCTGACATTCAGCTTGTACAAAATATTTATTTTACCAGAAAATGCATTTAGTATGGTAGTCCTATTTTTAAGTCAATAACACAGCCTTCTAAAACTTAGATCAACTTGAGAGATTTTGCCTGTTAAAAGTAATTTCCTGTCTATCAGTAGAAATCTTGCCACCTACGTTTACAATCATGCTCTCAAGGTAAAAAGTGCAGGCTAATTAACTGTGTTAATCAGTCTTGAATTCCGTGGAGCATAAATTCCTATTAGCACTATATGTTACGGAATTTATAGACAGCTTCTTACCAGTGATCTGTCCCTTTGAGCCGTTTATTTTTCTTAAGAACCACAACGGTTCCAAATGACAACCTTATACACCACGTCAAATATATGGCAACCTACCAACCATTAAAATACACCTGTTTAGTACACTTGTAAAAGAATGATCTCTAATTTGAGTAGACTGTGAAAACGACTGTCAAAGTCCTAATTCAGTGGCGTATTTCAAACTCAATAAGCACGATTTCTGTCTTCTACCAATTAAATCTTTTTGCTGAGGAAAAAATCCTTAAACGGATTTTTGTGTTTCACGGATGAGCAAACTGAGGACCTAAGAAACGAAATTATTTGTCCAAGGTCACGCCCAACATGAGTGACCGACTGAGACAAAACCCCATCAGTTCCAATATAATGGCCAATCCATTTTCATCAGCCACTACCCCTTTTTTCTTCCAATTTCACAACTACACCCCTACTCCCCTCACTTTGGATTAAGTTGTTTTTTTCTAACGGTCCCTCCCCTACCCTTTTTTGCTTTTATGCCTTAGTGTAGTAAAACCTCGCACAAAACTGTTAACACCGGAAGTCCGTATCTGACACGGTGACTTTCACGGGCCCTTTCTCTTTGGCCGAAAATTTCACTGAAATGCTCTTAATCCTACATTCCGCCGGGGAAAGAAGAGGAGAAAGGGGAGGAGGGAGGTCACGGGGAACCGACAAGTCCTTACTTGTCCTGGCGCGCGCCCGGGACGCAGCCTGCGGGCCCGGGGAGACCAAGGAAGGATATACTAGAGCGTGAGGGAAGGAAAGGGGAGGGAGAAAACACCGTGGTGGGAAATCCCTGTGCACTGGATCTGCCCACCCCTGGCAAAGCTGAACAGAGCCGAGCGTGAATAAATCTCATTAGACGGCCGGCAGCAGACACTGCAGCGCGGAACGGGGCGGGGGGGGGAAGCCGCGGAAGAGGGAAGCGCGGCGGCCCGCGACGCACGTTCGGGAGGGAGCGCCGGGGCGGCCCTTTTATAGGCCGAAGCCCACGCTCGCTCGCCCCCTCCCCTCGCGCCGCCCTCGGGCCACGCGCGGGGCCGCGACGTTACCTGAGAAGGGCCGGCTGTGTCCGCCGTCCTCCCTCCCGCGAGGCCGCGGCAGCACGAGATCTGCGCCTCGCCTCCCTTCCCCGCGGGCGGGTTTTCTTACCTTGTAAAAAGCCGTCTCCGGGGTCGCCCCCGCCTCCTTTGCAGGATGTGAAATGGCGGTCGGCGAGGCGAGCGCGAGCACCGCGGCTGTGGCCAATCCCGCCTAGCCGCCAAAACGGCCCTAAACACTGGCGCCCCCCTCCCGCCAGGCCCTCCGAGTCCATCCATGACATCGGCGCTCTGCCACCCCCCCCCACCGCTGCCCCTCACCCAGGTGGCCGTGCCCACCGGCCGAGTTATCGATCCCCGGCGCCCGGCGCGAGTCCAGCTTTCTGGCGGCCTCCTCCCTCGCTGTGTGCCCAGGGGCGGAAAAAAACACCTTTTCGGCCCCCGCTAGGGCGTCCCGCTCCGGCGCCCGCCCCGCTCCCTTCCTTTCCCGCCGCGTCCCCTCCCCCAACTACTCACAGCCCTCCCTTCACCACACACACACACACACACAAAACCCCCTTCTCCCCTCCCCCAGTGGTTGCGTCCGTGACATCATCATCATGGCAACAAGAGCTGCAGCCTGGGACCGAGGAACCCGTGTGATTCCCGGCGGCGGCGGCGGCGGCAGTGGCGGCAGCTCGAGCACAAGCACTAGCATCGACGAGAGCGCGAGGGCTTCTCTCCTGTCGCCCCTCGCCGGCTGCTCTTGAGGAGACGGCGGCAGCAGTGCCCACACCGCCCCGCCTGCCGCCTCTGCCCGCGGTGTCTGAGTGTGAGGGGAGGGGGCCGTGCCGCGGAGGGGAGGGGGCGCCGCCGCCGCCGCCGCTGCTGTGGGGCCGCCGCTGCGGAAGGAGCTGCCGCTGCTGCTGCTGCTGCGGCTGCCAGGTTGCTAGTGAAGAGGAGGCTGTGGCGGCGGCGGCGAACATGTTTTCAGTGAGGATAGTGACTGCCGACTACTATATGGCCAGACCGCTCCAGGGGCTGGATATCTGCCAATCCCCCCTCACCCAGGCCCCTGTCAAGAAGGTGCCGGTGGTGCGAATCTTCGGAGCGACCCCGGCAGGTAGGTGGTCGCGGGGCGCGGGCGGGAGCGTTGGGGCGCCCGGGCAGCCCTCCCCGCCGCGCACTCGCACGCACGCCGCCGGCGCCGGCCCTCTCGGCGGATCGCTGCCGCGTCTTCCCTCCGCTTCGCCCTCCTCGCTTTTCCTCCCGTGCGTGACAAGAGGCGCAGAAATGTGGGTCCGGGCGAGCGTGGCGCCCCCTCCCCCAAACCCTGGGTTAGGGAGGCGGCGGGCGCCAAGTGTTTACACTGCGTGCGGCGGCCGGGAACCGGCTCCGCACTCGGGGTCGCGGGCGCGGGGAGCGAACACCGCTCTCGTCCCGGAGGACGGGCTGCGCCATGTCCTCCTTGACCCGGTGCGCAGGGCCCCGCTCTGAGGTCGGTCTCTGGTGGGACCATGGACACCCTCTGCGTCTCCCAAGTGCCCCTTGCTGGAATGGCTTTAAGAGGAGTGGGGAAGTGTCAGCTCTGTTGTCAATCGCTCCTCGTCGCCTCTTCTCACCAGCGCTCTCCTCTGCCCCTTCTGGAAATGCGCTGGGCTGAAGAGTGGCGCCTGGGGCCCGATAAGCTTTCTCATTGAAGTGACCATGTGGTTCTGCTGTTGAGTGCGGGTCGTAACTCCTTAGAGTTTAAAGCCTTAGAGCCTGGGGACAGGGCTGCATCCCCAGGTGCATTGCTTTTAGGTAAATGTGTATCCATGGAAGTAGGAAATGCGAGTTTATGTTGCCCAGCATAAAACATCCCACATAATAGTGTGAATTTCTTAGCAACCACAGCTAAACCCAGCAACACAAACATTTAAAAATGCCTCTATGCTGGGTTACAGGGTTGCATTTTCAGAACACGTACAGTTAAAAAGTATTTTGAAGAACGAGTTGGGTGAGGAGACAAGCTACGTTCTCAAAAGATCTTGGGAATTTGTGATAATGTAAGGAGGATAGTGGCCAAATTTACAAGGTTTTTAATTGTTTTGTTTTTCTGCATGCTTTGAACTGCCTACGTGAAATAATGGAGCTGCCTCCTGGAAAGAGATGCTCTTACCTCTAGCAATGTATTGTCCTATGGGATTTTAGATAGCATTTCCCACTTGATGCTCCTTGCCCTAATGACCATTCATCTTATTACTAGAGTCAGTTTCTGTGGGTTGTCAAGATAATAGCATTTCCCCAACACAAACACTCTTTCCAAGCAGTTATCTTTTAATGTGAATTCTCTTTGTTAAAACATGCAATGTTGCTGGTGAAATTTGGTAGAATTTTTTTTAAACAGTGAAAAATATTTTGATGATAAGTACCTCGTAAGATGGGAAATTTGGGTGCTGTTAACAATTTGTTGAAAGTGTAACACCTGAAACTTTGAAGGTTGGAAAATAGAGGTAGTAAAATATTTTGAAGCATAGATTTTTTTTTTGCCCTTTTAAATATAGTGGTGCTGTCTTTGTTTCTAATTGGAATTTCAGTGTAATGTACTTTTTTTTTTAATTTAAGGTGTGGAGAAAAGATAAGATAGTGACATTGATATAGTTCTGTTCATTCGGATTTCAAAATTACAAAGCAACATGCTAATAGGATATACTTACTGTGGCATTTCTGTGTATTACAATTTGTATGGTTTTGGTTACTTTTCTACACATAGTTGTTTTCCTCTACACAGGTCATCAAATATGTATCCTTGAGTGATTTGCAAGCTCCGTTTTATAGGAAAGTTTTGTTTGTGGAAATAAATGAATTTCACTGTAATTTTAGCAGTAATTTTATTAAGTGAGAAAATATTCTTTAAACAATAGAGTATAATCTACTTTTGTGTTTCTCGGTATTAAAAAAAGACAAATGAACTATTCTATGAAAAATACGTATTCCTTCCCTCTTGCACATTATGCAGTAGATTACCAGTATCTCTCCTCCCTTTAAAACACATACAGACACACACAAACTGGATTTTTAAAAATTTGTCTTGAAATGTATAACGTAAATCAGTATAAAAATAAGACTTTTTTGTGCATATGTTGAAAGACATAAAACCTGATAGAGAGAAACCCAAATTCAAGTTGTTAAGGATTATGAAATTAAGTTTGCTATATAGTTCAGTTTCAAACATACATATTTTTGTGTTTCCTCAACAGGTGAAAAAAATGAGAAGTCACTGGCATACATTTAGTATCAAGCATTCAGAAATCAAGCTAGCATTTTTAGCATGTCAGTAAAATTAGTGTTAATTAAATGTAAACAAAAAATGTACAATTATCTACTTCTGAATTCTCTGCCCAAAGAAAACTAGTACAGTCCACTTAGTAAAATAAAATTGAAAATAATATGCAAGAGAGGTCAATTTGGCTTAAAAAAAGGCTGACTACTAGAATTTTTAATGAAGACATTTGTTGTCTGAAAGCACGAACTATGTTTGTATATCTACTATTTAGTAATATTAATGAAACATTGTAACACACGATAAACGTATGTCACATAAAGTACCATAAACTTAAGTCTTTCATACATAGTAGTTAATTTTGGAATTCTTTAATTCTTTACCTTGGTTTGGAGAAAAGATGTTTTTAAACTGAGTTTGCTTTTTTGAATGAAGTGGTGAAAAATTGCAGCAGAAGAAATTTTGTCCCAAATAAAGTGGCCATTTCAGATTTATATTATAAATTTTGGACTGATTGGTTTATTACATTTTTACTAGTTCAGTTTTTCTATTATGCATAAAGACTATTTTTCTGCTTTAGAAAACAGTCCAGTTGACTTCTGATTGTCCTGTGTTTTGAGGGCATATTTGTATAAGTTAAATAAATAACTGCCTTAGGTTTAAAAGCTCTCATGTCTTAAGTTGGTGAAATTTGGAAATGTATTTTTTAAAAGTGGTATATTCAAATTTGAGTGGTGAATCCTGACTCACTGATTTAATCTCTTGCTGGTTAAGGATACTGGTTCCTGAGAGAATCACGTAAATTTTCTACATGCAAGTGATGGAATTATTTTTTTAAAACCCTCTTCTGCTTTTCTTTCACTAATTTAAAATTGTCTTGAGGATTGTTTTGACATACACTGTATTGAGCAGTGTAACATTTTGGTAACTTGTTTTAATGGAGGGAAGCAAGGTTATAAACACATGCAGGACAGCATTTTTTTTTTTTACTTAGATTTGAATATGGGTTTGACTGCTCTGGGAATTCACTTTAGATAAAATCCTAATGCTTAAATGTAAGGACTTGACTCAGGTGGGAAGCTGTCCAGTTTCTACATCCTAACCCTTGCTTATTAGTTGCCTGATGTAACTCACTTCATGTTGAGCTTAGACAGCTTTCTCAGCTTTCTCAGCATCAGTTTAAACAGAATTATCCTTTCAAAAAGCTTCCCTGCTGAGATGCAGAGTAGGAGTAAATAGAAGAGTGTGTGTGAGATGTTCACAAAGCAAGTAATTAAACAAAGTAGGCCAAACAGACTATAGAGGGAGCTGCTTGACTTTAAGATTACTGCAGAGAACTCTGCCATTCCCACCTCTAAGTCTTACTCCAGCTAGTGAAAATTTTAGTAGGCTATTCCAGATGCTATGACATCAGATTTTTAAACATAAGAAATTGATAATTCTGAGTGCTATGTAAATTTATGTAGTTGTTAAATAACCTCACTTTGTAAACTGGTAGATTATTAAATACATTTAAGATGAGTACAATTTTGAAATCTATAGCATTTATCAACAACTCAGGTTACAAATAATTTCTTTAATAAAAGTTGCTCATAGCATTTTTTTCTTTTTCTTTTCTTTCTTTTTTTTTTTGGCTAAACCATTTAAAAAATGCCTTAACATCACATAATACCTACTTGCTATAATTGTTAGAAAGGTTTTTCAGGAGCACTACTGAGATTTAGTGATTTACCACAAACAAAATTAGTTACTTTATTTAGTAGAAATTTGAAGGACTGAGGAGCAGATTTTATTACATTTCTATATTCTATTTGATTTAAAATCACCATCAGTACATCAGAAGCTTATTCAGCAGGAGTCCTCTTAAGTATGTGGACCCAGTAGGATCTAGTAATATGTGATTCAGTTTATTCAGTGAACATTTAATGAGAACCTACCATGTATATTGAGCTATATTTTAGGTGTCGTCGTTATGAGTAACTTTTATCCTCCAGGAGCTCACAATGTAGTAGAGTTGATAGACATGTAAACATAAGTCAAACATAGTTTAATTGGAATATAAAAGAACTGTGTGTAAGACAGAGTGAGGACTCAAAGGAGGACATGTTCAGTGACCATTTAGCAGGCCAAAAGGGGAGTCAGGGAAGGCTTCATGAAGGAAGTATTGATTAAGTCATTTTAAAGGAATTTCAAAAGAATTTTAAAATTCTGATAGAGGAACAGATACAAGGTTATTCACAAATGAAGAGAAAACTGCTCTTGGCTGGGCAGCTTGGCAATGCATATCTGAATCCTTGAAATGTTTTTTGACCCAGTCATTCCAATTTTAGGGGTTTTAATCTATGAATGTAAATCTTTTGACAAAATCTGACCATCTTTTGGAACCATTTACTTCTTTCCATTATCCATCACCACCCTATTCTAAACTACTAGCATTTTTGGATGCATTTACAATAGCTGCCTAATCTTGGCCTACCCCAGTCTACTCTGTTCCCTTCTAATCTGTTTTCTATACTGTAATCAGAGGGATCTTTTCAAAATGCAAACCTGATTATATTACCCTACTACTTGATATGCTTCAGTAGCTTTCCATTGCCTTTAGGATAAGGACAAAGCTACATGTCTTACATGGTGGCATCACATATCTTACAAGGTCTTGCATAGGCTGGCCCCTACGTTTCTATCCAATCATGGCTTCAGCCATGTCCTTCTTGCCTTACTCTTTATGTTTTTATGTTCTAGCCGTATTGACCTTATTTCATTCCCTTATTCTTGCCATGCTCCTCCCACAATAAGCCTTTGTACCTGCTGTTCCCTCTGCCTAGAATGTTTTTCCTTTTCCTTCACCTAAACTCCAGTTTATCTTTCCTCAGGGAAGCCTTCCCTCCGTAGACTCTCAAAGCTCCATAAACTTTCTTTCATAACACTTGCTGTAGTTGTAATTTTATATACGTTGAAGATTAATGTCTGTTTTCCCCAATAACCTCCATAAATGCTGGTAATGTGTTTACTTTCGCTCACCGTTACACAACCAATGCTTACTTACCACAGTGCTTGAAACTCAAGCATCTGTTGCAAGAATTAATCAGTAGATGATAGTCATCACAGGGAACACCAAATGTCCAACAATTGGGAAATGGTTACATAAATTGGACATATTCATACAGTAGAATTTATGTAATTCATGTTTTCATGATTATAATATAAATATATAAAAATAATATAGGAAAATGATGTTAGTATATTATATTAAAAAATCAGTTTACAAAACAGTCATTTATTAAAAATGCAGAAAAAATTCACCAAAATATAAAGGTTGGTTATCTCTTGGAGATACGTTTTGTATTTTTCAGATTTTCTGCAGAGAACATGTATTGATTTTATAATTTGAGGGGGGGAAACCTGTTTGTATACAAAATTAAGGAAAAACTAGCTTTCTAGACATGGTTCAGAAATATGGGAAGAAAAAGACTTGAGGTTCATATTGGGCTCCCGAACAAGTATCAACTAAAATGCATGATTGCATGATGATAGTATTGAACTTGATTATATAAATTCAGTTTAGGAACTCCAAAATGATTCTTATGTTAGAGCAAGCCAGTAATTTCTGGTTTTATTATACTCATTTATATGTAAGCTGATTTTAATTTTGAAATGTTTTGCAAAATAGTGTGGTTTTGGCACATGACAGCAACGAAACAGAGTGGAGGCCAGAAACTGACTCAAATATATTTATGAAGGTACTTGGTGTATGATAATGGACGCTATGTTTCCTATCAGTAAGGAAAACATTTATTTAATAAACAGTTTTGGGATAGCCACTTAGTCATCTAGAAAAATAAAAACTTGGCTTCCAGATAAGTCAGAAGATTTAAATGTGAAAACAAATATAAAACATAGGATAATTATTTTTAATATAATTTAGGAATGGTAAAGTCCTTTTAAAGAATGAAACAGAACTGAAGCCGGATTGCTGAATTTTACAACATAAAAATAAAATTCTGTATAGAGAAAAAAATTAAATTAAAAGAGGAACAGACTAGTAAAACTTACATGTATGTTTTTCACAAAAGATTAATTTTCTCTTATTATACAAAGAGCTCCTAGAAAATAATTTAGTAGAAAAAATGAGCAAAGAGAATTCATATGAAAAGATATGCATTTTTATTATAATGAAGATGTAAAGTTACAACATACCGTTTATCACTCATCTAATTAGGAAAAATTGGTTGATTACATAGTATAACTTGGGGAGGGTGAGAGGAAGGGAAAATGGGCATTCTCATATATTGCTGGTGGGAATATAAAATACTCATTTTTATGGAAAGCAATTTGAAAATCACTTTCAAAATGAAAAGTGCACATATATTTTGATCTAGCAGTTTCATTCAAACTTTCAGTTTCATTTAGATTTTATCCTCTAAAACAT
The DNA here is from genome assembly GCF_048564905.1 of Vicugna pacos. NCBI lineage: Eukaryota > Metazoa > Chordata > Mammalia > Artiodactyla > Camelidae > Vicugna > Vicugna pacos. The sequence goes on along the minus strand of NC_132994.1, from coordinate 35,974,219 downwards.
TTTATGTATGTGTCAAATGAGCATGTAAGAATATTTGTGGCGGCATTATTTGTCATTTCAGAAGCCTGGAAACAACCTAAACATAAATCAGTAGGATAGTGGTTAAGTAATTATGGTATATCTATTCAATGGAATACTCGGTGGCCCTTAAAATAATGAGGTAACACTATATGTACTGCTGTGGTACCATGTCTAAGATATATAAAGAGGGAAAAAGCAAGGTGCATGACTCTGTGTATAGTATGCTGCCATTTGTGTGATTTAAAAAATATATACATATATGTATTATATAAATATAAAATATTTTTATGTAAGCAAAATATAAATGTATATTTATACATGAATATATATATTGTATATATACATACACCTATATACGGAAGGATACATGAGAGTTTTGTAGCAGTGGTTGCCTCCAGTGAGGGTAGCTGGTGGCCTAGAGGACAAAGGTAGGGAAACTAAAATTTTTTTTTAGTATACGGTTTGGTAATTTTTGAATATTTTTTACCATATGCATGTAATACCTTTTCAAAGTTAATTTTTTTTGGTTATGTTGTACTTGTAGGAGGAATTGGTAAGGAAGAACAAAAATAAAAGGTCATAGTAGTCGTAAATAGTTGTCAAATGATTGCAGTACTGTTTAATTTTAGATTTTGGTAGAGGTCTGCTCATTCATAACTTCCAGTTGATGTTATGTGGTTCTCTGGAGAATGGCCCTAGTGGAGTGGGATCTGAAGGTAGGCTTTGGTTTTCCTGTAAGCAGACATGATGGTGAGCACAACCAGCAGTTACTGCTTTGTTTGGTATTTCAAGTGCATTAAAGGAAGTGCTTTACTACTTGAAATCCACTCAGCCAACCAGAGTATATAGCTGCCTCTTGTGGAGAAGGGATCATGGAGCTGCTATTGGAGTTTGTATTCCAGGTACTTGAGGAGCATGTCATCCAGTGCAAGGTGCAGCCACTGACAATGAGAGGACAGGGTAGCAGGAATGTTGCCCTGGGGGACCTAGCTCTAGGCCTGAATCTCTGTATTTACCTATATTGGATCTTCTTAGCCATGTGCATGTGATGTGTGTGCCATTTAGCTTGCTGCAAGGTGACTGCCTAATAGTGCTTGTATGTTGTACAAAAATAAAGCGTTGTTGTTATTTTGAAATACTGTTCCTGATTTTAAAAAGGTTGGATTTGAAATTTGTTCATGTTGTTACAAACTTTATTTAAATTAATCTTTTTCTTACATAATTATATAAAGAAAATGTGATCAATTTTTTTTTTTATCAAGCACCATGTCAGTGCCTCCAAATGCCCTCCTGTTGGCCAGTGTGCTGAACGAGTATTATTTATAGTATGAAAAGGGTTGTGAAACACCATTGTGGTCATACCCTCTCCTTTTATTTAAAGAAAACTGATAGCTAGATAGATAAGCTCAGGAATGTGTCCAGTGTCCTATAGTTGGTTGGCATGGGAGTGGATCTGAAAACTGAGGATCTTGACTCTCAGCCCTCACTGCCTCACACTGGTCCCCCAGACCTGAGGGAAAATTGGAGGAAGGCATTAATTATAGTTGAAAGATGAACATATGGAAGCTTACATGAATTGTAAAAAAAAAAAATTGCACATACACAGTTTAGAAATCTTTGAGTGCCTACTGTGTCCCATAGTGCTTAGAATCTTCCTGTAAAATAGGTTTTAGTAGGATTTGTTTTGTGATGATTGTAGCTTCTCCTTTTAAAAAATAATACAAAAGACTATAACAAGAGGGATTTAGGATAGATATAAACAAAAATTGATAACTAGAATTGTATGTGTGCAGTTTTCTGTAGAAAAAGGGATATATCAGGAGACCTTTTAATTTCCTCTGGTGCTATAAACTTTTACTCATCTTGCTTTTGATTAGATTAGAATTTACTTAATTGAAAATAAGGGAAAAATGATTCGGGTTTAATAGTTTGGAGTTAAATAGGCTACAAAGGATGTTGTCATTAGTCCTAGGTATTTCAGAGAAATTCTTAAGAAACTTATTAAGATAAGAGATATGGGATGATGTATGTCACTTTGGTACCTGGCTGCCATTTTAATACCACAGTGATGACAGAAGAAATAATGGGAGTTAAAATAAAGTACAGTAAACTGGGTAAAATTGTGTTAACTTATAGTTTCCAGGTAAGATAGAGACAAGGCAGGAGTAGGTGTCTTAGGCAATTAAAACAAACAAATAAACAAAAATAAACTCCACTGTCCAAACATAAAGTGGATGCATTTTTGAGACCAAAACAAATTATAAGTAAAATTCTTTTAATGACAGTGTATTTAACCTTTTGGTGTGTAGGTGAGTGGGGTTTTTTGTTTGTTTTGAGGGGGTTTTTTGGTTATTCTTTTTAAGTTTTCCAGATCATCTTTTGTGTTTCTGCCAGTTCTCTGTAGATTTTTAAGTATTTCATTTTTTAAGTGAAAAATATTTTGTTGCTTAATTAGTATTGGCAAACTGGACTGTTTTCTGCAGCAGAAATTGAATATATGCCTAGCAAAGTAAATTCTCAGGAAAAAAAGGGTAGTAATTGCCTTTGGAAATTTAGAGTTTTATTGGCCCAATTCTGTTTTCTTTTTAGATGGTAGTTGTGGGAAATACTAAGATTTTGGGGTCAATTTCCTTGGGGGCAGTTATTCAATTTTCTTTGGGTTATGAGAGCCTTTACTATATAAACAATTCAAAAAATAAAAGAAAGCGTGTTACCTCAAGAATGCTTGTGTAATATATAACAGTATAATGAAAGTTTTCTATTTTTCTTCCATTTATTACAATTACCAAGAAAGTATAACAAGAATAAAAGAAATATTTTATTTTGCATATATATTTACACTTCAAAGTAATTTATATATTAAATTAGGTTTTGTTTGAGATGGTGAAATGAAAGACTTTGTGATATGTGGAAAAATGTGAAGTTAAAACATGTTGGCATACTCCTAGTTTTTCAGAACAAGAAAATGACTAATCTAAATTTCATTTCAGAATAAAAACCAAGACAAGCCACATAAAAGCAACCTAAAAATTAAACTGTCATCATATTATTTGTTTTAAAACTATGGAATAATATATCTGAGGAAGATTTCTCTCAAAATTGTTTTTCTCAATTTCAAGTAAGTAATTTATTTTGGTTAATATATTGGGGATGAGGGTGGTGGGGGTGAACCTTGGCATTGAAGTTGATAAATCTACTCATCCTTAAAGTAACAACTCAAATATTAACCACTTTAAAGCCTTCTGTGGTGATTCCTTTGCCCATCCCCAAAAGATTCTCTGTTTGGTTTCCCACAGTCCTAGTAGCTCCCTTTCCCATTGCTGATAAAGGACTGACTATACTGAGTGTTGTATTTGTCTGTAGGAATATCATATGGCACTACCCTCATGTGCCTCCCTACCCCCAACCCCTACCCCAGTACCCTCCACACTGCCTTCTATTGCCAAGAGACCCTGGACAAGTTATTTTACTTTTATGAGCCTTAATTTCTTCCTCTGTAAAATGAATTTTAATAATTTCTACCTCAATACATTATTATGATTAATCATAGTAACCAGCAATTATCTGGCATATATAGTAACATAACTGTTACTTTCTTAACCCTTCTAATTCCAGAATCTGCCACATTACTACATATATACTAAGCACTCTTTAAAATGTTTGAATTGAATTGAAATGAAAAATGGAATTTTTGTAGCATTTATTCATTCCTCCCAATAGGACAAACTAAAATACCTGTACATGTGGTGTAAGGCTTTTTTTTATAGTTGGTCACTGACTCATATGTCTAAAGGCTAGGTAATTACTTGTTTAAAACATTTTTAAAATTTGTTTCATTTTTTATTTTTCTATTTTACACACCCACACCCACACACATCCAAGCACTTAGCCATTGACCATGGAGTAACTACAGGTTTCCAATACTGAAGTTTAGGTTAAGTATATTTCTTGTGAAAGAACCTCATTTTCCAAAGCCATTTATTTGTAGTGTCTTCTTTTTTTAAAATGATGGTAGAACAAGTTGAAAGTGTGTGTGCCAGAAGTCATAGTAAAATTGACAACGGAATTATTGCTCTCTTTTTGTCTTTTATGAATTTGTAACACACACACAAATTGAAGCCTTTGGTTTTTAAACCTGTTTAAGATTGTGGATGTGGACCAAATGAATTCATTATTGCCCGGACTTTCAAGTCTCTTCACTGTATTTTTTCTACATATATTCCCAGGTTTTGTTTTGTTTTTTAATAACATTGTCTTTTAACTTTTTTTCATGAAGTCGTTAGAAAGATTTTCAAATTAATTTTGATGAATTACACTTTGGTTGATAATGCTTAATGATTATAAAATAGAAGCCAAGTTAGCCAGAAGACCTTGATTTTACATCATTTTACTAACAGGGGTTATAGACCATTTATTGAGTCCCCACTGTGTGCCCTAAGTGTTTTAATTTCACAACTCTATAATAAATAGGTACTACTATTCCCATTTTACAGTTGAGGAAATGAGACATGAAGAGGTTAACGATCTTTTGCCTGAAGTTATTTAGCATATGTTTACCTCTTAGCATGTGAGGATTAAAATGAGGGAACATGTATTAGGCCATTATCTGCCAAACAGAGGAAGCAAAATCTGAAATGTATGTCTTCTAAAACTTACAGAATTTGTTAGTAGCCAGTATTGAGACATGACAATGACCATGAATAAATTCTTATTCACTATTTTTTGTGTGATAAGTATACCCTGCTACTCTATACGGATTTTTTTTCCCTGAGCAATATCAGTGTCTCCTCTTAAAGTCAAGTTCCTATTTGGACTGAATTATTTTGTTTTTATGTATATGTATTTATAAGGGCTTTACTATTATATCAGTCTGATATAAAATATTTTTATAAGTTTAGTTAAACAAGTAGTGTATGAATATATTCTTGTGAAATTTAAAAAACAGAAACAAGTAAAACAAGTTTTCCTAGACCACCAAACCTGTTCACCTCCCCACTTTTATCAGTTTTTATATAACAAACCTCCCCCATAACTTAGTGTATAAAATAATAGCCATTTGTTAGACCATGATTCTGGCATGCACTCAGTTGAGCAATTCTGCTCATGCTTCTGGCTGGGGTTGCATATGTAGTGACTGAGAGGTCTTCTGGAAACTGGTTGGCCTAGGAAGGCTTTACTCACATGTCTGAATATTGATGCTGGGGTGGTGGAGAGCCATGTGTCTCCAGCAGGCTAGCCTTCATCTGGAGGCAGTAGTAGAGTTTGCAGGAGCAGCAAGTGAAGGCAAGCCGCATATATTTTTGTCTTGTCTGATGGGCCAAAGCAGATCTCATGGCCAAGCGAAGAGTCAGTGTGGGAGGGGTTTCTTAAGAGTATGCGGCTCATTAGGGGGCCATTACTACAACAATCTATTACACCACTGTTGCTGGCTGACTCATTTTTCAGGAAACATTTGTCAGTGTACAGTGCCCTGCTCTTGAAAAAGTATAGTGTTTAAGCAAGTTATTGACCAATTCAGATAAATTTAGTTAAGTCCTTGTTCTCACTTGTTTTATTCCATTCTCATCATTCCTCAGCATCATTCCTGGTCCCATTTACTCAGCAAATTTAACTTGAGTACCCAGTAAGTGCACGATAAACTATCATGAGATGAGCAGCAGGTGGAGCAATAATCCTATGTTCATCATCAAAGTTTCTTTAATTTGTCTACCTATCTGCTTCATTTTTATGAATAACATTCTGTAAAAGGAGATAATTATAGCAATTTTTTAAAATGATCAACAGCCCACACCAGGCTGAATATTTCTTGTGTACTGCATATTTTAAATGTCTTACAAGAATTTCTTCCACTGAGAAAAACTGTAATACAGAGGTTGTTTCAATCCATACTCCCACCAGCAATAATGAGACTTCTTTCATGTTTTTACCAAGATTATGTTCTCAGATGGTTTTGATCTTTGCCAGTCTATTAGATAAAAACATGGATCTCAGTGTAGTTTTAATTTGTATTTCTTTTATTATGAGTGAGATTGAATGTCCTTCCATATACTTGCAAGCCATTTGTATTTCCTTTTCAGGGTACTATTCATTTATATCTCTTCCCGCTTTTCTGTTGTGAGTCTTGGTCTTTTGCTTATTGATTCCAAGGAGCTCTTCATATATTAGGAAAATTGGTCTCTATCTGTGAATTGAGTTGCAAATATTTTTTCCAGTTGGTTTATTCTTATGGTAAACACATTTTATTTAAATAATATTTTTATCATTTTATAGAGAACTTTTATGTCTTAAATGAGGCTTTTAGATCACATTTAGTTGAGGTTAAATTTAAGTATTAGACATAGGAATGGAAGAAAACTTATTTAGAGAACTTACCTTTCAAAACTCTGACTTCAGATGAACAGTTTCAAAAGGATCCTATCTTTGATTTACCTTTTTTCTCTCCTAAGTTTGATTCTGTCACGAGACCACTTCTTTTGACAGATAAGTCCAAGAAGTAGGATCATCCTTTGGAGGATAATTTTTAGATTAGACTGAAAGCATAGGTGGAAAATACTTTGTTACTTAGAATAAGTTGTTAATGTTACTGAGTCTTGTCTAGTACAGTGTGTGTGTGTGTGTAATGTATACAGTATACACACACATATATAGTGGTAGTGTTTCAAGCAATGCTCTCATACAACTCTTCCACTATTTAGCCAGCCTTTACCTAATCAACCATATAGAGCTATATTAGGGCAGCTACATTATGCTAACCTTTTTTCCTAGTGGGCCACAAAGAAGAAAGACAAAGAAACAGACTGACCTTTTTTGAGAAAGCAGTAATGCTACCCATGACCCAAATAATATCCTACATTTTAGATAAGATTGTAAGGAGCTAGGAAGAGGGTAGCAGAGGCATCTATGACCTGTGCTGCATCTGACATTATGAAATACTTTGACTTCTTCCCTTGACGTCCATATAAAAGTGGATTAGAAAAGTGCACGGCTGAAGAGATTAACATGTTTTAAGTCATTTAATGTAGTTTTCAAAAGTTTTTAAAGTTGGCAGACTTTTTTTCTTCATATGTAATTTTACCCAGCAGCATCAAAAAAGCAAAAATAAATAGGAATTCTTAAGTGATTTATAGTGGGGAATTGTAGAAAACCAGTTTTTGCCATGCTTCATGCAGTTTTTTCTGTTTCAGAGTTGTTGAGGTATTATCTAGGGTCTAGAATATCATCAGTATCTTTATAAATTTTTCATTGACAATTATAAAGAAGTTTTCTATTTGTTTGATACCAAATTTTTGATACATACTATTACTTCCTTGATCAATTTTTTTTTAATTCTAACATTTCTGAGGTTGTAATACATCCTATAGTGTATACATTTAACATCATAATTATTCCTCCTGAAAAGCTGATATTAAACTGATAGTACATCTTGTAATAGGTGACTTCCTGAAGAAAAAATGTGACATTTCATAATTTGTTTTCATTCTCTATGTACTTTTTAAAAAATCTAATCTGTCATGGAATAAACTTGTCTACAGTTTATTTTGTTCTTAATTTTTGTCTTGCATCTCTAATTGTTTTAATTTTTGTGTATTTTGATGTTATTTGGCATATAAAGCTTTGTAACTAATGTGTCCTCTGTAGCAGTACTTTTCAGACTAATTGTGGTGAAGAATATTTTTTTTCGATGCTTCTTTAAAATACACTAATAGTGAATTACTAGAAAAATGAAAGGACAAAGAAAAACGAATAAGCAAAATATAAGCTCCCTTTTTAAAAATTATTATTTTAAACAGGTATAGAATTCACCTGAGAAGTTGTTATAAGTGTCTAGTTTTAGTTGTCTTGTTGCAAACCTATAACAAACAGCTAGTTTGTAGACCACATTTGAGTGGCACTGTAGATATCTTTTTTATCAGTCTAAAGAGACCCTTTAATTCCTTTCTTCTTGAATCCTGTTTCTTGTTCCACATCAAAATTATTTCTGTTTCCTTTTAGTTTGACTGTTTCCACACTGTATCATTGCCTGTTAACTATTTTTGATCCTTTTAATGTCATTTCATTTTTTAACCCCATTAGAGGATCTTTCCAATAGAGGTTTTAAACAATAAGAAGAATTTGTTACTTGATTTTGACTCCTAAAATTTAAATTTTATACTTTGTAATAATTCTGTTTTTCCTTTGTTTTCTATTTTTTGCACATAGACTCTGTTTTATGTGTTTTATTTTTAAAAAAAAGCATAATACCAAAATCATTTTTAAAAGCTTATACACAGGAATGTAGTTGTTTTTTTTTTTTTTTTCCTGAAAACAAACTGCAGAATCTTTAATCTTGGAATGAATATGTTAACAAGCACATAAACCAAGGAAGAATTACCCTTAGATGAGTAAGTTAACATCTTTGGAATGGTCAAGGGGCTAAAACTGTCCTTGTGGGGAAAATGCTGGGTATTTATCCCACCAGTTAAAAAACGACCCTGTCCCAGTTCACCTTCAGCCCCACCTGCCTGACGTCCTCCACCGGTCTCTTTCTTCCAGGACTCCTACTGCCTGGGGACTCCCCAGAAATGTAGTTTTAATTTAAAAATTCAGGAACAAATAAAAAATACTTTATTTTATGTAATACAAGGCATTTAGCTTATTTTAGATTTTTATACTCTCAGCTTCCCAATCTTTGACTAACTTATAATTGTTGAATGTTTTCAACTGTATATCTTCTCTTTAAAAAAAATTTTTAGCTTATGAATTAAATTTCAGTAGAACAATTTGGACTCACCTCTACGTATTAATTTGATACCACCACTACTAATCTAATTATACCACACCGTATATACCCATTCTTGAGTTCCAATTTTGATATTTTTTTGTTTGTTTGTTTTCAAATGTTAGTTTTGAAGATATTCGCATGTGGGTTACTTTTCTGAACCCTTGAATATCTGAAAATGGCTTTTTGTGTGTGTGCACATATTAATGACAGCATGGCTCAATATGATATTCTTGTGTCCTAGGCTTTTCCTTTAAAATTCTCTGAACGTTCTTCTGGTGTTTTGAATTTTGACTGAGACAAGAACATCCTTTTGGTGTAGAAATGTTAGTGGTTTTTATTTGGGGATAGTTCTTATATTACCCCTTTGGTTATTGCTTCCATTACATTTGTTATGCTTTTTTTTTAAATTAAAGAAATACCTGTTATTTGTAGATTAGTTCATATTTCATTTTTATACCTAACTTTACTCTTATTTTTAATTTTGTCCTTTTGTATTCTTGGTACACATTTTTGTTTTTATTTTCTACGTTATTGATTTTTTTTTACCTGCAATATTGGTTCTTATCTCCAGTATAGATTTTAATTTTGCTGTTGTTTGTATTTCTTTCCATTTCCTTATCTCTTAGAGTTCCATTTATATCTTAGCTTGCATATCTTGCTTGTGTTTTATTCCTTCCTGGTCTTTTTTTTTTTTTTTTCCCCCTTTCCTGGTCTTTTTAACTGATCATCTTTCCTTGTAAAAGATGTCTCACAGAAACTGTGTTTTTTTATATCTTATTGAGAACACACAACAGATACTGTCTACATTTCTTCTGTTTTCTCAGGTAAATTATCACAGATTCTTTTTTTGGCTTTTTAGGAAGGTGTTTTATCTATGCTGCTGAATCTTTGTATAGATCCCAGGTTTATTCTTCTATGAACAAGAGGCTATTTAACCAGTCCTGGTGTTTGCCAGTAGGCAGAGTATGGAAAGTTCAATTGGTTGTCTTCATTTTCACTTATAAACTGATAGAACTGTTAGAATTGCCCTCCTGCATATACAGAGCTAATAATTGAGCACAATCCACTTAGATGAAAACATTCATCTAGTGTGCCCCTACTTGATTGAGGTTTAAGATTTTTTCCCCCTGTTCTCACTGTGCAGTCCATCATGTGGGAGGAAACTTATTCCTGGATAACCTGAGACAATGGTTTCTTGTTTTCAGTCTGTCTTTATGCCTTTCTTTCTGTGTGTCTGGCTTTCTGGCTTTCTACCTTTCTTTTTTTTTTTTTTTCCTCCAGAGTATTACATGAAAGTCTCCAGGTTGTAAAGGACCTTAGGACTTTTGATGATTTTATCAGTGATAGAAGCTAATTTAACATCCAAAACGAAGAGAGCTATGCTCTGTCAGTTGTTGATACTGGGCATTGATGTTTATAGAATAGACAAAGAACAAGAGGTTTTATTTCAATTTTTTTTCCAAATTCTATTTATTTATTATTGTATTATTTTTGACAGGGGGAGAAGGTAATACCACTTGAGCTATACCCTTCCCCCAAAGAGCAAGAGGTTTTAAGTGAGAAAATATAGCCTTGATATTGAGTGGGAAGATACAACTTTACACATCTTAGAAAGTTTTTAGTAGGTGACTGGTTTCTATTGAAGCAGATGATGTCTCCATGATAGAAACTATGGTGTATATCTTAAATATTTCAGTGAAAAACTGGAAAAAGAGTTATTCTGTATTTCATTAACCCTAGGACATTTATTCCCCTCTCCATTTTTGTATCTCAGCAACTGGGATGTATCTTACAGTCAGTGGTGTACTATATTTAATTGGAAGCATTTTTTTCTTTCTTAGCAGTACAAAATTTAATGCTATCTTACAGTCACTGGCATTTTAGATTCAGTAAAATATACTAATAGATGTTTAGCTTAGTGCCATTCCAAATTTAATCTCCTCACTTATTGTGAGTAAAGCATTGATAATAGGTGGTGCCCCCCCCACCCCCGCTCCCCTTACGGTTTTGGCCTTGGGTTAACTCTCTAGCTTTATTCACCTGGAAACCTGATGGAGATAGAATGTCAGTTGTGTAACCAAGCATCATTGCTTTCGGTAAAAATGACTCATGATTAGTAAATTACATATGGCCTGGGAAGACTGTGAATAAACTGTAAATACCAGCAGGAAGCAAGAGCTTTGGACTTCCCTGGGTGTGATAACTCTTATAATTGAGAAAGTCCTTTGTAGGGCTGGGGAATCTATGTCTCTAGGACTGGAGGTAGTAGTTACTATTCAATACTTCCCAGCTAGGGTAGTTTATTGCACCAGTCCTTGTGATCTCATTCTCTTTTACTTGACCTGCCTCCTCAGGGTGCCAAAGAGAATATACCCTGGATTGCTGTGCAGACTCCTACTGCAGAGTAACAACCTGACACTGCCTTGCTGGCATGTTGTTTCATGTTTTATATTTCACTAAGTGTAACCAGGATCTAGTGTGGCCTGTTTGGATTGTGTGAGTCTCAACGTCTAGGAACAACAAGGAGTGTTGTTCCTATATTTGGTGATTTTATTTAATTTTTTTTTAACACTTGCTGAATGAATCTGTACTTACTACTTACTCTTCATAAGAATTTTAAAGTATAAATATATAATAAACATGAGAACATCTATAATATGTGTAAATTAAGGAATGTAACAAACATCTGTTTATTATCCAGAATAAGAAATAGAATATTACAAATATCTTTGAAATCTCTGATTGCCTCCTCCTCTCTTATCTAATTTTGGTTTCTACTTTTAGTTAATCGTTTCCTTGTTTTTCTTAATAGTTTTACTTCTTTTGTATATATCCTAAACAATATGTTGTTTAGTTTTATCTTTTTAGAGTTACTTATGTGTGTCTGTTCTTCTGTGATTCTCCTCCTCTAACATTATGTTTTAGTGAATTATCTATGTTGAATTATATAGCTGTAGTTCATTCATTTTTACTGCTGTATGGTATTGTGTCATATGACTATACCACAGTTTTATTTATTCATTCTCTTGTGAACATTTGAGTTGTTACCTGAATTTTTTTTAAATCCCCAGTTATAAACAATGCTGTAATGAAGACTGTTGTACATGTCTTCTAGTGCATGTGTATAAGAATTTATCATGATTATACTAGTAGAATTGCTATGGTAGAATGTGCACATCTCTCTTAGGTAATGCAATTTTCCAAGGTGGTTCAACCAAACTATATGCCCACCAGCAGCATATGAGAGCTTCTGATGTTCCCCATCTTCACCAGCATTTAGATTTATCAGACTTCTTGTTTTAAATTAATTCTTATAGGTGTAAGTGATAATCTCTCGTTGTTTGTATATTTTCTCTTACTAGTACAGTTGAATTTTTCCATATGTTTATCATCCCTTTGTTCTGTCAAATATTGAGAAGAATGTTAAAGTCTCCAACTTGTGGATTTGTCTGTTTTTCTTTCAGTTCTATCAGTTTTTGCTTCATGTATTTTGAAGCCTTGTTAAGTTCTTACATATTTAGGATTATAATGTCTTCTTGATGAAATGACCTCTTAATCCCTGGCGTAATATTTCTTGTTCTCAAAGTCTTCCTTGTCTTATGTTAATAGAGCCATTCCAGCTTTTTTTTTTTATGGGAAAGGGCTTAAAAGCATAATCTTTTGAAAGAAATAACATTTTATTTCTCAAAATCTGTTATATAAGTGAGCTTTTACTGATACCAGGACTGTTCCTATGCAATCCCTGAATTTGATGAAAAATGAAGACTTTGGTGAAGCGAACACATCACTTCTGGGGCTCCTTTTGGGCCTTTAGGAAACATTAGGCAATGTTTGTACTACTGGTACACATAGGAAGGCCAAATGTTGGCAGAACCAGAATGCCTGAAGATATTAAAATAGTTTGATTGACTCAGGGTTACATACGGACTCCTGTTTAAATTTATATTGAAACATCTTTTCTCATGTAGTAAAAGTTAACCTCTGAGTTTTCTTTACAGAATCTATTTAGTGCCTTGGCATTGTTATTTGGGAAATAAATGATCACACACAACCTCAAACTTTGGTGGGACAGGTTGTCATATAAGTAGGTATATTAAGTAGCAGATACAGAATTAGAGGACACAGAAGGAATATGCAGACTTGATTGAGTATACATTGTCCCAAAAACAACACTTCTTTTTTATCTTGATATTCTTTTTTTGCCCTTGATTCAAGTTTATTTGTTTTTTTTCTAGTTTTATTATGTAGAATTGTTACAGTTCAACTGCACATACACATTATATTGCATGTAAATATAAACAGTATACTGTACATTTTTTTAGTTTTCATATATGTACTAATTATTGTTTCTAAGAACAGATTAGATCTTTAGCTCATTCCAGCTTTCTTTTGATTAGTTTTCACATGATGTATCATGTCAAGAATTGTGAAGGGTCTGAGATTTTTACCTTCTTGCAAGCTAACAGTTTAACTTGACACAAATTTCAAAGATGCTGGCAACAGATGTGAGATTGCTGGTTCTTCACTTTACTGACTGTTACAAGGAGGAACTGCAGATAGGAGATGGTTGCAGCTCAAATACTGAGAAGTAGATTTAAAGACAGCTAGCTACACCAGCAGAGAACCATGGAGAATTGTCTCCCAACGTATCGTTTTCCATCCTTTTACTTTCAACCTATTTATGGTTTTATAGTTTAAATGAGCTTCTTGCAGACAGCATAAAGGTGGGCTTGTTCATTTATCTAGTCTAACGATCTCAGTCTTGTAATTAATGTGCTTAGATTTTTTTTTACATTTAATGTTAATAATATGGTTGGACTAAAATCTGCCACTGTGCCAGCTGTTTTCTGTTATTCTATCCTTTGCTTTTTCCATCTTTTGGATTACCTGGATATTTTTTATTTCCTTTCTCTACTATTTGCTTACTTATTTATATATCTTTTAAAATTAGTTTAGTGGCAGTCCTAGGGTATATAATACACGTTTATAACTAATCAAGTCTTCCATCATATAATACTACATAATTTCACATATACTGTAAGAACTTTACAGTTGTTTACTTCAAATTTTTCCTGCTCTGGCTTTGTGCGTTTGTTGTTACACATTTTCACTTTTGTATATGCTATCAGCACTCAGTACAGAACTTCTATTTTTGCTTTAGACAGTCATCTTTTAGAGCAATTACAAATAAGAAATAAATGAAGTCACTTATGTCATTTCTAGTGTTGTTGATTTCTTTGGATGGATCCAGGTTTCTGTCTTCTATCATATTCCATCTACCTGAAGAACTTCCTTTATTATTTATTATAGGACAAATCTGGTGGTACTGAATTACTTAGTTTTTGGTTTTCTGAAGGAGACTTTGTTTTTCCTTCATTTTTAGAAAACATTTTTGCTGAGTACAGCATTGTAGATTGCCTTTTCTTTCAGCACTTAGGGAATGTCATTCTGTTGTCCATCTTGTGTAGTTTTGCTGTAATTCTTATCTTTGATTTTCTGTATGTTAAGTGTCTTTTTTTTCTTTTTGGTCTGTCTTTAAGATTTTCTCCATCTTTGGTTATGATGTGTCGTTACTTTTGAATATGATGTGTCTATTTTCTTTTGTTTGATGTTCTCTGAACTCCTGTTTCTGTGGTTTGGTATCTTTGATTTGGAAAATTCTCAGCCAGTATCTTTTTTTGATTCTTCTTTCTCTCTTCTCTTTGTGTGATTTCAGTTATATGTTAAATCATAAACTACTGTCCCATAGCTCTTGTATGATTTGGTCTGAGTTTTTTTTTTCCCCCACTCTTCCCCCCTCTAACTGCCCCCCATATGATTAGGGAGATTTCCTGGATGATAATAGTTATTGTTGCTATTCTTTACTAAAGTATTGATATTTCAGAAAGTGAAGCTGTAGTGTGGAAGCCTATACTTTTTGGCGTGTCCTGAGATCTTTCAGATTATTAGTAAAATGTGTTTATAATAATCTTTCTCCCAATTAAAAACAATTCAATTAAATTTGGAGACCACAGCTATGACCTAGAATTCTTGCTGTTGTGATGATAGAATGTAATTCCAATGACTTATGATGTAAGGTATGTTTTAGTTTTGTATGTAAAAACATATTGTTATTTTTTATCTTTGCTAATTACTTGAAATTCATTGGATTTTCATACTGAATTATGCTTCGGTTATTATTATAATGTTACATATTTAATTTGGAGTAAAAAATATTACATATTACCAAGTAGCTAGACTCAGACATGTTTATTTTATTCTCCTAGGACTATATAAAATTAAATAGATATGAGGTATAATATAGGTAAAAATTCAGCATTATTGTTTTGTTTTATTCTTGTAATCTCAAAAGAAAGCAAGACATGCTTCTAATTTTTTTCATTTACATCAATTGAGGTGTGTCAGACTTACTAAAAAAAGTCTTTGAATATGTCTGATTTGAGTGTCTAAAAGTTTAATTTTAAAAAAAACCTTACATTTGAAATCTAATGCTTAATAATGTGAAGTTGGTATTAGTATCTTAAAAAAAAAAGTTGTTTGAGGGGAACTTGTTCATTCTAAGCATTTTTATGTGATCTCAGCTTTACCTAATAAGATTTCTTGTCATTGATACTTTTTACTTTTTCACAGAGAGGAAAAGTGTTGTGTTTGACCCATGTTCCAGTAGCTGGCAGATTTTGAAATAGGGACATAGCCAAGTTGATTTTGGAGAATAGCCACTTAAAAGGACAAAGAGCCAAATGCATGAAGCATTTGCTTTTTTGGTAGAAAGCCCCGGTATATTCAGATTCTTTTTAAAAATTGAGGTTAACTGTATCATAGGCAGTTTTTTGTTTAGCATGTTAAATTCCCACTATAGCCCCAGCATATACTCGATAACAGAGGGTTAGGCTTCTGCTCACAACTTTTTCTGGCTCCACTTTTGTAGTTGTAGAACTGGAACCAAGGAATTGTTTTTCCTCTGATCAAAAGGAATGCTCTCAATTACTTAAATACAGGTGGACTCCTGATCCTACATATACATATAACACATACAAACATATAAAAGAAAAGTGAAAATGCATAGTCATTTTTATCCTGATTTTTTTATAAATAACTAGTCTTTGATACATTGAAGGGCTTTGGTAAATATTTACTGAAGAAAAAAAGAAGAATTTTTTTTTGCATACTGTCTTAAACAGATGACAGACCTTACATTATGGACTTTCAAATCCACTCTCTGTCCACTTCTATTGTTACTACTTTGATTGAGGTCTCATTATTTTTACTTGAAACGTCTTAAACCTCTCACTTGCCTTTAATTTCACCTCTTTCATATTCAGCTCTTAACAGTGTCACTAGAGTGATCTTTCTTAAACTCAGACTTCATCTGAATGTTGACATTGACTATGGTACAAGAAAATAGGTGAAAATTTGCTAATAACTTAAACGTTAAAAAAGGGATAGTTACATCTACAGGGTGCATATGGTCTGCTATGCAGTCATCAAAAATCTTACTTAGAAGGAATAGAAGGGAGAAACATTCACTTGTATGACTAAGTGAAGAAAATGGGCTTTAGAATAATCTGAACAGTATGATCCTTTTGTTTAAAAATGTATATAATGTAGACACAGAGAGAAAAAAATACATCAGAAAGTGAAGTGTTTATCTCCAGGTAGTAGAACTGAGTAGTTTTTCTTTTTTGCATTCTTTTGTATCTTTTGAATAAGAGCACTTTATATTTAGGGGGAAATTTTAATAAACCCGAACATACAGTCTGTTCACATTATTCTCCTGTTTGAAGCCATCATTAGCTTCCCATATTCTACAGAAGTATTTCCCCAAAAGTAGTCCATGGACATAACTGCTTTAGAATCACCTGGGGTACTCATTAAAAATAGATTCCTGGGGTCCACCTCAGGCATATGAAATATAAACCTTTGGGGTTAGCCTACGAATATGTACTTCTAGCTGGTGCCATGAGTGATTTTTATATATTCTAAAGTTCTCAAATTGGCCTACAGTATAAAATAAAACTCTGGATGACATTAAACTTTTCCATGATCTGACACCTGAGTGCCTCTCCAGCCTCATCTTCCTCCCAAGCACTTTGCTCTTCAGTCTGAACTGCTTGCCCCTGCTCACATGTTCTTTTAGCTTAAGGAAGGCAGGAAGTCTGGCTTTTCTAGGTGTGGAATGCTTAACATAGTGTTGCCCCTCATTAAATGTTTGATGAATTCCACTCCATTCCTCTGGATGGAATGATCATGTCCATTTAGTGAATTCTTCTATTTCAAAATTGTCCTGAGACATTGCCTCCAGTGTGAAGCTGTCCTGACTTCAGTCAGCTCAATCAGAGTTGAATGGTCCTTTGTGTCATCACTGCACTTTGTTTATCTCTGTTAGAGCAGTTATCATATTGACTTGAGTGACTCCCTATTAGAATGTAAGTTTTATGAGCACCCATCAGTATGCTGCCAGTCTTTGTGTCCTCAATGCTTGGTCCTAGACATGCAATAAAAATTAGTAGGAAAAAACTCAATGGTAGAAGGACAAAGTGTGATTCCACTTATATAAGGATGTAGAACACTCAAATTCATAGAGAAAGAAAGTAGATTAGGGTTACCAGGGACTTGGGGAAAGGGGAAATGGGGATTTATTGTTTAATGGGTACAGAATTCCCATTTAGGGTGATGAAGAGAAATGTTCTACAGATGGGTGGTGGTAATGGTTACAAACAATGTGAATGTACTTTATACCCCAGAACTGTACATTCATAAAGTAGTAAATTTTATGTTATGTATATTGTGGCACACACAAAAAGCCCTCATGAAGCTAAGGGCCTTGGTCTATTCACTCAGCTTTATTCTCTGCAGTTCCTAACATTGTTTAGTTTCATTGTTAATTGTGTTTTCTTTTGTTGTGGTAGTACTTGATTTTAAAGATATTTGAAATTAAGTTGAATGTAGATAGAATGCCCATAGGAAAATCTATAACAAATCAACAGAGTTTATAAAGTAAAGAGTGGGGGGAGTAAAGGAGGCAACATAGCATCTACCTTTTAAAAATCACATATTTAAAGAAAATATTATAATATTACAAATAGTAATTAGAATTGAAGTGGCTCTGTGTCCTTTGGAGATCTGGCTTCTTCAGCTTCAAGCTTTCCAAACTCCCAGCTCAGGTCCAGGTCATTTCCTTACTCTTCATGTAGAACTGTGCATCTATACTGCTTTATATGGAAACTATTCATGATTCCATCTCTATTCTGGAGTTCACCCTGTAACCCATGAGGAATAAATTTAATGGACAAAAACTTTTCTGGCTCTTTCACTTGTGAGCTGACTAGGATAGTTTATAGGATAGTTTATACTCATTCCACTCTTGAGGACTCTTAAGATTTACAGAATAAATACTGCTATCCTGCCCCCCTTTTATACTTAGTCATTCCACTCAGGAAGTGGTATCTTAGGTTTCTTGGTGTGTCAGCTTCTACGGAAGACAGATTGGTTGGTTATCTTTCCCAGGCAAAACAACATAAGCAATAGACAGAACAGAAGCAGATATGAGAACCTAGCTTTCTCTTATTAAGCCAGACATCAGAGAGATGCAAAAATGTAAAGCAGTTTCTGTCTTTGTTCTAAATTTTTTTCTTTTGGAAAAATATTATTCGTGTTAACATGTAATAGGTTTATTTAATTTCTCACATGGTTAGTATTGATAGATAAAACCCACATAAATAAAATTCTTTGAGGTCCTTCATAACTTTCAAGAGTGAAAAGCAGTCCTGAGACCAAACGTTTTGGGAACTGTAATTGGCAGGGTTTATTGAGGACTTATGACATGTTTTTACTCATTTAATTCTCTAAATGGTACTAGTAGATAGATATTTTTATTATCTCCAGTTTACTAATGAGGAAACCAAGGCAGAGAGAGATTGTTACCTCTCTAAGTTCAATAGAGAGAAGATAAGTAGAGAAGCTGATTCAAACTCAGTTTGGTTCTTTTCAAAATTTTAACCTCTTGTGTTCTTCCCAGTATATAATCACTAGTTCCTGTTATGTCTTCATTTACAATATTTTCAGTTCTCTCTTTTCCTATTGTCACATCCTAGTTTGGGTTCTTATTGCTTCATTCTTAGAAGGAGCAGCTCCTAGTTATGCTGTCCATTGTCAAATTAATGGTCCAGATGTACAGCTTTTCTCATTTTTTTCTCCTCTCCATAATCTATGATAGCTTACTCTTGTGTACATCTTTAAGCCCATATTTTTCTACTTTTTTTTTTTTTTTGGTTGCTGTTTATAGCACTTATCCTCCACTCTGGGGACTCAGATTCCGTGTATGAGTCTGCTTAAAGTTGTCACATAGGTTACTAATGTTTTGTTCATTTTTTTTTCCAGACTTCTCTGTTTCATTTGGATAGTTTCTATTGCTGTGTTTTAACTAGCATTTCTAATGTGCTATTAATTCACCCATTGTATTTTTCATCACAAACATTTATTTTTCATCTCAGATGAGATAAAATTTTTTATTTGTGTTCTATTTATATTGTCCATGTCTCTGCTTAACACATTTGAGTATTCCTCTGCATATGGATAATAGTTCTAATAACTATCTTTGCTAATTCTAATATTTGTCATTTCTTGGCCTATTTCTGTTGCTAATTTTTATTCTCATTATGGGTCATATTTTCTTATTCCATGCCTGACAGTTTTTTATTGGGTGCCAGACATTGTGAATTTTACCTTGTGTTTTGGATATTTTTGTATTTCTAGAAATATTCTTGAGTTTTATTCTGGGACAGTGATACGTTATTTGGAAATGGTTTGACATTTCCAATGCTTATTTTTATGCTTGGTTAGGTGGGATCAGAGCAAACTTTATCTAGGGCTAATTTTGCACCACTACTGAGACAATAACTTAACAATTATTCCACCTGATGTCCTGTGAAGTATGAAACTTTTTCCTTTTTGAATGAAACACAAATTATTCCTGCCACTGTTTGAGCCTCTGGCATTGTTCCTTCTGCTCCTTTTAGTTGGTTCTTTTCTTGCTTAGGGTAGATTCCTCACACTCATGTGATACTGCTCTGTAAAGACTTAAGAGGGACCTACTGCAGATCTACTCCACTCTGCAACTCTCTCCTCTTTGGTATCCTACCAGACAAATTCCAGCAACTTTCTCAACTCAGGAGTATTGCTGGGCTCCACCTGGGTTCCTTCTCCCTCTGCTCCCTGGAAACTGCTCTTAGAAGGGAGCTCTTGGAATGGGCTCACTTTGTTTCCCTTCTCTAAGATTTACTCTCCTATACCAGCCTTTGTCCAGTGTCTGAAAACCATTGTTTCATATATTTTTTTGTTTTTTTAGTTTTTTCAGGTGGGAGGGTAAATCTGTTCCCTGTTACCCCATTTATACTAGAAGTCCTGTCTATTCATTTGTTAGATTCAGCTCAAGTACTAGCTCTTCTCCAAAATGTCTAATTATCCATTTTCCAGTCAAGAATCATTTAGTTGCAAAAAAACAGAGGCCCTTTCAAAGATGCTCTAAAAAATAGGAGATTTATTATTATAATACAGAGAAACCTCTCACATCTTTATTGCATGGTACAAACAGGTCTGCCTCCTCTTCCATTCTCTTCTCTGCACACCAGTTTCCTTGGCAAGGTTCTTTCTGCTTGCCTTTGACTCTGCCAGATTGTTAACTTTGGCTTTAACTTAACATGACCTTTTAGCTCTAGTCCTTATACTATGTAATCAGATTACCTATTTATGTGACTAGCTGCAAGGAGCCAGAAAATTAATAGTAATCTTGGGTAAGCAGAGTTCAGTAGTGACATGACCATGACTAATATTAAATGAAAGTAAAAATTCTAAATTAATAAACATTTTAAAGTAAGTGTTTTGCATAAGAAATACCAACCTATAAATTCTGAGAAGTTAAAGTCTTAAATAATACTCAGTAAACACAATGTTTGTACCAAGGTAGCTCAGACATTTTGCTGATGTTGTTTGTTGAATCAATAATGTGATTCATCTAAAAGCATTCACTGATCATATATTATGTACCAGACACTGTCCAAGGCACTAGTGATTCAAAGGAGTTTATATGTTAGAAAAGGTGTTGACAAACTGCACCTTTGAGAGCCAAATCCAGCCCCATCATCTGTTTTTGTAAGTAAAATTTTAGTAGATCACGGCCCCCTCCATTTATTTTCATGTTACCTATGGCTCTTTTCATGCTTCAGCGGGACCTGAGTGGTTGCAGCAGAGACAGTGGCCCACAAACCCTAAACATTTACTATCTGTCCTGTTAATGGAAAAAGTTGCCAATCCCTGGCATAGGGTGATTATGTATTTTTTTAATATAAAAAACTTGTCTTCTTTTTGCAGTGTCAAGACCTTCATTAATCACATCTTAGACTTTGACCAAATAAATTCCTAAAAGTCCTGACATTAGAAGTTCTAGGTTTCATTCATTAAGACCATAGGATTGTTTTGCCTCTTAATTTCTGGTTGGATTTGAGATATCTTACGTGAGGGCATCTGGGTTTACTGATGGTTTGGAACACATGTGGTGTGGTATTTGGCAAGAGGCTAAAGGCCAAGTGTTGCAACCACCTACATAACAAACAATCTTTTGCTAATCATCAAGTGTTTTCTGTAATTTTAGTAATAAAAACAGATTTTTTTTCTCCTAAAGTATATTAAAATAAAAAAGTAATATGCTTTGAGATGGTAGGTGTAGTTGAAAATTAATGTTTTCTAATATAAAAATTAAAAACAAGCTCAGGAAATACCATCTGAGTCTAAATGTGCTCGTGAGGTTAGTAATCAGTGTGTAGTTCCTCTCTGTTCACAGTTGTCATTAGTTAAGACAAAGAAATCTTACATAGATTTGCATAAAATTATTCACCCTTCAAGTCTCTGCTACTATAAAAAGAATAGATGTTATTCATTTTTTAATATGTGCCTATCTTTTTTAAACTCCATAGCCACTAATCTCAATATCAAATGCTAGATTGTCCTGCTGCTCCCAGGAGATTCCCGCTGAAGAGAATCTAAAAGAAAAAGTAAAGAGTCTCTGTAATTTGGGGAGTTTTTGTAGCTAAGATAACCATTCCTTCCAGTTTGTGTGACATGTTCTTAATTTACACTAACATAATTATTAATAGTGCCCCCCTTTATTCTCAAAAACCCTAGTTTGGATGACATTATATGGTTACCCTCTTTATCTATAACCATGTTGACCACTGAACAGCTGAATCTGCTTTAAAATTTAGCATTTAGCCAGCCTTGGCATCCTGATCCTAATTCTCACAGGAGAGTTGGTGGATTGATGGCTGCAAGATAGTACAGTTGTGAAACTTAACTTGTACGTAGGTTCTTCTGATAGTAAGAACTTAGATTATGTTTGTTTCTACAGCTCAAAATCATCTATATCCCCAAGTGCTAAAAATGAACATTTTGTGCATGTTTAGGGACATCCTCAATCTCTCTCCATTCTTTTGTAGGCTTTTCTTTTCCTATTTTTCTCTCTCTTCTCGTAAACTTCATATTTCAGCCTCACTCATGAAGTTGGATTTTCCTGAATATATCTTATGTTTTTTCTAATTCCCATGCCTTTCTTATATTCTATTTTTTTTCCTGTTCTATATTTTCTAGTCTCCTTTTCCTATGTATGTCTGTTAAATTCCTACCCATCCTTTGAAGTCCAATGCGTATGTCACTTCCATGAAGCCTTTTTTGCCACACCCCCATTCCAATTAAATTCTCTTTTTTTCTGAGCTCCCTAAGCATTTTGTTCCTATCTCTTTTATGTCTTAACACACAGCTTGGTGTCGTAACTGTTTCCTCAGCTCTTTAATGGCAATAGACTGTATTTAATTCATTTAAAATCCACAATACCTATACAAAGCCTTTTATATGCTAGGTGTTCAGTAAAAATGTGTGGTCAATTGTTGGTGTATTCCTCTAATTTCTTTAGAACAACTAGGCCAGAAAATATTTTAAAAAGAAATTTTCTTTGTAAGTTTTGTAAGGGTAATTTTAATATGCCAATTTCTAAATTTGATACCTTTAGTTATCTTTATCTTATCTGCATTCTTTTTTTTCCCCACATTTTAAATGTTTAATAAATACATTTAAGGTCATAAATTTTTCTGAAGGAAAACCTTTCTTGACTAAACTTAAAGATCAGTTGTGCTGACCCAGATCAGAAAAGACCATTTGGCCAACCCCAAAAGTAGTGGTATTAATGCAATGGTCGTTGTTTAAGTTCCTAAATTTTGGAGTGGTTTGTTATGCAGCAAAAGCTAGCTAATACAGAAATTAGTTTCAAGAGGAGGATGTTGCCATAACAAAAACCTAAAACATGTGATGTTGGTTTTGGAATAGGGCAGTGACTAGAAAATCAGTAAGGAAATGGCTTGCAAAGGCTACAAAAATGGGGAGGAAAAAATCACTCCGCTACCGCTGGTTTGGAAAACGATGACTCATACTATGTAGAGACAGAACAGTTTTACCTGCATTTTTGTTAACATTTTTTTTTTTCAGATAGAAGTATATCCTCATTGACACTTTAGGGCCAAAGTTTCTGTTTTTCCTTCCAGTCCAAGGCAGTTTGCCGTGTTCCAAGAGCTTCTTAACGTTCTTTTCCCATTGTCATCTTATTTTCTCAGTTAATTCTTAAAAATGATGAGATGATCACTTGTCTGACTGCCTAAATTAGTTCTCTGAGTTAATCATTGCCTTCCATAAATTTCCCTTACTTTGGCCACCATATTTATTTCCAGGAAAGAGTCAGGATGAAAGTATTAAGTTCTCTTTACCAGTTGAGAAGAGTCTACCTTAAACATTAACATGCTTTATAAAACTTTTCTAATGGCAAAAAGGAAAAATTAGTAGGTGACATTACAATCCTGGCACTTTTTTCTTTCAAGTTAAGTCTCATTTCATTAGACTTTTGGAGTAGGGGAAGCCTGCAACTAGCTCTTTAGGTACGTTATCTTGGTTATTGCCAAAATTTGTATTCATAGCCTTTGAGGAAGAGACATCAAATTACTCCAGCCTCTGAAAATACATCTAGATTGGGCCAGGAGGCAGGTTATGTATGTTTGGGGTGGTGGGGAAAGGGTGGGATGATCCAACCAAGTGGCAAGCTAATTCTCAGTGTTCCCCTACTTATGGCCCTTAAGTCTATGGTGATGACTTAGGGTCACCTTGAATGGTGCCGCCATAGGCCTTCAACATGAGGGGAAAATAGTAGCATTTGATAATACAGAAAAATTCTCATCCTTAGATCAGAGTAACAAAGTTAATTGTGGTCTGAGAAGGAGCTTAAGGATTATGGGTTGAAGAACTGTCTTTTATGTTATGTTTTAAGGAGAGATAGATTTTCTAAGGAGGAGATTAGAAATGGATGCTTTGACAGATTGAGAAGAGACTTGGAAGGCTAGAAATTGTCTAGAAATGCTAGAATTAGGAGAGTACTCCTCTTGGCAACTTAAAAGATCAAATAGGAGAAATTGGTGAATATATAAATTATAGGTTAAATGTTTAGGAGATATTATTTGTGAAATGCTTGATAAATTTGAAATCAGCATTGGTAGAAATAAGGATTAGGAAGGAGTATGGTTTATGGAAGGAACATCAGTGTTGTTAACTATACATATATTCTTAAAAGATTTTTAAATATTTGCATTTGATTCAATGGCCTTTTAATTTGGGGGTTTTTTTCCTTTTCTATTAACAATTCATTAGAAAAAAGAATTCATTAGAAATTATCACAGTGGTGGTTTTAAAAAATAATACATGTGTGGTATGATTATAAATAGGTACTTCTAAAAAATCACTTACTTGGTAAAAAAATACATCCCTGGAGTTTTGTTGTTTTTGAGCTTGTTTGAAGTTGTGCTTTGGTAAAGTTAAAAGAACACTAGACTGAGAATCAAGAACTTAAAGTTTGGTTCTGAGGTCCTTGGAATTATTCTTTTCAGTTAAATGCATGACTTTAGGCACTCTGAATCTCTTGTTTCATATATTAAATGGATAAACAAGCTGTGATATTTCTGTACAAGGAGTTACTATGGAGCAATAGGAAGGAATGAGCTACAGATGCATGTGATGTCATGGATGAACATCAAAATCACTGTGCTGGGCAAAAGAATTCAGGCACAACGGATATGTACAGGGTGATTTCATTTTTATGAAGTGCTAGACAAAACTTATGAAAAATCAGAACAGGGATTGCCTCAGAGGAGGCGGGAATTGACTGAAAAGCAACACAAAGGAATTCTGGGAGTGATGGAAATAGGAAATGTTCCATGGCTTGATACACACAGTTGTCAAAGTTAATCAAGGCACAGTTAGTATTTGTGCATTTCACCAAATGAAAATTTTACCACTCTCCTTCCTACCCCGAAACGAACAGCAAACAAATATTGAATTCTAGCTAATAGATATGCCTTTCTCAAGTGGTAGTGGTTAGTAATTCTGAAACTACTTTTTATGTTTTCTAAGTTTGTGCAGACAAGTAAATATATTTAGGAAAATGGGAGCCTGGTTTCTCACTGTTCTACAAGAGGGATGGGGACAAGTAGAATGTCTCTGGGATATTGGGGTAGAATTGGAGGTATCAGTATGAACTCAGATTTTACTATACAGAGAAAGATAGGTAGGTTGGTAGATTGGGTGGGGAAAGAGGAAAGGAGGGAGGGAGAGAAGAAAAGGGGGAGAGAGAGAGAAAGGGTGGGGGACAAAGGAAGGAAGGGAAGGAAATAAATGTAGCTGTGTGTGTATGTGTATAAATATGTAACTTTCCTAGCTCTGTTTGCTTAGACATTCTAGAATTAACGACATTGCCATAGCAATAGCAATGAGCACACTTTACATCCGAATCTTGATTTCTAAATAACATTCGCTAAATAAACCTGATTACCTCACTAGATATACCTTTGAAAGACAGCTGATTCCATGGTACAAAATGAACTATGTAGCATATTATTGTTCCAGAAAATAAGAAAGTGTTCAAGGAATGATGGGAACATGTTAAAATGACATGAGTTCTGGTTTCCACTAATGAAAAAAATTAGAGGCTGTCACTCTTGTCCCCAAAACCAGAGCAAAGTAGAACAAACTAAAAACCAACTACTCTTCTTAGATCCATAAGACAGTTGAGATCACAGAGTAAACCAATACCCTGAAAACTGAAGAGACAGACAAATACAAAGAATTACAGCTTACCAGGAGCAGAAACTGAGGAGCCAGGATCTGGCAGGATAACTTTACCTATAACTGATGAACTTCCAGAAGCTGAGTGTGGATTAGCTTGAGAATTAAAAATTACCCGGGGGCCCAGTTTTAGGGAAAAGTTTCCTGCACTTTTTGAGTTTTTCTTTCACAAGCTCTACCAGGTTCTCACAGTGAAGATGGGGTTGGGGGGGTGGGGGTAGAATCCTCTTATGCTTTTAGCAGAGGAAGTGGAATAGTAACCATTTTGAAGTATGCTCATGGCAATCTGTTCTCCTCCTGCCCAAAGTGGGGAAACTACCAGAGTCTGAACAACCTGGGGGAAGGGAAATACCCAACTCCAGCCCCCTCTAGCCTTGCTGTCTCATCTAAGGGGAAAAAGGGGCAAGAGGCACTTGTGAAGACCACAGCCAGGCATTAAGGTCACTAAAAGACTTGTATCTAACCATAAGATTACAGAACACTTTTCCCTCCACCAGCATCTTACCACAACATCAGTGGGTTCCTGTATAGTAATAGAGTATTACAGATGAAAAAAATTGCAAGACTTGCATTCTATTTAAGGAGATTCTGGGGAAGCTCAAAAAGACAACAGGAGAGATAAAAATAAGGACATTAGAGGAAATTTTAACCTCTCATACCTTTAGCTACTATGAGTAGAGCATAACTCCTAGTCAAGCTCTAATGGGAAGAGTGGATAACATGCAAGAACTGATGGGTGATGTCAGCAAAGAGTTGGAAGCTCTAAGCAAGAATCAAAAGGAGAGCTTCTTCCCAGCCAGCCACACAAGAGGGAGGCCACAATGGCAGATGAGATCGCCAAGGCTCAGGCCACTTGGCCTGGTAGCAACACAATCTTTGGGAAGATCATTTGGAAGGAAATTCCAGCCAAAATCATTTTTGAGGAAGACTAGTGTCTTGCTTTCCATAACATTTCCCCTCAAGCATCAACATGTTTTCTGGTGATACCCAAGAAACTTATATGCCAGATTTCTGCAGCAGAAGATGATGATGAAGGTCTTCTTGGAAATTTAATGGTTGTTGTCATGAAATGTGCTGCTGTTTTGGGCCTGAAGAAGGGTTATCGAATGGTGGTGAATGAACACCATGGGGGTGGGGACAGTCTTTCTATTATGTTCATCTCCATGTTCTTGGAGGTGGCAGATGAACTGACCTCCTGGTTAAGCATGCTGTAGGGATAATTTTCTCTTCTCTAGACTGTGATCAGGTTTGCAAGTTCCAGTATGCTAAACAATTCACTTATTTTTGCCTGTGTATGGAGACATTGCAGAAATAATTTTTTAAAACCCTATACATAATAAATGAAGTTGTTGCATGGTCAAAAAAAAGAATTTAAAGGAAATACTAGACATCAAAAATACTATAACAGAAATGAAGAATGCCTTTGATGGTCTCATCCAAAGGAAAAGAGAGGAAAGAACAAAAGAAATATTTGAAGTAATGATGGCTGATAATTTTCCAAAATTATTGACGGACATAGAACCACCAATCCAGGAAGCTCAGAGGACACCAAATATGATAAATACCAAATCTACACCTAGGCATATCATTTTCAAATTGCAGAAAACCAGAGACAAAGAGAAAATCTTGAAAGAAGGTAGAAGGGAAAAAACACCTTACCAATACAAGAAGAAAGCTAAGAATTACATTGGATTTCTCTCCACAAACTATGCAAGCAAAAAGAGAGTGCAGTGTTAGAGTAGAAAGAAAAAAATCACCAACCTAAAATTCTGAACACATAGAAATTATCCTTTAAAAGTGAAGGAGAAATAAAAACTTTCTCAGGCAAATAAAAATGAAAGGAATTTATTTCCAGTAAGAAGTGTTACTTGCCTTACAAGAGATGTTAAAAGATCTTCAGAGAAAAGGAATGATATAGGTCAGAAACTTGGATCCACATCAAGAAAGGAAGAGCATTAGAGAAGGAGTAAGTGAAGGTAAAATAAAACCTATTATTTTCTTATTCTTGATAAGAAATAATAATAATAGATAATAATAGATAACTTCAAAATTTAATAGAAATGATGTATTGGGTGATTATAGTTTATGGAAAGTGAAATTAATGATAGCAATGTTATAAGAGAAAAGAGGGAGGAATTTGGAATACCGTTATTATGTACTTAGAATACCATTATAAAGTGCTTGTACTCCCCATGAAATGCAGTCCATAAAGTGTTACTTGATAGTGGATGTAGATGTAAATGTATACTGCGAATTCTAGAGCAACCACTAAAATTCAGTTTTTCCTTTTAATGCTTTAAAGATGTCATTCCACTGACTTCTTGTTTACATTGGTTTTGATAGGTTTGATAATATGTTTCCACCCCAAATTTTGGACTCCTGATTTTCATGATTTATAACTCTGCATTATTCGAGCCCCCATGTGACTAATTATATGCTTAGTAGAACTAACTGACTATATCAGTTCTGTACTCTTAAATAACTGAACATAGTCCTAAGAAAACTTCCTTTTAATTCAAATACAAAAGTTGTAGGAAATTTGGGGGAAGGGTGTTGAAGAGTGAAAGGAGGCTATGCTGCTTCTAACTTTTGAGAGAATAAATATTAAATACAGGTGTAGTAGTCTAGTTCTGTTGTCATTTGGTTTTTATTATCTGAAAAAAAAAAACCTTTTGACAGTTCTTTCTTAATCCTTAATTTCTTTACCTGTTTTTGGTAATGATCACTGTAAGTGGAACATCTCTCTGTAATTTGACAAAATATCTTAATGTGATTCAAGGTTTAAAATGAATATTTTAATATTAATTTTAATGAATATATTGACTCTAATGATATATTTAAAATTAGGTCTTCTCATTAGAGACATCAAGTATTCAGCAAGGTAATTCAGTTATACATATATATATATTCTTTTACAGATTCATTTCCATTTTAGGTATTGCAAAGTATTGAGTATAGTTCCATGTGCTATACAGTAGGTCCTTGTTGTTTCTCTGTTTTATTTAGTACTGTGTGTCTTTTAATCCCAAATTCCTAATTTATTCCTACCCCCTTTCCGCTTTGGTAACCATAAGTTTGTTTTCTATGTTGGTGAGTCTATTTCTGTTCTGTAAATAAATTCATTTGTATCATTGTTTCACATATAAATGATATCATATAATATTTGTCTTTGTCTGACTTACTTCGCTTAGTGTGATAATCTCTAGGTCCATGCATATTGCTGCAAATGCTATTATTTCATTCCTTTTTATGGCCAAGTAATAGGCCATTGTGTGTGTGTGTGTGTGTGTATCTCACAACTTCTTTATCCAATCATCTGTTGATGGACATTGAGGTCGTTTGCATGTCTTGGCTGTTGCAAATAGTGCTGCTATGAACATTGGGGTGCGTGAATCTTTTTGAATTAGAGTTTTTATGTTTTCTGGATATATACCTAGGAGTGGGATTGCTGGATCATATATTAACTCTATTTTTAGTTTTCTAGGGAACCTCCATACTGTTTTCCATAGTGGCTGCACCAATTTACATTCCTATCAGCAGTGTAGGAGACCCTTTTCTCCACACCCTCTCCAGCATTTATTATTTATAGACTTTTTAATGATGGCCATTCTAACTGGCGTGAGGTGATACCTCATTGTAGTTTTGATTTGCGTCTCTCTAATAACTAGCGATGTTGAGCATCTTCTCATGTGCCTGTTGGCGATCTGTATGTCTTCTTTGAAGAAATGTCTGAGTCTTTAGCCTTGTATTTTTTTAAGATTCCACATGTAAGTGATATCATACAGTATTTGTCCTCTCTACTTGACTTATTTCACTTAGCATAATACCCTCCAAATCCATCCATCCATGTTGTAAATGGAAAAATGTCTTCTTTTAATGACTGAATAGTGTTCTGTTGTGTATATGTATGTGTGTGTGTTTGTGTTTGTGTGTGTGTGTATAGATTTTATGCATTCATCTGTTGATGGACACTTAGGTTGCTTTCATAACTTGGCAATTGTGAATAATGTGCTATGAACATTAGGGTTCATGTATCTTTTTGAATTAGTGTTTTGGGATTTTTTTCAGATACATACCCAGGAGTGGAATTGTGGATCATATGGTAGCTCTATTTTCAGTTTTTTTGAGAAACCCCTATACTGTTTTCCACAGTGGCTGCACCAGTTTACATTCCCACCAACAGTGTGTAAGGGTTCCCTTTTCTCCACATCCTCACCAACATTTGTTATTTGTGTTCTTTTTGATGATAGCCATTCTGAACGAAGTAAGGTGATATCTCATTGTGGTTTTGATTTGCATTTCCCTAATTAGTGATGTTGAGCATCTTTTGATGTACCTGTTGGCCATCTGCATTTCCTCATTGGAAAAATGTCTATTCAGTTGTTCTACCCATTTTTTAATTGAATTGTTTGTTTTTTTGATGCTGAGTTTTATGAGCTGTTTATACATTTTGAATATTAACCTCTTATTGGTCATATCATTTGCAGATATTTTCTCCCATTCGGTAGATTGTCTTTTCATTTGACAATATTTGCAAGTATTCTTGTTGCTTTTATAGAGGATCAGCTTTTCAAAGGTCCTTCCTCTGCCATTCTGGAAGTTTCTCTTCCCTTTTCTGTATACTTTTATTGGCATCCTGCTTCCAGTCTCTGATTCACCCTGTAATTGCTTGCTTTTCTCTTACACATTTCTACTGGACCCTTGGAACTCTGGTTCCACGGCTGACATACTTACATTCTCAATTATTGACTGTTACCTGTCTTTCTTGCCAGGCTGCCTTCTCAGGGGCTGATTCTTTCACATCCCACATAAATCCAAATCCTCTATTCCTCCCTTAAATATTAGTATTCATTAAGTTTCTGGCCTACACCCCTTCTCTTGTCTGTCTGTTTCCCCTAAGTAGTCTTACCCAGTTGTTGCTCATAACCTCAAATCTGTCTTCTCTAGCCCAGATCTGTCTTAAGCTACACATCTGTATCTAATTGTGCTTAACGTAAATCTTCATTTGGAATTTCTACAGACGGGTAAAATTCCTCAAGTTCAAACCAGATACCAACCTATTCTTTCTCAGTTTTATTTGAATAAATACTTTTGAATTTGAAAAAAACACTCCCATTTATCCAGTTACCTCAACCAAATTTGGGTCATTTTTTTTATCCTTTCTCCTTTACCCTACCTCCAAATTACAGTCGGTTACCTCTCAGTTCTGTGCCCTAAATTCTTTTTGATTTAGGTTTTTTTCATCTCTACTGACAGCTCTTGCCAGAATTACTCCAGCAGCCTCGTAAACAGATCTTCCCCATTATCTTTCTGTTTCCAGCTTCGCCCCAATGTGTCCGCAGGGAAACTTTATAAAATGTGAATCCACACGGGTCAGTCTATCATGTGCGTGCACGGACACACATATACACACACACACACTCTCTCTTGCTCTCACTCTGTCTCTTATATACACACACATACACAAACACACTTTTCCCTTTCCATTGCATTCCTTGCTCTGTCCTAACAGCATTTTCCCCATTCCCGGACCGTGTCGTGTTCTTGTTGCTTTCAGGTTTCTGTACATACTGCCATATTCTTTCTCATTTGCCTCTTTTGTTGATTCCTCAGGAAGGTCTTCCTATAGTCGGACAAATCTGAGTTAGATGCTTCTGGATACAGAATTACTAAACTGTGATTGCCTACTTATTCATCTGTATCTCCAAGTAAAATGTCAAGTCCATGAGATTAGGGACTGTGATTATGAGCAGCCTGTGTCCTAGCACCTGACACTGGGCTTCCATAAATTGTTCGGTGAGTAGAGAATTTATTTCTACATTTATGTATGAAGGAACCAACCATGTTCATCACTGGGAATACAAAGACATATTAGACAAATGTATAATGTCTAAGACCTTTGAAACATCTGGTGTTTGAGGGATATATTTGTTTGTAATGTGGGATTAGTAACTTAAAGTCAATGATTCTGAATGAAGTCCTGTATACTTTAGTTGAAGAAATTAAATGGCATCGATATATATGAAACTCCAAAGCATTATTTGTAAATGAAAGGAGAAAATGAAGAGAAACTATTCAATAGGAAGTTATATGCATAAGCCCTTTGTAAAGTTAGCGATTATACTTAGTTTTTGTTTTGTTTTTAATTTCTGGGTCATTTATAAGTAGGTGACTTCTTCCTTCCTTTTTTTTACATAAATTGTATAATATTTAGAAAATATATATAAGCAAAAAATAAATTAAATCATCCATTATCTGGTTTAATGTATATATATTTATTTCAGTTATCACCAGAAATAAATATATCATAAACATCTCTTCATGCTAGGAAATATTCTTCAATACCATCTGTTGCTAAGGTCAGCAGACTCTTTCTTCATAGGGCCACACAGTATATATTTTAGGCTTTGAGGGCTAGAAGGTCTCTGTAACAACTACTCAACCCATCCTTAGCAAAAGCAGCCATAGACCATTCCAAAAGGGTGTAGTGTATTCTGATAAAACTTTATTAAAACGAGCAGACAGCAGGATTTGGTATGAGAGCCAGAGACCTATTTTATAATACAGGTATACCATAATTACTTAATCTCCTATTTTAGAAAATGTCTTCAATTTTTTACTATTACTAATAATAATATCATAGCATCTTAATATCGAAATCTTTATGCACATTCTTAATGTTTCCTTAACACAAATTCTGGGGGGAAAATAGTCATTTCTAGGGCTAAGAGTACATCCTTAAGACTTTTATTTTTTAATGAGGATAGGTGATATAACACTTGCTTTCTAACTATGACTGAGGAGTTTGGTTTATTTTGTGGTTTTTGTGGGGATGGGGAAAGAAAGATGGAGTGAATCTTTAGATTAGAAGCAAAGATCGGAGGGAAATACTGAATTAACAGTAGTAATACAAAACTTAAAAAGAGATATTCCATGAAGAAGAAAATATGAAAATTTCAAAAATATGTATTTTCCTGTTTACATAACCAAGTTTTTTTGTTTGGTAGCTCTGTAGTTTTGTTTAAAATCTTATATAGATTGAGATTTGGAAGATGTGGTTTGCAAATTACAAAATGAGCATTTCCTATTCAATCTCCTAAGATACTCTTAGGCCAGCATGATTTTGATTGTGAACACCAATCAGCTTGTTTAAAAAAAGAAAAGAAAGAAAGAAATTAAAAAGGAGAAGACATTAAACTTTTTTGTTCCAGTTGATGGGGAAGTCTAATCAATTACAGTAGGGATTGGCAAATTACTATCCATGGACCAAAACTCTCCCATTGCCTGTTTTTGTAAATGAAATTTTATTGGAACACAGCCGTGCCCATTCACTTAAATACTGTCTATGACTCCTTTCAGGCTACAACAGCTGAATTAGTTGTATCAGAGATGGTATAAGCCATAAAGCCTAAAATATTTACTGTCTGCCACTTACAGAAAAATAAATTTACAGACCCTAGAATTAGAGGAATGACATGTGTTAGTCTTTCTATTTATTGAAAGTAGTTTTGCTATGGATAAACTGACAAGATTTTAGAAGCACAATTAATTAAGAGGCTAAATCTGGGTGTTTAAAATATAGAAGAAAATGCAGGAAGAGGAAATAAGAAATGTAATACAAAGGATTTATTGTTTGATATAATCCTAAATTCTATGAAAGATTAGATTTAGAGTGCCCAAATACTGTTACAGAGGCACCTACCTTAGTTATAGAAACCCTACTTTCACACAGTTGGAAAGCAGCCAACTCCACAGAGTTTTGTTACAGTGTTTTTAGAAGTCAGCAGTTATGCTGTGACAAGTTCCATGGTGCTTTCCTGAAACAACTTTGTTCAGTTTCTGAATGAAGCAACATCACTCAAACTGGAAAATTCAAACTCTTAAAAATTTTCCAAAACCTGTGTACATAGGCTTATTCTCCCAAAGACAGTCTTTATCCCTACTGGATTTGTTGCCTTAATTCAGTTTGATGTGACAGTAGGGGACATTCAGAAAGTAGGGATGTTTTCTTTCTTTGGATCGACATATTACTTAGAAATAGCTAATATCAAAAATCCTTTCAGAATCCCAAATCATTTAGTAAGATTTCAAAATGACCTAGCTTTCATTGATTTTATAAAAAAACATTCTTAAATGAATCTTGAGTGTGGAACTCTTTGGACTATAGGGGAAAAGCCTCTGGACTGAAGTCAAACATTCCTCTTAACTGGGCCACTAAATAGTTGTTGAAAAAAATCTAAGTCCCTAGTACCAGCTCCCTGGGCTTTTATGAGAGAGAAGTCACTGATACAATGCTTAAATTTGATTTGAGGGTGTTTTCTCACAGCTTAACCTAATCCTAACTGATGGGGGTCAGGGTAGACAAGTTTCTCTCTAAGGGACTTTACAGTTATGGGGCTCCACATATTTGTGTGGGGTAAAGCTGACAGAGGGAAATTTTTTAAACTGGTCTCTATTTTGTCAGGATACAACAGTGCTATAACAGAACCACAAATTTTACAAAAATAAAAGATGACTGTTGCCAAAAAGAAATTGACTGTCATGTTCATTTTTACACATTTCTCTTTCTTTGTTTAACTTTTTGAGTTCTTGTTTTATCTAGTTTCTCATAATTTCTGTGATACTTATTCTGTATTAGAGCTGTTACTGCTCTGCCAAGAATTCCTTGTGCTGTGGTTCTTCAGGAAATTGTTCTCGAGGAAGGGTGGCTGGTAAGGCACTGAGCCATGTCCAGCTGCTGGAGAACTAGAGGGAGATAAATCTGTCTTGATGTAGTGACTGTGACTTTGCAAGGAACTTCAGGTCATTCAGGGTAGAAAAGCACAATTAGCTGGAAACTCTTCACAACACCCATATCCTTCTGTAACCCTGATGGTAGTGCCTTACTTGTATCAGAGTCCCTCTGTTTTCATATATTTGTTGTTTCAGATATTCTAAGCTTGCACACCATTCGTTTCTCCTTGAGCAACTGTTCTGTTTTGCTGGAGGTTCATTCATTCATTTAATAAGTATCTATTAAACACATAGTCTGTGTTTTGTGCTGGATCCTGGGGATACTATGATCATTCAAACACAGCACTAGCTCCCCACGAATTTGCAGTCAAATGGGAGAGTCAGATAAGGAAACAAGTGTTTGTAATACGAAATAAAAACTGAGGAATTAAGGATTAAGGAAGCCAGTATTAACTTTTTAAAAGAAAAAATTGAACCAGCATGGTTAAATGGAAAGAGTATTGGTTTTAGATTTCGTTATTCTGCTTTCAAATCCTGATTCAATTACTTAATCGGTTTGTGACTTGGGAAAGTTAACCTCTGTGATACTTGTAAGGTTGTTCTAAGTTTTACTTGGTAAATATATATAGAGCACTTAGTCCAGTGCCTTATGAATAAATCATTTCTGCTTTTTTCCTATATCATACACCACAAATTATTATGGTTACAAAACCTGTAAATAAAAAGATCATTTCTCTGGCCTCTATTTCACAGGAAATGTGAAAAGAGGATATTTTAAATTTTTTTATGAACTTTGTAAACATCCTGCCTATAAAGAAACTATTAGTAAAAATCAAATTTTATAATTATTTCTTGTAAAGTTTACCCAAATTTCCATCATTAAGATACAGACTGTAAAATTAATATCTTAAGGACTTAGAATATTGTTTGTGAAGTATGCTAGTAATTCTGTAATCACTGGCCTTAGATTTTATTTGTCAACCTAAAAACTTTAAAAGTTTTCTGTCTCCCCACCTCCCCACCCCATGATTCAGCATACCAGTTGCTTTTAAGCAAATTGTAGCTTATATCCAGAAGGGTAATGGTTATAACCTGTTTTCATGAGGTGTTTAAAAAGCATTCAAATAGATCATCAGTAGATTGATGAAATGAATTTGCTGAAGACTCACTCTTTATTAAAATTTGAATTTTTTCTATTTGCAGAATTAAAAGCTACAATATTTAGGAAATACTATCATGCTATATTTACAAATGAAATGGAATAGTCAAAGAATTTGCTTTTAACTGAAAAGTTTTCATTCATTTGAAGTTAAGTAGCGTAACTGCTGCTAAAATAGAAACTGAAATTGGTCTAACAACAATACAATTTGTAATTCTTCAAAAGTATCGAAATTGGTAGCTCAAATCAGAATACTGCACTTGGGAGAGTATAGATCTAATTCCATTATGTGATTATTTTCAGTTTAGCTATACTATGTGATAACTATTCCAGATTTATTTAATTCTTTTAGAGCTGTACCTTAAAAATAAGACAAGCTGATGTTATTCATCGTTAAACGTGTAAATACAAGCTATCAACAGAACACAACTATTTTCTGTATATTTTACATAAATCACTCTTAATTGTAAATAGTGTTCAAATAAACAGTTACTTTTCTACCAAAAGAAAAAGCCAGTGGAACAGAGTGGGGTCAGGGGTTGGGAAGAAGCCCTAAGATTGTGTTGGCAGGGCAATACAGTGATAGTGACAGCATGAGAAAACTGGATGTGTTCTTGCATCGCTGCTGTTCTCTCTGTTTGAATTAAATAAGTGGCATGTGCCCAAATGGAACTAGGGACAGTGTTCTGAGGACAGGAACCACTTTTATACAGTCCTGCCAAATTCATGCGAGTAATGGTGCGTCTGCTTTTTTTGCTGCTGCTGTTACTTAACCTTGTCATAGATACATTACTGTTTCTGTGGCACTTTTTTTGTGGGTGCCTACTCATATTACTTACTTTATTTTGGCTGGGCCAGATTGTCTGTTGGCAGGCAGCACCATTTACCCCTTCTGTTCCTTGCCTGATAACAATGGTTTCCTGGAAAGTGTGTGTGCTTGTTTCTCCCCCTCATTGTGTCTCCCCTGTCCCACTCCACCAAATGTGCGATTTAGATATCCAGAAGCCCATTACAGTTGATCTATAAAGGTTTTCTTTTGATTTATTTTTGTCTGTTTTTGTTTGTTTGTTTTTTCCCTAATAACAAAATTTTGTTTTTACCTTTCCCAACTCCTTCCTCCCAATAGCAAAGCTCCACACACTGGAACTGCTATAATTTACCCCCTCCTTTCTCCCAGAGCTGTCTCTGTCTTAGCAAAGTCTCTTGTTTGAAAATGTTTATGCCCAGATAGATATTCATTGACTCATTTAGTAACCTCTTAGTGAATTTTTCTAAGCTTTATGACACTGTGCTAAGTAGTATTAATAGGACAGTTCAGTGAAGTGCATAGAAGTAGTCAGATTGTGAGGGTGAAATATTCAAACATATTTTTACCAAAACTACTGTTTAAATCATACTATAATGCTTATATTTAAAATTCTTCTAAATATTCTGTTATAAAATGTGGTTAGTACAGGTGGTTTTAACTAAAGGGTTAAATTTTTCAACCCTTCCCTTAGATAAGCTGTGTTGTCCTTAGACCATTTAAATAACTTGGATTTTGAGCTTTGTAATGTTAAAGTTTTAAAATGCATCTCAAGACTAAATGTTATGATGTGTTACATTTTAGGTCAGAAGACATGTCTTCATCTACATGGCATCTTTCCTTACCTCTATGTGCCATACGATGGTTATGGACAGCAGCCAGAAAGCTATCTTTCTCAGATGGCATTCAGTATCGACAGAGCACTTAATGTGGCTTTAGGCAATCCATCTTCCACTGCTCAGCACGTGTTCAAAGTGTCATTAGTATCAGGAATGTAAGTATATGATAACATCTTTTTAAATTTCTGTTTATCTGTATTTATATTGCTGTTCTTTTTTTTTGTTTTAACTTCTAATCTAACGGAGTTGGGGTGAATTGCTTACTATAACTTTTTAAAATAAATTTTTACTGCAATAAAAGATAGACGGTTAACAGTGATTTTTATTTTAACTTTTTCCATTTCTCTGCTTCCTAGAACTATAAAAATTCATGTGATTCATTCATCAGATATTTATTGAGCACCTTCTACGTGCCAGGCACTGTTCTAGGTGCTTGGGATATACAAAACAGAGATCCATACCCCCATGGAGGTTATAGTCTAGTATTGGAACACAGAAAATAGCCAACAGATATAACATGAAATAAATTTATTTATTGCATAATAATTAGTGCTATAGAATAAAAGATGTAGAGCAGGATAAAAAGGATCAATAGTGTAGGGTGGGGAAGTGGACTGGTGGTGGTTTTACATAGGGTAGTCAAGGAAGGTGTCATTGACAAGGTAAGTGACATTTGAGCAAAGACTTGAAGGTAAGGGAGTAGGAACAAAATGGAGGCCAGGTAGCTGGAATCAGGAGAAAGAAGAGTGGATAGATGAGGTTAGAGAGATACAGGAGGACGGAGATCATGTTGGCCAGTGGGTCACCAGAATCGATTTTACCTGGTTTGACAGCAATGAGAATGCACCTTTCAGATCTCCAAATGCAGGGAACATAATTGAACAATGGCTCCAGCTACTACACTAAAATCTGTCTGTCGTCCTGTATAAGCTAAAGCTGCTTTCCAAGGCTACTCCTAGCCAGTAGCTAAGCATGGCAAGGATACTAAGGCAGGCCTATCTCTGGGAGACACTTGAGGACTCTTGAAAAGCCTATCTGAATTTTCATTAGAATCACACTGCAGTAGAAGACACTTCCACTGAGGTTCCCTCGATTCCTCTCTCCTTCACTTGGATCAGACCTGTACCTAAGCGTCATGGCTGTCCCACCCTCTCCTGGGTTCCTCTTCATTTTCTCTCACAGGTATTTCCACTAATTTCTTCCCCATTTTGGCATCTACTTCTTAGAGGACTCAGACTAACACACCTAGGAGCTTAGTGAAAATACATCTTTTGGTCTCACCCTAGACACTCTGGTGGTGGGGCCAGAAATTTATGCTTTAATAAGCCTTTCTTTTTTTTTTTTAATTGAAGTATAGTCAGTTTACAATGTTGTGTCAATTTCTGGTGTACAGCGTAGTAGTTCAGTCATACATATACATACATACATTCTTTTTCATTATAGGTTACTATAAGATACTGAATATAGTTCCCTGTGCTATACAGTAGAAACTTGTTGTTTATCTATTTTATATATAGTAGTTAGTATCTGCAAATCTCGAACTCCCAGTTTGTCCCTTCTCACCACCCCTCTGTAACCATAAATTTGTTTTCTATGTCTGTGAGTCTGTTTTGTAAATAAGTCCATTTGTCTTTTTTAAGATTCCACATAAAAGTGATATCATATGGTATTTTTCTTTCTCTTTCTGGCTAACTTCATTTAGAATGACAATCTCCAGGTCTATCCATGTTGCTGCAAATGGCATTATTTTTAATAAGCCTTTTTGATGATTCTGATACATACTAAAGCTTGAGAATGACTGCAGTCGGCTATTGTAAGGGCTTTGGCTTTTACTCTGAGCTATTGCATGATTTTGAGCAGACATGATCTAACTTAAACTTGAAAGAGTTACTTTAGCAACTGTGTGAAGAATAGCTCATAGGGGCATAAGAGTAGAAGCAGAGAGAAAATTAGGACTCTGTTTCATAAATCTGGGTGAGAATATATGATGGCTTGAACTAGGGTGGTAGTGAGAAGTGGTCAGCTTCTAGATTTATTCTAGAGGGTTGAGTCAGCAAGATTTGCTATTTGATTGGATGAGGGTTATGAGAGGAGTCAAGGATGACTACCAAGTATTGAGTCTGTACAGGTAGAGCAGGCTGGCAGGAAAGATTTGGACCTGATAGTGGAACATAGGAGTTGGATATGTCTATATGAAATCCATCTAAATCTGTCTGCTTCTTCCACCTTACTCCAAGTTTTCCTCTGGACCACCACAGCATCCTTTAACTGAATTTCCTTCTTCAATTCTTGTCTCACATCAGAGCTACAGAAGTATTCTTCTTACAGTGTAAATTGGATCTTTTAAAATCATTTAAAATCCTTTGGTGGCTTCATATTGTTTATAGAATAAAATTTAAGCTTCTAATCACAGCCGGTGTGATCTGACCCCTGTCTGCCTCTCTGACTTTATTCACTGTGTTCCACCCAGAAACATTGGTCTTTCAGTTCCTCTGATGTGCCGAGCTCTTTCCTACCTTTGTACTTGCAGTTTCCTTTCCTTGAGTGCTTTACCTTTCTCCAGTCCTTCAAATCCTTCACCTTTCCAAGGAAGTTTTCTCTGACTTCCCTACTTAAAATAGGTTGTCATTATTATTATTATGTATCTTAGCCCATTTTGTTTCCTTTAGTACTTTCTATAGTTCACAGTTATTTTAATTTTTGTTCATTAATTCTTTTGGAGGGTGGCAATTAGGTTTACTTATTTAGATGAGGTACTGGGGATTGAGCCCAGGACCTTGTGTATGCTGAGCATGCACTCTGCCTCTTGAGCTATCCCCTCCCCTCTTTGTTTATTCTTATGTGTTTTTCCCACCAGCTTGTAAGTTCAATGAGAAAAAGCACCATGTTTGTCTTGTCCATCATTATATCTCTAACATCTTGTATAGTGTTGGGTGCTTGTCTCAGTAATTATTTAGTTGAATAAATAAATGAGATAAAAGTTCATACCTATCCTGTGATAGCAACAATTAGGTTAAAAATAGTCATCAGCTTTATAGTCTAATTTTTTTATGTTTAATAGTTTCTAAGAACTTTCCTATACATATTCTCATTTCAAATCTGACTCTCTGAACAGCCTAGTGGCGTGAATCATTAGTCATCAATTTTTCTCTGTTTTTGATAGGCATTTGTTAAAAGCATAGTCATATTTTTAAGACTAGTTGAGTTACAAATCTAGAAACCTGTAGGCAAAAGATGAGCTGTTCAACCTAATTTATGGCTGCCATTCTCTTTTTTTCTCCTATTCTAACATATTTGTTTGTTGGATTTTTTTTCCCTCATCTAGATCCCCTTTTCCCTTACTATACATTCTAGCATCTATGATTCCTTTACTCCTTCAATATTACCTACTTCTTTAAGGTAGACACGGTTGCATCTAGCTACCAAATTAAAATTTGTATAAGGTTTAATTCCAGTCTCCCTAGAGTATGCATTATCCTGAAGCTAGATTAAGAGAGGACCATGACCTTAGGTTAGGTTCATTTCTGGGATTCCTTGCCACTTAGCTACCATGATTCTAGAAAATAGAAAATAAACTTATGGTTACCAGGGGGTAAAGGAGGTGGGAAGGGATAAATTGGGAGTTCAAGATTACCAGATACTAACTACTATAGATAAAATAGATAAACAACAAGTTTCTACTGTATAGCACAGGGAACTATATTCAATATCTTACGGTAACCTACAGTGAAAAAGAATATGAAAAGGAATTTATGTATGTATATGTATGACTGAACTATTATGCTGCACACTAGAAATTGACCCAACATTGTAAACTGACTATACTTCAATTTAAAAAAAAAACTTTTTTAATGGATACTGCTTTATAGTAATCATACAGATGCCTCTGACCTAAAGGCTTGAAATAGCCTATAAAGAAATTTATTTAAATATATCCTAAATAATGACTGTGTTGCCAAATTACTCCTATATTTGAGATCTGCTACACTATCAGACATATCAGAGAGAAATGGTGTCCTGATGACGCTAAATTCTGTCTAGTGCCCATCATAAGCGGAGAATAGTTTTTAAATGAAAAGAAATTGAGTTTATCCACCTAAAGATTTAACCAATCACTTATTTATAGACAAATTTTAGGCAAATATAAAACTTTTTATTTTGTCTGCAAATTCATACCTATTTATGTATTGTTTCTAACTACAGAATTTTTGAAAATGGTAGTCTGCATACCAGAGTTTCAGATCCTCCTGAAATGACATAACATGATAGACCAATTTATTCCTTCTTGCATTGAGGACTTGTTTCTCTCCCTGTCATATAGATTTTTGCTTCTCCCTTTCCCCACTGAAGCTGATGCCCTGAGAAGAACCTAGCCTCAGTATAAATAGGGTCCTAAGTAAGGCCAGGGTCTTTGCAATCTCTTAAGTTCCTGTCTACCCAGTTTCCCAAGTTTCATTTGATTTAGGTATATGTTTTATTCACACACACAAATATACATAAGTACAAAAGTATGACAGATAAATTGTCTCTGCTTAGTGAACTTGTAAAATTAATAATAAAGAGAGACAAAC
This sequence comes from Vicugna pacos, assembly GCF_048564905.1. NCBI lineage: Eukaryota > Metazoa > Chordata > Mammalia > Artiodactyla > Camelidae > Vicugna > Vicugna pacos. Next base: position 35,932,122 of record NC_132994.1, on the reverse strand, counting down.
AAGGAAAGTGATACAAATGCTATTAAAGAACTTTGTTGATGAAGAGTTTTAGTTTTTGGCAGAAGAATGGGAAACGGGAGGAGGTACCTGAAAGGTCTCTGTTTTTCTCATACATGATCAGAGTAAAGAGAAAAGAGCCACTTTTTATCAGAGTCATGGTAACTGAAATTAAGGTATAAATAATTTGCTGCTCCTTTTTGTCCCCAGTTTTTTTTAAGTGGTATTTTTAAATTTTTTAAAAGAAGTAACAAGATTTCAGTATTTCATATGTTAACCTTGTGCTAAGTTTAAGTGAAAGATCTTGGAGGTTTTTTTGAAGGGTTTGGTAATTTTTAGTATAAGATTGAATTAGGCTAGCTGAGTGTAATTAAGGCAGTAAGTTGCATTATTTCACCTCTAATTCATGAAAATAATTTGAAATATCTTTTTATTTCAGGCCTTTTTATGGTTATCATGAGAAGGAAAGACACTTTATGAAGATCTATCTTTACAATCCTGCAATGGTGAAAAGGTACAAAGAAAAATGAAATAAAAATATGAATAACTATTACTTAGGTATTTTAATAATAAGAATAAAAATCTAGAAGAAAGGCCTATATAGTTAGTAGCATTATTAAAGAAAGAGACCATAAAATGTACATATTTGTATAAGGAGAGAGATCCATAAGGGACCTTGTTTTATATTGCCTAACTGCTTCTTTTCTGTCTTAGATTTAGGGAGTTTGTGGAAGTAGATAAAGAGATATGATGGCTGCCTTGTATGATCTTAGTGCCCTGCTAGCCAGACCAGATGTTCAATACCAACAGAAATTTGTTCTTCAGTTTCAAAGGAAGGAGAAATGTGTGAGAGTGAGGCCAGAGTGGCAGAGCTTCCAAGATCCCAGAATCCTGTTGACTCCTTATGAGATGTTAGTGAAACTTTATATCCCAGGTTTTTTGTTTATTTTGGTTCTGGTTTGACGTCTTTCAGTAAGTCTCTCTGCTTATCGTGTGTTCTCTCAATCATCTTGGAGCCCAAGTAATTGAGGGCATGAAGAGCACATATTGAGAAGGCTTTAGTTATCCTCTTGTGTTCAGAACGAGGGTTTTCACTCTGTGTTGTGACAAGCTAGGGTAAAAGTGGCACTCAGAAGTTCTGAATTTTTTTTTTCCAGAAGATTCTCTCTGCTACTAGGTTCCAAAAGGTAACCATTTGGCAAGATACAAATTGGGTATTTCCCCAGAGTAAATTTAGACACCAGGAGAGGCATAGCCACCAAGGATATGAGGTTTACTCCAAATTAGGCCAACTGAATACTTCATTAAATCGCAGCAAGCTCAGCTAGCCACTGTTCTTGTTAATGGAACACCATTTTTGCTTGAAAGAACAACTGATAGACAAAACAAGTTATAGTGATTTGCCTATTTAACAAACTTTTAAAAAATGAACATAGTGAACCTGTCACTTCAAATAAGAAAATTCAGAATATTTGTTGCCAATGATAAAATTTGAGTTTTCAAACAAACATTAGAATTTTGGGAAACATTTATTTCTGCTGTGAACTTAACTCCTTTCCAGTACTTAGAGACTTTTCTGGTGAGATAAATAATGGTACTAACAAATTTTTCATATTGTTTAATGAAATGTATCACCATTTATTATTATAGATTATAATTTAATCCTATAAGTTAAAAGATTTATATAACTTAATGGATCTATATTTTCCAAATGAGTAGTATCAGAGATCAGCGTTTATCTGAAAAAGCTATTCAGTTACTCTTCTTTTTTTCAATTACATATCTGTGTGAAGCTATTTTCTTCATATGCTTCAACCAAACAGTATATCAGAACAGACTGAGCAGAAGCAGATATGAGAATCTAGCTGTCTTCTATTAAAACAGAGATTTGCAAACATGTAAAACAATTCCTCGTTTCTCGCTTAATTGTTTTTGTTTTGGAAAATATCAGGTTTTTTTTAATAAAACTTATTTATGTTAAGATATAATGGGTTTGTTGTTATTTTAGAATTAGTAAATAAGTTTCTTAAAATTTTCTGTTTCAACTTAATATGGTGAATATCAGTAGATATCAGCCACATAAACAAAAGCTCTTTGACGCTGTCAATAATTTTTAAAAATGAAAAGGGATCCTGGGACCAAAAAGTTTGAGAACTACTGGAATAAAGCTCTCTTATTTTTTATCAAAGATTCTTAAAATCTATTCACATCCATTCTCTCCTTCTCATTGCCTGTTACAGATTTCCCCCTTCACCTCCAAAGTTCAAAATCCACCCTCTTTGACCTTTTCTTCCATCTATCAGTTGTCTTCATATCTCTTTCCACACTATTTAAGTATTAGTAAAACTGTTAATTTTACACATATACACATTCATACTCAAAGACACATTCATACTCATAGCTAATCTCCCAGAAGAATTTATCTATACTTCCTGAGTCCAATTTCTTACCTCCTGTTCACTCTAAATTATTTCAGTATGAGCTCTATTTCAACCATTCCACTAAATTTGCTTTCATTAATGACCTCAGTGTTGTTAAATCCAATTAATACCTCTTTGTCTTTACCTTTTGACCTAATGTCAATGCTTACACTGCCTTAAAATAAGGTTATTTTGATATAAACTTTCTGGTTTTCTGCATATCTGTCTGGTCATTCATATTTATGCCATTTTGTTGGTTCCTCTTTTAACATCTGTGGTTGTTCATTGGACTTTTGTCTTATGCTTTCATTTTTTTCTCTCTATATGTTCCACTTATTTTGCAGTCTTATATGCTCCCATGGTTTGTTTTTTAATCTTTATACTTTTGACTTCCGTTAGTCATAGCTTAAATTTTCCTTCAGAGCTCCTGATCAATATATCAAACCGTCTGGATAAATAGAATAGCACTATAGTTAAGAGTGAGGGCTCATGTCAGAAAATTTGGGTTGAATTTTAGCTTTTCTACTTTTTATTTGTATGATTTGGGGCAACTTTTTGATGTAAGACTCAGTTTCTCTATTGATAAAATGGAGATAATAGCACCATAGTTTTTTAATAAGGATTATTTGAGATTAGGCATTTAAAGCACCTAACACAGTTGTCCAGTGCATAGTGCCAAAAAAATATGTTAGCTATCTCCATTCTGTTAATTATCTTTATCATAATCTTCATTATCATTCATTTCTAATATTTTCACGGAAGTCTACCTAAATACTCCAGTATACCGAAACTCTAATATCTCTAAAATTGAGTTTATCTTTATTTCCCCCCTCCAAAAAACATCCCCAAAGAAACCTTTCTTCCAGTCCTTTCTGTTTCAGTAATTGCAGCACCACGAAACTAACTGCTTAACCAAGAAATGCAGGCATTATCCTCAATTTACATTCTACCTCACCCTCTACATCTAGTTAGTCATCAAGGCTTGACTGTTTTATACCTTGTATGTCTCCTGAATCAACACATTTCCATGATCCTTGTTAAAGCCACCACCATCTTAGTTTTTCACAATAATCTTCTTACTCCCTATCTCTAATCTTATGCATTCTCTAGCTAACCTGGTCATTTTGCGTTCCTGTCACTTCACGGGCAAATTCCACCATCTCTTCAAATGTCTTCATAGGCTTTGCATGATCTGACTTCTTATTATCTCTCTACGCTCCTCACTACCACCACAGCCCTGTCACTAGGCCTCACTCTGTGGTTTCAGTTCTTGAATAAACCACATTTTCTTATGACCCTTTACATGTGCAATTTTATTTTCATGAAATACTCTTTCTTCAGAGAAAAATTTTCTAGAGTTCTTTGTTCATTGTTCAAGTTCGTTGTTTATTCTCCTGCTTAGAGACTAATTTTCAAGAAGGCTTTGCAGAAATTACCTCTGCACCTCTATTTGCTTAATATCCTTCCTAGACATTTCATATACTTCCCGTGCATAGCACTTATACTATTTATAATTGTCTACCATTTGTATTCCCCATCATTAAGGAAAATAAAGTCAGAAGGAAAATATTAAAGTGATAACATCTCTGAGTGGTGGATTGAGTCATATTTCCCTTTTTAGAACTTTAGAATAATCTTTTCAAAAATTTTCTGAATTTTTAAAAGAAAAAGCTCGTTATTTTAAAAACTTTTTTGACAACTTACCTTTTCAATATAGTTAGCATTATATTGATTTTAGAAGTCAAAATATTCTTCATCCAAGAACATTTTGTCACTTTCTTTCAGAACATGTGGCTTACTTTAAAACTTGATTTAATTTTCAACAAAATATAAATTACTGGTAAAATTGAAATTAAAATTGTGTAATAATACAATGTGTTTTATCCTCTATTTGTTTAATCATTGTTTCACTTACCATTTTAGGAAGCAGAATTTTATGATACAACTTTTTTTCTAATTTAGGATATGTGAACTTTTGCAAAGTGGAGCCATAATGAATAAATTTTATCAGCCTCATGAAGCGCATATTCCCTACCTCCTACAGCTCTTCATTGACTACAATCTGTATGGAATGAATTTAATAAATCTGGCTGCTGTCAAGTTCCGAAAAGCAAGAAGGAAAAGTAAGGTTAATTTCTCAAGTTCAAATTAAATCTTTGAAACAAGTATTATGTAAATGATGATTTGTAAAATAATATATATTTAGAAAATAACTGCTAAGTGGATAAGGAATAAAAAAAGAAGTAAGCAAAAAGTTCTTAGAGTTTAATCAGGAAAATAATCTCGATTCTTTTTCTAATAGCTTTATTGAGATATAATCCACATACCATATAATTCACTGATTTAAAATGGATAACTCAGTGGTTTGTAATATATTACAGAGTTGTGCATCCATCACCATAATCAAATTTAGAACATTTTCAACACCTCTAAAGGAAACCCCAAAGTCTTTAGCAGTCACCCCAATCTTCCTACACCTCTGCCCCTTAGCAACCACTAATCTACTTTCTGTCTCTGTATGTTTGCCTATTCTGCATATCCCATATAAATGGAATCATATGTTTGGGTTTTTTTTTTTTTTACTTAGCCTAATGTTTTCAAGGTTCATCCATATTGTAGCATGTATCAGTATTTCATTCCTTTTTGTGGCCAGCTAATATGTTATATGGATATGCTACATTGTTTATTGATTCATCAATGGATAGACGATTTGGGTTTCCCCCTTTTGGCTATTATGGACAATGCTGCTGTGAACATTCATATATTTGTGTAGCCATATGTTTTCATTTCTCTTGGGCATATACCTAGGAATAGAATTTCTGGGTCAAATGGTCTAGCATCGTTGGCCTTTTATTCTCAATAGATTCTATCTCTTCTACTTAAAACAAAATGAAACCAACATTTTTCCTCCAATTCCTTTCTGTTATAATTTTTTTTCTTATCCTTCACTGCCAAACTTTTAAAACCAGAAGTTAGTTGTTTGGTTTTTTTTGTTTGTTTGTTTTTCCTGTCGGTAGTTTACCAGCCATTCTTTTCTGGTTTGACTCCTTGCATTTCTTCTGCCATACCCAAACTGTGCTGTGAAAAGTAACCAGGGGATTTTTTTTCCCCCTCTGAATGGTGGGCTAGGTTACTGGTATCAGCCCTCTTACTAAAAACAATTTAAAGATTTTATTTTTAATCTTTATATATCACAGAGATCACAAAACAATAAAGAAGTACTGGCCAAAACAGAGAATAGAGTGCTGAAAACAGCCTTTGCCCTGAGAGGTTTGCTAATCCTAGAAAATTTAGAACCTTCACTGAGACAGCTTTGCTAGGTGAGGGAGGCAGAAATAACTCAGGGTCTGCTTGACAGGTTTCAAATAGAATAAGGTAGAGTTTCATATAGATATGCCCAAACTAGGAAATAGAGCAACCTTTGAGACATTTTAGCACAGTTTGAGTCTCCTGGAACTAAAAGAGAATCCCAAACCTAGAACTTCATCCAAGGTGGTAGAATCGTTGGATATACATAGGCCAGAAAATAAAAATAAAAGAGCCCAAACACATACTTCACATGTTGTATAAACATTAACTCAAAGTGGATCATAGACTTAAATGTAAAATGTATAACTATCAGACTTCTAGAAAGAGAAAATCTGCCTGACAGATTGATTTTGTCAAAGTTAAAAACTTTTTCTCTGTAAAAAATAATATTAAGAAGATGATAAGGTAAGTCACAGACTGGGAGAAAATGTTTTCAAATTACGTATCTGATAAAGTACTTATATCTAGAATATATAAAGAACTCTTAAAACGTAATAAGAGAGCAAACAAGCCCATTAAAAATGGTCAAAAGACCTGAAAGATACTTCAACAAAGAAGATATGAGGATGGAAAACACATGAAAAGATGATTATATATTGTTACAAAAATGTGTATTATAACCACAAAGAGCTACCATTACACACCTATTAGAATGGTTAAAATCTGAAATACTAGCAATAACAAATGCTGATAAGGATGTGGAATAACAGCAACTCTCATTCATTGCCGATGGGAATACAGAATAGTGCAGTCACTTTGGAAGAATTTGGCAGTTTCTTGTAATGTTAAACATAGACTTACCATATGACCCAGAGATTACACTCATAAATGTTTACCCAAGTGGTTTAAAACTTACGTCCACCCAAAAACCTGTATGCAAATGTTTATAATAGCTTTATTTCATAATTGCTAAAACGAAAGTAACCCAGATGTCCACTTGGTGGGGCAGTGGATAAACCGTTATATATCCATACTGTGGAATACTATTTATCAGTAAAACACATCAAGCTGTTGATTCATCCAACATTGGTGAATCTTAAATGCATTTTACTAAGTGAAAAAAGCCAGGCTCAAAAGGCTGTAAATTGTATGATGTCATTCATATAATATTCCGGTAAAGGCAAAACAAAACTCTAGTAATGGAAAACATACTAATGGTTGCCAGGAATTGGAGAAGAGTGGAGTATTGACTGCCAAGCAAGTATACAGGTGAACTTTTCGGATGAAGGAAATTATTCTTTACATTACTAGCATGATAGTATGATTCTGTGCATTCAACAAATCTATAGAACTGTACTTTAACCAAGTATTGAAGGTTAATATCCCCAATGAGCTGTCATGTGGATATCTTGTACCGTTGCACATGATGTGATGAGGACACATCAGCTCTGTGGTATTCTTCACAAAAGCCCATGAAGACAGTCGAATCATGAGAAAAATATCAGACATACCCAGATTGGGGGACATTCTATAGGTTACCTGACCAGTACATATGACTGTCAAGGTCATAAAAAACAAGGAAAGACAGAAATAGACCAGAGGAGACTAGGGAGACATGATAACTAACTGCAGTGTGGTACCTTAGATTGGATCCTGAAACAGAAAATGGACAATAGTGAATAAACAGGTGAAATTCAAATAAAGTGTGTTGTTTAGTTAATAGGAACATACCAGTTTCTTTGTTTTGACAAATGTACCATGGTAATATAAAATGTTAACAGGGGGAGAGACATGGTAAGCATTATTCAGAAACCTTCTGTATTATCCTCGTAATGATTTTCTGTAAATCAAAAATTTATTCCAAAATAAAAAGGTTATTGGGGGAAAAGAGAATAACAGGTTGGTTATCAGTATCAAGTATAGCTGGGAGTTTAAGAAAGATTGAGGAATGGAAAAGATTATACAGTATGTACGGAGGTTTTTATGGAAAAGGAGGTCATTTTCACAAAAGTTTGTTTCCATTAGATGAAAACGCATGAGGAAAGTTTGAATTAGCAAATATATATAAGCCATTTATTTTAGTTATCAAAGTTAGGTGAGTATTCGAAGGGATTTTTTTTCCAAAAATATGCAAAATTTTTTCAATTTGAAGGCAGAAATATGTGGAATTTAGTTGGAAAAAATTAAAAGTAGGGAAATTTCAAGTATGAGGAAATAAAATTTTTATCTTAATTTATTATTACTAAATACCCCAAAGGTTTTTGTTGTTTTGTAAAAAATAAGATTGGTTATACTGAAATCATGGAGATAATAGGTGAATTTTTTTTTGTCTTGTTATCTCAGATGCATTGTAATTAAATGAACAGTAAACTTATTATAAACATATTACATATATATGCATAACTTAACATTTTTATCTTGTAAGACAAGTTAGTGTAATCATAATGCAGTCTTTTGAAAGTAAATTCAAAAGTGAAAAAGATTTAGAAATTTTAATAATATACACCCTTATACAGTTTTGTCTCAGTATTCAGTTACATACTCAGTTGTCAATTGAAATGGAAATGATGCTAATTACTATTAAGGTAAAGTCTATAGAAGTATTTAAATAGAGTAAATGTTTTTAGCATCACAGAGCTATTTTTATATTGCATTTTTAACATCGAGTTGAACAGAATTTTATATATGTAAAACATTACACATACATATTTATAAAACACTACACAGTAAAATAATACATAAAGTGGAGGATAAAGTGAATTTTCATAATGTGATGAATAACGTTGAATCAGTAAACTTATGTAGCTTATTCATTCATATAAATTTATTAGAAAATAATATTTATGTTGTAATTTGCAACTTGCAAAGTAATTTCATATAAATGCCTTAGCCTCATAACAACAAAGTCTTCAAAAGCTTCAGAAGATACATAGAATCAGTTACATGGTTTGGTATGTGTTTTGTTGAAATAGCAAAGATGGTGTCTAATTAATCATTTTTAGATCAAGCTAACCAGATAAGAAAAAGTATTAAATTTAGTTGGCAAGGATTGCAAATTTAGTATCTTTCTTAATGTTAGGATTCTTTCTGTGCCATTCACTCAAGCTTTCTCTTACTGAAAATTTAAATTTCCATAAGACATCACCGATAAATTGCTAAAATTTAGAGATTATTTCCAAAGGATGACCCCAGTACTCAGTTTTTGCAGCTAGAACAACTAAGCAAATAATGTAATTCCCTCCAACCTCTGGTCAAATTGTATTTGCGTTTGCCTCAGGTTTCCACTTACTGTTACTGACATTACTTTTGGAATGCATTGTATATTTTCTTTTTATTCAGGGATTAGTATTCAAGTATGTTTTGAATTTCATCTGGAATCTGATTTCCACTAGAATTATAGAATTCATGTATTGCAAATACTTTTCCCCCTCTCAGTTTGGAATCAGTACTGTCCACTGTGCATTCCAGTATGTGCATGAATTTTTAGGACACAATTTTAGGAACTAGTGATATTGATTGTATGTTAATTTACTTAAAAGATAATTATATGTACGTTAAAAGTGGAACTTACCCCCTTTTACCTTTTTATTCCTAGGCAGTCCATTGCGTGCGACTGGATATTGCAAGGATCGGTTACCAGGAAAAAATTCTCTTACTGGTACTTTATTTCGGTGGGAAGAAGATGAAATACCAAGGTTAGTTAATGTTCTAAAAGAAAAGAAAACTTGTTTACATATATCTTACTGTATTCAGAAATTAATGGTTAGCATTATTTAATTTTATCCTTTATTATAATTGTTTCTATAAGTTGATCAAATCTATCTATTTAAGTTGATCAAAAAAGCAACTTTCAACATAAGTATGTCTTATGGAGCCATAGATTTCAAAAATAGACCGTGAAAATATACCTTGTTATTACCTAATTAATAAAAGAAATCTGGGTATAAATTTTTTTACTTCTCTCCAGCATCCATATTCATTGTACATTTTAAATTGATATCCTATAACTTATCAAGTAAAAATCACATAATAAGATAGCAACTTAAAACCTAAATAGCAAATATTTTTAATAAAAATAACCCCTAAATATTTCTAAATATTAAATAATTCTAAATATTTGTCGGAAGAAAGTAGGTTGACACAGTGTATATGAATAATACAATTTGTGATTTCTTTTGATGATTTTATTATTTATTAGACTTTCTTGGAAGAGGTAACATATTCCAAATGCTTAGATTTCCCTACCATCAAGCAGACATGTAATCAGTGCCTTTCTAAATTATCAGTAGTAGCTTTATCTATGTATAACTCAGAGGATTTTTGTTTTATACCACAAAGTGTTGCCCAAGCTTTCTTAATTCTTTTATTGATCATTGATCTTTTATTGATAGGGTGGTATGGTTCTCCTCTTTTTACTACACATATATCACCTGATACTTTTTAAGCAGATATTTTTATGAAGAGTGCAAAGTAGGAAAAGTGTTTAATTAAATGACTTTTTTATTTCATTGATAAGAAAATGTGAATTTATTAATAAATTGAAGATAAACTGTCACAAAAATATTTCTTTAGAGGTTAATTTATATAGTTTAAGATTCTGATATGTTCACAGAATTTCCATATTACAGAATTGCTTGGGCTTTTTTTTTTTAATCTTTTTATTTATTTATTTATGTTGGTGGGGAAGTAATTAGGTTTATTTATTTACTTATTTGTTTTATTGGAGGTACTGGGGATTGAACCTAGGACCCTGTGCATGCTAGGCATGCACTCTGCCACTGAGATATACCTTCCCTCCCTACTTGGGCTTTTTTAAAAGACCTAAAATTAAGAAAGAATCTCATTAAATAATTGAAATACATTGTTTTATAACTGGACTATTACACCAGAATGAGACTTTGAAGACTTCAAAGTAATATAGACAGTGACTTGCCTTACCTCTGAATTTCAATCAACAAGTATCAGGACTTTTTTTTTTTAATGGAGGTACTGGGGATTGAACCCAGGACCTCCTGCATGCTAAGCATACTCTCTACCACTGGGCTATCCCCCCCCCTCCCGGACTTTGTGATAAAAGTCATTCACGTATATATACACGTGTACTTCTTGGTTCCTTCTCAGATAAGGCATAATTATTTTTATAACTATGTTGAAATGGTATTAAATTTAGAGAGAACATTATTTACCACATCAAATTCAAGCTCTAATCAGTCCAGCACAAAGTGACCAACAAGCTACTTACTGTCTCATTTTTTATGCCTCTAATATAGTTCCTCTGTCTTTCTAAAACTGGAGCAAGGCACCTTAATCCAAGTGTTTTACCTACTCACTAGATCCCCTGGTTTTCAGAGTTCTACATTTTGTAACTTGTTTTTTGCACGATCAACTCAAGTTAAAGTTTATTTGTATTTGAAGTCTTTTTGAACAAACATCTTTCTGATTAGGTCATACGACTATAGTAAAACTACACTGCTTAGGAGTTTGGGGAAACTCTGTATTATAATGAAAAATTTAAATTTTAAATGTTTTTAAGGGGCCTATTTTATTACCTTTAAGAATTGACAAATTATAGGCAAAGATATGAAAAGGCAAACTAGTGAAATTAGACAAGGTATTCAGAATTGAATTTACAATAAATGTAGGGTAGCTATGTATTTTTGTCACATATTTTTAGGATGCTTATATTGTAGTAAACACGAAAATCTATAAGTTCATCAAATCCAAATATAATGTCAACTGTTTTTGTCAAATCAGTACTTTTAAATTTTGTTAGTCTCATTTTTACCCCCAGTGCTAGAACCTTCTTTTTTTTTTTTAAACAAAAAAAAAGTTTTATAATTCTTCACAAATGATATTACAAGGACCATAACAAATAGAGAGCAACAACCTGTTAATGAGATGAGACTGCTGAGTTAGCAGCTCTGCTAACCTTATTTGCCAGCTCATTGTAAATTACCATGTCTCACGGACCTTCAGGGTCATTGCCAGAGTGTTGAATTCACCGAAGTCTGCTACAGTAATCTCAACCCTGACTGTCCATCAGAATGATTTGAAGAGATTTTTTAATTTATAGCTGTCTGAGTTCCACTCTTAATGATTGTAAATTGTAGATCTGTTGTGTTAAGCTGTGAATAGAGATGTTTAGAGAGGCAGTTGTCTAATTGCCATTGTTATTGCTTATCTATCTTTTGTGACTAAAATGAATGGTGTACATGTATTTGCTGACTCTAGTTTTTTATTCATGTTTTTTCTATCTACTGAAAACAGATGTTTAATTCTGAAAACTACTTCCTTTCCCTAGGAACACCTCCTGTTCTGAATGTCTGAAGTACTTTTTGTAATAAGGTCAAGAAATAGTTGTGAATTTCTACTATGAGGTTGCATTTTTTTAATGTTACTGTTTCCCTCCTTTGCCACAAATGTGCTACTCCTAGAAAGTCCATCCCTGAAATTTCTAATATAATTCTTTCAAAATTGTGAAACTTTTTAGTATAAAGGAGAAAACTGTTGACCAAAAACTGTTCTATCTGGTGCTTTTATTCATGGCAAAACTGATTTTGTTAAATTATATGAGTAAAGAAAACAAACTACATTGAGAGTTATTTTTTCTGAAAGTTAAAGGGATGAATATATTGTGGTAGGTTGACTAATATGTCTCTTCTCTATCAGTGTTAAAAAGATATAGTGTGTGTTTTGTGTCTATTTATTTGAATTGTAAAACTTCTGTGGTTAAATTAATTTCTAATATTTCATCAAAATTTCCTTACATATAGACAATGGAAAATGAAGTTTTGTTAATATGTTTCTCTTAAAATATTTTAAAATGTTTCTAGTGAAAATGTTAATGAACTATATACAAGATCTTGTGGTAGCTCACAGCAAAAAAGAATGTGACAATGAATGTAAGTATGTTCATGTATAACTGAAAAATTGTGCTCTACGCTAGAAATTGACACAACATTGTAAACTGACATAACTCAATTTAAAAAATGGGCAAAAGAAAAAGAGGTTTTGTTGATACGTTTCTCTTAAAATATTTTAGAATGTTTCTAATGAAAATGTTAATGAACTTTCCCATCACCTGCTTTCTAGTAAAAGTTCTCTGCTTTTCATTTGGTGTCCATATTGTTAGGAGATCTAAATTTTGGAATAAGTAAACTGTGATCCACACTAGTTGTCACATGTTCATTCTGCCAAGCAGGGACAGTTACGTGATATCTTCCTAATCTTTCTGTGGCTCTGATGAAAAACAAAGATGCTTTTGAGTCAAAGAGCATTAGTTGAGAATAGCTCTCTGTAGTTCTCATAAAAAGTAATGACCTAATGATGTCATCTCTTTTCCTACCTATGACTGCACTGTTGAACTCATGTGGTTTCTCAATTCTGTAGTTACGGAGAATTTTAAAGTATTTCCCCGCTAAGCAGTAGTTGAGGTCAGGGAGAACAGTATCATTTTGCCCACTTTTCAGTATGTTCATCTCTCCCCTCACTTCTTGACGTATAGTCCCTCCTCATTTTTTAGATGCTGAGATTTGATTGCTGAGATAGATAACTCTGGGCAAATGATTGCATATGTGTATGGTTTTTGATGTGTCCCCTCTGTTGTCCCTCTGTTATCGTATCCCCTTCTGCCCTGGATGTGACCCACATGCTAAAACATTGTACATCACTTATATATAAAAATTTAATGAACCAAAATGTGTAAAATATACTCCAAAATGATCTCAGTAGAGTTGTCAGTATAATAGGTTTTGTATTTTTCTCTTCCTGCTTTTTTTTTGTATATACCACAGATATCAATTATGTCATGAATAATTGTGAGTTAATATAATATCTCTGACTTTTCTGGTTACTACCTAAACATGAAAAATTGTGTAAGAAAAACTTTCAGAAAATTTCTCTTACATGGTTACCATGTCTTTTTAATACAGCTCTTTAATACTGGAAGGTGTTGAACCACAGAGTACATGTGAATTAGAAGTGGATGCTGTAGCCGCTGATATCTTAAATCGTTTGGACATTGAAGGTATATACTCAGTTATTCTTAATATATGCTTTTATTTTTAAAAATCAGTGACCAGGGTAGAGTGAAAGAAGTAGGGAAGAAAACATTACTACAGAAGTAAGATTATTTAAAGGAGGATATTAAATGTTATGAAGATTTTTTTGTACCTCTCATGAGATAGTTATTATTTTTTCATTTATGCTTTCATTCATGAGTTTGTTTGCACAGACCTAAACCTAAAGTAAGTGTGACACTAAATAAATTAGCCATTTTAAAAGAACTTAATATGCTCTGCCTTTTAATTTTTTTATTTTCAAGTTATATACTAGGTAGGGGACTTTTAGGTCTATTGGCTATCATCAGATGTTTGAATATTACTCACTTGCTGGGTTTTGGGGAACTAGTGGGAAAACTAAAAAAGGAGTAACATAGTAAATGTAGGTTGGGATAGTTTGTCTATTTTATTACACAAAGTAGGTAATTATTTTTCTTAAAGGGCAGCATTTTTTTAAAGTACGGATTTTGTTTTAAGCAAGTATTTTTCACTTTAACCCTTACAGTATTTAAGTATTGTTGTGATTACAGCTCAAATTGGTGGAAACCCTGGTCTACAGGCCATATGGGAAGATGAAAAGCAACGGCGAAGAAACAGAAATGAAACTTCTCAAATTAGCCAACCCGAATCACAAGGTATAAACCTAGTAATACCCTGATGATTTTTTTAACTAGGTATTTTTAATGGAAAAGTTTAAACCATTTAGTTTTTACCTTGATATTAGATTTTACTTTTCAAATTACCTTTAAATTTTCTATATTTTTCCTGTTGTCGTTGCTCTGAGCCATAATTCTTTCTTTAAAAGTATTTCCTGTTGTATTTTATTATTATTATTATTTTTAATGGAGGTACTGGGGATTGAACCAGGATCTCGTGCATGCTAAGCACATGCTCTGCCACTGAGCTATTACCTTCCCTTACCCTGAACCATAATTCTTTATTTCCAAAGTGTCACTCATTGTCTCTTTCCTCAACAATTGACATCTTCATCGTCCTTGGTTTTCACTGTACTGTGTCCTCTTGCCCTACCTTTTTGCTCCTTTTTCATTCTCTGGTACGTTCTAACCCTTTTGTATTTCCAGATGAGCTATAGAATACTTACAGAAGAGAATGAATCCTGACTTAGAAACACTTTGTTCATTAAGCTTTGAAAATGTAACCCATGAAATTCTGTTCCCAAATTATTTTCTGGATATGTCATATAAACTCTCATTTTGATTACCTTTTACAGCTCTGAAGAAAATACTCATTTCATTTTTTACTAAACCCCAATACATTGAAAAAGAATGTGAGGGGGCTTAAATAATTCCATGGATACAAGAAAAAAATTTAAATAAAGGTAAAAGAATAAAAGACATAATTCAAAAGGCAAACGTATTTAAAATACAACAGTAAGCCTATATTGAAGTCCAGTTAAATTTTTTATTATAATCTCTTGCACACTAAAAATGCTTTGATGGGGGGAGGAGGTATAGCTCAGTGACAGAGTGTGTGTGCTTAGTTAGTATGCACCAGGTCCTGGATTCAGTCCCCAGTACCCCCATTAAAAAAAAAAAAATGCTTTGATAGATTTTGAATGCCTTTTAAAATAGAAATATTGAATTCTTATAAGGGAAAATTTCTAGGTTCAGGGTGTATCTGTTTTAAATTTGTTATAATTATATAACTTAATCTTGAACTTACTTTAAGTGCTTAATTTTATAGCTTCAGTAACAACCTTTTGTTTGATTTATAATAGGATTACCTTCAAGTGGTGGTATGTGTCAAGGGAGGGATAGGAAATTGCTACCATTTTAATAGCTACTCTAGGAAAAAGGAAAATATTTCATTCATTTGCTATCTACATTTTTTAATGCACTTTTAAAATTCAAAGATCGCAGGTTTATGCCAGCAACAGAAAGTGAAAAAAAATTTCAGAAGAGACTTCAGGAAATTCTCAAACAGAACGATTTCTCTGTGTAAGTCGTTATTTATTATGGATCTCAGAACTAATTTTATTCTTTGTTATTTAGTTTGTTATAAAGGATATGTTTTAATTAAGCAGAACATTATCAAGATCTGTGGACTACAGCGATGGATCCCAGGAGTTCTCTGCTGAGTTAACATTGCACTCTGAGGTTCTGTCTCCTGAAATTCTTCAGTGTACACCGGCTAATATGGTGGAAGTCCACAAAGACACAGAGTTGAGCAAAGGTGAGGTTTTCTTTCAAGTATACAGAAAACCCCATCCATAACAGACATTATGTATATGTAGCACTGAGATATTAGTATTTTGTTGATTAGCGAAATTTTTTTTCCCTGAGAAACAA
This sequence comes from Vicugna pacos, assembly GCF_048564905.1. Lineage (NCBI taxonomy): Eukaryota > Metazoa > Chordata > Mammalia > Artiodactyla > Camelidae > Vicugna > Vicugna pacos. The sequence goes on along the minus strand of NC_132994.1, from coordinate 35,916,087 downwards.
ACACCATTAATACAGCAAATACCCCTCTCCCATTCCTTTACCTTTTCTTCATCTCTAGAGGTAAGCACTGTTTTGAAGTTGGTGCAAACTGTTACCATATATGGTTTTCTATTTTCTTATATATGTATATTCACAATATATATTATTATTTTAGGGTTTAAATTGTACATAAATCATGTCCTACTTGGCATAGATTAAGTAACTTGCTTTTTTCATTCAACATTATATTTTTTAATAATTTAATTGAAGTATAATTTAAATAACATAAAATTTACTCTTTTTAAGTATTTAAGTCAATGATATATACTAAGTTTACAGAATTGTACAGACATCTCCATGATTCAATTTTAGAACATTCTGTTCACCACAGAGGATTCCTTATGTCTATTTGCAGTCACACCTGTTCTCATCTCCAACCCCAACTAATTTCCTTTCTTATCTCTCATGATTTGCCTTTTCTGGATATATCATATAAATGAAATCATACAGTATGTGATCTTTGGTGCCGTGCTTCTTTCACTTAGCTGTTTTCAGGTTCATCCATATTATAGTATCTTTATCAGTATTTCATTCCATTTTATTGCATAATAGTATTGCATTGTTCGGATATATTTCATTGATTCATCAGTTGATGGATATTTGAGATGTTTTCACCTTGGGGCATTTAAGAATAATACTGCTCTTAACATTTCTGTATAAATCTTTGTATGGGTATGTATTTTCATTTCTCTTTAGTGGCTACCAAAGAGGAGAATTGCTGGGTCATTTGGTAAATTTGTGTTTAATATTTTAATAAACTGCCAAACTGTTTTCTAGTTGACTATACTGTTTTACCTTCCCACCAGCAGTATGTGAGGGTTCCAGTGATCCCACATTCTCTCTCACACCTGTTATCTGCCTTTTTTAAATAGCCATCCTAGTATGTGGGAAATGGCACCTCATTATGGTTTTAATTATTATTTCCCTCATTAGTAATGATGTTATGTATCTTTTATGTCAGCAGTATAACTTTGAGATTATCTTTGTTCGTACATTTCTAGGTCATTCATTTTAGCCACTGATTAGCATTCTCTTGTAAGACCAGATAAGTTTATCTGATTCTCTTCAACTTTTAGAGGGTTTTTCACTTTTGTTAGCTGTGTTCTATCACCTTGTGACCATATGCAAGAGTTTCTCTACAGAAAAGATATAAAAGTATAATTTGCCAAGTCTTAGGGTGTATGTATTATACTCTACCTAGATAGCATGTGTTCTTACAGGGTTTCTGTAATTGAATTAGCTTATACATGATTGGCAAATGAGAAAGTAATGAAAATTTTACTCGGAAGTCACATTGTTTCACATACTATTTTTCTAGGCAGGGAGAGCCAGAATAGCAGGAGTAGAATTACAGCCTTCAGCAGGAAAAGAAAAGCCCTGTTTTCACTGCTGCATTGGCAGCAGGGCTCTTTTGACTGTGTTAAACAACAACAGCTAGAAATGAACATCCGCACCCATCCCAACTCTTCCCTAAGAGTTGCATTCCAGCATTGTGCCCTCTCTGACTCGTGACAGGTTGCACTATCTCCTGAGTACCTTAATGGCAGCCTTCTGGCTCAGAGCTCTACTTCCATATTTGCTTTATTTTAACATCTGCGAGCCACATCCTGATCAAAATGTGCCCAGCATTTACATACTATTATTTTCTCTGCATTTTTAGCATTAACTGTGACAGCCACCAACCATACTGAGCTGCATGCCTGACTTAACAGTTATCTTCTCTGGTCCCAATTATTGGTTTTGCTTGTGTACTAGTTACAAAGTTGCATAAATTTCATTTTAGCTTTTTATTTTCCTTATAAGTTCAGTTGTTTTTAATGCTCAATTTTTTACATTTTGAGGTGTGTTAGTAATAAAACCATCACATTTTGGTAGTAATACTAGTATTACAGAATTGCTCTATAAAATGATTATACCTAAGTTTATATGCCCATGATATATTAGAGCTTATACTTCCCTGCATCTTCAACAATATTTGATAGTGTCAGATATAAAAAATTTTTGCCTTCTTATTCTTTGAAATGATATCTCATTAATTTAATCTGCATTTCCTGATTACTAATAAGTTTGAGCATTTGGGTTTCTTTATCTGAGAATGGCTTATTCTTGTTCTTGGCCCATTTTCTATTGGATCACTAATTTTTTTCCTACTAATTTATAAGAATTTCTAATATTTTCTAGATATCAAGCCTTTGTCAGTTATATTTTTTGTAAAGATATTTTCTCCTTATCTAGACTTACACTTTAAAGTCTTCACAAAATCTTTTTAGCTTTTTTACCCCCTTTTTCTTCCTTTTTTAAAAAAAGATGTCTTGTGTGTCTTCAGTTTTAATGTTATATTTAACAATTTTTTCCCTTTATTGTTAGGTGTTTGTAAGTATTGATAATATATTAAGGATAGATCTTCTCTTATTTAGCTTCAAAATTGTCTTATCTCTTCTTGATCTTTTTAAAAAGCTCGCACATGTTAATTTTAAGATGAGATTGTTTTGTTTCTGGGAAGAGCCCTGTTGAGATTTTATTGGAAATCTATTGAATTTATAGACCAATTTAGAAACATCTAAAATCTTTCTGCATACCAAATTATCTCATTTCTGAACATGATATATTTCTAAGTTTACTTGGTCGTCTTTCATGTCTTTCAATTAAGTTCTGTCATTTTTTTTTTGTAAAATCATTTTATATCTTTTGTTAGGTATACTCCAGGTGCCTTATAATTGTTACAACTGTAAGTTTATCTTTCAAAAATTACATCTTCTAATTAATTGCTGGTGTTTAGGGACTTCACTGACCTTTCTATACCATTTTTAAATCCAGCAACTTTTGTTTGTTCATTTGTATTTTCCATTGGATTTTCTGTGTATAGAGTCATCATTGGCAAATAATAATTTTATTACTTCTCATCTTCATCCTTTTTTTTTTAATGTTTTAATGCACTGCTTAAAAATTCTACGGTAGTGTTAAGTAGAAATGATAAAAGCATTTTTCCTGGCTTTAAAGGGAATGCTTTTATATTTCATCATTAAGTATGAAATTTACTACAGGATATTGGTAGATAAACTTTAATCAGTTTAATATCTCTTCTTTTTGTATTTATTTGCTAAGAAGTTTGGGTTTTTTTAAATCATGAATGGGTATTAAGTTTTACCAAATGTTCTTTTCTGAATTGAATGTATCTAATGTTAAACTTCCTTGACAACCCTTCTTTGTCATATGCAATGTATTTTTTTTTAAGCATTGCTATATCTACTTTGCTAATATTTTGTTTAAATTTTTAACTTTCCTTTTAAGTAACTGAAAAAGATCCATACTTTGACCCCATTAAATGAGTTGTGGAGTTTTCCTTCTTTTTCAACTCTCTTTTCAAAAATTTTCATTAGATTGATATAATCTATTTCTTGGTGATTTGATAGATCTCGTCTGTAAAACTGTCCAGACTTACATAGTTTTTTTTTTTTGTGGGTTGATTTTATATGGGAGAGTGAGAGATAAAGGGGGGTGGATTTTAAACTACTAGTTCAACTTCCAGAATTGTTATAGGCCTACTCACGCTTTCTATTTCTGTTTGAATCAGAGTTTATATCCTGTTTTTCCTAAGAAACAATCCATTTTATCTGATTTTTCCATATTTTTGGCTTGAAGTTGTCCATAGTATTACTTTAACATGCCTTTTTTACCTTTGGCATTTCCCTTTATATTTCTAACATAATTTATTTATGCCTTCTCTGTACTTTGTTTTTATCATTCTTGCCAATCTTGCCTATTTTGTTACTAGTTTTAGAGAACCAGCTTTTGCTTTCACTGGTTCTCTGAATTTCTTTTGTTTTGTGATGAGCTATTTTTATAGTTTTTTGGTTTATTCTGTAAACACTCTTTATTATTTCAGCTATGTCCTAAGATGTGTTAAAAAATATTTCTTCCTGAAGCTTCTAACTCTCCTTTAATAGCTGTTGAAAGCACTTAGTGTTAAGTCTAAATATTAGAAGCAGAAAAATAGAACTGTTTCCAATTAGCTCTCTTGTAACTGCTTGCTGTATTTTACTTTGTGGTCTTTTTTCCCTACTATGTGCTTTTCATTTTCTCCCTCTCCCTTAGATTAGATTATAATACAAGATTCATTTTATCTTTTGTTCTTGAAACTATTCAGTCCCTCTTACATTAGACCTTCTGTAAAAGTCACATGTTGAAAGACATTTTTAAATAATGAGTTTAAAGATTTTGAGAAATATTAAATTAATATAAAAGTAGTTTATTTGTAATTTTTAAAGCATTTTATTTGTATTCTTTAAAGAATAAAGAATTTTATTATTCAAATAAAACCGTTTTTCTTTTCCTTTTATAAATGTTAACATGCAGTGATTCTTATCTGAGTAATATAACTGTCTGTACAAACTATGTAGGACTGAGAGGCTAAAGAGATTGTAAATCTTCAGTAATTCATAGTTGCAGGGCTTTTTTCTAATTACTCTGTGTAACTGATTAGGTATTCCTGTGGCTTTTATTAAGTTTTATTATGTTTTTATTTAATATATATCACCACATTTCAGAATTTTAAACAGGTTTACATTGTAATATTCCTAATTTACACAAATCCTAAACAATTTCAGATCTAGGCCATCTTCTTTAATGCTTTTGTATTCTTTGTCCTCTTAAGGTCATACTAGACACAAAGTGGAGGAAGCTCTTATTAATGAAGAAGCAATTTTGAACCTCATGGAAAATAGTCAGACTTTTCAGCCTTTGACCCAAAGACTGAGTGAGTCACCAGTCTTCTGTAAGTAACAATTCTATCATAAATTCTCAGTATTTTAAATCATCAAAAGTGCGCATGTCAAGAGTATTTTTTCTTTGATTTGAAGAGGTTAATGTTGCGTGTTCAGTAAATTCATACTCAATGTAAAAATGAAATCTGTATTAAGTGAAGTAGTAGCTTGTTTTTTGTTTGTTTATTTCTACACAGTTTTCTCTAAAAAACAGTTGTGGAAGAAAATAATTCTCTTTTTTTTAACTTCACTTTAGTTGGAAGAGAACTATATTGCTTTAAGGGGAAAATGTGCTTATTTTGAATTAAAATTCTCCTAAGTTAAGTACGTTAATAAAATACCATAATTGATTCTTCCTTGGTAAGTATCAGAAATTTCCTTGGACAATTCTGACAATTCTTTTCAAGCTATTAATTTTTGGCTAGTGTAGAACATGACCGTTATTTCTGAGTATCTTTTCATCTTCCTAAATGCATTTTCATTAGCATCATGAGCCATTTGCTAGATTTCTTGTCAATAATTTAGTCTAAATTACTGACATCTTTTTCAGAAATTTATTTAAATTTTTGTTGCAAGAAGTGAGCTATCATTGAACTTCATGTATCTTGTTTTGCTTGGTATAGTGATTTTATATTTCTTTCCTCTCTCACTTTCTATTTTCCATTCTTGTATCAAATGAGGTATAGCATCAAATGTGATTCTATTTCTTTACAATGTCCTCTCTTTGTTATCTACATTTTTATCTGAGTGGAATATGAATTGAATGACTAGATACAACACCAAAATTACTGTACATAGTCATATTTCAAGAGCATTTTGTACAGAGGTGGGAAACTTTTTTTCTTTTTTAAATGAATGACATTATGTGGAAAGAAATGATCCAAAGACCACATTTAAAAATTAACTTGAAGCTTATAACCTAAAATGTTTTATTTCTCTATCTGAATAAATAAATATGTATATACCTAAATTATATTCTAGTTGTTAAAAGAAAGATTAAAAAAGAGAAACATACAAAGAGAAATTGAAAAAGAGGGAGAGACATAACCTTATTTCATTACATTAGACAAATGTAATGTATCATTAGCAGATATAATTCTATCTTGCCTAAGGTTGCAGAAATGCAATTTCAATGTTAATCAGAGATCTGAGAGTCAAATATCTATAATTCATTTGCTGATATTAACCTTTATTGAAAATATGAGGCAGGAAAAATAAAACAAACTGCAATTATAGGTTTAAGAAATGGATTTTTGCCAAAATGGATCTTGTAAGCAAATATTTTCAATTTTGCCGTACATTTGGTAGCATGATTGAAGCAGTTTCTTTAATGTCAACAAAGAAAACCTGAAACTTGACATTTTAGTAAATGGGGAATGTATTATCTCACTTTACTGAGAAAAAGGTTGTGTACTAGATTAGAACAAACCTCCATCTTTATGATCTATTTTTAAATAATAGCTTTTATTGAGATATAATTCACATACCATAAAATTCACCTTCTACTGTGTACAGTCCAGTGATTTTTTAAGCATTTCATGTAGTTATGCAGTTATTTCCACTCTCTAATTCCAGGACATTTTTATCACCCTAAAGAGAAACCCCACACCCATTTGTAGTCACTTCCCATTTTTCCCTCCTCTCACACTTTGGCAGCCTCTACTCTGTTTACTCTTTTGCTGGGTTTACCTGTTTTAGGCATTTAGAATACATAAAATTATATAACCTTGTTTCTGTATTCTTTCACTTAGCATAGTGTTTTCAGGGCTCATTCATGTTGAGACATATATCAATACTTCATTCCTTTTTTACTACTGAATAATATAGTATCATATGGATATATACCATATTTCATTTATCCATTCTTCAGTTGATGGACATTTGGTTTGTTTTTTGGCTATTGTGAATAATGCTGCTATGATTATTCATGTATAGGTTTTTGTGTGGACATGTTTTCACCTCTCTTGGGTGTATACCTAGGACTGGAATTGCTGGTTCATATGGTAACTCTATGTTTAACGTTTTGAGGAACTGTCAACTTTTTTTCCCAAAGCAGCTGCACCATTGTACAGTCTGACCAGCAATTATGAGGGCTACAATTTCTTCACAGCCTTATCAACACTTGTTATTATCTGTCTTTGATTTTAGCAACCCTAGTGCATATGAAATGGTATCTCAGTGTGGTCTTTGAGGTTTTTAAGTAATGTTATTAACTACTTTTAAAGCTCCCTTGTGTTTTGCAACTACAGGTTTTGTTTAACTATCCTGTGAGCTAATAAAGCTTAAGTGAGGAATAAGGTGATTACATGTATCATTTTTAATTTGTATTAATTCATATAATGAATTCATAATTATATATTTTGTATTTATTTTTTACACTTGTGATCATATTTGGTTTAGTGCTCCTCAAGCTTACTTGTGTAGTAAGAACTTGAGCAGCTTGTTAACATGCAAATCCCTGGGCCCTACCTCAGAAATTCTAATTCACTAGATGTAGGATGGTACCTGGGCGTTTTCTTTTTAGTAAGAACACAAAATTATTCTAACACAGTGGTTCAAGGATCACACTTTGATGGAAGAGCTACATCAACACATAAGTCTTTACACTAGCTGTATTCTTGCAGTGTGTGCCAACATCTGTTATTTTTGTTGTTTTATATATGATTGATCTGAATTGTTGAATTGTTTAGAAATTTAAAGTTATTTGTTCGTGGTTCTTCACTTGTTTTATAGTGGACAGTAGTCCTGATGAGACTGTGGTACATCTTCTTGCTGGTTTGGAAAATGACGGATATCAGGGGGAAAGAAATAGGATGCCACCACCATGTCGTTCCTTTGGAAACAATAAAAATCCTCAAAATAGTGATGATGAAGAAAATGAACCACAGATTGAAAAAGAAGAGATGGAGCTTAGTTTGGTGATGTCTCAGAGATGGGACAGCAATATTGAAGAACATTGTGCCAAAAAGAGGTAACTTTTTAATTAGTTCAGTTACTTTAATAACTTCCTTTTGTCATCAGTTAAATCAGAAATTATTTCTTACTATTATTCATAATAAAAAATACCTTATAAACTAAATTGACTTCTTTTAAATCTCTTTTAAATAGTGCTTTGCTTCTTGTGGCATAAATTTCATATTCCAAGCAGATTAACTTTTGGTACATTTAAAAAGATTAAACTTAACTTCATTTTTTTTTCCAGTATCATTGAGATATAATTGACATACATCACTATATGAATTTTAGATGTATAGCATAAAGGTTTGATTTACATATATTGTGAAATGATTACCACAGTGAGTTTAGCCAACATCCATTATGTTATATAGATACAATACAAAGAAATGGGGAAAGTTTTTTTGTGTATGATGAGAACTCTTAATTTTCATGTGTATCATATAGCAGTGGTGACTCTCGTCACCATGTTGTACATTATATCCCTAGTACTTATTTATCTTGTAACTGGAGGTTGTTTGTACTTTTGACCACCTTACTACAGTTTCCACTCTCCCCACAAACCTAACTTAGAAATCATCTATTTACATATATAGTATTAATTTGTGGGTTATAAATGGGGCAAAAGTAGAAGTGCCTCCTTATTGCAGAACTTGAGGGAAAAGAATGCCCTTTTAAGAGTTAAACTGTTATGGGTCAGAGCAACAAATACAGAGTCAGTTTCAAGACAGGGAATAGCTTCTAGGTCTGATTAGATTGAAGGAATTAAACCTTAATGAATGTCAGAAGTAGACACTGATATTCTGTTCATTTCTCGAGGTAAATAAATAAGATGGCGGTGTGCTTTTCTAAATCAGTTGCTTGTGAATTTAATTGGTTTGAGTCTGCCCCTGAGCTGTATGTTCTGTGTATAGAAGTATTAAACCTCTGAGCTTAAAACACTGAGCGTGCCTCTCCTTTAAACTTCTGTAGGCAATACTGAAATTTCTAAAGTCTGTTTTTTGAAAGGTGAATGAGGTTAATCTACATGTTATATTTACATACATATATATTACATATATACTAAATATATATATATTTATAGTATTTATAATATATATATATAGTATTTTTCTAGTTTTTCAACATTACCTAATATAAAAAATAAAATTTCTGATTCCTTCTCCTCTTATCTGGGTACATATCAGAACCCTCTCTTCTATATTCTCATGGTATGCTCCTATAAAGAATTGCTTTTTTTTATTCTGAATAGAAAATTCCAAACCTGCAAAATACTACTTCATACTTCCTTCCTAATTTCACATACTCAGTTCCCTTTGCTGTCACAGTGATAAATTGTTCAAAGACTCAGCTCCTTGACCTTTGAAGAACCTAATTTTACCTAGGCCAGACAGAATCAGTGTTCGATTTCCTGATAGATTTGACCTTCAGCAGTGTCATAAAAATGCCATTTGCTGGTATTTCCTAATCTGTTGGAAAAAAAAAATGAGGTGAAAGACATAAAAATTTTTTGTGTAGCTATTCTATAAATTTTTTGTCAACTCTTTTTGTATAAACTTTATAAATATTTAAATGAAATATCCTGTTGGGAAATGCTTCAACCACATCAACCTCTTTTGGAGTATAAGCAATCCTAAACGTTAATAGTGCTATAAAAGGCTTTGTTCTTGTTTCTCTGTTCGTTATCTCTGTAATGACACCACTTTCCCTTTAACTTCTTATAACTTCAATGTCACATTTAACTTGCCGTCTTTTACACCCCTATCTGTTGTTAAGCCTTTCTAGTTTAGGCCTTCATTATCGTTTATCTGGAATTCTGTGATTCACTTTTTAACTAGTCTCCTTTCTTCCAGTTCTGCTCCCATATAATAGGGCTGATTAATTATTAAATAAACACTTTGTAGGCGCTTAAAAAGGGAAGCAGAGACTATCAAGACCCTGCATGAGTTCATATCATGCTCTGCTGTCTTAATATCCTTTTTAAATATGGTTACTTAAGGAAATATAATAATCATATTGAATCTTTGTTTCAGCCTGACATTTAACAAAGTGTTACATAAAACATCCTTGTGAATAGGGAGGAGATGTGGTAGTAATGACTGATGAGATGGGTTTACAGAGAATTTACATGATTTTGCATTCAAAAACAACTTAAATGCTTGTTTGGTGCCATATTTCATGCTTGATTGAATTGAAAGTGTCACAAACATTGAATACTGGTAATTCACTAGATGACAGAATCTAGATTCAAAATATCTTGAAACTAAATAGGTGACGCCTAAGAAAGTATAAAGTCACAGGTTTAGGATTAATCAGTCAGCTTCACAGTTATAGACTAGACAGACCTATGATTTATTCGGGACTTAACAATTTCTGTGGGATACCCATGGATTTTACTTTATAAAGAATGCAATAAATCTGTAGTATGGTTGCCAAAATAGTAAATTTAATTATTGGCTACCAGCTGTATCTGGGGTAGCATTTATTAGATTTTGTTAATAAAATAATTATAGTATTTATTTGATGTATTTAAGTCTTGCTGTAATATGTTGTATTGCTTCTTTTATATTTTAGGAAAATTTATCAACTGTTTGATATTTCTACTTGATTGGTCATATAGCATTTTACTTTTTCTTATTTCCAGTTGTGTTTTTTTTCTTCATTTTTCTTTCATTGTTTTATTTTGGTATTGTCCCTTTGATTTTACCTTCAACCTACTATTAGCATTTCTTCTACAGTTTCTTAGATTATACCTGGGTTAGCTATTTATACTTTCATGCCCATAATAAATAGATAAACATTCAGATATATAAAATTCTTATAAAGTCACTGTCTCCTTGTTCCCAGTAAGGCCAGCTTATTTAAAATAAAAGAACTGGTTTATCCCATTATTAATTAATGCTTGTGGGTTCATTGATTGGACCAATTCTGTGAAAACCATGCCCAGATTAATTTTAGGAAAACCTGAATATTTCACAAATGTACATTAGAAATAATAGAAGTATAGTGTCTGAAAATGAAGACATTTAATTCTTCTTGTTTATTGGATGTTGTATTCTGAGTACCATATTTTAAGAATACAGAAAAAGGAAAGGAAAGGGAGAGAAGAGGAAAAAAACTAGAAGAATTTGTGAACACTGTCACTTCTAAAGAACAGTAGAAAGAACAGATAATGGTCTAATTAGAAAAATTATGGAACAAATGATAAATGCCTTCAAGTATTTTAAAGGTTATCATTTGGAAAATGGAATAGATTTGGTACATATGGCTACACAGGACAAAAGCAGGCATGAAAATTTTTGTGTAACATAGGAAGAAAATTACTAACAATTAGAGCCATTAACAACGGAAAAGATTACCATTTGAGACAGCAAGCCTCTTATACTAAGAATGTAAAAGAGATTGTGTGGGGTTTGTTAAGAAACTAAAAAATTTTTGTGTTGGGTAGAAGGCTGGACTAGATGACCTCTAATAACTCTTTTATCTCTTAAGAGAGTGATTTAAGGACAAATTGTGATTTGGGAATGGCTTAATGGAGAAACTGTTTCTTGTATAATAAAGAGATATTTTCAAATTTTTAAGACAAGAGAAAGAAAAATTAGGTATGGATAGAAAGTAAGCTTGCTCATCCCATAGAAGGGAAAGTATCAAGCTAGGATCTAGTGAAAAATTTAAATCTCTGTGAATTGAAATTTAAAGAGTATCCATTTGGACTTCACAATCCGTCTGAATTCCTCAGTGACCCTGCTTTATAGCCACTGCTGGGATTGACTCAACACCTTTGCTGCTTCCTAGCCTGTGTCTTATTCCCTTTTATTTTCTCTTTCAGCTCTGACCTAATACCCGCTTGCCTATCTCTTTGTTTGTTTTTTCCAATTCATAATGTAGTGATTGTGTATTTATGACACTTCTTAAAATATACCAGGACGCCACCTTTTAAGAAATTACCAGGTTCTCACCCAGGCTGTTATATGTGTATATCTAATGATAAGATGAAGGGGAGAATATAAGGAAGAACATAATTAGATATGGTAACTCAGGGTATTGTGGGGCTTTGAATACAGGAATGATGGTGTCTTCTAGCTCACATGAAAGTCTATTTACAGTAACTTTTGGTAGGACATGATACCAAAGCAGAGTAACTCTGCTTTTCTTTTTAAAGTTACAATTTTCAGATCTTTTAAATTCAGTTTTACTGTTACAGCATCAAATTATTTGAGTCTGACGTGCTCTTCTCCAATATTCATACTCATTAGCAAATCTAAATATTCTCTAGATCACTGTGCAGAAATACCCACAGAAGCTCAACAGAAGAAGATGATTCATCTTCAGAAGAAGAAATGGAATGGAGTAATAATAGCTTGCTTCTAGCCAATCTTTCTATACCTCAGTTAGATGGAACTGCAGATGAAAATAGTGGTGAGTAAACTAGTCTACTGTATTTCATTATTTAGGGGCTGAAAATATATTTGATTTTGAACCTATAATCATAGTTTCTCTGTATATAGTTGACTAAGTGAAGGCTGTGACAATATTGTTATGTTTTGTCCTCTAGGATTTTTTCTTTTGAGAGAATGTAGGTATATGATTTTTTGCTCATTTCTAAGAGGTTAATGTTTATTAACCACTGATTAAGAGTTTTGTAAACTTTAATTAGTTTAGCATCTTAACATTTAAGTAATGTAGGAAACTATAAGAAATATGCTCAGCTTATTTGAAGTGATAATGCAAAGAAGTATTTTACTTTATGGAAAACTTTCAAGGTGACAGTATTTTTTCCCTTATCCTCCCAAAAGTCACTGAATATTGATACCATCTATTTCTGATCAAAGGAATATGTGTTTGAAATAATGACTAATAATCAAATGTAACTAACTCTTGATTATTTAGATTGAAATATTATCCCAGTAATAGGAATGACCTTTTTGTTGAGATAGCTATTTTAAACATACAAATTTAATTAATTTCATATAATTTATTTCATAGTGATAGTATAATGATATGGGAAAATATTTTAAAAATTAAAAGAGTGAAAGTGAAGTAAATTTTTTTCCTCCATTTCAGACAATCCACTGAACAATGAAAATTCTAGAACCCACTCTTCTGTGATTGCAACAAGCAAGCTATCAGTAAAACCCTCCATCTTTCACAAAGATGCTGCTACATTAGAACCCCCATCTTCTGCTAAGATTACTTTTCAGTGTAAACACACAAGTGCCCTTTCTTCCCATGTTTTGAACAAGGAAGATTTAATTGAAGAGCTTTCACAGCCAAACAACATAGAAAAAAATCTAGACCATTCAGTTGCTTCTTTTACAAATGAAAGTGCTTACTCTATGAAATACTCTGGATCTTTAAGCAGTACCACCCATTCAGAAAACTCTCATAAAGAAAGTAGTAAGAAAGATGTCCTCCCAGTATCTTCCTGTGAAAGTAGTATTTTTGATTATGAAGAAGATATTCCATCTGTTACAAGACAAGTACCAAGTAGAAAGTATACAAACATTAGAAAAATTGATAAGGATGCCCCTTTTATACATATGAACCGTCACACTAACGAAAATACATTGGGCAAAAATTCTTTCAACTTTTCTGACTTAAGTCATTCAAAAAGTAAATTATCCTCTGAAGGAAATGAAAAAGGAAACAGCACAGCTCTGAGTAATTTGTTCCCATCATCATTGACTGAAAATTGTGAATTGCTATCATGCTCAGGGGAGAATAGAACTATGGTGCATTCCCTTGACAGCATTGCTGATGAAAGTGGACTAAATAAACTTAAAATCAGATATGAAGAGTTTCAAGAACATAAAACAGAAAAACCAAGCCTCAGCCAGCAAGCAGCACACTATATGTTTTTTCCCAGTGTTGTTCTTTCTAATTGTCTCAGTAGGCCACAAAAGCTCTCTCCTGTCACATATAAACTGCAACCTAGCAATAAACAGTCTCGGTTAAAAATGAATAAAAAGAAGCTGATAGGTCATCAAGAGACTTCTACCAAAACTACTGAGACTGGATCCACAAAAGATAATTGTATACAAAATAATCCTTGTAATAGTAATCCTGAGAAGGATAATGTATTGACCAGTGATTTAATTAAGGTCACTCGTGGAGCTTTTGAAAATAAAACATCTACAGATAGTTTTGTAGACTGTCACTTTGGAGATGGAACTTTAGAAACTGAGCAGTCCTTTGGATTGTATGGAAATAAATACACGCTTAGAGCCAAACGCAAGGTAAATTATGAGACTGAAGATAGTGAGTCAAGTTTTGTAACACAGAACTCAAAAATTAGCCTACCTCATCCCATGGAAATTAGTGAAAGTTTAGATGGAACTCTCAAATCTCGAAAACGCAGAAAAATGTCTAAAAAGCTGCCCCCTGTCATCATAAAGTATATCATTATTAATAGATTTAGAGGGAGAAAAAATATGCTTGTGAAGCTAGGAAAAATAGACTCTAAAGAAAAACAAGTAATACTAACAGAGGAAAAAATGGAACTATATAAAAAGCTTGCACCTTTGAAAGATTTTTGGCCAAAAGTTCCTGACTCCCCTGCAACCAAATATCCCATTTATCCACTAACGCCAAAGAAAAGTCACAGAAGGAAATCAAAACATAAATCTGCTAAGAAAAAAACTGGTAAGCAACAAAGGACAAATAGTGAAAATATTAAAAGAACTTTGTCTTTCAGGAAAAAACGGTCACATGCTATCCTTTCTCCTCCCTCGCCATCTTACATTGCTGAAACCGAAGACTGTGACTTAAATTATAGTGATGTTATGTCTAAACTAGGTTTTCTTTCTGAGAGAAGCACAAGTCCTATAAACTCTTCTCCACCTCGCTGCTGGTCTCCCACAGATCCAAGAGCTGAAGAAATCATGGCTGCTACTGATAAAGAAACAGTGCTTTTTAAGGGTCCTAATGCATACAATAGCAAGACTGTTCACTCCCGTGTAGGAAAAAATAGTCGAGCAAAAGCGCAGGTTAAGAAATCAAGAACAAAGCTTGTTAATCCTTCTGTAGTTACTAAGAAAAGGAACAAACGAAATCAGACAAATAAACTAGCAGATGATGGAAAAAAGAAACCAAGAGCAAAACAGAAACAAAAAACAAATGAGAAAGGTACATCAAGAAAGCACATAACATTAAAAGATGAAAAACTAAAATCTCAGGCTGATGCTGAAGTTAAGTTTGTGCTGAAGCATCAGAATGTGTCTGAGACCTCAAATAGTTCTGGAGGTTCTCAGCTACTTTTTAAACAGAAAGGTGCATCACTAATGGGCTCTGCTATGGATCATCCCCTTTCTGCTTCCCTCCCCACTGGAATTCATGCACAACAGAATTTATCTGGCTGCTTTTCTTCTTTTCTAGAAAGCAAGAAGCCTGTAGATTTGCAGACATTCCCCAGTTCACGAGATGATTTGCATTCTTCAGTCGTTTGTAGTTCTTTAGGACCTGGGATCTCAAAAATTAATGTTCAGCGGTCTCATAATCAAAATGCTATGTTTACTCTAAAGGAATCCAGCTTGATTCAAAAAAATGTATTTGACCTTTCAAACCATTTGTCTCAGGTAGCACAGAATACACAAATGTCTTCTGGTATATTGTCTCCAAAGACAGAAGAGAACGCAAATATACAAAAAAACTATTTGTCGTCTATTGGAAAGTTAAATGAATACCGTAATTCCCTAGAATCAAAGCCAGACCAGACATATGCGCCTAATTTTTTGCATTGCAAAGACAGTCAGCAGCAGATTGTGTGCATGGCAGAACAATCAAAGCACAGTGAAACTTGTTCTCCGGGAAATGCAGCTTCAGAGGAAAGTCAGATGCCTAATAATTGCTTTGTAACTTCCTTAAGAAGCCCAATCAAACAAATAGCTTGGGAGCAAAAACAAAGGGGTTTTATTTTAGATATGTCAAATTTTAAACCTGAAAGGGTAAAACAAAGGTCATTGTCAGAAGCAATTTCACAAACCAAAGCACTTTCTCAGTGTAGAAATCAAAACATGTCAACACCTTCAGCATTTGGTGAAGGACAGTCTGGACTGGCAGTTCTAAAAGAATTGTTACAGAAAAGACAGCAGAAAGCACAAAATGCGACTAGTATGCAAGACCCATTATCTAATAAACAGCAACCAAACAAAACTGTTTCTGGTTCCCTTGAGCATAACAGAACAATTAAACGAACACGATCAGTAACATCTCCAAGAAAACCTCGAACTCCCAGAAGTACAAAACCTAAAGAAAAAATTCCCAAACTTCTTAAAGTAGACTCTGTAAATTTACAAAACTCTAGCCAGTTGGATAACTCCCTGTCAGATGATAGTCCTATCTTTTTTTCAGACCCAGGTTTTGAAAGTTGTTATTCACTTGAAGATAGCTTGTCTCCTGAACATAACTATAATTTTGATATTAATACAATAGGTCAAACTGGATTCTGTAGCTTTTATTCTGGAAGTCAGTTTGTCCCAGCTGACCAGAATTTGCCTCAGAAGTTCCTAAGTGATGCAGTTCAGGATCTTTTCCCCGGACAAACTATAGAAAAAACTGAATTTTTAAGTCATGAGAACCAGAAATGTGATGAAGACAAACATCATGCCTCAGACTCAACTTCATGGATTAGATCTGGTACTCTAAGTCCTGAACTATTTGAGAAATCATCCATAGAGAGCAATGAGAATCGTCGCCACAACCAGTGGAAGAATAGCTTTCATCCTCTGACAACTCGGTCTAATTCGATAATGGATTCTTTCTGTGTCCAGCAGTCAGAGGACTGTCTATGTGAAAAATCCAGATTGAACAGGAGTTCAGTAAGCAAAGAAGTGTTTCTTAGCCTCTCACAGCCAAGCAGTTCAGATTGGATTCAAGGTCATACCAGAAAAGAAGTGGGACAGCCTCTTGACGCAGTCAATACCTCTTTTACTGCAATACTATCTTCCCCTGATGGTGAACTTGTAGATGCAGCCTCTGAAGATTTAGAATTGTATGTTTCAAGAAACAATGATATGTTGACACCAACTCCTGATAGTTCACCAAGGTCTACTAGCTCTCCCTCGCAGTCTAAAAATGGTAGTTTCATCCTTCGAACTGCTCACATTCTGAAACCACTTATGTCCCCACCAAGTAGGGAAGAGATTATGGCAACTTTGTTGGATCATGACCTTTCAGAAACTATTTACCAGGAACCATTTTGCAGTAATCCTTCTGATGTACCAGAAAAGCCCAGGTAATCAGAATTCTTTTCCCACCTTGGGTTCCTCTAAATAATTATAACATGTGTAACTACATTTGGTACCTGACTGCTAGTTTTTTGGCTATGATACTATACTTGTAAGTATTTCATTGTGAAAATGATTTATAATTATAGATATATTAAGGAAATTCACAAACTAGCTGGATGGTTATACCTAGAGAAATTTATTTCAGTTGATGAGTGTTGATCTTAGATCTACTATTACTTTACACTGTGTCAAAATTAAGGATTAAAGATGTGAGGCTCACTATGACATGATGCCAAGTCAAGAAAGGTATCATACATAATACTTTAAAAGTATTATAATTATTTTAAAGATGATATTTATTTCTAAAATGGTAAACTTTCATAATTTTTACAAAGAACTTCATTTTTTTAGTGTTTGAAAATGAGCACGCATATGTTCTAAATACTCTTATGACATATCTAAATGATTGTTTTAAGTTGTTTCTATTATATACTACTCTCTTTTCATGTTGCCAGCATCTTAGGTTTTATCGTTACTATTGTTAGTTTGTACAATTAGTAGGGGTGCAAGGTGGACTTATGTTCCCCTTACCTCTTTTTTCTTCTAAGAATCTTTTCAGAGAAATGATAAACAAAGACAGATACACACACACAGCCAATAGCAAAATGCAAAGGAATCATAGTACTTATAAGCCAGTAGTTAAGTAGGTTTCTTGTCCTGCCTGTATCATCAAGGTAGAACATATGTGATGAGAGCTAAGTTGGGGAACTTGGCTTAATCGAGAAAGTTTAAAGTGATGATATTTGGTCCTGCCCCTGTGTCTTTGACCCCATTTACCTAATCAGTTGCAGAGAGAGAGGCAGTTCATTTCAATCATCCAGTCAGAAGCAGGACTGCTGAGTCTAAATAAGGGAAAGAATTACAGAGAGCCAACTAAGGCAAGGGGATGTATGCACTGATCTTGAGCAGTACCGTGTTCCTGGCCCCACCTAGTAAAAAGACAATAAATGCCAGGCTTTTTACCCAACAGATTAGCAGTAATTTCTCCAGGAGTCCATTTAAGAAATGGGTAAGAAAAAGTCATCAGAAATATAGAGTAGAAGTTCCCTCCTCTAAGGATTTGAAGTGAAGGGCACTTCCCCCTCCCCAACACCCTGCACTTCTTAACACATAGTTTTCTGTTCCATTTTGCTTTATACCCACATGTGGCCTTTTAACATGAGTGGAACTCTTTATTTCACTGCCAGAATAAATGAATGTCTCTTCCTTACACATTCGTTTCCATTATTTTAGAGGCTTTGACTTTATCAGTAGTAATGATTATGGTATATGTATTTTAAATTTTTTTTTATCATTGTATTATTTAAACATTTTTATTTTGGCAGTGTCGGGGGGTAATTAGGTTTATTTGTTTTTAGAGGAGGTACTAGGGATTGAACCCAGAACCTCATGCATGCTAAGCATGTTCTCTACCACTTGACCTGTACCCTCCCCCCAATTATAGTATATTTTTTAATTGATCTCTTTTTTCCTCCTCAGATTTATACATCTTTTTAATTCTTAGTTAACTTATCATGTGCTAGTCATTTACTCTGTGTTGCTGTTAGCTGTTGTCCAATTTTGATACTTGTCCTGCAGCTGAAATAAAAAGATGATAGTCATATTTGAAAAACAATTTTTTTATTAAAAACTATGTATTCACTGTAGAAGAATTAAGGAAATATAAAAGAAGAAATAAAAGTCACACCATTTCTCTACCTAGTGACAACCATTATTAATATTTTAATGTGTTTTCTTAGTTTTCTTAATGTATGGCTTTTATTTTTATTGAAATATGATTTTACTGTAGTCACAATATTGTATTGAGATTGTTTCACTTATTAACATTATATTGTAAACAGTTTAAATTTATGAGTCTCTTGAAATGTCATTTTTATGGCTGCATAATATTCTGTCATGTGTGTTACTGGACGGAAAGTTTGTTCTCTGATTTGCCACTATGGATAATTAAGTGATTAGTATCTTCTTCATAAAGCATTTCTTGTATTTTGGAGTTTTTCCTTATAGATCTCAAGGAAGTGTTACTGAAGAATTTAAGGCTCCTGATATACATTACAGTGAGAGTTGTAGCTATTAGCATGCTGCTGTTAATATTCAAGAAAGCTGAATTTACCACACCTCACCAATTTTTGTTATTTTTTACTTCATTATGATCTCTGTATTATTAATATTAGAGTTGCGTATAGTCACATGACATGTGTACTCATTTCCTTCAATAGCAATAATTCTTCTAATTTTATATAAAGTTGCAAGGTGGGAGTACAAGGAAGGTGCTAGATCCTGGTTACAGAGTTAACAAGGAGGGACCAAAATCTTTCCCTGTAAATGGGAAAAGGAAATATGGTAACCCTGGTGCTCCTCCTTCACCTCCAGTCAGAATACAAGAAGTCATTTCATTGAGTTTTATCTAGAGAATGACCAGGTCATTTGAGAAATCATGTCCTATGAGAAGTAACTGAAGAAACTAAGAACTTTCTTCATATCCATGAAAGAGATACCATGAGGAAGAAAAAGTAGACTTATGTTGCTGTAGAAGGCAGAAATAGTACCAATGGATATGCGTTAGAGAGAGAGGATTAGCTTAATATTTATAATAACTATTGGAAACCAGGCTACCTTTTAATTAGTGATTCTTCACATACACATGCATTAGTAACACTTAGGCTCCGAGGGCTCTGCCAACTCCTCTAAGTTCTATTGTTAGTGTTAAACCTTGTATGAAAGGGGAAAAGAATTATGGTAAATTACCTCGATTTGTGTGTGTGTGTGTGTGTGTGTGTGTGTGTGTGTGTGTGTGTGTTTTAATTGTTTAGGGAATTTGGCAGGGTAGAAAGGTTTGTTTGAACTGACTGGCTTTGCTAAACTACTACTATGGATACTAGACAATGTAAAAAGAGGCTGTAGAAAAAATTCAGGGATATAATCTCTGATGATAAATTCTTCCATTATTTTTATTCATGTGTGGTGACAGTGGAAGTTTATTTAAGATGAGTAGAGGACAGGAATCTGATGAATTTGAGTCATCTCTTTGAAGAAAACAAGTCTTCACGAAGCACTAAAAAAAAAAACCCCAAAAAACCTTCTTTCCCTGGTGTTGATGATACCTTCCAAAGAAAATTAATAGTCATATACCTGTGAGGAAAAGCATATTGAGGGTAAATATAGTGTACCTATGTAAAGTATGGGGGTGGGTAGCACAGAAAATGAAGAAAGAGATGGACACTTTTAAGATTCCAGAAGAACTTTTAAAAATCTCTAGGTTAGGGGCCAAAATATTTTGGTAATTGCTCTTTGAGACAAAACAGTTGTTCTAAAATATGTTGTTTATAGGGAGATCGGTGGACGGCTTCTCATGGTAGAAACTCGACTTCCAAATGATCTGGCTGAGTTTGAGGGAGACTTTTCCTTGGAAGGACTTCGTCTGTGGAAAACAGCATTCTCAGCAATGACTCAAAATCCAAGACCAGGGTCACCTCTTCGCAGTGGCCAAGCAGTTGTCAATAAAGGGTTAAGTAATAGCCATAAAATGGTTGGAGATAAAAAAATTGTGATTATGCCTTGCAAATGTGCCCCAAGTCGACAACTGGTTCAAACATGGCTCCAAGCCAAAGAAGAATATGAACGTTCCAAGAAACTGTCTAAAACAGAGCCAACTGGAGTTGTAAAATCTGCTGAGAACTTCAGCTCTTCAGTTAATCCAGATGACAAACCTGTAGTGCCTCCAAAAATGGATACAACTCCACATATACTCCTCACTACAGCACATACCAAGGAAGATGTTGATAATTCTCAGATTGCTTTACAAGCGCCAACCACAGGATGCAGTCAAACTGCAAGTGAAAGTCAGACGCTGCCACCAGTTGCTTCTGCAAATGATGCTGAGAAAGATGAGGAGGAGGAGGAGGATGACTGTTATGTTAGTTATAGCTCACCTGATTCTCCAGTAATTCCACCTTGGCAACAGACAACATCCCCAGATTCTAAAACATTAAACGGAGATCACAGAGCTTCATCACCAGTAGAGGAACAGCATTCCCTGACTATTGAGAACTTACTAAAACCCATAAAAGATGGTATACAGAAAAGTCCCTGCAGTGAGTCTCAGGAACCTCTAGTGATATCTCCAATTAATGTTAGGACAAGAACTGGAATATGTGAATCGCTTTGCCTTCATAGTACACCAATCATACAGAGAAAACTTCTGGAAGGACTTCCTGAGGCAACTGGCCTTAGCCCTTTGTCAGCAGGTAAGTTTGCAACTAACAGAAAGCCTCCATAAAGCTCTTCAGAGATTAGGAATGAAAACAACATTAGACTATGTAATGAAAGTCAGAGCTTTTTAAATGAAATTTCAGCTAATGAGCGATTGTTATTTTATCATGTCTTAGACATCATCACATGGAAACTGTTTGTATTTCTGCTTTGAGATATATTTACATTTGCTTCCTTCCTATCTTACTGCCTTCTGGATGAAATACAGGAGCCTGCTTAGAAACCTTACCTTCTCCTCAATTTGATTTTTCCCATTGGCTTTAACGTATACCCAAATCTCCCTCACCCTTTAAAATAGAAAGCAAGCCAGACACCTGCCTTGGCCTTATATCTGCCAGCTTCTACTCTTTTTCTTTTCCCTCAAAGCCAAATTTCTTAGATTTCTCCAATTTGATGACCCCCTTTCTTTACCTCCTACTCATTTCTCAACCCACTCCAAACTGGATTCTGCCCCCATCATTCCACCAGTACGTCTCTTGTAAAGATTCTGAATAACCTTCACATAGGTAAAGCCAGTGAACGTTTTTCAGTCTTCCTATCACATGCCCTCAAACCAGCTATTGTTCTGTTGACCACAGCTTCCTTGAAACTTCTTCTCCCCTTGGCTTTTCCCCTACTCCTCTGTTTCTTCCTACTTGCTTTCCTTTGAAGCTTAATCTCACATTGTCAGGTATCATCTAAATGTTGGAGTTTATTAAGGCTTAGCCTCAGGCTTTCTTTACTGTTTTCTTCCTCAATGACCTAATTCCTGCCTATAGGAGTACTATAGATACTCACAAATTTAAATTTCCAATTCAGAACTCTCTTTTAAGCTCCAGAACACTAGATCCAGCTGCCTTTGACATTTCTACTTAAATGCTCAAAGGCACCGTAAGGTCAGTATTTTTTATCTCAATTTATGATCTCCCTGTATTCATTTACCACCAGCCACCCAACACACTTCGTACATATACATGCCCACACATTGAAAACCATTGGTCCTCTTTCACTTTTCCTTATTTCAACGAATAGTACCACCATTTCTCTGTCACTGAGTTACATAGATCAGAAACATGGCATTTATTTATAATACCCACCTGGTCCCCTCACTGCTCATCCTGTGATTTCTACACTTTTTTGTTTCCTGAATTGCCCAAATCTCTCTACCTATATCTCTGCCTCTCCCAAGCCCTCATCATGTCTCACCTGAGCTCCCCCAGCTTTCTTATTCACCCTTAGCAATTTCCAATTTTTTTGCTCAGTAATCAGGTAAAATCCCCACTCTGCTGCTAGTTAATTCCTACTCTTTCTTCTGATTCTTAGCTCAAAAAAGCTTTCCTAATCTCCCTGACTAGATAAAAATTCCCAGTTATATTCCCCTGTGTTGTACTTACCCCAATTATAATTTTATTTTTCTATATGTATTTGATGAATTTCTGACTCTCTCTACTCTCCGTGAGGATAGAGACTATATCTTTTCCTCATTATCATAAGTACTTGATAAATAAGTCAACAAATGAATTAAATGATTCCCTAGGATAATAATTGAGGTATA
This sequence comes from Vicugna pacos, assembly GCF_048564905.1. Lineage (NCBI taxonomy): Eukaryota > Metazoa > Chordata > Mammalia > Artiodactyla > Camelidae > Vicugna > Vicugna pacos. Next base: position 35,893,237 of record NC_132994.1, on the reverse strand, counting down.
AAACTCAATAATTAACAACTAAATGTTTTTATTTAATAATGAAAATTTTTAAGTTATTGGTGTGGAGATCAGAGGTTTGAATTCGTTTCATTTTTAAATTATGAAGTCTTTGGGGGAATTTATAGGACAATACTCTTAAATGGTACTAGACTTTGGAACAACAAAAAAATTTTTTTAAAAGAAGCAGATAATTTTGATATACATGTTAAATGTAAAATTTCTTTCTACAGAACCAAAAACCCAGAAATTGAGTCATAAGAAAGGAAGTAATACTGATGCTTTTAGAAGAGTACTCTTAACACAGGCAAAGGTAACTATGCTAAACATACTTAAAGCAGTGGAAGATCCATTCTTATTCTTAGATTTCAGTTAGATAATTGATAACTTTGTATCAGTTTTTTAATAATTTTATTATATTTTTGCATCATTTTATTTACATATCTTTGAGACAACAAGAAATTGCCTAATTTTTTTTTAGTTTTTTTTTGTTGTTGGGATCTAAAAGATTCTTATATGTAAATACAAATATTACAGAGAAAGTGAATATGATAGCCAAAATGTGGATTATGAGGATACAAATACATTAACTGATTACTGGCAAAATCAGAACAATCCAATGACAGCAGAGCTCAAGTAAGTGATTTTTGATCCCACCAAAAATATATCCTTTTTCTTGGTTTACTACTTTTTTTGTCAAATATAACATTGATTTTTTAGTTCATTTTGCTAAGTAGCAAAGGAAAGCAACATTACTACTGAAACTCTGAAAAATCATAAATGTTTTTATTCAAATACTAAAAATATGGTATTACTTAACTTAGATATACATAGTTATGTGAAAAAAGTATACGTTAGATGTGTATCCTTAGAAATATATGATAGAAATTACTTCCATAGTGGCCACTTTTTATAAATATCATTAACTACATAAAATATATTTTAGTATTTCTATTTTGAAATTACAAATACTTTTCTAAACTTCCATTTTTAAATCAGTATTAATGAATTACAAGCCATATCTATTAAAAACAAGTGTTGTGAACATAAATCGACATTTTGGAGAAAATCGTTAATGGATTTGGAAATCAGAAAAAAAAATTTTTTTAAGTGAAGATTATTCTAACCCTTTGAAAATTGTTTTACTTCATCTTTCAGATACATGCTGTATTAGGATAAAATACAAACCCACAATTTAAAATCTTTTATAAACTTTAGCCACAGACTATTTGCACATATATTGTTTGCTTGCTTGCTTGCATACTTCAAGAAAGGTCAAGATAAATGTCCCTCTACTACAGTTATCAGCTCTCTACAAGACTATCATTTTCAGAATTTGGGGCTTGTAAACTCAAAAGATCAACATTTGGTTTGTTTACAGATTATATCAGATGTTTCTACATGTATCCAGTTCTGGTATCTTGAATTACTAGCCTGAAAAAAAATGCTAATAAAATACTTAATTTTCTTTGTGGATTTAAAGAGATGATACTAGTTTATCATGTATTACTAAACACAAAATATATTATCTAAGCAGAAATAAGTAATCAAAAGAAAGAAAGCGATTGCTCATTTATGTTTTTCTGGCTCTGTGTTGTTTTTTTTTTTTTAATAGAATCAATTTGCAGCAGTAAATACCCCAAAGAAAGAAACTTCTGAGATTGATGGACCATCTTTAAGCAATACTTATGGTTTCAAAGTCAGCGTACAAAATTTACAGGAGGCAAAAGCTTTACATGAGGTAAAACTGCAACAGTAAAGACACATACACTTTAACATGTTTTAGTCTGTGGTGCAAGTATGGAAATTTTCTGCTGAAGGAGGAATACATTGAATTCTTTACCTGTGAATCTTCATTTTATTCTTGTTAGTCTTACTATTTCATATATTTACATAAAACAGAGAAACTTTTAAATTAGTCATCAGTTACTGAGACTGCTTTGTGATTTCACAAATCTTATAACTGAAATTATATTTTAAATTTAAAATGTTTTAGCTTCTTTACTAAAATTAGAAAAATTTTTTTAACTATTAGAAACTGTATATTATTTTGGGGTTGTTATATTAGGATGTTATATCACATCCCAAATTAAAATCTACTTGTATTTTATATTTAGTTGGCTCAGTGGATTAGTGCTTGCTACAATTCATTTGTTCACATAAGATTATATAACCTAGTTACCTTCACAGCGCAGACCATATGCAAACACTAGGAAAGCTGTCTTGAGAAATGTGCATCAGTCACAGGATAGACTGGAGAATATGTGTGTGAATGATTCACTGTACATTTACCTGTGTTAAAGAAAACACACTCAGAACACATAATCAGACTGATAGTCAGGTGGAAATTAGAATATTTTTCTATTGTTTATACCTGTGCTGTATGATATGGTAGCCACTAGAAACGTGGCTATTGAGAATTTAAAATTTGGCTTATACATCTGGGAATGGAATTTTTAATTTCATTTAATCTTAACTAATTAAGAGTTAAAAACTGATACTTGACTCATTTGTTGGAAAACTTTTAAGTATGCCTGGAACAACTCAGGTATATAAAACTACTTTTTCGACTGTAATTTTTAGAATACCTAAATACAGATCAGCTATTTCCATAAAAAAAAATTGCATCCTCGTTGAGCTGTGCTATAAATGTAAAAACACATACTGATTTCAGAGACTTAATAGTAAAAAAAATGTAAAATATCTCATTAGTAATTTTTTATATTGATTACATGTTGAAAGGGTAATGTTTCATTGGATTCAGTGAAAAAATTTTTAAATTAATTTAACCTGTTTTTACCTTTAATTTGACTATTAGGAAATTTAAAATTACATATGTGACTTTCATGACATTTCTTTTGACCAATGCTGGTTTATACAGTTGTTTTATGTCTGCCCTTGTAGCTGAGAATTTGATTTTTTTGTTGATTTTTTTGTGGTCTCAAATGAATTGTCTTAAAGTGTTTAAGGATTGGATGAGCATCAACTGAGAAAAATTTAAATATTGTCTTCATCTTTACCCTATATTTGAACTAATAATTACACTCTTTTAGGATTAGATTGGAACATCGTCTAACTTCCTAATTATTTATTTGTACATTTTTTTCATTCGACATCATTCACTTAGTTCCTCCTTTATACCTATCCCCTGAAGCCCAGATAAATTAAGTAACAAACTCAGGAATATATATTTTATCGAGTACATACCTGAAATTAGAAAATTAAAATACTTTGTTAAAAATATTTATTAAAACAATTTTGATAGACCTTAGCAAAAAAGACTTGTTACTTTTGATTTTTCTGTTATTATTTGAAAAACATAATTTTTTTCTTAAACTGTTACTTTTTTCTCTGTAACCCTGTTTCAGAATCCTGGGCCTTGAAGTTAAAATCACTTTCGAGTTAAAATCACTTTGGAGGTCTGGCAGGTTGCTGATAGCTTCCCCACACATGCTTTCTTTATCTCAGGGCACATGCCACATAGCCACCTGGTGGTCAAGTAGGGAATGAACCAAAAAAACTTTTCCTTTTTCTGGGAAATTGTACTCATAACATTTTCTTCTTCTGTTTCCCATTACCTTGGGCTGCTCTCTCTCTCTCTCTCTCTCTCTCTCTCTCTCTCTCTCTCCCTCCCTCCCCTCTGCATATAAATACTCAATGCAGAAGAGAAGGGTTACAATCCTTGTCCCCCTTTCTTACCCACTTCTTTGCCAGTCACACTCAGTAAATCTCCCTTTCCATCTCCTCATTCCATATGTTTGCTTAAAAAAAAAATGCCCCTGAGAACACTAATGCATTTTATTTTATATCAAGAAATAAAAAGGCAAAATTTGAGTGTAAAATTTGGCCTAGTATATAAATAAATCAACCTCCAGGACTCTTTTGACCTGAAATTGTCTTCAGTTTTCTCTATAGTCAGTCCACATGTTGATTCTTTTCAAATTAAATTTTTTTAATTTGTTTTTTTTTATTTGTTTGGATTTGGGGAGAGGTTTTCCATTTTAAGTTTTTGTACATGCGTATTGTTTAAAAAAAAATCCTGATGAGTATATATTTAAAAGTAAAAGTTCTTTCCCTTAGCTCCCCATTTTACTTGGTTTGATTTTTTAATTTTAGTTGTTTTTTTTAATTAATTAAAAATAATATCTTTTGATATTAGGGTTTTTTTTAAACAGCAGCATATTTCTTAAGGAAAGTGGTGAATTTTTAGAAATCTGTTTTATTCCATGTGCCTTATACATGCACAATTTAATAACAAATTTACTAATGAATGCATACAGTATTACATATACATGGTAAAAAAAAATTCAAATCAAGAGAAAAAGATTTACAATGAACAGTAAGCTTCTCTCTCACCTCAGACTAAGCAGTCTCCTTCCCCAAAGGCAATGAACAGTTTTATGTTTTTTATGTCTCTTTTCAGACATTTTCTATGCTTGTGCTTAACATTTTTTACATACATGGAAGCATACTACACTCACTTGTTCTATTTATCAATGTATTGTGGTTATTTTTCCATATTAGGACATTAAGATCTGGCTCATTCTTTTGAAAATGTTAAGGGTTACAGAGTATTCCATTCTATGTAGCCTTTAAGGATGCCACATAATTTATGTAACCAGTCCCCAACTGATAGACATAGTAACAGGCTTTGGTTTGAATGTACATTTTCTTTCTCAAACAAGAATTGAGAAGGTTGAGAGGCACTACATGTACTTTAAGACAAATAGTTTTAAGTATATATAGTCATTTAGAAATTAGAGGGTGGGAAGGGATAGACTGGGATTTCAAAATTGTAGAATAGATAAACAAGATTACACTGTATAGCACAGGGAAATATACACAAAATGTTATGATAAATCACAGAGAAAAAAATGTGACAATGAGTGTGTATATGTCCATGAATGACTGAAAAATTGTGCTGAACACTGGAATTTGACACAACACTGTAAAATAATTATGAATCAATAAAAAATGTAAAAAAAAAAGAAATTAGGAGGCATTATAAACACAGAATCATTTTTAAAGGAATTAAAAAACTGGATGTGTGAAAACAAAGAATCAGAAAAAAAATTACAGCACAAGCAGATTTTCTAAAAGAAAAATATGAATTGATTTAATCTACTCTTAAAAGTGAAAATCTAGTTTTAATCTGTGGAGTATTAAATTGTGACCATGTCCCTTATAACCATTTTTTTTCTGTAATTTTACACATGTATTTCCTTGGAGTCCTAGTGAAACATACTTCTTACAGTGTGTCTCAAAAAATGTTTAAAAGCATAATTTGTATTTCCTCTTATAGATACAGAATCTTACCCTAATCAGTGTGGAATTGCATGCTCGAACTAGACGAGACTTAGAACCAGATCCTGAATTTGACCCAATCTGTGCTCTGTTCTACTGCATCTCATCTGACACTCCACTACCAGATACAGACAAAACAGAACTTACAGGTGTAATAGTGATTGATAAAGACAAGACAGTCTCTAGTCAAGGTATTGTTCATTTTTATTAATTTTGTATATACCCACCCTAGGATGAACTTTTTCATGGAGCAGTTTCTGTGTTGGAGATCTAAACCAAGCAAGCATAAGGAACTCCTTTCTAAAATGTTTGCTGAGGTGGGAGTAGGAAGTATTGTGTATAACTTTGTCCTAGATTCATTATTCTTCCTTGAATTATTGTTAGAAGTCAGAAGCAATACAGTAAATATGAAGAGCTTAATAAAATTTCCAGTAAGCTTATCTAATTTGATCTCAATGTTATTTTATAAAATACTAATTGTTAATACTGAATTCAAATGATTATGTATCTCTAAGTTGGGTGGACAATCTTCCTTATATATGCATGCTGGTATTTTGCTGTTAATACAGTGTTTCTCTTTGCTTTAAGAAGTCAAGTTACTACTGTAAGTTAATGGTTTATAGGAAACTTAAGATACATTCTGTTGATATCTCTTCCTAAATATATACACCTTTGGTTCAGAGGTTCTTCATATAGGACATCACTTAAGGCACTTTATAAAATACTAGGTGTCCCTCTGCAGTTTTAAATGGTAATACGTGAATTCAGTCAACTGAAGAGGAAGTCTTAGCACAGAACAAAAACTGTATGGAATTTGCAGTTTAATCAGTGGTGTGCATGAGCTGGTGTACCAGCTCATGAGCCAATTGCTAAATTTTCATGAATTTTTTGATCTAGTGGATGTCACATTGGTAGTTTGAAATTAGCCCTGGTGAGTTTTCACATCTTGGAGCTAAGCAAGCACTACAAATCAGAGGTTTTTTTCCCCTGGAGAGGTAGTTGTAAATATTCTCCAGCACACCACTAATTTAAACATTCTCTACTAAGCAAGGCTCTTCCTATAGGAAGAAACAAAGTAATAAAATTTCTCTTGAGGTGACAGGTTATCTGGGGAATTTTGTGAATGTAGACTTTTCGGAAAATAACTGAAAATACGAAATTTGAATTTTCAGTTGCATATTAAACTAGAAAACCTTTGAGAAATTTTTTAAGAAACTGAGTTAATCATATATTTGCTTTGGGGAATGCTGTCTTAATTTAAAGTATTTTTGTAGCATAATTTCACTCAAAAGTAAAGGATAATAGTACTTACACAATTATATATAATAAACATTTTGTTTATTTCTTAGATGTCAGATCTCAGACCCCATTACTCATTAGGTCTGGAATTACAGGACTAGAAGTTACCTATGCTGCTGATGAAAAGGCACTTTTTCAAGAAGTTGCAGATATAATAAAGAGGTATTGTTTTGTGTTTTCTGATTTTTCAGTTTTTTTTTTTCATAGAGTCCTTTTGTACTATTGCCAATAAATATAGGTGTGCAGGTAAGAAAGAGGATGAGAGCCCCTTCCTGTGGCCCTTGAAAGAAGTTATCCCTGGAAAGATTTTGCCCTCACCTCCCACCACCATCACCATATCCATCAGATTAGGAATAAGAAAAAGAATATTCTATTCTCAGGATTGAGGGGCCTGTGAAAGAGAAACATTAGCTTAGCCTCTAGCTTTCCTAGCTGGACTTTAGCATTTTTCTATGGTGGTGAAATAATGAGGAACTGTACTGAAGTTACATTGTATTATTCATTAAATAGGCTTATACCTTAGGAGCCAGCCACCATTTCAGTACATTTTTAAATTTTTCTTTCTTTTTTTTAAGTAAATTTTTTCTGAGTTCTAAAAAAATCAGTAATTCCAGAAAGCTTTGGAATGCAATCTGTTCATAAATTTAGGACTATCTGGTACATACTCTTTTGCATACATAGTTCCTTAAACATCTCTTTTGGCCATTTGATAGTTGATAGTAGAGTCTTATCAAAATTTATGGCAAAGATTTTTTAACCAAAAATATTTTAATTTAAAAATAAAACAATTAAGTGGATCTTTCACATTTTCTCAAGAGTATAACTGTTAGTAGCCATGTGCTTCACTTTTCTAGGAACTTAAAACTTTGCCCATTGCTAGGTTTAGGTTTTTAAATGCCTAAAGCAAGCTGGAAAGTACTCTTTGGATCTTGATGTATGGATAAAAACTGTCCTTGAGTGTGTTGTTAGACTCAACCCTTTCTGTTCTGCTTTTGTAGTTGAACTTTTTCATGTAAAACTGAGATGATATACTGCATTAAAGACCAAGATGATACTCTGCTGACTCAACATCTGATTGAATCCCAGATGGTTTAACATAAACCATTTTGAAAATTAGAAAACCAGAAAATATTTCCAACAAAACAAAATTAAAAATATAAAAGCATCAAAAGTGATATGCTGCTACCCACGATGCTAGGGAAGAAAAAAGAGGAATGTATTTTTACTATTTATAGCACTGATGACTCGTTGGATTCCCATCCGTCTGAGACTTGCCATTGTCAGTCCTATCTTTTATATTCTCACAGAGACTGTCAACATATCAGGTACTTTCAGTGCCCACACTTTTACTTCTATAAGCAGCTTAGCAAAAGGAACACATAAAGAGTTTTAGTCAAATACCATTTTATGGGCCAGCATATAACCAATAATGTCCCTGGGCTTTGTATGCTTGTCTTCTCCTTGTTAGGTATATTGCCAACAATAGAATTACCTGCCAGTATTGAGAATCTTGTTAATCATTTGCAAGTGTAGCTATCTTACATGTCTGTAACATGAATTGTGCTAATTGTTAAGAAAAATGTAGTAAACAAAATAAAACTAACTTCTAGTTCTCTAAAAGATCATATGGTTATTAGAGAACAAAGATGCTTTAATATCAACATTTCAATTCTGTAGTATCCTTTATATATTAGTCCAGACCACTCCCTAAAAGATTATTTGTTTCTTATACCTTCTTACACCCCACAAAACAGGCTTTGCTAACAGTGTAGGCTTGGGAGTCAGCCAGCTCTGTCTTTTTTGTCCTGAGCAAGTTTTATTTCTCTCTCTGAACTTTAATTTCCACATCTATAAAATGGGTAGATACAAGAATTAAGTGAGATAAAGCATGTAAAACTCTTAGCCTGGTCAGTACTTAAATGTTAACTCTACGTGTATGGTACACTGCTAGGTGCTAAATATTAAACTGAATAAAATATAGATGAATATTCTCAAAGATTTTGTATTTAATTTTCCATTCTTAATATTTATTTCATGAAGTTGCAAACACATAAAGTAGTATAAAGTGAAATTAAACAAGTAAAACCATTATTTTCTTGTAACAATCGTTTTTCACTTTCTGTTCCCTGAACTATTAATTTTACATTTCCCCAGCCTTCCTAACTTAAATAATTTTTGATTCTTCCCTTTTTCTCTTCCCTACATCCATACATTACATCCTATCCATTTAACCTCAACTATTTTTCAAGATCATTCCTTTCCCCTTCCCCCTGCCCATTGCCACTCCCCTAGAAGGCCCTTACCTCTCACCTGTACAGATGTTAGTGGGTTATCTAAAATATTAGTTGTGAAGCAGCTTTTTTCTGCCTAAGCAAATAAAATCATTTTCATATTTCTGCTGTTTCCATTTTCTCCACAGTTTCATTCTTCACCACTAAACCTGTCTACCCAACCTTTTTCTTTCTATAACTTTTAGAAACCTGGTAGAGTGAATAAAATTTACAAAAATTGAAGAATAAGTCACTGAGATTTTGTTATTGTCACCAGATGTTTTCACAGAACAAATATGGGACTCTTGGGACTTTGAACTTGAAATACGTTTTATTCAGCCTTGAGAGTCTTATAAGACTAAACAGCCTCTAGGACAAAAAATAAATATACATAATAGATCTGAAAATACTGAAACAGCCACATAGTTCTCCTAAAAGAATAAAATCTATTTAATAAATCCATTAAGAGAAGTATTAAGGATAACTTTGTTTTTTCAGTGGTTTTCTGTGAGCAGGTGTAGTTTACAAAATAGACACTTTTTGAGAAAAAAATATTTTTGAAACATTATCAAAAAAATAAGTGTACTTAACCACTCTGTTAGTTGCCACAACAGAGCAAGTAACTGATTGGAGTAGTAATTCTGATAATAATTAGATGATAATAATTAGAGATTTGGGTGAAGAAGTTGGAAGAAATATGTAAGTTACAACAGAAGGGCTCTGTAATCATCTGGCATCCTCTTCATGTTGTACCCATGCTTAGAAATGTACGTGATAGATACTCCAGCAATCTTCCAAATTCTCTTAACATCAAGGTCAGCTGCAATCAGATTGTAATGCCTGTTCTGAGTTACTCTTGGCATAAAGTAGTCAGCTACATGGGTTCTTTTGCGTGTGTATGGGAATCCTTCAAATCTCCTATCCCTGACCATCCTTAGAGCCTTGACACTTCTGCCCCAGTTTCTCAAATTTAAACATTTACGTACTTAGTTTTACAGGGAGATGCACTCGTCATACAGATAGTTCATCTCTGACAGCTCTGGAAAGAGTTTAACTTTAATGCAACAGTTGATGAAGTTGCTACCAACAAAGATGTGTTAAGATATTGGATGTTATGTTAGATGACTACTGAGCAGTAAGGGTATTGGGAGATTTCTCTTTTCTTGAGGCCCTAAGACATTTCTGGACTTCCTTTTTAAGAATTAATCTACCTTTTTGACCTCTGATCTCTGAGATTAGGCCTCACTGTTGTATATTGCCTTGCTTTTTTTTTTTTTTGCCTCTCTGTGCTCGTATTATAATCCTGCTCTTTTTTCCAGAGCTACACATTCCACATAGCACTTTCTACCAAGAAAACACTTAAATGTTGGTGAAAAGATCCGTTTGGCTGTCTTATTAAATTAATCAGTAAAATGTTTATTAAATTTAGTGGTTTTCGCAGAAATTTCAGTCCTTTATATATAGAGAAAAACATATGAGTGATATATATGTTATCTTTTTCTCCTGACAAATTTTAAGGCTACTCTGTAAGTCTGTAGTATAACAGTGGATCACAAGCAGATCACGGGATACTGAAATTTACATTAGGGAATGTATCTTATAAGGCCTTTAAGGAATGGGAAAAATGAAAAGAATGTTATTGCAGAAGTTTGAACCTAGTTCTTTACACATCAGCCCCTTAAATTCTCCAGGTTAAAAATAAGAAGACATTTTTGTGGCATTCTTATTTTTGTTGTCTAAATAAGAACTGAAGCCATTTAGTACCCATTTAAAGAAAGTAGCTATGGAAATATGGTAAAATATTAGCAATCCAGTTCTAAAAATAGATCTCTTCTGCCTATAATCCATTGTTATACCATAGACTTGCAGAATACCATATAAAGCTTACCTCAGTAAACTGGTGCAATCCTATACTGCAGTCGTTGGATGATACTTCAAGTGGCAGTGATATGATCTGGACAGACTGCATATCCCACAGTTCAGTGTAACTTTATAAGCAGTTGTGCAAAACCCAAGTTTATGAATGTTTGTGATCTTTCACTCTGCTTCTTGGCTTTTATAAACAATAGTACAATAATCAGAGTAATATGGAGCTTCTAATTTGATAGCTTTATAAAGTTTTTACTCTGCACTTAAGACTAATCAGTTTTGTCTTGCTCACACAATTTTCCCATTAAAGTACATCTTCATGTTAATTTTCCTTTGTACTATAACCATTTTTCCATGGTGGTCACCATGGAAGTCCTAAGAGAAGTCACAAAGAGGCTCCTTCTGGGTTGGATGCAGATTGTTGATTCAATTCTACCAGTGCAACTCTGACCTCAGCGAGCACATTTTTCTCCTAGTTTCTGATGCTTAAATTACCCACATTAATCTCACCCCTTTTTATATTTCATTCTCTCATTAAACTGAGTCACCTTCCTCTTAAGTTTAGAGGACAAACTTGCCATTACTGAGACCTTACTTTATGTGAGGACAAAGTCATTACTAAAATTAAGTAAGAGAAGGAAAACATTTTCATTTTCTTTCTCAGCATTAAAACTGTTTAAGGACAGTAGAGGGTAGAAAGGTAGAGAAGTGGCAACGGAATGACCTGGGGGATCATTTTCAAAATACAGTATCCGCACATGCCCTCATACTTCACCCCACCCGTCCCTGCATTATATCTCCATCATACCCTCCTGCATATACTTCACTGGTAATGCCTGCCTCCCACCCCAATTTCTAGCAGCCCCTTTTCCAAGTCATGTCAATTAAATACACAATCTAAGTAAAAAACTATGCTTGCTTTACAAAAGTAGCTTCAAACTGAGAATTCTAATCATCCCATCCCTTCCTGTACAGAAATTCTATAGGTACCACTATATCATCTCCTCCACCTGAGAAGCTTTTATAGAGTGTTTGATACTTTATATCATGAAGAAACAGTTCTTCTAGTTAAAGGTTCAAATGTGTGGTCCTTGTTTAATTTTTTTATTCTTCCTTTAGGTATGACCCTGATATTCTGCTAGGATATGAGATTCAGATGCATTCCTGGGGTTACCTCTTACAAAGGGCTGCTGCCCTAAGTGTTGACTTATGCCAGATGATCTCTCGGGTACCAGGTATGAAGCACTGTGAATGTTTTATTGTTCAACTGCAGAGCAAGTTACAAGATAAATAAAGACAAGATGTTTAAAAGTATTATTGCTTTAGCCTAGTTTTTAATACTAAATTGTATAAGTTCTAGATATAATGTCATTATATAAAAATTTAAAAATCAAGAAAAGTAAAAGAAAAAATACCATAATCTCACTGCTATATATAAAGTTAGTACATTTGTTGTTCATTATTCCTTCAGTCATTTTTCATATACATACATAGCTCTTTATTTTTATATAACTTTAATCATACATATATCCCGTTTTTATTATGCTTTCTTCATCTAGCATTTTATCATAAGTATTTTTCTATATTATGAAATAGTCTTCATAATCATTTTGAAGCACTTAACACTTCTTTGACTTGATACACCATAACTTTATTTTATTTTATTTGTCTGGCTTTATGTTTTATCTATTTGGTGAAAAAGGAGAAGATAGTAGAGGAATACTAAAAACTGTGAATTTTGAAGGCTGTTCCCAAAAGTGTGATTGTAATTGAAGAGGGGTCAATAATAATATTCATATCAAAACTATAGTTTTTAAAGCAATTTTTAAAATTATGTTTTCTTTATAGTTACAGAATTTTTAATAACTTTGTTTTAAATGCCCCCCACAAATCTGATCAGGACAAAGTAGCATATACTTTGGGAGGCTAAAAGACCAAATACAAAATTAGTAAAACTAATCAAGAGACCTCCTGAGAGGGGTTATTAAGTCAATAAGATGTCTAAATTATTGGTAAATTTACCGGGAAAGGTTGAAGCTAGAAAATTTGAAGACAATAAATATTTTGAGCTCTGCAAAAATTGGAATAAAAAGGCATAGCTGCTTTTAGTCATTCCCTGCATGAATTTTTTTTTTTGTAGATTCTGTGTCCCTTGAGTGATAGGAATAATGGTATATCTCAATTTTTTCAAGATTCCACTTAGGATAGATTTCTGAATATTCAGAAAGGGCAGCATGAGTATTCAGTGCACTTATTAATTAAGTAATTGTAATGGGTAAGGTATATGACTTCAGATCAGAAGAATGAATGAAAGCTCCTCCCCTTTTAGAACACTGCTGAAAGCATTTTCATGAGGCAGCTGGTGCAATAGAGAGGGCGTGATAAGAAAGGCATGGTAAAGAGCACATTCTGGAAAGGTTCAAATCCTGGCTATTCTGCTAACTAGCCTTGTGATGTCAAGCAAGTTACTTAACCTATCCATACCTTAATTTGTCATCTGTAACATGGTAATAGAATTTATAGGGAAATTGTGAAATACTTTGAACAGTGCCTGAGAACATAGTGAATGTTATATGTTTGCTAAACAAATTCTTAAAACTTTTTTAAACTATTTTTTACTGAAGTATAGTTGTTTTCAGCTGATTTTCAATATTGTGTTAGTTTCATACTGCATAGCACATAGAATTATACCCATTATCTTGTAATAATGTACAATGGAATATAATCTGCAAAAATACTGAATCACTATGCTGTACACCTGAAAAAAAACTTTTAAATAAAGAATGAAGAGCAGTGGGTGTGGGTGTGCATACATGGTCATTAGAATCAGGTAACCCTGGTGTAGAATACTAGTTCTGTTATGGTATGGCCTAGGGCATAGTGTAACATTTCTGAATGTACTACAGTGCAAAATAAACACTATAGTAACAAAATATTAAAATGAAAGAAATAATGTTTGCAAAGTTCTTAGAACATAATAGACATTCAAATACGGTAAATATACTTATTATTCCAGAGCCTCTAATCAACAACATTCATATATACCCAGTGTTGTGCAGGAGAAACAAATTTTAATTTCTATTCTGAGAAACTAGACTCAGAACTCTGTTCACTATAAAAGGAGCTCTTCGTCTAGTTCTCCATACACAGTTAAGAGAGTTTCATCCTGAATATTAACATTATTAATTAATGTCAACAAATTTTCAGAGAATTGTTTAGGTTCAAAATTCTACCATTTTTTTTTCCCAAGAAATGACCAGTTTAACAATAAATATTTTTCATCCAAACACCAAAGAAATGCTGCAGCATTAGGTGTTTGTAAAGATAGCACTGGAAATTACCGTATTTAAAGAGAAAAGGATTTTTTAAAAATATGTATGTGTATATATACACATTTATTATTAATTATATACAGTTCTCAAATATATTTCACAAAATTCTTTCATAACTTAAAGAGGAAAGAAAAACTGTTTTATTAGTCAAAATGATTATTCTCATCTAGTACAAAACAGACTGAATTTTATTTCACCTGTAGTCTTCATCTTTCATTTTTATTATTCTCATTTTCTTTGACATAGTTTGCTTGGAAATTTGGTTTTCGTGAGTTCTGAAGCAATCTGTATTCATTTCTATAGATGACAAAACTGAGAACAGATTTACAGCAGAAAGGGATGACTATGGATCAGATACAATGAGTGAGATAAATATCGTTGGCCGAATTACACTAAATCTTTGGAGAATCATGAGAAATGAGGTAAGGTATTTTATCTGAAATTTGGTTTGGGAATAAGAGATTAGGTCAATATAATGATTTTAACCATTACAGAATATCCATATAGCTTCCTAGGTAACTATGCTTCTTTGTGAATTATTTTTCTTATACTTAAGTAGAGTTAACAAAAATAAATACTACATTCTAAAATGCAAAGCTACAGAAGTATTTAACTTTAACGTAATTGATGATTTTTTTTTTTCCTATTTGTGTCTGAGCACAAATAGCAGGGGCTGTAAAAGTCTGTAGCTATCATAAAATGTTATGTTGTATGTATGGGATGTTGTATCATTTCACCATTTTTTGCTCTTAAATCATTTTTATGCTCAAGGCCAGAGGAAGTCAGGTTGACCTTTCTGATTTATTACAGTAAGAAAAATTTAGTCTAGACATAGGAAGGAACTTTTTGAACTAAGGATATTTAAAAACTGGGTGAATTAGAAAGACAGTGCGTGGAAATAGTTAATGGCAACATCCAGTTGAGACTTTGGAGGCCCAGATAAGGATTTTTGGTAGTACATATTTCAACAAGCTATCATATTAATTTGCAATCACTCAGAGAAATAATTCTTTCACCAAAAATGTAAGAAAAAAAGATACCTACAGTACATTGGTCTATTCTCAGATTTTGGACTTCGGGTAATATCAGATAAAATCTTTATATTTAAAAGAGAACTATATTCTTCAGCTACATCCCTTTGAAACTTTCTCATTATACATCTTCTATTATATACTCATTATTAACTGTGATCTTTTCTGACTCGTCTATATTTATATAAAGATTTGAGTTTTTAAGCATGCCCTCTGCAATTCTTTTGGACACTATCATACAGTAATTCTTCCAGATAAGGAAATACGCTCTTTATATAAAATTTAGGTATTCCCATTTTTCTTTTTATTTTCTCTCTGCACCATGAACCTAAAGTTATGCAAGTTAAGCTCACATTTCATGTAATTTGAAAATGTACTATGTATGTAGCTGCTTGAGGATAATTTTATCCTGTTGTTTCACCTTAAAATATTAATCAAAATACAGTTGGGCTTCAGACAACATGGGTTTGGACTGCACAGATCAACTTATACAGGAATTTTTTTCCCAGCAGATACATACTACAACACTGCACAGTCTACAGTTTGGTTGAATCCCCAGTTGCTTGAATCACGGATTAAGATTCACAGATAAGAAAAGATGGCTGTAACATTTCTATACAGATTTTCGGCTGCATGGGGGTTGGTGCCCCTAAGCCCTGTGTTGTTCAAGGGTTAACTGCACTTCCTAGTGATATGGCATAGGATATGGAAGGTACAGAGACTGTAAAGTATTTGGTCTGTATATTCTATTATATATATTTCAAACTGCAGTCTCTGATGTTGCCTGAAATGAACACATGTATTAAGTATATAAATACAAAATTAAATTATTGAATCCTAATTTCAGGGGTCTTTTCATTCCTGAAGATCCAAAAGGCAGTTACAGCAATTATCAACTATTAGCTTAAAACCACAAAATAGAGAGTAAATATTTAAACATAGTTAAGGGCTTTCTTTAGTCTTTACTGAAAATTCAGGATCAAAGGCTTTCTCTAATTCTGGGCTGAATATATAAAATCTCTGCTCTTTATTTGTATCTGAGAGGAACAACTGTGAGAAAAGTTACGAGTTGGGTAACTCACCCTCACTTCCTAGATGGGCCAAATC
Source organism: Vicugna pacos (assembly GCF_048564905.1). Classification (NCBI taxonomy): domain Eukaryota; kingdom Metazoa; phylum Chordata; class Mammalia; order Artiodactyla; family Camelidae; genus Vicugna; species Vicugna pacos. The sequence goes on along the minus strand of NC_132994.1, from coordinate 35,877,028 downwards.
AGACTGTCACTTTTTCCCAACCCAAAGTACTCCTGGCAATTTGGAAATTCCCATGAAACCTTGAATGAACGTGTGGAAGGTACTGTCTTACATCTCAAGTTGTTCTAGAACTTTAAGGGTGATGACCTTGGACAGAAGCTGGCCCTGAGAATATTTTTAATATTAAAGGCCCTCAAACTATTTTTTCTGGATTTAAATAGTTCCAGAGGCTCTTTTTAATCTTTATTTCTTTTATCTGTATCTCCCTCATGACATTTTGCTGTTTCTAACTCTATTATTATTTTCTTAAATCTTTATAGTTTGTTTTTAATATGCTCTTTATTAAACTTAATTTATATTCACTATTTAAGAAAATAGATGTAGAAGCATTTATAAAATGAAAGTAAAATCTCCTTGTTCTCTCTAGGACATCTCCACAACAGTTGCACTCCCCTCCCCCTAGATGCAGTTTACAGTTGAATGGATATCTTTTTTTTAATGCTTACTTTGGCTTTTTAAAAATGTGTTTACTTGTGTTTTAATATACTAGTTTTCACTCTCCTGCTTAACTTTAACTTAGAATTAACTGCTGTTCCCTCTGGACTTTGAATCCTCAGTAACAAATGAAGTACTTCTTAAATAGTACTCATGATGCATTTGTTGACTGCTTAAATGAAAGAATAATTGACTCTTCCCCAGAGGATTTTATTTAGAGGCCTTGTGGATATCAGCTTAATCCAGGCCTTTCAGGAAGGTGCAAAGTAGGTGGGAAATACATCTGATTAAACTCAACAAATATTTATGGAGTGCCATCCCTAGTGCACAGATTTGGGCCTGGGTTTAGTTAAGGGCATAGCTGATTCCTCTGTTTTAGCAGGCAGAGAGGCAGGTTATCTGGGTGCAGATGTCAGTAGATGGGTACACGTGACTGTGAGAATCTGTGGAAGTTCTGGTGGCTTCCATTTTCTCAGTGAACTAGGAATCACTCTTCTCAGCTGAGTGTGAGCAGAGTAGAGGGGCTCTTTGGTTTTGAGGAGAGAAAAAGAATTATCTAGGAGAATTTGAGAGTGGTTAATTAAGAAAATAAGAAGCCAGATTTTGACAGCCTATTTGAGATTTGCATTAAGAAATTAAAGTGATACCTGCCAGGTATGTTCAGATTTATAGATGTAAGCACAAGGAAACAGGGTTAGATTTGAACATAACTCACAAGCAAAGGGTTAAGACTTTACTAAATTTTAATTAATGAGTCACAAAGGGAACAAGGGGTAGAGAACTGAATGGTAGTACAAGGTTTTGCTTATAATCATTGTGGAATTTGAGCCAAATTAGGAGCAAAGAGGTTGGGGTACCAGAAGGATTAAACCAGAAGGAGACGGTGGTAGAGGAAGGGATATTTGAGATTATGGAGGGGTACAGTTAATCTGGTAATCACAGGTTTTGGAGTATGATCGTCAGGGTGGCTAAGGTGATATTGAGGTACTGATAGTGAATTTATGCCTGAGACCTGTCTTTCTGGTAGCAGTGTGGAAGGAGACAAGCCTAGAGGTAAGGAAATCAGTGAGAAGATTATTGTAACTCAAATGAAAGTTGGCAGTGATACAGGGATTCAAAAAACAATTTAAAGGGTAAATCCACAAGACCTGGATGTATAAAAAAATGAAGAGAAAGGTGTCAAGAATGATTATCAAGGTTCTGGCATAGATGGTTTAAGATCATGTTTAGGTGGGAAAATGATGATTAAGAATGTAGAGCATGAGGTATCAGTCAGATATCCAGGTGAAGATACCCCACAGACATTTAAATAGGAAGTCTCACATATGGGGTAGAGCTCTGGATTAGAGATAAAGCCTTGGAAGTCACGTGCAAGTGTGGATGAGCTCACCAAGAAGTGAATGGAGAGAACGATCAGGATTGAGCCAAGCACATTTTTATGAATAAAAACATTTTGAGGAGTGGACAGAGGAATCAGATCCTAAGAAGGAGTAGTCAGATAAGATAGTGAAGAACGGGGAGAGAACACTCCCATCAGAGTCACTGGGAAGGTCAGGTGCTTCCACACTAGCATGTAAGCCTCCCCCAATCTCAGTTTGGTGATAATGGAGTATGGTTCTAATATTCCCTAATATAGCATCAGTCTGTCACTAAGCCTGTGTTAAAGAGGCAAAATATGCGTCCTTGCATTTATGTATTTTATCATCTATAAGGCACTTTTACAGACTTTCATGTTTTAATTTTGGTACTCGCAAACTTGCAGGATATATAAGACAGCAAAGTAGTGAGGTATTGTTCCAAATGAGGAAACATGTTCACAGAGGTTAATGACTTGTCTAAAGCCTCATAGCTAGTAAGGGGTCAAAACTCCAGCTTATTGTGGGCATGCTCTATATCCACAGAGAGCTTATTTTATATATTTTAAGTATATGTAAAATAAAACATGTATAAAATAAAATACATAAAGTAAGCTCTCTGAGGACAGAGAGCATGTTTAAAAAGAGTATGTGTATGTGTTTATCCGTTGTCCCCCGAATATATTTTATTGCTTTGATAGGACATCTATCACTGACCATACAGGCATCATATAAGAGCCAAAGGAGACATAAATGGTATACACATTTAAAGAGAAGACAGATCACTGTTGAGTCTTGGTGCAGAGTGAAGAGCGAGTGGAAGGGAGGTACAAAGATATTCTTGCTGTCAACACTAGAAAAGGAGATAGACTTGTCAGCAAATAATTGGTGTGTATCAGGGTGCAGAGTAAGCAGCTGTAATACAGGAACTCCACACAGCAGTGAATAAGAATCAAATACTGCCACACTGAACAACATAGATGAATCTCTGATTTAATGTTGAGCAAAAGAAACCAAATAAATAATAGTACCTATGAAATGTTTCCATTAATATGAAGTTTAAAAATAGGCAAGATTAATCCATAACTTTGATGAGTATTGAGTGGGAAACGGCACAAGGGAGCCTTCCAACATCCTAGAAATTTCGTCATATGGGTGGAGGGTACATGGATGTATACATACATAAAAATTGATGAGTTGTTCACTTTATATTTGTGTATTTTTATATGAAGTTTATGTCAATCAAAACAATTTTTAACTGAAGACTCTGGGGAAATGCGGAACAACTCCGGGAATAAGGTGAAGGAGGATAATAGAGCACAGGTGCTTACTTTATGGTCTCCTTCCACTTTTTTCCTTTCCTCTTTATTTTGTCCGTTCCTCTGCACTAATTCTCTGATTGCCTCTCTCCATTCTAAGTTTGTTTCTGAAGTGACCAACCACTGTGTTTTGCACACAGACTCTGGGAAAGTGTAATCATACCTCTGTCAGCCCATTCCTTTGTCAGTAAAATACATGAATTGTAATACTTTCTTCATTTCTATCAGTTCTGACTTTGCTCTACATAGTACATTTTCCAATGTTTAACTTACTCAGATTTCCCCCTATATCGAGTAACAAACTCCTGAGTCTTAGTTCTAGATTCATATTTCACTTTCTGGAGTAAATCACTCTCTAAAGACTGACATTCTGAAGACGGATCATTTTAATTTTAGAGTTCATGTTTCCTTCTTTTAATTTTACTCACAGCTAAGATTATAGCTGAGCATTTTTTCGCTTTTGTGACACTGAGAAGACCCAAAGTACAGTGGGTGTTACAAGGTTATAATATTTTAGTCTTAATCCTATTTATGAAATTGTTCTGTTTGAAATAAAATCAGCCCAGAACATAGGTCTGCCATCTGCCTCAGATATTGGGGGGCAGTTTCTTAAATTGTATTTAAGTTTAGTTTGAGGTCGCAGGATCCCCTAGTTAATCCTTACAGGTCAACTTACATGGGATAATGAGAAAGGTGCAGGACAAGGGGATCTTTTCTGTAGAGATTTTTTTGATTGTTTGTTTTAATGAACATATATACTCCAGCAGAAGTTTAGATTTGGTCTAAAGGGCTATACTGTATATTAGGTAATCATGTAACTACCTGAGATCAGATATTTGGTTCCATTTTCTATGAAACTAAATAGAAACTTTAAAAAAAACTAACTTAAAATATTAGCATGTAGAAGAGTCATCCAAGTATGAAGATTTGATAATAAAATGAGTTACTTATTTTTGAGAGAAGTAGTCCAGGGCAGTACTGGTTTTCATAAAAGAAATGGTGATTTACTTCCAAGATTAGAGGTTAATACTTGCTTTATACTGGTGACTTTTAGAATAGGTAGGCTCATTCCAAAGTTTAAAACTGTGTGTGTGTGTGTGTGTGTGTGTGTGTGTGTGTGTGTCTGTCTGTGTGTGTCTGTCTGTGTGTGTATATGTAAGTATGCACACACACTCTGAAGTATGCCACATTCCAATGCTGTTGTTCTGGAGATTGATAGAAATTGTAGATGAAGTAAGAGCAGTTTGGGGCACTGCACTGAGATGAGTTTAATATTTAATCCCTGTTTTTTACTTGCTGGATTGTAGAAGTGGAAAAGAAAAATATTTTAAAACTGTAATATACAAATGTGAAGTGCTGTTTGAATTATCCTCAGAACCCCAAGGGCTGACCTAAGAATGGTGACTGCTGGTTCCTTGATTTCCATTTACATCGAAATACTGCCATTGTCTAGATTTCATGTGTCTTGTAGGTATTTCTGAGAGATCATCCAGCTAGAGGTATATTTTATGAATGTGGACCCTTTTTCAGTATTCTTTTCCCATAAAAACAGCTTTCACCTACATATTTTGAAGATTAGGAAACATTTCTGCCATTTATTTTTAATCTTTTGTTTTTGGAATGAAATTAAGTCCATAATGTTCATGTATTAGGTCTTAGTATTGATGTAATTCTTGGGAGCAGGATGAATGCCTGCCTTTAACTAGCTAACTAGTCCTCGAATCTGTGAGAGCTTGTTAATCAGCATGTCATCAAGGACAAAAAGTGAGTACAGAAAGAACAAAAAATTAACTTGTTTGGCAGTGCGTCCATTTGTCAGTATTTGTATTGGCACAGAGTATAAAAGGAAGTCATAAGAACTGGAATCTCCGAAGTAAGTAATGTATGACCTAGTTGAATTTCATCAGGTCTGATTATTTTTCCAATTAAATATTAATTTATTACAAACATTTCTGTCTAGTAGGCTATATATACACATAGTTTTAAATCAATTATGAGTCAGTCGTAACACAAATCATTTCTACAAGTAGCTTTCATATCTACTATGAAAAGTTAGAAATAATATTCAGGCTGTTTTAGAAACAAACTTGTATGTAAGTGTAAGCACTATTATAATGGTGTCTTACTTTTTTTTCTAGGTGGCTCTGACTAACTACACCTTTGAAAATGTGAGCTTTCATGTTCTTCATCAGCGTTTTCCCCTCTTTACCTTTCGAGTCTTATCAGATTGGTTTGATAACAAGACAGATCTATACAGGTAATGCTTTATAACTCTGAAGAGAATAATATCTCTTTTTAAAAATCAATATTATTGGACTATAATTTATATACAATAAAATGCACACATTTAAAGTATTTTGCAATGACTTTGAAACATGTACACATCCTGTAACCACTACCCCAATCAAAATAAAAAGCATTTCTGAAACCCAGAAAATTCCCTTATACAGCTTTGTAGTTAATCTACCTATTCCTTAACCACCCAGGTAAGTACTAATTGAATTTCTATTAGTATAGATTAGTTTTGCCAGTTTTAGAACTTTGTATAATTAGAATTGTTTACAACCTACCCGTTTTTGTCTGGCTTCTTTCAAGAAACTCAGCATGTTTTTTAAGATTCATCCATGTTGTTGCATGAATCAGTTTGTTCATTTTTATTAGTAAATAATATTCAGTTGCATGAATATACCACAATTTATTTATCCAGTCACCTGTTGAAGTGATGCACAGTTGGGTGGTTTCTCATTTGGGGCTATTATGAATAAAATTGTATATAAGTCTTTGTGTGAACACACGTTTTCATTTCTCTGGGAATGGAATTGCCAGGTCACATGATTAGCTTAACACTTTCAGAAACCACTAACTTATTTTCTTTGGCAATTCTTCTAGTGCAAGTCTGCTGGCAACAAATTCTTTCAGCCTTTACCTAAAAATATCTTTATTTCACTCTTACTTTTGAATGACATTTTCACTGTCTAATTCTAGGGTTGAGATTTTTTTTTTCTTGAAGATTTCATCTTTTCTTCTGGCCTCCATTATTTCTGATGAGAAATCAACAGTCATTCTTCTTTTTCCAGTGTATGCAACACATTTTTTTTTTCAGTCAGGCTTAATAAAAGGATGGCTGCTGCTGCTGTTACTCTGTGTTAAGACTTACAGTGGGCACAGGGGAATTACTCAGTTCTCCTGGTCCAGAGTTAGTCTTTGGGAATTACTGTTCTTCTAAGCCTCAGGGATGAGGTTCTCTCAGCATTCCTGCTCTTTCCATAGCAGAGATGGACCTTTGCTTTGTACCACTGGCAGGTCCTGGCCCAGGCAGGTTTCCTGACTCTCCCCCAGAGAAGATGGCTAATTTCTTAATCTCTGATATGATCTAGATAGCATCATGATTTCATCTGCTATCCAAGAAATAGTTATTGAATATGATTTCAGTTTCTGAGCTAAGAGTTACATCCTGGTAGTAGAGGGTTATGTAGCTCAAGGAAATAATACTCGAAATTTTCTTCATTTCCTGGGAGTAGAGCAAATCCATAGAAAAAGTTCAGAAAAAGTGAGTTTGTACTTGGAATTCTCATATCTCCGTTTTTTGTCACCTTCTTCCCTGATGTCCCATCCCCAAAAGTACCCTGTGCCCTCAAGATGCTCTTAAGTTCAACCATTTCAGCACCTACCCAGGCCTATCCTGAGTAGCTTATGCTTTAAATTTCCCTTCCCCGTCTCCAAATCAATACTTGCTTACTATACTTGAGCTTGACAAAGTGTTAGGAAGGTAGCATCATTCTTTAACAACAGCAAAAAATTACCTAACAAAATTCAACTTTGTATTGTAATATTTATTTTTTAAAAGGCCACAATTACTCATTTTCTTTTTTATACCACATGGCTAGCCAGCCATAGGACTAGAAAATAGTAATGAAAGTGGTCTTATTTCAAAAAGATCACTTTTTTATTTAAAAAGTCTACTTTTCACGTACATTAAAAATACATATTCAGAGAGATATGGAGTGATGTCAGGAAGGTGGTGGAGTATTAAGTCCTGGACCCTCCTTTCCCCCACAAACACGTTGATTCAATAATAGTTCACAGACAGATTAGTCCTGTAAGAAATGTGGAAACTAATTAAAAGGCTCCTGTACCCTGAACAAATTTAGAACCAGGCTCATCAAAGTTGGGAGGGAGATCTGGAATACCCTCTTGCCAGAGGCTGTGCCTCTGAGCCAGAACCATACAACCAGGAAAAGGCCCCTAGCTCCTAGCTTTTCCCAGGAAAGGGAAGGGGTTACTTCATGTGTCTAGCACCGCATCTTTTCTGAGGGTACTCTGACAGGTGTGGCACAGCCTAGCTGACAGAGCCAAATAGAGGGGGGTGGCAGTGTGGGCTGGTAAATGCCATAGATCCTCCCCACTACTCAGCACAGAGGTGAGTGGATGAAATACCCCAACTCATAGTTCACCCATGCAATAAACGGTTGATTTATGCATCCACTGTCCCAACTGCCCCAAGGCTACCCAAAGCCTTTCTAGTCTTAAGCTCTCACAGATCCAGCACAGTCCAGTTGCTGGGAGTGCAGGTGTGGAATGGAGATGGTGGTTTGGGCACAGAATGAATGTGAATGGAAGGAAACCATACCTGCCTGCTTCTCTCTGGGGAGGGAAGGAGTTGGTAGAGGCTCCCAGAATCTTTGGCAGTGTTCATTGGAGGAGTTCTTCTGTACACGGCCAGTCCACAAAGATTGCAAGAGGTGCCTGCTTTGTCTAATGTGGGACACCAACAGAGTCAAGGAAAATGAAGAACCAGGCAAAGATACTCCGAACAAAAGAACAAGATGAATTTCCAAAAACTGGCCTTAATGAAGCAGTTATATGATTTACCTGACAGAGAATTCAAAATAAATGTCATAAAGATGCGCACCAAGATCAAGAGAACAATGCATGAACAAAGTAAGAATTTCAGCAGAGAGAGAAAAAAATTAAAAAGAACTAAACAGAACTGGTGGCACTGAAGAACAAAATAACTGAAAAATTGACTGGAGAGGTTCAATATCAAAATAGATCAAGCAGAAAAAAAGGATCAGTGAACTCCAAGACAGGTCATTGATCACTCATGTGGTCTACAGAAAAGATGAGCCATTAAATCCAATTTGTTTTATTTTAAAGGAACTGATTGATTCCACATGAAATGCACTCTTTGCTTTACATTTTGCTACCTATATTACCAAAGGGTTACATGAATAATCTAAAACAAAAAAAGACATATTAAAATGTGATACCATTTTTTGCCTATCAAACTAGTAATAACTTAAAAAAAATTAATCCCTAGTGTTACTGAAGATTCAAGGAAACAAACTGTTTATCATTACTAGTATGAATGTAAGTTGTTAAGACCTTCTGGAAAGCAGTGTGTCATTTCATGTTAAAAACTAAATCATAGTATACCCTTTGACCAAATCTAAGAATTTATCTTAAGGAAATATTTAAGCATCTGTACATAGACTTAACTATAAAGATATTTATCACAGCATTGATTATAGTTAATAAAGGATACTCAATAATAGATCCATTAAGTTGTTATAATCATACAATAGTATACAAATATATATATATATATATATATATAAAAATAGGCATAATACATTAAGTTAAAAATGCAAGTGATAGAACAATATTTCTATTTATGTTACTTTAAAAGTTGGGTAAAGTTTAAGATTTTTTGTCTAATTTTCTTTTTTTTTTTTAATTTTTTTTTTTCTTACTGGATGTACTGAGGATTGAACCCAGAACCTTGTGCATGTTAAGCATGCACTCTACCAGTGAGCTAAATCCCTCTCTCTTGTCTAATTGTTTTGAACAGTTTTATTTGGATATAATTCACACAATTCACCCATTTAAAGTGTATAATTCAGTGGTTTTTAGAGTATTTCCATTACCTCAAAAAGAAACCCTACATATTAGTCATTACCCTCTGACCCTCCCTTCTGCACCCCTCTAATTCCACCTTAAGCAACCACTAATATACTTTCTGCCTCCATAGATTTGCCTGTTCCACACGTTGTATATAAGTAGAATCATACAATATGTTGCCTTTTATGACTGTCTTTTTATTCATGTTGTAGCATATGGCAACACTTCATTTCCTTTTATTGCCAAGTAATATTCCACTGTGTGGGTATATATCACATTTATCCATCAGTTGATGGGCACTTGGGTATTTCCATTTTTTTTGGCTGTTCTAAATAATGCTGTTATGAACATTTTTGTACAAGTTTTTGTGTAGACGTGTATCTTTATACCTCTTGGATATATACTTAGGAGTGGAATTGGTCGCTTATATGGGAACTCTATTTTTAATAATTTGAGGAATTGCCAGACTATTTTCAATACAACTGCAGTATTTTACATTTCACCAGCAGTTTATGAGGGTTATAAATTCTCCCCATCCTTGCTAACACTTGTTATTATCTGTCTTTTTAATTATAGGGTGATTTTTTTCTTCTTTTCATGTTTATTTTCTAGTGTTTCTATATTGATTAGTCATGTATCTCAGGAACAGATTTTTTAACTTTTTCTATTGAACAATTATGTGGCTGTATTCTAAAACTCATATATAATTAAAGGTTGCAATATATTTGAACCTTCATATTCTTTAAATGAATAATTTTATTTACAGTATATCTTTGGATCATTTTTACATTTTGATAACATAATATTAAGTCAAAACTTTCTTTCATGACTTTGGTAAAGGTTTTTTGTTACTGCTTATTTTTCTTAACAAAAGTTAGGTAGGGTGAAGAGGTTTATTTGTAAGGTTTAAATCAAAGAACAGAATATTTTTATTTTAACAGAAAATACTGATTTGACACATATTTACCCCATGTATGGTCCCATTAAAATTATTTTCCTGATTTTTCTAGGTAGTCACCAAAATCCTCTGTTCCCATAAGAGGCCAGTGCATACTTTTATTTCAGACTGGGATTAACAAAGATAACCCAAAGTCTCCATGTTCTTTACAAGCCTATAGGTAGAATAGTTATTACTGTATAACTATCGCATCATTAGCAGTGGCATCTAAGAGACAGTGTTAATTTTTTATAATAAAAATAGCGTAACATCAAGCAAAATATTGAAAATAATTATCCTTAGTCTTACCACCTTCTCACAAGCACTATTTTAAACTTTACATATTTTCACTAGGTTTTATGCCCTTGAAATATCTGAAATTTTCTAATGTTTAACTCCTTAACATACTTTGCTAAAGGCTCACATTATGACTCCCTCCTTAAATAACTTTGCTTTTAATAGGTAGGTTTTGGCAGAATGAAAATGGTACTAGTTTCCAGTGTCCAGATTTTTCCCTAATATTCATAGCATGGATTCTATTTTAACAGATGGAAAATGGTTGATCATTACATTAGCCGTGTCCGTGGAAATCTCCAAATGTTAGAACAGCTGGACCTGATTGGGAAAACCAGTGAAATGGCTAGACTTTTTGGCATTCAGTTTTTACATGTACTGACAAGGGGTTCACAGGTAGGAAATTGATTTTCTTGTATACTTGAAAGTTCTGTGTAAATGACATACTCACTTTTGAGATGTTTGAGGCGGTTTGATTTTTTAAACTTTCTGTCTGGTCCCAACCAATATATATAGCTGGTTCATCAAGTCTTGTCATTTCATTTTCTAGAAAAGCTTTAATTTCACATAACAGTTCTGCTTTTGTTTTCTCTCCTTACCAACGTTTTGGCCACTGCTAAGTTATGCAAGGTATTAAGAAAATAAATGGCTGTGCCCTTGAAGATGGTTCCTGAATACTGTCAGTGTGATTAGGGATACCTTTAAAGGCTCCTTAGAACTGGGGAAGCAGCAAAGTCTCCCTCTCTTTTGTTTTACCTTCCTAATTTTGGCTTGTTCCAACTCCCAACAAATAACCTTAATGTTTTAAAAAAAAAAAAAAAAAAGAGGAGGATTCAGGAATCAATATAAATGGGCTGTATTACTTTTTTGAAATGTTACAGAAAAATGGGACCCTAGAAGCCACTTAATATCTTTCTAACTAATTTCCCAAGGATATAATGAGATTTTTTTTAAAAATGCCTTGTGAAAATGGTTTTATGCATTCATTCAACAAATACTTATTTGAACACATTTAGTGTGTTAAATAACCACTGTGCTAGCCATCAGGAATACTACATTAAATCATTCATGTTCCTCATAAAATCTTTCAATGATTTTATGTCTGTAAGTTCCCCCCAATCTACCAGTTCAGTAAATACAGCAAAAACAGATTTCTGACTACCTTGGCATTACCTATTTACTTATTAATTTTATTGCTTATAAGCTATTTTATTTTATTTATACTCCCCCAAATCTTAAAAACTGAGTTGGCTTATAATAGAGAGCACAGATACCTTAAAACAGACTGAGAACATTTCAGTGAATCCGTGCTGGTTCTTGTGAGTGCTTTCTTTCTCTAGTACTCCAAACTATCTGCTTTATAGCAGTTACCATAAACAACCAGTAATTGCTTGATTCAGTTTTGTAAGGGACCAGTATTAAGCTGACTACCTTTCAGTTTTGGAATCTTTGTGTTTCCTTCTTGGGATATTGGGATAACATTTACCCATATCAAGTCTCCTGACTTTCATTCTCTAATTTTACCAAATAAATTTGTCAAAGATTATTGGCCAACTTTTTAAATGAAACTGTCAACTATACAGTTGTCTCTTTTACATCTGTTTATTATGACATAAAGAAAAGTCTAATTGTCTGCCTTTTCAAAATTGACTTACTGTGTAAGTTGACATATTTTGCAGTTTTTATAAAATTAGGGAATAGGAAAAGGATTTACAAATATCCCCTCTGACACCTGAAAGCTGAGTAAATAACCAACAACACTATATGACTGTATTGTAAGAAGGTCAATGTTGCCATATTCTGAAGAGCAAAACGTTCCCCAAATGATTATCACATATTCAAAGAACCAGTATATTTAAACAATTTCTTCTTCTCTCCCTTACCTTCACCTCTCTGCCTGCAGTACCGTGTGGAATCAATGATGTTGCGTATTGCAAAACCAATGAACTATATTCCTGTGACACCTAGTGTACAGCAGAGATCCCAGATGAGAGCTCCACAGTGTGTTCCCCTAATTATGGAGCCTGAATCTCGCTTCTATAGCAACTCTGTTCTCGTTTTGGATTTCCAGTCACTGTATCCTTCTATTGTAATTGCGTACAACTACTGTTTTTCCACCTGCCTTGGCCATGTGGAAAACTTGGGAAAGTAAGGTTTTTTTTCATACTTACAATTTTGTTGTGCTTCTTACTAAAATTAGATTTTCTTTGTTTAAGTGTCTCTTTGCACATGAGACTGTCCTTATGAGCAAGATGAATGGACTGTAGCACAGCTGATCCATTCTTTGTAGTTACCTTCCTAATTGACATAGATCACCGTTATGACTAATTCAGCATCATGGACGAATGATTCATATGAAGAAGACTGTGGTCTTGTAACTTCAGCTATCACCTCCTCTTGACTTTTCTTTGAAATAGCCTGTGATTCTTTTAAAAAGTTAAACTGTTAAATGTTAGGTTTTATTTATTCGTGTCAACTAAATTTCTTCTCATAAGAAATACAGTCTTCCTTTATAACAATTTTTGTGTATTTAAAACCAAGTGTTATAGTGTTAGTCTGAGGTATATTCACTCCTTATAAAAAAGCTTTCGTGAAAATTGTATTGGTAATTCTGTCTTTTTATTAAGAACAGAAGTTTGGAAAAGTTATTCACAATCTTTTAAGGCTTAAATTTTTCTTTACAGAATTTTATACTTTATAAAGTAAAAGGTGATCATATGTTCAGTTGAAATTTGTTATTTTAGTATGAATTTTACCGATATATTTTAGGATAGTGCCATTTAAGAAATGTTTCTTTTAATAAATTGTGAATATTTGAAGAACTGCTTTTTGGTAATTAAACAAACATGTTACTAAATATATATATATTCATGTTTACATGTTTAAAGATGAATTTCAAGCCAGAAAGAGAAAGAAAAATACCGTATGAGATCGCTCATATGTGGAATCTAAAAAACAAAAACAAAAACAAACAAACAAAAACAAAGCATAAATACAGGACAGAAATAGACTCATGGACAGAGAATACAGACTTGTGGTTACCAGGGGGGTAGAGGGTGGGAAGGGATAGACTGGGATTTCAAAATTGTAGAATAGATAAACAAGATTACACTGTATAGCACAGGGAAATATACACAAAATGTTATGATAAATCACAGAGAAAAAAAATGTGACAATGAATGTGTATGTGTCCATGAATGACTGAAAAATTGTGCTGAACACTGGAATTTGACACAACATTGTAAAATGATTATAAATCAATAAAAAAAAAGATGAATTTCCAGTGGAATTAGAAAAATTCCTAAAATTATCTAGACTCTCTACTCTATGATTTGAGAAAGTATTCGCTTAATGTTTTTTTTTTCCCTTAACAGGTATGATGAGTTCAAATTTGGCTGTACCTCTCTGAGAGTACCTCCTGATTTACTTTACCAAATTAGGCATGATATCACAGTGTCCCCCAATGGAATAGCTTTTGTCAAGGTAATACTCTCTTATAAATGAAAGGTGTCAACTGTGGCTTAACCTTTGGAGAGCTAGTGGTTTAGATGTTGTTGGCATATAATACTAAGAAAATAAAATACACATATATCAAGTTTGCTTGAATATCTTATCTCAAAAAGTTAAAAATATAGGGAATTTTCTAAGAAAACATTTTTTAAAAAAGTCACCTCGTTTTGCATGAATTTAGGTTTAAATATTTTTATTGTTAGATTTTAGTTTTTAATAAAATAGTGTAAGAAACAAATGTGTATATATACCTTCTGCCCTCTACTGGAATCTGGCAGACTTAAGCTGATGACCACAATGATGTTGCTTTATTTTGCATTAATGTGTCTACTTTACTAACTGTTCTATATAATTGAAATTAAATTAAGACCATCTTAGAAATAATGATACTGTAAAATCTTTATTGATTGTATTTTTAAGAAGATATCCAAACTAATAACAGAGTCCCTTTTTTCCCTCCCTTATTACCCTCAAGAGACTAGAAAGCCTCATAAATGAATAAAGACAAATAGGAAGAGATCTAAGAGAAAATTATATTGCCTCTCATATGCCAACTTTATTCCTTTCTATTTCTTTAGCAGTAAGTCTGTACTAGAGTCATGGGACGGTAGGGTGGTTGATGGTAGCATGGACCCCATTAGCCCTCAAATTCATTCTGGTGTACTTAGCAAAAGTAGCATCCTTCTTTACCAGTAAGAGGATGCTGTGTTTAAAGAGTACCCTAAAATTAACCATTTAGATATGAGGAAGATTTTTACCAGAGAGTTTATAATATATTCCTTTCTGAAAAATACCTGTATTTTAACATAATGACATGTATTATATCTTAACAAACATTACAGCTGCTTCAAAAGGTACACAGAATGAATTAGAGGTTAGAATATGTTTTCATTGTCACATACCTAGCAGTTTTATTATCTCCCTTTAACAGCGTTTTTAAAATTTGCGTCTACATTCTGATCCAATGTGTAAAGTTTAATGAAAATTAGATTTTTTAATATTCACAAGTGTAATTATCCTATACCTGAGGTTTAATCATTTAGTCCAACATACATTACCTTGCACGTGTCTGTGAATCATCTTCAAAGTTAATACTGTTTTGTGGTTTTCATTCCTATTGGAGTTCTCATAAATTCTCCCTAGTCTTGATTAATACAAATGATTTTTTTTTGGCATCGACAAATTTTATCACCTCACTATTCATCCCCTCTTCCAGATTGCTAATAAATATAGGCCGGAGGGGATGGCTTAGTGGTCTAAGCATCAGATTTGAAATACCTAGAGTCCCTGGAACTACAGGTTTGAATGTCAGCAGAGTCAACCCAGCTCATCATTCTTCCAAGGTAGATAAATGGAGTTCCATGCAGATTACTGTGTGGGGTCATTAGGATGAGATCTTTAAAAACTAAGGTTTGTTATGAGTGATACAAATCCCGTGTGTCTTTCTGAAAGAGTGGGGGTTTGGATCAAAGTTCTGAACAAAATTTCCTCTAAACTTATTGTATGGTCTTTTATTGCACTAGTTGACATCCTCCTCCCTGGAGGTCTCTGAACTCACATAGTAGTGCTACATTAGATTTATAAACATTACAGGAACCTTTTAGGAGAAAAGTCCTCTTCAAAAGAAAGAAAATGTGATGATTTTGTATTGACGACCACTAGTCCTTTGGTCACTCTATTATTAGTATGTTTGAATTCATGACAGTTGGCCATTGTTATACTTTGTGCTTCCTTCTTAATTATCTAAATCCATAATGTTTAAGGGATTTAAAGATTCTTTTTTCCTTTCTGATAGCCATCAGTAAGAAAGGGTGTGCTACCAAGAATGCTCGAAGAAATTTTGAAGACTAGACTCATGGTGAAGCAGTCAATGAAGGCTTACAAGCAGGACAGAGCCCTTTCACGAATGCTCGATGCACGTCAACTAGGACTTAAGCTTATAGCAAATGTCACATTTGGCTATACAGCTGCTAACTTTTCTGGGAGAATGCCATGCATTGAGGTAAGTGATACAAATCGGTAGTTTTTTCAAAAGAGACTAAAGCACATTAAATGAATAGTTCATTGAAGTATTTTATTTTGTTTTGAAACTTTAGACTAAAGAGTTTCATTTCCATGACATAGTATCATTTTTTCTCAAACCAGGGCTTATATACATACATGTTTTAGGGGGTTGTGGGTTTTCTGTATGAGAACTCTTTGTGTCTTTGTTTTAATAATAATTTTAGAAATTGGCATACCCATATTTCTACATATTATGGATGACCATATTGTAACCAAGTATTAGCAGGAGATTCAGTTCCCCTTTATAGCAGTGTTTACAATAACATTGGTACTAAATAATTCTTTTTAATATATTGATAGAGATCTGATGGTAGGTAGTTCAGTTGGCTTCTCCAAATATCAGCATGGAAAAGTCATTCCATATTTACTAGTATACAAGTAGATATAAAGCACAACCTTTCGTTTGCAATTGAAAGATGTTTTTCATTAAATAAGCCTAATTTATTGTTATTTACTAAATTAGGGTGTTATTTTGATATGAAGACAATATAGTATGACAGTAATATAATAATTTACTAGTAACTGTTCAAAGAACAAAGAAGACTTGTTTGATTCATGATCTTTTCATGCCAGAGGAAGGCCAGAGCATTGTAATATACCATATTTGTAGTAGTTCATTAAGGGAAAGGCAGTGGAAGAATAAAGTCCCCCTACAGTGGACAAAGTAGACTCCGAAAACCTGGGCAAGGGACTTTCCATATGTAAGAAACTCAAAGTTGCCACTCTGTCCTCATAACAAGTAAGTTGAACAAACTGAAAAATCAACAACTCTTCTTAGATCTGTCAGAGAAGTGTGGTCCCAGGATAAACTGCTGCCCCCAAAACTGAAGAGACCAACAGGTGATAGAGAGACTCACAACTTACCAGAGCAGAAACCTAGAAGCACAAATCTCTGCAAGAACCAGTGCCATGGTAGGGAAAACTGAACCATATTTGATGAATTGCTGGAGGCTCAGGGTGTACAAATCTGTGAGGTTAAAAACTCCAAGGGACCCAGTCATCAGGGCCCCCACACTATTGTTAAATTTCACCTCTGAGAGTTCAACTAGGTTCTCACAGTGAATATCAGAGAAAAATTCCCTTTTGCTTCTGCCACAGGAAGGGTAAAGAAGCCTTTTTTTTTTTTTAAATCTGTTGTTAACTAAGTCTGCCCTCAATAGAAACTATTTAACCAGAGCTTAAGCTGCTGGAGTTTTACCATAGCCTAACTGACTTCAGGAAGGGGAAATACCCAACTCCAACTGCTCTAGCCTTCCACATGGAGGAAGAAAAACACTCCAGCCCTCTCTAGCCATCCTTTCCCACCAAAGGGGAAAACCTGAGAAGCACATGTGACGTCCACGGTCCAGAGGTACAGGCTAACTGAAAGACTGAGACCTAGTCATAGGACGGTAGAACACTTCCTCATCCCTACACCTTACCACCACACTGCTAAAAGCCTATTTACAGCAATTCCTTTTACCCAATACATCATGTCTGGCTATCAAAAAAAAAAAAATTACAAGACATACTAAAGCCAAAAAACGCAGTTTGAAGAGACAGAGAGAACATCAGAACCAGACTTAGATATGGCAGGGATATTGAAATTATCAGACTAGGATTTTAAAACAATTGTGATTAGGATGCTAAGGGTTCTCATGGCTGAAGTAGATAGCATGCAAGAACAGATGGGCAATGTAAGCAGAGAAGTGGAAATTCTAGCAAAGAACCAAAAAGAAATGCTAGAAATCAAAAAACACAAAAATGAAGAATGCCTTTGATGGACTTACTTGTAGATGAAACATGGCTGAGAAGAGAATCTCTGATCTTGAGGAAATCTTAATAGAAACTGCCAAACCTGAAAAGCAAAGAGAAAAAAGATTTAAAAATAGAAAAGAATATCCTAAAACTATGGGACAACTACAGAAAGTAATAGGAATTCCAGAAACTTATAGATGACAAATAATGATATGAAAAGATCTCTATATGTCATCAGAGAAGTGCAAATTAAAATGAAATACCACAAAACGCCTTTTAGAATGGCCAAAATTCAAAATATGGAAGCCACGTAGCAAGGATGTGCAGTAGCAGGAACTCTCTTTCATTGATGGTGGGAATGCAAAGTGCACAGCCACTTTGGAAGACAGTTTGTCAGTTTCTTACAAAATTAAACATACATTCACCATACAACCCAGCGATCACTCTCCTTGGTATTTACCCAAAGGAGTAGTAAATGTTATGTCCACACAAAAACCTACACACAGATTATCATTATAGCAGTGTTACTCATACTGGCAAAAATTGGAAGCAACCAAGATGTCCTTCCATAAGTGAATAGATAAGTATACTGTGGTACATCCAGACAATGGACTAGTTCGAGAATTGAAAAGAAATGAACTGTCAAGCCATGAAAGACATGGAGGAACTTAAATGCATATTACTAAGTGAAAGAAGCCAATCTGAAAAGGCTGCATACCATTCCAGCTGTATAACATTCTAGATAGGTCAAAACTATGGAAATAATAAAAAGATCAGTTGTTGTCGGTAGAGGGAAGGGGGAGAGATGAATAGGGAGAGCATAGAGAATTTTTAGGGCATTGAAACTACATTTGACTCTTGAACAATGCAGGTTTGAACTGCATGAGTTCATTTATGTGTGAATTTATTTCAATAAATACTACAGTACCACATGATCTGCAGTTGGTTAAATCTGGATGCAGAACCACGGCTATGGAGTGCCGCCTGTGGGACTGGTGCATCCATGGGTTCTGGTATCCATGGCAGGTTCTAGAACTAGTCCTCCACGTTGTTCACGGGTCAGCTGTACTCTCTATGATGCTGTAATGATGGATACATATCATTACAAGTTTGTTCAAACCCATAGCGTGTACAACACTAAGAGTGAATCCTAATGTAAACTCTGGACTCTGGGTGATAATGATGTGTCAGCGTAGGTTCATCAGTTGTAACAACTGTTCCATCTGGTGGGAGATGTTGATAATGGGGGTTGTGAGTGTATGAGGTCAGGGGATATATGGGAAATCTCTACCTTCTGTTTAATTTTGCTTTGAACCTAAAACTGCTCTAAAAAAATTTAAGTATTGAGGGAGAAAAGAAAAAACAAAAACATGGCCAAGGTGGTCCATGACATATTCACAATGAATACAGCAAAATATATACCATTTGTATTGAAAAAATAATTTCACTTCAAGTTTTTGCACATGATTTTGTTTATACTAAAATTTTTGGTTTCGTAGTTGAACTGTAAAGTCTATAAGCATAAGAAATTTTTATCCAGTTTCATGTTTGTATATGTTTAGATAATATAAAAACTACTCTGTCAGTCCTAGGGATTCATATTATTACTCATATTTTAAAAACACTGTTCAGATTGATCTAATAGAAAGAGTAGAAATGATTTTATTACTAATGTAAAACCAGAATAGCAAATCTTTTCTTGAGCTATTTCCACATTTCCTTAATTTTTTCCCTACCTCCCAATTTAAAATTTGTTTATTAATGTATTTTGGAAACAAAGCAATGCAGAAATTAGCACATCTTTTAAAAGTACGTAAATGTTCTAACCTTAGACTAGGGGTGAGGCAGGATGTAGCTCAAGTGGTAGAGCGCATGTTTAGCATGCATGCGGTCCTGGTTCAATCCCCAGTACCTTCTCTAAAAACAAGTAAGTAAACTTAATTACCCCCTACCCCAAAAAAAGAACATTAAAAAAAGAAGAAGAAGAACTAGAATTTGGAGGTTTTGATCTGGCAGTAGAAACAGCCCAAGAACTACTTTAGCGTGTTAGAGTCTTACTGCTAAGCAACATCTGCCTCCTCGGTCCTGATACTCTGAGGTTAATGACTGCAAGCTTACGTTTGGCCCTTCTTTACATGCCAACATCACAGCATTATAATGTGCTAATTTATATATGAAATCAAGAGGGGGAAAAGCTGTCAACATCACAGAAAAGTCTCTCATGAACACATATAAAGTTAGCTCCAGCGGAGTCAAAACAGAAGCTCTTGTCTTTGAAGGGGCAGTTGGATTACTGACTGGCCACGTGCTTTCTTTCAGTGAACACACAATCAAAAATATTTGACAGTACCACCAAGGTAACAAAAAAAAAGTGCTAGATCTAGGCTATGCTAAAAGTAAGACTTTGTAAGCAAGAATTTCTGTAAGAATGCAGAGAAAAGTAATGTAGCTAATAGTTGTGGGTTAATATCTCTGTCTCAGCTCAGCATTGTCACTGACATATTTCATAAATTTATGTGTTCATATTTTTCTCCTAAACCAGTTACTGTTCCTGATAAAGCTATACTTACATGTATATATGACTAGATATGACAACTTTTTCAACTGGCTATTCATTGTCTCTTACTTTTTCTTTCTTTCTTTATTCTTCTCTCTTTTTTTTTTTGTGAGATATACCTGACATACAACATTATATTAATGTTGGGTATACAACCTAATGATTCAATATACTGTGAAATGATCAATATCATTTAGATCACAATAAGTCTAGTTAAAATCCATCACCATATAGTTACAAATTTTTTTCTTATGAGAGATTTTAAAATCTACTCTTAGCTCCTTTCAAATATACAATATTATGATTAACTACAGTCACCATGCTGTACATTACATCTCTAAGACTTATTTAGCTTTGACCACCTTCACTCATTTTACCCACCTTCTACCTCTGACAACCACCAATCTGTTCTCTGTATCTATGAGTTAAGAGGGTTTTGGTGGGGGATTTGTTTTAGATTTCATATATAAGCAAGATCATACAGTGTTTGTCGTTCTCTGTCTTATTTCACTAAGCATAATACCCTCAATGACTGTCTCTATTGTGACAGATGGCAGGATTACCTTCTTTTTTATGGCTGAATAATGTTTAATTGTATATAAACCACATTTTCTATATCCATTCATCCATCAGTGGACACTTAGGTTGTTTCCATGTCTTGGCTATTGTAAACAGTGCTGCATTCAACATGGGGATGCAGATATATTTTCCAATCAGTGTTTTTGCTTCCTTCAGAAATATACCCAGAAGTGGAATTGCTGAACCACCTAGTTGTTCTACTTTTAATTTTTTGAGGAACCTCCATACTGTTTTCCATAGTGACTACACCAGTTTACAGTCCCACCAACAGTGCACAAGGACTCCCTTTTCTCCACATCCTCACCAACACTCTTTACAGAGAATTTTTACTTTAAGTATTTTTCTCATTATGACTTTTCAGGATCCCAACCTAAATTGTGAAACCAGTTATTTTCCTCTTTTTAAGTCCAGTCTCTTAGCCCTGTAGTGGATAACGTTTTTCAAATTAGGAACTATGGCACAAAGTAGCAGTATAAGTTTTAATGTATTTGCCACTCCTCCCATCTTCCCCACTTCTCCACTCCCTCCCAGTCTCCTCCCCTTTATGCCACTGAGTCCTTCACACTGTGTCCTTCACACTGTGTGGTCCTTAGGGGCAGCTGCAAGAGTTCTGACTCTTCCAGGTGTAGCTTAAATATTTTACTCAAACTTGAATTTCAACTAGATGACATGATCTTTTTTAATGTAATAGGTTATAGTTCATATTCTTAAGTTTTTCTAATGCACTAAATGTCTCAAATGATTCATGTTCTTAATTTAGAACCCAAATTAAGTTTCTGCTACCTGTATTTTAATTTATCCCTTTGTTTATAGACAATATTTCCTTTGTAAAGCAACTTTAAACAGCTTTTTAAGTATTATTCAATTCTGCATTTAGTTCGGGTAATTTGAATTTCACAGTAAAAGGGGAAGGATCATAATAATTATTGTTTGTGTCTCAATAGAAAAGAAAAAGTGCCTAATTTTTATTTTTTAAAACCTTATATTCAATATCTTAAAATAACCTCTAGTGGAAAAGAATCTGAAAAACTGAATCACTTTTCTGTACAGCAGAAACTAACACAACATTGTAAATCAACTATACTTCAATTAAAAGAGAGAGGAAAAAACTTTAAATGCAATGTTCCATTTATGCTAAATGGCAGTTTACCTCAACTCTTAGCTTTAATGGGTTTAATAAATGAAGCAGCAATTCTATACTAGTCTCCTTAATTAATTTAACTGTGAAATATAATTGGCTTCTCATATTTGTCAAGATCCATCGTCTTTTTGTTTTGTCAATTTATGCCATGATCATTGTTAAAACTCACCAATTACCAATGAAAGAACCTTGTGAGACATATATCTGTCTAATTGGTTTAAATTGGATACTTGTGATATATTTTCATCATATAATTATACAGTTTCTTGTATTTAGTATTATCTAAAAACTTTAACAATCACTGAGATTTAAGTTCAGCATTAACTGTAATGATACTGAAACAAATTATTGTAATACTCCCAACAGAAAAATTTTGAAAGATACACACATTCATGCACATAGAGTATTTTCCTGCCTAATTGGCTATAAAGGCATAAAAGAAAGTCCTTGAAGGGGATAAGAAAGAGTTATTCTTCTAGGATCAAATGTATCTGTGTACCTAAAGTGTAGTCCATTGTACTTATAATACACGCAAGTCTGTGTATTGATTGGTACATTCTTTTAAATTGTTCATCCACCTTATTTTCTTCTTGAGTACTTGTAGAAAGGATGGTAACACTGATGATTGTTTTCTTTTGAATGTTCTTTTCTCCTTGTTTCACTTTTAGAACTATTTAGTATTTAAAATTAAGTGTGATGTATTAAAGCCTATTGTCTTATACTAAACTATGTTATGAAATTATTTCCAATGTGTTTGTACCAACAGGTTGGCGATAGTATTGTTCACAAAGCCAGAGAGACCTTGGAACGAGCTATTAAACTGGTGAATGATACCAAGAAGTGGGGTGCTAGGGTTGTATATGGTGATACTGACAGGTAATGAACTTTGTTTTATAGTTGTCTTTTTGCATCTCTTCAGATATTCATTTCAGTGTTTGAAATGGCTTAAGGGTAATCCTTCGTAAAACTAGAGTTCTACTTAAGTTCTTTCCAGCCCTTAAGAGACAGAAAATGTACATGTCCTGAGCCAGAGACTGAAGATTCCCATGGCACCTCTCCAGGTAGCTAAGTAGATAGAGATCTGTTAAAATTGTTTACACAGGAATGTAGTCTGTTTAAGGAAACAGTTTTTAATGTGAAGAATTCCTCAGACAGCTGCAGCTGTCTCAGTTTAAATATATACCTTAAAATAATCAAACTGTTTTTGAAAGACAGTTGCCAAAGGTATGAGTGTTTAACTTTACACTAGGCCGCAAAACCTGTTGACCTTCTTCTACAAATAGGACATACAGACAAATAGTTTTCCACTTGATTCCAGAGGCTCACTGACTTCCTAAAGCCCATTATCCACAGACTCACAAAGGATAGGACTGCCTTTGAATCCTGAATTAATAACCTCAGCCTGCTTGCTTGCTTTGGTGTTTTTTAGGGCCCAGTTATTTTTGTAACATCTTATTTGTATGACTTATTAAAATTCTTCTAGAATATAGGCAATATGCAAATTTCTTGAAGTCTGAAATTTTTTTCGTATTGAAGGCTTACAGTCACAATGTGATCATTCTAAGAGCACTTGCATCAGGAGCTCTGATCACTTCACAGTCAAATGGAGCAATTGGAGATAATGCTTCTAATCATTGAAAATAGCTTCTAGGTAATCTTTAAACAGCATGTAATCTTTAAACAGCATTTAATCTTCTCTGGTTATTTAATGCATATGAAATCAGCATGATTATATTAATGGTGAATGAGACCTTGACTCATATAGCAGCTGTTACATTAACAACAGGTGGAAATAGTTTCAAGTTTTCCAGAACCTAATTATCCATAGTCTCTACTGTTTGACTTTGGGTATTTCACTGCTCTATAAAATGACTTCATCTGAGTAATCTAACAATATAAAAGTTTACTAGAACATAGTTCTGCTCCTTGTTGGCAGAGCTCCTCAAAATATTTAGGGAAGAGAAGAAAGTTAAACATTTAAATTGTTGAGTTTAATTCAGGGTCATACGCGTCAATGGTTGACAACACAGACCCAGCATCAGAAATTGACATGATTCTGCAAATGGCATTATGTTGTCGGTTTTTATGGCTGAATAGTATTCCATTGTATAAATATACCACCTCTTCTTTATCCAGTCATCTGTTGATGGACATTTAGGCTGTTTCCATGTTTGGCTATTGTAAATAGTGCTGATGTGAACATTGGGGTGCAGGTGTCTTTTTGAAGTAGGGTTCCTCCTGGATATATGCCCAGGAGCGGGATTCCTTGGTCATATGGTAAGTCTATTCCTAGTCTTTTGAAGAATCTCCATACTGTTTTCCACAGTGACTGCACCAAACTACATTCCTACCAGCAGTGTAGGAGGGTTCCCTTTTCTCATGGATGTCCCTGGAGGATGTCATTCTAAGTGAAGTAAGCCAGAAAGAGAAAGAAAAATACCATATGAGATCGCTCATATGTGGAATCTAAAAAAAAAAAAAGAGAGAACATAAATACAAAACAGAAACAGACTCATAGACATAGAATACAAACTTGTGGTTGCCAAGGGGAAGGAGAGTGGGAGGGGACAGACTGGGAGTTCAAAATTTGTAGATACTGACAGGCATATGCAGAATAGATCAACAAGATTATACTGTATAGCACAGGGAAATATATATAAGATCTTGTGGTAGCTCACAGCAAAAAAACAATGTGACAATGAATATATGTATGTTCATGTATAAATGAAAAATTGTGCTCTCCACTGGAATTTGACACAACATTGTAAAATGACTATAACTCAAAAAAAAGTTTTAAAAAAAAGAAATTGACATGATTCTGATTATAGTTAACATTGTTTAGCCTTTAAGATTTTTAGGGATTCAAACAAACCAAAAAACACAGACCCAGAACGTCAGAGCTAGAAGAGGACTGTTAGGAGTTTTCACGTGGTTGGGAGAAAACCCTAGGAGGCACGGTCTCAGGTGCTGCTTAAGAGCAATTCCCCTGAGATAAGAAACTTGTCTAAGGTCACCCTGCTAGGCAGCAGTGGAGCCATAAATTGGCATATCTCTTTTATGATTCCAGTCAAGGAAATTTAATTGCAGTATCATAAGAACTTGTGATCACTGTTCAGTCTCTAATTCATTCACCAAATGTTTATTGAAATTTACTGTATGAGGGCAATTCACTCTAGAGCATACATTTTCAATGGTAACAGTACTGCCCCAACAGGGTACAAATTGGCCCTTAGCAGCCAAAAACGCTTAGATAGGACAGTGGGTTTTGGCCCCACAAAGCTCAGCCCTACCCAACAAAATTTTATTCCTTAGTAATTAGTTTTTGTTAAATTTACTTTTAACCTTTTTGGTGAGTAGGGCAATAATGGTAACAAATTGAGAAACACTGCTCTAGGGATAGTAGATAATGCTTGGTGGAGGGAAAGAGTTCTTAACTAAGAATGAGATCTGAATTCTCTTTCCGGCTATACTTCTAGCTGATTGCATGACATCAAAAGGTCGCTTTGCCTCTATGAGGCTCAAGTTGTCTCATTGTCAAAATGAAGGAAATCTGATAAATAATGGTGAATGGCCATTGCCTCCCTCTAGTTTCAGGACTGCTGATTTTATGAATCTTGGGGTCTAGCTAAAGAAGATTGGTTACTGAAACATCAAAATTAATCTATTAGGGTGTGATGGCTTCAAGGTTACTCCGTGGAGCACTGGTTGCACAGGCCCTGTCCCAATGTAGACACCACAGTGCGCTCTATGGCATCTGGAAGCAGTGTTCCTACTGACGATGAACAGGCTACTAGGCTGGAGAGGGAGTTCATGATGGCTGCCCACAAGGGACTGGACCCATGCAATATGCTAGCCTCAAAGGCAGTCTCAGATACCAAGGAAGACCCTAATTTAGTCCCCTCCATCACCAACAAGTGAATAGTGGGCTGTGTCTGTGAAGAAGACAACAGTGCCGTCATCTGGTTCTGGCTGCACAAAGGCGAGACCCAGCGATGCCCATTACAAGCTGGAGCCCCACCAGCTGGCCCACTGAGTCCCTGCACTCACTTAAGATGTGCTGTCAAGTTTCTTCTTCCCAATAACGACTAGACATTACACTGGTTCCTACTCCCCCCCAAAAAAATTACTCTGTTAGAAGGATGTTTCTCTTTCTAAAGTAGTTACAGATTATTATCCACATAGAAAGTATAATAAACATACTGTATTTTTATACTATAGTGATGCAAACAATTATTTTATAATAATAGTGGTTCTCAGTAATATTTATCCCACCCTCATAGGGTAGACCTAGTCCCATCAGTTATTGAAGCTCTCTATTAGTAGTGATTCTCAGGCAGGATAGGGAAGGACATTTGACAAGACACACAGTTCCAGGGTAGCAGAAAGGTGGTAGAGAACCAAAAGAATCTCTTGGGAAATTCTTCAAAATATAATTGAGGAAAGCTTCCTAGGGAATTCTAATATTCCCACTCAACTACACATCCCCTCCACGTGACAATCACTGCTGTAAATGTGAACTTGGATCTATCAACCCAAAGATAAAGGTTATTCAGCTAGATTAAAAACATCAGTGACAGACAAATAGAAAGTTATTTTGAAACAGTCCTCTTTGTAGGCCAGTCACCTCCATTCTGTTAAGTGAGCAAAAATTTCCATTAATCCTGGCCAGCTCTCTTGAAGCTTAGCTCCAAATAAAACTGGTCCAAACAGCATAGACAGACTCAAGTAAACCCACTAACACTACTAGGTAAAATCTCAAATATATACCCTATAACTTTTAAGATATAGAGTATACAGATGTTTAATTTTTATCAACTTTATTTAGGTATAATTTTTAACAAAAGCAGTGCACAGTGTGTAGTTCAGTATACAAATGTATAGACCTATATAACCAGCTGCTACTGCTGTCAGATGGAGAACATTTCCATCACCACGGAGTGTTCTGTCATGCTCCTTTGCAGTCAGTCCCTCGCTTTCATCTCCTACCCCCAGGCAACCACTTTTCTGCAATCACCGCAGCTTAGTTCGGCCTGTTCTAGGACTTTATAGATATGTGAGTGTGGACAGTTTAATTCGTCATTGCATCTGAACATTTTAAGCATAATATTTTAAAAATTTGGCAGTTATATCTTAAGTTAAACACACCCCTGGCATATGACTCAGCAGTTCTACTTAATATTTACCTTAGAGAAATGAAAACTTAGGTCCACACAAAGACTTGATGCAAATCTTCACCACAGCTTTATTCTTGATAGTCCAAAACAGCAAATGGTCCAAAGGTTCATCAGTGGGTGAATGGATCAACAAATGTGGCATATGCATACATTAGAATACTATTCAGCAATAAAAAGGAACCAGTTACTTTACTTCAGCAATATGGATGTATCTCAAAAATACACTGAATGAAAGAAGCTAGACATAAGTATGTACTGTATATTATATAAAATTCTTGAAAAAACACAACTAAATTAACAGGATTCTTTTAGGGAAAAAATGCCAATATGTTTATTTTATCAGTTATTTTTGAGTATTTTTTGTATTGGAATTTTTAATCCACGTTAGAAATCCTTTGGGGAGGGTATATAGCTCAGTGGTAGAGTGCGTGTTTCATGTGCACGGGGACCTGGGTTCAATCCCCCGTACCTCCATTAAGATAAATAAGTAAACCTAATTACCCCTCCCCAAAACAAAATAAATACAATAAATAAAATAAAGTATGAACTAAACTTCAGGGGAAAAAATAGAACATGTACATTTCTTTAAAAGGATTTTTAAAAAAAGTCCTTCCCTCTTGACCTGCATATACTGCTGGCGGGATTGTACAACAAAAAAATCTTTCTGGAATTGAGTTTGACATTATCTTTCAAAAAATATTTTTAGTGTATACCATTTATCCAGAAATTTCACTTCTAGGAATTTATTTTAAGGACATAGGGAATGTGCCAAATTATTATTACATGTGAAATACTAGAAAAAAAATTTTAATGACAAATTTTCAATGATAGGAGTTTGGTTAAATTATGCTATATCCATACATTAAAATATAGTACAACTGTCAAAATGATGTAAAAGAATTAAGTGACATGGGAAAAATATTCACAATATACCGTTAAATGAGAGGAGAAGGTTATCAAACTCTGATTTGTGATCCCAAATGAGGAAAAATTTATGGATATACATAGAATGTTTATAATGACTTTTCTGAGTGGTGAGATTATAGATGGCTGTTTTCTGATGCCTTTTTCTGTTTTCTAACTGTTCTTCAGTGAACATATTTTACAAAATATACATGTGTTCTTCTTTAAGTTGGTTCTGGAAGGAAATTTCCTCCCATATCACAAGTGAATTTTCCATTTCTTTATGATCACATTTTATTTTTTGATTGACATAATTATGTGTCATGGAAAGCTGTAAGTGTCTAGGAATGACCCAAGACCTTCTTGGCAGCTGTGATAGCTGGTCCGTGTGTAGCTAAACTAGAAATACTGGATGTCTTAAAGATCTGTAATAAGGGAGACCATGAATACACAAGGGAAGTGTGATAAAACAAGAAAGCTTAGACAGGACGCAATTTTATAAGGAAGAGTAAGGAGGAAAAAGGTTTTCTTCTGTTATTAGAGTATTAGTCAGGAAAATTACTACTGATAAAAATTTTTTGTTGACTTTCTTATTACCTTACTCTATTTTTAATGCTCTTAGTATGTTTGTGCTACTGAAGGGAGCCACTAAGGAGCAGTCTTTTAAGATTGGTCAGGAAATTGCTGAAGCTGTAACTGCTACCAATCCTAAACCAGTGAAATTGAAGTTTGAAAAGGTAAGAGAAATTTAATACTGATAATCACTACAAAATCCACATGCCTTCGAGAGAGTTCTGACTTTTTCAATACAGAATTCAGAATCAGTAATTTTACACAGATCAGTGAAAGTATTAAATTTTGAAATATTTCTCCCTTAGTTTTGTGTAATTTTCTCAAATTTTTTAGTAATGTCTTTATATAAAGAAAGGAAAAGATTGTTCCAATTACCTATCACTGTGTAACCTCAAACTTAATGGTGTAAAACAAGCTTCATTTTTATTATGCTTACAGATTTCATGGGTAAGGAATTCAGAAAGGGTGCAGCAGGGATGGCTCCCATCTGCTCCACACTGTCTTAGTCCTCAAATAGGAAAATCTAAAGGCCAGAGTGACCCAGCTGACAGCTAAGGACTGAAATCACTTGAAGCTTGCCCACTCTCACGTCTGGGGTTGATACTGGCTGCTGTTTGGCATATCAGCTGGGGCTGTCAGCTGGAACATCTACACATGGCCTTTCCCTGGGGCGACTTGTTCTTCCTCACAGCATGATAGCTGAGTTCCAGGAATGAACACCGCAAAAGAAACAAACAAAAGCAGTTTTGCTTTTTATGACCTAGTCTCCAAGTCACATAGCATCATAGTCTATCTAAATTTAAGAGAGAACACAGGCCCCCATCTCTTAATGGGAAGAATGTCAGAGTCACACTTACAAGAAGGCCATGTGGGATAGGAGATCTTGTTTCTTTGGAAAATGCAGTCTGCCACAAGAACCTTTGACTATTTTCACTTTACGTTAGATACTGAGCTAGGAGAGGTGTGGAATGCAAAGAAGCATAAGACACACTCCTGCCCTCTAAAAGCCAGTAATCTGAAAGGAAAGATTAGAACTGTATATAAGCAATTTTTTTTATTGTAAACATAGAGAGCAGTCTTCTAAGCATGGTAAGAAAAAGAGGTATGTGTCCTCTTAGGCTGGATGGGGAGACTCCATGTAAGAGGTAATATTGCACTGTGTCTCAGAAAATGGTTATAATTTCAGTAGGCAGCCATGGCACTGAGGTCATTTTGCACAGAAGAAAATAGCATGTGGAAAGATATGGAATTGGGAATGCACAATATGGGAATACAGATTAGCAGGAGGGAAACCTGGAAAAATAAAGACCGGATTACAGACTGTCCTGAATGCCAAGCTAAAGTATTAAACTTTATTCAAGAAAGTTTATTAAACAAGAGCATGACATGATCAGAGCTATTTGGGGAGGACTGGACTTGCAGTGGTATGAACAGAAATTGAGAAGAGGAGAATCTCAAGATAGGATGCCTCTTGCAACCTCTACAGCCTGAAGCAGTGACCTGAACTAGTGAAAAATAAAGAAATGACAATTCAGGAGATACTGAGAAAGAAGGACGAGCAGGAGTTAGAAGTGATTGATGTAGGAGAATGGGTGTGGAAAAGGTAAAGAGAGAAAAGAGTCCAAGATGACTCCCAGGTGTTTATTGTGCACTGACTCTAAAGCAAGAATTGTGGTAGAAGAGATTCAGACAGGATTTGGATATGGTATCTGCCCTGAAGGATGGGCATTCTAACTGGAGGGGGTGGGGTGGATTAGAAAACAGTGAGGATGAGTGCTATTCTAGAACTAGCTGTGTAATGCTGCAGACACTCAGCCTGCCTGGCAAAGTGAAGCCCATGGTGTCCTTAGAAAATAACACCAGACATGGAAGTTTATCTGAGATAGAACACAGACCTAAACATAAAAGCGAAAACTGTAAACCTTCTCAAAGAAAACAAACATTTGTTAAGAATTGTGATGCATATGTTCATGATGAATATTGATGGTTAGGTTTTTATTTTCCTTGTGTTGTCTTTGGTTTTGGACAAAAAAAAACTGATCTCATAAAATGAGTTGGAAATGTTCTCTCTTCTATATTCTGAAAGAAAAAGTATGTAAGATTGGTACAGTTTTTTCTTTCTTAAATAGTCGATAAAATTTATCAGTGAAGCAATCTGGTCCTGAAATTTTATGGGAGGGGAGGAGATTTTCAATTGCAAATTAAATATCTTTAATATATATTATTCAGGTTTTTCTCATGTCATTTTTAAAACTTGTCAAGGAATTGGTCCATTTCTCCTAAATTGTTAAATTTATTAGCTTGAGTTATTTATACTTCCGTATTGTGATTTTGATATCTATAAAATCTTTAGTGACATCCCTCCCTTCACTTTTGATGGTGATAATTTATGTTTTTCTCTTTTATTCCCCTTGATCATTCTATCTGTTTATAGAACTCTTTGAAGAACAGTTTCATTAATTTATACTCTTTATTATTTAATTCCTTACACCTACTTTGGGTTTAGTTTGCTTCTTCTTTCCTGTCGTTTTAATTTAGAAGCTTGAATCATTTATTTTAAATAAATATTTTTAATATAACCATTTAAAGGTAAATTTCCCTCAAGACACTTTAACTTCAAATTTTGATATCTTGTACTTTCATTATTCATATGCTTCAATGATAATGACTGTAGGTTATTTAGAAGCGTGTTGTTTATGTTACAAATATTTAAGGATTTCCAGAAATCTTTTTGTTATTCTAATTTAATTCCACTGTGGTCGAAGAACATAGTCTGTATAACTTCAGTGCTCTTAAGTTTATTAAAGTTTGTTGTTTGGTCTAGCATATGGTCTCTCTTAGTGAATATTCCCATGTGACCTTGAAAAGCTCAATATATTTTGGTCATTGGGTACAATGTTCTATAATGTCATTTAGGTTAAGTTAATTGATAGTGTTGTTGAAGCCAATAACAACAGTTTGATTTTCTGTCAGTTTCTAAGACAGAGCTGTTAAAGTCTCCAAGTATAATCATAGTTTGCCTTTCTCTGCCTTGTAGTTCTGCCAATTTGTATTTCATGTATTTTGAAATTTTCTTAATAATAGGTGCCTATACATTTATGGTTATGTATCTTCTTGATTAATTGATACTTTTATCTTTGATAATATTCCTTGTCTGGAAATCTACTTTTTCTGATATTGATATAGCTACTCTACCTTTATTTTGATTAGTGTTAGCAAGTGTATTTTTTTCTAACCTTCCTATGTCCTTATATTTAAAATGGATTTCTAGTAGAAAGCATATTGACTCAGTCTTCTTGATCACATCTAATCTGATCCTTATGACCTTTTACACTATTTCCATTTTTACACTTTTTACACCATTTTACACCACTTATGTTTAGTGTGATTACTGATAAAGCTTGGGGGCAGAGGAAAGGACCAATTTGGTAACATAAAAAGGACTGAATGAATTCCATTTATCCAGGAATTCCACTTCAAGGAATTTATCCTACAAATTAATCCATGCAGGGTTGTTCACTGAAAGACTGTAATTCCAAAAGATTGGAAACATCCTAAATGACCCATAGTAGGTAACTGGTTACAAAAATTATAATACCCTCACAAAATGGACTGCTTTGTTTCTACAAAACAAAATGAGCCCTCTGTACTAGGATGGAATGCTCTCCAAGAAAAGTTATTAAATAAAATAAGCTGAGTGCAGAATGAAGTGGAAGGTAAGCTACCATTACGCGTGTAAGTACATGTACTTACATAGAATATCTTTGGAAGAATATAGAAGAAATCCCTACAGAGGGAAAGATAGACTTTTCATTGTCTGGTCTCTTAGAACTTTTTAATTTGTACCATATGTGTTACTTAATTTTTTAATTGTTTAAAAGATATGATTGATGACTTTGAGAGAACAGTATCGGCTGAGGAAGGAGCAGAACTGATAGTGCAGGTAAAGGAATGCATGTGTGGTGAGGAAGCAGAAACAACTCACTTTGTGTGCTTTCACATCCAAGTATTGTATCATGAATTTGTTGGGCCCTAAGCCATGTTTAGAACTTTTTGATAACTGACATCAGGTTAAAAAAAGAGAAAAGCATATAAAAATAAGATATTTGTGGCTAGGAAAAATTGGTTCTTGAGAGACATTTTATTAATTTTGCCACAGGTTTACTTGCCGTGTGTCTTACAAACAAAAAAGAGATATGTGGGTTATATGTATGAAACACTGGATCAAAAGGACCCAGTATTTGATGCAAAAGGAATAGAAACAGTCAGAAGAGACTCCTGCCCTGCTGTTTCTAAGGTCAGCTTTTTCTCTCTTATTTTCATCTATAAGAAATAAGTGGCTGAAGAATCTAGTGAAAATCTTTAAGCACAAATCTAAGTGGAGGAACTGTAGCCTATATGATTACATATGAGGAGCTGTTGTGTTTTTGTTTTTTAATTGAAGTATAGTTGGTTTACAATGTTGTGTTAGTTTCTGATGTACAGCATAGTGATTCAGTTACATATATTCTTTTTCATTAAATATTCTATTACAAGCTGTTGAATACAGTTCCCTGTGCTATACAGTAGGACCTTGTTTATCTCTTTTGTGTGTAGTAGTTTGTATCTGCTAATCCCAAACACCTAATTTATCCCTCCTCTTTTTCCCCTTTGGTAACCATAAGTTTGTTTTCTATGTCTGTGAGTCTGTTTCTGTTTTGTGAATAGTTTATTTGTGTATGATTTTTTTGAGAATTTCATTCCTAATGAAAACAACTTATTTAAGTTCTTAGTTTCTGACTTCTCCGATACCTTACCTTTTATCACAATTGCTAAAAAAATAACACATGAACTTGATTAAAAAAACTTCTGCCTAATCATCTAGAGGTGATGTGATATGTTATCATATGGCAGCACCCAGAACCTGTGGAGCAGGATAAAGACGAGAAGCTCAACAGAAATTTCATAAGTAATATAATCCATCCTTGGGTAACCGAAACTATGTTTTCTTGGGTTATCAAATACAGGTTAGGAGGATTTCTAAACAATGATACAGGTTAGGAGGATTTCTAAACAATGGTGCTATAAATTACTGAAGTTTCTCAGCCACAGTAATTTTAACCATAGTACTTTATATTTATTTTTTCTTTATTCAGGCCCAGACCCCTATAACAAACCAAAAATAAGTAGTATAAATAGAATAGCACTCTACACACTGAGTTTTATGAGACCATTAAAAACATAATAGATTGACTATTATCAATCTATATCAGTATATTATGTCATATGTAAAATACATGAATTTGAGACATTTTTTAATACTAGTTTCTGGAAAAGATGTTATCCAGTGTATTCGTTCTCTGAGGGAAGAATGGTACCTTGACTAAGTAGCAAACTTGTTTTGTAAATACATATGGGTTGCAGTACTCACAATAATGTATAGACCTTTCACATGGAACTAATTTAAATTCAAGCCACTACATAAATCCACTGCATGTCAGTCATTTCCTAGTGGAAATATTCCCAGCACAGAAAATTCTGTCACAGTTAGTATATATTTATTGACACTATAAAAAGGCAAAAGACTCGATTTTTATTTCACTGCTTGGTGATGTTTAAACTTCTCTCCACCTGAATCCAGACCTTTCCATAACAGGGTAAATTAAAAAACAATACATGAAATCATGTCTGGCTTTTTGTGCCTTGAATATCTTTTGGCTATTCAAGACAGCGTAAATGTTTCATGTTGCTCCTACACAGCAAATGTTTCATCTGCATGTCTTTCTAGTCTGATTTTCCTCAAACTACATGTTCTGTTTTTAGAAATAGCAAGCTATATAAAGTCTCAAATATTTTCCAGTTTCAATCATTTTTGTTATCCAATCACTGTAAATAGCAGATTGTTTAGGTAGATCAGCAAGTTTCCCAGTAATTATGTCATTGAAAGTATAACAACAATGATGAAATATACTAGAGGGCATTTTATCCTTATGAGCACATTCTTTTTTTTTTTTTTAAGATACTTGAGCGTTCTCTAAAGCTGCTATTTGAAACAAGAGACATAAGTTTAATTAAACAGTATGTTCAGCGACAGTGTATGAAGCTTCTGGAAGGAAAGGCCAGCATACAAGATTTTATCTTTGCCAAGGAATACAGAGGAAGTTCCTCTTATAAGCCTGGAGCTTGTGTACCAGCCCTGGAACTTACAAGGTAATGATATACACAACAGCACAAGCCTCAGTACCTAGCAAGTGTGGTCCTGGGATTCTGAAAGGCCTCTTGCCTTTCCTGCAGAAACTAAATTCAGTGAAATTATAATCTGGTGCAGAGCTTGAGTTGGTTGTTTTTCCCACATCAGAATCTCAGGGTAGTCCTTAATATGGAGCTGCCAAAGCACTTAGATGGTATCATTCTGGAGTCAGATCATTTAACCAGCTAAATTTTCTCTTACCTTTAATTGTTAGATTTATGATCGTTAGTTCTTACTCTTAGGGAATAGAAGACCATTTAAGCTAATTGACAGCTGCCAACTTACATTGTTCTCTAGGTAGCAATAAGTTAACAGAGTAAGTTTTATTAAACTCTTAGAGCATATCCAGTTGGTGCCAACTAAGTGCAGTGTGTATAGTTCTCAAAAAGTTGCATGTAACTCTAACTTGAAAGTACCCCTTGTTAGTTTCTCTTGGTTTTATTATTGTTTAACTCTCATTTAAGTTTCTGGAAAGATGCATTCTGTGACAGTCTATGAGTGTGTATCTTATTTGGATTTAAATAGGAAAATGCTTACTTATGATCGGCGCTCTGAGCCTCGAGTTGGGGAGCGAGTGCCATACGTCATCATTTATGGGACCCCTGGAGTACCACTTATCCAGCTGGTAAGGCGGCCAGTGGAAGTCCTGCAGGACCCAACTCTGAGACTGAATGCCACTTACTATATCACCAAGCAAATCCTTCCACCCCTGGCAAGAATCTTCTCACTTATCGGAATCGATGTCTTCAGCTGGTATCATGAATTACCAAGGGTAAGTCCTAGTACCTGTGCTAGAGTATTGAGAGAACTCACTTAAAATTTCCAGTAGAACCAAAGACTTTGTTTATGTGCTATGAGAGACAAAGCAGATGCTCTACTATCCTACTGGCGAAAGTGCTCCAGTCTTCTGCTTTCCTGAAAGAAGCTCTTTTCTACAAACGCCTTCCCAGCTTCTGTCAGACTAGCCAAATTATAGAATACTAAAATAAATCCCACAGTTACTTCAGTGGTAAACCTTTAACTACAAAATAACTCAAATCAGCCAATAAAAAGTAAATGGAGAGCAGAAATACCTTCAAAATGGGTGTTCAAGAAATGTACAGGTTGTAGTATCTAGACATAGTCCTGAAGAAACCAGACTAAAGTAAAACATGCAGTGTGGAATCTTAGCAAAGGGAGTTTTGCTTGAACTCTTCTTTCTTAGTTTACCCATTAGAAGTCTGAAGGAGCGATTTGTGATTCTGTAATAGCTGGGATGCATTCCTCTAGGAGAGCAGCAGTTATCTGCTGTTTAGAATTCAATCTGCTCAGTCATTTGCTCAGACTTTGAAGCTGATGGTATTCAGGCAGACTGATAAAAGGATATGGAAATTATTTTTACTTTCTCAGTAAGCACTTAGGGCCTCAAGGAAAAGAATAAGCTGGGAAACGGAGGTTGAAGCTGTGCTTCACAGAACCTGTGCTGGCGACATCGTAATGCTGCGTCCGGGCTCTACGCCAGACAGCTGTTACTACTTTTCCTTTCATCACCAACAAGAATGTTAAACCAATGACATTTATAAAACACTGACCTAATAACTTTTATGCAGGGTGACTTATAAGACACCAGGAGAATACACTAAGGGTATAATAATAAGGTGATAATGTTATTTCATTGTGAGGAGTATCAGAAGATAGATCTCTGAAGCCAGTATTAACTTTAAATGAAGAATGCTTAGGTGACTGTATCTAATTACATTTGAAATGCTCCAGGTTTACTTTTGCTTGAACTTTGCACCCTACTACCTAACAAGCTATTTTTAACCTGCCACGTGCCTTGTTTCCACGGCCCAAATTGTGCAGCCTTAAGCAGTAGCCACTCTCAACCTGGATTTCTTCCATTGTCCTCTTGATCTCCATTGCCCTGTATGATCTCATACATCTGTGTAGCTCAACCAAAAACTGACTGAGAAGAGACTGTTTTTCTTTTTTATTGAAGTATCATTGACATGCAATCTGATACTAGTTTCAGGAGTACAACATAGTGATTCAACATTTATATACATTATGAGATGATCACCATGATAAAGCCTAGTAATCTGTTACCATTTAAAGGCATTACAATATTACTGACTGTTATTTCCTTTTCTATATATTACATCCCGATGACTTACTTATTTTATAAGTGAAAGTTTGTGCCTCTTGAGACTGTTTTTGTTCCAAAAGAAAAAAATATATATATATACATCTGATGATATTAAGGTGTAAAGGAAGGACTTTGTTCTTTTCTGTAGCCCCAGTGTCTAGAACAGTGCCCAACACATAGTAGCTACTCAGTATTTGTGGAATGAATGAAATAATGCCTTAGTAAACCAGTAATTAGCATGAGAATTGCAGCTCTGCTATGAAGCTGGCTCAGACTTTTTTCTGAATTGATGTTTTTGTAGAACCAGAAAGCCACCAGCTCCTCTCGAAGTGAAGCTGAAGGGCGGAAAGGCACTATTTCACAGTATTTCACTACCTTACGCTGTCCTGTGTGTGATGACCTGACTCAGCACGGTGTCTGCAGTAAATGTCGGAGCCAACCTCAGCATGTTGCAGTCATCCTCAACCAAGAAATTCGAGAGTTGGAACGGAAACAGGAGCAACTTGGAAAGGTATGACCTTATTTAACAGACCCAGAATCCCAAGCAGTCATTTTTCAGGGAAATGTAGTCAACTCTTGAGGTATAGTATAAGATGTGAAACTGGTACGAAAATGGAGTAAGGATTCTAAGTGAATAAACCTCCTAAAATCTCAAAAATATCATAGTTGAACTAAACTATTAAAAATGGCTAAATTTGTTATATACTTTATTTTTGTTTTTATGGAATAATGTATTATGTTTATTAAAACCATAGAACTACCATGTCCAGCCACCCAATTTCTTTTTTTAAAACTACTATTATAAAATAAAGAAAAGTACCACTTGCTCTGTCTACCATATCTACTTACCATTCTCATAAAATTTGGTTTTCCTAGAGAATTGCTAGTAAACTTGGAAGGTCTGCAATTCTGAGAGTGCAGACAGAAAGTTAGTAGTTAACATGATTGAGCTTCCTATCTACCAGAGACTGTTCTGGCCCCTCCACTGGTGAGGAACCTGACAAAAGGGGGTTAAGTAATTTGCCCCATGTTCCACTGTTAGTAAGCAGCCAAACTGGGGTACAGACATAAAATGCAGAGGTGATTTTTCAAATGTGGGAATTCCAGCAGAAATGAACAAGAATCTCTTGAAATAAGTGGGGAAATGAAGTCTAAAGAAAAATTATTATTATGGCACATTTTTTTAAGTAGTGTATTTCTTAAAGGACTGATTATATCTTCTTATACCATAATGTTTCAAGTTACATTTTTAGCATTCAGGTGCGAGAATAACAATTTTGAGATGGAGTTTGTTTTGTCTTTAGAAGTGCAAGATAAAGTTACTGGAATGTTTTAAAACCAACCACATAATCGAGAGGCAGTGTGATTTTGTGGGAATGAATCAAGCTGATGGTGAGGGTATCAGGATTCTAGTATCTGGCCATGTCCCTTGGCCCCAGTTTTCTCAGGATGCAGGCTGACTGATGCTCTTTCATAGGTCCCATCCAACTCCAACCTAAATTTTCCTATACAGTCCGCTCCTGGCAGCTAGTTTTCTCACAGGCCTAACATAATCCAACCACCAGTGTGTAAAGGCCAGTATGTCCTTGAGGTAAAGAAGGTTTTGAACCAAGTCAGAGCATCCACAGCCTCCTAGGAAGACAGCCTAGCTGCTGTGCAGGTGAAGCCATCTCTTAGGAGACTAGGCTCTTCAGAATGTGAATGATTACAGAAAGAGAAAGATGCTTAAGGACTGGTAAAGTATAGACTACTTCCTCTGCACTATTCTAGCTGCTATTCTGCACTGGCAGAAAATTCTTAAGTTTTACAGAGTATAGCCAGTCATCTAGAATGCATTAAACAAATTTCATTAAGAATGGTAGGATCTGAAAGGTATGATTATTTTGATGCAGCCACAGAAGTCTAGCTTGTTAAAATGACAAGTTGATTTTTCCCTCTCCCATCCATCTCCTAAATAGTTCTTAAACACCCTCACTTTTCTTCTTCCCTTCTGTTACCATCCTAGCCCAGCCCACCATTCTCTCCCCTCTAAACTCCTGCAGCAGCCTCCTGCCCTGACCCCTCTGTTGTCCTCAACACTGTAGCTAGAATGATCTTTTAAAAATACAAATCTGGTTTTCTCTCTCTTTCTCCTCTCTTTCTCTGATAAAATCAGACTCCTTAGCATGCCCTGTAGCTTCTTCTTTATTCTGATCCCCACCTGCTACCTATCTCACCATTTCTTGCCCTTCTCCCTTCATACTCTACCCTCCACCCATGCTGTACTGAACTTCTTTTAGATCCATGAATACACCTTAATTTTCCCATATCCTGCCCTTAAAATACCCTGACCCTTTGCCTGGAACACAATTATTAAAGATCTAAACAACAATGTAAGGTAGAACTTATGATTGTGTATTAAACTGTGTAACCCAGTATTAGAGAAGATACCTTCTTTTCCAAGTGTTTATGTAATATTTAAAAATTGGCCATATCTTAGTCTATAGAGAAAAGCTTAATAAACTTCAGAAAGTAGAAGTATTGCAAACATTTTATCAATACAATTCTATAAAACTACTAATTAATTTTTAAACTCAGAAAACAAATGATCCTTCTCCTTGGAAAACACTCCCTATTAAAGAAACAATACATGTAAGATTCTAGACAGCCATAGCAGCTCTCAGAGAAAAATTCATCACCTTAAACAATTAAAAATAAATTAAGCATCTGACTGAAATTTTTAAAGTAGATTTTTTGTTTTAGAATGTCTGCTAAAAAGTAAGTTTCCAGGTTGTGGAGGTTAAAGTTTTAAATGTAAGCTTACTGAATAGAGCTTACATTTAAAACTCAGTACATGGGTGTTAAATCACCAGTAAAGGATCTTGAAACCAAACACTGAGATCTATTTAGTGAGGCAAGTAATTCCATCCTGGCTTATTTATCAGATAAGCACAGAGAGTGCATAAATATTTAACAGTTTGTCCTGGCACCTGAATGTAGCTGTAGTACAGACAGTCTATATTTGGGACTAGTCTTGAGTCTTTAGGCAGAGGTCTCACTGGTGAAAGGCTGCAGAGTAGTACAGCACGCTTAGTCTCAGAGAGCCCGCTGAAGCACGGAGCTCTCGGCCATCTGATTGTGGCCGTATTGTAACGCTGGATATGGTAACCAGTGTGCTCAGAAAAACGTTCCTTTCAACTGACTGGAAAATGTTGGGGCAGAGGACAAAAGTCTTTTGCCCTATGAGACATCTCTAAAACAGAAGCTTTTTGATACAGACCACAGAAATAACTGGAGTAAATCTGATTTCTCTCTAAAAAGATGGAGTAGTAGCTACTGTATGGTAGCCTTCTTTTTTAATTACTTAGATATACCATTCACGTAGGAAAAAATCAGCCTGTATTTTCTTGACCTTTGGGGTCCTCGGTAGTAGTATCCTTCTAAATTTTTTCATGTTTCTTATGTTTTATCATCTTTTATCATTATTTTAACCATATGTGTAACTTGAGACTTTACATATTAAAATCAGATCATTCATTGTGTAAGACAGTGTAATACTTCTTTTTAAAAATTGCCTGAGTTATTTTCCTTTAGATCAGAGCTCACTGTTTATCAGAATCACCTGGGAGCCCTAAAAAGTACAGATTCTTAGGTTCTCATGCCCAGAAATTCTGATTCATTGATCTGGGATCAGGTGCAGGCATTAGTCTGTTTTTAAGCTTATGTATAGCCAGAGTTGAAACCATTGGTCTAGACTAACTACGATTTTCAAATTCACATTCTTTGATTTTTTTTCCATACTAGCATTTTCTCTTCTGAAATAAGAAAATGGGTAACTTTTTTATAATTGGCATATAAAAAGATAAATCTGAGTAACGTAAAACATAGTGTACACAGCCCTCATTTAAGAGACAGTCTCTAAATGTTAACTGGGTAGCCTGTTTATGTGAATCTTATTTATAGTAACATAATAGGAATCTACTATAAATGAAAGTTGATTTCCAGGGTGAAATGAATCCTTAGGAAATTTTGTGCTCTATGTTTTGTGAAATAATATCCTTTAGAAATGTCTCAACCTAGGGTTGGCTTTGTTTCAAAGAGATGAAAATTAATGAAACTTTCTGCCAGCAATCTGTGGTTGGTCAGAAAGGAGGGACTGAAAGTTTGCTGTTTACACATATACACGGAAACTTTCCTATCGTTTTATGTACTCCTCTTATACTTTCAGATATGCAAGAACTGTGCAGGTTGCTTTGATCGACATATCCCGTGTGTTTCTCTGAACTGCCCAGTACTTTACAAACTCTCCCGAGTAAATAGAGAATTATCCAAGGCACCATATCTCCGGCAATTACTAGACCAGTTTTAAATTGTCAATATCAGAGAATTCCAGGTGCTATTTTTTTCAGTGTTTACCACTAAACTGTTGTGCATGGTGCTTTTTCAACTTTCATCGAGTCAAGTATGTTCACTGTCTGTCTGTTACCTGAAGACTATGAAGACTCTTACGCTGACTGAATTAAAAATTGTACTCGTTAATCTCTGAATAGCTC
Source organism: Vicugna pacos (assembly GCF_048564905.1). Lineage (NCBI taxonomy): Eukaryota > Metazoa > Chordata > Mammalia > Artiodactyla > Camelidae > Vicugna > Vicugna pacos. Next base: position 35,835,624 of record NC_132994.1, on the reverse strand, counting down.
ACTTCTTACAATGTACAAATTCCTCATCCTTTCACCTTTTTAACATTGTTTTATAATGCAGGTGTTAAATTTGCTCCAGTATGTGTAACATCTTGTAAATCCATTTGAGTAGATCATATTTACTTCCCTGTGGAAGGAGCACTGAAAACCTCTTTTTAAAAAAACCATTCGTGTTTTCCTTGAACTGTCTGTATCAAGACGTGTTACTTAGAGATATCCATTCACTTTATAATTTTGATTGCGAAATATTTTGTAAATACACTTTTTTACTTTTCAAACAACTGAGTAAAAATAATGTGCAATGAATTTTATACAAATGATTTTCAAGTTGTTTGGTATATTTCCTCTAGGTTTTGCTTGACTCAGAGTAGAGTTGTTATTTTGATCAAACTGTGCAAACAATAGTACCACGTGTAGCATTTTGAAACATTATTTTCTAAAACCGCTGTCTTGCTTTAGCTATTAATGGGGCATTGTGAGGAACTGTGCAAAGACATTTTTGTTACAAACCTGTGGGCCTGTTGCAATACTTTAAAAATAAAAAATTTTATTCCATTTTTGCTTGTTTTGTATAGACATTTCTATTGCTTCTAAATATGCTTAAAATATTTTCTTTCCTTATGTACAGTTAATCTTATTTGCCATCATCTTGAACACAAAATGTGTATTTAGAATATTTGTATAACTGTATAAAATAAAAGGAATTATGTGGTCAGTGCATTGTTTTCTAAACTGGAAATCATTTTGTTTTAAAAGTTAATAACGGAAACCATATTAAAATTGAATAAAATATGAAATATGGCAGTGTGGTTTTATCTTGCTATAAACAGTATTATCTTTATCTGTTTTATAAGTCATTACATCTTCCCTATGATTTCTGAATTTTAATAAGATAAATTTAACTCATCATATCCTAATTGATGTTGCAGTTCCCGTACCAAAACTTTAAGATTTATAAAAATGGCAGCAAAACTAGTCTAGGAAAAGTTTATTTCTCATCCTTTCAGAGTTCTAAGACTCTCCATCCTAGCAGATCTTCTGTGTTCATTTTCACTTGGATATAGTTAACCTTGAAGCCAGGACTTTCAAGAGGGCAAGCAAAAATTATACTAGTACTTTTTTAAGACTTAACAATGCCAATTTTTTCAATAGAAAAAAAAATGTATTTTAAGATAGAAAGCTCCTCTGGTTATGCACCAGAAACAGGTCTTCCATGGCCAAATTCAGTACTTACAAATACTGGGGGGATTTGTTTTCTGAAAATTATATGGTAAATATGTACTCAAAGAGATATAAATCATGTGTCTGCACATATTTCTCCTAAGTCCTGTGGAGACATAATAAAGTCCTACTTCTGTGCATCTTTTTTTCATTTGGGAGGCTGGAGCTAGTCGTCAAAATTAGGTTTTTCTTACCCTTGCATGGGTGACCATTGATGAAGTTTTCTCTGTTACTTTCCCTTTTCTAAGTTCTGTGCTATTCAGGCTTACACTTACATCATCTTTCTCATCAGAATAGCTGGACACAATATTCTCAACAGGATAATAATTCTTAACCTCTTTAAAATTGGACGCAACCAAACTAACAAATGGTATTCAACACAAGTGCCCAAAACAAGCTCAAAACTAGTTTTAGGGACCTGGCCTATCTCTGGTTCCCTCTTCTGCAGGGGAATGCCTCCCCTGTAATTCTGTCCTCAGAGTCTGTTGCCTGCCTTTTTTAATGCAATTCATTTGCTGTTTCAGTAACTGTTACCTGTGAGGATGTTGAAACACGGCCCTGTTTTACCAAAAAATATTTTGTAAGGTGCTTCCAGTATACTTTCATAATTATTTCCCCTCTTTTACAACAGCTATTAATAAAGTTTTGTTTTTCACCCATAGTGCAAAAAAAAAAAAACCCTTTAATTTTCTCAGTAATGCTTTAGAAACAATCTCATTAAACATTCCCTTAAGTTTGTTACAACATCATCTTCTGTCATTCTGACCACTTCCCACCAATGTGTTTCCCTAGAGATGTGAAGTGTTAACAAAAGCTACTTACAACTTTGTCTCCCTCTTCATTCCCACAGAAGTCCCAGTCAACAGAGGGAAACGGGCAAATGCTGAACCATGTAATATTCAATTCTATATGAACTCCAATTTTCTAATAGTGTCTGTAAAGAAGGCCAATATATTGGGGAAAAACAGATTAAAATGTGAACAGAAGAGCAGTTATAAAGAATTCTTAGAGGAAGTAGTTCTGTGAGGGCTGGAGAGAGTTTGAAAACTGTATTCAGTCCTGCCAACTGTCATAGGACATGTCCTTGTTAGTTTCAGAAAAAAAGCACATTCTCTGCCGTCAACATGCTGTCCTAATGACCCAAATTCTCTTCCAGAGCCATACCTTATAGAGTCTTGTTTCTGTGTCATCTTGATCTTTCTGTCTACTTTCCATTGTTTCATTTTCATAATAACTGAAGCACAGGGATATTCCTTCAAGGCCTATCAAATAAGATTTAAATTGATTTCTCAATTTCAGACTAGTATTTCTTAAAATAGCCACATATATGATTTTATAAAGTAGGAATAAATCTAGCTATAAACAACATTATTAGGGCTCTCCCATGAAAAGGGAAGGCGGGGTAAGGCAACAGTGCACAACTCACTATTTTCAGGCTGGATGTGTCCTGATCTCTGTCACTGAGACCTACATCTCTTGGAAGACAGTCTGCCAAATGCACTTTACTCATTGCTACCCGCTAAACACCCGTTTCTCTCCTGATGTGAGGAAACTTGTTAGCCTTTAACCATTTTTAGTTTTATGAAAATGAATGAATCCTCATACCATTGATACCCCAGTGTTCTGCTTAATAAAAGCTTTATACAGGAGAGTAGTCATGAATTGTTTCTAGCATTTGGGATTGGAGGATGGAGTTGTAAGCCAGCACTAAACCCACTGCACCTCTCGTTTCCTCACCCTCAGAACTGTTTTTGTCACTTTGGCCAGCTCCAAGAGTGGTTTACAAAGCAAACTATCTTGTAGAGGAACTCTCTGGTTTATAAAATGAGTTTCCTCAGCCAGCCGCCTCGCGACCCAGCCCCTCCAACCAGAAGTTGGCAGCCTCCACACAAGGCAGGGCCTGGCAACCAACTGTCCTGGCAGCCAACCAAGCCTACCAGACAGAACACAATAGTTAGTACACAACAGAAAGGGCCACACAGCCAATGTAGGGGCATCCTTAGATCATATAGTTCTGGTGTTAAGACGGGGGTGCTCTGCTGGGATACACTGGACATCTACAAAAAGCCAGTTCTCCAAGGTCAAGAAATGAAACCAACCTGCCAGATACAAAGAAAGGAAAACGAGTTAGGCAAAATGAGTCAATAGGGGAACATGTTCCAATTGAAGGAACATGATGAAACCCTAGAAGAACTAAGTGGAGATAGGCAATCTACCTGAAAAGGAATTCAGAGTATTGATTGTAAAGATGATCAAATAACGGGAGAAGAATGGATGCACAGAGGGAGAGGTTAGAATTTTTTAACAAAGAGTTAGAAAAAATAACATAACTGGAATGAAAAATACACTAGTAGATATCAACAGTAGACTAAATGATACAGAGGAACCAATGAGCTAGCTAGAAGACAGACTAGTGGAAATCACTGATGCTGAGCAGAAAAAAAAAAGGAAAACTAATGAAAAGAAATGAGAAGAGTTTAAGAGATCTCTGGTAGAACAATGAGTGCACTATTTGCATAACAGGAGTCCCAGGAAGAGAAGAGAAGAGAAAGAGAAAGGGGCTGAGAACACATTTGAAGACATTATAACAAAACTTCCCTGACCCGGGAAAGGAAACATCCAAGCCTAGGAAGCACAAAGAGTCCCAAACAGGATTAAGCCAAAGAGGAACACACCAAGACACATTGTGATTAAAATGGTAAAAAAAACTAAAGATAGAGAATATTAAAAGCAGCAAGGGAAAAAAGCAAGTTACATACAAGGGAACTCCCATTAGGCTATCAGCTGACTTTTCAGCAGAATCTCTGCAGGCCAGAAGGGAGTGGCACCGTGTATTCAAAGCGATGAAAGGAAGAAACATACAACTGAGAATACTCTACCCAGCAAGCCTCTCATGCAGAGCTTATCGATATCACCTCACACCTGCCAGATGGTTACCATCAAAAAGCCCACAAATAACAAGTGTTGTTGAGGATGTGCAGAAAAGGGAATCCCAGCACAGATGTTAGGAATGCAAAGTGGTGCGGCCACTATAGAAAACAGAATGGAGACTCCTCAAAAAACTAAAAACAGAGCCACCATATGACCCAGAAATTCCACTTCTGAGTATTATATACATATATATATATAAAAAATATGTATATATATACTATATATATATGAAAAAATAAACACTAATTCAAAAAATACATGCACCCCAATGTTCATAGCTGCATTATTTATAACAGCCAAGATAAGGAAGCAATCTAAGTGCCCATCAACAGATGACTAGATAAAAAAGACGTGGTACACATATATATCATGGAATACTACTCAGCCATAATAAACAAAATTTTGCTATTTGCAACAACACGGATGGACTTGGAGGGCTTTACGCTTAGTGAAATAAGTCAGACAAAGACAAATAATATATGATATCATTCATATGTGGGATCTAAGAAAATAAACTAGTGGATATAACAAGAAACAGACTCAAAAATACAGAAAACAAATTAGTGGTTACCAGAGGAAAGGGGAGGGGCAGTGCAGGAGTAGAGGATTAAAGGGTACAAGCTATTATGCACAAAATAGATAAGCTACACCTCAGGGGAGGAGGGTATAGCTCAAGTGCTAGAGCACATGCTTAGCATACACAAGGTCCTGGGTTCAATCCCCAGTACCTCCTCCAAAAATAAATAAACTTAATTACCTCCTCCCACAAAAATAAAATAATAAGTAAATAAGCTACACCCCAGTACCTCCTCTAAAAATAAATAAAATAAATAAATTACTTCCCACCCTAAGTAAATAAATAAATAAACTACAATGATACAACACAGGAGATATAGCCAGTATTCTATAAATGGAGTGTAACCTTTCAAGATTGTGAATCATTATGTGGTACTCTATAAGATATAATACTGTACATCAAGCATACTCCAATAAAAATTAAAAATAAAAAAAATGGGCAGAGGATCTGAGTAGATAAATTTCCAGAGAAGACATGCAGATGGCCAACAGTTATTGGCAAAGGTGCTCGCCATCATTAATCATCAAGGGAATGCAAATCAAAATCACAAATACCACCTCACATCTGTTAGAATGGCTGTTACCAAAAAGGTAAAAAAATAACAAACATTATTAGCAAAGATGTAGAGAAAAGGGAACACTTGTGCACCATTGGTGGGAATATAAATTGGTGCATCCACTATGGTAAACAATATGGAGTTTCCTTCATAATTGAGAATAGAACTATCACATGATCCAGCAATTCCACTCCTGAGTATTTGCTCAAAGAAAAGGAAATCACTTTCTTGAAAATATCTGCACTCCCATGTTCACTGCTGCACTATTTACAATAGCCAAGATATGGAAACAACCTAAATATCCATTGACAGATGACAGACGATAGATGAATGAATAAAGAAAATGTGATATGTGTGTGTGTGTGTGTGTGTGGTGGAATATTTGTCATTAAAAAAGAAGGAAATCCTGCCACTTGTGACTACATGGATGGACCTTAGAGTATTATGCCAAGTGAAATAAGTGAGACAGAGAAAGATAAATACTGTATAATATCACTTATATGAGGAATCTAAACAAACAAACAAAAAACTGAACTCACAGATATAAAGAACTCATTGGTGGTTACCAAAGGTGCAGGATGAGGATTAGGCAAATCGGTGAAAATAGTCAAAAGGTAAAACCTTCTAGTTATAAAATAAGTGAGTCCAGGGGTATAAAGTACAGCTTGGTGACTGTAGTTAACAATAGTGTATTGTATATTTGACAGTTGCTTAGAGAATAAATCTTTTAAAAGTTCTCATCACAAGAAAAATACTTATATAACTATGTGGTGATGGATGTTAACTAAACCTATTGTGATCATTTCACAACATATACATATATGAAATGATTATGTTGTACACCAAAAACTAATAAAATGTTGCATGTCAATGACATCTCAATAGAAATAAATAACAAAGCAAGCGAGCAGAGGGTACTTTATATTCACTTTAGATATGTATATATATACATATAAACACATTTGTGTATATGTGGAGATGTCTCTAGAAGATGCACAAAAATAGAAAGGTTGTTTTAATGGGGGTTGGGGTTAAGGGTGAATAACATTTACTTTTTAATTTACCTTTGTACTGTTTGAGTATCACTACATGCATATATTACCTGTTAAAACCAACCGCGTGCTCTTGTTGCTCACTCTTTTGTTGCTAGTGGGCTCCAGTTATCCCACCCGCTTGGTCAGGTCCAAGGGAGTCCACCCTTTGCCTGGTGCCTGAGCAGAGAATTCCCAGGGCAGGTGCAAGAGCTCCCAGCCCTATGTCTTCTTACTGACTTGCCAGGACAACTAACTGTCCTGTGACCCAAACCTCATTAGCTTAGTTAGGGTGTCCCACCTGGCTCCCAACCACAACAGTTATCTAAAACTCTATTACTTCCCTTTTGTAGCTGGTCTCTTACTAGTGAACACCATTTTCTGATCAGAATTCCCCATTTGTAGCTGCCTTATTCTTTCTTTGGTTGAGTGGCTTGGGAATAATATTACAAGTTGTAACAGTAGCTAATATTTACTGTGTGCTTAACTAAGTGTGTTAGTTTGCTAGGGCTGCCATAACGACGGACCACAGATTGGGTGGTTTTAAACAACAGAAATCTTTCCCACAATTCTGGAGGCTGGAAGTCTGAGATCAAAGCATTGGGAGTGCTGGTTTCCTCCGCGGTCTCTGCTTGGCTAGTAGATGACTGTCTTCTGTGTCTTCACCTGATCTTTCCCCTGCCTCTGTCTGTGTCCAGATTTCCTTTTCTTATGAAGATACCATTCATATTGGATTAGGGTTCACACTAATGACTTCATTTTAGCTTAAGCGCTTCTTTAAAGGCCCTATCTGCAGTCACAGTCTGGGGTACAGGGGGTTAGGACTTCAACATAAGAACTTGGGGGGGAAACAATTCAGCCCACAACAGTATATACAAGGTAATATGCTAAGTGTTTTGTAAACACTATTTCATTTAATAAATAAGCCTACCCTACCGAAGAAAACTAAGGCACAGAGAGATTAAGCAATGTCGCCCAGGTAATACGCAGCAGAATCAGAATTCAGATCCAGGCTCCAGGTCGCACCCTCTTAACCACCACACCACATATGTGTTTGTGTCACGTGTTCTACTGGATCCATTGAAGTTTCCCAAAGGAGAGAGAATGAAACGGCTACTGTAGTGAGCATACAGAAAAACTCCACTCCCCAAACCATTATCATTTCCAAGGAGGTAGCAGAGGGGTCCCAGCCAGTCCTCAAGTCTGCCCTTGTGAACTAGTCTCTCACCCCATCCTTCCTGCCCAGGGAACCCTTAGGAGCAGGTGGTGCGGTCACTCAGTGCACTCTCAGGCCGAGCCAAGTCCCTGGAAGATAAAGTGGGTGTGTGACAATAAGCCAAGCCCCTGCTTCCTCATGGAAAACGCTGGGGACCCTGGACATCACAGTCAGATATACTTGAAATCATATCTGGCCTAACGCCAAGGCTTCTAGAGGTGTGTACTTATGAGGAGCCAGAAAAGGCCAAGCTTTGCTCAGAGTCCCTGGCATGAGGCAAAAGTACGAGAGCATCCCTGCCCAGAGTGAACTGCACAGCTATAACCGAGGTCACTCAAAGCAGAGATAGTAGCAGTCAAATAAGAGCACCCGGAATGTCACTTACAATCGCTCTGATAAGACAAGGGAGAATGTGGTTACTTCGTTTCTTTCAACCTAAACTTTCTACTTTTAAAAACATCTTTTCCCAAAACTCCAGTAAAGCATGAAGGGGGTGGAAAGGTTGCTGTACACCTGAATCACGATCCAAATTATAAGCATTTAACCGAACTACCACTATAGTTGTTTTAAACAAATTAAAAAATAGGCAGGCTCTCAGCTGCTGGGCCCAGTACATCAGGGAAGCAAGGAGAGCAGCCCAATTTCCACCCAATGTGCAACTATGATAATTTCCTCTTCATTGTGAAACAGAGACATATCTGTAATCCTCTTAATTAGGGAAGTACCATTCAAGTAAAATACTAGCTAAAATATGCACTAGTACCTACTTCTTTGGTGGACTTGTAAGTTTAGAAATTAGGTCATACATGTAAGAAGCTGAAGGACCAAAAATGGCAGACGTCATCAGATGTTAGATGTCATTTCTAAAACATCCATGTAAAGTGACATAAAATACTACTCACATTCTAGGAACCAAATACAACTATCACATACATTTTGGAGTACTCACAACCTAAAATCTAGAAATATTCTTGACTAATTTTTGGAGAGACGCCAAACTCACTTTTAAACATCCAGGGAATGAGACACTATCTTAAACCAGCATCAGTATTTATTTATATCAACATTTTATTCAAACAAGGTTTTACATTGTACAAAGCCATGTAAACAGTGAGCAGTCTTAAACCCAGATGTAATAAATCTACAAGATCACCACTCCTCCCCCATTAAGCACACACAAATCAAAACTGATCAGCAAAAGCCTGTCTGAAGGGCAATCTCCAAAAGGTCCAGGTTTGGTTTGGTTTTGGGCAGGATTTCAAATAACAGTATCGATGACCTCCTTTAACTGACCAAGCAGCAACGGAGGTAACAGGAAATAGGAGAGCTCTTCCTCTCCGTTTTTCCTTCAGAGAAATTGCACAGAATTTCAAGCATCTATAAAAGAAGCATGACATAACCAAACTGTAAGCTGGCCTTTAAAAACCACTGTAACGAGAAGTTCCAGTACTATGCACTGATAAAAGAAGTGGTTCTCAGCCTCCACCGCACATTACAATTACCGGCGGTACTTTTAAAAACATCAATAGTCAGGCTCCATGACAGACCAATTAAATTTTTATTTAAGTGAAAATGCTGCTATAGGAGTTTCTGAATACTTCAAGGTGATTCTAACAGCAGTCAGGGTTAAAAACCACTGGAGCAAAGGCTTATCACTTGACCAGGAGACAGAAATAAGGCTGCAGTCATGTTTCTCCCTTGGGCCCTTTTTCCTCCTGGAGCTTATGGATTCTGGAGGGTGTAGAAGCAAAATGTCACTTTGCCCTGCTTCAGTAAGCTCTTCTCATATCACAATCAGAATACATGTCACCCTCTGAGACAAACTGCAAGTAACAGGGTCATCTAACTGCTTCTGATCTCAAAAACAATAAAACCACAAACACAGATTCCCTAACAAAGCAATTTTATACCTGATTTTTGCTATGCTGAAGTCTGACAAGTTGTCACGACCTGTGCAAAAAGATAATCATGTGGGAGAGTTACTGCTTTTCCACTACGGACAGACTAATGCAAACCTGGGAACCTTGGCAGGTCTTGCTTTTTTCCTTGAAATTACTTGTGTTTTCATCTGGTAAGCCAGCCCTCTCTTGCTTTCTTGCAGGTAAACTTTTCCTTTCCTAAATGCTTCCACCTCTGAGTCTGTCTCCCGTGAGGTTAAAGGCCCAAAGAGTGTGTGGACTCAGAACTGGATAGTCCCCTCCTAAAGGGAGAAAGTTCTCTGCAAGTGATAAGTGAAATTGCTGAGGAATAAAAACCTGCTCAGTTAACCTACAGGTGTTTGGAGGTGTAACCCAAGATCAGGTTCAACCATAAACATGTCCTTTGGCTTACTGAACAAATTCCAGGGTTGATGTCAGACTCCTCTGCTGTAGCTTCTTCAGCAGATTTTCACAATATTAACCTCAACTGTACTGTACTAAATAATTTTTATAAAACTCTGAATTAAGAATGACCCCAAAGATTACATATAAAAATACTGGAAATGAACAGACACAAACACACACCAAGAAAACAAGAGCTCAGCTATGTTACTGACTTTTCTGGAACTGGGTAAAATCTATTACAATAAGCTGACTCCAGCTAACAGAAAGGGTGGCATAGCAAATCTTAGTTGAAACAGTAAAACATAAGCTCAATGAAGGCAAGAATCTCATCTCTGTTTTGTCCTCTGTTATATTCCCAGGGCTGATTTACTGAACATGGTAAATGTCAGTAGATACCTTTTAAATGACTGAAATGCTTGGATCTAAAATCTCTCTGGTCCACAGAGGTTAGAGCTGTAATAAGATCTCTTGCAAACTGGGAATCCTCTTGTATCTCACTCAAGCACAAATGATACTCCGTTAGGAGAGAGCTTTTTACCTTGGTGGAAATCCAATAGTCCACTACTAACTTTATCTAATAAAATCTCCAAAAAAAGGCCTGTAATTTGGTGTAATTTTGTTTTTCCAATTTTGATTCAAAATATGAACCATGGGGGGAGGGTATAGCTCAAGAGGTAAAGGTCTTGGGCTCAATCCCCAGTACTTCCTCAAAGAATAAGTAAACCTAATTACCTCCCCCAACCAACCAACCAACCGAACATGAACCTGACAGTTAACCCCAGAGCCTGACAATCTGTATCCCATTCAGGCACCCACTAGCAAATATTCATTAAGCCCAGTACTATCCTAGGTACAGAGCAGACAGGGGAACTACCTTTTTGGTTATAACAGCTTCTGACTCAGTAGTGTGGGGAGGAACATCGAGATGGCCACTCTCTGGATGGGGGCAACAGACACTGATCCAAGGCAGGGCCCAATCACAGGCTGATCAGCAACTCCTGAGTCTGGACTCTGCCCAACAGGGCAACGGCAGCTACTCAAGTCAGTCAGACAGGTTCCTTCTGGAATCTGGACCAGATATACACAGAGAAAGGGCCAAAAGGAAGGAGGATAGGGAGAAGTCCCACAGAGAGGCAGAGCTGCTTGGAGAAACTGATAGAGAGGAGCCTGGCTGCAGCACTGGGCCCAGCTCCTGAAGTCTCTAGGCCCACTTCAGCCCACGGTTCCCCAACCACACACCGTCTGGATCCAAGGTGGCCAGACGGGTCTCTGTGTTTATAAACAAAGGAAAATATGACACAAGACCAGTTATTTGGCAGAAAACTGGGATCAAAACTACATGACAATGACACTTGGTACTCCAAGGACAGGAGAAGAAGCTCATTAACACAGTCTAGCGGGGTGGGTATAGCTCAGTGGTAGAGTGCATGCTTAGCATGCGCAAGGTCCTGGGTTCAATCCCCAGTACCTCCATTTCAGAAAAAAAAAAATAGCCTACAGTGCCTAGCACAAAGTAAATTCTCAAACACTTGCTCAGTGACCGAACAAAAATTGGAACCAGAGATAATAAAACTGAGGTAGATGCCTGACATATGAGTTCATTTATTCAGTATGTGGGTGATACTAAGCTAATTATACTGGGCCAAAAAAGTGCCTAGAGTTTAAAGCAATACTAACAAAAGTGTGTGTTTCTTCTCTTCCTATAACTGGTCTCTTCTGGGAAAACTGGATTAGGACAAGAGATAATTACAGTAACAACAGGAAAATGTTGGAAAATAAAAAATAATTCTCTTTGACTATAAAAATTCAGTGTTATAAAATTTTAAATCATTACATATGGAACTATTCATACCTAACTAAAAATCAAACTCAAGAAAACACAACCACACAAAATCTATGGGATGCAGTAAAAACAGTTCTAAGAGGGAAGTTCACAGTGATCAAAAAACAAAAACAATCTCAAATAAACAACCTAACCTACTAACTAAAAGAACTAGAAAAAGAAGAACAAACAAAACCTAAAGTCACCAGAAGGAAAGAAATAATAAAGGTCAGAAAGGAAAGAGTAAACAAAATTGACAAACCTCTGGCTAGGCTTACCAAGAAGAAAAGAGAGGACCCAACTAAACAAAATAAGAAATGAAAGAGGAGAAATTACAACTGATAACGCAGAAATACAAAAAAACTGTAAGAGAATACTATGAACAATTAAATGCCAACAAATTGGACAACCTAGAAGAAATGGACAAGTTCCTAGGAACATACAGTCCACCAAAACTGAATCAAGAAGAAATAGATAATTTGAACAGACCAATTACTAGAAGTGAAATAGAATCTGTAATTAAAAAACAACAAAACAAAACAAAACTCCCTGCAAACAAAAGTCCAGGACCAGAAGGCTTCACTGGGGAATTCTGCCAAACATACAAAGAAGAACTTATACCGATCCTCCTCAAACTCTTCCAAAATACTGAAAAGAGGGAACACTCCCAAACTCGTTCTATGAAGCCACCATCACCCTGATACCAAAACCAAAGACACTATCAAAAAAGAAAATTATAGACTAGTATCTTCAATGATTACAGATGCAAAAATTCTCAACAAAATATTAGCAGGCCAAATCCAACAACATATAAAAGAGATCACTGACTATGATCAAGTAGGATTTATCCCAGGGTCACAAGGATCATTCAACATATGCAAATCAATATGATACACCACATCAACAAAGAAAGAACAAAAACCACATGATCTTATCAAAAGATGCAGAAAAAGCATTTGATAAAATTCAACACCCATTCATGATAAAGACTCTTATTAAAGTGGGTATAGAGGGAACATACCTCAACATAATAAAAGCTATATATGACAAACTGACAGCTAACATAACACTCGATGATGAAAAGTTGAAAGCCTTCCTGCTAAAATCTGGAACAAGACAAGGATGTCCACTCTTACTACTTCTATTCAACAAAGTACTGGAAGTCCTGGCCATAGCAATCAGACAAAAAGAAATAAAAGGGATCTGAATTGGAAGGGAAGAGGTAAAACTGTCCACTACATGCAGATGACATGATATTACATATAGAAAACCTTAAAGACTCCACATAAAAACTACTAGAGCTGATAAAGAAACTCAGCAAGGTAGCAGGTTACACGATTAACATACAGAAATCTGTTGCACTTCTTTACACTTACAATGAAATATCAGAAAAGGAAAGCAAAAAAAGAATCCCTTTTAAAATCACATCAAAAAAATACTAAAATACTTAGGAATAAACCTGGCCAAGGAGGTGACTTATATGCTGAGAACTATGAAACACTGATAAAGGAAATATAAAGATAATATAAATAAAAAAAGAATTAATATTGTTAAAAATGACTGTACTACCTAGAGCAATTTACAGATTTAATGGGATCCCTATCAAACTACCCAGGACATTTTTGACAGAACTAGAACAAATAATCCTAAAATTTATAAGGAATTATAAAAGACCCAGAATTGCCAAAGCCACACTGAAGAAAAAGAACAAAGGTGGATGAATAACCCTCCCAGCCTTTAGACAATACCACAAAGCTACAGTAATTAAAACAGCATGGTATTGGCACAAAAACAGACATATGGATCAACGGAACAGAATACAGAGCCCAGAAATAAACACACATACCTACAGTCAACTAATCTTCAACAAAGGAGTCAGAATATACAATGGAGAAAAGACAGTCTCTTTGGCAAATGGTGTTGGGAAAACTGGACAGCCATACGTAAATCAATGAAGTTAGAACACACCCTCACACCATACACAAAAATACACTCAAAATGGCTTAAAGACTTAAACATGAGACAAGATGCCATAAACCTCCTAGAAGAGAACATTGGCAAAACACTCTCTGACATAAATTGTAGCAATGTTCACCTAGAGAAGTCTACCAAGGCAATAGAAATAAAGGCAAAAACAAACAAATGGGACTTCATTAAACTTACAAGCTTTTTGCACGGCAAAGGAAACCATCAAAAAAATGAAAAGATAACCTATGGAATGAAAGAAAATATTTGCAAATGATGCAACTGACAAGGGCTTAACTTCCAGAATATACAAAAGGCACATATAATAACTCAATAAAAAAAAAAAACACCCAATCAAAAAATGGGCAGAAGACCTAAACAAACATTTCTCCAATGAAGACACTGGAAAAATAGGTACCTCATCACCTAAGAGCTTGTTAGAAATGTAGAATCTCAGTCCCCAACCCAGTCCAACTAAATGAGAATCTGTATTTTAATAAGCAATTCTAATGCACATTGAAGTATGAGAAGCACTTGTCTAACTCTCCACCCTTGCAGACTGAGCACATCTGAAAAATAACACTACATACAACTGCATGTGCATCTACAATAATCTCTGTAAAATTTTCAATTAAAAAAAGAACATTTCTGGGGGGTGGGTATATAGCTCAGTGGCAGAGAACATGCTTAGTATCTAGGAGGTCCTGGGTTCAATTCCCAGTACTTCCATTGAAAAAAAAAAAATTACAATCATATCATGATGAATCTTGATCCTCAAAGAGTACAACAAAATAATATATTTGAACTTTTCCCTATTAAAAAAATACCAACTTAAAAAAAAAGAAAAAAGAAACAAAAACAAATAAAAGAATATTTTTAATAAACTTTGAATCATACAGTAAGCTTTCCTGTATCCCCTCCCTATCACCTCTACCCCCACTGCATTTCCATAGTATAAGCAAAAATCAAACCCAGGTTCACATAAGCAAATGCACACAAACACATTTGCAACACTATGAAAAAAACAAGGGCACTTAACAAACACAAAAACAGGGCATCCCAGAAGAATACAGCTACTTACATTAAGAATTTTAAGCTCTATTCTAGTAATAACTTTTAAGTGGCAGGACTGAATGATACATTGCTATGGTAAACCGAAAGTTCTGGTTATGAAAAATCCATTCTGATTATTTAACAAATCTACTTCAAACAAAATCATTTTACATGTAATCTGGGTCTCACATATTTTTCAGGAGTGTGTTGCTACATTGTTTTTGGTTTTGTTTTTAATAAACTATAATTCTTCAAACTAAAAACCAGTCCACCAAATACAGTGTCAATGTACTCTGGACACAAAATTCAAGTTGTTTCTGATAACTTATCTGGTAGAAGGAATTTTTTTTCTTACACTGTACCCTTTGCTTAGGAAATTAAGTTGATTAGAAATAACTTTCTAGATGTTTAGGATTATGATTACTTATATGTCTCCCTTACATGTTCAAGTACTTCCCTAATCTTCTACCATGACCTTTTCTTATATCATTACTTTTATAATAAAAAATGATTTTCAAAAAAACAATTAAAAGAAATAACAGAGTAACTGAAAAATGCTCTCAAAGTGTTCCTGGACTTCACTATGAAAATATAATTAAACTGAAATTTACCTATTTCCCTCATATTATGCTGCATATGAACAGGTTAAAAAGCACAGTGGTAAATGACATAAAATAAAATTCAAGAGAAAAAACAAAAGCCTAACTCCGAGTTAACCCCTCCTGTGCCCCACATGCAAAACGAAGATTCTCACTTACCAGGTTTATTGGCCTGGCCTGTAGGGAGTCTTCCATCCCCACACTAATACGTTCAACGGCCTGTGTCTATAATTACTTTCAGTGCCTGCTGAAGGTTTTTTCCCCCAGCTCAAAATTTTTGGCTCCCCTGAACCTTGATTTTACAGGTACTTGAGTGCAGAAGACACATCCTAAGGTGACCCCTAATCAGATACATATCTATATTAGCCTCTCCCCTTGATTTGGGGCAGAATCTGTGACTCCTTCTCACTCCAGTTTAGCAGGTTCCGGTGAGAGTTTCTCCTGCTGGCTTTGAAGAAATAAGCTGCCATGTTGTGAGAGGACCTATAAAAGGGCCATACAGCAAGGATCTGTGGGAGGTTCCAGCAATTGAGACTGGTGTCTGCTGAGAGCAAAAAACAAGGACCTCAGCCCACTGTAGTGAGGAACTGAATACTGTCAAAAAACCACATGGCCCTGGAAGGGAAGCCCAAGCACCAAAAAGAAGCACAGCTCTATCCAACAGCTTGATTGCAGCCCTGTGAGAACCTGAGAAGAGAACTCAGTGAAGTTGTGCCCAAATTCCCAACTCAAGGAAATCGTGAGGCTTAAAAAAAAAAAAAAAAAGTCTGTTGTCTTTAAGCTGCTAAATTTGTGGTAATTTGTTACTCAGCAACAGAAAAATTTGGTATTGGTTACTTCTACTTCAGCAGACACTTAACCAAGAACTGATTATTAGGATGAATGCTAATTCTTGGAATTGTACTAAGTCTTATCCTTCCAATATGGAAATACATTAGCAAACTTTAACAATTCCTATAATCTCATATGGCCATTCACATTTTGGTTTATAGAATTCTAATGCATTTTTCATGCGTTTCCAAATTTTCTGCCATGTTCATATTACCGTCTCTCCCTGAGTTACATTTTCACCTCTTAAATGTAGATGCTGCAGGTACAATCCCTATCCTAGCAAGTTGCCCAGATGCCAAATAGCTGTTACTGCCTAAATACCATCAACCTGAGAAAAAGCAGTCAATGGAGCAAAGGTAATCTCCAAGTTCTAGCTAAGAGAAAAGTATGGTATAAAAAGAGCAAGGAGAATGGGCTTTTCACTGTTAATTTCTCCACCAGCCCTCCCCAAAACTGTCAGATTATTAATATTAACCAATAATGGACAGTGGTCAAGAAAGATACTGCATTCCACTTAAGAAAAAACAAAGGCAAATTTATAGAAATTAGGTAAGAAAAACCAGACATACTATAACCGGGTAGAAATTAGGTGTTACTTAGCATAAAATGTGGTAAAAAGAAGTGAACAAAATCTGTCATCAGTGCCAGTCATGTATCAAATGATAACCCACATCAGATATGCCACACTCATGACCCCTGACTCTTAGGGCCTCCAAGCCACTTTCTCATCATTACTTTCATTTCCCAAGTATTTCAAACTGAGGGAGGAGGAGGCCTGGATGGGTGATACAAGTATTCCAATCACTAGAAAAGATTGTGTCTCACTGTAAATTAAACTAGCAACCTGATTAACAGTGCTTACAACGTGATTACCAACCAGACTCAAAGAGGAGGAACTCCTGGAACAGTAAGTCTCAGACCCAGACTTTGTTACTGAGATAGGCAAAGAACCTCAAGAGACCACGTCCACAGCCCTACTACTAGCACAGTAACTCTCAAACAGCTTTTAAAATTAGAACAAGGCATCTCTAAATCCAGTTTGAACATAATCAGAGAAAATTAGCATATAAAAATAACTTCTTTTTTTAAATGTCTATAAAAATAGTATAATCTCCATTATTGAATTACATACTATATTTCACTGAAACTAAGACACTGATTGTAAAATGCAACATTACTTTATATAAGTAAATGGAAAAAACATGTCAATTAAATTTAGCCACAATGTTAAATGATCATTGATTTTAACACACATCCTGATTTTAGAGATGTTAAAAATGTGAAAAAGGTGCATCTCAGAATCAATGAAATACAGTACTAAAAATGTATTCTTCAGATAATGATTCAAATAATTCAAATAAAGTATTAAACACTGAGTCTCTTAAACTGACATGTATTCATCATCAGTAGACTTCCTTAAAGCTATCAATTTTTTTCACTTCTCATTTAAAATGAAGACTGGGGTGGCACTTATATTAATTTCTAGAAGACATCTTGCACAAACTCCAAAACTTATGGATTCCTAGTTTGAAAGTCATCTTATTTTCATTCAGAATCACAGATCAGGAGATGAGATAAATGAGGCTTACACAAGTTAAATAACTGAGTACAGGGTCAGAAGACAAGTAAGCATCTGTGAAAGCCTTAAGTCAGGTCTCTGGGGTCCTGTTCTGTGTTCTCTTCATAGAAATCAGAAATCATGAGTCATTAGCATTCTTTGGTCCAACACTACAGAGTAAAGCAATTAATAAAAATCTATGTCCATTTTCAAAGATGCTCTTTTATGAAATGACTCTCCTCAACTTCCCTGGTAGAATACTGATGACTAATATTTTGTTCAGCTAACCAATTCACCTACTACACAGCTTCGTTCTATCAGGACGGCACCCAACTTCTCAAAAACAAATGCCTTCTCTGCATGCTCTGCAGGGGGAAGGCCAGAAAATATTAACTAATCAATCACATGCCAAACACTAGCCTCACAACAAGGTCCTGCTGTATGAGACCACTGATTCTTTATGAAAGACCCTGGGAATTACAGAACGTTTCAAAACTTTTCAGCATTTGGTATACTCGGACCTAGAAAGTTTGATCCCCAAAGCATGTTGAAAATTTGTTATGCTTTGCTCTGACTGGTTTCTTTAGAACTGGTAGTAACTCAAGGAAGTCAGTAAATAATCCATCTCCTCTAAGCATTAGTCCCTTTTGTCCTGGTTTCTTGCAAGGTGGTTCCCAGGGGACTTGCCAGTATTAACTGGAGAGGACTCAAACATTAACACATTTGAGTAGGATTGGTTGGAGACTTCAGTTGTGGGCTCCATCAAGATATTTCTAGATGTCTCTATTACAGAATTCCTCGTTGTATCATTCATTTCAATCACTTCAAAGTCCATCTCATTCCATTTTTCTGCATCTTCTTCTTCATTCTCTTCCTCATAGTCATTTAGCCCAGAGCCAGAGAGCAAAGCTTTCTGGTCCTCGCTTTTCCTGTGTTCCTTTCGCTGATGATCAAGAGGTGAGGTGGCTAACTTATACAGCACAGGGAATAAAATAGCAGTGGCTACTGACGACCCCAAAGAAGTGTACAAAACTACAGGCAAATCTGGGTATTTTCCTTGAAGAATTCCAATTACTGCAGGAATAGCCATTTCTCCCAGGGCAGCACCGACTACAAAAAATGCTGCAGCTTTCCCATGGATGGTCGTGTACTGCTCAATCCAAGACACACCACTGGGAAACGTGGTTGCCATTGAGGCCCCATACACTGAAGTTGCTATCCAGAGACAAACTGTGCTCTTGTTGAAAAGCACCAGAAATAAAGATGAAGCCAGGCTGCCAATGTTGCTCAACACAATCATGGTTCCAGGTTGTAAACACGTAGCAAAAAAGATTGCCATGCCCCTGCAGGCGGCAAAGGTCCCCCAGAAGATGGAGTTCAACCCAGCTGCTTCACTTTCTTTCATGCCAGCATGGGTGGTTGCAAATGAGAAAACGTAAGAGCCGTATGTTACCTCCGCTCCAACATAAAAAAAGAAGAACAAGAAAAGGAGACAAAGAAGGGTGTTGTGGTATTTAGCTCTTCGAGACCTCTGAGCAGACACTTTTGCTTTTTCCCACTTGGAGCTTTTTGTTAAGAACAGAATGAATAAAAAGAGAGAAACCACAAAAATATAAGCACCAATAACAGCATAAGCCCAAAGTAAATTCATATCATCAGGTATTCCAAGTAGAGGTTCTGAGTCAGCTTCAGGTGACTGGTTGAAGGCAGAATGGTTAAAGTCAGCCTCTGTGTGGTTTTCAGCAGGCACCACCATGCCCAGTGCCAATTTAGCCAGCAGTGGAGCCAAAAAGGCACCCAAGGCAAAACTGAAGTGTAAGGCCTGCATGTGTGGGGCTCCTTTGTCCCCCCAAATAGCCAAGATTAGGACGTTACCACCTACCAATGAAAGACGGGGAGAATGATTTAATTATAGTAACTTCGTAAAGAAAATAGTTCAATACTATTAGAAAGAAGATGAGTCTATTTTACATGGCACAAGGATTATAATATTCTAAGTTATCAAGTGTTGCAACTAAGTCACTTCTATGATTAAGGAACTCTATCCCATCAACACCAGAGAACTCTAAGCACTGTAACATCACACACTCACAAATAGAAGTCTACAAGCTAGTAAGCCACTACTAATGAGCCAGGCACATTAGCCTAAGGCTTTTCTTTTTCATAATGCTGTTCTAACAGCAGGCTTAGGAGGGGAGGCTATTTATACATTTATTTATAAATACTTTAAATATATACTGCCATCAGATAGTGGCCAAATTATCAAATCCTTCTGCACTTGCAACTGGCAGCCACTTGAGGAAAATTATTTATGTATACAGCAGATGCGAAACACACGTTCAGGAACTTGAACAGTATAGGATTCTGCTGGGCCCATTACAGGAAACAAGGAACAAGGATACTCTTTAACATCTGCAGTTACACTGCCTGTATAGCTACAAGGTGAAAGGCAAGAAATATCAAGTCTTATGTTTTCTTATATAATTCCATCCTGTAATTTCACAACCAAATTAAGTCCAAAGTAAAAAATGTTTCCCTAATCTATCAAAAAGCAGTAGAGCAGGGAAGAGAGGGACAAAGCTGGTTTTAGGGGTGAACAAATGTCACATGTGTTATTTAGTATGTTTTAAAAGATTTTAAGACACAAAGAGATGATCTCCCGCACGAGGGCAGGAACTTTGAGAGGAAAAGAAAAGAAGGAAAATAACAAAGTACAGGTTTCTCTTGGTTCAAAAGGCAGAGTGCATTTTAAACTGGATAGCTGCTTCTGTGCTTCCTCAGCCAAGTAATCGTTCCAAACTTGGTTTTACCTATTAACCCATCAATTCCTCCCATATTGCAATGATAATATTCTATCCCCAGGCGAAAGCCCACTCATTTGCCCACATGGTGGGGAGTCGGGGGTAGTGGTGGGGGTGGCTTCCCTGTTTGAATACTGTAAATCAACAATCTCTCAAAGACCAAAATTCTCTGAATTCACCCTGCGGTTAGCTGCTCCACAACCGGCACCCTACTTGACAAGAAGAGTAGTTGCCAGAAGGGTGGTTCTGACTGGGAGACCTCATGACCAACTCAGTAGATCAGTGTGTCATTTTAGGGGACACTGCAAGTGATGATTTAATATCATCTGCTCTACTTTTTTCTAGTAGAAAGTCCCTACTCCCAGAGATGGAGGGCTCACTAACCTGTATCCAGAATGCCAATTGAAACACCAAAGATGGACATCATGACAATCAGTAACACTGCGGTCTTACAAAATGGAACAAGATAAAGACCAACTGTAGTTGCAAACATCGAAATCCCTGAGAAGAAAGGTAAAGGTCAGCTATAAAAAACAACATTCATGGAAAGAGTCATGGATCAAGTCAACATCATAAAAACTCAAAAATGTGAAACAGGTCAAATTAAAATTGAGTAATAAAGAGTAGATGAGAGGTTCAGCTTCTACTAATAGTTAATTTAAAAGCTTTTAATCATCTTTATGGACTAAAAAATATAAGTTATTCTAATATAAATACATTCATAGTACTGCTAATAATCAAACTATAAATTATACCACAAGGCAAAATTTTATAGCAAAACAGACAGCTCAAAATTTATTTAAATGTTTCATATTTAAGAACCTAAAGAGATTATTAGATATGAGGTAAAAAATAAAAAAGACAAAAATTAAATGCAATTACTATAGTAGTTTGTAGTAGAAATGTATTAAATAAATTAGTTTGGGGAACAGGGAGGGAACTGTAAGAAATACATTCTTTCAACCCACTTTGGAAATCAGAGGGATTGTTTACTCATTCATCAATAGTAAATTATTTTCCTTACTTCCAAAGCCATTTTATCACATTAATCCAGATTTCCCTTAAACATTTATTCAAAAAAGAGTAAGCTAAAAGCTTTGCAGTGTATTTCAAGGGTGAGGTAGAGAGATCTGGGGTCATCATTAACATGGGGCAGGAGGGACAAAAATTTACCCTTCATCATTTCACCCACCATGTCCTCCCACCTTCATTCTCAGTCCTAGGTCTAGTCTGGGCAAATTTAAAGAGTTCATTCTGATCTGTGATGGCCCTAAGAGAACTGCCCTAAACCCTGACAAGCAGAGCTCTTTGGACATCCAGTATGTGATCCAGCAGTGGTGCCTAAGGTACAGTGCAGATTGTGAAGGCTAAGGATTGCTAACGCATGCTAGGACCAATCCAAATTTCCAGAGCAGTCTAGCATGGATTCCCAGTAACTGCCAAGATGAAAGCCGACACCAGGGAAACCTGATTTCCTCTGAGGATGCCTAAACAGTACACCTTTGAGCTGTCAACCATTCTGCCCGTTAGTATATTTCATATTTAAAAACAAACTGTAAATTCCTTGAAAGTCACAAAGAAGTTAGAATTGATGTTTACTTACCCAAAAGTAGAAAATGATTCATAGTGTCGAAAAGAACTCCACCAATCACAGAGCCACCCAAATATCCAAAGGCACGGCCCACAAAAATCAGAGAAAGACTGCTGATGTTGCGGTTCACATTTGTTGCCAAATCTTGAAACGTGGGCCCCAGAATAGCGACACTCATTCCCTAAAATTTAAAAAGACAGAACTTTTTACTTACAATTACTAAAACAATATCCATCTATGTAGTAGTTTTTTTTTCAGTATTAAAAATGGAGGAGGGGATTTCAATGTAATGTAGGAGGTTAAGTTCCACAGTCAGGATACATTCATGATGACAATACTAGTACTCGAGAGCTACAGATTCCTATTTCAGGTGTGCCAAATTCTATTGTTTTTCTAGTTTTGACAACTCTGTTTTTTTTAATTTAATTCTTTTGGCTTTTTGCTGCAATTCTATTTCCGTTTTTAACAATACCATGAAAGACTATAGTACTTTCTATTAACAGTAAAATGTAACATTAAAAATTTTTTGAAATAGTATTGTATAGTATACTGCATGTACAAATATCACAAGAATTTTGACATTAAAAATTTAAGTTATCAGGGGGAGGGTATAGCTCAGTGGTAGAGTGTATGCTGAGCATTCAAGAGGTCCTGGGTTCAATCCCCAGTACTACCATTAAAAAATAAATAAACCGGATTACCCACCCCCCCAAAAAACAAAACAAAATTTGTTATCAAGCCATCAAAATATTATTCCCATTTTTTGATGTTGTTAAAACAGCAGTATTCCTGGATGGGGTCTTTCCTCTGAATTACACATATAAAACATGCAAGAGATAAACAATTTGAACATTTCTAAATCTACATTTTTCTTCAAAGAAAACCCAAGCCTCAGGAGCAGTCTGCAAGACCTCTCTAAGAGAGTATCACATACACATACATGCAATGAGTTTAAAAATAAAATTTTATACAAGGGTGATGTAATATTAGCAGGAATTAGGGGTTACAGTTGTCTTTCATAGGAAATTCGTTGGACACTTAAAAAAATGTTTCCAATCGGTCTACATTTCAAAAACAAGTGATTCTAACTGCACTGCTTTGCTCTAAACGCTTGAGTGTAGCCCCTCCCCTCCCCAAGCCTGAGCGGTCCCCAACTAAGGGCAGGCCTGGGCAGAGGCGCAGAGTAAAAGCCTGCTACAGGAGGGAAGGCTGAGGCCCAGTTCTAACCAAATTAATTCCTGCCTGCAAAGCACTTGACAACAGACCTGGCACAGTGAGGCCTTACCAAGCGTCTGCAATGACTTTTCTTTAAATCTAAATACTCTTAAGAATCAAGTGTGGCTCAGAGAAAGACACTAAGTGACCAGAAGTGACTCTGCTCAGAGGACTCACTCTCCCACCAACCCAGGATCTCAATATTTAAGACAAGTGAAGGGGGGGGCGGGTTCTGGAGTAAGGTAATCGCGGGGGGACGGGGGGTTGCCAAAAGGCGCTTCCAGCCTTGTAGTTTGCTCTAAGAAAAACACTGAAGGACCTGAAAATTTGTTTTACTTAAGGCTGTAGGCAGAATAAGAGATATTCCTGGCCCATTTAACCAGCTGTATGATTCGGAAGTCACTTTCCTTTTTTGGGTCTATTTCCCAACCTGTTAAAAATAAAGGGTGAATCTGATCAATGAAGAAATACCAGAAAAACAGATTTGTGCAATAATTTGGGGGGTTGGTGGGGGGTGGGGCAGCGGCTATAGACCTGGCAAAACCCTTTTGCATCCCTCAACCCCACAGAGGAGAGGTAGGCAGGTTTGCTGGAGCTGGAAAAATATTTAAGGAAAAACGAGTTCACACCGGACAATAACCCTCTAAGATTACAACTGTGCCCATTTTTCAGATTACGAAATTGAGGCTCGGGCAGATTCAAGCGCCTAAGGTCACAGAGTCTGCAAGTAGCGGAGACGAGACTGAGCGCAGAAAGCAGCGTTCCCTGCAGGACGCCTGCTCACGCTCCCGCATGGGAGGATTCCAGACCCGGCTCTCTCACCAGCCCCAGGAAGGAGGCACACAGGAGTACAGTGATGAACCAGCGCAGCATGCTCCCGGCCCGGCCGCTCCGGCGGGAGCTCGCCACCGCCTGCGGCTCATTCTCCGCTGGGGCCTCGGCCTGAAGGAGCCGCTGCCCGGCAGCTGGGGCCTCGGCCCCACGGGGTTCCAGTTCCAGCTGCAGCTTGTCGGCTCGCGAGCAGCGGTCTTGCTGCTGCCCGGCCTCTCAGCGGAGCCTCGGAAACTCGGAGCCTTGCCCCGGGCCGGCGCCTCCTCCCAGGAGGCGGCCCTAGTCAGGAGGGGAAGCGCCGGAGCGCGCCGGGTGTCGCAGGCCGCGGGCGCGCGCCCTCCCACACGCGGCTCACGTGACGGAAATGTGGTCTCTCGCCAACCGCGGCCTCGCCTCAAACCGGAAGTTAGTAGCGTTGCCCAGGAGACCCGACGTCGCGCTCGGGCTTCAGCATCACGCGAAGCAGAACCCGCGGAGCCCTGCGGGCGGGTGCCTTGTGGCGGAGTTCGCTGAAGCCGCAGCCTGGGACCCGACGAATCAGGAGTTAAGATGCAGCCAAACAGTCACGAGGAAGTAGGGGTCAAGAAATGCAAGGTATGGCTTCGCGTCCGCTCCCGGGTCTCCTGGAGGGCATAGGAACTTCAAGGTCTGTCCCTTATACAACTTTCTAAAACTCCTGCCTAGTTCCTGTGAGCTCTGTCGTCTCTTGATCTGTCGTTCATCTGTTACTCCATAATATTTGCTGAACCACGTATGTAAGTGTATTATCTCAGTTGATGCTCCTGAACACTTTAAATTCCATGTTATCCTCGTTTTATAGATGGGAGGATTGAGTCATGGAAAGTAGCAGCTTGCTTGGTCAGTCAGCGAATCAGTGGTTGTATGTAAACAGTGTAACAGTAATTAAAGGAAGAAAAATTGAACCAAAGCTGCGGTTTCAAGCACGCTCTCAACCCAATCCCTACAAATAATTGCATTGTTGTAAGGAAGTGGAACAGGGCATTTGCAGTCCCCGAATAAGGTTATGCCAGGGGAGAAAGAAAGGCCTTATCTTCTGTATCCTACTCCCAACTTTTTTTTTTCTTTTGCTCTTCGACCACACAGACCACAGCCTCAAAATGTGTAAATATTTTTCTTTATCATCCATCTGAAATGTTTTTTTCCACCTGATTACTCTCCCGCTCATCCGCTTAGGCTCCCAGATTATGCACACCTGAGTCGCATCATTTCCCTTGCAACCCAGATGCTATGATTTAAGAGAACCTGTTTTAGTTTTTCAGAGTCAGGGAATGTCTCTGAGAAAAGTTTAATGTGGTTGAAACAAAAGTTTCAACTCTTTAAAAATACATATTTTAAAGAGAATAGAAGATGATATGGGAGAGGTAGGTTAGGTTCAAATTGTTAAGTATGCCATACTAAAGAGTTTTGACTTGAGTAACACACTATTACTGGCCTACTGAAGTTTAATAAAATAAAAAATATTTTGTAGGAGTATCAAACTTCACAATATTTCATCTTTATCACCTAAAACGGAACTCATCTTTTTCCTCAATAAATCTGTACCTACTCTGTGGCATTCCATACTGGTACTACCATCCACCCAGTCGTCTACGTAAGAAATCTGAGATCCTACCAAGATGCTTCCTTCTTTCTCTCCCTTCAGTTTATCGCCAAGACCTGCCTATTTTACTTCTATAGATATTTCTAAAATCAGGCGTCTACTGTGTATATATCATCCCAAACTACTTTTAAAATTTTATCATCTCACCAAGACTGTTGCCCCAACTTCCTAATTGCTTTTCTCTCCCTCGTCTTCTATTCTCCAAATCCATCTTTCACCCCTAACTGAAACGAAAATCTAGTACATAAAACCCTTCAACTCCTCCTTAAAAATAGAATCCAACTTTATCTGCCCCTGCCCATCTCTCTAGCTTCACCTTGTTTTGTCTCTGTCTTTTTATTTGCATCCCAACAACATCAAAATTGCTGTTAGGTCTTTGCTCACCTTATGTTGTTTCTCACTTTCTTACCTTTGATCATACTGTTCCTTCTGTCTAAAATGCCTCCCTTCTCTTTCACCTGCTGTGGCAGAGGCTGCTATCTATTCATCAAAATCCACTTGCCCTTTCTTCTTAAGTAGTTAAATTATAACCCAGCGCATGGCTGCCCAGCTCCACTACATCTCCCAGCGGAATCTGCAGTTAGGGGTGCCAACAGAATATGAGCAGAAAGGCCAGAAGCCTTTTGACTCTGGATGTGTGTTCTTCCTCCATGCTGTCTTCTTCCTTCCTCAACTGGAACCTGCACATGGCTGTGACAGAGTTTCAACTACAGAGATGACGATAAAGCCTTAGGGCACTATAGACCCATAAAATGAAAGGCGCCTGGGTCCCCGAATGATGTAAGGAGCAGAGCTACCCCACCTGTCAACCTGGAATCCTCCTCTATGTTATAGGAGAGAAAATCTCTTTGGCTTTTAAATCACTGATTTTTTTTGTTATGGTAGCATCATCTCCCCTAACTAATAGCACTTGCCTTATTCCTGCCTATCTTTTCAATAATCGTACATATTTTAAGGAACTTAAGAGAAAAAAAGTTTCTCATGTTAACCTAGATAGTTATATTTTTCTGTTGTTCTTCCTTCATTCCTGAACAGCCAGGTTTCCCTCTGGTACCCTTCTCCTTCATCCTAAAGAACTTCTTTCAGCATTTCTTATAGGGCAGGTCTGCTGATAATAGCTTTCTAAGTTTTCCTTCATCTGAGAATGTCTTTATTTTACCTTCATTCCTGAAAACATTTTCACAGGATACAGGCATGTGGGTTGACAGTTCTTTTCTCTCAGCACTTAAAGATCTCAATCTCTTTCTCCTCTCCTTCTGGGACTCTAATGATTTGTCCATTAGACCTTTTTATATTGTTGGAAAGGTCCTTGATGCTCATATGTTCTGTTTGTTTTTCCCCAACTTTTTTTTTCCCCCTTCTGCTCTTCAGTTTGGATAATTTCTATTGAGTTACCTATCTTCAGGTGCACTGCCTCTTTCTTTCCTCATCTCCATTCTGCTCTTGCACCATCCAGTGAATTTGCTTATTTCAGACACTGTGCCTTTCAGTTCAAAATTTCTACTTGGTTCTTTTTCATGGTTTCTTTTTCTCTGCTGAAGATGTCTGTCTTTATGTTTTTCTTTACTTTCTGGAGCGTATAATAGCTGCTTTAAAGTCTTTGTCTGAAAATTCCAACATCTGTGTTGTCTCAAGGTTAGTGTCTATTGCTTGTCTTTTCTCTTGGGATTTGGTCACCTTTTTCCTGGTTCTTGCATGACAGATAATTTTCTATTGTATCATGGACATTATGACAGTTACACAGTGCAGACTCAGAGTCCTGTTAAAATCCTTCTCTGGAGAATATTTGTTTGTTTAAGCAGGCAGTCAGCTTGGTTAAGTTCAGGCTGCAAGTTTCATATCACCTTACTTTCATATCACCTTCTGTGGACAAATTTTCAATCTCAGTTAAATTGTCAGAGTCTGTGCTTTGGATGAGAGTGAAGTGTTAGATGCATTATACTTGGGGACTGTACATCACTGTTAGGACCTATTTAATCTTCATTCTCTGGAGGTACCATCCTTTTTATTTATCAAATAATGTCTCATTTGTGCTTAAAGTGTATCATAAAAAACTAGGTGTCATCATAAGCTATCCTATCAGGAAAGTAAACAATCATTCTTTAACCTTATCACTAAAAGCCCCATCTATTAAAACCAACTCTCACAAAGATTTAATTTCAGTAAGATATGTATTTTGGAAAGTTAGAAATAATATTGAAAGGATCTAACATTGGTGTCTCATGGAACTAACGTTTTTACCTTATTAAAAATAAAAACCTACTGATTTTTAAATTTCCTTTTAAAAAATATAAACTTACAATTTCCTTTAATTGGATTCATTTGTAACATTTAGGGCTACAGGACTCTGAATTTACCATCATAGTGGTCTCCTTTGCTGTATTGATCAGATAAAATCTTTGCTGTTCTGTACAATTATTAACCAAAATCAGTTTATCAAGAGAATAAAGACAAAGTGACCATATTGAGAGCATGGATACTATAGGCTCCTCAGAAAAAAAAGACCGACATTTCTTACAGTAGTAGGTGCTTCAGGAGCAACTAGGCTCACCTGCGGTAAAAAGGGAGCCACTCTCAGCTTAGGTACCGTGTAGGAGTCTGATCTCCATCTGTGCATGGAAGAGCCCACTTCTCCCGAGCTGTGCACTGCTCCGCCCCGAAACAAAGGAGAGCTGCAAAGTTCAGGTGGCTTTCAGCGTTCTTGTTTGACACTGCCATCTAATACCTCACTTGATACTACCTGCTTGGAAAAAGTCCAGAACCTTTGGGGAAATCCCAGTCACAGTGTTTCTTTTTAAATTTCTAAGCAAACTACTTAGAAGCTCGCCTGTTCACTTATTTAGTCATTAAATAGCTGTTAAATACTGAGCATGTGCCAGGCATTGTTCTAACAGTGAAAAAACAGACAAAAATTCCTGCCCTCATGGACAAGCTAGACAGTGAACAAATACATTTGTAATAGTATGTCAAATTGTGATAAATACTCTAAAGACAAATAAAGCAGAAAAAGAGAAGAGAGACAGCAGGGGTTATTTTATGTTAAGGTAGTGTTAGAGTGATGTTTGTACAGAACCCTAGTTGAAGAGGGGGAACCACCAGGCAGAGAGAGCATTCCAGAGAGATCAGCAGGTGCCGTGATCCGAAGGCAAGAGTGAGCCGGTGTGGGGAAGAAATAATAAAGGCCAGAGCAGCATAAATGAAGGGAAGGTTGGTAGAAAATGAGGACAGAGATCAAGGAAGGTGTCTAACTGTGTACAGCTGTGTTAAGGACTTTCTGGCTCTGTTAGAAGAACACACCAGAAAGGGACAGGATGGAGAGTGGAGAGAACAGAGATCTAATTAGGAGGTGATTTGATTAGGTCAGATTTGGGAAATATATTGAAGATAAAAACAATAGTATTTGCTAGTGAACTGGGTGTATGAGAGAAACAATATTTAAAAAATGACTTCAAGGATTTTGACCTATGTCAGAGAAAACCAGAGCTGAACAGTAGTTAAGGCTAGAAAAACAGAGTTTACTCGGGAACTGTTATAATAGAGGAAAAGAGACCTCCATATAGAACTGGGCTCAATTCTGAATACAACAAGGAAGAGCAGGGATTTATAGCCAAGGAGCCCAGTTGGGGCGGGGAGTAGTCAGTGGATAGAAAATTTTTAAGATGAAACATAAGGTTAAGAGGGGAGTCTAGCTAAACCAATTTAGCAGGATTCTTCCTAAAATTGGGTGATGCAGAGATGCACATGGTAATCCAAAAGTTGACACCTTGTTGGGATGAGGATTCAGAATATCTTGACTAAAGTTTTGTCAAAGTTTGGAGGGAGACTCTTTGTCACCTTAGCAACTGGTAAATAGTGGTCCTATTTATTCAGGTGGAAAAGATTTTGGGAGGAGCGTCACTTCTCCTAGAAAGTGGAAGAAAATTAAGAATTCAGGTTGAATGTGTTAATAATATGATACTTATTAGATAATTAAATGAAGGCATCAAGTAGATAACTGGATTTTCATTTCAGTGGAAGGATCAGAACAGTGGATATAAACTGGGAGAGTTATCGATGCATAGATGGTATTTAATACTGTGTAACTGGGGGAGATCACCTAAATTGTGAGTATAGAAAGAAGAGGGCTAAGGACTAAACCCTGAGGGCATCCCACATCTCAAGATGGGATAGTTGAGGAATATCTTGCAAAGGGGACTAAGATAAGAGGAAAATCAAGAGTTTGGTTTTAGAGGCCAAGTAAACAAAATTCAAGAAGGCATGTGATCAACTGTAATCTCCTGTGGAGAATGCACTGGATTTGTAGAATCACACACATGTTCTTGAATAATTATGTAACTTTCCTCACCTTCACTTTCCAACCAAGTCAAAACTGAGAACTTCATCTTTTGAATTCAGGAAGCCGTTACAGGTATTGCAGGTTTCTGAGTGGTAAGAGTATCATGATGAAAGCAGAGGATTGAGAACATGAACAGGCAGTACTGGCCAGTTGAATGGGAGCAGGAAGAAACTTGAGAATGGGAAATGACTTAAGTAGTTTTATCACATAGTTCAGCAAAGAGATAATTATGCTTGTACCAGTGGCTTGGTGAGAATAGAAGGGTGGGTATAGAGGCAACAATTCCCATGACCTTTCTTTTTTGTCTGTTTTCTTCTGTATGTACATGTTCCATGGCAGTGCCAGAATTTCTGTATAAGAGGACGTAACAATCTGGTTGGAAGATGGGGAGAATTAGGGGACTTGTATTCAACATAAATCATTTTTACTTCAATTGTAGCTTTATTTAGAGTGACCGAGAGTA
Source organism: Vicugna pacos (assembly GCF_048564905.1). NCBI lineage: Eukaryota > Metazoa > Chordata > Mammalia > Artiodactyla > Camelidae > Vicugna > Vicugna pacos. The sequence goes on along the minus strand of NC_132994.1, from coordinate 35,805,082 downwards.
AGGGACTAATGGAGATTTTTGAGTGTGCTTACTTGGTACTAACCCTGATATAATGAAGTCTCAAATTGTTACCGGGAAAAGGGAGATAAGAATTACCTCAGTTCTTAATCACCCGAAAAAAAGAATTTTTGACGAGAGACAGAAAGCGTGATATAAGCAAGATTTTTATTAGTGAAGTAAAAAAAAAAAATTAGTGAAAGATAGTACCCTCCCGAGAATTGGGAACGGGCTAATTCAAGAGAGGAAAAATGGCGCCGTTTCCTCGTATTTCCTGTTTTTAGACCCTGGTTTCATGATTGATTGATTGACAACTCAGGTTCCCTGCGCTCTGGTTGATTGACAGCTCAGGTTCCTTGTGTTCTGGATTGTTCCTTTCTCCTTCCTCTCCCTCTGCCCAATGCTCATTTCTATCTAAACTACCCTACAAAATGATGTGAAAAATATGGCCCCAAGAACTTAGAGCTAGCTTTCAGGCCTCTTCAAAGAGAGAAATTATGTACTGTAGAAAGTGTTCACCCAGCCCAGCCCTTGATGAGGAATCTGGGCAAGGGTCAGCTCAATTGTCCATTAGCTTGAGACAAATGAGTCTTATCTCTTGTCTCAGTGGGTAGACTTATTGACAGTCTAGTGAAGCGAGCTGAAGAAGTCAGAATCCATGAGAATGGGTCATACTGAATCATTAAGCAGAGGGGCTTGATAAAGAATAGGAGCTGAAACAATAAGCTAAAATAAGGGGGTTGAGAAACCACAAGAATGAGGAGTTAAGGCAAGGATGTGGACTTAACATGCCAAAATGGCATGCTCATCAAGCCAAACATATCTGGTTTATGTAATGTCAATTAACACAAATAGTTATTGTATTACTGTGTTCCTTCACAGTTAGGTAACATTAATTGTATAATCTAAAGAATTGCTCAGTAATGGTTTATTAGATCTCCCTGATTGGGTTTTCAACTGTTTCCTAGCTTCTTTGATGATAATTTCATAAAGATGTAAAAATAATCTGCTGTGGACTGAATTGTTTCCCCCAAAGTTTACTTGTTGACATCCTACCCCCAGTGTGATGGTACTTGGAGGTAGGCCCTTTGGGAGGGAATTAGGTTTAGATGAGGTCTTGAGGGTAGAGTCCCCATGATGGGATTAGTGCTCTGTTAAGAAGAAGAAGAGTGCTCAGAGCACACTCACTCTCTTTCTGCCATGTGAGGTCACAGAGAGAGGGCAACCATCTGAACAGGAAGAGAGCCTTCACCAGGGAACTGAATCAGTCAGCACCTTGATCTTGGACTTCTCAGCCTCTGGGACTGTGAAAAATAAATTCCTGTTGTTTAAGCCACCCATTCTAAGGCATTTTGTTATGGCAGCCTGAGCTGACTCAAATATAATCTTTCACAATATTGTTTTGTGTTTTTAATGCAGGAAACAACTTTTCATGATAATAGCTGACTTAATTGCTATAACTGCATATTTTCTCCTTTATACTCAAATATTTAAAATGCAGACTGTGATTATTAAACCTAAAAGAAAATGCCCTGTTTTGTTAGTCATATTATTTACCTATTTAAAAAAATGTTAATGTATATTGGTGCTGCCATTTAGAGATGGTGAAAATGGGAAGAGAGAAACAGAGAATAATGAATGAATAACTGAAATGGATCAGCTGCTCAGGCTAGACCCCAAGGTCAAGTCTCCTCAGAGACTCTCAGCTTTCCAAGGTTAGGAACTCAATTATTAGTTCATCCAGAATTGGGCATCTCCCAGAAAACTGACTGATAAGAGCAGCCCCACAAGATAGTAATTTATAAACACAGTGCTCTGCTCTGTATGTAGTACTGCCTAGAGCTAGACCCCCTTCCCGGTGAATAGGACCAGGCTGGAAGTCAAACACTTGATTAGACAGTGGTGAGCAAACTTAAGTCCACAGGCCATATCTGGTCACATCCTGAGACAAGAATGCACACATTTGCATCATGTCTGTGTATCCCTTACTTAGATTGAAAGCCTCAACTCACATATGCATTAAAAAAAAGTATTCATTCATCTTGCCTTAGTAATTCCACTCTAGGAACTAAAGCTTAAGAAAATTATCAAATCATTTTTTGGCCTTTTGGCTCAGATCAAGTGAAGAAAATTTACCAGAATTGTAGAAGAAAAACTACATTAAAATGGTCAAAGCAGCATTCTTTTCAATAGAAAAATCTAAAACAGTGCAAATATATAAAATGTAAAAATGATAAGATAATAAAAATAAAGTGATGGTTCTACAATATTGTAAATGTATTTAATGTCACTGAATTGTACACTTAAAATATGGTTAAAATGGTAAATTTTATGTTATGTATATTTTACCACAATAAAAAAATAAGAAAATGTAAAAATAAATTGTGGTACAAAAAAAAAGTGCTGTTTTAGAAGTAGATTTACTTTGTAAACTATTAATTTCCAACAACCAGGCTAACAAAACATTAGAGCAGGCAAACTTCAGGTTCATTTGGGAAGTTGTTTGGGTCTGTCCTTTACCAATTTTATTCTTGTTACATAAATCATAGTAAAATCACAGTAAAAATACATAGTAAAAATTAGAATGTTGGGTATATATTACCACATTAATAATGACCATGTACTCAGGACATTCATTTCCAGAATCTCCCTAACATTGGGACTAACACATTTGAATGCAGGTTTAGTGTTCCTTTTGTATGTAGGCTGCATGTATTTTAAAAGAAGGAAGTAAAAGACAATTTTTCTTACAGAAAGTAAGTAGTGTGCATTAGTGTGATGTTATTTTCAAAGCAATTTTATTTTTTATCAGAGGAAAACATTTCATTTAGTAGGAAAAACATCTTCGGTGTCATGCAAATTAGATTGAAATCTCAGTTCCCTCACTTATTAGTTTGGGCAATTTACTTAACTTCTTTAAGCCCCATGTTCCTGATCTGTAAACTGGGTTATTGGTGACAATGAAACGAGATAGCATATATAAAACACCTAGTATAATGCCTAGTACAGAGAAGTTACTCGAAATGAAAGTACTGTTGGTGGTGATGTAAAGCAGTGATTCTCAACCCTGTGATATCACATGCTCCCTTGTATAACCAGTATTCCTTTGTATCTCCTTTACTAATCTGAAATAAAATTAATAATAACATAACCTACCTCTGGACATCATTTTAGAAAACGACTACATAAAACCCTCATTGTTATATACAGGAGAAAATTTTAAAAGCAATCAATGGTAAAGTAATACGTATTTCACAATGTGATTACTTTGGTCCCTTCATTGGAAGACAAAATAATCAGATGTTTTCACCTGTGCATAACAAAAAGGTTGATTTTAAAGACTTAAGAAGTCATTTCATAAAAGAAGCACAGGACATGAAGGAATAGAAGTACAGACAGACACTAGAATGAAACAAGTGTTAGTTTATGTAATAACCAACAAGATTTATTTGTAAATAAAAGAGAGGTGGGACATCTTAATGAAATCGGTAGTGACATACCAAGACAGGTATGTCAGGGTGGAGAAAATGAACAGATTCTCCAAGAGCTTGGCTTCATCAGTGTAGTTCATTATTGTAAACAAAACAATTCTCTGGATATTTTGACTTGATCAAAAAAAAAAAAACTATCTTAAATACTACTACATTTAGAGATAAACAACCTCTAGTGCATGTGTGTGTGTGTGTGTGTGTGTCTGTGTGTGTGTGTATATATATGTACACCTTGGAGTCCATATACAAAAGGTGATGAGGATAGAAGATGAATTGAGGGGAAAGAACAGTATTATAGTAACTAGTGAGTTAGGCATTTTTTTATATACATGTTGGCCATTTTTATGTCATCTTTGGAGAAATGTTTATTCAAGTCCTTAGACCATTGTTAAAGTGTGGTATTCATTTTTTTTCACTGTTAAGTTGTAGGAATTCCTTATATATTTTGGAGGTTAAACCCTTATCATATATATGGTTTGCAAATATTTTCTCCCATTCCATGGATTACCTTTTCATTTTGTTAATTATTTCCTTTCCTGTGTGGAAGCTTTTTAGTTTGATGTAGTTCCACTTGGGGTTTTTGTTTGTTATATATATATTTTTTTTATTGAAGTATAGTCAGTTTACAGTGTGTCAGTTTCTGGTGTACAGCACAGTGCTTCAGTCATACATGAACATACATATATTCGTTTTCATATTCTTTTTCACCATAAGTTACTACAAGATATTAAATATAGTTCCCAGTGCTATACAGTATAAACTTGTTGTTTAGCAGATTTTGTGAGAATCCTCCTGTATTTCAAAGTGAGAGACACTCTGCCAAAGTTGAGTAGGTGTTCTGTGCAATTCAGTGGGTAGATGTAGATGTAAATCTTGGTGTATTTGTGGGAGAGGGCGAGCTGTGAGTCTCTCTGCTCCGCCATCTTGGCTCAACACCCCCTTCCATTTGTTTATTTTTGTTCTTGTTGCCTGTGCTTTTGATATCATATCCATGAAATCATTGCCAAAAACCAGTGTCTTGAAGTTTACCACATTTTGCAATCATTTGTGCTATTCTTAAAGAAACAATAAAACCATCTTTCTGATTAGGAAAAATTTTTTAAACATTCCAGTAAATAGTAAGTTTTCAAACTTTTTAGAATGCTTTATCTTAGGAATGCTATTATCTCTGCCAACTTTTCATGATGTGCTTTGTAAAGTGGTCACTTAATCTTGATGATTTCATTGCTTCATTAGAGAAAAATGTGTTAACAAAATGGACATATGGTAACTTGATTTGTGGGCAAAGATATAAAACCCAATTTGAAATATTCGACTGAATATTGATACTTTTCTCTATAATTAATGAAATAAGGACTAAATAAGTATATTCATATAGATCAAATCATGGTGAATGCCACATTATAAATACAGACTTGTAGTAGGTGAGCATCGACTACTCAATACCATGAGTGGCATTGTCTTTGGTGATTTTCCAAAATGGAGACCCGCTCTTTGTAAAGTTCTGACTAGAGTAAAATGCAGTCTTCCCTCAAGTTACATGATAGTTTACATTCTTGGAAAATTTGGTGTTTATTGGAACTATGCAAAAAAATTTTATGTTTATATATACAAGAGAGAGTCTAGGCTGATAATTTAAAACAAGTTTTTTGCACTCAGTGGATGTTTAGCAGGACATTTAAAAGTTGGACAGTGTGTGGGACTATGTCACTCACTGTAGGATGTCTAGCATCTCTGACCCCTGCCCACTAAATGCCAGGAGATACTCTCACTTACTATGACACCCTCACAAATTTCCATAGTGCCCCCTGGGGTGCAATAAGACTTTGAAAACTACTCATGTAAAAATGTCTGCCTCAAAACTTGGCAAATAATATTCTTGGCAAATAAGATGGCCAGGGGCAACAGAAGAGAGTGACATTTTCTACAGTTGTTGCTGTAAGGATTCTGGATAAAGGTACTCTTTTCCAAGATGCTTCATAACAAAAGTTAATATGTGATAAGTAATTCAGAGATACTACCTTTGTTCTTAAACGTCAAAGCTTTTAAAATTTATAGGCATACGGTGATGAAGGATGATCATTGCTAGGTGGCAAGTCTCCTTTACCAATGAAACTTGTTTGCTCTCTAGTATCTGAAGAGATTAGTCTTTGTTTAAAAACTGTGAAAGTGTCTCCTGGGGCAGATGCCTTTCTCCTTGAGGACCATGACAACCATTCCCAGTTGCCACCAGCCCCATAACAAGATTCAAATCTCAACATGATTCAAGGGGACAGGTACATACTGTAATCAAGGAGGAAACAGCTTGCACACCAAAAGAATTGCAATAATTTATTAATGTATATTAGCAGAAACCTGGTGAATGTGTGGGAGCAGGTACAAAGGGTATTAGAGCAAGGAGAGCAGAATATAACGTTAGATCCAGCTGAATTCATTGATACGGGTACACTTTACTGGATATTGTGGATTCAGAGTGTTAGATCATGCACCTGGAGCTGGCTCTAACATTTACTTGGTTGGCTGAGTAAAACTGGGATTCAGTGGTGGTCTGCAGTTAGTGAGGTTGAGATACTAGAGCTTCCTTGGTGTGATGTAGCAGAGGGAGTCCAAATGTTGGCCTCGGTTTTTTTCCATAGCAACTTCAGTCCTCAAAGATTTTGGAGCAATGCCTATAAGATCCCACAGGAAAGAAAGCATGAGTTCTTTCAGGGGGGTCCACAGGTGACTGAGACAAGGACAGGACTGAGGTACAGCTGGATGGGGTGAGCATGGGAGACAGAAGTCCCATCTCTGTTGGTGACCACTGTGTGGAGGTAGTGAGCTTCCTATTCCTGGGGGTTCAAGAAAACACTGGTGACTCTTGAGTTGATTTTTAAAAAGAACTCTTGAATTTAAGGTTTTAGGTTCATCTGTAGGAGACTATGAGAAGAGAACTTTACATCCTAAAAGTCTGATACTATGATAATTATTTGATTGGATTGTATGTACCTCTAGAAAGTGGTTTTGTATGCACTATAGTTTTTTTTCTTTAAAAATTATTTTCAAGAGAGTGAACTTTCTCCTGTTTAGTATCAGTAACAATTTGTCATATCCATTCTCTCCCATTTCCTTCAAAAGCCCTCCGATCGCTTTATAGGCATGGATTAAATGACATATCACAAATTTCATGTTCTTGAGTTTAATGTATAAAATCTCTTTAGCACCATTAAACATCAATAATGATTTGCTTTGTAGTTAGGTCTCATCAAATAATAAACATCCTGACTGCACAGTCGGTTTTTCTCCAAGTGGATAATCCACAAGAGCAGGGATTGGTTTTTATACTTCCAGCCTGGCTGTTGATCATCCCCTGAACTTGTCCATTAGGAGGAGGTCACTTAGAACCAGCTGAATTTAATAAGTGTAATAAGTGTAAGTGAAAGAAGCAATCATGTAAGTCAACTACCAAAAAAAGGAATGTCAAATAGAAAGCTTTTGAACTATCAATGCTGTTGAATCATTTCCATTCCTCTTCTTTGCCCCAGAGAAATACCACCCCCAAACACTTGAAATACATATATGAAGCTTTAAAGTACATGGCTTAGTTATCCTTTACTCAACACAGACTGTTTCCTTCCTTTTAGTACTTTTTCCTTCTCCCCATCTCCCCAGGGAATCCATAAACATAATCACAAATCTTTATAGAAATTTGCTAAAATTGTTTAATTGTATTTACTGAGAATATCACATTGTTCCACAGTAAAATGATCTTATCCTCCAAATGATTACAAAGCTCTTTTCATTAAAAAGCTTTTGGTTATCTATGTTAAATTGCACATTATAAAAAAAATCATTTATAAATTATACTCTTTAAAAAGACACATAAAATTTTTAAGAAGGCAAGTACTAAAATAATGATCAAACCCAGCATAATCATTTCACATAGCGATACATATTTAAACAACTACTGTGCCAAAGTGGCATCCATGTAGGTAGGTAGAGAAGCAGAGTCACACTGCAGTGTGCAGCGTGCACCTGGAATAATTTGGTTTTGATGTCAAAGATACATGTTTTTCTAACTTTGAAAACATGCAAAATAACTTAAAAATTACTTTTCAGATAAACATTAAAATAAAGCAAGTTGACATGAAAAGTGTCTTATTGTACTAGGAGACACTTAAAATATCCAAGCTCTCAATTATACTGCACGGTTCGGTTGTAGCTATAACTTTCAGGCTAAAATAAACTGATAGGAGAACAAAATGACAAAATGCAAATGTATCAAGCATCGTGCAGTGTCTTTACAATCTGCCATTTCTCAAACCACAATATTTTAACAGTTACATGAGAAGTATTACTAAAGGGATAATTAATCTAACTTCTGATTAACAAGCCCCCATTCTTCCTTCCATATACAAGCCATGTTAACAGTAGAATGGAGTTAATTAGTTAACAGAGAATCCACTGTACTTTAGTAGATTCTAAATGTATGGTTTTCCTAATTAGGAAGATGATAATGTGTTTTATTTTCCTAATTTCTGTTTATAAAATCTTCTTAAAATAGAATTAAGGCAAAGTCTACAAAGACAACAAAGTTAAAAACTTATGGTCCCACTTCCTCTGAATCCTACTTACACATACATTAGGACTCAGAGACTGGCATGGAATTTGGGGGAAAGTTTTAGGTGAGTGTCACACAATCAGCCACAACCATGATACTGTTAGCCCTTGATAATCATAGGTCTGAGAATCGCTGACACTGACCCAGATGTAGTCCTTACTAATTTGAGTCTTTATGTTAAATCTGAAAAACGAAGTTATATACTTTGTGTCAGTTTTTTAAAATGTAACTTATTACCCAAGTTTTAAGATTAAAATTCCAGAAACTCCAATCTTAGCCTGAAAAATAACTTAAAATATCTACTTAAGCTCAATAGAAAAACTATTTTGTGTATATATATATAAATATATATATATAATAAAATATACATGACATTTTTGTCATATACCCTCAGAGTTACAGAATACTTTGAATAGCTAACTTCGTGCAAGAAACATTGACCAGGGACTTTTTCTTTAAAGTCATTACCTTGAGGGGCTATGCTTGTCATTAAGTTTTCATTTGGTGATTTTTTGGGGGGGTTTCATACTGCAACGTCTTATGTGTTAACAAAAATTACATACCAGTAAGTAGATATTTGAACTCAATAATTGCTTTATAGGTTTTTTCCTCAGATGTATATACAAAATGCAACATGTATAATACTGCTAGATCTGCATGTTTCCTATTGTGTTACACATGTTTAAAAAGAAAAAATAATTTTGAAAGAAGCATGAAATTTAGCACCAATCTTTCTCTGGTAGGAAAAACAAAGGCACCAAATACAGTCTGTTCATAGTCCAGGGTCAAAATACAGCAGTCTCAAAACAAACCCTGGGTCCCTGAAATATTCCAATATAGGCTGAGTTATGAGATATGTTGACCTATTACTTTCCAGCATATTAGAACACACTATGGAAGATTACATTTAGGGATGATCACAGTAGAAATGGTTTATGTGTTTATACACACATTTAACAAATGGACTCTTCTAATAACTGACATACTGAAACGTATTATCTGGTAAAGAATAAAAGTATTATCAGAGATGCCAAAATAGTATCACAGACCCAATTTGACTTCTAAAATGTTATTTTATATTGATAGTTCTATCACATACATGCTTAGTGCCATTCAACTCTAAAATACTCTTCACAGCACCCATTCTGAAAGGCTACAGACATCTTTAATTAGATTGAGAATTTGTGGATTAACTCTTACAGAATTGCCACATTCAAAGATAGCATTTTCAAAAACTACAGTGAGACAAAAATTCATTGCCACAGTCCCTGTCCCACTAGAAAGGGGGTGCCTCTTACAGGAGTTTAACATGTAAGCTGTAAGGTTAAGGCACAAGCATACAGTCTAATCCATTTCTGTTCCTTTTAAATCCATTTATCAGAACAAAGCTCTTAAGAAATTTTACTGATATTTCAACCCCCTTAACAATTTGCACTCCCTTGCCTTTTAATCACCATTAGCTGCCTTCTGATTAAGCAACAATTGATTAAGCTGGGCTTTTAGCTGGACACCGAAAGCTGAGGTAGATAGACTGCCATGGTCAAGTAAGCATCATGATCAAGTACTTACAGAGGTTTTATTTCATTCCCAATGTCTTTCCAACGTACTAATAAAAAATTGAAATCTTGTTTCATAAATGAGGTAGCCTCCTATATTATTTTATATCTGTCAAAAAAGTAGTACCATGGGGGATTTCCTTGTATAGAGACCAAAATGATTAATGTTTGCTTTCTAAAAAGTAATAATTTTTAAAAGGACAAGCTAAATAAACTACTATGCCCCAGGTTTCAAGGTTTGAGTAGTTCAGAGATGTGGCAATGAATTGTTTCATGGGTCTTTATTGTCTCAGAAGGAGTCATTGTGTAAAACTACTTATTTATGGTAGTTCAATAATTATGATTCTAAATTATGTGCAGATTTCACATTTAGCTATTCTTGGAAATTGAAACCTATCACTTGCAGTATATTTACAAAACAAAGCATTCGTCTCTGTCAACAAAGAGATAAACATGGCTGTGGCTGTCACATCACAGTGAGTCCAGGAGCTGTGTGTTGCTGTTCTCCACCTTGTTATTCTTTGCTCCTTAATGTGTATTCCAGCAACAATGAAGTTTTCATAGTTATAAATTTCACGAAGAATTTTAAACACTTATTTAAGTTATTTACATATTTTTTAATTGGAGCTAATTAGCTTATACTTTCCACTTGTACCTCTTGATTCTGGGAATTTACTCTTAATACCATTCGCCATAAAGTATAACCCAGCCTAAGTCTAAGACAGGTTCATTAGGAACTGCACCCAGAGGTCCGTCCGCTACAGTCCAAGGCATCCTCCATGATGTGCTCTCAGGACTCAGATTGTATAAAACTTTAATGTAATATGAAAATTAAAGTTAAAAAGTATGCTCTCTGAAAATATTTATGCTAAGAACTTGGCAGTCTTTTCTCTCAAAGCATTTACCTTAAACATTTAAATAAAGTTTTATACATTAGCCCAAAAGGTGGCAATTACATGATTACCCCCCAATTTTAATCACATAATTAAAAAAAAATTTCAGTGTACCATTAGAACTCTTAAGTTGAAAGCTGAGAGCAAGCCATTTTCCAGGTTACACAAAATTGGATGTGGTTCCATCCTCTGAAACCATAGGGACAAGTAAGTAGTGCAGCTAAGCAACCAGGAGCACTAGGCAAGGATGTCAGTGACTCTTCAGCAGGTTTTTGAAGGATGGGGGGAAGGCAAGGAAAAAAGAATGACAAAGAGAATATATAAAGAGTAAGGAAAAAAGAGGCATATGAAAGGGCATGGAAGTGCACCACGAGGAACTCCTCACAGCCACCCATGCCTTAGGTTGCCTATCCCTAATCTTACACCACATTTTCTATTCAGTCTCCTATTGATTTAACATGAAGAGTCATCTGGATATGGGACAGTTTACAAATAACAATGGAACAAATTAAAATGTTCTTAAATACAGTTAAAAGGATTAGAATTACCAGAAATAAACATGTTTACCTTACAAGTAAGCATTCATTTACTTTAAAAGCATGTAAAGTTGAAGCTAATAGCGTTAAACATTTTTCCATACTTGGGCAGAGCCCATGGGATCGTCTGCAAACATGTATAAACAGATAATATATGAATCATGAAATGCAAATGAAGTCTTATTTCTATTTGTAAATTGAAGCTTAATGCAAGCACTATGCAATTTTCAGTGGAAATTACAAGTCTTATAGTAGGGCTATAGATGAAGCATTGCAACTGTAATCAAAGAGCCTTATAAATTTTGAATACAGTATCAGTAATCTGGGTGGCTGAAATGGATGCATCCCAACAATATCCAATGCCATAAAACTTAACCAAAATGTTTCTGAAGATCCTTGGGCATCTGTTGCAAAGTATCAGATCTGTAAAGAGAAATAATTACTCCCCTTCTTACGTTATTGTTGGCCTCAAATGCCAGAACCTTTTAAATTTGAGAATTTGCTGAGTCCTATTAGAATTAGGATGATGAAATGAGAAAGCAAAGTCTGTCTCTATTCTTTTCCTCTCAGAAAAGTGTCTTGGATTGAACAAAAAACAAACAAAAAAATATAGGCCCATCAGGTCACTTTACTGCAATAGTAATACTCTGTTCAGAAATTAGAAAGGATTTACTTTGAAAGATTAAATATTTCTTGGTCTAAAATCTTTGTGAATATTAGTTCTTAGTTTGTATATTTTAGACTTTTAGAACTTTTTGTACCAAACAGCATATTACTAAATATGCACTGTATGGAGTTTAGCATCTTACCTTTTATGCTTTTTAACTTTATATCAGCACAGCACTCTCCATCAGTCTATTATAGTAGAGCTTTTTCAGTGTTATAGATCCTGTTTGATTCATTCCATCAGACTGAAAACTACATATAATATTATACACAAACACAATATTCTGAGATCTAAGTTTTATTATTAATACTTGTCATGTTGACCTTTTATTATGGAAAATACCAAGCGAGATCAAATCTTTGAATTTCAGATTAGTACTTTTTTTCCCTTTTCCTAAAATTAGCCAAATTTTGAAAATAAAAACATTCTAGGTCTTTACAGAATAAATTTTCTATTTTAGATCTACTTCTATAAAATTGCAGGGGAGTCAGCAGTCTGTGCTGAAACTAAAAAAATAAATAAATAAGCATTTTATAATTTCTGATGACTGTTCTTAGTTGTGTATGTTTTTGCTGATCTCAAAAGCACTGATAACAAGGAAATAATGTTTTATATAACTGGGCATGAATAAATGAAGAACCTAATAATGTATTACATTGCTATTTAAGTCATTTTGTACAGGCTTAAAATAAGAACATGAAAGGCAGGATGGTCAAAATGTAGATTTTTTTTTTTAACGTAACAGAACCTTCCAAAACACAAATTATCTAAGTCCCCTGAATATGAAATACGGAAGTACTGGTGGAAGTATTAAGTTATGGCTGTGTGTATGGCATAGTAAGTTGCTGAATGTCTTCAAGGATCAAAATTATTTAAAATCCTATTAAAAGTAAATTCCACATTTAGCATTTTTACACGTTGAACCTTCAAGGTTGCAGATGAGAAAGCTGATAGTGAAAGGAAAAATTATTGGGTTTTCTGTTTAATTAACAGCCTCACTTCCCTCCTCCTCCTCCATCAACGACTGCAAACCCATATGCTTTCTAAGCATCTCCATCCTCAGCAAGAGACAGGAATGGAGGGACTTTGCCTTTCAGAAATGATAGAAGCTGAAAAGAAAAGTAGGGAGATAATAGACTGTTTCTCTCAGTACAGAGAATTTAGAAATAGATCCAGATCTGGAGGTGCTTTAGAAAAAGACAGTATTCTCCCCAGGTGAACAAGCTACATTTGAGGAATATATAATATACATCTCTATTTAGGATTTAAATATGCTTTGCATATTATTAACTTTTAAAGACCTAAATTTAAAAAATGTACTAAAATAATTTAGAAATAGATCCAGATCTGGAGGTGCTTTAGAAAAAGACAGTATTCTCCCCAGGTGAACAAGCTACATTTGAGGAATATATAATATACATCTCTATTTAGGATTTAAATATGCTTTGCATATTATTAACTTTTAAAGACCTAAATTTAAAAAATGTACTAAAATAATTTCAAGGGTGAGAGAAGTGTTCCTATTTTTTAAAGATGAGTATGGGTCATAGCATGACTTCAGCTTTAAGTCTTTAAAACTCTAATAGCTTTCTTACAATAGGAAAAATACAGGGAATATTAATGAGGAACACACTAGGATAAATACACACAAATGCAAATTTTTTCCAGGAACTTTTGGAAATGTAGGAGTTGTTTCTCTTTGTAAATGCTTTTAGCCTTTCAAGAACCATTAATTTCTTAAACCAATTTGAGCAATTCTTCCTATCAGAAATATGTATTTTCTTCACAAAGATGTTTTTTCCCATTTGTGCCTGAAACGGCAAATCGGTAACATACTCAGTAAGACTTTGTTTAAATGTCTGGTCCTCGTGCAGCAAATTCAGAAGTCAGAAAAATTCTAAGTTAAAAATGCCAGAATTACCTTTCAATCATTCTATTTTAGTTCATTGTTACAATTTAAACAAATTCAGAAATTTGGGGTGTTTCTGGCTGCTTGAGTGAAACACACTGCAAATCCGAAGGGAAAAAATATAAATGGAAGAAAAGTCTGATTTCTGAACTGCTCTGCCCTTAGGAACAGGATCCTGTTCATCTCACAGATTGATTCTGAATACACCATTAGCACCTGCTCCATGAAGGTCCCTTGACACTGGAGCAAGTCTGAATAACTTAATTTCATAGCTTACTTAACAGCAGGGAAGTAATTTTAACATAGACTTGAGGTTTAGTAGATCTGATAGTATCTAGAATCCAGGCTTAATACTGTTAAGAAGTTCCCAAATAGCAGAAGAATTAAAACAGATACCAAAATGAAAAACACCACATGAGACAACAAACAATATTTCCAGTCCTAACCAAACTGCAATCCTTTCTGTATAGCTTGAGGTATTTTAAAATATTTGTACAAGCTAAACAGCATTCACAGTTTCCAGAGTTGCTTTTTACTGAGAGAGCTTCATATCGTCACAATATCTGACTTTCAGACATGTTTTCTTGTACATGAAAACTGGAGTCTGAGTCTCCACCCTCAGACTCATGGAAATATCGGACAGCTATTCAATGGCAGAAAATGGTTCTTGTAGTAATAAGGGTTCTATTTCCCGATTATCGTGCTATTCCTAAGGTGTGATTAAAAAAATAAGAAATTTGCAATTTATATAAAAGGAAAACTTGCTTAAACTTCTGAAAGCAAGTCCAGTCTGGTGGAGGTATATGACATTAAATAACAGAGTCAGATTCTTTCTTAAAGATTCCAGATGAGCTCGACAGCAGAGAGTTCTGGTTCTCCAACATTTTCTCCATCTTTTCTCCTTCAGTGCCTTTACCGAGCTCTCTTTGCTTCTTACTGTGGATCCATGGTATAAAACAAAGGACAGCACCTCCAATAAGGGGAGGGATTCCAGCGAGGTAGAATGCCACATCATAGGAGCCCAGCTTGTCACGAAGTAACCCTGGGAAGGGAAGAAACTGTCACCAAGAGAGAACAAGTATGGCTCTTCGGGGTCTCAGTCACACTGATGCCTGGTGCCAGCCAAATAACTTCATCTCAGCAGACTAATTCAAACATCTCAGATATCAGACATTTTTAAGGAAATGGGTCTGAAATATAAACCTTTTCTGTTATAAGGCAGGAAAAGATCTAATTTCTTTAATCTTGTTACAGGTCTGTGATAGTCCTCTGGGATATTACATGGAAAAAAAAATGTCTGCAACGAAGCTTCAGTTTTCTCAAAACTCCTTAGAGGCCATTTGGGGTATTTTGACATGTGGGATGAAGGTCCTTAACTTCAGCTGAAGGTGGACGGACCACCAAGCTGAAACTTCTCTCATACACACTGACCTCAGAATGTCTACAATTCAAACCTTTCTTGGGTCTGTTTATGAAATAACATAAAACTGTTTAAAGTCATAATCCAAAGCCGTGAAAAATTATATATCTAAGAGGATGAAAAGGCTAGGTCGTTAAATACATCTCAGAAAGATACTAAGGTTTGTCAGCACATGGGAGGAAAATATAAGAATACATGTGGTAATCTAATAGGTCCTCTTCTTCTGAAAACTGAGCACTCCTTATTTCTAATTTCTCTAACAAAATCCAGATTTTAAAAGTTATCTTGATGTTTTAAACTTTTGTAACTTTTAACTTTTACTATGCAACCTATTATCTGAAATGTCCCAGGAACACGTTGTGCTGAACATCTGACTCTGCTAAATAAACAGCCGAGGACGTGTCCAGGTAAGTACCAGCACATTAAAAAATGCGTACAGTCATTCTGGATTGAAACCTTAAATATACAATATATCTACACAAATGCTTTTCATATCTTCTGAATCAGAATATTACACATATAACTGAACCTTTCATTCTTATGAATACGAATTACGACGTTTGGCTGTAATACTGTGATCCCTCCGAACCACCTGGTGTTCTTCTGCCTGCTTTGGAAGTTTCCTGTTAACTTCCTTAATTCTTGGTCTGTTATAGTCATCTCTAGTAGCAAACACCATTTCTGCTAAAGTGCTGCTTGTAATCTGCTGTGGAGTTGGAAACCCTAACAAACTAAGCATATAAGATGTAAAAGCAGTGTAAATAGTCTGTTACCTGGGGAGAGAGGAAGGACTGGACGGTTCTCCTACAAGGAGACTGTGATCTTTAGAACTTCAGTTTTATTTAGTCTGCTCAGTAGTGGCCCTGCTTGTGTGATTCATGACTAGGTTCCCAACTGGCAAAGTTGCTGATATGTGTGGTTCTGAATATGAGAATGAATTGAACTGAACTTTCACTGAGCCTCTCATGTACCAGCCACAGATGATAGTACATACATTTAAATTTTATAGTAATTTAATCAACTCTTACCATAATAATTTACACTGGTACCCAGTTAATTCTGAACATGAGACATCTTTATATTCAGAAGATTTCTACCTTTCAGTGGTATTTAGCATATTCATAATATTGTACAACCGCCACCTCTGTCTAGTTCCAAAATATTTTCCTCACACCAGAAGGAAACTCCATACATTATGCAGTTACTCCCCAATCCTCCTTCCCTCCATCCCCTGGCAGCCATCAATCTGTTCTCTGTCTCCTATGGATTTACCTATTCTGGGTAGTTCACATAAATGAAATCATGTAATATGTGACCTTTTGTATTTGGCTTCTTTCACTTAGCATAATATTTGAGGTTCATCTGCTTGGTAACAGGTATCAGTACAGTACTTCATTCTTTTTATGGCTAAATAATACTCCATCATATGGGCATACCAATTTTATCCATTCATCTGCTGGCAGATATTTGGATTGTTTCCACTAAGTGTTACTTTTCACTATTTCTCAGGGGGATATGATCTTTTACACAAAGCATACATAATTATAAATCTTTCAGAATCTCTACCTCTTCTAAACAAAAAATCATATTCCCATTCCTCCAAAACACATACTAAGTGAAATATAGGAACTCTGAAAGCTTAAAAGTCCAGAAGCTAACTGCTACATATTTTACTGAGTGTTTTGGATATAAATAAGAATAAGAGAGCCTCTTCGGCAGATTTTTCCAACATGCCCTCTACAGCGGGTCTTATTAAAAATGTATAAATAAAGCACATACAAAAGCAAGAGACCAGTAATCAATAAAATGTAATGTACTTTACATATAAGTGAGACTTAGGACCTACAGTAGAAAATGTTATAAATCAATTTAACTTACCTGCAACAGGTGGGCCCACAGTCATGGGTATAGATATGAATCCGAGCAGAAATCCAATTGCTTGGGAGACATCCTGAGCACCAACTAACTCAAAGGCAATGGGGGCCATGATGGAAATGAAGCATCCATCAAAGAGACCCATGATGAGACAGACGGCAATGAGGGCCCCAAAGACGCTGCACAGGGGAATCATCATGGACATCAGACCAATGAAGAAAAAGGAGAGGACCTGGGACAGACACCACAGTGTCAGCTTGGCTCTCAGGAAGAGTGATGCACATGCTTAGGACTTTTGAGTGCTACTGATTAGTTGCCTCCCCAGCCCAGATGACCTTGATTTTTATATACATAATCAACTCCTATAATCATCTCCCCCAAGTTCTTCAGCACTCTCTCAGTATTTCCATTAAGGACAAAAAGAAAGCTCTTTGAGGCCAGAATCTATACAAAAGTCATCTTTGGACTATATATTACATAAGGTTTAAAAATGCTGCACCTTGTTAGTGCTCAGTAAATATTTGTTCTTTGAATATCAGCTCAAGTTTACTCATCAAACATGATTTTAAAAATTTACTGCTGAAATTCCATGAACTTTACTGGTATTAGTCCTTTGCAAAATGAAAATATGGCAGCCAGATCCATTCTCCCAGTTTGGGGAATACAGTGATGTAAATAACCTGTAATATTTTACCCGCTAATATTCCAGACATGGTGAGCATAGTTAGACCAAGTGAGAGAGATGAGAATAAGTAACTATGATTTGCTATTCTATAAATATATACTGAATTTTGATTATTAAAATTCTAATTAAATTTTGACTGTCATAGGAAATACAGGATGCATAATATGCAGTGAAAACAGTAAACATAGTCCACTATAACATCCTAAGAACTAATTATATAGTCCAATTTTATTACTTTGACAGTGTAAATCAATATATTATTATCAAAGAATATTTTCAAATATTATGTCTTCTGATGAAACAGATATACCCTATTAAGCACCCAAGTTGAGGCTGAGAAATATTTTAAACTATTAAACACTTTTATTTTAGTGTTAGACTAATTAATAGAGTGAAACACTTAATTTTTCCTGCCACTTTGGTAGCTACTGTGTTATGCGAATAAGACCTGGTTCCTACCTTGGGTTGTGGGGACTTGACCATTAAATAAATAAATGCACGTGAAGTGTTTGATGTGCTATAGTTGTATATTCAAATTATGGTAAATACCAAAAAGAAAGGAGCAGACAATTCAACAACTTTTTTAGGCAAAGAACTAGTTAAAACTGGATAATTCACTTGTCAGCAGAAGAAATGTTTCTAAAAGAATCAGTTTTTTTAAAGTATGCATATAGTAGCAACTATAATTTTTTTAGTGTTTATTAAATGCCAGGCAGTGTTCTAAGAACTTTAGATGGTGATCTTCCTAATAACTTTGAGGTAGTAGGTAGTAATGTTTTCCCTATTTTACAGATGAAGATAGTGATACTGATGCTGGGAGGTTTAGTAGTAACCCTGGATGGAGCCAGCCTGGAACCCATGGTCCGCATTGGCAGTAAGTAGCAGACAACAATGGAATGGTTCCTGGAGGGTACCCTCCCGTGACAGTGGGGCTGGGGAGGGAGAGGGAGACCACATAAAGCAGCCATCTGAACCACCATCTTCATCTGCTTTGTTTTTCCCCGGACGCACTAGGCACATCCAAGGCATACCAAGGTTGGCAGCATGCCTCGGGGCAGCCCCTCACAACCTTAGTGCACCTCAGGATCACCTGAGGAGCAGAGATCTGGGAATGGTGGTTTTCATAAGCTTCCCAGGTGACGTTGACACAAGTAGTCCCCTGGCCCCACAATAAGAAATGTACTCTTGAAAAGGGTCTCAAACTCCAGGTTGGTCTCTTTTTGACACCATCATATTATATAGCTGAATAAATTTTTCTTCATTATTAAAATATGGCTTCATGGTAGAATTAGTTTAAGACTCTGAGTTGGCTATTTGAAAAATACGTCTGGTACTTCACATTTCCTAAAGAACAATCTCCCCATTTTGACTTTTTATTTTCTACTTAAACATCTTTTTCTCCAATCCGATTTCCATTAACAACTAAGCATAGTTTCTTGGTAGTGGGTAAGTCCTGGTTTTGCAGCCTGGAAGCTGGAAAGAACTAAGGCTTACAGGGACAAGACTAGGTTCTAGCTGTCTGTGACCACTTGATAAAAAGACTCCTTGATGCTTCTCATCTGTACAAAAAGAGACCTAAAGATATATCAAAATGGAGCAAGTGTTTGAAACTAACAAGTAGGTAAAGATTTAAGGAGTTATTTTTATTTAAAAACTAGTTAGACAAGTCCTAATATCCTTAATTAGATACATTTTTATTCTGTCTATAAACACAAAAGGAGATAAACATTTGAATCTTAGGAATTAATCCTTCATCACACATCCCAGAGAATCTGGAATAAAATGTTAGGACATTATGGGACCAGATTCAATGGGTTTAATCAGTAAAGCCACCGATCAAATAATCCCACAGCACCACTGTAGTTAGACTAGGTTAGTTCTGCATGTTTCCTATTCTTTTCCTGTTCCGTTCAGTACAGACAAGACAACCAAAGTGAATGCTGAAAGCCTAGCACAAAGTCAGTTTTGCTCAATAAATGCATGTTTTCTTGGACCAATTTATGTAACACGAGACCCAGGTAGTTAACTTACGGTAGTTATCCTGATCTTTGTATCCATTTTTGGCCCCTCCAAATTTTTGTTTCTTGGTCAGTTTTGTAAGAGATCATTCATGTAAGAGTTTCAAATCTATTATTATATATTTTGAGCATATTACTTTTTAATATTTTACCTAACTGCAAGTTCTCATTTTTCTTAATTCAAATTACAATAATTTATATTCTCTTTTTCAATTATCTGACACTAATTGTTAGTTGTTATTTAAAACTGTTAAATTTTAATAACAATTATTAAATAAAAATTGTTGTTTAAAATTCCTTATTTTTTCTTTAAGAATTGAATTTATAAAAATTTACACATATATTTTTTACCATTTCTCAGAAACTACCTAGCTATTTCTGCCTTATTTGTCGCTGTAGTAGTGAGAAACACTGCTCTATTCCAGCAGGTGTAACTACCCACAAAGTAGCTAAATGAGGAGGTAAGCAAGACGAGCTGGCGAGGTCAAACCTATTCCCCACAGGCAGGGACACTCGAGCCATGAGGAGCACGGGCGAGGTTGAGCACATACGCATATAGGAGGTTCACTGCCTCCCAAATATCTATTGATTTGTAGACAGCAGTCCCCAATTTGAAAGATGAATATTTTAGTATTACATACAATCTCCCCCAAACACAGAAGCTCTGATGAGATTTAAATAAGGGACTCAAGGGTTCCTACATCTCTCCTATGCTCCGGCACTGCCATTTAATAAGGCCTCGACTGTTGAGATGTCTTTTGTGCTTCTGCTTTCTTAAAATCATACAAGGAAATAGCTTCTCTCATAACATTACAGCTCTAGAATAACCCCCTGCTTAGTTTATATACCTAATAACAAAAAACAAACCAAAAAAAAAATTTTTTTTGCTGTTACCTTTCTCATTTCTGTCACAGAGAGCATTTTTGGAGAAATGTCAGTGGAAGTTTTGCTCAGAAATCCAAGCATATGGCTGAAGAGGAAAAGTAAGCTGCACCTGAATAAGCAGGGAGGCACTTTAAGAAGCAGACGCACAATTGGCCACAGTTATTCAAGTGTTGCTCCTATAAATTTATTCAATATAAAGTTTCCAGACCTTCAGAGCCTCTGGCTAGGAATCCCGTAGTTGGCAGCAGCAGTCTACTGGTCCATCACACTAAAAGGAAGCGTTTAGGCCACAGCCGAGAGGCTGGCTTCTTCTAAAGCATAGAGTCCTTTCCAAGTGTTTCACAGGGAGGCTTTCAGCTTCCCCAGGGTACATGAGTACCACTTTTCCTGCCTGACGGAGGAACTAGCCCCTGTGCCACAGCCCAGGTGAGAACAGAGCGCCATAGTCTGGTTTCTTATTCAGGCTGAGGAATTGCTAAATATTTGGATACCATTTTGGAAACAGCTTCTGTTTGGAAAAGCATATACCTTTATCCCAAGGTATCTTTAGGAAAATGTAAAATGCTAAAAGACAACAACATCCCCACACACACAAAATAAAAAACAACTGGGCAACACCAATCAGTTCATTCTCCTTCAACCAGAAGTACACAGTACACAGGAAGATGGATCTGAAAGTGATTGGTTTTTCTAAGTTACAAAATTTTTTTCTGTATTACAAAAGTAACTCATGAATACATTCTTATCAAAATTCAAACCTTAGAAAAATGTATACAGTAATACATGTGAGTCGTCTTCAACCCCCTCCCACCCTCAACCCACGCCCTCATCAGAAATAACCTCACTCAACAAATTGGTGATTCTAGACCTTCCCTGTGCACACACGCGTTGTCTGGGCTTATCTGCTTTACATACAGGGATATGCTGTCCACACTTCAGTATGTCCATGTCACAGAGAAATACGACACAATGGGAAAGTGATCTAAATGCAAAGTTTTCAGTTCCTTCATTAGAGTTATAACTTCCAAGCCTCTGAATCAGTCACATATTAAAGACACAAATCTGTAGTAATTTAATGGTGACTAGAAAGATAGGCCTGTGAAATTAAAATAGATGGTTAAGAAGATACCAGGACACAGCCTTTCCTCTCGTAATAGAGTATGTACCCCAGGAACCTTTGCAAAGATATTCGTTAACCATTCTTCTACATAATGCAGTTCAGTCATCTCTTTGCTCAACATTTAGAAATGTTAGGCTGAAAATACCTGGAACCCAGGACCCTGATGGAAGTTTAAATTCAGAACTCTACAGCAAAAGTGTAAGATACATTCCTAAACTCTGTTACCTATAAGCAGAGATCCCCAAATCAAGATAACAAGGTCTTCTTTCTTGAGACCTGTTCCAAACCAGGATCTGCCTCAGTGTTTAATAAAATATTAAAACATAATAAAAGCAAGGATTCATTAATTATCCGCTCTGAGCCGGCACTTTCCATAAGCTGTCACCATGAATCCTCGCACAGCCCTCTGCCAGGTGTGGGGACAAGCCATCCCTCACCCGGAGCCTGTGCTTCCCTGCTCTGCAGCCCCCAAACCCAAGATGACTGGCGTCAGGGGACAGGGCGGGAAGAGAGCTGCCACGGCCCCACAACGGCTGAGCTGTAACCGACGAGAGCCGGCAGTGGGTACGTCTGGGAAAACGGCACCAGCGATGGGAAGGACAGGAAGACAAGCAGCAGGAGCTTTCCAGCCACAGGGCAGACAGCGGGCAGGGAGAGCGCGTGAGGACAGAGCAAATGGGCAAGCCTGGAGTTGGTGGCAGCAGACAAGATTAAGGGCCAAGAATAAAAACCCACTGAACGTTTGGGAGTCGGGGCAGGGAAGCCAGGAAAAGGAGACAAAGCGGGGAGTGATATAAAGGAGCGAGCCCAGCAGACTGCATGGATTGGGCCTGTGTTGCCTCCTGTGCCGCTGTGTTCACAGGACAGAGCCCATCGGTGGTTCCTGGCATCACAGGACACATGAAGGCTACCTTTCTCCTCCAGGGGCTCCCTGGACTGCAGTCATCTCACCTGTGGCTCAGCACATACTGCCAGGTTCTCTGCACCACATCTGGATGGAAAATACCAGATACGACCGAGAAGCAGCCAGGCTGTGGCTAACCTTTCATCCAAAATGAAAATACTCTTAATTCACTGCCATGTAAATGCAGACCAGCATGGGACTAGTTAGGAAAGGCCATATCTTCTTTTGTAAATTACATGAAATACTAACATATGTGCCCCCAAAATGTTGTAAGTGACCTGACTGCCCCACCTGTAGGGAGGAAATTTTTCTTAAGTTGTTTTGGAATAAAGTGTTGCCATATGAAACATACCATGACTTCATCCATCAAGACCTCAGTCTGAGCCTCTGTCTCTCACCTTCACCGCTGTATTGCTCTCCTAACTGGGTTTCCTCCCCTCTTGCACCCCTCTGAGTCATCCATCCTCCACACACAGACTTTAAAATGTAAAATGTATTCTCCAGCAAAGACCCACTACACTGAAAGTAAAATCTCTTCATCTTGGGTTTCAGGGCCCTGTATAGTCTGGCCCCTTCTCTTCCCGTGCCACACTCTTTCCAACCTCTTCCCAGCCCACTCTCCCTGCCTTCTTGAATTCCCAGACACACCCAGCTTTTCCTGCCTCAAGTCTTGCTCCAGGAACTCAGGGACCATGTCTGTCGTGTTTGTATCACCCCACCAGAGTCTAGGCCGGTGCTTGGTGCACAGTATGCACTTGGAATTTTTTGAATAAATGAAAGGAAGCTGAAACTCTGCAATGCAACAAATGTCCATTAGAGGGCTCCCTTGACACTTGAGAACAAGACATTGTTCCACTAAATGTCCAACAGGGATATCCAGTTAGGTATTACTAAAAGAGGGAATGACCATAACACAGTAAATACTTTAAAAAGCTGCACTCTGCCAGCTGTCTGCACTTCCTCCTGGCTGCGTGACCAGACTCCTTCCTGCAGCTGACTGCCTGCACCTTACACACAGCCCCACAGTGAAGCAGCCTCTGTTCCTGTTCCTTGTGTCCACATCCATTAGTGGAAGTACCTTCCTCAAGGAGCTGGGGTGAGGAGTAAAAGAGATAATGTATGTAGAGCACTTAGTTCATTGTCTGCCATGAGGAACTGCTCAGGAAATGGTTTTTTACTTCAAATCAATTAATGGCAATTTATCTGTAACAAATGCCTTTTCCAATCATTTTCATGCACCCACGTTCCACCCTCCCTTCAAAGCCCTGCTCAAATACCTCTCATCTCTACAGTGAACAGACATGCTCAACCCTCAGTCCCAAATTCCCCTTTTGGCTCCCCTCTACCTTCTTTTCCATAGCCAAGCCTTGGGACAAAGTCGCCTGTGTTTCCATTTAATCAACTGATCATGATCAGTCTTCTGATCTGCCCCTCCACTGCAACTACTCTCTGCTGCTAAATCCAGTGAAAATCTTTTAGTGTTTAACATGCCTACACTCTCACTAGTTACTGACTGCTGGCCCCTCCTGCCCCGGAAACACTGTGTGTCTGGCTTCTTTCCTACCAATCTGGCCCCTACCTTACCATCTCCCTGGCACACCCTCCACTCACCCCACACAGTGCATAAAAGCCAGAGTCCCACGGGTCTCTTAGCCATACTCTCATGAGCTCCAAACTCGACTTGGCTTTCCCACAAGCACCACAAACTTAACATGGCAAAAATTAACTCATCATCCTACTCTGATTTACTGAATTACTGATCTTGATAAAACAGCAAAACTGTTCACTGTTACTCGAGCCACAAACCCCAGACCCAGGTGGTCCCACTGAAGTCTCATTCCCTGTATCCCTGTTTAACTTCTTCATCAATCCCAACATCTCTGCCTTGGTTTTTCTGCCTAGACTGTTTCAATATTCTCCAACTAGTCCCCAAGCCTCCAAAAGCTTTACTGAAATATAAATTAACATGCCATAATACTTCAATTAAAAAAAAGGAGAAAAAATTTTTAAAGAAAACCATATATACTTATAACAATTAGTATTATTGGATATAAATAGGAGACAATTTAGACTAATTTTTTTAATCATTTGATTCTTGCCAGATAGCACTGCCTTCCAAATGCTTGGAGCCCAAGGCCTGATCTTTCACTGTGAAAAGAGCAATTCGTTCAAGAAATGTAAAGGGTCTATGTTTCTGAATAGACTCTTTTCTTGACATAATCTGAAGAATTGAAGTAAAACGTCAAAACATAATTCTATGTTTTTAAAAAAAAGTAAGTGGAAGAAAAAAATTGTCCCACAGAATCATCTAACCCTCTGTGATTATATATTAGTGTGGGGTCTTCATTTTAAAGATGTATATATGTGTAAGTGAGTCACCATGCTGTACATCAGAAATAAACAGCATTAAATCAACTACACTTCAATTTAAAAATTTTTTAAAATAAAGATGACTGCTAAGAGGGAAAAAAATTCACATACTATAAAATTCACCCATTTAAAGTGAACTATTCACAATGGGTTTTAGTTCATTATCAAGTACAACCATCACTGCTGTCTAGTTTTAGAGTATTTATCTCCCCCACAAAAGAAACCCCCAGTAGCAGTTACTCCCCGTTCCTTCCTTCCCCCATCTGCTGGCAACCACTGCTCTACACTTTGTCTCTGGATATGCCTGTTCTGGACACTTCATTTAAAGGGAACCACACAGTATGTGGCCTTTTGTGACTGAACTCTTGCCCTCTCCTCCACTTCATTCCACCCTTCACAGTTACTGGGTTAAGCTTTATGAAATACAACTCACGTCATGTCACTCCCTTGGTTAAAATCCTTAATGGCTCCAGATAGAGTTCAGCCTCTTTTATGCTCATAAAAGCCCTTCCCAACCTGACTCCTGCCTGCCCCCTAGCCAGTCAACCTAATTCTTCTCTTTATTCCATTCATTCAGTTTCCCAGGTATAACATACTATGTCACACCTCCATCTCTTTGCCCGTGTGGCTTCCTCTGCTTGGAACATCCTTCTCTGTTTTCCTTATCTAATCTCTTAACACTCCCCCAGCCCAGGAAGCCTGCCCAGACGCTCTCTAGTGATTCAGATGCTTTGTGACTGTGTTCCTATGGCACCCATTTGCACACCTGCTATCCCACTGTGCTGCAGCACTGCGTTATCTCTCTTCCCAGGAGTCCCTGAGCTACTGAGGGCACGGACCATGTTTCACCTGTAGCATTTAGCACAGTATCTGGCATAGAGGAGTCACTTAAATATTTGTCAAATGAGTGTCCATATGACCTCGGAAGAGCACATCCCACAACGCCCTGGAGGCAACCTGCAGTAAAGAAACTCAAAACTCACACACACATGCCTGAATTTCACACGGTATTTGCAAAAGGCACATGACTATGAGAACTATGCCAAAAATAAAACATTCTTAGAAAATGCAATGGGCAAAAAACATTTTGGTTTGCTGGAGTTCCATGACAAAACAAAGAAGACTGCTGTTTGTCTGCCAGTTTCTCATGTCAGAAGCCCAAAACTTATAAGTGATTTTGCCCTTGGAAAATTGTTGGTAAAGATTAGGTTCTAGAAAATATTTCTCATTTTTACAGAAGAATTTAAGCAAATATGTGCATACAATGAGCCATTAGGTGATAAGGATACATTTGCTGGAGAAAAAAAAAAGCCTTATTAAGAAAGTACCTGTAGATAAACTTTCTTCACACCAGGCACATAATCTGCAATCCGGCCGAAGAGCAGCCGTCCGACGCCTGAAGTGATGCCAATGCACATGAGAACCACCTCTTTATTTTTCTCATCTTGAAACCTCTCATTCACATGTTTCATCTGTAGACCAAAGAGAAGGAAGCCACAGTAAGGATGGTAGGACAACTTGACAAGTTTGGAAGCTTTGTGTCTACCATGTTATGGACTCTCACCCACTTCCAAAGTCAAAGATTTATAGAATTTGTTCTGATAATTTTTCACAAGAACATATGAAGAAAAGCTAACATGGTTTAGCTTGCATAAATGAAATAAGAATTTTTATGAGGGTTAAAAAATTTCTTTTAATAAAAAGTAACCAGCACACATTCCTCAGTTACCAGCAGGCCGTGAGCTAGAGGGAGAGAAGAGGCCTTTGAACACACCACGCCACCTGGTCCTCTCAAGGTCGCCCAAGGACCCAGCACATTGTCTGCCCCTCTGCAAGGCAGCTGAAGGCCTAATTCTGGAGTTTCATCTCTTCTAGGAGGGCCTGAACCAAACTGAAGTAAGTTGTACTAGAGCTTCCAGGATAAAAGTATAAGGTTCTCTACCTGTGGGTTTGCCTATTTGTGTGGCATTAGCACAGATAAAGACACAGAGTCGGTTTAACACAGGGGATAGAAGAAAGGTCCCCAGAGAGACTGCCTGCATTCAAGTCCTGGTTCCACCCCTTATAAGCCTTGTGACCTTGGATAAGATCTTAACCTCTAGAGCCTCAGTTTCCTTTTCTATAAAATGGAGATGGCAACAGTGTTCCAGGAGAGTGCTGGCGAGGATTGGATATTTGTGTAAAGAACAGTTAATCATGATCAGATAGGAATTTTAGCCTTTTTTTAAAGGATCTTTTCCCTCAATTTACAGTCTACTTAGAACAGTGACTGCAAACCTACAACCTGACAATGTTTTAAAAGGATGTGACTAGCAGGTGTTCTAATGGGTGACAAGACACGCGGCTCAGCACCCACTGTCTAACACACGCTTTCTTCCCACAGCCCCCAAGTTCCATGCTGTCCACCCCTTGCTCACTGCCATTTTCTCAAGAATCACCTATCTGTGCTCACAGCAAAAAGAGAAAGCAAGTCTGTGCTCCGACTGCTTCCTCTGAAATCACTGAGCTATTGTAACAAACACAGTTGTTTGAAACAATCAGACTCACTGTCCCTTACACCAAATGTTGGCCTGAATTCTGGAAGCCTGCAAAGCAAATTTCCCAGAAAGCTCAAAGGCCCAGATGGTCCCCACGTGGCACTTGTAGCCTTTCTGGATGGTTATCTCCTCAGAAGACCTCTATTTGCATTTTTAAGCTTACCTGGATCTGCCAACACCATGGCATCTGTCTCTTTCCTGTCAAAACTGGCTAACTGTTCTCCCTGACTTCTGTATTTTTCACACTGATCCCGAATAATCCTAAATACAGCTTTAATCTCATCAATCCCTTATTCACCAGTTGCCCACTGACTACATCTATACCCCTCAGTTTGGTATTAAAAGCCCTCCATAATCTGTCACCAGTCTACCTCTGTAACTTTATTACCTACCAGTCCCTGACTCAGAAAACGCCAGTGTCTACAGGACTCAAGCAGATAACATAAAGGAGTAAAACAGACTTGTTGGAGTGAGGGGACATCCACTCAGATGATCTTTACCGTGTAGGACCACCAGTGTTGTCAAAATCTACCTCCTGGCCACCTTCTAAAGAGAAGTCAGAAATCTGGATTTTTGTGTGGAAATGCTGGTACCTAACTTAAATTTAGAACACTGCGTGATCCAACCGCATGCATGCCAAACAAAACATGTCTGCAAACTGCATTAGGCCAGCTTTGATCTCAGCCCTAATCCAATCTGGCTCAGCAGGGTTTATTCACGGTGTCGCTTCGACATGTCTGATACCTTCTCATCTCCCAGCATTTCTGCTGCCTCTTCTACCCTTCTTTAAGACTGCTTATGTCCCACCTTTTCTGCCCTCCGTTACCTCACCCTTACATCCCCTTCTGGTTACTGCCTAGTGTTCACCGGCACCTTAAGTACTGAGTGTTCCTACCCAGCCTTTCTCGCATCTAACTCTAGACATTCTCTTGAGTAAACTCTTCCATGTGGAACTAGACATCTACCTGCCTATTCCCGAGGCACCCCAGAGCCACCACGCCCCTGCTGCACTCACCTGCCCGCACAACCCGCCCCCTCCACTTCAGGTAACACCAGGCTCTTGGCCCAAGTTCCCAGAAAGAAGCGGACAACCATCCTAGATTACCCCCCTCCCTCCCTTCAGATCCATCCAGTAGTCAACACCAAATTCTGATGATTTTACCTCCTAAATCTCTCAGACACACTTCCTTTGGTCTGTGTTCCCATAGGGTTTTAGTTCCGGGTCTTATCACTCCTTACCTGGACCACTGCAACAGCCTTTAATATGTTTCGTGCTTGAGCCCCCACTCCCAAAGCTCCAACCTGTATTCCCTGAGGCCACCAGGTTAAGTTC
Source organism: Vicugna pacos (assembly GCF_048564905.1). Taxonomy (NCBI): domain Eukaryota; kingdom Metazoa; phylum Chordata; class Mammalia; order Artiodactyla; family Camelidae; genus Vicugna; species Vicugna pacos. Next base: position 35,776,286 of record NC_132994.1, on the reverse strand, counting down.
AAAATTAAAAATAACACTGCTCTGCTTAGGATCTTTCTATGGCCCCAGAGTCTTCAGGATAAAGCTCCAACTCCTGGTCTGACTGATAAAGCCTCCCTGCTTTGCACCAAGCCTCACATCCAGCTGCCACCTCACACCTCACGCACACCACGTTCACACTGTGCTGTCCAGGACGGCAGCTGCTGGCCGCATGCGGGCTGTCGAGCACTTGAAATGTAACTAGGCTGAATTGAGATGTACTTTAAGTGTAAAATACACAGAAAATTTACAAGACTTAGTGGGAAAAAAAAACCATGCAAAATATCCCAGTAATTTTAAAACATTGATTCCATATTGTAATAACATTTTGGCTCTACTACTTAAATTATGAAACTAATTGCATTTGTGGGGTTTTTGTCTGTTTTACTTTTTAAAATATGGCTACTAGAAAATCTTAAATCACATACATAGCTTGCATTATATTTCTGTTGCACAGTGCTGGTCCAAGAAATCTACTTGTGGCTGCAAAGATAAAACAGCTTTTGACAAAAGCTCAAAATGGCTAATTCCTCTAGGTCCTTATCACTCCCATGAAGTGAGATTAGATAAAGTAGAAAAAAATGGTTTCCAGCTCAATTCTGAAGAAAACGAATAACCTGATCTTAAGGCAGGTGACATATAATTATGTGTATTCATCAGCTTTATTTGGAATTTGAATCCAGACTCTAATGTACTAAATCCACTTCAGGAAACACCCAAAGGATCTAGTATAACTTTTTAAGAGACATTGTTTAGTATTCAAAAAAGACAATTTACCAGTCATTCTTTTGATGAAACTAAAAGCACCTGCCAGCCAAATTGCTATAATCTTTTTATCAGTGGCTTACTTCCCCTCCACCAACCACTTTGTAATCCTTAAAAGGATTAATAAGGTGAAATGTTTTGGGTCTTTCAAAAGAAAATAAATTTGGTAAAATCAAATTATGCTTAAGTGGAAACTTAGCTCTTCAACTACAAGGGGCATTATTTCATTGAATTTTGTTATTGTTGTTTAAATAAAGCAAGAACTTCAGCTGCTGACAGCCACTCTGCCACCCTCAGCCAAAATTTGCAAAATAAAAGGTTTTTTTTTTCTTTTCTTTTCTTTTCTTTCTTGTCAGAAAGGGGATCTGGGGGATGGGAGAATAGAATCCGGGGATGCTGCATCTCTGGGTCCTGGAGACCCTTCCTCACTGGGGGGCAGCACCCAGGGGAGCTGGTGGGTTCTACCTGTGGCCTAAGCCGTCCATGATTGCTGCAAACTGTTTCATGAATCCCCACCCATCTCTCATCCTCTGGAGACTGGCACACATTTTAGTTCAGCAGAAAGCATGAATATTGGGTAAAATTGGTATTTCTAATAAAGAGTCGGGTAGGAACTCGAAAATGTTTAACAGGTATCTCCATATTTAACCTAACTTATTTGAACCAATACAAAACCTATACTAGAAGCCATTATCTACCCCGGGAATAACATCACTTTATAGAGCAGTTCTTTAAAGTAGACTTTATTCAAATGTGTGCCTTTAGGGCAGAAATTAGTCTTTTGTTTATGTTCTCAAACACTTGTTTACTGCACACCTCAGGGATTACCAGAGCCTTGGTGACTGACAGCCTGAATGCCGCCTGCTCCTGAAACTTTTTCCATCATTCAACTTTTGCTAAACACAGAAGCCATTTTTGGATTGTGTGAAACCCTATTTATTGTTCTGTTATCCAAAGATAACTAAGAACTTAAATCTCATAATATCTGCTCATTTCTTACCCATGGGTAGAAGAAGGAAAAAAGACAAAACTGGTTCACAGTTTACAGCCCTTCCCCTAACCATCCCTGCCTTAAATGGTGATACAGCCTCTCTCTATGGATGACATGCTTCTGACCAGACGCCTGAAGAGAGAAGTTCCTCTGCCTTCACTAGAGCCCAGAGGCAGATCTGTTTGTGAGAAGTTGGAGGGAGCAGCCTAAGAAGGTGACCATCTTGCTGGACTGGCCTCAGCCCTGGTTTCTTCCTTCTCCACCTCTCCCTAACAGGGGAGCCACAGTGCCAAACATTTGGAGAGCCAGACAGTGTTCTCCCACTGAGGACCCAGGCTGAGTCCCCTGGCTCTGAGAGAGTCAACTATGAAGAAAGTTCAATGGGTGGCCACAGTATAAAACCAGCTCCAATACAGCTGATGTAATAGCATTAGAACTCAAGCTTCTGAACAAATGGTTTCATAATAGAAAAAGGTGCAACAGGAGACCCCAAATCACTTTATCTATGGAGCTCCTGAAACCCAGTGGTGCTACATATCTGCAAAGCAAGGAGGTCACTGGTCCAAAAGGTCCAACAGTAATGTTTTCTAAGACTGAGTTATTTGGCCATGCTATGACAGTAGCCTCACTGTCCTTCTCCTCCACCTTTTTAAGGGGACGGGGGATTCTGTTTAATGTCTTTTATGTAATGTTTATATAATTCATTACATGAAAATATAAAACCTTGGTACATACAAGTTAAACTATATATCTTTGGGGAATAGTAGTTAAGAAAGGAGGGAAACTATAGGGGACATAAAACAAAGATAACTTTATTTCTGACAGTGGGCTTATGGGAACAGCTGACTAACTCAAGTACCAAGTGCTAACAAGGGCAGCATTTTAGGGAGGCCAGGAAAGCTGAGCACTGCAGGCTGTGGGACTAACAGAACCACAACAGCCTTTGCAATACTGAGGGAAAAAACAAAACAGTATTTATCATGCACTGTTGTTGCAGTTACTGTGCCCTCTGGGAGATAAACAGATTCCAGGCACACAGTCATCATCTGTCCTTGTGTGTGAGGATTTGATTCCCTGGTCCTCGGCCCTTCCTCTGCAGATCCACACCATCAAACTGAAAAGGTGGACAACGGAAGTCACGTGCACTCCTTCCGCCTCTGAGAGAATCAGCTCTTGGCGGGGGTGGAGGGCCTGTACCGTGTACGTTTACACGGTATGTCCACATGGTACATCCAAAAATGGGGTAATAAACGCTACACAGTACTTTCAGGGGTTTGGAATTCAGAATGATTTCTGCAGCTTCCTACTTCCCAACAGGGATGCTGAGTTCAGAGCACTTCTGCTCACTTGTTATTCACTCCCGGGATTAGCAATTTCAGCTTGTTGCCTCTCATTCGCATGCAATGTAGAGTAATTTCTAAGAATATATCCTTTCAACATCTGAAAAGCTACTCTATAACTTTAAGAGACCATTCTACTTAAATGTACTAAAAAATAAATAAACACAAAGAAAAGAGCCTGGCTCCTTTAAAAGTTACATGTACCTTTGAAAGGGAGTAAAAGGCCTGCAAGGGTGGTTAATGGATAATCTCAGATTTCACTGCACATCAAAACTTAACACTACCCTTTGACTTCAAAGAAAGATGAACAGAAATCTTCTGAACGGAAGAGGGTTTGGTTTTTTTCTTTCTTTTTTTAAACAACTGTTTTTTCTATCTGTTTTCACTAAGAAAAGAAAAGGAAGTAAGAGCAGCAGGGCACTGCCGGGGGAAGTTTTACACGGGCACTGTACAAGCCCGCTGAGGTGACTAAAGGTGGCAGAAAACTTAAGTCCAGAGATCTCGGTACATAAAATTAAGTGCTTTACATCATATAATAGTGAAACAGGACTTTATTATTAAGATCATTGTTAAGTCAGCCTCAAAACACAATTTTAACTTGTTAAATTTGATCAACTGTGCTTTGAAATAAAATGGCTCTAAGATGTGCTTGAAGTGAAAACAGTTCCTTGCCTGCCAGCATTTTTAAGGACTAACATCTTAGGCAGCCCAGTGTCGCTTTACTAATAAGATACCAGTTGTGACTAAATCCGTGGTGCAGGTGCCTCCTGCCTCCTCAGCAGCTGACTCAGTGGAGAGCAGACCTTTGGCCGGACAGGACGTCAGGAGGCATGGGTGGTTGGTTCTGTTTGTTTTTTTAAATGGCCAGTCTTTCCATTTCATTAAGATGGATTTCCATGGTGCCAGTAATCACACATGGTGCTGTTAAGACACATAAAAGTCAGGGACTGGGAAAAAACAGGGAAGGGTTTCCAGGGTTAAGATTATTTAACAGCCACCAAAGAGTAGAAAAAGAAGAGTTTGGAAGGAAGATGGCTGATGGTTTGCAAAATCTTCGTATGATTTTGAAAACATTATTTAACTCTAAAAAGTCTTTAAAGCTTTTATTATTTTTCCATTAAAAATTTTTTTTCCTTAGATTAAAAGAAAAAAAGTCCATCCTTGACATAGCATTATTTAGATCAGATCAAAGTCTGGCAAAATATTTTAGAGGAAATATCAGTTAGAACCAATTTGGATTTAGCTCAAAAATCCTGAATTTTAGAAGTTAAGATGAACTTCATCTTAAAATAGAAAATAAGTCACTAGGATTTTTAGGTAACTTGAAATTATTTAGTGACCCTGACATTACTTCCTGTGCCAGATATTTCTCAAATTATCAAAAATTATTCTAGTCCTTCCTGAAGGATGAAAGGTGTTAATCTGTTGGTTTATTTAAATTTTTATTCATTCCACCTAAATCCAAATTTGATTCTGAACAGTTTCTGTCCTGAAGTCTCATTCTTGGCATACCAGGTTCCCCACTATCAGACCCTTGGTTCCAGGTTAGTTTGGATGATCACAATGAACTGTGAATTGTTAACAGGTAGACTACCTCTACTCTGCTCATTAGGATGGCAGGGTGGGCTCAGCCATGGTCCAGAGCTCGCCTGCATGGCTGCCTGACCAGTGCTTCAGCAGAGCACTCTGAAGGTACATGGTGGTTGCCAAGGCTCCGCAGACATGGACTCCTGGTTATCATCAGTGCTTCTTTGAGACATCATGTGTTTTCATGTTTGCACTGTTTTGTTTTATTTTTTTAAAGGGATCTGCTCTTCTAAACTTACTCCTGGGTTTATCTGGTGAGAAAATCACCTGTTAGCTAAATGTATATGCAAATAAAAGACAGGTGTGGGTTATGGAGTCTCTAATCAGTAGCTGAATTGCATGAATTGGGAAAAGTAGCCCAAAATGAACAAATGCATCCAGCAAAAGGTTAGTAAAATTAAGCCTAAATTTTAGAAGTTTAAGATGGACTTCATCTTAAAATAGGAAGGGATAATTTCAAAGAGCATTGTTTAAATCACTAGGAGATTCCAGGTAACTTTATAACTTTACTTAATGACCCTGGCTCTAATGTCAGTAAGCCAGACATTTTGTAAATTATCAAAATTGGTTCTATTTCTTCTTGAACAAAGAAAGATGTGTAGACTGTTGGCTTACTGAAATTTTAATTTATTTAGTTTAAGGTAGATCTGATTTTTGAGAGAAGCAGAGAAATTGCAGCATTACTAGTTCTCATTCAGTTTAAAGTTTTCCCTTAATTCTAAAGTGAAAAAAAGATTGATCCTTCCATGAAAATTCTACCTTCTTCTAACCTCTCCTCACTAAAATTCCCTCAGACTAGTGACACTGGCTACAGAACTCCTTTCTCCTCCAGTCTTTGTGAGGTACACAGTATTGAGTCTTTTCTATTAATTCTGAGTTATCTAACTGCCAACTCTCTCCCTAGTATCACATCAAATTAAAAAAAATTTTTATCTGAATGAAGATACAAAATTAAGATTAGGCCTGGATCAGTTTCCTTCTGCTGTTGTCACTTTCACGTACTTCTGAGATTGTCTACCCCAGTTTTTTACCCTTTTTGACCCTTTCTTAAGAATAAGACTTTTTCAGAGTTGGAGGGAGGTGGTGATTAACATTATTTTCAACATGGTCAGTTCTGTCTTGTGATTTTAAAGTGTTCAGGAAGGAAAGGACTGCACCCTTGTAGGAGAATTGATAAGAAAGTAAAAGACCTGAGTGGTCTGGATGAAGGCCGCTGGTGTGGCAGAGAAAACTTCTGTGAATTGAGAGTTGAAAGGTGTAGGCAGAGTGGGAAAAAAGTCTTTAGAGTCAAATTATGAGCTCTACTCCTTCCAGAGTAAGATGCTGGGCACCCGTTTCCTGGTTTCAAGCCTGTGCTGCACACGGCTTTACAGTGCGGGCAGTACCGCCCCCTCAGGGGCGTTTTGGAAATCTGTGGAGGCTCTTTTGATCTTTCATAGAGTTGTGCCCAAGCATTACCTTTTTTTCCAATTTAATTATTTAAATAAAATTTATATCACCTAACATTTATCATTTTAACTATTTTTAAGTGTACAGGTCAGTAACATTAAGTACATTCACCTCCTTGGGCAACCATCACAACCATTCATCTCCAGGACTTTATCATTTTCTCAAACTGAAACTCTGTACTCATCAAATAATTCCCAATACCTCCCCTTCTCCAAGCCCCTGGCAATTCCCATTCTACTTTCTGTCTCTATGAATTTGACTGCTCTAGGTACCTCATCTCAGTGGAATCATACAGGATTTGACCTGTGTCTGGCTTACGTATTTAGCATGTCTTCAAGGTTAATCCACGTTGTTGCTAGTATCCCAAGCATTACTTTTTAAAATACATTATTATTCAAAACTTACTCTTTACTTCTCCTTTAGGTTACAAGTGGGGGCATTATTGATTTTTTTAAATTATGTGTATAAGTAGGTTTTACGGTCTAGGGATTTTGTTTCAGGAGAGAAAAGGAGGCACTGGGTCTGACACCCTGCTCTAGATATGTGACAAGGTTGTTGTGAAAGTGAATGTGATACAGGGCTGAGAAAGCACCTCAAAAGGAAGAGGAAGGACAGAGACCCTAGGAACAGGCAGTTCCTCTGACCCCAACAGCTGAGAACAGGAGCCAGAAGACACTAGCAGAGAACTGTGAAAAGTCTCTGAGACAACTCTTGAGTAGTAAGAAACATGTAAAAGGAAACCATGTGTTCACAGACGTACCATTAAGTAGGGACAGGGACACCTGATTTATGCTGAGGCTATTACAATGCTTCATAGATCCAATGATCAACATATGGCAACATTTTAAATTTCACAGGTGTGAGCATGGGTCAGGAGGGGTGTGGGCATCTATGTGCCTTCCTGTTAGGCTCTGGTCACCTCACGTGTTTCATTCTCCTGGAAGCAGCTCGGGAGTAGGTACAAGACATAAGACGTGTTATTTAACTTCAGCAGGGATGACTGTGTACCTCTAGCCACCCACTTCTGTATCTTTAAATTACTCCACACTGAAACTAGTCTAGATAAGCATACTTTGACTTCCATGATTTAAGCTTTAAACCACGCCCTGTCACTATATGTGTATGACTTCAATCTCTAAGCCAACTAACTCCTCTCCTTGTAAAATGGAGATAAAACTTACCACCTTCAAGGGCTATATATTGAAGATCAATGAAAACAGAATTTGAAGAACATGAAGTGCTATTCGAATTTAAAGTTGGTCATGAGTAGGGAAATGAGGAGACATCACAGTCCAACAATTCAACCAATCTATAATCTCAGGCTGAAATTGGCCAGAAAATATCTGAGTGCCAGGCACAGCTCACTGCTGGGATGGAGCAGTGAAGGGGCGCTGTCCCTACCTGATGAAGTGTCCAGTCTGCGTTACCTGTTGCTTCTTTATCATGCCCTAAGGTGTTAGGACGCTTCCCACACAGAACTCCCCAATGTATTTTGGAGATAAATCCACAGTGTTCACCAGCCTTTCCCATACTTACGTTGAATACATTATTCATGGTAAGGGCCTAACAAAAATACACTACAGCTGCTTTCCAACTTAAGTTAAAATTATTTTTAAATGGTTGTGGATTTCTTTCCCTCCCATGTATAAATCTTTTAGCAGTTTGGGCCTACATTCTAGGGATAATTTTCATGCCTGAATAAACCATGCATCATTTCTAAAAACTACTGTTGAATTATTTGTAAATAATTATTTTTAGCTAAATAAAATTTCGAACACATGACAAACTTACTCCACCTTACCAAAAGCAGCAGCTCTGTTCTGGCGTCTTTGTAGATGATTGGTTTTCTAGATTTCTTACATATTAATTATGGAGTGTTCTCCTATCATGTTCCTATGCTAGTGTATTACAAGTTGAAAGGAAAAAATACTCAAAAAAAAAAAAAACCCCAACTAGCTTGTTTTGATGAGAGTTCTGTAGATACTTAACCTCCCCATTAGTGAGTCACAAGTGGCCAGAAGTAAAGATCCTTATCCATCTCAAGTAGGAGAATGCTGGTGAATACTGCCTAAGGCACAAAACTGATAAATGGGCAAATTTTCACTAACCTGAGCAGTCAAATTGCAGCAGATGTTGAGATCTGCAGGGAAATAAATGCAAGGTTAGAAAAGCAAGAAAAGCATAGACACCATTGAAAATATCTGAAAAAAGTGGGGATAAAGTGATGGAGAGAGGATGTCTACTCACTCACATAATAACTACATGAGAACTGAGGAAGTGTATTATTAGAAGATGTAAGTAGTGAAGTATCTGGAGGAAAAGCAATGCCTGGGTCCTATGCGAGAATTTTTAATTTTTAACATGCATATTTTAATATAACACATCAGATAAAAATAAGCTGGCTTAAAAAATTCATCAACTGTTGGCTGGCCTTGAAGACAGAAACTAGAGAAATTCTATGTCATAGGCTTCTCACAGACCATAGGAAGCTGTCTTATTTTTGTGTCTTCCAAATACCTAATACTGCCCTTCACCCAGAGAATGCACCTACTGCCAGCCCTCAAAGAGGCTGTCCCTGACTTTCGAAACTGAAGTAACCTCCCACCATCACCTTCTATCTCATTTTGTTTCCTTCAAGGGAAGTATTACTATTTGAAAACTACCTTGTTTATTTATGTTTACTTATTCACTGAGCTTGGTGAGAGCAGACACTACATCTGTTCTCACCACCGCATCCCTGCACCTAGAATGCCAGTGACACCCAACAGGTACTCAGTCAAATGGATGAATGCTTGAATCTGGTCAACTTGAATCTGCACAACTGAGCTGTAATTAGAGGAAGTCACATACATGTAAAAGAAAAACAACAGTGACAGAATGGAATAACCCATTTTATTCTGTTCTAATAACATCCCTGCCATGTACTGTGCAACCCTGAGCAAAATAAAACCTTTCTGATCATCAAGGTTCTTATCTATTAGTGGGAGAACCAGTATCAGTTCTCCTCAGTTCTCCTGCTTTCCTCATGAAAGGCTGCTTTAAGAGTTGAATCAGAAAATCTATGTGTAAAGTAATTACTGCCATACTTTTTCTGGAAGTTCACTGAGATGAGAATGAATGAATGAAAGGAAATGAAAATGAATGAACAGCAAAACATTCCCAGACCACATTACAAAAAAATATGTAGGGGATGGGCATCTGTGTATATAATCACAGTGAATCTCAATGCCTAATTCTGATAATTAAATTAATATACTATACAAAGAAGTATTCTTGTGTCATAAGCCTATTTTTTTAATGAAAAACAGAAAAACAAAAATTACTTTAAAAATCTTGGTGAAAAAGCAATGTGATTATTTCTTCTTTTGCAAAGTGCCAAAACATTCTGCATAGCCAAAAAAAAGTCAAAGCGACAATAAAGATAATCAGGATAATAAACCAAAATCTAATAGAAAGAAAGAAGGAAGGGAAGGAAAAAATGAAACTTTAGCCCCTAGTATTTAGAATCTAGTGTTTAGCCTCCAGGCTAAAAACAAAATTAAAATGTCAGCTCTACCTTTAATCTGGCTGCCAAAAAGACTGAGATAGGGCAACTCTTCAGATTACACAACTCCACTGTAAATCATTTTTAAAATGTTTCCAAAACCCTGCATCCATCATCCCCAAGGCTGAGGACGCGTAATGGGCCCCAAGGCTTTTCCCCTGTCAGAACCTTAGAGAGGACACAGATAAACACAGCAAGAGAGGTCCGTTCAGCAGCCAGTCCTGGCCCAATACACAAGAACTTCTGGTTTACAAGGGTTCTGCTATAAGCCCTGCATTCTCAGGGCACTGCCACATAACAGCCTGACCCTGAGCTCTAAATATATCCATGAAAGACAGACAACAAACCCAGTACAACTGTTACTGGCAACTTTGAAGAACTGGACTGTGTCAAAATGGCAAAGCAACCTTCAGACTGGAAAATGAACCTTATAAAATGACTAAAGGGTTATGTTAGGTGAAGAAATTTCAGTCCTCTAATAATTCTGGTTCTGCTATGTACATGTTTACATTTTAGGCTACAACAAACTTCCACTTATTTCCCATGGATATTCTTGGATATTACACCTGGCTCTGCCACTTTTATAACTATGTGACTTTTGGCAAGCAACTTAATCTTTCTGAGCCTTAGTTCCTTTACCAGTCTTAAAAAAAAAAGTGTGGGGGAGGGTATAGCTCAGTGGTAAAGTGCATGCTTAGCATACACAAGGTCCTGGGTTCAACCCCAGTATTTACATTAAAATAAATACATAAATAAAAAACCTAATTACCTCCCCCACAAAAAATGTTAATTTAATTTTTTTTTAAAGTGCAATTAAATGACCTATATTTCCCTTCAACTCCTAGATTACTGTCATACTTTTTTTGCAGGCACCTAAATGTTTTACTTGAAAGTCACACTCTTGAAAAGACCAGGTTTAAGCCCCAACTGCACCACGTTCCAGCCTTGCAAGCCTGAACAAACTGTCTTAAGATCCCAAGTCTGGTTCCTCTCCTGCTAAATGGAAACACTGATCCTAGCCACCTTCTAGTGTGGCCCCGAGGCTCCAAAGAGAGATAATGTTTGTGGGAGCTTCTTATAAACTAAATGTTCATAAAAATGTGGGAAATCAATAAATATTACACTTGTTTAAAAGAAACTTATAGTTTGAAACAAACCCTTGCATGGCCATGAGGACAGAGTATGCGGAATCTTAAACCATGCTCTGAAGCATGAATGCTACAGTTGTTCTGGCCATGTTACTGTACGAAGCAATCAGTTCAATCTGACATGGACACAGACACAGCTGGATTGCATAACTGCACACCAGCTGTCCATGTTTGCAATTCTGCCTCCAAATGGTAGGCACTGCCTACCACTAAGTGAGCTTTTCTCCAGTTTGTTACAAAGGACTATAAACTTTCTGATTACATGTGAGCTGTCAACAGGCTGGAAGGAAGGGGGACTAGATAGAGAAAATGGGGAGAAAAGCAAAGGAGAAAGTGGACAATGTGGCGTGGGCTTCTGGGGGCTAATGCGTAAGAGATGTGCAGCCCTCAAACTTTCCTTGGATCTAAAGACACTTTCCTATGGCAAGAATACATAAGCCCCCTGCTCCAATGCTCTGTAATCCTTGGAGTTAGTGTCTACGAGGGCTTTTCCAAAGAGATGTCCCAGAACTTAGAGACAAGGTTAAACTAGCAGAAATGTACTCTCAATGGGTCAGACAACTCTCTCCACCCAATAGAGCCACCTGGTAAATCTGGGGTAAAAGCCCGTGCTCAAGTATAGCCTCACAAAGGAAGAGTCTTCAAATTAAGATTTCTATTTTTATTTATCCTCTATCGTAACAGTTTATTTTCTAGTTGATATAAAAATCATGACAGGACCCTTACCAGCTAAATTTAGGTCCCTCAAAATTTAATCTGATATTAATCCAAGGATTTGAGGGTTAAGCAAATATCCATATTAGAGTTAGAATTTGAGATTATTCAAAAATATATTCTAATAACAAGATTATACTGTATAGCACAGAGAAATATATACAAGATCTTATGGTAGCTCACAGAGAAAGGAATGTGACAATGAATATATATATGTTCATGTATAATTGAAAAATTGTGCTCTACACTGGAATTTGACACAACATTGTAAAATGATTATAAATCAATAAAAAATGTTTAAAAAATATATTCTAATAAATAAAACCAGAGACATTTAAAAACAAAATTAAAAAAACTGGTGAAATTTACACAGATACAGAGAACTAGTAGTTACCAGTCGGGAGAGGGAAAAGGGGAGGGGCAAGGGACTAAAAGTTGCAAACTATTATGTATGAAATAAATAAGCTGTGAGGAGAGAAGCAAGATGGCAGAGTAGAAGGACACTTGTAGCTCACCCTCTCCCACAAATACACCAAAACTCACATTTACGGACCTACTCAGCCAACCAGAGCACCTGCTGAACTCCGAAGGAACATCGCCCTCTTAGAAAGACAAAGACACCAAAAATCTAGTAGGAGAAAAGGGAAAAAGAAAGAAGAAAAAACAAAACAGTACAGGACCTGCCCCACAGGGAGGGAGCAGCAAAGGAGGAATAGTACTAGCTTGCTGGGTCTCCCCTCTCCAACAGAGAGGGCAACGGGATGGAGGGGGAGCCTCCAAGGCTCAGATCTGCCCCGAGCACCCCTTGACCGACAGAACTAAGATAAACAGACACAGAGGGTCCATGCGACACCCAGCCTGAGATGTGAGCCAGCAGCTGGGGTCCTAGACAGGCTGCCCAAGCCAGGCGGACGACTGGGGCAGCTGCACTGAGGCAGCCCCAGGGGACTGCAGGGTGCTGCATGCCATGGCTGGGAGGGGATACGGAGCAGAACAACCTCGGTCCCCCATAAACTGTGAAAAAAGCAAAGCAACAAGGCTGGTGTGCCCTGGGGGAGGGACACCATAGCCTTTGTCTCCTCAGATGACCCATGGTGCTATTACTGGCGTTTCTCACGAAAAGAGAGGTGGGGCTAAGTCACAGCTGCCATCTCCTGTGCGTAGCGCCCAGGCAGGGGCGAGGCTGAGCCCTGAATCTGCACCCAGAGGCTCCGCAATCTCCTAGGTAGCACTGAGACTTGTTTACAGCCCGAGGCAGATAGGATCTTTCTGCCCTGGCACCTCAGAGAACTCGCACCACCAAGACAGACAAGGAGCTGAGATTTGGCACGGAGCAGGGGTGGGGCAGTTCCACGGTCTTCCCCAAGCCCGCCTACAGAGCGCGGAGGCGGAGCAGGCAGCTGCACAGAGCAGCGAAGCGACCGGTGCCGGGAGAGGGAGGGGGCGCGATCCTCCCATCTGCCTCACCCAAGCAAAGCATCTGACTGCGGAGCATCGGGAGGGAGAGTGACCCGCCTGCCCACTGGCCACAGTGCAAGAGAGATATGAGCAATATGAAGAAGCAGAGGAACCACTCCCAATTAAAAGAGCAAGAGAAATCCCCTGAAAGCACGATCAAGGAAACAGACATTGATGGCCTACTAGATCAAGATTTCAAAAAAGAGTGATCAAAGTATTGAAGGAACTAAAAGAAATAGTGTTTAGAGATATAAAATATGTCAAAATGAAATAGAAGCTATAAAGAAGAACCAAGCAGAATTAGTAAACTCATTTGCTGAGATGAGAGCTGACCTAAAGGCTGTACATAGCAGGCTAGATAATGCAGAGGAACGAATAAGTGACCTAGAAGACAGGACAACAGAAAGCACCCAATCAGAACAGCTGAGAGAAAAACAAATGAAAAACAATGAAAACAATATAAGGGACCTGTGGGATAATATAAAGTGAGCCAATCTACGCATAATAGGGGTTCCAGAAGGGGAAGAAAGATCAAAGGGGATTGAAAAGGTATTTGAAGAAATCATGACTGAAAATTTCCCAAACCTAAAGAAGGAATCAGATAGCCAAGTACAGGAAGCTCAGAGGGTCCCAAACAGGAAGAACCCAAACAGACCCACACCAAGACATATCATAATCAAGATGGCCAGAGTCAAGGATAAAGAAATGATCCTAAAGACAGCAAGAGAAAAACAAAGAGTGAGTTACAAGGGAACCCCCATATGGCTCTCAGCTGATTTCTCTACACAAACACTACAGGCCAGAAGGGAGTGGCAAGATATATTCAAAGTCCTGAATGAAAAAAAGATGCAGCCTAGGATACTCTATCCAGCAAGGCTATCCTTTAGAATAGAAGGAGAGATAAAGAACTTCACAGACAAGGAAAAACTAAAAGAGTTTAACAACACTAAACCCATGCTAAAAGAAATACTGACAGGTCTACACTATATAGAAAAGAAGAAGGATGCTACAAAAATGAGAAACTCATAACTGAAAAGGAGAAAACTACCATGAATTACAAATAGAATAAACACAAAATTGTAAAAGAAGACATCTAAATCATTAAGAGTGGGAGAGGGAAGCAAGGAAAGCCACTGTGGAAAACAGTATGGAGATTCCTCAAAAGACTAGGAATAGACTTACCATAGGACCCAGGAATCCCGCTCCTGGGCGTATATCCAGAAGGAACCCTACTTCAAAATGACACCTGCACCCCAATGTTCATAGCAGCACTATTTACAATAGTCAAGACATGGAAACAGCCTAAATGTCCATCAACAGATGACTGGATAAAGAAGAGGTGGTATATTTATACAATGGAATACTATTCAGCCACAAAAACCGACAACATAATGACATTTGCAGCAACATGGATGTTCCTGGAGAATGTCATTCTAAGTGAACTAAGCCAGAAAGTGAAAGAAAAATACCATATGAGATCGCTCATATGTGGAATCTAGAAGAAAAACAACAACATAAATACAAAACAGAAACAGACTCATAGACATAGAATACAAACTTGTGGTTGCCAAGGGGGCAGGGGGTGGGAATGGACAAACTGGGATTTTAAAATGTAGAATAGATAAACAAGATTATACTATATAGCACAGGGAAATATATACAAGATCTTGTGGTAGCTCACAGTGAAAAAAATGTGACAATGAATATATGTATGTTCACGTATAACTGAAAAATTGTGTTCTACCCTGGAATTTGACACAACATTATAAAATGACTATTACTCAATAAAAAAAGTTTAAAAAATAAATAAATAAAAATAAAAAATAAAATAAATAAGCTGTAAGGATACATTATACAGCACAGGGAATATAGCTAATATTTTATAACAACTTTTAATGGAGTATAATCTATAAAAATACTGAATTTATGTTGTACACCTGAAACTAGTATTGTAAATCAACTACACTTCAATAAAAAGAAAAGCAGTATAGACATAGCTAGAAAAACAAACAAACCTATCCAAGGGAGAAGAATGAGTTTGCCAATACACTAACTCTTTAGGGCTTTCTCAGGACACTTAATGATTCACCAGTGGCCTCAGAGAGTTTACATGTAACACTAAATTTCATTTGCTTTTTTCCATTTCCCTACAAAAGTACTTATGTTATTAATCAAATATAAGATAGCACTTGCTATAAATTCATACACTGTCCATTTTTTCTTCTGCTATGTTTAATGCTCACTGTAAGAAATAAAACTGAACATGAACTATGTGTATTCCATGTTCTGCTTGTCATGGGCTGTGAAAACCAATTCAGTTTTCTTATATTCACAACATACTAGACACTAGAAGAGGAGATGTGGGGGCAGGAAAGAGGACATGAGATACCCTCTCACTTCAGTAGCCCGTTTCCTCGGGAGTCCTCTCCGTGGTGTGCAGCAACCTCTGAGTGCTAGGCTGGTCCCACACTGCCTCTGTTCCTATTTCTCAGAGAAGAGAGGGGAAACTCGCAAGGCAAAGAAAACTCTGTCCAGGCCCAGTGCAGCAGACAACAGGCAGCAAGCACTCCACCCTTGAGGTGACTTGATGAAGGACAAGCAGACTTTTTTATAAAAAGAATGTGAGATTTAGAGTCTAAGACCTGTGTTCAAATCCCAGCTCTGAGCACAACTCAGTGAGTGACTCCCAACAAGCATGGCTTACTTTACTAAGTAAGTCATTTCCTTAGGTGCAAGTATATGGTTATTTATTACACTTACCATACCCATCCCTGTGATGGCTGTAAGATTTTGTGAAAATGTTTCGCACATGATAGATTCTCGACAAATGTTATCTGGCTTTCCCTCTGAGGAAGCCACAGAGAGATGAAAGCGTGTCTGTGCTTCCTATTTGCACGGCTCAGCGCCCTGAGCTCTGGCTTGGAGCAGTACTCCTGCTGCGACCACCACATGCACAGAGGTGCCCTGGCCAGTGAGGTCCAGCAGCCACATTCCAGTACTGACCCGCCAGAGCGTCTGGCATTAATCAAAGCCATAAAATATCTCCTGAGGTACTACACGCCCCATTTATTGACTTGTTTGCCTCAAAATCTCCTTGCTAGTTTAAAAATACAACTTGTTTGTCCCCAATTACAACTGGACTTCATGTCAACTTAATTGTCCTGTTAGCAGGTAAATGATGTTGCTTTAATCACAGTATCAGATAAATGGGATCGTTCTACCAGATCAGATTTTCTCTTGAGAACTACTATTATCTACCACAAAACCGGCACACTTTCATCTTATGGAGTTTTTTTGAAAGCAGGTTACTAAACACACATTGCAGAGTTCAACACATGAGTCAGTCATCTTCTCTCTGACAGAAAACTACGTGGGCCAAAGCTTAAAAACTAGAACTTGACTGCATATGTTCTGGAATTAAAGAACAGAGGCGCTAAATAGCTGCTTTTCAAGGCGAGTAGTGATGGAGGGACGTGAAGGCATCACCCCGTACAGAGGACAGAATGTTTTCTCTGTTGTCATCTGTAGGCATTATCAGTCATCTGACTCACGCGGCTGTAGTCAGTGCCCCATCACAGCGACGCGGACTTGGGTCAGGCTCCGACCCCTGCATCCCCATTCCGTACTCACACACCACCCCGCGCTCTTGGAGAGCTTCAGCTGTTACAGCAGAGCAGACACCAGTCGTCTAGCTTTCCTTGTTAATGCGGATGGCCACAAGAACTCCTGCTCCCTCCTTCCATACACTTAACAACAGTGCCAGAGACTCAGAAATCTCTTCCATTTGTCAAGTTTTAATTTCAACATGCACATAAAGCTCTGGCTCAAAAGCAAAACACATCAACTTCTCTCCATCAACGGGTGGCATTAGTGTTATTCAGTCTGAGGTCTGCTGAGTTTGAGCTTACTCATTAAGTGCTGAATGAATCTGCTACCATAATGTCCTACATGTATAACAAATGAAACGTCATTCTGGTATCAAAGTAGAGAATTTTAAAGATCAAAATGTTGAGGAAATGAACGTTGCTTGTACAGTATCACTCTGGACTTATTCAGTCATTTGACAAATATTTGGACACCCACTGTACATTAGGCACTGCGCTAGGTGCTTGGCGTCATTCACTGAACACGACAGGGAAGAACCCTCAGCCTTGTGATGTTCACATTCTAGCAGAGGTAAACATACAGGGAGCAAACCAGAATCATCACAAGTAACCTACATAACATGTTAGCGGGTATGAAGTGCTCTGGAGAGAGACAGAGTAGCGTGAGGGGGGCTGGGAATGCTTTGGAGGGGAGAGGCAAGGTGGGAGTTTTAACCAGGTGGTCAGGGTGAGCCTCACTGAAAGGTGATAGCAAAGAAGCCAGAGTAGCGAGAAGATGAGATTAGGAGGGGACGGACCACAGAGGACCTTGTAGGCCACTCTAAGGACATTAGTTTTTATTCTCAGAGCAATAGGGAGCCATGGAAGGATTTTCAGCAAAGTGACAGTGGCTTCTGTGTAGAGAACAGACTGCAGGGGGCAGGGAAAGAAGCAGGGAGACGGGCAGGAGGCCACTGTGGTGACCCAGGCTAGGGGTGATGGTGGCCTGGTCTGAGGTGTCGCAGTGGAGGATGACGACAGCTGGACGGATGCTGGATACACTCACTGTGAAAGGAGAAGCAGCAGGCTTCCCAGACTGGATCAGGAGTGCGGTGTGGGAGAAGGAAAAGCCCAGGACAACTCCAAGGTTCTGGGCCCAGTGGAACTGCCATCTCCTGAGAGGAGGAGGGCTGGGAGCAGAGCAGGGTCCGGGTGGGGGTGAGATCAGGACTTCAGGACTGGAAATGTTAAACCTGAAACATCTAGCAGCCATCCAGGTGGAGATATTAAGCAGTTGGCTACAAAAGTCTGGTGGAGAATTCAGCAGAGAGGTCTGGGCTAGAAATACAAATCTCGAGTGTCTGGGATATATGTGACGTCTCAACTCAGGAGACTGGATGAAACCATCAGTTGGAATGAGTAGGAAAAAAGACCAAGGGGCAAGCCTTAGAACATACTGACATTCAGGATCAGGGTGAACAAGAAGGAACCAGAAAAGAAACTAAGGAGGAGTGATGGAGAGGTAGGAGGAAACTAAGAGCACGTTGTGCTTCTGGAAGCTAATGAAGGAAAACCGGATGAGGAAGAGCCATAAAAACTTAACCCAGAAAACAAAACAACTCTCAGGCAAAAGGAGCAATTCATAAAAACTGAAGCCACTGCTACTAGATCAACCTAAGGTGATCTGTAAGATTTATATCCTTACTGTATTTAAGTTTACATCCATGAGATGATGGACGTTCACTAAACTTGTTGTGCTCATTATTTCATGATGTATGTAAGTCAAATCATTATGTTGTACATCCTAAACTTATTATATCTCCTGTAAATTATATCTCAGTAAAACTGGAAGAAAAAAAAAGGATTCATATCCTTACAATGAGATTTTAAGTGTGTAGTCCTAAAAGAGACCATTTGACTGCTTCCAGGAAGCAATCTGATTCTTCATTTTTTTAAAAATTCAACTGCTAAAAGAAAACTTCCAACTTTGCTTTGAGAGTAAGAATGCCACAAAGCATACATATTTTCTCTCAAATCATCATGTATAGTCTAATGAACAAGTAAAGATCTTAAGAATTTTTAACATAACCATGACAGCACTTCACTATATTTCTGAATCTTCAAAGGAGACCTAGATAGATAAATTAGTCCCCTAGTTGAAAAAGGCTCCAGTTTTAACAACAAATCTCATGCTTAAGGACCAACTCCCTTCCTGTGAAGCTTTTACTAACTACTTTTCCAAACGGTATCATCTTTCTCCTTTGAGTCTTCTGTAGCCCCAACTAAAACCAGTCAATCAACAATCACACTGTCTTAGGTTTAAATAACTCTCATTTTTATACCAGACCTGGATAGATACTTTATATAGATTTTCTAATCCTTACAACTGTACAAAATTGGGTTTAATCCCTATTTTACAGATGAAAAACTGATGCTTAGAGGGGCTACCCAAGATTATGAAACTAGTAAGGGACAAAACCAGCTTTTAAACCCAGATCTGTCTTACTTCAGAGCCTTTATTTACCTTTACCCACTGCACAATAATGCCTTGTGTATAAAAGTACTACACTACTAATTTTCAGTCACTGTGTCTTGCAACCCTGGACAAGTTTGTAAACCTCTCGGTGCATCAGTCTTCTCATCCATGAAATGAGGATGACACATTACAGGTACTGCATTGTCATGAAGATTAAGACAATGTATGTAAAAGTCTTTTATAAACTGTAACTGCTTATATTATTACATGTAATAGATTTTATGCTCCTTCGGAACAGGTTACGTGCCTTACATGTAACCCCTTCAACACCCAATGAAGGGTTTACCTACCATGAATTGAACATCGTCTCCTAGTTTTTGGAAAGATCTGAGACATCTATTCTCCCTCCAAGGAGGAAAGTACTCTCCCATTACATGAAGCCTGGATTAAGTATCCATAATCCAAACCTTAAATTACAATACAGTGACAAATTCAGTGTACCCACAAAACATGAGGTTTAAACAGCCTGCATGGCATCAGCTGTCTGGTGTTTGCTCTCCAACATGGCTTTCAGTGCCAAAACAGTCTTACGAAGAGAAAATCCCAAATGAAAAATTCAACATATTTTCTAAGAAAACATGCCTGGAAGGAGGGAGAACAGAAAAAGGCCTGGTCTGTTATCTGAGTTAACAGAGACTTAACTGTTTTATGTACTGTCCAGTACACAGCCGCCTGATGACAGCAGTTAACTAACACTGCCTAACCCATCACTCACTATGAAATTTCATTTAAGAAGACCAATAGCACATTTATTAAATTTCCTCAGGCATATTCATTTTTCCCTCAATAAGACGGACATATCTGGTGGTCAGTCGGAAGGGACCCCATACGCCCCAAAGTCAGACTGTGCTAGATTTACTGCCAGGTAAGCAGACCACAAGGCAGCCAACCCTTGCTCTGCTGCTACGTGGCTCTCAGGAAGTCACTTAACATATTTGTTAATGATGGATCTGTTTTCCATTCTGTAAAATGTAAGCTGACATTATTTATTTTGCCCACATCACAGGGTTATTGTGAGAGTCAAATGAAATAATATATGTGAGATTAATTTACAAATTATATCACCAGAGGGGAAGGGAAGGGGAAAAAAATTATATCCCCAGAAATAACCAGATAATTACCTACCACTTGTCCTTTGATAAATGTCTGGTATTGGCAAAGCTGAGATATTAATTTCTCTGGGAGTGTTCTTGTGGCAACAATGAGAATTTTTTTTTTAATCTACTTATTTCTGAGAAGGACAATAAATGTTTTCTTAACTACAGAAACTACAGAAGAGGTAATTGGTAAAGTTGATCTTTCCACAAAGGATCTATATTTCAACAAAAAATAGCTTCAGATGGTTCAGCTATGCCTTCGTAAAAGTGTGAAAATGGACTATCAGATCAAGATGTGGCCACAGACTGCCTTTGTGACAGAGGTCACAGACTAGAGCATTTCACCTTGCACCTCAGTCTCTGCCAAATGCCAAGTGGCTCAGAGTAATAAAGACTAGTCCTCCCCTTGCCTCCCCACTGGTCATCCCAACTGCTTCCTCAGTACTTCCAGCACAAAGGGAACAAGGAGAACAGAGAAATCAGAATCACCTTAGATCCCAGACAGCCTACCGCCTCCCTCTGGGTTTCCTTTCTGAACTAAATGTAGGAACTCACAACGGATTGATGATACAGTTTACTAGCTGACCCCTTGAGCCCAATAATTCTCTGAACTACATTGCCAACTTGCGCCAAAACTTTAAGGAAAAACTGCACAAATTCTAAAAGTAGACTGAAAGCTAGAAAGGATCCAAGTTCACACAAAAGAATAATGTACCCTAGTATCATTTTTTATTTATCATTTATCAACTATGTTGAACTATAAATACATTTTCAGCCACAAGAGTTTTTTTTTTTTAAAAGGAAGAAACATAATAAGCACTCTGGAGCACATTTTGCCAGGGGCAAATACTTTAGACACTGCTTATTCTTATTTCATTGTAAAGAGGCTGAAATTTGCCTTTGAAATAGAAATAAACCATACAAATTGCTTGAGCACTTGAAATCCTAATTTCCTATGAAACCCTTGTTCTCCCCTCTCACTTGGAACTTGCTAACGTTTCTCTAATAATCCTCTTAATAGAATTCCCACTTTCCCAGAAGTGTCCCCCAAGTAGATGTAATGCTTCTTTGTGTCAAAGACATTGGCTTTTACTGTGTAACTAATATGTGCACCCTTTTGAAAAACAATTTACTGATGCTGACAAAATCATTGCAGCATCTCTGTCCCTGATTGTGATTTGTAAGCCACTTGAAGAAAAAGTGACCTCTCAAGTTTTTTGTATTGATGACTTACTTGTGTTCCAACATTTTAGCCACCTTCTCTCTCTTTTTTTTTAAGTTGTTTTTGTTTATATAGGCTTGGTGTTTGTTAAAATACCAAAGCCCATGAAACATATTCACTGCTTAATGATCTGGTGGATGTGCTGACTTTGTCTCAGGAGACCCTGAATTTTCCAGAGTCCCTGCAATACAACCAGGATAATGTTTAAGGCCACTTCAACCTGATCTACCTTGCTCTTCTAAGAGGTTTTCATGTATGAAATAATAATATCCATTACCAGTAAAACCAGAGAAGCATACTCACCAAGTGAACATAAGGCACAAAGTATCCAAAAAGTGCAAGTGGTATTCCAGCTGCCCACGCTGCATATGCTGTCACCTTGAAGATGGCAAAATTGAAAATTTTTTTTGGAGGACTGAATTTTCTCCTGGAAAAGAGGGAGAATCTGTTGCCGCCTTTGGTTCCACTGTCTTTCTCTTTGGCACTGGAAGCAAGAGGTCGGTAAGTAAAGGCAGCCAAAAAGAGAACAAACATGAAGATGCAGAGGACCCTCAGTGTGTAAAAGAGGCCCACGCTGTCCGTCAGAACCCTTAAAAGGAAAGGCAGCAAAATTGTGAAGACACTGCTGCCGGCAGTGACGATGCCATTCACCAGTCCCAGGCGCTTCTTGAAGTAGTGTCCCAAAATGACCAATGACGGCTGGTAGGCGAAGGAGCAGCCACAAGCAAATATGATTCCATAGGTCAAATACAGAGGCTCGATGGAGCTGTGCAAAGATGGAAAAGACGGAAAGCAGCTTTCATTATTTTTATCATGTGCTTAGTAAAATAAAACCTTATAGTCAGACAGAGTGGGTTAATTAACGGAAGTTAATCAATGTATTTTCTACAAATAAAAACCAAAGACAGAGGTGAAAAAGTTAATTAATCAAGAATACAAACTAACATTTAAATTTAATCTGAATGAATAATTTAAAAAATGCCTCAAGTATGTGAAAAAAGACCCCTAAGGTCATCAGTGATTTGATTCGTCCCCCTTTTTCTATGGATTTCAGGTGAACCATGCAGCACTGGGTGAAAACTGTGTGCCTTCCACAACTCAGAAATAAAGGACAGTGCCAGGAAGGGCCTCGGTAAAAATGACCAAGATGAAACTAACAAACAAAAAGCCTAGTCTCCATAAAAGTTATTAAAAATTATAATTAACTATGAAAATTCACTATTTTATGGAGTTTTTCCAGGCACTTGCTAAGCAGTCTATTCAAACAAAAGGCTGCATTTGCTATTTCCTCCCCAGGGTTATGTCAGGATCATTTGCACAGAGGAGCAGATGTGTCGCATTTTGCTGGCCTAAGTGCTGCAGACCAACCTTCGCCCTGGACTGCGTGGCTCTCACTGTTGTGCAAGATAACAAGAAATCACATTCTGATTGCAGGAGGACTAAACAAAGCGTGTTCACTACTGATTCCAGGTTTAAGTGTTAGGGCACGTAAGTGTCAAGAGAATAATAAAGGATTAAGAATTTAATAGTTTAACCAAATAACTTAATTACATCCTTCTTACAAAAGTAAAGGAACATAGCATTACATTCTTTGAAACAATTAAGAAAGGAGAAAAAGAAAATTAAAGTTCTCTTCCTTTGAAAAGTTCAATTCAAAAGGTTATTTATTAGTAGTAAACGCGAACTATTTATTAGAAACTAAGATAAAATTGGTTAATTAAATTTTGGACAATATCTAGCTGAGCAATACGCTGAGGTTATCAGAAGGAACTCTAAATCTGATAAAGTTAATTCTGTTGGCAATCCTCTCTCTCTGAGATGCCCTTTCCCCCTCTATTAATCCACAGTAAGCACCAACTTCACATCAGGCTCAAGAATCACTCCCAGACTTTCCCAAATGAAGCCTACCTCACTATGATCACCCTTTACGAATCCCCATGCTTTATTCAATAAATATATATTTAACAGCTATTATATTCCAGATACTTGGTGAAAAAAATACTAAAAATGTGGTTATGCCCTACTTCTAGTCTGCTTAGTGAAAAAAGACATCTACCCCAAACAATAATAATACTACAATACAGAACAAAATATAAATACTTCATCCACACTGCATCAGTTTTTCCACATTAGTAGTTTTCCAGATAACTGCCACTTAACTTCTCTAGCTGCTAATTTACTTTTATTTAACAATTTTAAAGGAAAAACCTAAATCTAAATATATTTCTCTGCCTTCTTCAAAGTATATATTAAAAATAGCATTGACAACATAGTTCTCATCACAAACATGGACATCAATTTCTAAAGTTATACCACGGTGCTGTACTGTGCTGTCAGCTGGAAAATCAGGGAGCCTCGGACATAAATCCAAACATTCTCTTACACAGCACTTAAATAACTGAGTGCTGGGTAATATTAGCTTTGTATCTCTCCTACACATTGTGATGGTGTTTTCACTCCCGTTGGAACCTTTTTCACTTCTAAATTTTCCCTTAGGAACAGATGATTCAAATTGCTGACGTTTGACAACAGAATAAATGCAATGTAAATCAGAAAGATGCCAATTATGTGTGCAAAAAGGATTCAAAGAAGGGACAATGGTGTGGCCTAACGTTACTCTAGAGGAAGGCTGCTTTCCTAAGAAGGCAGAACTTGAACTAGAGGAAAGAGGGTTGGTCCACTGTTCAGCACTTAGAATTTATACCACATCTCTCCTTGCTCCTATGTATTGCTCTGAAAGTTCAGTAGCTTTCGATCAGTGGGTTAAATAATGAAATTGAATAGAAAATATGAGACATTATGTGTAGTAAGGTAAAGATGGTTTCAGGACATTTTGTATCTGTTAGGGATGAGGGAGAGAAAGGGAGGGAGAGAGAGAGAAAAAAAGAACTAGGTTGCAATGTAAAATACACTTCATAATTTTTATTTCTCAACAGTCAAAAAAGTTTGAGAAACCCTGCTTGCTGTAAGTAGGTTTGTGTACATGTGTTTTATCTACCAAACTAGGTAGTAAGTTACATGGATTTGCTATCTCTTAGTTCTCCCTCCACCGAAACCTGAGTGCTAATGCGTTCGGCAAGTGCTAGGATCCCAGGGACTGACAGTGGTACCTACAGGCTTCCAGGTCAAAGGAGGTATCTGATGAGGCAGTAACAAAACAGTGTTGTATCACTGATACAGAAGAACTGAAAGTAAATGATTTCACAGAGTTACCTAAGCAAAATCTTATTCCAAACAAAACTGGGTTTTGTTTCTTTAAAAAAATTACTTTACAAGAAGAAAAAAGAAATCTCAAAGGCGCAAAAGAAAGCAAAAAGAAATAAAAAAAATAAAAAAATAATAATAATAAAAAATAAAAAAAAAATAAAGAAATCACAAAGGCATTTTAAAAGTGAAATATTTATTTTCTAATAAGAAATAAAAATTGTTTAGAATATATGTATGTATATGTACGACTGAAACAGGGTGTACACCAGATACTGACACATTACAACTGACTATACTTTCATAAAAAAAAAATTGTTTAGAAAACAAATAAAATTTCTAAGTTAGGTGAAAGAAAGAGGCTCTCTTTAGTGTTGACGTCGGGGGAGTGAGAGATAAAATCAGTAAACCAAGGATTCTGATGATTAAATCCCGGGTATTTAAAAATCTAGAGGACAAGAAATGTAAGTGTGATTTTTTTTTTCTCTAATAACCACAATAACGTTTTCAACTAGAGCATAAAGATAGCTAGGGAAGGGAAAGGGACAGGAAATGAAGATAAACCACTAAAGTAGACAGAGACCGAGGATGGAAGTCATCCTAAGGGTTTTCTTGTTAATCACCTCCTGTTAGCCAGAGATACCTATTAAACCAGCGCTTCTCTAACTGGGGATTACTTTAACAATGAAAGGGGATTTACCGGCACAGCTGGAGCAGGAGGGAGAGGTGCTTCCACAGCAATGTGCCCATCAGCTCTTTACACTTAGTTCCTCTGCAGTGCACTGAATCTTTTAATAGACACAGGGAAAGTATACTGATAGGAAGTTTTATTTTAAGCTGCATTTGACCACTTCATTTTGTCATGATCTTTTTAAATTTCATCACGTTTTTTTAAAAAAAAAATGCAGACAGGAATTCTCTACCTGAGCTGAAATAAACAGCAAAACTTTTATCTCATTAATAAAAATATTTCATATCAAGCCTATGAACAATGCTTCCAAAATACTTCTTTTACCCTTTGGGCCTCGGACTGAGCTGACCTTAAACGAAGGCCACTGCTTTAGACAACTCACTGTTATAACTTGAGTTCTTCAGGATTTTTATGTGAGCGGGAGAAAACATTTTTTCTTGGCTCCAGGGAACACAGGTATCCCACTGACACCTAACTCTTAGACACTGGAAGCAACAGCATTCAACCTCACAGGCTCTGATTTGCTGCTGTGGACAACAATGTATAAATGATACTGCTTAAAGTTTCAGCAACGAAAAGGAGAATTTTTCCTTGTAAACAGCAAAGTGTCTGAAAGGAAGACTCTGAAGTATCTAACAGTTTTTGAAAAGCAACATGAAGAAACTGAGTCCTTACCTTACAAAAGAACTGGACATGAGTCCAACAAATCCAAAAGCAGCACCCATGACAGCGGTTTTCCGACAACCAAGTATGTCTGTGAAGACGCTGACTATTGGGCAGCAAAAGAAAATCATCCCCATGGACAAAGAACTTACCCATGCTGTAAAAGAGGGGGGGAAAAGGACGTTATGACATGGTAATTCTGTTTCTTTTTATCTCATAGGACATAATATATATTTAGAAAAGTATTGTTGCAAAAAAGAGATCACGCAGACTGATGAATGGGGAGAAGTTGGAGTAAGCTGGTAACAAATTTGAATCAAAGCTCAAAGGATTGGCCAATACTCATTGTAATTAGCATAGTAATTATTTGCGTTTAATTGAACTTTTCAAGGTTTGGATTCTTAAATAAGCCAGTCTCCTGTGACCTAAACACTACCAATCTCTATCCTGGTATCTATGATTTTAAGCGACTTTTAATCCACGGAAATTCATTTTTGAATGTATGCCTAGGTAATCAACCCACAAAGAAATAATGACCCCTGAAGTCAAGACATTGGTGACCAAGACAGGGGAGGAAAGGGGATTATAATCATTTGGACCCAGTAATTGCAAATTGAATATTTGCCTAGGCTTGGTGCTTTTGTTAATGGAATCAAGTCATACACAGGTAGGCTATTTGTTGAGCTGGACAATAGTTACTAGGTATTTATCTTCTTTTCTGAAAGTATGTTATCTTTCACAACAGAAGATTTAGGAATCGGAAGTCCTAATTTCCTGTTCTGATTCTGTAAAGACCAAAATAAAAGGAAAACAAGAAAGAGAAACACATCAAGTACAAATGATCACAAATTTGTGCCAAAGATACGAGTGATCTTATAGGATATCAGGTCTGTAAATCCTTAAAAGGTATAATAAGCTAAGGGGACCTAAGTGAACATGGGCTATATAAAACAAACAGCTCTGGGTCCAAATCCCCCAGCTCTGTAACTATAACACATCCTTTACCAAGTCTCTTCTCCTGAGTCTGTTTTCTCATCTTGAAAAAGGAAGGAACACATACCTTTCCAGAATTATTAAAAATTAGAGAAAATATATCTAAACCTCAGTATCTAGCACAGAAGCACTTAATAATTTAGAGTTTTAACAACAGTAACAAATTGCCTTATAAAATGAAACAAATTATCTCTAGAGCTCCATCCAGCTCTGACAGTCTACTAGTATATTACTTACTCTACGTCCTCAGCAAAGGAAGTAAGTCCAGACTATGCAAATGACCACTTTTTAATAACCAGGGTCCAAATGGAGTTTTACCAGACTAACAACTTCATTTAAGTCTTTGCCTTCTCACATTTTAAATTATTTTGTAAAGTATCTATATTTTAATCAGCCATATTTCTCTTTCTTTTCTTCCTTTACCAGAAAGAAAGGAGACTGTGATCTTAAAACAAAACACAATGAAGAGACTGTAAAAACCAATGCAGTCTTGACTTAGGTGTTGGTGGAGGGATTCAGAAGTGGACAGTAGAGAGAGAGAGGTGATTGGCCAGATGAATTAGCACAAGCCCCTCCCTAGATGTGCAGAGCTGTTCGGTATGGGTCTGCTCAAGGAGAAGTCAGATTTTTTTTAGTCTATGTCACATTAAAATGTCACTGATGCATAATAATGTAATCTTATTAAAAAAAAGTTAAGTCATCTATCATGTTTATGAAACAATCTAAACCACCTAGGAAGACTAGAAGTAGCATATTAATATCTATTTTTGTGAGGTTTTTCTTTTTTTTAAGAAACTGGATTATCTGTGTTTTTGTTTTGTTTCTGGTGGGGGAGGTTATTAGGTTTATTTATGTATTTTTTTTTAACAGATGTACTGTGGATTGAACCCAAGACCACATCCATGCCAGGCACACACCCTACCAATGAGCTATACCCTCCCCCAACATCTATTTTTGGATAAAGGCACTTTTACAATTAAGTGAAATGCCAACACTAATAACTTCATAGTACCTCTTTGATATTACTTCTCAATGAATTGTACTTGAATATATTTACTGTTGTTTGTGGGGTGGTATATGTATGCAAGAAGTTGATTTTGAGGCTGACATTCGTCTATGATTCAAGTTAGCCATAGGAAGAAAGGGAGGATGGAAAGAAGGAGGGAAGGCTTTAGAATGTGCTTGTACATATTTTTTAAAAAACACGAAGCTTAGAAACTTTCCAATTTCCCCATCCAGACCCTCTTTGTTTCCTACTCCATGCTGAGAACAAACCCTCAGCTCTCCGTGTATGGCCAAAGGAGAATGCAAATCACTCAGAGGAAGTGGTTAGGTTTAAGATTTAAGAACACTTTCCCACATGTTAAGTAAAACAAGATGTTATAATTATGCAGATGTAAATGATCGCAAGGACAAAGTTTCTGCAATGGAAAACACCCAAAGGGAAGATTTACTACAGTTAAAGGTTGATAAATATTCTTTTGCCCTGTTTTGATAGCTCCAATCCCCATTTCCACTTGATCTTGGCCTCTTTCAAGACGACAGCTTTGCTCTATAGTATCTGAACATCGGTATAATAGCCTCAAGTGAAATGAAGCAATACCATGCAAAACCGAGATTAAAGTGCAAAATATTATTTAACAAAGTCCCAATGGCTTTTAGGGCATGGAGTTGTCTGGCAACTACACAAAAATTCAGGAATGAGTAGATTGTACTTAACCATTTTACTGCCACCCTAAAGTTTATTAAGAAGTTATATTTTACTTAGAACTGTTTTTAAAACTATTTGCTATCAACTTATGTTAATGATATCAGAGGGAAGTGGTCAAGTAAACCCTCCTGCAGACGATAATTAAATAATTGGGGGTGGGGGTACTTATTTAAACACACTGGAAAATGTCTAAAAACAGAAGTGGGAGGAGAGTTTACTCTTGAAAAGCTGCAACTGGAAGAAATAAGTAGTACAAGTTTGTGGGCTTTCCTGAGGATCAAGAAGCTATGCAGGTGCTGGGTAGATTAGTAGGCGGCCAGGTTAAAGAAAAGCAGCAGCTGGACAAAAAGGAAAATGCAACAGTTGGAAGTGTATGAACTGAGCAGAGATTATCAGCTGCTACAAATCACATAGACAGATTTTGTGGTTTGAGTCCAGGCAAGCTAACTGCCTACTAGGAACAAAAACTCAATAATCCTCAGAAGAACACAACACTTATTCAGAATTGCTTCAAAATCTTATCTGCAATATCTATTCAACCTAAAATTACTAGACATGCAAAGAACAGGAAATCCATATTAACTGACTCTGGATGGGCTCAGATGTTGAATGTATTAGACAAAGACTGCAAAATGTTTGTTATAAGCAGCAGGAAGGTATAGCTCAGAGGTAGTGTATGTGCTTAGCATGCACAAGGTCCTGGGTTCAATCCCCAGTAACTCTGTTAAAAATAACTCAATAAACCGAATTACCTCTCCCCCAAAACTAAACAAAACAAAAACGTCTATTACAAATATGTTAGAAGTATTAAAAGATAACGTTTTCAAAGAATTAAATTAAAATATGGTTTTACTGAGTGAACAGATGAGAACTCAACAGCAAAATGTAAACTACAAAGAATACTGAAATTCGAGGGGTGAAAAGTACAATGACCGAAAAAAACGCATTCAATAGACACAGTAGCAGATTGGAAATAAAAGATAAGAATCTGGGAATTTGAACAGAAATTACCCAATCCAAAGAAGAGAGGAAATAAACAGTATTAAACAAAATGATCAAAGTCTTAAAGGTCTGTGGGACAAAAATCAAGAAGCCCAACATAATATAATGGAAGTCTTAGAAAAAGGAGGAAGAGAAAGGAGCAAAAAAAGATATATGAAGAAATAAGAACCCCTCCACCTAAATCACAAATTTTGCGAAAAACAGTAACTAAGATGCTCAAAGAAACTCCAGCAGTATAAACTTTAAGCAAATCATTCCTAAGCAGACCACAGTTAAACTTCTGAATGCCAAAAATAAAGAGAAAGTTGTGACAGCAGCCAGAGAAAAGACGATCTCCTATATCCAGAGAGGACAATGATACCATTGTCATCTGGCCTCTCATAAGAGATAATGGAGGACAGAAAACATTGGAAATGTCATGTTTACAGTGCTGGAAAAGAGACAAAACTGTAAACCATGAATTCCATATTCAGCCAAACTAGCCTTCAAAAACTTATGGCAAAATAAAGGTATTTTCAGAGAGAAAAAACTGAGAGAATTTTTCACTAGGATATTTCCACTACAAGAAATATTAAAGAAAGTTCTTCAGACTGAAGGGAAATGGTATCAGGTGGCAACCTGGGTCCAAAGGAAGGAATGAAGTACACACACATACATGCGTGCGCGCGCACACACACACACAAAGAGTTTCCTCATAATTGCTTTACAAGATACATAGCTGTTTAAAGCAAAAATTTTAACACTGTATATAGATGTACTATATATAGGATATCAGCACTAAAGATGGAAGTAAATGAAAATTTGCAAGTTTCCTATATTTTATCTTAAGCAAGTCCGTCTTAAAATACATTGAGATAGCTTAAAGATGTATATTATAATCCCTAGAGAAGGTACTCAAAAATACAGGTATAGCTTGAAAGCCAATAGAGGAATTAAAACTGATTACTAAAAAGTACCTGATTAATGCAAAGGAAGGCAGAAGAGAAAGAACAGAAGAACAAAAGGCAGCTGAGACAAATAGAAAATAAATAACAAAACATCCAACCTAAATATGACCTATCAATAATTACATCAAATAAAAATAGACTAAAGACCCCAATTAAATGGCAAAGATTGTTTAACTGGATTTTTTCAAAAATCAAGAATCAATTATATTCTGTTTAAAGAGATGCACTTTAAATACGAATAACTTTGAAATAAAAGATGGAAAAAGATATGCCATGTAAAAATAACCCTAAGAAGGCTAGAGTGGCCATACTAATACCAGACAAAACAGACTTCAAGACAAGTAGCATTAGAAGAGGGATACATCATAATGATAAAAGTGTCCATGCATCAGGAAGATATAACAATGATAAATGTATGAATACCTAATAGAATGGAGCTTCATTTGAAATATAGGAAGCAGGGAAATTTGATCCCTACCTTACACCATACTTTAAAATTACCTCAAAATTGATCATTAAATGTAAAACTATAAAGCTTCTAGAAGAAAAATTGGAGACAATATTTGTGACCTTGGGTTACGCAAAGATTTCTCAGATACAACATCAAAAATAAAACTCATGTAAGAAAAAACTGATAAATTAAATTTCATCAAAACTAAGAATTTTTCTTTGAAAGACACTGTCAAGAGAATGAAAAGATAAGCCACAATCTGGGAAGAAAGCTTTGCAGGTTATATATACAATTTAAAAAACCTGTAACCAGATTACATAAATAATTCCCAAACCTCAATAAAAACCAAGCAACCCAATCAAAAAGTGGGCAAAAGATTAGAACAGTCACTTCACAAAAAAAGACGTACAAATGAAAAATACACATTTCTGAGAAGATGCTCAGTATCATGGGTTATGAGGAAAATATAAATTAAAACCACATACACCCACTAGAATGGCTAAAATGGCTAATCACACCAAGTGTTCATAAGGATGCAGAGCAACTGGACTATCATACGCTGCTACTGGGAATATAAAAATCGAACAACCACTTTGGAAACAGGAACAAGAAGACATGCCCAAGAGTCCTTCATTAAAAACCCACCAGGCACCCATAGCCAGCACCATGCTCGATGTAAATGAAAAGCTATCCTTCCCCGGAGAAGCTCACAATCTAGTTAAATTAAAACAAACTCCAGACCTCAATCAAGATGACACAGTAAATCAATGAATTCATCCTCTATTCCAAATTAACAATACAGTTAGATTATTTTTAAAAAATACACAAAAAAGACCAAGTCATGAGCTACAGACTCACTGCAAAAAGGGATGGGCTAGTGGGCTAGGCTGGGCCTGCCTTCTGGTCTCCTGGTCGGGAAGCAGGCATCAGCGATCGTTAAGAGGACTGAAAGTGCTCCTTGTGAGACAGAAAAGGAGAGCCAAGCTCATGGACAGAGGCCAGAGCCGGAACTCTCCCACACCGTGTGACAAAGTGCTAGAGGTGAGAATTTAGTGATTCCTATACACATTAAAGATATGGAACTCTGCAAGCCTCTAGGGGAGGAGGAGGCTACAGACAAAGAGGCTCATTGGCAATCAGAAAAATGCAAATTAAAAGAATAATAAATCACCATAATTTAGCCAAAATTAAGAAGGCTGACCACACCAAGTTTTAGTGAAACGATGGGGAAATAACAACTCTTATGTATACCAACAGAAATTGAAATTACCATTGTGAACAGCAATTTGGCAACATCTAGAAAAGCCAAGATGTGCATACCCAAATTCTAGCAATTCCACTCCCAGCTATGTACTCCAGAGAAACTTCACACAGGTACACAAGGAGACACGAATAAGAGTACTCACGGAAGCACTGTTAATAATAGTAGACTGGGAACAACATAAATGCCCACCCACCACCATTAGAACAAATAAAGAAACCTGGGTATTAATACATGCAATGGGACATGGTTTTTTTGTTTTTTGTTTTTCTATTTTCTTTTCTATTTTCATTATTTTTTTTAACATGCAATGAGATATGGATTCACACATATGAATTAACAGTATAAAACATGATGGGAATAATAAAAGCAAATTCAGGATAGTGATTAGCTCTGGGAAGGCATGGATAAAGATTAGGAATGGAGGAGGGTACACAAGGGACTAACAACTGAGTCTAATGTTTCACATCTTTTAAAAAGGAGAAAATATTTGGAAAGGAGGATATAGCTTAGCGGTAGAATGCCTGCTTAGCATGCACAAGGTCCTGGGTTCAATCCCCTGAACCTACATTAAATCAATCAATCGATCTAATTATCCCACACAAGAGAAAAACATTTTTTTGAAAAAGGGAGAAAATATTTGAATCTGAGTACTAAGAAGTAGCTATATAGAGTAGGCATTTGTTATACTATTCTTACATTTTTCTGTTTATTTCAAATAACTGAATAATTTTTTTTAAAGATATATAAAGCTAGTTTTCAGATCCTCAAAAGGTTATTCCAGGAGAGGTAAAATACCTTTACAAAAAAGGGCTAAAAACAAGGAAAACAATTTCAAACTGCTTCCATTTTAAAACTCACTTTACGCTTTTGTTTTATTTGGCAGGAAGGTAATTAGGGTTTTTTAAATTTACTTCTCTTTAATGGAGGTACTGGGAATTGACTCCAGGACCTTGAGCTTGCAAGGCATGCACTCTACCACTAAGCTATACCCTCCCCACTAAAGCTCACTTTAAAAATGAGAGATTATTTTGGCAAAATTGAAACCTTTAAATTTCAAATATTCCACCACTCTGGAATTAAAGCTTCTCTTCACTTTACAATTATTAATGGCTCTTTTTAAAACATCAAATACAAATACAAAGGAAAAGCTATTACTCCTCCCTCCTCCATCACTTTTGTATACTGATCACATTTCACGATGTTTACAGAGGAGAAAGGCATCTTTTGCGGGGGGTACAAGTTCACAGGTGCTGGCAGTTAAGATCATAGTTCCGACTATGTTCTAAGGCATACATATGCCTTAAAACCACAGGTAATTTGAGGTTATAGTCTGTGGTTTCACTGATACTGACTGCGTGGCTAACTGGTATATATAATTCTTGGAAGCCTCATTTTCAGATAAAAACATTCAAGCCTTATCTCACTTGTGAGATCCGAACTTGAGACTTTTCTTTTTAAAAAATAACTTTTGTTTTAGAATAGTATTAGATTTACAGAAAAACTATGGAGACAGTACAGAGAGTGCCCATATACTACACATTCAGTTTCCCTATTATTAACATCTTACACGAGTATGGTACACTTGACATAATTAAGGAACCAAAAATGATACAGTATTCAGCCTATACTAAAGTCCTTACTTTATTCAGATTTCCTTAGGTTTAAGCTTTTTCTGTTCCAGGATCCCATCCAGGATCCCACGTTATACGTAAGTCAACAAATCACCTTGGGCTCCTCTTGACTGTGACAGTTTGTCAGACTTTCCTCATTTTTGATGACCTTGACAGTATTGAGGAGTACTGATCAGGTATTTTGCAGACTATCCCTCAATTGGGTTTTGTCTAATGTTTTTCTCATGAGTAGATTGCAGTTAGGAGCTTCTGGGAAGTTAGACACTTATAGAAGTAAAGTGCCATTTCATCACATCACATCAAGAGTCCACAGTACCAATGACTTACCACTTTTGACATTAACCTTGATCACGTGGCTCAGGTACTGTCTGTCAGGTTTCCCCACTGCAGAGCGGACCTTCTTTTCCCCTTTTCCATACGCACTGCCGCAAGTCACTAATCGCAGCTCACATTTCAGGAGGAAGGAATTATGCTCCACTTCTTTGAGGGCAAAGTATCTACCTATTACATAAATTATTTGGAATTCTTCTGCATGAGAGAATTATCTATTCTCCCACATTTACTTGTTTATTCAATTATTTATATCAATACAGACTCGTGGATATTTACTTTATACTCTGACATAATCCAATACTATTTTATCTGGCTGGCTATTGGGAGCTCTTTCAGTTGGCTCTAATCACCCTTGGACACACCCCCAATTATTGTGGAATGAGGTTCGTGAGTTGTTAGGCTTCCCACAGAAAGCTAAGAGTTGGAAAACACCTGGCTTCCTTGAGTAAGAGGTCCATGTTCTCCCCCTTAAGCACGTCCACCATGCTTCCCTTTTCATTTTGGTGCCAGGAAGCTTCCTCAAATTTGTTACTACATTATAACACAGGCCCTGCGGCTTATGGATTAGGTACTATTTTCCCCCTGGTCTTACCCATATACCATATATTTTCAATGGCTCCTGGTTTCTTATTTTCTGTTCCCACCTTACCATTTTATTTGTGTAGTGTTTTTATACTGCTGAAAACCAATTCAAATTCTTTGTGGAACAAGGCAGCATAAATTAATATACATATAACCCTGTTATTACTACAGTTGATTAAACTCTGCAGGAATAACAGGATTAATGGCCTATAGTGGGAAATTCAGTCAAGAGGAACTCTTTTTTTTCTTTTACTAAATTCTTATATATGGTATTGAAACATACCCTTCAAAATGTCAAGGAAATAAACTGTTTTTCACCTGACCATCATTTCCTAATAAGGCTCTATGACATGATTATAAATTCTGGGCTATGAAGAAAAACACTTTTCTAATTAGATCCCCTTCAAACAGCCATTCTCCCTACACCTATTTCTGTCTACCTCTTCTCCCTCCGGGTGAACCTTGGTCTCTTTTCTTACTTGCAGGAACCATGGGTATGGTTACACCAAAAATTAAAACTTGAACTAATAATGGTCATTAGGAACACTAAACATATATTCCGAGCAAAAAACTAGGGCACAAAAAAACTAGGAAGGATGGTTGACTTGCTGATTGACAAAATCAGGACTCAAAATCCATATAAAGAAAAAACTGAAAGCAACAAAATGAAATTTAATGGAGAAAAAATATACAGCATTTTACATGTAGAGTCCAGGAAATTACATGGACAAATACGAATGGGAAATAAAGCTTTATTCACGCAATAAATATATACCAAGTCACAGACTCTGCCGGGCCTTGGGGATCTCAAGTCTCTACTATCAAGGAGCTCAAAATCAAGACAGACAGACAAGGACACAACAGTGTACAGTGTGATAACTGACCATGCTGTGAATCGTGTATTATGGGATCACTATAAGATCACTCTTTCCTCCAGAGTACCACCCACACTGTCTTGAGGGACAAACAGGCCTTTATCAGGCAAGGCTGGAGGAAAGAGAAAGCAGGAACATTCCAAATAGAGGGAGAAGCATGTACCAAATTAATATCCGAAAGGGACTGCTTAAGGGTGCAGCCAGGAATCATACCACAACCTTGCCTGTCAAACACAGACTTTATCCTTTGGATGTTAAGGAGTCATCATTAGTTTCTAACCTGGGAATTACACGATCACACAGTATTTTAGAAACTTCACTCTGCCAAGTTTGGAGAGTGGGAGATTGGAAGGGAGGCAGTTGGACAGCTGCTACAAGTGACAAATGGCAATGATCTGAACTCTGACGTAGTGGGGTATTCAAAGGGGCCGAAGGAAGAGACAGAGTCAATAGAACTTATGATTCATTAGACAAAAGAAGATGAAGGGAGTAGCAAGAAGCTTGACTCAAAAGATCTGACTAGGTGACAATGTGGTGGAGGGGCAGAGTCTAGGAACAAAGAAAATGGTCAGGTTTGGGGAGTGAGGAAAGGGGAATATGGTGAGTCTGTTTGAAAAAACATCAGCCACTTACTCAATATTCCTGAATGTAAGATAAGTTTCTTTTTCTGAAATTATTCCTCAGGGAAGAAGTACTTGCTTTATACTACATTCTCCTTCAAAGGTTCCCATATTATGGGGCACTTTCTCAATTTCCATATTTTGAATAATTATTGTTGGGGAAGACAAATAAGCCAGAAACTACCTCAATTGTTGCTTGTTTTGGATGCTCCCCGAGTCACCTAATGGACAGAACTGGTTAAAAAGAAGCAAAGAAATTTAACACAGGTTTATAATTGTCCTGGGGCATGTACCTCACCCTTGGGTGTTTGGATGTCACAAATTCCAGAAAGCAACACCATGAGTAAGCAGTTATGTCGTGGGGATCACAAATAGGCTCCCATAGGACAAAAACACCTGTCCTGAAATTTTTTGAGTAGAGACTTGCCACAAGGACCCTTCTTTACTCCTCAGCCTCTAGTTTCCATTCCGGGGACTTTCCAGTGGAGTCAACTCAAGTCCTGTCTCCACCCCTGAGTGACTTCTCCTGAGGACGAGGACTACCTGCTTGGTGCTGCTATTAGAAGGAACTGAGCAGGCTCAGTCAGCCCTTTCCAGGCTTCTCTCCTCCTTCCTGGTGGCTTGTCCTCAGGAGGTCCAAACTCTCTGATCATCCAGGATACACCTTACACAGCAAAGCCTGCAGGAGAGATTTACAGGTGGCCAGCTCATTTGTAAATGTCACCAGTGCCATCCTTTAAAAGCAGAGGGAGATGTTAGATGGCTGTAGACCTTAATGATATTGATGATGATGGTGACAGCTGAAATTTATTTAAAACTCACTATGTGCCAGACATTCTGGGTGCTTCATACTTAAGTTGTTTAACAGCCATAGCTATCCTAAGAGGTAGGTTATTCTTGAGGAAACTGAAGTACCAAAATTAAAAACTTGCTCAAAAGCATACAATTCTAGTGGGTGGTGAGGCTGAAATTCAAGTTCAGAGCCCTGACTATGTTATACTGCCTCTGAAATGATTAAACCAAAAATTGCAATATAGCCTACATTAATAGGATAAGAAAAGGAGTAGGATAAAAGAGTTAAATCTTCATCTTCTAAAGAAGGAAGTCTATAGATTCAGCTAAAAATTCAAAATACAACCATATAAGCATTTCATTTAGAAATATGACGATAACCATAAGAAACGGCTGCAAGAGTTGAAAGCAGCTGCCTTTGCAGCAGGACGCCCAGAGTGAGGGGGAATGGGACAGGGGAATGCTACTTTCTGTTATAAGCCTTACAGAAATTGGGTCTTTAATACTATATACATAAAAACTAATCACATGATAACATAAAAATTAAATAATTTTAGAAAGAAAATTGATACCAAGTTTGTTAGAAGTTATTAATCAGGGCATATACCAAACATACAACCCCTTTATGATGAAATAATTTAATAAAACTACCCAAGCAAACAGCCTAAGCTGAGAACAAACCACTGGGAATAGGAGAGTCATGATGGTGGTATGGTCTGACTCAAGATTTGAGAACTGTGATCCGAATTCCTAGGAAGAGATTGAATCTGTGAGTCAGACATCAAGGATAGAGGTCATTCCTAAGCCAAGTCAGAACACAGCTTCTCCTGACCTGGGAGCAGGCAGGTAGGTAATAGAAAGCAACCTTATGCTTATAACTTGTTTTGTCTGAGCTAGAAACTTAGTGCAAGCACTAACTTGCCAGGACATCTAGCCCTTGAAAGCATAAAGACAACTGTCCTTCTTTTAGCAATAAGAGTATCTGCAATGTGAAGGGGAAACGGAGGGTTAAAGTAACAGCTAGACAGCAAGCCGGAGAACGGTCCTGACTGCCAACAGGCTGCTTCTCCAAGCGATTTATCAGTTCTGCCCAGGAAGGGAGATATCAGGCCAGCACCAGTAGAGGAAGACAACTACTTCAAAAAAAGTCCTTTGTGGGATTTTAAAGAACTTAAGTAATTCAAAATCATAAAGCTTTATCTTGCTCTTTAATACTGAACAGCAGCTTGAGTTGTTTTAAAAAGTAAAAGGGAATATTACACCTTGCAGAGCTCAGAGTAACACGGTCATCCTAGACAGCCACAGTCTTCTTGTTTCCTTCCAGAGGGAAGAAAGAACTGCTCACTGCACTCCAAGGGGTTTATCTGGGTACAAGTAATCCAGTAGGTCTAGGACAAGCTCCAAGGTAAAATTTCCAGTTACTCTCAAACCGTCATCCTTTCTGCAGCCCAACACAGAACTTCGTATATACTTCCTATGGTTTTGTGCTATGTAACATTTATACAGGTTTTACTATGTGCCAGTCTTACCATGTGTTTAAGTTAATACTTTATATGCATTACTCGTCTAATCCTTACAACAAACCTGACTGATGTGCTCTTATTATCCTTGTACGAAGGAGGAAACTGAGGCAAAGAATGATTAAACAGGGTGCTCAAGGTCCCAAAGATGAGAGTGGAGAAAGGGAACCCGACAGTCTGGAGGCCGTATTCTTAACCACGCCTTACTCCTCACCAAGAGCAGCCAACTTCTATAAAGAGCTACAGCAAACCTTTGGCAACACACTGAGGCACCTCCTCCTGAAACTGTCATGTACAAAACAAGTCTTGATTATCTAAGAAAACATCAACCCACATTGGTAGAAACCCATCTGTTAGGTAGAAACCTATCCCTGTGAATCAAATGCCTCCTTGCCCTGTCCTAGGTACCAACTAAACAAAGATACTCGGATAAAGCATTCCAAGCTACAATCTGCCAGAGTCACTACTAAATGGCATGAAATTAAGAAGTAACATTTAAACTGCCAAAATAAACATAAACTGCACATATAGGCAGGTTACAAGACAAGGCTGTAATTATATTCCTCCCTGACAGTGGATATTGGACCCAGATCATCTTTTATATTAAAAAATTTATTAAGACAAGTTGAGTTGATGAATGACTGAGGGAAAAAGAATTGCTTAAAAGAAAGAAAGAAAGGATACTAAACCATTCACCCTTTGCTGCTTTCTACTATGTTCTAGAAATCTTGATCTTCTCGTCCATAGCATGAAAGGAAAGAAAGATTTGTTTGGGACAAATCAAAATTATCTCTGCCATTCTGTTTAATCTCAAAATCAAATTTAAATAACAGGCATCTATTTTATTGACAGTATAATAGTGAAAAGGTAGACTGATGACCACATACGGCCTAAAGGTGGTGTGATGTGATCAGCAACACTCCCCCGAGCTCCACAGGAGGGGCCCAGCAGATCACAGATGCACACGCTCACGGAAATCTCATTAAACAACACATGGATTCTCGGCACGGATACAGTGAGACTCTGAGCACTTGCCCTCGTTCAGAACTCAGAGGAGCGCAACTCCACACCTGCTGTCCTACGTCCATAAAACAAAAAGGGATTTCATCCAAATGTCACAAAGCTGTGGCTATGCCACTGCCAAACTCAGACACTGGCACCACAGAGGACTTGACTGGGTATGTGCAGAGGACCTGAATGGTGGAAGCACTTAGGTAAGACAAAAGCAAAATTTTTCCTCCACGAGAGCAGGAATATAACGGATTCCTGCGTAATGAAGCTTCACTTCCAAGTACTGCTGAGTGGTCGTTTTCTTGCCTTTCTTCCTGTTCCAGGTCACAGTTCTGGTGATGGTTCTCACTAAGCAGCATAGCAGCCACAGCCATTACTTTTAAATGCGTACACATGTTGGTGGAGCTAACATGAGTGAAACATGATACTGACTGTGTTGGAAATTAATAGACACTGAACACTAGAACAGTTTGATTTTATAAAGACTATTTAATAAGACTATTAAATTTCAAACATAAATCAAACTCAGCTATAGTTCTTATTTTGAAATATAAGCTATTGATTTATATTCTGTATTTTGCCTTTTTCCCCCTCATGTAACTATTTTAATAAAATATCATTCACATACCAGAAAACTTGACCTTTTAAAATATAAAAGTCAGTGGTATTTAGCATACTCACGAATGCAACCATCATGATCATCTAATTACAGACCATCTTCCTCACCTCCAAAAAGAAGCCCTGTACCCATTAGCTGTCACTCCCATACCTTACCCCCACCCCAGCCCAGGCAACCACTTTCTAACTTGTCTTTATAGAACTACTATGCTGGAAATACAATGTGCTTCTGTTTTTGTCCAGCTTCTTTCATTTAGTACAATGTATTCAAAGTTCACCCAATTTGTAGCATACATGAGTACTTTGTTCCTTTTTGTGGCTGAGTAATATTCCGTTCATGGATACACCTCATTTTGCTTATCAATTTATCAAATGATTTCATTTTTCGGTTATTATGAATAATGCTACTATGTATGTTTGTGTATAAGGTCCTGCAGGCATAATGGCTGGGTGTTATGGTAACTTTCTAAGGAACTGCCAGACTGTTTTCCAAAGTGACTGCACCCTTTCACATTCCCACCAGTAATGTGTGAAGGTTCTAATTTCTCCACATCCTTGACAATATTTGTTATCGTTCAGCCTTTTTTGTAATGCCTATCCCTAGTGGGAGTGAAATGGTACTTCACTGGACTTCTATTTGCATAACGATTACTGACGATGAGCATCTTTTCATGTGCTCATTGGCCATCTGTACATCTTTTTTGGAGATAAGTCTCTTCAAATCTTTTGCCCATTTTTAAGTTGGGTTACTTGTCTTTTTATCATTGAGTTGCAAGAGTCTGTTATACATTCTGGGTGATAGTCTTTTTTTTTAACATTTTTATTGATTTATAATCATTTTACAATGTTGTATCAAATTCCAGTGTAGAGCAGTTTTTCAGTTATACATGAACATATATATATTCACTGTCACATTTTTTTCTCCGTGGGCTACCATAAGATCTTGTATATATTTCCCTGTGCTATACAGTATAATCTTATCTATTCTACAATTTTGAAATCCCAGTCTATCTCTTCCCACTCTCTGCCCCCTTGGCAACCACAAGTTTGTATTCTATGTCTATGAGTCTATTTCTGTTTTCTTGGTTTCGAGTCTTTTAAATATGATTTAAAAAAAATTTTCTCCCATTCTGTGGGTTCTCTTCACTTTCTTCCCGTTTCCTTTGAAGCACAAAAGATTTTAATTTTGATAAAGCCAAATTTATTTATTTTTTCTTTTGTTGCTTCTGATGTTGTATCTAAGAAACCACTGCATAATCCAAGGTCATGAAGATATATGCCTATGTTTTCTTCTGAGAGTTTCATAATTTTAGCCATTACATTTAAGTCTTTGATCCATTTTGAATTAATCTGTGTATATGGTGTGAGATTAGAATCCAACTTCATTCTTCATGTGATTCTCCAGTTGTCCCAACACCACTAGTTAAAAAGACCATCATTTTCCCTACTGAATTGTCTTGGCTTGCATTTTTATCTTAATAATTTTTAATATTTAGAAGAAAAATAATAACACTGTAAAACAAAATTTTCATTTATTTTTTGGTTTTTATAGACATAATTGTTATGCAATAAACTGCAAAGTGTTCAATAAGAAGCTTTGACAAGTATACGCTCATCCAACCATTGCCACAATCAATGAATTTTTCTATAAATCATTATTCATTATCCACATTGAATATTTCTATCGCTCCAAAAGTTTCTGCATGCCCCACTGTAATTCCTCCCTCCTGTCCCTTCCCAGACACCTGCTAACTCATTTTCTGTCACTATAGATTACTTTGCATTTTCTAGACTTTCATATAAATGGAATCATACAATATCTATTTTGGTATTTACTTTAATTTACGTCTTTTCTGAAAATCATCCAAATTTTGTGGCCTGAATACAATTACTTTTTAATCCTTAAATCATTACTGAAACTAGACCTTGTTATAAGTACACCAAAATATCTTGATTATAATAATAATTATAATGATTAGTGATTTTGCTGAAATAAAGGCAAATTATTTTATAGAATAATTACATAGTAATCTTTGAATATGTCTTTATTTATTACTCATTAAAACACCACAGGCCTGTTAAAAGAATACTAAGATATGCGAAATAACAATTAAATTCAGTCATCTTTGGTATTTTGCTAACTTTCAATTATTTAAAGCCATAACTTTATTTCCTAGTTTTGTTGCTATGAAGGTTGTCAAGGTGGAGAGCATACTTTAAGAGTTTTTAGACAGAAGACATGCAGGACTCCATTTGTACTTTAGAAGTGGGCTGGGCTGGCAACATTCTGTTTCTTCATAAGGGGGTTCATAACTATCCTTCAAACTACACATATATGTTTTGCACTTTTCTGTACAAAGATTATATTTCACAGTAAAAGAAGGAGGAAAGGAAAAGGAAAAAGCAACTCAGAGGGTCACAATACTTGACCCTGATGGACACTACACATCTTCCAACTAAACTTCAGATAAAGTATGGGTGACGTGGCGTCAGCACACATTCACTGTTTGTGTACGAATTCAGCTTTTGGAGGATCTGAGTCAAGCATACAGCTCTCCAGGATCCTCGCTCCTTGAGACAACCAGGGACCTTCTAAGTGATCAACTCCAATACTGTCAGAAGAGCTGGGAGTGAACCAAGGGAAAAGAACGTCCAAGGAGCACCTGGCCAGGCACAAGCCAAAGGCTTTCCATATACAAATGTCATTTAATCCTTGTGGCAACTCTGCCAGACAGGGAGCACAGGCTCCACCTCACTGGTAATAAAGCTGAGGCTCACAAAGATTAAGCAATTTTCCAAAGGGCCACAGAGCTAGCTAGTAGAGTGCTGGCTCAGGGCCAGCTTGCTGAAGATTCACTCATCAAATACACCAAATTTATTGATTCATCAACAGTGAAAGAAAGATCTAGGAACTGGAAAAACAAGTGAACCAACAAGATGAGTAAGACAACCAGGCTAAGGATTCAAAGACCAGATTCTAGTTTTAATCCCTTGACATTACACACCTCCTTGCCTGAAATGCATTCCTGCCACCCTGACACCTCATTTATTTACTCATTCCAACTCTTACTAACTAATACAACCTTTCTGAATTCTCCAGGTCTTCTACAATGTTAGTGAATTCTATAATTGGGGGGAAAATTATTTGTTTCATTTTATGCTTATACAATGTTTACCATATATCAGACATAGTTCTAAGTGTTTTTTTTTTAATGTTAACTCACATAATCCTTATGAGGAAGGCATCATTAGGATCCCCCTTTAACCCAAGGAAACCTAGGCACAGAGAGATGAAGTAACTCGCCCAAGGTTACGTAGCTAGTAAGTAATCCAACCAGGATTCAAACACAGGCAGTTGGATCGTGCTTTTAACTGCTATACATCGCTGCCTGTCTATTGAAAAAAAAGATTATCCTGGTGGGGAAGCACTACTCTATTACCTTAGAGGACTCGAACAAAGCAGACATGGGCAGGTGGGAGCATGGATGATGGCCAAATGGAACTCAAGTCTGGTGCCCAGGGAGGAGAGTGCACTCGCAGAAAGAGAGGTACTGGTAAACAGCAGCAGCAAACACAACTGGCCTGGTAAGGCTGCAGCCTCCCGGAGAGCAGGTGTAATGCCTACCAAACCACAAGGCAGCTCCACACACACACACACACACACAAAACAGGATGTCTGGTGCTCAGAGTACAAAATGTAGCCATTCAACTGCCCAGCCCAAAATAGAACAGCTTGGGGAAAGATGCTTCTTTCTAGGCACTATTTATACGTAAACAAAGGACACCAAAGACTGTCACACAAACAAGTTTCCGAAGTACAGAAGAAAGCCTCAATGTGAACTGAACAGGAAGACCTACTCCCCCAGAAATCTCACGGTGCTGTCCACTGTGGTGCATTTCATTTAGAACACACGCCCCTGACCTATATATATGCTCCAGTACTAGCGTCTATAGGGGGAAAAGTCTCAGAGCACACAAAGAATTGCTTTAAAGCCATCTACATATTCTGATACAGTTATGTGTCTTATAATTAAATACTCCAGTTGATAACTCAAATGTAGGCTTCCTTAATTCAAAGTGTGAGGGCCTAAACTTAACATAAAACCTGATTCTGGAATTCTAGTTTATGTAAATTACTTCCCCTCAACCAGATGGAATTCAATGTGACAAAGCCATTAAAAGAAAAAAAAAGTAAAATTCAAAATCATCTCAGGCCTTCTCCACACAGGTCTAACAGGATTTCTACTTTGCCTTTCACTTACCTCTTGTCACATCCAGGAGCCCAAGAGAAAGGGGGCAATTTGGATGGGGGAGCTATTGGTAAAGATGCTGAATATGGGATTCCATCCTCAGGGTGTCCCGATTTAGATCTTGGAGGCCTTGAATGCCAAGTGGCAGTCTATAGTTACACAAATTGGAAACTTAGAAAACACTTTGAATTAAACTGAATTTAAATACAGAATAAAAGCTTTATCACTAAAGTAGTATTTGTCAAGTATGTACTTTGTTCTTCCACTCCAATAAAGCTGGTTTTATAAACAATAAGTAACCATTAAAGCCATCGAAAAGAGCAAAATACTGATAATTCTGA
Organism: Vicugna pacos; assembly: GCF_048564905.1. Lineage (NCBI taxonomy): Eukaryota > Metazoa > Chordata > Mammalia > Artiodactyla > Camelidae > Vicugna > Vicugna pacos. The sequence continues at coordinate 35,731,334 of NC_132994.1, read as the reverse complement.
CAAACTCTGATGCACTGTCGCGTCATTAAAGCTTTACCCTCAAAGTACCATATCAGGTAGGGATTGTTTTTCCTCTTTTCCAAACACCGAGCTCAACCACGTTGTTCGTTTCGCATGGTTCCAAATCACTGTATTTTTCCATTTCCTCCTGGCTTTCTTGGAAGCCTGACAGACTGCACGGAAAGATGAATGAAGACTTTCCAAGGTGCAAACACACATACACACACACACACATGCAGCTGCTCCTTCCAAGGCCGGCTCTAAAACTGACGTGGCAGACTGGTAGGCATCACCCCAATCAATCATTAATGCCTTGTAGCCTTTTCATATTTCACTCCTGTCCTTTTCACTGGAGAGGCTTCCTGCTTAAATTAAAAACCCATAACATAATGTTAAGTGAAAAATTAATACTCTGTAACTATGTACAAATTATACACCAAAAAAAACACAAGAACTTGGAAGTGAATGTGAGAAAATAAAAGCAGTTAATGTGCTGGGGTGAAGATTCTTCTTGATTTATACATTACTATCATTATATTATTTGTACAATAAAAAAATAAAAACACCAAGGAGGTAATAATCCCAGTCTCTCATTGAGTGAGCCCTCCTCTATAAAGGAACAACACAACCTCTTTTGAAGAAACAGAGGTATTAGCTCTCTCCTCAACAAACAGCCTTTCTTAAAGGATTGCACTTCATGTGGTGTAGAAGTGGAACCCCTCAGAGTAGAAAGGTTTATTGTATGGTGCTATGGAATTAACTTCTATATTACTCCTTTTTAAAAACAACTGGTATTACCTTGATCAGTTAGTCTACTTTTCCCAATAGAAGAACGCCACCACCCCTCTTCTTATAGGACTTCTAAAGTAACTGATAAATATATAAAAGTGTGAAGAAGTGTTAAGAATATAGTCTCTAGTCTAGAGTGAAGCATGGATTTGAGCCCTGGCTTCACTGACCTGCTCTGGGACCACAAGCAGATTAACTGAGCTTTCTGCCTCGTTTTCCTCATTGGTAAAATGGAAAGCACCACAATGGAGGGTTTCAGGATTAGGAGAATAATGCAGGTAAAGTGTAACTAGCTCTCAGTAAGCACTCAATAAATGTTAACTACCATGTTAATAATATATGATTAGCAAAATGTTCATTGATAATTATCATAGCTAAACTGGTGAAATGATTCAAAGAAACACACTTCCAAAGGACTGGAACCCTGTTCTGTCTGAGAAGAAAACACAAGAGCATCCCTGCCCCTTTCGGCCTCGGTAGAGATGAGAAAAGATACATCGTCTCGGGCTACAGAGCCAAGGCAGCAACATTGGAGGCTGCATTGCCTGGATTCACGGCAAGCCCATGCAGGCTCACCGGGCAACCTCGAGGAGTCACTGTTTAAACAGCATCCCCCATCTCTGTGCACAGCAGGATCTTGCTTTTCTCTTCACTCCTCTACTTCCTAATCTCTATTTTGTACCCAGTGTTCAGATATAGCCTCTTTACCCTTTTCCCCCACTGTCTCCACCGTCCATTCGCTTTAGATTGTTAGAGAAGCAGAGAACAAGAGCCCTACCACTTGAGAGCTGACTCTGCGAGAATGCGTGAACAGCACCCATTATCAGGTGAGGCGTACACCAGCAGAACACTGTGCGTGCTCCCACTGCTCGTCTGCCGGGCGCTTCTTTTATGACACAGAAGATTCTAAGCTATACCTCTGTTTCTTTCACAACACCTGGCCTGGTGCTTGTCCCAAATGAGACACATCCCTTCCCTGCTCAACACCCCACACTTAGAAGAAACCCAAGCTCTTCCCCCTGGCCCCTCCACCTCTCCACACTGGACAACGACTTCCTGTTCTGTGATGCCCTCATCCTTCCTCTCAGCCTTTACACTTTTCTGTCTTGCTCCTCCTGGAAGACTATCACCCGAAGACCTTCACATGGCTGTGGCCACTCAGGTCTCAGATCAAATGCCACTTTCTCCCACAGGACTTCCCAGCCAAGAATGCCCTTTCCAAGCACTGTCCCACTTTGCTTACCTCAGAGTCCTTGCCACTCTATGAAATTCATATTGATGCACTTACCATTTCTATCACTAAAGCGTAAATTCTGTTAGACTAAGGGCCCTATCTGTCTAACTCACCATCATGTCCCTGATAGCCTAGTGACTAGCACATAGAAAGGGCTCTCAATTTTTGTGGAGTTAATAAATAAATGAGTAATAACCCCTGAAGATGGTAACGCTACCTAATACTTACTGACTGACTGCTTGATGCCTTCACTGTTCTAAACACTTTGTATTCATTATCTCATTTAAACACTCAACAACCTTACAAGGTCCCCCATTTTACAGATTAGAATACCAAAGCTTAGAGAGATTAACTTGTTCTCAGGTCACTCAGATAGTAATTGGCAGAGCCAGGATTCTAGTCTGATTCATAAAAAATATATAAAAATATAAAAATTTATATTCTTAACCACAGTACTGTACTAGCTCCAAGTCAGATTTCTTCATTTCTAATATGATACTAACCATGTCATCTTACATGACTTAACAGGTTTATTACAAGGTGCAAATATATAAAAACAGATTGGAAAATATAAAGTGCTAGGCAGATATATTACAATCCTAAAATAGTCACAAACTGCCTAGGATACATCTAACTAGGTCAAAAAGAAACTCAGTATGGAATAAAATTCTTTAATCTCATACTTCATCTCTGGCACAGCTGTCAGCCGTGCCATGAATCTGACATTCCTAGTGATATTTCAACATAAGTCAATACATGTCCTACCCACCTACCCTTCAGCTGCAACGGCCTAAGTCTGCAGTATGGGAAGAAGCTAACCAAAGGATTAGCATCAAAAAGAGGACCTATAGATACCACAGGAACGCTCCTTGTGAAGTCAGCTTCATCTGTATAACCAAACACCGGCACATTGGTTCCTTCATTCATCATGTGGGGAAAAATGAGATTAACACACAATCTAGGACACTGTTTTGAACAGCCTTCAAAATCTTAATATCTCTAATAAAAAATTAAAAATTAAAAATAAACAATTTTAAAAATCAAACAACAAAAATCTTAATATACCTGATTCTTGGACTTAAAGATAATTCCCAGTAACTACCATTTCTACAAAGGTTCACCCTAAACTACTTCCACCAGCCCTGGAGACGAACTAATAATCCATAATTTAATAACATTGCTTTTAAGGCTGATAATGTGAGCTTTAGTGTTGTCAGTTATAGAAACAGAAAGATCTTTGGATTAAAATAAGTCTCTAGAGATTTCATTATTTAGATCTAGTCGAGGAATTTAGAAGCAAAAATAAAGACATTCAGGTTTAAAATTAATTTTATTAATAAACTTTAAGATATTTTAATAAAATACTTTTCTAATTATATTTCATCTTCCCAGTACAGCAGTACTAAGGTATGACTATCTTCATTTAATGAATTGTGCTATTTAGCCATCAGCACTTAAGAAACTAAGCCCCCCTAAAACTGAGTTCCCTTACCAAGTTCATAATTAATCTCTCTATCCAAAACTTTATTCCCTTTCTGTCCTCTCTGACCTCAAACCTGTGCCAACTGAACACTAATCAACCAGAGTCAAATGACTAAGACTGCTGTTGTCAGTAGCATCGTTATTGTACTAAAATTGCTGTTGCAGATATCATCATTAACGTCAAACTCAGGTTGTCTCTCCAGGGCAAGATGAGCTCAAAGTTTCCCAAGCCATGGACCACCTGGACAGAGGATCGTAAACTGGAGACATCCTGACTTCCGAAACTACAACTCAGAAATGTCACAAGATGATGATTAACCCCAGATTTTTTCTTCTTCCCCTTAAAATATCCCTGAACTCAAAGGCCAAGATGAAGTAGATCTGAGACTTATCTCCCATTCCCTTGCTTGGCACCCTGCAAGTAATCCCTTATTTTGCAGCAAACACCCACTGTCAGAGTTCGGCTTTCTGCACCGCAGGCACACGAGCCCTCGCTCAGTTACATATATAATTCAAAGTCTTACTAATTAACAGTGAGGAAAATTTCCAGATACTGTGCAATGAACTGAATTTGAACTCTTATGGTTATTAATGGATGAAACTGCAGAGGTAGGAAAAACAAACAGCTGATAAGCAGAGTTTATAAACATTTATTTTTCCTATAGAAAGACTGTAAAGAACATTTTCTACTTCCTATCTTCAGAGATTTATTTTTACATCATACTAAAAATGACCACTCTACAGCCACTCCCACCTAATAACCTAAGCCAGAATAGAGATTTAAGGATTCAACAAAGGAAAAGCACTCTAGTGGGGAAAATGAAAATCTTTAAAAGTTTTTTTTTTTCAAACAAAAGTACAAAAGTCTATTTCTTAGCCATCAACCAACCCTGAACACTTAAGCTCAGAATAAGGAGGTAAAAGCCCTAACTTAAGAGCTGAAAGCACAGGGCCCCATGTACTTATTTCTATGGCCAATCCCATCACCCAGCATTTACATACTTCATGGCAATGAGAAAGCCCACTGGTAATCAAGAACCCCTCCAACTTATGTCTTAGGATGAGACCATCCTGGATTTACAGCGATTTTCTCTTAGGACCTTGGAGTGTTCTGTTTGCTCCAATGCTTCCTCTCAACGTGCCCTGGAGCAGAGCACTGGGGCCCTTGGCTCCTTCCCACTTCTGACTGGTTAACCTTCCAGCTTCTTCTCATCCACTCCTGACCCCTCAACTTCTTGGAGATTTAAAAAGGAAAAAAAGAAAAGGTAGGGTGGGATTTAAGCCAGCATCTTCCTGATGGTAACATAACACAAACTGCACGGCTCTTCTTCTGATGCATGAATATTGGCACCTCCTTCAGGAGGGTAGTTAGGTGAGAAAGGACCCTTCGAGCTCAGAGTCACAGAAGTTAGTATGAGGGAGGACAAAGACTTAAATCCAGCATCCCAGGGAAACCATCCCTGATAAGGGGCTCCAATTCAGATTCCTATTTGCCCCTTAGACCTACATCAGAATATTCAGGAATGTTTACTAGTTGTTAGTCTATTGGAACACAACAGATCAGACATAGTTACTGTCACCTCCTGACTCTGAGGCTCAAACAGAAAACCAAATAACTGAGGGAACAGTGAATCTCAGCTAGCAGGTCTCCCCAGTTTAGTCTTCACTAATGAGATGCTGAGGAAGGAGGCTAAAGTCAGGCACAGATCCTTCTCCAGAGGGAGCCACAGTCTCAGTGCTACACCAACACACACCTGAACAAGGACATGAATTACACAGGTGAATAAATAATTGATCCGGTAAGCGACAAGATGCTGAAAGGAGAAGGATTCTTTTACGCCACAATAATCTGAAGAGACTTCCTTGCAAGCATTAAAACATCCTGGGCCTTCACACACTGCAATTCTCAGGCACAGTTGCTCATGAGAGAATCATATTTGACAGGGGAGGAAACAATATGTAAGGAGAAGAAATTAAAATCCAAAAGCAAAGTTAGTGTGGAAGCAGGCAGAGATCAGCCTATTAGGATGATGACAGGTGGGAAGATGGGGCTGGAATCCAAAGCAGTGCCTGATGATAAAAACACACACATGGGGAGTAACAAGATCCAGCTCACACTAGCTCCAAGATCACGCTGATCTTCTCAGAAGGAAAGTTAATATGCCACATGCGAGTGAAAGGCAAATGTGAAAATATTATGCCACGAACAGGAGAGGCAATGTTTATTCTCCAAATGAAATGGTTCTTAGTATTGACGAACTGGTAGTAAATAAAATACCTACAGCAGTATCTAGTGATTATACTCAGCACCCCTCTCCCAAAAGACCGTCAGCAACTGAGAGTGAACTCCAACCAGGCAAACAGCCTAAACAGAACCCACCAGTTCTCTCCTGGGAAGCAGGAAGCTGAAGCTGTGTTGAGTGTGCTAAGAACTCGTTAAGAACAGGGCAACAAGAGGCCTCACCTAAACCAAGTGCTAAGCCTGCGTGGAAAAGCTGCACCTAAGGATCTCAGTCATGCCCTGGAAGCTTTAAAGAGCACAGTGAGATAAAAGGCCAGAGTTCCTCGCCAGCCAGCCACTGCGGAGAAAACAGTTCTCACTGGTGGGCAGCGCAACAAGGATTAACATTTCTCTTGCAGGGAAAATCAGTGACCCAGTTCAAGCCAGAATCAAAACTCCTTTTTGATAGTCAGCATATTGGGTTCCACCTTTAAAATCCCAAAGCATCTCCCTTGTCTGTGCAACTGAGGTGGGTTTCTAGAGAATGCCGAGAAGTAGACGAGACTAAAGCCAAGGGGCAGAGTCAGGTCCAAGTTCAGGACATACAAGAGCAAGACACAGGCGGCTGTCAAAGAGGGAAATGATCAAACGAATGAAGGGCCATATCCATCAAGGCGAGGAGACTCACAAGCAACCACAAGGGCAAGCCATGGTCAAAAAGGACAAGGGCTCCCACAATCAGAAACCAGGAAGGTGACAGGCACAGGGATGGCAAAGCAATTCAGTCTGAAGCAGAAATCATTCCTGGCATTACATGCTCACGTAAAAACTGCATGCTTTAGTATAGGAAAGATGTGTTCTGGCAAAATTTACTGCATATAGTTGGGAAAACAGTAAATTGAGTGAGATTACTCTTTTGACAAAAAAGCTTCACAACTCCACTTATCACACATCGGATTTCATGTATGTTTGTATGATCCAACTTGAAGAGAGCTTATCTTTCTATCTGAAACAAATCAATAGATGCCACTGACACTGTGCAGTCATACATTTTTATTTAAAGTACGTTTTTTAAATTATTAACATGAATTTCACCATCATCTTTATGCTGTGCAATGGCAGTCTTAAGTGCAAATATAAGAATGTTTAAACTATATGCAGAATCACTGAAATTCCCAGGAGGTACCTCAAGCTAACGAGAAGAGACAAATTCAAGCCAGACTCAAGAACACTGGAAGGAGGGAAAGTGGGTGCCCCGGGCCTGTAGCTGAACCAACAGGAGCACTCCTTTGGGCACAAGGATACTCATGGGAAAAGTGTGGACTCTTAAGGGGCAAGTGGGATGGGGGTGGAGCATTGCAGGTATCTGCTCAGGCCTGAGGCTGCTGGGTTTTCCCTTCTTTCTATGGACCAAGACCAAGGCTGTGGGGAAGCAGAGCCAGGCATCTCTCCAGACCATTGGTCAGCCATTGTAATCCATGGTAAGGGATCCCCAAAGGTTTTTAAACCTCCACACCTGAAAACGCCAGGCACATGGATTGAGGGTGAGCTAAAGGCTGCCAGCTTGTCACAGGGTTGGCTGCCACCTCTCCCTACAACACTGAGAGACATGGAAGGTGGCAGCAGAACATGGGCCTCCTCCTCCCCAACATGATCCAGGTGCCACCCTGGGTGGCAGTGGACATAGCCAGTGGATGGAAAGGGGAAGCAGGGCAGGGCCTCCTGGGGAGGTAAAAAGGCAGAACCACACATGAGCCAAGGCCCCAAATCCAAAGCACAGGCTCCACTGTCCCAATGGATTTCATTTATAGAACAAGATCAAACATAAAATTATTAAGAATTTCAAGATCCTGACAGCGAAGCACTAAACCAAGCACAGAACCCCTCTGAGCACAGAGCCTATGTGTCATGCCTAGGAAGCCAGCCCTGCCTGATTCTCTGCTATAACATGAAAATTTCTTAAAAAGAAATTAGGTTAGGCTGTAGCTTTCCATCAAGTTTCCTTAAACTATGCTTTAAATGGAAATGGAAGAATTACTCAGAATCTCTCCAAAAATTATGCTCTTCCAAATACAATGAAATCTTGATAATGCTAGTGCCAAGAACTAAACTAATCCAGGCCTACAGGGTAACCAGGATGCCTGAACTCCAAAAAAATGTGAGAACCGTTTGTGTCATTATATTTTACAAGTCATTATTTGACCTATAGCTCACTAAACTGGAGTTCTAAGGAGATGTCGTAGTGTATATTCCAAAATCATTTGGTAATAAACATTCCAAATACACTTTGAATGAATGAATGAATGAATGAATATTTGACAAAACACTTTAGATTTTTTCCCATTAAGGAAATAAAATTCCTACTTGCCTCATATCCACATACATACACATACACACACAATTTAAAAATTATTCCCCACCAAATAAGTTTTACTTCAGAGTAGGTCAGTTTATACCAGAAGTTCTGAAGAGTAAAAATAACCCTGACACCTTCAGATAGATATTGTCAAATCAATTCTTAACAACAACAATAAAAAAAAAATCACATTAATCACTTTGCAGTGATTGAGACAATTCTACCATCTTGTTCAAATACTAATAACCAGGGAAGTCATGATGTTCATCCTCTTTTTTAAAAGGCTGTCAAGTAATCTACAATACCCAGTGGCAAATAACAGAAGTTAAAGTTACCAAGACCAATGCTTAAAAAGGTCCACGGATACCCATGAACTGGACCATGAACTATTACCAGTTAATGACATGATAACTAAAGAAAGTTGATAGTGCTTAGAAATGTTTATAGCAATTTGAAATAGTAATTTTATGTCTGATAGACTTATAATAGAAAACACAAATCTACAATCATATGCCTGCTTTTTTCTTTTTTTTCTTTTTTTTTTTCAGTAACTCTGGACTGCAGATAGACACACAATTTTAGATTCCTATTGGTATTTTATTTTACTTTCATTTAAGGTATGAAATTTATATTGTGTGCAAACTCTTAACTATAGAAAAACATATTGAAAATGCAAAGGCTGCCAAAGTTATCTGGCCCTAAACTAAGTTAAATAGTTAAATCTTTAAAATGGTGACATGTAGGAAAACTGACATTTATCAACTCAAACCTCTGAAGTAGGGACCCATTTTTGCATGTTTATGCATATTTTAAAACAATCTTAATGAGCACTTTTCACACTGGTTTTATGCCAATGATTATAAATAGACCCAGAGGAAAATGTCTTGATTATTTTTCCAAGAATCTGAGGAAGTATTACACAGAGAAAAAGAAGAAATAGAAAAAAAGCTTCATGAAACCCAAACTAGAGATTTTGGAAGAACAATGTCAGCATGTTTCTCTGAAGATCAGTCTGACTCTTCAATGTGAAGACATGTGGAAATAAAGCTTTCATGGAAACAGATACAGGCAATGCAGTTATGACTACATTTTTTATATTTCCAAATATTTTAAGTTAACTTCTGTGATGGCTATCCCCATTAACACTGCTTAATGGTTTAAACCAACTTCATATTTAAAAACTGCCCTTAGTATGATTTAAAAGGAATTCCTTTATCATGGAAATTATGAGTTTGAATAAATATAATATTTGATGGAAGATATCCAGAATAAAAAAAATAAAGAGCAGAAATCATACCAGTATCATGGTTTCCAAATCAGTAAGGTTACAGTGTTCTTTTGCAGTGTTGTTTAGTTTCCAAAGTTCCAAGTCCTAGGTAAGGCCTGGATATGATCAAGTTTCAGACAATATGAAATATATTCACCATAACTTTTTTTTCTCCTGAGAGCCAAAGTTTAGAACTCATGGCATAGTGGGGTTAACAGCAATTATTTAAGTCCAAAATAAATGCATCTTTTTTATTTGGATTACTCACTCCTTACACTGAAAGTTGAAAACTTGCCTCTTCCTTTCTTTTATTAGGATATCTGCTGATATGCTAATAAGCACATTTGTGGATTTGATTGTAAAATCTAAATATGATACAAAATATTCCGAATTATCCTGCCTGTACATTATGGTTTCAAAACGCCTCAAGTGAAAAAAATGGCAACAACAATTTAAAAAACACTTTAAACAAAGACAGAAAGCAAATGACAAACTGGGGAAAACATCTGCAACTCGCGTCACTGACAAATGGCTGAGTTTCTCAATAAATTAGGAAATCCTACAAATCAATAATAAAAAAAAAGCCAACACCCCCGTAGAAAAATACGCAAAAGATATAACCGCTCACAAAAAGGAAAAAATACAAGTGACCTTGTCTACCAGGAGAAGATCCTCGACTTTATTCATAATAATTACCCATATAAGATACCATAATAATGACCCAAATAATTATTACTAATACAATCTTACCCAAAATAAAAGAAATGTAAGTCATACTTAAAATAACATTCTTTCTCTAACAGACTGTAAGAAAGTGTAAATTAATCGTGTTGGTGTCGTTGAGGGTAAATTATGCATTTTCGTGTACTGCTTTTGGGAATGTAAAGTGGCACCACCTCTACGGAGACAATACGGTAATTTTTATTAAAATTAGAAATACATACCAAAAAAGGATATAGTTGGGTCAAATGATGAAACTGAATTCAGATGATATATATTAGAGAAATGTACTTCATCCATGTTCAGTTTATTAAAGTTGATAACTCATTGTGGTTGCATAACAGAATATCCTAATTTTGAGGAAATATACACTTAAGCATTTAGAGGAAAAGGGTTATAATATATTCAACTTAAATGGTTCAGAAGTATGTTTTTTTCTCAAATATATGTGTGTATATGTATATGTACACAGAGAAACACAGGGAAGAGCAAAAATGATAAAGTAAATGGAGTACAATGTTAGGAGGTGATGAAGGGTTTATAAATATTTATACTACTATACTATTCTTATTCTTGAAACTTTACTGCTAAGTAAAGTTTTTAAAAGCGTGAAAAATGCACATACCCTTTGACTCAAAACTTTCATTTTTCAGAATATATCTACAAGTTTACCAATATATGTTAATAATTTATATGTACAAAAATATTCATTATAACATTGTTTAAAAAAGACTGGAAACCATACACGGTCCATTAAAAGGACCAGTTAGATATCCAGTTTAATTAACTGGTCTAGGACAGTAAAAGGATGTCCAGGTAATTATGGACATCCACACAATGGAATGTTGCAGAGCTGTACTATGTAACAGAGTGGCCAGCAGCCACATGTTGTTATTAAGCACTTGAAAATTAAACTTAAACCTGATAAGCAATTTAGTTACGGGAAAACTTTTAAGTACGTTTGCAAAAACTTTATGTATGTGAATTTACTTTTTGCCAACTGTACATTTTAAGAATTCTAAATACAAGATCAGTATCAAGCATCCAAATTGAAATGTGCTATAAATGTAAAACACACAACAAATTTCAGACTCAATACCAAAAAAAAAAGGTCATTTTTACCTTGATTACATATTGAAATAATAGTACTGAGGTATACTGGGTTAAATAAAATACAGTACTAAAGTTAATTTTACCTGTTTCTGTCTACTTTCTAAAATATGACTACTAGAAGATCTTGATTGGCATTCACAGCTTGTGTTATATTTCTATAGGCAGTGCTGCTACAGAGCCAACAAACTATTGCCTGCAGGCCAAATCTGCTCAGTTTTTGTACAGCCAAGCTAAAAGTGGTTTTTACATTTTTAAGTGGCTAAAAAATATCAAGAGTACATCATAACAAATGAGTATTATATAACATTCAAATGTCAGTGACCAATAAAATTTTACTGAAACATAGTCATACCCATCATTTACCCACTGTGTGCAGCTGCCTTTATACAACCGCAGAGCTGAGCAGTGCTGAAGAGACCATCTGGCCCACACTAAAATATTTAACATATGGCCCTTTACGAAGGCCATTTGCCAACTACTGCCGCAGGCGATGAAAAAGAGTGAAGCATCTCTGTGTGGTCTGATGGGGCCCACCTCTAGGATGTCTAATTTAGTTTTGAAAGCACCATGGAATACTTATTACTTTTACCCTGCTTACTTCCATATATTATCTGAGGGGAACTATTTGTGTGTCAGTGATATCAAGTTAAATCCTCTTATCAGAACTCCTGGGCTGATTTAGCCCAGATGATAAGGTCTGTTCAGAAGATGTGGCACATGGTTACCAAGGACAGAGAGCCCACTCAGTCCCCTTTATCTTGGCTTCACTAAACCACACTTGGCTTCAGAGTCATAGCAGAGTGCCACCCCTGTCTTCTTCAGCAGGACACCCTCCAGTAACCGTGCTTGCCTTTGGTCCTGCTTCTGTTTGGATGATTCTCTTTCCTTGGCTTTGTCTTCCTGGGGGCCCTGAAGTATCTTCTGCTTGGGGATGAGGACATTCCCTCAGTCAGATCTGAATCAGCTTTCCTAGTGAGGAAAGTAATATTGGGTGCTGATACCTATTCTCAACTTGGAGCCCTCACAGCTTCCTTTCAGTGGTCCACTGTTGGCAAATGTCTCCTGAGACCATTCATCTATGGGTGCCAGACAGGACTGAGCGAATAAATAAGGAGGTGTAAAGCTACCACAATTTTCATGAAATTCCCTTTCCAGGTTGTACATTGCCGTTTACTATTTGCACCAGTTTTCCCAAGTATAATCACATTTCCTAAAAATAGAGCTAGTCAACAAGAAGCCCTCTAAGACCAATGGTCTGAATAATAAAGTTCATATGTAAATGTTTCACCGTGAGGCAGAAAGATGCATTTATTATTCACATTTCTTCAATGCCATTGCATATTTTTTTGTGTTACTGTATTTCTTCTTTGGTGAATTATCTGTTGATGTCTTCTATTTTTGTTTTGGAGTGGTCGTATTTTACAAAAGCTGTAACTAAATGATAATGGTATCATATCCAATGTTCTGTCCATCCTGAAAAAGTAGCCCCTAAAAGGTCAATAATTTTGCTCTGCTCTCTCTCCCTTTCCCTCCTCCTCTCCTTGCAGTACAATAGAAAGGTCACTAGATTTGAAGCCTTAAGACACAGGGTTCATTGCTGAGTCCCTGAGATTTTACTTACCTATAAAGTGAAGGGGCTTGATTAGTTGGTCAGAATTAGATGTCTAAAATTCTTTTGGTCTATTAGTCTTTTTCTAGTACTTCCTCAGTCATCACCAGCCCCATTCTACCTATGACAGCAAATTGATTTGACATGTTAATTATGACTTTTTTTTTGGCAGCATCAAAAACAAGAAATGTAGGGAAAAGAAATAGTCCTTTGTGTCCTCAAAAGTTTTGGATTCTACCAAAAGCATGAGAAATCTTTCCATTTCTTTGTGTCGTTTCGGTTTTCAGAGTACAGGTAACCTCCTTGGTTAAGTTCACTTCTAGGTTTTCTGTTGTTTTTTACGTCATGGAAATATCTCTGCCAGTTATAAAATTCTGGTTTTTGAAGTGGAAAAAAAAAGTGAATGAAGGGCCATAAATGGCAAAATAGTCTTCTTTTTTATGAGTGAGTTATATTCCATTATATATATATATACATGCTGCATCTTCATTATCTATTCAAGTATTGATGTGCACTTAGGATGCTTCCATATTTTGGCAATTATAAATAATGTTGCTGTTAATAGCAGGGTGTATGTATCTTTTTGAGTTACTTCTTATTTTGTGGTTGGCTGTATTCCTTTGATAACTATGTAAGTTTAAAAGCTAAAGCTCTAAACGTTCTTAGAAACAATGAACAGTATATATATGCAAATTTAAAAATATATGTGCAATAAAAAAAAGTGATCTATCAAGCCATGAAAGACATAGAAGAAACTTAAAAGACATATTACTAAATGAAAGAAGCCAGTCTGAAAAGGCTACAAACTGCATGATTCCAACCAAATGACATCCTGGAAAAGGCACAGCTACAGGAATAATAAAAAGATCGTGGTTTCCAGTGGGTTGGGAAGAGGGAAGGAGGGAGGAATGAATAGATGGAGCACAAGGGATTTTTAGAGCAATGAAATTATTCTGCATGACACTATAGTGGTGGCTACATGTCATTATGCATTTGTCAAAACCCACAGAATGTACAACATCAAGAGTGAACCCTAATGTAAACTATGGACTTGGTTGATAATAATATGTCCATGTTGGTTCATCTGTTGTACCAAATATGCCACACTGATGAGGGATGTTGAGGGTAGAGGAGTATATCTGTGTAGGTGGGGAGGGCTATGTACGAACTCTGTATTTTCTGCTCAATTCTGTTGTGAACCTGAACTGATCTAAAAGAATAAAGTCTATTAAAAATAAAAAATAAAATTTTTTTAAGTTTTGGATTCTATGTAAATGATAAAATTAGTTAAGATTCCACCATGTCAGGATCACACTTTGGCTCTGCTGAGGATGTTAATGGCATTATTGCAAACAAATAGCTTCAAGGCAAATAACCCAATATTGACTGACACAGACACAGTCCAAATTTTGGTTTATTTGGTAGAGCAAAAGAATAAGCCACTCACACTGGCTGTGATCCTCCCACTTCTTGTACCAATCCTCTTCAATATTCTGATTTCCACACAATTGCCCTCAGCCAACTTACTTCTAAAAGACAAAATTTAAATAATCAATTTGTGCATTGCTAAAGCAATCCTGGTTTAGAATGCTTCAGTTTTATCATCAAAGGGGCCACTACTTTTCATTTTCTAGTATCCCCCATCCTAACATCTGCCATTTTTTTTAGAAATTCACATTTATCTTTAAAAGATCTGGCTCCTCCCAAAAAAATAAGTACAATTTTTTTAAATGGCGAGGGGAGAAATCCACTCAAAATTCTCTCATTCTAATACTATTATTGGTTTGTTTTTCCATATCCCCTTCATCTTTGTTCACGTTCATGCACATTTTTAGAGTCATAGTCATGTGAGACATCTGCTTTTTTCACCATTTTTCACGTTGCTACACAGAAGTCAATATCATTTATCAGTTGCAACATAATTCATAAAGTAGACTGACATCATTTATTTAACCACTTCTATATTTGAGGGCATTTAAGTTGACTCAAGTTTTACTTTTTTATACTAAAATCTTCATGCATAAAGCTTTTTCTTTCTTATGAATCATTAGGCAAGGTCTTAGAGAATGAGATTCTGGGTAAAGTGGTGCAACTCTATTTGGCACTTTTTTTTTCATTTTCATATTCTTTTTCACGGTAAGTTACTACAAGATATTGACTATAGTTCCCTGTGCTATACAGTAGGAACTTTTTGATTATCTATTTTATATACAGTAGTTAGTATCTGCAAATCTTGAACTCCCAATTTATCCCTTCCCACACCCTTCTCCCCCCTGGTAACCATAAGTTTGTTTCCTATATCTGTGAGTCTGTTTCTGTTTTATAAATATGTTAATTTGGCTTTTTTTTTTTTTAAAGATTCCACATATAAGTGATATTATACAGTATTTTTCTTTCTCTTTCTGGCTTACTTCACTTAGAATGACATTCTCCAGGTTCATTCATGTTGCTGCAGATGGCATTATGGTTATTTTTTTATGGTTGTTGTTATTTTCATTATGGTTGTTGTTTTGTGTTTTTTGTTTGTTTGCCTTTTTAGGGCAGAGAGGTAATTAGGTTTATTTACTTATGTTAATGGTAGTCTCAGGGATTGAACCCAGGACTTTGGGCATGCTAAGCACAAACTCTACCACTGAGCTATACCCTCCCTGCCATTATGGTTATTTTTTATGGCTGAGTAGTACTCCATCATATAAATATACCACAATTTCTTTATCCATGCAATATCTTTATGCATCTGTCAATGGACATTTAGGTTGTTTCCATGTCTTGGCTATTGTAAATAGTGCTGCTATGAACACTGGGGTGCATGTATATTTTTGAATTAAGGTTCCTTCTGGATACATGTATATTTCACATTTTTTAATAGATCTTGCCAAATTGTTTTTCAATCAAACAGTAAAGACTATTAAATACCTAAGTGTGATGCTAAAAATATTATGCAATATGAAAAATATTATTTTTTCACTATCGTAGGAGGCAATGGGTCACTAAAGGTAGCGTGATACAACAAATATCCCTCCTCAAATGCTTGGGGTATAATAAGCAAACATCCTACTACAGTTCTTTCATCTGGGGTAGAAGGGCAAAACTCTCTTTCTAGGTTTCAATAAAAGGGTAAAAAAAGAGTTTGTAAGTTTCATGACCTCATTTTAAAAATGTCTCTTTATCTGATTTCTAGGCATGATACTATTTATTTTAATAGTACACTATTTATTTTGTGATAGTACTTATTTTTGTTCAATTTGTACAATAATTCTTTTTCTCAAGACCTGACACTTCTCTAGACACCATATGACTAAGAAAGAAAGAATAAGGGAGCAACCTGAAAAACAGCTTCAAAAAAAAAGGGAAACATTTTCTTGTTACTTATAAACAGCAAGAAACAATACCAGTCAATTCTACGTATCCTATAACATCTTTATCATTAACAACCTTCTCCTTTTTATCATTACTGAGACACCACAATACAGCTTTTAATTCATACACAAAAATGAAGATGTAGAAAGTTCTCAGCCCTCCAATAA
Organism: Vicugna pacos; assembly: GCF_048564905.1. NCBI lineage: Eukaryota > Metazoa > Chordata > Mammalia > Artiodactyla > Camelidae > Vicugna > Vicugna pacos. The sequence continues at coordinate 35,715,016 of NC_132994.1, read as the reverse complement.
TAGCAAAACAAAAACAAAACCAAACCCCACCACTGGAGTATCACAGATATAGGAAAGAGTCCGAAAGAACACAAAATCCCATACAATCGTCCCTCAGTATCTACGGGGGATTGGTTCCAGGAACCCTCTTGGATACCAAACTGCATGGATGTTCAAGTTTCTTCTATAAAACGGCTTAGTATTTGCATATAACCTATGTACATCCTCTCATATTTTAAGAAGGAGAGGAAGAGATTGTGTGTGTGGTGGGGGGGACTTTAGAAAATGCAGAACCTACTCCCACGTACTTTAAATCATCTCTAGATTGCTCATAATATCTAATACAATGTAAATAGTTGCCAGGCATGTAGCAAATTCAAGTTCTGCTTTTTGGAACTTTCTGGAGTTTCATTTCCTGAATATTTTCCATCCATAGTTAGCTGAGTCCACAGACACAGAACTGCATACATGGAGGGCCAACTCTACTATACTAGAAAATAAAATAGGATCCACTATACAAAGACTTTTGCAACTTGCTTTTTATGTAGCTTCTAAATATATACTTTTCATTATGAAATATTTACAGAAAAATTGTAGGAACTCACCAATCAGCTGTATCTGATCTTATTTTTTTTGCACTATTTGCTTTAGATTTAAAAAAAATAAATTATAGATCTTAAGCTCCCTGTGTGGCCCCACTATCTAACCCCCTCCCTCCCTTCATAGAGATGAACTACATCCTAAATTAGCTTTGTATCATTTCTATGCATGTTTTTACATTTTTATTACATAAGCATGTTTCAGTAAAATGTATTTAACTTATTCAATACTAAAATGTGCATCTCTTTCATATTACAACATCTCTAAAACTGGGATACATTTTATAATCCATAATAAAGCATTACATCACAATTTAATCTGTAGGTTTTCCCCTTTGTCAGTGTACATAAAATTGGGGTGCATTTTAGCATCAATAGTGTTTTAGATTCTACTAACTGTGGTAGTATTTTTCTCCACTTTTTTTTAAAGGAAATGTAAATGCTATCATATTAAACATCCTACAACTTCATATTTTCATCCAAAACTATGTTTTTGAGAGTTACCAAATGTTGTTACAAATTTGTATCACCTTTAACCATTACACACCACAGGATTAGGCAAGGAGCAAGTCCTAGTCCTATGCTTGGTAGTGGAAATATTAACCATTTTTGTTCAAATGTGTGCACTTGGCTAAAAGGAGTGACAAGATGGAAAAACGGGAAGGAAAGAAGATAAACAGAAGCAGCTTCCTTGATACGTAAGTAGCTGGCGAAAGCAGCATAGCCAAACATGATGATTCAGGAATAAAAATGATGACAGGAGGAACTGTTGCCTGGAAATCTGTGCTGTTGCTACTCCAGAGCCCAGCCAGAGACGTCAGCCAGGCAGGCACTAAGACCCCTGACCCGGCCATTACACAGCAGACTCCTCTCACTCACTCAAGGGGGCCCAACACCAGCACAGGGCAGGGCAGGGCACAGGGATGGAGAGACAAACAAGTGGCATTTACACAACAGAGACTGCAGCCTCAGACTGTTTCCTCTGCTTCTGTTCCTCCCTGCCTCTCCTTCCCACCTCCTCTCTCTACTCCCCTCTCCCTGTTCATTTATGTTCCTCCTTCTATTGCTTTACTGAGGACGTTCATTCAAAGACCTGTGTGCACTGTCTGTCTGTCCATTCTCCCACACACACATCAATGAAAAGCCACAATAATCACTCCATAATAGATTTTGCTGATGGCACATAAGAAAATTTCCATTACTGGTTCCTAAAGCCAAACTCGAGTTACAGCTTATTAAGAGTTAAAAAGGGTAATCATAGAATTAGAGTTCCTAATAGCTTTTTCTTTTCTGCTCCCATATGATACAAAAATACCTTGGTGGAGGCAGATTTTATTTTCTACAAAGGGCCTCAGTGGGTTTTTCTACATATACAGAGCCCTTACCTTTCAAAATCAGAGGACATATTGTGATGATTCTTACAGGATGTGTTATATTGTTAATTAATTTGTATTTTGCCCCTTTACCTCCATTTAACCATAATTATATGATACTACTTTACTGAGTAGTAGCTAACAGAAATGCCCTTATTTACACATATTTCTTAAATAAAGTATTACTAATTTATTATTAAATATATCTTTAAAAAATAGAATTCCTAAATTAATTAATTAATAAACTACATCTTTTCATCTTTAACAAAGGTAACATTTTAAACTCTAGTGTATTTTACTTAATATAGGGTAAGAGAACCAAACAGCTCCCAATCATTTTATTGGTTTTCTTTCTCCAAAACATTACTGTAAGTCATAAAATCCACTGGTATTCTGGTGTTTGGGGGCATTCTGCAACTAAAGTTCCTGTTACCTGCTGACATACTTGGAATGTGTTTCAACATAAGTTATTGGAACATTCCTTCAACCCTCAAATTTGATTAACTCACTTTCTGTCAAATTATCCTAATTAACCTACAGCCTTCAAACTTTGGGATTATTGCTGGCAATTCTGTACAACCATTTGTTTAATGCACAGTCTGCTCTAATACCCTGCCAGGTGAAATTGCAAATATAAACCCTTTTTGATTTCTACTCATTAACCAGACATTGGAATGTGCCATGCTATAAAATCTGCATTAATGTGTGAATACAAGTTTTGCCTACTTCATATGCAGCATTCAGAAAGAACTTATTAAAGAAACAAATTCTCTCAGTGAAGGACTTTCATTTGTTCAAAACCTTCACTGAACACCTGCTACTTGCCAAGCACTATGCTGGGCAACACAGATACTGTTGTAAACAAAGTAGGCAGAGATAGCCCCTGCACTCAGAGACCTTATACATCTAGTAAAGAAGATAGACATTAACAAATAATTACTACTAAGTAGCAAGAAAGCTAAAGCCACAATTTGTGCCTCGCATAGCACCTGCCAAAGTTAAGCTCAGTATATACTCCTCAATTTCAAAAATACAAATAGTCTACCCAGCAAAAGACTTACGCTAGTTTATAAATCAGGAGTGATACAAAGGGAGGAAAAGAGATGACAAAGTCATGCTTCAAATTAAAATTGTAGTATAGTGGTGATGGGTGCACAACATTGGGAAGGTACTTAATGCCACCAAAGTGTACACTTAAAAATGGTAAAAATGGTAGATTTTATGATATATATATTTTACTAAAAATAAAAAATAGCATTTAAAAATTGCATTCGGTTGTTAAACGTTTAATTGGCTTCACCAAAGACTTAAAACCCATGAGTACTTCCAGGTCTCAGAATGGTGCAGAAGAGGTGAAGAGAAGAGGAAGCCGGCAGCAGACAGCTAAAACCAGACAGAAAACGTGGAGTTACCGTGCTTTGATTCTCTTCTAACTTTACTGAACTGTTCAGCTTACCTTCCCTGCTCCTGTAGCCTGTAGAGCGCAGCTTGTGGGGTGGGGGGAGAAAAGCCACAACCTTAGAAAAATGGGTTTCACTACAAACTCATGGTTTTCAACCTTGGTTCAGTTCTCAGAACTGTTATCAGTCCCTCTCCTTACCACTAATCAGCTCCCAAACCTTTGCCGTTTTCTCATCTGCTACTCAATCCCACATGCTGCGCTTAATACGCAACATCCTCTCCTCGGGGAAAGCAAAGGCCCCCTGGCTTCCCCACCCTCACCAGCCCCATCTCCACTTCCTCTGGTTCTTACTTTTCTTTCTCCAGGTCCTGAGTAGCTGGCATCTCTGGCAAATACCATCCCCACCCCTCCAGCTGGGCTCTGGATTCCTCATCTCTGCCCGCCTCATGAACCCTATCCCATCCATTAACCACTGGTAACTTTACCTTCTCCCTCTCTAGAGGCTCCTGGTCCTCAAGCTACTCCCATGTTTAAAAACTTGTTACCCATCCCAACCCTAACCCTCTTCTAGCTCCCACCCTCTATCTCCCCTTCCTCTTTTCCTAGCCTGCACCCCAACCCCTACCTCCCATTCACTGCTCCACAGACTACAGTCAGGTCCTACTCCCTGCACACCCAGGCCAACGAGTGTACACTGGCCGACATCATCAGTGACTTCCCGTTGACTCATTTTAATGGATCCTCTTCAATATTTTTTAAAAATAGAAACTTTTAGCCATATTCAACTGTCTTGACTTGCAGGACCACCATTCACCCAAAATCACTCAAGTCAAAAACCTGTCTCTCCAGGTTTTTCTCTCACTATTTCACCTTCTTATTCAGTCACGATTTCTTTTGACTTAAAAAAAAAAAAAACAAAACATAGTATTATCTTCCTGTTAAAATTTAAAATACAAATAAGCATATAGAACAAAATGAAAATAAGGAATAAGGTACACAAGAAACACCAAAATATGTCCATACAAAGACCTTCACACAAATGTTTGTAGCAGCACTATTCACAGCAGGCAAAAACTGGAAACCACCCAAATGTCCATCAACCTGTGAATGGTTAAAAAATTGTAGCATAGACATACAATGGAATACTACTCAGCAATAAAAAAGAATGAACTGTGCTCATTTCGGCAGCACATACACTAAAAAAAAAAAAATGAACTACTAACACAGTCATCCCTCAGTATCTGGGAGGGGTTGTTCCAGGACCCCAGCAAATACCAAATTTGCAGATGCTCAAGTCCTTTATATAAAATGACAGTATTTGCATATAATTTATGTACATCCTGTTGTATACATACTTTAAGTCATCTCTGGGTTACTTATAATGCCTAATGTAAATGCTATGTAAATAGTTGTAAATAAAAAGTAAAGGCTAGGTAAATAGTTGCTGGCACGTGTTAAATTCAAGTTTTGTTTTTTGAACCTTACTAGAATTTTTTCTCAAATATTTTTTATCTGTGGTTGGTTGGACCCATGGATAGGGAGGACTAACTGTATGTGCAACAACACAGGTGCATCTATAAAAGCAGCATGTGAGCGAAAGCTAGACATGAAAGAAGGCATACTGTGTGATTCCGTTTATAGAAAATCTTAGAAAAAGCAAACCTACAGTGACAGAAAGCAGATCAATGCTTGTCAGGGGCAGAAGTATAGGGGAAGACTGACTGCAAAGGGGCACATGGGAACGTGGGGGTGGCAGAAGGCTCTATATCGATTGTGATGGTGGTTATATGGCTGTATGCGTTTGTCAGAACTCTATTATTGTAAACCTAAAATTAGTGAATTTTATCATTTGTAAATTACCCCCCAATAAAGTTGACTTCTGAAAGTTAATTAAAGTGAGTCTTCTAAAGTGCATCCTAGTTAAGATTTCTGAGTCTGCATTTGTTTTCCATAGTCCTAATTCATATTGTAGTTCCAGGGTAATTCAATCCTATACAGAGTCTTGTGTTTCTCATAATGATGCAACTCCTTCTCAACTGACTGGAAACAATACATAGAATTCTGTTTTATTTCCAAAAACCTTACCAAGGCAACAATTTACAACGTAAAAGAGTGAATTCTGTTATCATCAACAGAGTAGTACTTTGACTATGATAATTAGGTAGTATGTCACGGATTCCACCTGCTCATTTACTCTCAAATAAGGAAAACTCCTGAATGAAGGAAGACCTCTAACTCCAAAAGGCGAGAACACTGGTCTGCCTTTGAGACACTGTACCCATGTAGAAAATACAGGACAAGGACTTCCTCTTTTTTAACTTTTTTTTGGGGGGGAGTAATTAAGTTTATTTATTTATTTTTTTTATATGGAGGTACTGGAGGTTGAACCCCAGACCTCATGCACGCTAAGCACGTGCTCTACCACTGAGCTATACCCTCCCCTATATTCCTCCTCTTTTTATTCCTTGGAATTGAAATATACATTTTTCTTTATTCCCACCCGAGCCCTAGCACCTAGTAAATACAGTGCTTAATGTTGACTCCTTCAAAATATTTATTTATTTAATGCATAAATAAATGGAACTGCTGTCACGGGAAGATTCACTTCCTAAACAGTCTATATTTAAACAAATTTTATAATGTTATCAACTTGCCTAATTCTAATTACCAGAAACATATACACAGGTCACAAGCCTTTACCTGTTAAGATAGCTTTTTAATCTTTCACTGAGATGAGTTATGAATGCCTACCTGAAAACCACAAGATGGTGTATCAATGTATGTTCCCTGTGGTTGTACATATAGTTTCCAGCGTTATAGAATAATCATGCTATAATGCAGGGGAGAAAAGCTTGAAGGCAACTAGTTTCCATTCACTTATTATTAGTCTTAGAAAAGATCAATTTTGACAGTTCTACTGACTCACTGACTTGCTTTCCAAAAAACTAAGAAGATTTCCAGCTAACCAGAGTAATTATCCAAAGATTAGTGACCAATGATTAATTTATCTTCTTAAATGACCATAAATAATAGGGATTATATTGCCTTGACATTCTTCCATAATCCATTCTCAGTTGCCACCAGACACCCGAAGTCATCATGATGAATTAGAGGAAGAAGACAGATTAATTGGATTAAGCATTACTTTTACTTGATTTTTTTTTCCAAAAAGAGTAACAGTCTGCCTTTTGATTTAAGTAGCTCAATATCTGTTTCCTAATCAAAGTTACAGAAAACAACTACCATATATACAAAATTACAATAGCACAAACTTAACAAATGAACACTAAGTTATAGAAAACTGTGTATTTTGAAGTCAATACTAAAAAGCATACATTGCTTTTTTGTGATTCCTGACCTTGGAAATTAGCATATCCGTCTGGTGTGTTGACATGGGATTTAAAAGACTATATGACTTCTGTTTCCCAAACTCTTGAGGGAAAAATGCTTTAGTTTGACTTCCCTTTGCCTCCCCCTCCCCAGAATTACTGAATATCAAGTTCACTTGTCAGCAAGCCAGGACCTCAGTTCATCTCAACAAGCACAACAGCAGCCAGGCGTGGTCAAGACAGTGCCTCAAACCCTGACGGGCGCTTTAATACAGACCTTGTAAAGAAGCCAAATGATATGGAAAGACGAAAGGGTTACTGGAAGGGTAGGGTGTACTGGCTTACAAAATAAGGCAGATACCCTCCCTCTTCCTGCACAACTATCAGTTCCCTTTCATCCATCCCCTGCTTTTACTGGTTCTTCCTCCAGGGTCACTGCACTTCCAGCATCTTCAGCTGGGTTTCAATCACAAGAGAGCAATTCAGGACCTGAATTCTGAGAGATTACAGCACAGCACGTGAGTCAACACATATGCTCACATTTAGGCAGTGTGCCAACCTACTCAGTAACAAGAGTGTCTGACATCTCTGCGGTGCTCTGTGCATCCAAACCACTGTGACATTCCACTGTCTTACCGGAGTCTAACCGCTACGCTGTGCACCAGGAAACCCGGGTAAAGCAAAGCTGCGAGTGGCTTTTTTTGAAGCCAGGCCGTCAGCTTTTATCTGAATTAGGACTGACTCCACTCCTGGCCAGCGAGCACCACAAGATGACACCTCCTCCTTTTCATCAAACCTCAGACGCCTGGAGTGAATGTGCCACAGTCAAGTCCTGTTTCTTAAGGAACTGTATAATATTCCACCCTAGTCCTAGTCAACAGAGAACTTCATTTCATTTATTCTGGTTTTCTAGCAGCTTTCCTAGAAGATGCTTTCAAAGAGTGGGCCTACACCTAAAAGAGCTGTTTTCATTACGAATTGTGAGTCAAGTAGCTGACTCAGTTCCTAAACTCTGTGAAAGCTGATTTATAAGATAACATCTTCCTGTTGAACAAGTTTTTCACCACTGTCAATACTTTACATTTAAATGAGAAATATATAAATTAATTGAAAAAATTCTAAGCCATTCTCACAGGCTCCTGGTCTAGAAAATCTTTAAAGTAAGATTTATAGACTGGCTTAATTACATCATGAATGCAAGAAAGAATAAATACCAACAATCTCAAAGGTCATGTAAACTAAAAGGAAAAAAAAAAGTCTTAGAACTAAGTTTTGGACATACTTAAGACAATGATAGTAAAAAATACAATCTGACTTTTGGAAAGCTGCAAATCTGAATTAGAGAAATCTAAATGCTGGGAAGTTTTTTGTTTTTTTTTAAGAATGAAGTTTCGTTACTTTTAAATAAGGTGACTTCAAAAGAAACCAACTAAGCTTCCTAGGAGCAGCCCCTGGGGCTTCTTGAGACAGAATTTCTGTTTCTATTATTACACCACGTTCTTCTTAGAGACAAGGGCTCTTCCAAAGCGTGGTCCACCTCCGGCCTCAGCGTCACTTGAAGGCTCCCAGTTCACATGCCCAGTTATCTACTTGACATCATTCCCTGATGTCCTGCTGGCATTTAACGCTCACATGTCTAGCATCTGAGTCAGCCTCTCCCTGTCACCTCTTCCTCCACATTTCCCTGGCCCTGTCAATGGCACCATCCAGGACTATCTACATCATTTGCAGGGCCCAGTACAAAATGAAAATGTGGGGCTCCCAGTTCAAAAACTATTTAGATGCAGTCTCCAGACACAGGCATCATCTCTGTTTCCGTGTTACTGTCCACATCCATCATTTCCCAGACTTCTCTCAGTCTGTCCTTTGAAATGTCTCACATCTGCCCCTTTCTGCCCGCTTCCACTGCTGCACCTCAAATCCATCCCAGCTCCCAGCCAAGAACTCTGGAATTGGTGTTCCTCTTACTTCTTTCCCTCTGCAACCCGGTCACAACCTTTCAAGGCACCCTTCAGAAACCCCTAATATCTCCCCATTGCCTGTCTATTAAATCACATCCACATTTCTTTACTCGGCACTCAAACCTTCCATTCCCCGGCTCCACCATTCCTTTCCCAGCCTTATCTTCTGGGACTTTCCTCTACATACTCTGGGCTCTAGCTAAATCAAACTCCTTGTCATGCACTTAATGAGCCCAGTGTGTAGTCGAGTATAAAGAATCGTGATACCAGAGACTTAGGTTCAAACCCAGCTCCACTACTTTCTAGCCTCAGTTGCCCACCTAAAACGTGAGGGTCATAACAGCAGTTATACCACAGGATTCCTGGAGAGATAAAACACTATAAAATACACAGTGCAGCATGGCTACACATTCGTTATTAGACTGCATCCTGGCCCCTACCCAGGCCTTGGAATATCTTTTTCTGTTAAATCTGCTGAGGAAAATCTACCAATCCTTTAAAACCTAACTCTAAAGCTACCTCCAGAAAGCCTTCCCTGATCAGCTCAGTCAGAAGTCATTTTGCCTTCCTCTAAAATCTGATACCTTGTTTACACTGCATTTAACATGGCTGGCACACTGCCTTCGAGTTATTTATGTACATAGCATTTCCTCTCTTCTCATAACCTCAAGAGCATGGAATAAGTCAAATTCCTGTTTGTGCATGGCCCCTAGTACAGTTCGTGCTCAAATGATATCTGTATCACTTTTAAAAATAAATAAGAGCAGAAATAATAATTGTAAACACATACACCCAAATTAATTAATTAAAGCTATTTCAAAATTAGCGGGGTCCAGGGGAGGCTAAGGCAAGGTGACAGCACAGAGAGCATGAGACAGGGCTGCTCTTGCAGATGAGATGTCACCTGAAGGAGTCACTAACTCCTCGAGGCCAAGTCTCCAGGTGCTAAATTACCATCCTCTCTCCCAACCCCAAGAAAGGCCTTCATCGACACCTGGGCTGAAAGAGTGGAGGAAAGGGAACAAGAGAAGAGCATGCCCCACCTGCCAAGGTGTGTCAGATGAGAATCTAAGGCACAGGATGATCTCAGGCCTTTCCAGTGTTCCCACCTGTGGTAACCAAGTTTTACTCCAATATATTTACAGATGTGTGTTCTCTTAGATATCATTCTCAAATCATTTGCTGCTTCTAAAGGGCTCAAAAGCTGGAAAATGCACTGCCCTAAAAGCAAGGAAATGTGATTTAAAACTAATTTTTAAAAGTACCATTGGAGGGGGAGGGTATATAGCTCAGTGATAGACGGCATGCTTAGTTCAATCTCCAGCACCTCCATTCAAATAAAACAAATATATAAAACCTAATTACCTCCCCCAAAAATAAAAAAAATCCCATTGGCAATTATCAAATTAACAAATATTAATAAAAATAAAAGCTAACATTGGTAGGTTTCTCAGGAAGCCAGTATATTGCTGGTGCCCAGTAAAATGACTCAAGTTCTGTAAAGAACAATCTGGCAATGTATGACACGTGTTATAAAGTTGTTCATTCCCTTTGAACTGGTAATCTCACATTTGGACATATACCCCAAGGAAGCAATCCAAAAGGGGAAAAAATATAATTTGTTCAAAGATGCATACAGATACGCCATTTACATTGCATAACACGGCCTATGATTCAAAGACCCAGCACAGGAGGCCTGGCTGAGTAATCCAGGGTAGGTCAGCATGGCTGCTGAACACTGCACATATTGAAAACAGAAGCAGGTACATTATGTGATATGTGAAAAACATACCTAAAATTCTGTTCATTGAGAAACAGAAAAACAAAATATTCACAAATAAACCTACAATTTCTTATTTCCAATTCTGAAATCCTCAACCCAAAGTTTTTTGTAAGATGGTATCAATACTCACTTGGAAGCAAAACACGATCTGAGCTGCCATGCGGCTATTTATGGTTTCTGATTACTCTGAACAGCCATACATTTTATGGCAGAAACATCAGTGTATTTGATGGGTGCTGCCTCAGACTCCCTGGGAATGCGAGGTGTTAATATAGGTGTATGAATCAGGTTACTTTTTAAAAATCCCAAAACACAAATGGCCCCAAGAGTTTCAGATAATGGACTGTGACTCTGTACTGATGACATCAGTTATAAATTTAAAGTAAAAGAGGGGCACGAGGAGTATAGCTTAGTGGTAGAGCACATGTTTGGCATGCACAAAGTCCTGGGTTCAATCCCCAGTGCTTCTGTTAAGAGGCAAAATAAAAAATAATAATAAAATTAAAATAAGTTAAAAAAAAAGACCACAAAAAAATTTAAAGGAGGGGAGGGTATAGCTCAAGTGGTAGAGCACACTCTTAGTGTACACAAGGTCCTAGGTTCAATCTCCAGTACCTCCTCCAAAAATAAATAAGTAAACCTAATTACCCCCCCAAAAATGAATAAATAAAAATTTTAAAAAATAAAGTAAAAGAGTTAAAGTTTGATATTCCTTGGATTTGTTGAAAAGTGTTCAAAAGGAGTGTATTCTCTCAGAAAGGCTCCTTATAATGCTAACATCTTCAGGAGTGCATGAAAAAGACAAACCAAATCCCAAACCAATAAAACTGAACTTCTCTCTTTTTACTTAGATTCAAGAAGATTTCACAGCATTTCTGGAGAACAGTCAGTCTTCTGTCCTACCGAGCATCATTTAAAGACACAAGTTTATTAAAAGAAATGATAAATGCTCATGTTTTATGAAGAACACTAATCTAAAATTTAAGCCATGTAAAAGCATTACTTTAAATCTTTTAGTTTAAATGAACATTTAACATGTAAACATTTTTTTACTAGGCAAAGTTTTTTCCCCCCTGGTGGCAACAAAATGTGTCTTTGAGATTTTTTTATTTCTGGTGGCCAGCAGCAAAATGCGGGAAAACATTCTGTTTGCCTTTGCCCCCATACAAGGGGCCTGTGTACCAGAAACACACAAGTACTATCAAACAAGAGGATTTTCGATTATGAATTATCACTCTGGATTTAATGTTTCCTATACAATTATGCATACAAACACAAATACTCATCTATTATCTCTTCTGACCTAGCTCCTCTATCACCCTTTACCCCTAAACAGAGAAATATCAACAAGAAGTTAATGGGCAGTGTCTGGCTAGGGCTCAGGTGTGATTAGCATTGTATGATCTCACTTTTAACGATTGTCCATCTGATATTATGTAGCTCCATTTTCATCCAAAACAAAATGTGGCCAAATAACCTGATCTTATTTAAAATCAGGTCTCTTTACCAGTTCCAGCCTGTTCTATAATTAACGTTTTTTCTCTGAGGAGACAAAATATAACACCTACAACAAAAACTCCATACATCTATCATTTATTCCTACAAAACTGCTTATTCTTAGGACAAGTTTACTATTATAGTCATTAAAGTTAATATTTCTAATACTAATGGTTAATTATTTTTAATATTAATATTTTGCTATTATAAAAGTAACACTTGTTCAACATAGAAAAATTAGAAGCTACAGATAAACCAACAGAAAGCAAGAAATCCAAAAACCCAGCACTGGGAGGTAACTTTGGAGTTGGGGACATTGCTGTTAAAGGTCAAGTGCTGCATTACTATAGGACAACCACAACTTTCTGCCCCTATTTGTGCTAAAACACCAATTAACTTTGTGGAATGTCACTGTTTAAACAACCATGGACAAATGTGAATCCTCTGAAATGCTGCCATTTGAAATTGGAACATGAAGTCAAAACTAATAAAAAGGATAATTAAGCAAGATGAAAAGGTTTTTACTGCTAAAAACAGTCAGCAGACTAACCCACCTGACTTGGCATTCATACCTACCTACCCAGAAAAGTCAATAAATATCCCCACTTAATGAGTAGTGGGTGGTTTTCTTCTACTTTCATAAAACCAGGTTTTGGATCCAGTCTAAGTTTGTCACAAGACTAAATTTTGATTTTCAGATCACATACAGAACTCTCTTGATGCAATTTACTCTTTAGCAAAAACAAAAAACGATTAATAGCTGAACTACAGACCAATGCACCTTTCCCTGACTTTTATCCACTAATTTAACCAGGGTCTTTCACTAATGATAGAAAAGCATATCCTGAATTGAATGTAAAACTTCAGTCAGTGATTCTCAAGTCGGGAGACTGGAGGAGGAAGGCCCCAGAGAGGCACGTTTAGTTTTAAAAAGCATATTCAATATTATAATTTTGTATTTTAAAAACACACACAAAAAAAGAATCCTAATCACTTCCATAATACCACTAAAAGTAAAGTGACAAAATCTTAGCTAGTGGGTAAATACAGATGCATCGCTTTATCTTCTGGTTATTAGGGAATCTCACTCAAAAGGTAAACTACCCTTGAAGGTGTGTATCACAGTGTTCAAGTACAGCAAGATTTTTATGTTTATCAAGAGGGAACAAAGAGGGTTAGAAACACTGCTTTGGTTCATGAATATTATTTCAAATTTTTATTTCATGTGTACCCCGTAATTAAAAACTAGTGAAACAAAAAAAGACTTCCAACTTGGGAATAAGGCAAGTCATCTTCACAGTTCCTTAGCTGTAGTTCCAGTGTGTAAGGCGGGGAGTTACTTTTGCTGTTAATGAAGAAAACTTATTAGCACATTTGGACCATGGTTTACTAAAAGCACTACTTTTCTCCACCACTCCAGTCCCAGAGGTGGAGGGTGGCTCTGTGTGGCGCTTCCCTGCAGCTCCCAGGATGGGTGGAGTTGGCCCTTCTCAATCACTGCCAACAAAAACACCCACGGTTCCTACGTGGGTGGCACCAGATGAGGCCAGGGCACAGAGCTGTGGTGAGCTCTCTTTGAGCAGAGTTTGGGGTTTTGTTTGTTTTTGTTAAGGTTTGTTTGTTTCACTTGAATATGAGATCAAATCCCTAGTTGAGCTGTGATAACTCTAAATGGAATTTGACTCCAAAAACAACTTCAGAGGATTTCTGGTAACTTGGGTAGGAGACACCATTAAGGTTCTAGGCAACATACAGGTAAGTACAGAGAAAACTGTTTCAAGGCAGGGAAAAAGGCAGGGTTCTACAATTCAAGACAACTTTAACATACGGATAAAATTACACCCAGCTAAAAAGACGCTTTTTAATTCAACTTAATGGATGTAAATATTGATATCATGTGCCCAACCCTAAAAATGTGCACGTCGTAACTTCATTATCTAAAAATGGAGGTAATGACACACCACAGGACTATTCTAAAAAATAAAATGAAGTAATGTATGTGAAAGCTCTTTCTTTATGGTAAAGGACTATGCAAATTATCGCCTAAATATGAGTCATCTTAAAAGTGTCTTTCACAGAATGCTAGATTAGAATAGGCTGAAATAAGGTTCTCTTCCATTCTCAGCTTAATTCATAATCCATCTGAATTCTTGCTACCCCCAAAACATTCCATGTGCACATATGCATCAAAAATATAACAATGTAAAATAAACAACAATGTCCTACTGTATAGCACAAGGAACTGTATTTAATATCCTGTAATAAACCATAATGGAAAATAATATGACAAGAATATACATATAAAAGAATATACATATGTACACATATATATGTATAACTGAATCACTTTGCTCTACACCGGAAACTAACACATTGTAAATCAACTATACTTCAATTTAAAAAAAGGTAACAACAGTTGCATAAAAGCACTGTTTACCCCACAGCCATGATAAAAGGGAATAAAATGGCTAACCATTTCGTCAGAATCTTCTAAGGACCAACAACCACACTGGAGAGAGGAGTGGCACACATAGAGGCACAGAGGCAGAAGACAGCAGGACCGGTTTAGGAAAGTGAAAGACCTTCAGTCAGGCTGGAGCGTAAGAGCTAGAACAGAGAGAGGTGAGAAGCAAGGCGAGAGGGTGAGAAGGCTCGAATGCCTTCATAGGAGTTGGACATATTCCTAGAACTAATGGTTTATCACTGATGGCTTTTACACAGAAAAATGATATGGTCTAATGTTTCAGAAAAATCACTTACGTGTATAACCGAGGACAGGCAGACCAGTTAATAGGTTAAGAAAATAACTGAAGCCAAAAGTAATGAAGGCATGAATGAAGGCACAGCACTAAAGGAAAAGAAGGATTGACGGATGATGCATTAAGGAGGTAAACCCAAAAGGACTCTGTCTGATTTAACAAAGTAGGAAGGGAAAGGGGGGAAATAAGAAATTAAGGTGGATTCCAGGTTTCTGACCTGAGTAGCCAGAGGTGCTATGTATGCACTGAGAATTCAGAAAGAAGGCTACACCCATCCACAGGTGGGCTGTTGGTTTTGGTGGTAGATGAAGACTATATGGGGTGGCTGAAAAATGAGTTCATTTTAGGTTGAGTATGATGCACCTGTGCATCCAAATGGACCTGTCCAGAAAGTTAGTATGGGACTTGAATACAAAGAAGAGTATCTGGAAATAACAACCCCAAGAAAGTGGCTGGAGCCACTGGCATGTGAGACAGGCAGGAAAGGCAGGAAAAGTGATGCAAGTACCTGGCCTGCGACTAAGCCTCCAGGAACTGCAACATGGGTTCAACAGGGACCCATATAAAATGACTCAGCAGATCACACCCAGAGCACCCAGAACACTTTCTTCTAGAAGCCACCTCAAAACCTCTCCTGAAATAACTCGCTAGGCTTTTGTCTTGGGTTGATTTGGTTCCTTTAGCAGTTAGTTTTATTGATAAAAATCCCACAATAAAGCACCACAGGAACATTCACATTGTTGTAGTTAATCAGAACTCACTATACTCTATTTACACTCTTCAGTCTTGCTCTGAATTCAGACACATTCTGGAAATGGAATATGAAATGCTCACACCATGCTAATTTCTTTATTATCCCAAAATCCTGGAAGCATTTTTGTGGTTTAAGGGCTTATTTTAGCAGCAGTTTAGATGAATCATGTGGACTATAAGGTTGGATATTTTAAGACAGAGGAGAATGAAGGAAATTCAGGCATCCTAACAGCTGTCAAAAGTGAGTTCTCTTAGCTTAGCAACCTCTCTGAGTGCAAATAACAGGTATTTTTCTAATAGTGAAAGATGTACAGTGTGGGACCATGAGCCAGATCATTTGTTCACTGTAACCATCTCGACAAAGCACCACTACTAAAAACTTTTCTATGATACAGGAATGGTTAGTTACACAGGGAGCTTTCTCCACCAAAAATAAAGCCTTCGGCATAAAAGCCAGACATACCAGTTCAAGCTCTGAACTACAGCCAAAACCTCCTGTAAGTTCAGGTGCAGCATACAACTGCAGTATGAAAATAACAGCAGACTATCAGTCTGTAGATGCAAAACTTTAAAAAACAAAAAACAAAACAAAACAAAAAAAATCTTCAGGAATAACTATCTGACTTAAAGTTTCAGAGGTGCCAGGAAGACTATACTGAGAGGTGCTGCAAGATGCATTCATCCCTAAATGCTACTGTAAATTCTACTTTGTGACTGTAACTGTCTAAAGAGCAATCTGCCTCCATACAGGAAAGGCAGGGTTGCATTAAAGATTGTAACCAAAGAGCCTCCCTTTTGGAACCTTTTTTGATAGCCCACTTTACTTTAAAACTATTTAACTTTTAATACCTTGATTTGTAACATTTGAAATATTACCTTGATTGGAAATATCCAAGAAAGGAAGATAATGTGCAGTGTTTCCCAAACTTATTTAACCACAGGCCCCTACTTTAAAGAAAGGCTATTAAAGAACACATTTTGGGAAGCAGAGGTCTTTGTGACCAAGACTTTGGACCATAAAGACATGCTTTCTTCAGAAGAATATTATTAATGACCCTAAATACTGATTCTGAAGACATACTTGTTTTAAATAGTTATTTTTTAAATGTCAATATACCATTACAATTTTTTTTTCTTTTTCCAGGAAGAAAGCAGATAAGTAAACAAGATTAATACCCTAGTAAGATCCCAGAGAGTGTCCATGGCACTTCATCAGGAAGCTAAAAGAAACCTAGGAACTAAAACAGATTATCCAATAGCCAGCAAAGTGAAAGCAAAGCTGCAATGTCTAAGGGAAAACAATATTCCACTTAATCTGTTTAAGTTTTCCCAAAAGTGTCTGATTTCCCCCCACTCAGGCAAGAAGGATGCACATGTGAACAGATGCAAACTGATCTGAGAAGAGACAGCTCAAGCTCAGCTTGCTCCCTCTGATGGACCTTACTAACAGCAGTACGGGCAAGGCATGTCTCCCAGTGCCATGTCACCTGCGGCCAGGATAATATAATGGAGCTGTGATGCACTCAACATTTTTCATTGGTTCTACTGCTTAAGTTGGAGTTCAGCTTGCTTCCTCTTTCCAGTCTTAATTTCATAGTGAGATTTATTACCACAGAGAAAGAGGCCATCAAATGCCTTTCCCAGCCTCCACCATTCGCTGGAATTTCCTTTTTAGAGTCCTATTATATTGCAAAGGGAAGTATTCTATCTGTTTACTTATTTGTACCCCACAGCAGATCAAAAGCTCCTTGGAAACAGCTGACCTTGTCTCTCTCAGTTACCACCTCCAGTGGACAGCACAGAGGGTATCAGATAGGTGGTAAACATTCATAGAATGAACGAGGAGTAACGTTGAGTAAACTCACTCATATCTTAGTGTGAAAGAACTTCTTCAGGCCCTTTCCTAAGAAATTTTGGGTGGATCATTAGTTACATAAAGAGAAGTAAGACTGAGGAATACTCCTCTGCAGTTCTGCCTGGAAATAACTGTTCTGCTGCAGATCAGTCTAAAGGAGCCTCGTTCTTCAAAGCAAACTCCAAACTTTTGCTTGAATGCCCTATGAAATGATCTTGTTTCTCTATGAACATCTTCAAAGATCTATTTCAATGAATATTAACAATTGGCAATTGTTTACTGACAGCAAAATAAGACCAATAAGCAGGGACCCTAATCTTTTAGACTTCTTTTCTAACCTCAGAATTATTGGTATAGCATTCAATCAATTGCTAACACTTGAGTTAATCAAACATAAAGAACATTGGATTAGCAGAATGTTATCTAGCCCATGCAATATGATCAACCAAAAACCTAGCTTCTGGACTCAAGATAAACCTGAGGTTGAACCCTGGCTCCACTGCTTAATCTCTATAAGCCTGAGTTTCCACATCTGAAAAGAAAGATTAAATAAAGCCTATCTCACGAAGTTGTGGTTAGGTTTAAACAGGAATGAATGTAAAGTGCTTAGCACTGGGCCTGGCACATAGGAAGTTCTCAAGAAATGTGAACCACCATTTGGAAGTCTAGGCTCCCCTTCCACCACCACCTCCCTGTGTGTCCCTGGGCTACTCACTATGAAGAAGCTAATGAACACATGGAGACAATTAACTGTCCTCTAATAACCAGATTCTCAAACATGAATAAGATAATAGAAAATGACCAAAACTTTGAAAATAAAAGCCTTAAACAATTCCCAATTAAAAAACAAAACAAAACAATTCGCAATATTCCTTGCATTGTACTTGAAGCTTGCATATGTTTGATTATGGGTGACTCAGCATTACGATATCAAAATTTAAAAAGTATGAACAGTCCAACTCCAAAGCAGGTATTCTCCAATACTTCAATGTCTGTTGTAGAGGATGTAGTTTGTGTGAAACACCTGTGTGTGAGACAGCAAAAGAGTGGGGAGAGAGGAAAGGAGGGGGAAGAAGGGAGAAAGGAAGGGAAGGACAGAAGGAGGGAGAAACAGAAAGCAGTGGAGGAGAGCGAGAAATCTCAACATTAACTGGCTTTAAAGACTATCCTATCACCATTTTTTCACAGGTGAGGTTAAATCTGTTTTCTTCCTCAAAGCTTAAAATTTATCTGCTGTACATGTTTCACATATCAACTGTTGTTCAGGCTGTTGTTCCATCCAGCTGCTGTGTTACACAGGGTCACTACAAGTGCACAGGGCCCCTTCACAGGAATTAGATAACGGGCACGCAGAGTGCAGGCTGGTTTTCAGTCACCATTTACCTGAGTTGTGCATCTTTGTGCAAGGGCACAACTATACATGGCAGTCACGCAGACAAGCACAAAGATCTTCAATATTAACTGGCACACCTGTATAACTGTTTATATGATACACACCCACACATATATAAATATGACTGAAAGCTGCAAAGGATTTAACTGAGTAAATAGAAAAAGATATTCAAAGCTGAAAATATGTTTAGAGTTTTCAAAAAGCTCAAGAGAGGAGGTCCCTGTGGCCTCCCTTGCCCTGCAGCTATCCAGAATTGGGATATTGTAATCAATGGGAATTTGGGGGACAGGAGGAAGGCAGAGGCATCCACACTGCAAAACTCTGACCCCTGGCAAAGTTACAGTCTCTCTCTAGCAGTTGCTCACACTCTCTCTCTCAAAAACCGTTACGAAGGAAGGAGAGAAAAAAAAAAAAGAAAGAAAAGATAACCTCCATAGACACCGATGGACCTACTCACCTGAGTTTGCCAAACCAGTGGTAAACAAGACTATTCTGTCTTGGAGTTTTGACTACATTAAAATCTGTAATCCCGGGCAAGAATATTCTAAATGCACAAAATTATTTTTGTTTACTACTGCATATGCATATCTATCCTGCTAAACTTCACAATGCCTGTCTTCCAAGGAAATACATGGTATTACATTTTGAACACTTCTGTACATAGCCCTGTGACCTGCATAACACAACAGCTTCAAGAGCTATTTAAGGAACAGAAATTCCAGGTTAAATATGGTACCTGATTCACTTCAGCAAGGAGACAATATAAGAATATGCATGGCAGCACTGTCTATAATAAATCTAGAAGTAATCTAAATATTTACTAAAGGAAGAATGCATAAAGTATAATATATTCTTACAACAGAGAATGGAGTTAAAATGCAAAGACTTTATGCTATCAGCTCAAATTGAGGTACTATGGGGATAAATCACAAACATAATGCAGAAGAGAAGAAAAGCAAGTTGCACAATATACATATAATACTATTTATACCTAAGGCTTTAAAACTCTCAACCTTACCGCTCCCTTAGAATTTGTTATGACAGTCTTGCATATACCTTGTATGCACACTAAAAAACCTAAGGAAAAATTCACTCTTAAAAAACTTGAAAATTAAAGTTAAAAAAAAACAGACTATTTTATATAAAGTTCCCCAAACGGTAGGGAGGGAGCCTGATTTAGTATTGTAAATCATTTAGCCCTTTAAGACATAAGATGTGTGTTCCATCTCCATTCTGGGCTCACTAAGATGCATTATTTCATCAAGCTTCACTTTTCTCACCTAAATGGGGTGGACAATGCCTGCCTTGCAGGATGAGGTGAAATAACGTATATAAAAAAGTCATGCAGAAGGTCTTGTTTTTTGCCTAATCAGTCAAGAGATCAGGTAATGGCCCTCTACAGGGGGAAAAAAATGTTGAGTCTGCACCTTTTTCATCTAGTTTGTTGTATAGTTAATTATGACCAAAAAAAAAAAAAAAAAACCCACACACAACAGGAAAGGGCAACCCTTCACCTTCCTCTTCCCAGATCCTGATCTGGCTGCCTCCTATGTTTCCTATATCTCGCAGGGTGAGACCCTCACTCCACTCCCCACCCCCTTCAAAAAACCCACGAAACTGTGGCTGCTGCAGGGCTCCCTTCGGAACTCCCCGTGACCTTGGAATACGTATCTTTCATCTTGTCAACCCTGCCTCCCCCCAGTATACACAGCCCTCTGCAGCGCCGGGGACAGATGAACAAAAACCCAACCGTCATGGTCACGAAAGAGACCGTAAAAATGACAGAGCGTGTAATTGGGTTCAGAAGGTTCTGTTTGTTTTCAAAAATCAAGACAAAGTCTACCGTAGACTCTTAGCACCTATTCTGCAGAGAGGAAAGCAGGAAAATGTAGGCAAATAAGTTTTCCGACTTCCTTCCAAATCCAGTCGCTACATAAGGATTCAATACAAAGACAGGCGCACCAAGGCCCCGGGAGCTGCAAGCTCCTTTTGCCACTGGACAGACCCACCCCTCACACCCTCCAGCACACACTGGAGCCATCGAGGCGCAAGCCGCGGCGCCAACGCGCACTCCACACGCGGGATGCGCTGGGGTCCTCGCGCTCGCCCCCCGGGGCTGCCGGCAGCCGGCGCTGCGCCTCACCTGTCTTGAAGACCATTTTGTCATCGTCCTTGGACCCGAAGGTCTTCAGCATGGACACGAAGAGCACCCCGCAGGCGTTCTGGATGCCGAATACCGACCCGTTGCACCACATGGCCGCCAGCATCACAAGCCAGCCCCAGCCGCCCTCAGGGGGCTCGGGGGGCTCGGCGCCCGCCGGCCCCGCCAGCTCTACTTCCACCTTCTCGGCCGCCGCCGCCTCGGGGCTGTCCGAGGGTCCCAGGCCGGGCAGCGGAGCGGCCCCAAGGGGCGCCGGGCCGGGCGGCTGCGCCTCGCTCGTCCCCCGCGCGGCGGCGGGATCCTCCTGGGAGGGCACCATGGCCCGAGGCGGCCCCCTCGGGCGCCGGGGGAGCGCGAGGGGCGTGAGTTCCCCGCCGGCTGGCGGAGGAGCCGCCGAGTGGGGCTGGCGGGCTAGCGAGGCCGAGGTGAGGGCGGTGGAGCCCCCGGCGGGCTGGCGGGTTGGCGGGCGACGCAAAGATAGGACTTCGGCTTCCCAGTCACGCACCCGGACTGAGCAGGCGGTCGGGCCGCCAGCTCTTAAAGACGCCCCCGGCCCCGCCGCCTGGGGGCGTGGCCGGTGGCAGGACCTGCCCCGGAATCTCCAGATGATTGGGCTTCGGAAGAGAGCAGGGGGCCCGCCCCCCGCCCGCGGCGTGCGGACCCAGGTGACGGGCTTTACGCTCGCGCCTGCAGCGGGCCGCCTCCTACGCAGTGGGGGTCACAGTTGTGTAGGTCACCCGGCCTCAAGGTGTTAACGGACAGGGAGCGTCTCCTCGGTGCAGACTAGGTGGTCATCAGGACCGCAGTAGGGGGCCTTCTTTAACCTCAGCTCACTGACACAGCGTCACAGCCAAACTAACATTGTCTCTGGTTTTGTTTCGTTTGGTTTGGTTTGGTTTTTGGCATTCACCTCTTATTACTGATTATAATATATAAGGTAGGTTGTGCCACCTGCTTACTTAAAAAGGAAGTTGGAAAGATCAGAGGCCTTATTTAATTACTTCATTTCTCCTAAATTCATATACAGTTTCCTATGAGTATTTGGCATATTGAAGAGGCTCATTTTGCACCAAAGTCTTCAAATAACATTTTTGACAGCTAGAAAACATTTCTTTTAAACTATAGCACAGTTGTTTGCACTTGAAACAAAAACTAACACCTGTATTCAACTCCTTGGTCTCCCCTAAGCATGGAGCAACAATGCATGTAAAAGAAAGGAAGAGTAACTAGCTATGCAATATTGAGCACAATTCTTAATTTCTCAGTTACTCATTCTTCACTTCAAAGTCAAAATAGCTAGTTACTTTATAATGGAGTACACAAATGAGTATGATCTCATTTCTGCTTCTACCTGTTCAAAAACTAGTAGGAAGAAGTCCTGGTCTAAAACAGGAGGCTCAGATGATGTGTTATAATACATGTACAACAAAGAGAAGTGGGATAAAACCATTAAATTCTCTTCAAAACACTAGAGAAGAGGTTCTATAGCAAATAGCCTTTGAGCCGAGCCCTGAATCATACAGGCAACTTCAGTGAGCAAAAATAAGGGAAGAGCATTCTAGGTGGAGAAAACAGTGTTAGCTAAGGGAAAGCAGGATGTGATTGAGGTACAAGGAACAAAGCTCAAGTATAATACGTCTTAGAGATGAGGTTTCAATGGTAAACTAAGAAATAGTCACACATGTGCACAAAAATAAATGTGCAAGGATGTTATTCCAGCATTGTTGGAAATAAAGAAAAAGTGGAAGCAAAAATGTGCATCAGTAGAGAACTGATTAAATATGTACTATATAACTACTAAAAGTTATGTTGTTCACCTCTGTGAACATTGAAAATTGTCCACAATGTTTTATTGAGCAAAAACACATCCAAAAAAATATACAGATTATAACACAAATTATAACATAAATATCCATGAGTCAATAGTGATCTAAGTAAATAATCAAGTACATAAATAAGGGAGGAATAAATACACTCTTGCCTATCCTCCTTTCCCCTTTTCTGAATGGTGAATTCTTACTCTATCTTCAGGGCTTAACTCTAAAATGAAGTCACCTTTATTAATTTTCCTCCAGACTTCCATGTTATTTATAACAGTTTTCTCAGTCAGTAGAGTGGTTTTCAATCTCCTTAATTAGAGTAAGAACTTTCAGACAGGTCAGATGATGTCTCATAGAGCTGAACCATAGTACCATGCATAGTGTAGGTACACAACAAGTATTTGTCGAACCAAATTGAATCGAATGCAAAAAAATTTTGAGAATCACAAAGCACAAAGCATGAAATTGAGCACATCAAGTTGGTCCTATATTTTCAGGTGGAAAATATTCAATATTTCTTAAACAACATGAATTTGTTAAATTATAACATTAATACTTATTACAGCAGATACTATATTATACATAAAAACAAATTTTTAAATAAAATTTTAATATATTTTATATGTATAAAAATTACATAAAAACAATAAAAATTTAAAGTTTATTACTGTACCACTGAAATAACTTCATAACCCTTAATAGTTTTTAATTATATATATATAATTATATATATATATATATATGGAAGATAGAGCATCAATTTTGTAACTACAGTTGTTGCATATTTCCCCTATAAAACATGGTATATGTATCACCAAAAAAATACATGAGTCTTTTAACTTTCAGTAAAAATTGCTACGTATAAGATGAGGAATGAAACAAAGAAACCTAATGAGATGAGGATGCCTGGTAGACTTTACCATAGGCCATCTTCAAACACCCTTGTTCCTAGCAGAGGTTCTGGGCTCTTGAGTTCTGCTCCAGATGGGATGAACAATTGGAGTTCAACCTGTGAGCTCAGTATTACTTTAAAAGAAGGAAACAGCCATTAAACCTACATTTAATTTATTTTATTAAAATAACATAATTGAGGAAGAATTGGATAACTGTATTTTGTCAGGCACAATAAAAACAAAATTAACACCCCCCTCCCCTCCAAAAAAGTCCTTGTGACTTAGATTTGTACATGAGCAAAGTTATTTACCAATTACCATGTATTATGAATCTTCAGGATTCCTGACAAAGCCACAAATCTACTACATTTCCTTCTAGTCTTTTTTTCTCTGCATTTTTAAATAAAATCAGAATCACAATGTTGTAGACTGAATTGTGTCCCCTCTTAAAATATTCATCCTGAAGCCCTAATCCCCAGTACCTTAGAGTGTGACTGTATTTGGAGATAGGGCCTATAAAAAAAGGAGTTAATGAAGGCCTTAGAGTGGGCCCTTATCCAATCTGACTGGAGGACTTATAAGAAGAGTAGATTAGGACACAGAGAGAGAGAGAGATGCCAGGGAAAGGTCATGTGAGGACACAGGAGAAAGGCAACCATCTGCAAGCCAAGGACAGAGGCCTCAGAAGAAACCAAACAAACCTATTGACACCTTGATCTTGGACTTCCAGCCTCCAGATCTTCGAGAAATAAATTTCTATTGTTTGAGCCACCCAGTCTGTGATATTGTTATGGCAGCCCTAGCAAACTGATATACAATTTTGTAACCTGCAGTTTTTTCACTTAACCTACCATGTCATAAATAACTTCCCATATTATTAAATATTCTTCAAAAAAAGTTTACTGGCTATAAAAGATTCAGCTATAGAGATGGCCTATAATTTATTTAACCACTTCCTATCACTGCACATATAACTTATTTCAGGCTTTTCAGGATTATAAATAATACTGCAGTAAACACCTTTACACACAAATCTTTATCAGCATCTCTGATCATTTTTAGGATAAATTTCTAGATGTGAGATTACTGGTAAAAAGCATATGAATATTTTAAAGCACTAAATACACTGATCAAATTTAAAGTGACTTTTATGAATATGTACTCCCATCAGCACTACATGAGCATGCCCATGTTAGTGTACCTCAGGAAGCATGGAAAAATACGACTTTTTAAATCCTGCCAATTGAGGATTAAGATGAAATCTCATTGTTAGTTTATTTTTCAAATCTTTGGTTAAAAGTGACAAAGATCATATGTATTAATCATCTGTATATCCCTTTTTATAAATGGTCTCTTGCTAGTCATTCGCCACAATTTCCAACGGGGAAATTGATGTTTTTCTTATTGATGCTGTTGATGTTTCTCATGTAGATCCCACACATCTCTTGTCAGGATTATTTTCAGGCAGCTCACTTTCATGTTCTTGTTGCTGCTGAAATTGTTGTCACTACTTTTGTGAATGATTTTTTTTCCATGAGAACTTCTAACTGGTTATTGCTAACACAGTAAAAACGATTACATTTTTATTTTTACTTTAGTCTAAGTTTGACAGTAAAGCATATGCTCTACTAGATTAAGACAATGAACATCAGCCTAATACAGATACTCTTTTCATTTTATAGCTGATATTAGACCCAGTCCTACATCTTTAATGGATAAGTTTTCACTGTGTGTACACGTTTACCCATTCTACATTTCTAATTGAAAGTAACTTCAACATTTCCTTTTTTTCTAATGCAATAACTTGTAATGCAGTGACTTCTTTCTTGAAGTGTTTTCATATAAAGTGTCTTTAAAAGCAAAATACTGTGCATCAGTTTTCATACTATTGATTGTTTCATAAACCTTTGCTAACCTCTAGTAGAGGATCCTAAACCAGATTAAGAAGGTTGAATTTGGGGGAGAGTACTGGGGATTGAACCCAGGACCTTCTGCATGGTAGGTCCTGGGTTCAATCCCCAGTACCTCCACCAGAAGAAATAAAAAAATAGATAAACCTAAGTATCTACCCCCACCAAAAAAAAAAAAAGAAGAAGAAGAAGAAGGAGAAGGAGAAGACTGAGTATTTGGGTAGAAAATGTCTCCAAGCTGTGCTACACTGACACCCTACAACAGAAGACACAGGCTATGGAAGCAAGAGCTCTTGTAATCAGAAGATGAGCTTCTGTCACTTCACCATCTGTGTGACCTTGGCTCAGTCACTTGCCTCTCTGCATGTCACTGTTGGAGACCCAAACACAATTCCTCAGCGTCTAACTCTAATCCACCCACCCCACACTCCATCCTTCCATTCCAACAGCATTAACTCAGTCATACTACAGTTTATCTCAGATATATTTTAGTATCACTAAAGAGGTTTGGGGAAACCCATCCTTTAGCAGCATTGCCTTTGCAAATATTCTGAAATGAGAACTGTGGATTAGATACTTAATCAGCTTCATTTGCAGAGGGTAACACTGTCCACCCCTATCCCAAATTGTAAGGGTGCATCCTATTGGTGGGATGCACCCTTTGGCTCCCCATGCTTTGTCCATCTACACCAAGTGTCCCCAAAGTACAGCAGGTTTGTCAACTGCAGTGTCCCACCACTGGCATGGGCTCTGCTAATATTTGTTGAAGTATATTGAATGGAATTAAATTTACTGTCACGAGAAGGAAAAACATATTTGATCATTTAAATTTGGTAAGAATAGTCCCTTTCTACGTGGTACAATGGAATTTAACAGGGTTTTGGGCGCAGGAGGTTTGAACTCAAGTCCTAGCTCGACACTTCACAAGCTGCTGACCCAGGGCCTCAGGACTGTTGAGGAGATGAAGTGGGATAATGACCAGAGGCTGTCTGTGACCTGTGCCTCCCTGCAGAGGGGCTGTGGCATTACTGTTGCTGGAAAAATGTCCTTAGATGTAAATATTTCTTGAAATCGTAAGATATTCCCTCTAGAGAAGGGATCTTATTATTTTGTTTCACTTCCTGCTTAAAGCAAGAGTTTCTTTTAAAGCATCACCACAAAACCAAAGGGTCTATGATGTGTGAGAAACTCTGTCCATATATAAAAAAGCCCACACGATGTCATGGAATCCACTGTTTAACAACAGGGCTCACAGTTACACCTCAGCCCCTCCTTACCTTCTAAGGTTCTGTGCTCATCACAGGCTCAGTGCAAAGACTGCTGCTTGGTTTGAGGGTGTGGGATGGTGTCAAGGAAACTTATTTTCCCAAATCACCATGGAGGTGAATCTATTGGGAGTGCCTTCTGCAGACACAGGAAAACCTAAACACCAGGAGAGAGGAGCCTCAGGAATCATGAGGATTTAAAATATTTTTACTGTGATCCACAGAAACACATTTGCTTTCACAGACACACACACACACACACACACACACACACACACACACACACACACACACACACACACACACATATACACAATGGAATAAAAGTTTAACAAAACAATTTTTTATGATACTAAGAACAGCAGCACATCTATTTCATTCCATGGAAGAAAAAAAACCTGCTGGTGAAAACTCTAAACTGATTTTACAGCCTACTAATGAATTTTGATTTGAGGTTTGAAAAACACTGTTTCTATCCAATGCTCCCATCTTACAAATGAAGAAACTGAGCATGGGAAAAGGGAAATTGCTGTGCTTGGACTATTCCATGAAGCACGTACATCTACAGCATGAGAGTGACAAGGTTCCAGGCCTCCTGATCCTCGTCGTGGCCTCCCTTGGAACCTCCTATTACTTCTCCTGTCTTCATGGATAGAGACACCATATTTCCTACCTCTATTTTAGGAGCAAGATATCAGTCCTCCATCAGAGAGGTGGTGAAGTGTCCTCCTCTCCCTCCCATCTGCCCTGGATTCCCCCATTGTGGTGGCTGCACAGGTAGGGGGCCCTGCAAGCTCTTCTCCCAAAGGCCTAACATACCAGTGACCCCAGAAGAGAGACCCCTCTGGGAGGATGGAGGTGACTATTTCCCCTCTAGTCTTATGTTTGTAGGGATTTTTTTCTTTGAATTACTTAGCCAGTTCCTGTGAAGGGTCACCTGAGAGCCTGGCCTCAGAAAGTTAAGATAAAGCATAATTCCTTTCTATGGGAGAGATGGGCTGTGGGAAGAAGCCTGCAGAGAACTGGTCCATGATGAACTCTGGTTGGTCAAGGGCTGTGGGGGGCAATTTGGCACAGCTGATGGAGAACCCATACCTCGAAACTAGTTGCGATGGACTTCAGAGAAGCAAGCCAGCAAAAGGCAAAGAGCTTCCTCTGCACTCTTTCCTAAGACCATTCCGTCTCCTTGCTCTGCTCCCCTTTGCCATCCTAAATGAGGGGCCTTGAAAGGGTGTATATTTTTCAACCAATAATTCCTGATGAGGTGAGCACTATCTTACAAACAGTTACTAAAGGAGTGATGAAAACAAAGACAGAAACAAAATCCAGAGCCTCTCTTTTGTTGGTTTTTTCCACAGGCTATATTTTTGAACATGAGGAAGAAGGCTCTGGAGATATAAAGGAGGAAGAAATGGTTAGAGAAGAGAAGACAAGCAAGGTAACTACTGGCCATGAGAAGTTCATGATTGAGAGGCTTTTATTTATCTCTTCTTAGAAAAAGAATGTGCAAACTCTAGGAAGTTTGATCAGCTTTTCCTTAGAGGTCCACAGTATTTCCCTTAGCTCTTTTTTATTTTCCCCATCCATCTGCCCAGCCCATCCCTGTCCCGCCATCAAACGGTAAGACTCAAGGCCAAGAGATAAAACTAGAGATAGAGTCAGGACAGGAAGCAAAACTGCAAAATAAGCAGGTTAGAGACCAATTAACACTGGAGAAAGTGTTGTGTCTTACTTATCTGCCTCTGCCTAGAACCCAGATCAGCTCCGCCTGGCACTTGGTGTGTTGCATATGCTTACAGAACAAATAATTGACGTCTACAATATGAGAACAAGCAGAAGGTCTATAGAAAATCGGCTCTGACTCTGGATTCCAGATGCCAGGAACCTAGTCAGGGGACTAGGAAGTATAGTCAGGAGAGAAGACTGAGCTCGACTTGAAATTCACAGACAGTCAAAAGTCAGAATCCAGAACGGCAGAGAACTGGCTTTCCTTGGTTAACACAAAATGGATTGCTCCCATTATATGGCAGGTGTATTTAAATGGCCAATGACGATGGATTAGCTCAGCATCATTAAAAAAAAAAAAAAAGCTTAAAATGAATCTATGGGTACTCCAAAGCAATGCAAAACTAAACTGTCTTATAAGAGGTATAATATCTAGAATTGTGATGTTCAATGTGATAGCCACTAGCCACATGCAGCGATTTAAGTTTAAAATAAAGTTAAATCAAAAATTCAGCTCCTCCTTTCCATTAGTCACAGTTCAGATGCTCAACAACTACATGTAGCTAGTGACTACCACATTGGACGTCATAAATATAGAACATTTCTACTCTAACAGAAAATTCTGTTGGACAGCACTGATCTAGAGAGCAAGGTAGTAGTTCCCCTCCGCTCTGGTGCATTCAGTCAGTCAGTCCTGGGCATCATTCTTCAAATGAAACATAGACAAAGAGGGGGGAAAATCATTTGAGAAGTAGTTCAAAGAACTAGAGATGTTTAGTGTGGAAAAGAGGACAACCCAGAGCAAATGTGAAAATCACTTCCAAATATTGAAGGACTGTCATATTGTTCCACGTGACTTAAGGGCTAGAATTAAACCCACGGGTCAGAGTTAGAAGGAAAAAGCTTCTAGCTCAACAGAAGAGAAAACTCTTCTCCATCAGAACTATCCAAAGGCAGAATGCACCGTCTTATTAAGGGATGAGCTCTCCGTCCTGGAGGTGTTCAAGCAAAGGCTGAGCACATGTTGAACACACAGGTATTTAAAAAAAATCAACAAGACTTGTGAAAGAAAGGAAGTTATGTGTCAAATATATTAGGGAGGAGGTGTGAATCCAAACATGAATGAGTAGTTGGACTTAATAATCTCTGAAACTCTTTCTAACTCTGAGATCTCTGACTCCTCTGATTGCTTTTCAGACACCGGGTGAGAAATTCTGCAGAACATGGGAAAAGTAGGGAAAGAGTCTGCTATTTTGAGCAAGATCAGGTAGAAACTCAAGACTGTGACAGGGTGAGAGAGAGAGAGCTCCAGAGGAAAAAAGTGGATGATTAAGCAGTTTAACTGGAATTAAATGGAGCAGAGGACAGAAAAGAAGGTGCAGGAGGAAAGGGGGATTTTGAGAAAAAGAAAGACAAAGAGAAGAAAGAATCGGGGTGGAGAGAAAGAATGAGACGTGTGGGAGGTTTGTGATAAAAGGCACAAATAGAAGCTTCAGTTTTCCCTCCTCCTGACTTAATAAGGTCTTGTTAAGATAGTTTGCTTAAACAGGAGGAGAAAAAATATGAATGGGATATGTAACTAGAGAGCTTGATAAAAGGAGAGTTAAAAACAGATGACTATGATAAACATAAAACCTTACAAAGCTTTTGAAATACCAAAGCAGGAAAGATCCGATGACCCACAGAGCAAGAAGGGTTTCTTCTTCTACCACCTATTCACCCTCCACCCTTCAATAGTCTAATAAAAAATAATAGAACCATTTTGAAATGAATATTGTATTATTTCCCTACTCACTGCTGTAACCATTTACCACAAATTCACTGGCCTAAAACAACGGAAATTGATTCTCATGCAGTTTTGAAAGTCAGACGTCTAAAATGAGTCTTACTATGCTAAAATCAGAATGTCATCAGGGCTGATTCCCTCTGGAGGCTCCAGGGATAAATCTGTTCCTTGTCTCTTGCAACTTCTGGGGGATGCCAGCATTCCTTGGCTCACAGCTACATTGCTCCAATTTTTGGCTTCTGTGATCGTCTCTCCTTTTCTGATTCTGACACTCCTGACTCCTCTTTAAAAGACCTTTGTGATTACTTTGGGCCCATCCAGGTAATCCAGGATAATCTCCCCGACTCACATTGTCAAATTCCCTTTCACCATTTAAGTAACATATTCCAGGTTCAGAGGATTAGGACATGGACTTCTTTGGGAAACTATTATTCTGTCTACCATAAAGATGGCAAGCATTTGCTTTTCATAGTTAGAAATGTGATGTGAAAGTATTCGAAATTGAGGTCATTGACCCAGCAGTTGTAGGACACGTGCTATTATTAGGGAGCATGGTGGTAGAAAAGTTATAATCAGGATTCAGGGGGCCTGCGTTCTAGACTTCTCACTTCCATTAATTAGCTGTATGACCTTGAGCAAGTCACTACCTCTTCCCTGGAATTCTCCTTGTCTACGAAACAAAGTTTATCATTCTCCAATGGGGAGTTGTTGTGCCAGTGTTCTCGGCCTATTCTTTCTTTCTTGTAAAGGGCAGAAATCTTTCCTAACAGTTCATTGATTGCTGTTGTGAAGCCAGTTTTCCTCTTAGTAGCCAAATGGTCCAGGCTGCCCAGACGAACTCTGGGGCACTTTATGAAGCATGTCACTTAGTCTCTGTAATGATGTCAGTCTGTACTTTGTGCATGTCAATCAAGTCTCTTAAGAAAACAACGTTCTGAAGTTTGTTAAGATAAGATCTCTGAACTCATGTGAGTACAACATCCTAGGCTTGTTCTCTCAAATAATACTTGAAACTATGATTTAAATACATCTATTCATTTATTCAACAGACATTGATTGAGAACCTACTAGGTGCAAAGCACTGCACCGGGCTGATCCCTAGCAAACTTGGTTCTTGAGGATAATAAAGATCTAACAGTACAACATGAGAAAACAGCCACTATTTTATAAATAACAATAAATGAAGTATAACCTTTAAAAATTGTGAATTATTATATTATATACAACATATAATGTACATAAACTACTTCAATTTTTAAAATATGATACTGTAAAATAAATGCATAAACAAATTTTTAAAATAGTAACTATAGAATATTATGCTATATAAGAATAAAATAAGCAATTTATCTGGAAAAAAAGACCTAATAGCTTAAGTGGAACCCTTGAACATTACTAGTCAGCAAATAATTCAATAAGCATTTATGAGACTAAGCACAAAAGAAACTCAAGTTCTCTGACCTCAAGTAATACCATACAAATATAATACACATGAAAAATGCCTTAAGATCAGGCTTCTTCCCCAAAGTTTTCATTTCCCTTTGTGTTTATAATTTATAAAATAAATGTCAGCCTCCACCCCTATTCCTTTCTGGTGCTGCTTCTTCTAGTAGAGGGATATGAAGGCAAAAGTTTTGATCTTAGGTTCTCAGTGTTTTTGCTGTTACAAATAGTATAATCCCACCATTTTTTAATTTTAAAAAGTATGTGTTGTGATTGTTGCCTATAGGATGGGATTTTTTCATTTATGTACATTTTCTAATTTTTCAGTAATGAACATTTATTTACCATTTAATGAAATACATCAACATGTTTTAGTGGAAAATAGGTCCTTACCACTTATGGCAAATTAACCCTCAGTGTAATCTTTCTGTTGGAAAACGTAGATGTACTACTCAATTTCCACAATAGTAGCACATGTCTAAACCACCTGATAGCTTCAAGTAATAATTATAGTCATAAAGCATTTATGAGATGGTAAGATTAAGTTTTGACTCATCTCCAAGTTCATTCTGGAACTTGGGGAGTTGGTAGACTTCTCTGCATTGTGGCTGCTGGCCACATTTCACTCTGGGATTTCTTCCCTGACCTGGCACAAATTAAGAGGGATATGGGCTTTGATGATCAAACAGCCTTTCTAATTTTCTATTTATTATATTTATATCCACTAATGGTCACTTTGTGATATAAAAAATTGAAGGAGTTAATTGGGCACTATTATTGCAAATCTCTTGAAACTGGTAAGTCTCAAAGCCTGACAAGTTAATTAATTCCCAAATTAAAAACTAACCCCTCAGTGTAGCTTCCTGAAGTTCAACCAGGAAAGACAAAGCTAACGTAAGCACCCACGTAAGGTTATAATTTAACCAGTGGTTCCCATTTGCAATGACCACATTCCTACACAGAAAAGGAAATGTTTGTTCAACAGTTTTATCTGTTTTCTTCCATGGGATTCGAAGGGATTTACAACTGAAAGGCAGTCATGTGTTATTTTAATTCCAGCTACTTTCTTGAACAAACTTCAGGATGGAGCCCAATTCACAAACAAATAAAGTATATCAAAGGTGGTCTGATGATACGGTTGTACTCCTTTACTCAACTCCAAAGAGATTAAGTCACCCAAGGTCACATGGTTATAAAAAAAGAGGCTTGAGAACATCGAGTTCCTAGTCTCTGGGATAATCTAGAAGTCCTGTTTGGTGTTTTACTGAATCATACAGGTCTCCTCTTTCGTTTTCAGCCCCAACAGTCTCTAGTTCTCATGTATTATAGCCTGTTGTTTCAGACCCTCTCCCTCAGCCATTTTTTGAGCACCTGCTCAATGCCAGCCACTGTTTTAAGTGTTGGAAGAATAACCAACACATTGTAGTGCTGGGCCACTCACAAGCTCTCTTCACCAACACCGTATCATTTGGCTATGTAATGTGAGCTCTTTACAATGCGAACTCAATCATGCTTGCGTTATCTCAGACTTAGTTTGGTGCCTGCTCAATGTACCAAATGTTTGTTGAACTGATGCATAAATACAGGAGAGAATGAAGAAGTGAACAAATCTATAAAACCTCATATTTCAGTGTCTGCATTTTTTGTTTTCATGGGATTAGTAAACATTCATTTACTTTTTTCCTTAACTCTTTTTTCCCTTGGAAAAGATTTCTGGTCCCTCTCATTTCTTTCTCCTTTGTAGAGCACTTCCTAATGATACTCAGAGGCAACACCTCAGCTCCCCAGAAGCCCCTAAACCTTCTGCCCCTTGGCTGAGATCCTTGCCATTGGCTACTAACAATGTCTGGATGAGAGGATGCAGCTCTGCTCTGGCCACTTTTTGGAAACTGACCAACTATTCCCCCCACCCCAACAACACAGATTTATTATCTTACACTTCTGGAGGTCACGAGTCTGAAATCAGCTTCATTGGTCTGAAATCAAGATGTGGGCCTGTCTGCTTTCCTTCTGGAGGCTGTAGAGGAGAATCTATTTCCAGCTTCTAGAGACATCCCTCCTTTTCTGGCCCTTTCATCTATGTTCCAAGCCAGCAGTATTGCATCTTCCAGTCTCTGACTCTGTGCTCCTGCCTTCTGCTTGAGATTACATTTGGTTTATCTAGACAATCCAGGATAATCTCCCCACCGCAAGATCCTCATTAGTGACACCTGCAAAGTCCTTTTTGCCACATGAGGTAGCGTATTCACGGGCTCCAGGGGACCATTGTTCAACCTACCACAGTTTTTCTCTCCACTGCTAGCAGGAAAGTTTCCAGGGAGTCTAGTCTATGATCAGAGAAACTGACCAACTCTCGATGAAAAGTTTGGCCATCGGATTGTGATACGTATTTCGCACTCCTCTTACTACTATTGTAGAAAAATTTTAACTGGGATAAAAAGCTGTGTAACTAGGGTTTTTGTTGTTGTTTTTGTTGTTATTAGATTGGAAATCAAGAAAGCAAGATGTCAAGAAACCCAGAAAACAGTAGTGGAAACCCTAAGCTAAGCTGCTGTACATTTAGTGCTCAGGCTGAAGGCAACAGGAAAAAACCAGGAAATGGATGGTGTTCAGGGGTTGCTAAAAATATTACAAGCAATTTTCTACTAGCCTCACAAATAGAAAGGTTTTTTTTTTAAGTACCAAAAATGTTAAACTCTTTCAGAGCATCCCCTTGAAAACAGCCCCAAAGGTCAGACAGGCTCCAAGAAAACAAGATTCCTCTCTCCCACCTAAAGTGGCAATGATCTAGTTCCTTCATGCACTCAGTCAACACCTATTTACTGAACATCTATTTGTCAGGCACTCTGAGGATACAGTGGTTAAAAAAAAAAAGATGAAGACACTGCTGTGAGGTCAGGAAAGGAGACACACTTCAGCCAAGCCCTGAAGGATAAGAGGAACAGCAAAAGGCTCTGGGCTGCTCCCCAATCCAAGAAACCAGGAAGGGATAGGGTATGAGATGAGACCCTGGGGGCAGGAGCCAGAAGGAGAAGAGCTTGGAGTCAGGGGAGATGGCTGGGTTTATTCTGAGTTCAATGGAGAGCCATCAGAGCAGGGAAGTGACAGGTTCTGATGTGTTTATCTGTGCCACACACGGTGGCAAGAATAACATTAAGGTAAAATGGTCATCTGAAGCAGTGCAAAAGTTACCGCCCATCCCCTTTGCCTCATCTATTTGGATATCTCTGTAGAGGACTGGCTGTGTCAACGTATGTTTTGCTACTTTACTAACCACTTCTCTTTTAGTAAAGACTGTGCCAGGTTTTTAGTACATTATCATATTATAAATTGTCATAGAAACTTTGTCTGCACCATCTGCAAGTTTCTGGCAACAGACCCTGGAGGCTCCGGATCCCTGCGCACCTACAGGATCGTGCCTTGACGAGATGACGCTCCGACAGTGTAGCAGGACGCAAGTCGAGATGAGGATCTTCCGCAACATCTTCCATGACATAAATAAATGTGCCTGTAGATTGTGATCATGAGTAGGAGCGTGTTCCTTCTTTCAGCACATATGTAGGGGCATTAGAGACAGAACATAGCTCCAATCCTTTCCTTAGCTGAGGAGGAGGGAACCTAGTAAGAGCTCATATCTGTTGCCCCTTTTAAGTCCCTCCCTCTCCATCTACAACCCTTCAAGTATTTCTGTGATAGATAATGGGAGAGAGCTAGCAGGCGAACCTCATGGGAAGAGGGAGAGTGTTGCGCCTCGTCCATACACGCAGAACCATTATGCATGAGATCAGGTGCACACTGAGCTTGAGGCTGGTCTTTGGAGACAGGAAGGCAGGCTGGGAATGTGGCTAAAAGCATGGGCTCCAGCACCATCCAGGCCAGGCCTTGGGGGCATGTTCTGCCACTGACCAGCAGTGTCACTCCTGGGGAGTTCCTTAACCTCTTTGTCTTTACTTCTCACCTATTAAATGGGGGAAGTAGTAGCTACCTCACTGAGTTGCTGTAAGGCCTGGAGGAAGTGGTATGCAAAGCACCTGGCTCAGAGCCTAACATATTGTGTCTAATAATTGGTGGCTTTTCTTGCCCCAGAGAATAATGGAGGAGACCTAGTTGTGGACGGGAGGAGAGGCTGTCCCACCACTGTATCGTGGAGGTGGAGGAGACAGGCTGGGCTGGCAAAGACTGAGCCCACCAGAGCACACGTGAAGTGAGATTCAGGCTTCCTCTGCATCTTGTGCACATGTTAGGCTCAGGTCAGAGGGAGGTAAGCAGGGGACTGGTACCATTGGGAGAGCCCTTCCCCCCTTTCTCTGAAACTGCCAGTACCTGCTGCTCATTGAAGGCAATGGCAGGGGGCATTCACAGGGTGGAGACCCTGGGAGATGGGGTCTGCTTACTCTCCTGCTAAGTTGCTGTCTCTCTCCGCTGCTGTGGCCCACTCCATTCATCCAGCCATACTGAGGAAAACGGACACTTTAACTGGGCATGAAGGAACACACTGCGGCCCAGAACCTGCTGACTTTACAGTCTTTATATGTCCCACAAATAGTTATCAACTGCCGGCACATGCAAGGCCACACTTCTCCACATCGGGATGACACCTACCAGGGGCATGGTAGGTTAGAGGAAGGAGGCAGGGAGGAGCGACCACATCCCGTGGGGATGCTTCATGGAGCAAAGGGCTTCCGAGTCAATGGAAGGAAGGGTGTGTACACCACAGAGACTATTTTTCAAGCAGCTTAGCTACAGAAAGAGAGAGAATTAAGTAGAATAAAACAGGTCAGAGAAGGGCTTGTTTGAACACCAGAGTGACTTGAGTGTGTGTGGGGGCGCTGAGAGACAGAGCAGAGGTGGCTGAAGGAGCGAGCTCCCTAGGGGTGGGGAGGGAGCTGGGTGGGCCTGAGCAGAGGGGACAGCCTGCCGTGATATGGGGAGAGGAAGTGTGATTCGCAGTAAATGTAGGTAAAATGGAGGGGGAGCAGGTTTCCCAAGTTCTTAAAGCTTCCTGGCTCAATTTTCTCAACGAAGTAGGGAGTCAGTTCTTGAGATTGAATGAGGAGGGTCAGTTGGGAGGGGCTTGGGGAAAGATGTGAAGCTTTGCTGATTGGTACGGAGGGCCCAGGTGCAATTGGGGACAGAGACTTGGTTAAGGCCCTAGTCCTCAGGGGTGTGCAGTTTCCCTTAGCAAATGACAGAGCCTGTGTGTTCCATGGAGGGAGGCCGACTATAGAGTGAGCAACAGAAAGTTGGAGGAGGGGGTGGTAAGGTTCAGGTCATCAACTGTGTGGTCACGGCTGGGGAGGAAAGTCATAGGTCAACAGAAGACTGACACTTGGACACAGTAGGGAGATAGTGAGACTGGAGGTCCCCATGAGCAGAAAGATGAAGTGTGGGAGGGTGAGATAGCAATGGCTGGAGAAACTCTGCACCGGGTCGAATGGTGTCCTCCAAAAGTCCATGTCCACTCAGAACTGCAGGAAGTCACCTTATTTGGACGTAGGGTCTTTGCAGATGTAATTAGTTAAGATGAAATTGGAAATGCACTAGGGTGGATCCTAAATTCGATGACTGCTGTCCTCATAACAAAACAGAGACACAGAGACACAGAGAGAAGAATGCCCTGTAAGGACAGAGGCAGAGATTGGAGTAGCACAGGTCAGGGACCAAGGACTACCAAAGATTGCTGGCAACTACAGAAGCTAGGAGAGCAGAGTGGAACAGATTCTCCTTAAGGGCCTCAAGAAGGAACCCACCCCGCCAACACTTTGATTTTGGATCTGTAGCCTCCAGAACTATGAGACTACATTTCTGTTGTTTAAGGTGCTCCATTTGTGATATTTGCTACAGCAACCCTAGGAAATAAGTAGAGACAGGAAGAAGGTCACAGTTGGAGAGTTGGGGTTGACAGTGGCAGCGTCCCCTTTCCCACTTTTGTGCTTTGCCACAGCAGCAAGAATAAAGAGGGTTGGTAGATGCTAGAGAGAGTCTGTGAGGTGGACTTGGTGGGATCTGGCCACTCATTAGATGATGGGCTGGTGACAGGGAGGGGATGTGGACAATAGGGGCAAAGAGGACTTGAAAGGTTCCCAGCCAGTAAATGAAAGACCCCTGACTTCCTTGTTCTGGGATTGGCACTGCCAGTCTCCCAGAGAAGACGAGCACATGGTCTGAGAAGACTCAGGAGGCTGGGAGTTTTCTCAGGAAAGAAGTGGAGGAGGGGGCCACACTGCCAAGTGATGAGTGGGTTTGTGGTGAGGAAGTGGAAGTAGACAGGAGAGATGACGTCTTCAGAAGTTTAGGAAAAAAAGAGAGGAGTTTCACGCAGCACTGTTCTTTGCTGGGCTAGAAGAGGTGTGTTCTTTGGACATCAGTGTGGTTTGTCTGCTAAAAGGTTATCTTGGGCCAAGAAAAATTAATATTACTGTCATTTTTTTCTCTCCCAACCCATATATGTATATTAAACATATATTAAATTGAACATCATCTTGTGTCATAATCCTAGCTATTACAACCTTCTACCTGAGTTAGCCACAAACAATGAAACAGAATTGAAAGGAGATGCAAAGGAAATACATGCCTGTGACCATGAATGATTGTGTGTGTGTGGTGAGGGGCTAGGAAGTACTTAGCAATTAGGTGTCTCATCCTAACAATGCTCTTTGGTATATCTTTGTGGTTAATTTCTGGGATGGTGGCTCCCACTCCTACCTGTTACCACTCTGCCCACATGATGATCTCCCTCTGGACCACAGAGCCCGCCTTCAGGAAGTCCTGGGTCTGGGTCTCCTCTGGTCAGCCAGGGCTGCCACTCAAGTTTCCCCTGGAGGCGATTACCTCCTCCCCTGTGTTTGTAGAACACAGCCAAGCCTGCTCTTGCTTTTTGTCTCTGCTGGATAAGGTCCCATCCCTAATACTGTCTTATGTCTAACTCTGACAGCAATTTGTTGTTGTTATTC
Source organism: Vicugna pacos (assembly GCF_048564905.1). Classification (NCBI taxonomy): domain Eukaryota; kingdom Metazoa; phylum Chordata; class Mammalia; order Artiodactyla; family Camelidae; genus Vicugna; species Vicugna pacos. Next base: position 35,676,377 of record NC_132994.1, on the reverse strand, counting down.
TTTATTACTTCTAAGTACATCCCCCTAGTCTACATTCCTGGCATAGAAACAAAGAACTGGTTAAAGCTAATACCTTGTTCTAATGGAGCCTGGAGATCAAAGATCAGGGTGGGCAACTCTTCAAGAGCCTGAAAGCCATTTTCTTTTCAGCACAATCTTGATGTTCCTCCTTTCTCTATTTGTTCAAGTGATTCTTAGTTGTAATAGAATCCTCTGGCAGCCTGATGCCAAGAAAAAATTCATGCTTATTTATTAAACCTTTACAAACAATAGAGTTGAGTAGGATGAAAATTAAGAACAGAATCAAATCAAAGGTTAGGTGTTTTATGATGCATACCGCCACCCACAGAGCCCAGGTCTGCTGATTGAGAGATAAGGGGGAAAGGGCTGGAGGGAAGGAACCAGGGAAACTAGTGAAAGAGAAGTTTTCTTTGCTTCTCTCATTCTCAGCTCTATGTTGCCCAGTGATCTGACAACATTTGAAGGCCAGTATAACATAGTAACCCTCAAATAGAGGTACAGAAGAAATGTAAAACTTTCTTAATTCATTTGACATTTGAGCATCTACTGCGTGCAGGGCATTGAGCAAGGAAAGCTCTAGGAATATAAAAAAGAATACTATACAATCTCTGTCATGCATAGTAGTAAGGATTAAGGATTAAGGCCTAAAAAAAGTACACAGAGAAGGGAGTTGCAGATATCACCCAGGGAAGTTGGGAAGGTTTCAGGGAGGAGGTGATAATTCAGGTAATTCTGCAGGACAAGTAGGAGATTGCTAAGTATTAGAAATAGCATGCACTCTAATACAGAACTGTAAAGAACGTATTTTGCTCATGGAACATTAAGAAGCTAAAGGTTGGTGTAATTGAGGCAGTGGTAGGGATGTGGCCAGAGAGGCAGGCTGGGAATATACTATGAAGAACCTTTTCTACCACACAAGAAATTTGGATTTTATCCTGTGAACGGAGCTCTGCTGGGAGTCTTTAAGTAGGAGAGCTGCTTGGTGACAGACTAAAGACTGGGAGACTGAGGATGAAGGGTGATTAGCGAGCTCAGGTATGGAGAGGAGAGAAGAACTGGCAGACCAGAGGGAGAGGAAGGAGTCAAGGTGAACTCTCAAGATCCCTGGCTGGGCGACTGGGTGGGTGGTAATGCTGTGCTATTAACAGAGCCAGCAGGTTTGGCAGGGGAAACTCAGGTTCACACCAAACCTATTTACTGCACCTTTGAGCTCTCCACAAGAAATTCAGGAGGCAGCTGATAACAAGCCTGTAGAGCAGGAGGTAGGGACTCATAGCACAGGCAGGGACAGACCCACAGGCAGTATAGGAGTTAAGTATGACATCATGAACTACAAACAAGAAAGTACCCAGAAGAGTCTGTGACCCAAGAAGTTAGAACATAGTAGACAGAGGGAGCAGATATATCCAGCCAGGAACGCCTGACTCTCCCAAACTGGGCAAACATCTGTGGTGAAGGCGGAGAAAAATCCCTCAGGTGGAAGGCAGCTGAAATCCTTCCTGTCTTTCTTTCTCTGACTCTGCCCACTGAGTCTCTAGTACAAATCTGCCCTTGTGGCTGGAAGGGGAGTCAAGACCACGTGGACAGGTTCGTCCTTCTCTGGACAGCCCAATTGTTGCAACCTGAGAAGGAAAAGCAACTTATTTTCTTCGTTATAAGGTTTATTTTTTTCACCATTATGAAATAAAAGATATAATAAAAGAAAATTTGGAAATAATGAAAAACAGGAGAGAATACCTATAGTTTCAGAAACCACTATTAACCTTGTGGTGTATCTCCTTCCAGCTTTTTTGTATATACATAAGGGTTTTGCTTGTTGTTAGTAATCAGTAAAGTTGTTAGGTTTTGTTTATTGTTAGCATACACATAATGATTTATTTAAAATGATATTATAAAACAATAAGTTTCTACTGCATAGCACAGGGAACTATTTTCAATATATTGTAGTAACCTATAATGAAAAAGAATATTTTCTGTGTATAACTGAATCACCATGCTGTATACCAGAAACAAGCACAGTGTAAATCAACTATATTTCAATAAAAAATAAAATAAAACAATATTATAAACTATGTCATTATACATGTTTCATAAATACCACTTTTAGTGGCTGCATAAACTGCTTTGATTGGAAATAATAATTTATTTGAATTAGTTATAACATGCACATGGCAAAAAATACAAAATGGAAAAAGGGTATATGTGAAAAATAAGCCTCCTCCACTCTTATCTCCTAGTCACCCAGTTCCCCTCAACCATAATACTGGTTCCAGTCTGTTGTGTGTACTTCCAGAGATATTCTACATACACACAAATACGCATTTATAATAGATAGTCTTCTTTCTCCTCCCCCTAATGGAAGCATACTATACACACTGTCTGCGCTTCCCCCCCCCACTTATCAGCATATCTTGGAGCCTGTTCCAGATTTGCCAGATTAAAGCTGCCTTGTTCATTTTACTGGAAAAACAATTTTTAGTAGGCAACAAATGGTGGCTCTCCCAGGAGCAGCAGGCCCTCTCTTGAGCCAAACTGACAGGCAGCAAGTGGCCTCCCTGCCAGGTCTGTCCGTGTGAGCCAGGAATGTTAAGTCTGATCTCTCCATCTCCCACCCGCAGAGTAGAGGCACTCAGAAGCCCAGCAGGCAGGAATGCCTCTTGTTAATAAATGGAGGCAGCAGAGAAAACCAGATTGGAAGACTAATCCTTGCTCCAGAAATAAGGTTGTGTTCTGTGTCACGTTCACTGGCTTATGGAAGTCCACACGCTCTAGGAAACTTCCCCCGGCCCTCCAGGCTTCAGTTTCTCCACTGCCTCAAATTCAGATGAGCTGCTCCAAGGATGGTGTGACAGCCTTGCCCACAGAAGTCCCTCCATCTCCTTGCCATGGCCCTTTTCTCTTAGTTTTCTTGAAATTTGCCAGTTAGAGGAATAGCCTTCTGCCCTAGCTGTATCCTGCTAGCTTGTTAGGGTGCCTTATCTTACCAAATCAACTAGTCCATGCACTGAATATTCAGAAAGGCACCAAAAATCTGAGGTTTAATATGAGTCCTAAAAAGAGGCAGATTATTGAAGAGAAATGTGAACAGAGGCCTGAAGCACTTGTTAGAAACAAGATCTCCTATTTTGCTGAACTTCTAAGACCTTCCCCTACCCAACTCCAGACAAAGGGGAAGGGTGGGTTTCTCAAGTTCATAGTGGCAAGAGGACCCAAAGAGCCACACTGTGTGACTCTTGATCTCAAGGAGTGTACAATCCACCATATGCCAGGCACAGTGCTAGGCAATATGGATAGAAACAAAGACAAAAGAAGGCAGGCAGGGACTCATGGTCCAGGTGGTAAGACAAATATCAATGCAAGAGATATCACTAGATAGTACAGAATGGATGCCAAAAGAATGGTAGAGATTGTTTTCTCAAACTATGTATGAGAGTAAATAGAGTGAGTGGTGGATCTTTTCTAAAACAGTGGAATAGAATGGAAAATACTGAAGCTTGTGGCACATATTTCAAGCACTGCTTTGTGAAACTTTTCTTTGTCAGTTATGTATCAAGTTGCATATGCTCCAGTCATGATATAAAAATATATTTATTGGGGAGGGTATAGCTCAGTGGTAGAGTGCGTGCTTAGCACGCATGAGGTCCTGGGTTCAATCCCCAGTACCGCCATTAAAAAAAATAAACCTAATTACCTCCCCAAAAATTTTTTTAAAATTTTAATTTAATTAAACGTATCACTGTAGATTATGGACATAAAGTTAAAAATAGCTGATTTCACAAGGAGTGATCAATGTACTTTTGAGTAGTCAGGAGGAAATACCTCAAAAGTACAGAACCTAGCACACAGTAGGTGCTCTGAAAACGTTTACTGAGGCTGTACATGCTATAGGACTTCACGGGAAGGCCAAATAAAGCAAACTGGGCTCAGTGGCCCCAATAAATGAGAGGAAATTCTGGGACCAAACGTAGGCACTGCTCAAGCATTGTATCTTGGATCTGGAATCCATCCACTTTGCTCCAAGGCCATTACTGCCATTCTAATGCAGGTCCTCGTCTTCTCTGCTCTGGACTCTGGCAAAGGCCTCTAAACTGGTATTCCTTTTGCTCCAGCCCTCTGTACCAGACAGCAGTGTTCACTTGTAACAGGAATCCCTACCTCAGTGGTTTAAACAAGTAGGGATTTATTATTCCCATGTAACAAAAATTCTGGGTGTGGACTGATGAGACCTTATATGGCAGCTCAAAGGGTTTGATGTGAAAACCAATTTCCTTCTATCTGCCTGCTCTTATATCCTTAGCATAAAACCTTCATTCTCATGGTTGCAAGATGGCTGCTATACTTCCAGGCATTGTATCCTTTTCCAAGACAGGAAAAATAAGAAAGAGTGTAGGACAAAGGACAAACCTTCTTATCTGTAAAATAATACCTTCTCTGAAACTATTGAAGTCTGCTCAATAGACTTCCAAATTGTATCTCATTAGCCACTTATACTGTCACATGGCTTTCCAAGGGGTTCCCTGTGCTAAGGGAACCAGTCAATTTGCATTTTTGAATGAACACATTGATACCTTGCACGGAAAACAGGGCTTCGTTAGTAAAAAACTGATGTCTAGAAGCACTTGCTACCTTCCCTTTAACATAGTCCTGGCTTCAAATTTTTCAGTGGTTTTCCACTGCTCTTAAGAAGAAAACTGAAATCCTTAATATTGCTGTTATGGACTGAACTGTGTCCCCTCCAAACTCATACATTGAACCCCTAATTCCAGTTAAAAGACAAACTGAGGCATATTAAATTTTTTAAAAGTTTGAGCAAAAACCAATTAGAATTGGGTAACAGCCAATCTAGCAGATAGAAAGTGTAGCAGGGAAGAACAAATCTGACTCCATATTAGATCTGTTTCTTTGGCTCTAACCCTGTGCTGTTTCCTGTGCTTAGTCATGCTGGTTCTGCACTTTTTGTAGAAGAATGTTGCCTATAGCCTGAAATGCACAGCATAGTGCATTCTCAAGGCTCTGATCTTTCAGGGTATAACACTTTTACCATTCAGATAAAGATAAAAAGTTGAAGAATAGAAAATAACATTGGTTTCATTGGAGGTTTACAGGGACACCATGACCTGACCTACCTTGAACAGCTGCAAGAACAAAGTATTCTGACACCAAGAAGTTTGCAACAACCAACCACACACCCCTACTTTTTAGTTTAAAAGGAGCCTGAATTCTGATTTGGGGAAGATGGTTTTCTAGGATATTAGACGGCCATCTCCTTGGTCTACCAGCTTTCCAAATAAATTTGTTATTCCTTGCCCTACCACCTTGTCTCCTGATTTATTGACCTGTCATGTGGCAAACAGAATGAGTTTGAACTTGGTAACAAAAGGAGTTCTGAGGAGCTGTACAAAATGAAAGGCTTTTATAGCCAGAAGAGAGTAGGAACAAGAAGTTATACTAGACAAGAAAGCGGGTTGGTTATTCCAAGTTCACTTTCCTTTAGGGGATGACAGGGTCTCTCAGGCAGATTATCTACTAGTGCTCATCAGGCAATTCCTGATTGACTGGTTTAAGATTCCATTTCTGGGAGAGCCAAAACTGTAATTAAGTCTCAGATTGATAACACGGGGCTTAGTATAAGCAACTCCATTTGGGGTCTGTCGTTTTATTTTTTTTAACGCCCCAGTACTTCAGAATTTTGGAGATTTGGAGATAGGGTTTTAAAGAGGTAATTAAGTTAAAATGCGTTTAGGATGGGCCCTGATCAAATCTGACTAGTGTCTTTATAAGGAGAGATTAGGACATAAGGGACACCTGGGAGGCATGGGCACAGATGGGCCATGTGTAGACACAGTGAAGAGGCACCACCTGCAAACCAAGGAGAGAGGCCTCAGGAGAAACTGAACTGCCAACACCTTGCTCTTGCTCTTCCAGACTTCAGTTCTCCACTGTGAGAAAGTAAATTCCTTTTCCTTAAGCTGTTACCGAGTTCCAAACTGGTTCTGCTCACCACACAACAGGCCAATAAATCGGGATATGAGGTGTTGGGGCAAAGAACAACAAACTTATTTGGAAAGCCGGCAGATCAAGAAGATAGCAGACTAATGTCCTAAAGAACCATCTTCCCCAAGTCAGAATTCAGGCTCCTGTTATACTAGAAAGGAGAGGGGTGTGGTTGGTTGTTGCAAACTTCTTGGTGTCGGAATCCTTTGTACTCACAGCTGTCCACATAGGTCAGGTCATGATGTTCCTGTAAACCTCCAAGACAAATGTTCTTCTCTGTTATGCAACTTTTTATCTATGACCGGAAAAGTGTTATACCCTGAAAGGTCAGAGCCTTGAGAATGCACTATGCTGTACATTTTAGGCTATAGGCAACATTCTTTTACAAAAGGTGTAGAACTCGCATGAACAAGTACAGAAAACAGCACAGGGTTAGAGCTGAAGGAACAGATCTAATATGGAGTCAGATTTTCTTCCCTATTGCAAAGCCACGTAGTCTGTGCTATTTTGTTATGGTAGCCTGTGATATTGTGATTTAAAGGAAGAAATATATATTTGGTTTTCCTCCCCTTCCAGGCACAGAGTTCCTAAAACCCTTGGAGTTTTCAAAGTGATAAGCTCAATATAGGTGTCTTTTGTTATGCTAATAAGGTGACTTTTGGAAAGCTCCTAGGTAACCTAAGGCTCCTGGGCTGGTTGCCAGGGGAACCAACCATGTGATTAGAGGACTGGAAATTTCAGTCCTATCCCCCTACTCCCACCTCTGAGTAAGGGAGAGGGGCTAGAGATTGAGTTCAGTCACCAAAGGCCAATGGTTTAATCAACCATGCCTGTGTAATGAAGCCTCCATAAAAACCCCAAAGGACTCAGTTCTGAGAGTTTCTGGGTTGGTGAAAACGTGGAGATGCAGGGAGAGTGTCACTCCCAGAGAGCATGGATGCTCCATGCCCTTCCCAGGTCCTTGCCCTGCGCACCTCCTCCATCTGGCTGTTCTTGAGTTATATCCTTTTACAATAAACCACCAATCTAGTAAGTAAAATGTTTCTCCGTGTTCTGTGAGCTGTTCTAGCAAATTAGTCGAACAAGAGGTAGGGGGAAGGGGTGGCAGAAGAGCCTCTTGTAGGACTTGTGAGATCTGACCCTATGTCCAAGTAGATAGTTAATTGCTTCATAGTGTAGAAACAACAGCACATATCCTATCCCTAGCAAACTCAAAAGAGCTGAGCATGGTCTGGATCACCACTAACCTTGGGCTCCCTCTGATACCATTCTCCCTTGCTCTGCCTTTCTGACTTTCTTTAGTTACTAGAACAGGTGAGCCCTGTTCCAGGCTCTGGACCTTTGCATGCACTGTTCCATCTCCCTAGAGCTCTGCTCCTCTGCTTTTTAAATGACCAACTCCTTGTCCCACAGGTCTCAGCTCACATATGGCTTCTGCAGATGTGTGGAATGAGAGAAGGAAGAGCAAGCCTGGAGGATGGAGAACGGAGGATGGAGGATGCAGAGCAGTTGGATACAAACATGACCCATAAATATGCCTGTAACGTTTAGGGAGAGTGAGGTGACACTCTCCCGCTTCCTTTAAGCCTCTTGACACTTTTTACTGACCTCATTGGTGAGGAGTGAACATGATCTTCCGAGCAGTTCACTTGTTAGTGCTTCCAGTAACAGTTTGGTGAGGCAGGGTGTTGGAAGTACTTGTGTGACTTAAAACTGGTTAGAATTTCATCAACTGCAACACATCTGTAATCAAGCAGGGCCCTATGGGGGGCCTTCCTGAAACAGACTCTTCCCCTATGTTCTTCTGCTTCAGCTCCCCTCTGAAGTACCTAGATAATAGTATCTGATGCACTTTTCCTGAGCTATTTTACAGATGTAAAACCCCCACCAAATGGAAGAAACTACATGATGATCATGAGCATGTGGCCCCCAGACCTACTGGCATCTAAGTATTGATAATTTTAACCCCTGTGATACTTCCCTGTTATCCCACCATCAGTCAATCAGCAGGAGCTGACTGCATACCCTGGGATACCCCCTTCACCTTGCTGTCAAAAATGCTTTGCTAAAAGGGGAGATCAGGTATTTTTTGAGCATGAGCCTACCGTGATCCTTGTGTTGGTGCCTTACATTAAATGCTACACTCTCCTTCACCACAACCCGCTGTCAGTAGATTGGCTTTATTGCACATGGGTGAGCAGACCCAAGTGTGGCTTGGTAACACATCTCTCCCTAACTGCTCCAAACTCCACCTAGTTCATTAAAAGAAGATATCCAAATGTATTCAAACCCTTATGTGTTCCCTTTGTAACAATCCAGCAATAAAAAAACAAAACTCAAACTATTTTAAAAGTTTGTAGAAGGAAAGATTATTCCAATTATCACATATCACAAAGGCTGAACTGGTTCACAATGACTAACAAATGGAAATTAGTATGTGCTCTAAGTCTCTAACACTGAGCCAGAAGTAAAAAGAAAAAGAAGTAGAATCTATTATAGTCTCTACACCTAAGGTGAAACCCTTGAGATTCAGTGATTGCCCTGCCTCACTGGTCATAAATATCTCCTTGTCTGAAAAACTCATGCCTCCAGACTGTTTAAACAATGCAATATTATTTTGAAACTCCCAAGCTTATTTAAAACCGGAGAGATCAACTAGTCAAAAATAAGGACATAATAAGGGTTCGTGGAGTTCCACTAATAAAATCTACTTCAAAAGATATTCTGTCCCAAAGATTTCTGGGCCTCTGAACATACTGAAAGGGAGTAAAAAATTACGTTAGCATGTTTCTGCTAAATGAATAAAATATAGGCAGAGTTGGCTAATTATCTCAATAATTAGATAATGACTTTACTTCCAAAAGAAATCTATATATTAGCTTTCTCTTTTTCTCATCTTTATAACCATAGGTGTGCCTTATTTTAAAAGACATTGTGTTCCTAGAAGGTTGTGTGCAAACAATATTTTTGGAAATGAAATCATATAATACCTAAAGATATCAACTACTCTAGAGCTACTTATTCTGAATTTTTTGGGTAATATTAATAAATGTGTTAAAATATTCACTTTCTATTTCTTTCATCTTTGTAAAAGTAGATTTTAAAGGCTCAGATTTGTTTGTCTTATAGAGTATAAAAAGGATTATACACCATGACGAAATAGGATTTATCCCAGGAATGCAAGATTGGCTTAACATCCAAAAGTCAATTAATGTAATACAGCACATTAAAAGAATAAAGGCCAAACCCCACAGGATCATCATAATAGATGTAGAAAAAGCATTTAATAAAATTTAAGACTGCTTCATGATTAAAAAAAAAAACTCAACAAACTAGAACTAGAAGGAAATTTAGTCAACCTGATATAGAGCATCTACAAAAAAATCCACAGCCAATATTACACTTAATGGTGAAAAACTGAGTACTTCCCTCCTAAGATGAGGAGCAAGACCAGGATGTCTGCTCTCCACATTTTTATTCAATATTGTGCAGGACATTCTAGCCACAGCAATTAGGCAACAATCAGAAGTAGAAGGCATCCAGATTGGAAAGGAGGAAGTGAAACTATTCTATTAGCTGATGATGTAATCTTGCATGTAGAAAATCCTTGGTAATCCACTCAAAATACTAGTAGAATAAATGAGTTCAGAAAGGTTGCAGAATACAAGGTCAATATACAAATATAAATTGTATTTCTATGCAACAGTTATAATGAGCAACCAAAAATGAAATAAAGAAAAGAATTCCATTTACAATAGTATCAAAAAGAATAAACAGGATTAACTTTAACAAAAGAAGTACAAGGCTCTTACACTAAAAACTACAAAACATCATTGAAATAAATTTTAAAAGGGTTACATAAATGGAAAGGCATCTTATGTGTATGGATAAAGAAAACTTTAAATTGTTTAGATGGAAATACTCCTCAAATTGATTTACAGATTCAATGTAATTTCTATGAAAATCACAGCTGACTTCTTTCCAGAAATTGGCAAGCCGATCCTAAAAACTCATGTGAAAATTCATGAGACCCAGAATAGCCAAAACAATCTTAAAAAAGAATAAAGTTAAAAGACTCACATTTCTCTATTTGAAAACTCACTACAACCAAAAAGAATAAAATGCCTAGGAATAAACTTACCTAAGGAGGCAAAAGACCTCTACTCAGAAAACTATAGGACACTGATGAAAGAAATTGAAGACAACACAGATAGAAAGATATACTGTGTTATTGGATTGGAAGAATCAGTACTGTTAAAATGACCAAACTACCCAAGACATTCTACAGATTCAATGCAATCCCTATCAAAATATCAATGGCATTTTTCACAGAACTAGAACACATAATTTTAAAATGTATATGGAAACACAAAAGATCCAAATAGCTAAAAAAATCTTGAGAAAGAAGAACAGAGCTAGAGGAATCATGCTTCCTGACTTCACTAGACTATAAAGCTACACTAATCAAAACAGACTCATAGATCAATGGAACAGGAATAAAGACCCCAGAAATAAACCCACACACCTATGATGAATTAATCTATGACAAAGGAGGCAAGAATATACACTGGAGAAAACACAGCCTCTTCAATAAGTGGTGCTGGGAAAACTGGTCAGCTATATATAAAAGAATGAATTAGAACATTTTCTCACACCACATACAAAAATAAACTCAAAATGGATCAAAGACCGAAAGGTAAGATGAGATACTGTAAAACTCCTAGAGGAAAATATTGGCAGAACACTCTTTGATATAAATCACAGTATTATTTTTTTGGATCTGTCTTCTAAGGCAAAGGAAATAAAAACAAAAATAAGCAAATGGGACCTAACTAAACCTAAAAGTTTTGCACAGCAAAGGAAATCATCAACAAAATGAAAAGACACCTACTGAATGGGAGAAGATATTTACAAATGATATGACCAATAAGGAATTAATACTCAACATATATAACACCTCATACTACTCAATGTCAAAGAAAACAAAACAAAACAAAAAACCAACATGATTAAAAAATGGGCAGAAGAACTGAATAGACATTTCACCAAAGAGGAAATGCAGATGGCAATAGGTACATGAAAAGATGCCCAACATCATTAATCATAAGGGAAATGCAAATCAAAACCACAATGAAATATCACTTTACACTGATCAGAATGGCTATCAACAAAAAGAACACAAATAACAAATATTGGTGAGGATGTGGAAAAACTACATACACTGTTGGTGGGAATGGAAACTGGTGCAGCCACTGTGGAAAATAACATGGGAGTTTTTCAAAAAAATGAAAATAGTACTACCATGACCCATCAATTCTAGTTCTGGATATGTATTGGTAAGAAAATGAAAAAACTAATTTAAAAAGATACATGAACCCCAATGCTCACAGCAGCATTATTTACGGTTGCCAAGATATGGAAGCAACTTAAGTGTCCATCAACAGATGAATGGACAAAGAAGGTATGGTATATAAACATATATACAATGGAATACTATTTGGCCAGAAAAAAGAGTGAATTTTTTCCCATTTGCAGCAACATGGATGGACTTGGAGGGCCTTATGCTAAGTGAAATATGTTAGACAGAGAAAAACAAATACTGTATGGTATCACTTACATGTGGAATCTAAAAAAAGCAACAAACTAATGAATATAACCAAAAAGAAGCAGACTCACAGATATAGAGAACAAACTAGTGGTTACCAGTGGAGACAGGGAAAGTGGGAGGGACTATATATGAGTAAGCAAGTAAGGGGTACAGAGTATTGGATATAAAATAAGCTACAAGGATATGTTGTACAACATGGGGAATATAGCCAATATTTTATAATAACTATAAAAGAAGTATAACCTTTAAACATTGTGAATCACTGTATTGCACACCTGTAACTTATACATCATTGTACAGCAACTATACTTCAACTAAAAAAACTTAAAAATTGAAATATTATATAAATTTGACATAATTATGAAACAGCATTATCTATAAAATAAAAGATGCTACATAGATACTTATAGCAAGGTACAAACATAAAGTCTCAATGAAATAATCTTCAAATTGTAAAAAAAAAAAAGAAAAATGTCAGAAAATTGACTATAGTGATAGTTGCACAACTCTGAATATTCTAAAAGCCATTGAATTGTACATTTTAAACAGATGAATTGTATGGTATATGAGTTATATATCAATAAAGCTGTTTACAAAATTAACACTAAGTACTTTTTTAAAAAGCAAACTACTTCCTTGGGAGAAGCACTACTATTCCTGGTACTGAGACTGAGGAGATGTTTCTCCTGCAGATGTTCAAAGAGAGTATCCTGTAAAATGTGGTAAATGACAGTGATATCCTTCAAGAAATGGGAGATGATATCCTTCAAGAGATCCTTCAAGAAATGCACAAACTGAAGGATTTCCTTAGAATACTCTTTACCACTGGTTAGGGCACTAAAGAAAAAAATGCAATTCCATGCCCTCTTGCTTAATACAAGAATGTACTCCAGAGAAATGGACAGACTGCACATCTTTCAGGAGAACTTCCATAACTGTTTCTTTTAGCCTATTTTTTTCTTTCCTTCCCCTCTTATTTGCAAACATAATACATGTTTGTTGAGGCAATTAGAGACAAATGAAAACAGAAAATTAAAATCACCTATAGTTTAACCACCTAGAAATGATCACTGTTAGCTTTTGAAGTTGGAGATAACCAGTGCTGGAAAAAGTTGTTTAAAAGAAACACACTTAAGAAGAAAAAAAAACAAACCCAAGCAAAATAAAATAAACAAAAACTCCACTTAAAACAGGAATGAACATTTCATAGTAAATAATATGTAGGGTGAGAAGGAAAAGGTTTGATTCTGATTCTATCTTAAAAAAATAAAACAAAAATTTATGAAGATTTATGTTGTTTTTACAAGTAGGAGTGAATCAAACTTCCATTTTGGAGATGTGTAACTTTATGAATATATTTAATAACTTGAATAGACAATCTTAATTTCATTGTTTGACCTTTGCAGCACAATTCCATAAAGAGCATTGTTCTTCATATACATTAGAGTACTTCACCCATTTTTCCAAGGCCTAGCTGTTGCGTACTGTGTGACAGTAAGTTCAAGACTATACTCCCTGGTATGTCTATACAATGGGATCTTATTCAGCCATAAAAAGGAATAAAGTACTTACGCATGCTAAAACATGTTTGAATCTTGAAAATATTACGCTAAGTGAAAGCCAATCACAAAAGACCACATATTGTACCATTCCACTTGCATGAAATTTCCAGAATAGGCGAATCCATAGAGATAGAAAGTGAACTTGCCAGAGGAGGGAAGAATGAGGAGTGACTACTAATGAATATGGGATTTCTTCTCTGGGTGATACAAATGTTCTGGGATTGGATAGTAGTGAGAGTTGTACAACTCTGTGAATATACTAAAATCACTGATATGCACACTTTAAAAGGATGAATTTTATGATATATGAGTATATCTCAATGAAAATTATACTCCCTGAATAGTTCATGGAGAGCAGCTGTTCTCTGCTTCTGGTAAATGAGCTGTCTTCTTGCGCAAATTCAGGACCCTGAGGATGACAAGGGCTGGAAAAGTAGGTCCTACCACATTCCCTAGAGGTGACAGAACCACAGCTTGAAAAGCCCCCTTTGGGGAGTCTTATCTTACTCTTATCAGTTATGCGCCCTTCCCACTGCAAGAAGGTGCCAAGAAATCCTCCTGCTGATAACCTTAAATACACTGCTCATTTATACACAAAATTGTTAATGATGTGCTTTATTGAATTAATATGCTGCAAAGCCAAATATAGTACTAAAAACATGCCTGCATGCTTACCTGATGACACAGAAGCATATAGGCAAGGACTGAAGACATCGTGGAAGGATGAAAGCTGCAGTTTCTTACAGCAGTGAGATGGTTTTCTCCTTCTCTGTCCTCCTCCTCTTCCTTTTTCTCCTTTGTCTGTTCCTTTATTGTTCTTAAGTTTGCACAATTATGATAAGTAATTATATAATTTAGTCTTCTAATACATTTTCCAGTTGTACAGACTGTGTCTTTTATCTGGGTTAATACCTTGGTAGGTATCATTTAATTTCGGATCACTACTGTTATTTTTAAATAGACAGATTTCGGTAAATGCTATAGGACTATCCCCATTTTTATTAACATGTTCCTTGTACACACTTCCTTGTACACTAACCATAGAAGGTGTTTAACTGAAAGGAGATAATGCATACTTCCTTTTCCGGCCTCTCACAGAATACTTGAATGTTTTCTAAGTGCCTGTTGTTAAGCTTAGAATTAGAAAAATGAAATAGTTTTTCTATCAATTGCATTACAAATCAGTGCAAATTACTGCAGTTGGTTTTTTAGCTGGATTTGTGTCTACTCAATAATTTCACTTTGAAAAACCAAAGTCACAAGTTGGTTCCAGGTCCACCTAGTTGTGGTTCTATTCATATTAGTAGGAAAAGTCGTAACAACAACAAAAGGAATTAAAAAAAAAAAAAAAAAAACCTCAACAACAAAAAAGAACTTAAAACTTGGTCATTTTCCTACCCCCAAATGTCCCACTATGAAAAGTTTAGACTGAACCCAATACTTTCTCCATCTAATGTCTGATCATTGGTCATATTTATGTCTATAAAATTTCAGAGAATAAATGTAATCCCTTTTCCTCCTGATTGTTTTTTGAACATCTGGAGACAACTATTATGTCCTTCTTAAGTCAAATTCCATCCTTTCTCAGGGACTTTAAATTTTCCAGTTCTTGGAACGTGCTCTCTCAAATCTTCATACACTGCCTCCTCCTTAACATTCAGGACTCATCTCAACTCATATGTCTTCTTTACAGAGAGATCTTCCCTTGTCATTCTAGTGTCTTAGTCACTCTCCATTTTCTCTCTCTTATCATCCTCTATCATTTATGACTTTATCATTTACCTATTTGTTTACATATTTTACTGCCTCTCCCTCCTGGAATGTGAGTCTGAGAACCTGTCTCTCTTGTTCATATCGTTCCTAGTGGAACTGAGAATTCAGTAGGACCCAGCCATTCCATTCCTAGGTATCCTAAAAGAAATGAAAACATTTGTCCATACAAAAACTTGTTAACATGAATATTCATGGTAGCTTTTTTCATGATAGCCCCAAACTAGAAAAAACCCAGATGTCCATAAACAGATGAACAAAATGTGGTACATCTTTATGATGAGATACCATTCAGTAATGAATTATGGATAGATGAGGCAAGATGTGTAAGCCTCAAAATCTTCAGGCTGAGTGGAAGAAGCCAGTCATAAGTGTTCTCCTCTTCTGTTCCATTTAAATAAAATTCTAGAAAATGCTAATTAATCTATAATAACAGAAAGCAGATCAGTGGTTGCCTGGAACTTGGGATAGAGGGAGAATGGACTACAAAAAGGCATGAGGAATCTTCTTGGGGTAATGAAAATGTCCCCATTTTTAAAGTGCTAGTGTTTTCATGGGTTTTTACAAATGTCAAAACTCACATCATACACTTTAAAGGATGTACTTCATTGTACATAAATTACTTTCCAATTAAGCTGATAAAAACAAATTTTGTTCAGTGAATGCCTTCCCCTCACACTCCCCCGGTAAATCATCTCTGCCAGATCCGGCAAGGTTTAGAGATTTTTCATCACTTTTCACCACCACCTTCTGAACACACTCCAGGTAGCTCAAGTTCCTCCAAGGGTGTGCCCAGAACTAGAACCAGCACTGCAGACGGGGTTTGAGCAGATTAGAGTACAGTGGGCCTCTGGTACTCCACCTTTTTATTGCTGTACATTCCTACCAGGCTTTGCTGTTTCCAGACTTTGTCTTATGTATACTGTTTCAGTCAGCCTGAATGTTCTACTTCTCTCGGTGCAACTTAAATTTCTGTGAACATTTCTAGAAATCTGCTCACACTGATGACTGGCATTGGGTATGTCTCCTGGGTCATTTCCTAACTATTTAACTACCTCTCCCTTATTCTAGCAATATTTTGCCCTCTAAGTACTGAAATTTTCACTTATCTGATTAAATTTTTCCTTTTGGCTTCAATCCACTTTCCAAGACTGCCAAGGTATTTTACATTAATGTCTTCTAATATTCTCACTGCTTGTGTCATCCAAAAATTTAACAAATGTGTCCTATTTTCACTCAGGTGGAAGATAAAATTGTTTAAGGTGCAAAGGTCAAGGACAGAGCTCTGAGGCTTGCCAATAAAGATTTCCTTTGCAGATACCACAGACTTATTTGTCATTCATCACTCTTTGGGTACACTGGTGCTTCAAATCACCTTGAATTGGCCTGAAGCTTTTCTAGTTACATCCCATTTCTCCATTTGAGTCACAAGAATACTTTGACAGACTTAGATGTCTTGTTGAGAATTCACTAGACTAGGAATTAGAAGACAGGGGTTCTATTTCCAGCTTTACTGTTTTCAGCTGTGTAACTTCAAACAAGTTACTTAATCTTTTTGAGCCTAAGTATATATACTACCTTGCACTATACATCTTACAGGATATTTTAAATATCAAATGAAATCAACATGTGAAAATGTTTTTTAAAGATACTTGTGTGAGAAGATATATATTACGTTAAATGTTACAACACCAAAAGGAATTGACATTAATGCCCAATAGTAGAATGACTACATTTTAACACATTCCTATAATCAAATAGTATGTACTATTAAAAATAGTGTTTTCCCACCTAGACAGGCAATTTTGATTTGTTCTATCTGCCAGAAACTCAATTTAAATCCAGCCTCTTTTTTTAACTGATGAGTTTAACATTTTTATATCTGATTCATGGCTGAAATTTTAAAATGGAGACTAGAAGGTCTCTGTATGTTTGTATGTCATAGATGTATGATTTAAGCAAAACTAAATGGTAAAAGAGCTCTATTTAATTGGCTTAGAGGAAATTAAGTGCTTATATAAATACTCAAAAATATAAAGGAAACCAGCCAAAATGAATTTCAGGTTCATGTTATCTAGAAAGTATTTAGTTCTGGTATTGGTACTGAAGCTAGCTTAAACTTGCTGGTTTAATTAATATAAACATGTCTGTAGAGCATCAATGTTAAGTATAATACTTATGTTGTACCTAGGCTTTCTAGAGGTCAAATAAGACTTTATTATACCTGTTACAAATTTGTCAACAAGAAAAGTAACTCATGTTAAAAAAAAAACTTTCAAGAAAAGAAAAATAAACAAAATAAGAGCTTTGACTAGAGGAGTAATTATGTTTTGGAAATGTCTAACTAAAATTGTCTCTCCAGATTTTGGTACTTAAAACTAAGTTTAAAAAAACCTCACTATCTATGTCATTTATAAAACATTAAAACATTAATTGCTAGGTAGGTCTAAGTTTACCAATCTTTGCTTTCTTAGAGGAAACAAAACAAAACAAAACACTAAAGTATAAGTTTCCAGTCAGGAAACACTAATATGACAACCAATTCACAATGGCTCGCTTCTCGGTTTTTGCCAGACATTTAAGGTTTTTAAGGGTTAAAGTTATAACATATGTAATTAAAGCTACTAAAATAATAAGGGAAACATCTCCCTAATAGTGGAAAAATAAGATGTGTGTTTTCAGTAAAAGAAAGTTTGTGGAAAAGAAACACTGAGAAAAGAGTTTTATGCATAATTGGGATTTTAAGCTCCCAATTTTAAGCTCCAGCTAATTTTGAGATGCTTTAAAGGAACCCTGAAGCATCTTAGATATTAAATTAACTAGGATTATTTGGTATGTTAAGTTAAATATAATCAGCCATAACTTTAGTAGTTGCAAACAAGTCTCATTATCAATTACAGGTGCTTAACCATGACTTTTAAGTTTTTTGTCGTTATAGACAGTTGAAATGCTGCTACAAAGGTGCTTTATCTTTAAGAAACTTCATCAGAAGTCAATGGAAAAAGTGGGTTACAACAGTCCAACATCAGATGATGGCTCTGCAAGGATTCCTGTCCCTACGACCCTGACACAAAAACAAAAGGCTGCCCTGCCTCTGGGGCCCCTAGATTAGGAATTCAGAGATTTTTACTCCCTGATAGGCAGGGTCAACGCCCCTACTCAGCCTGGAAGTTGTTTCATCACCCCTCTGCAACCCCATAAGATTATGGGAGTAAAATCTCTTAAGGGGAGAATGCAATGGGTGGGAAGGAGGGCAGGGTACAGCCATTCAAGGAATGATACAGCAATTAACACTAAGATGGTGGAAGATTCAACTCCCAGTAGGTCTTGAGGCCCAAGATGGTGGGAGATTTGACTCAAAAAAAAAAAAAAGTGTTTTCAAAAAAAGAATTAATGACAAGAAAATGCTTATAATCTAATATTGATTTTAAAGAGCAGGGTACCTAGCAGTTAACCCTACTACTACTGGTTAAAAACTGAAGGGGGTACAAAGGGCTTTTGTTGGTCTTGACAATACTTTTATTGCTTGATCTGGATAATAGTTATAATAATACATTCACTTTGTAAAAATTCATTGCATTTACTCATCTGACCACTTACCCGTTTGTGGGTATTCAAAATATTTTACTTTAAAAAGTTAACTTTTTTTTTTAAAGTAGAACTCCAAAATAATATAAGGTCATATTCTTATTTTAAGAACCTGTATTTTTAAAGTGGCATGAAATACAGCAAAATGTTAATAGTGGCATTCTGGATGGTGAAATTACATGTGACTTTTATCTTCTTCTCTGCAACTTTCTCTTCAATAACAACAAAAAAATGATTTGTTATAATCAGGAGAAAAATTAAAAATGTAAAGAAAATGCTTTCTAAACTGTAAATATATACAATGTAAAGCATTATTCTAGCACAATGCCTGAAACATAATAATGCTGGATAAATCTGGAGTGAATGATTTCTCCCCTATCCTAGTACCAGGCAAGTACTCTTTTCAAAAAAGAAATGGGATTAATTGACACTCTTAGCTCCCAGGGAACCCACACTGGCTCTTAGCAATGATTGTCCTTATTTCTAAGCGCTAACAAGACACCTATGTAATGATTCTTCCCCAAATGTTGCCAGAACCAAATCTAGAAAATAACTACCACTGCCTCCCTCTACTTCCTCACAGTTCCTTCAAGGTTAGCCAATGGTCCTCTTCTTGGATTGAGGCTCCAAGTAATTTCAATCAGTTTGGTGCTTTTGATACTGCATCTCACCCCCTTGAGGGTAGAATGCCCCACTTCTCAACCATGACGGCTCTGCTACTCTCACTTTCTAAGCATGGAAATCACAGAATTCTGGCAGCTAGTATTATATCACTTGCCTTACCAGGCCCCCTTTAAAAAAACTGTCATACTACTACCACCACAAAACAAAACAAAGCTTCATTTATTTCCTTTGCATTTCTGGAAAAACGCTGGGAACTAACATTTCTAACATCACTCTTAGAGAACCATACCACAAACTGATGTTGCCCATGGTTTTCTGCCCTGTCTTTGCGGCCTTATCCTTTTAAATCTTAGCTGAAGGCTCAGCTCAGATCATCAGGAGAGGATGACAGTTTCTTTTAATGTCACACCCCCCGCCCCCACCGCTGCCCCACCACCTCCCAGCATTTTACTGCCCATTTCCCTCCCACATACTCTACATTTGGATCCCCCACACCACTTGAACTTTGATTTTTCAAGATGCAGTTTAATCCTTCCCCAAGGTCTCCCTGTGTGGAGGAAGGTGCTGGGTGTAAAACTCATTTGTGACACAGACTAGCTTTAAGTGATGAGCCAAATGATGGAAATGGGGCCTAAGGGGACAACAATGAATTAGCACTCTTCCAGTGCCATAAACCCTGGGTTGCCTCTGAGCGGCCAAGCTAGAAGCCCTGTTACAGGTTATCATCTAAAGTGATGTTTCTACTCAGATCACCTTGCCATCTGCTCTGTCAGCTGACTCTGGGGAACTAGTTAAGGGACTGGGAAAATAAACAAGTGATGAATGTGAATCTTCCAAGTCCATTTAAAACATACTTTAAATAGGTTGTGCTTTGCCCTCCGGGAACCTCTTTTACAGACTGCATGCCATGTTTTGTTTGAGGACAGAGGGCTTCCCTGAACACAGCCTCCACTTTAGCTCAATTTGAACTCGGTGCAGCTCCCACCCCCTGATCTGGTGCCCAGAGCTCGTGCCTCTGCAGCCCTGGGTTCCAGCTTAGCAGGAGGGCCCGCCTCACAGAGGCAACAGCTGCCACTCTGCTTCTGGTTAAGGCAGTTATTAGTTTAAGGAATCAATCCCAATCCAGTAAAGAACTTAAAAACTCAGGGGCTTTGATCTTTGCTTGGCAAAAGCCCCAGCTGCTGAGTTCCAGCAGCTTTGCCATTTCCCCCTTTTTTACCTTCTTTCATACAGGCCCCAGTCCCACTAAGTAGCAGAGGCCCTGACCGGCACAGCACCAGATCTTTCTCCCCATGCTTGAGTGTGAAGGGGTAGGGGTGGGGCACCGCAGTGGTTTAGGGGAGGGAGAGGGAAGTTGTTTAAAGGCAGAAGCAGAATAAGAACAGAGTTAAAATGCATGCTGGTTATCTAAAAAGAAAAACCTATCTTACATTTATGCTGTATTCCAAAACTTTTTCCCTAAGGGCTTTGAGTTGAGAAAAGCACAAAATGGCTCCAACTCAACCAAGGCACAGTTAAAATTCCTAACATGGCATAACATGGCCCACTCTGGCTGGTACCAACTCAACCAAGGCACAGTTAAAATTCCTAACATGGCATAACATGGCCCACTCTGGCTGGTACAGAAAACACACAGTGATATCTTTGCTGTTTTTAAACTTGAATCACTTGAGTTGTTCGTATGAGAGGAAAACAACATACCTTCCTTTCTTCCTTCCTTCCTTTCTTTTTCTCTCTTTCTCTTTTCCTCTCTCTCTCTACCTACCTACCGAAAACAATACACATTTAAAAGCAAGCTGACTTTCTTCTAGTAACTAGCATAAACCTCAAGCCACCAAGCCCAATTTATCTTCTTGTTCACAGTAGCTTATTTAAAAGGATGTGAATAATATTCTATACAATTTCATAACGTAATATACACTAGGATACACATGCCTTTAATGAAGCTCTGGGATGTTTTGACCACTTCTATGATGTATTAAAAGTGCATTACCAGAGCAGGGATGGGGCGCAGGGTATAGCTCAGTGGTATAGGCTGCTTAGCATGCAAAAGGTCCTAGGTTCAATCCCCAATACCTCCACGAATGAATGAATGAATAAATGAAATAAATAAACAAACTTAACTACTTCTCCCCAAAAAAGTAATTTAAAAAAAAGTGCATTAAGGACATAAATGAAGACCCTGTATTGTTGCTGGCTTTTATTTTTGTAACGGACAAAGTACTGATACCTGAAATTCCATTAAAAGACAGACCTTCCCTTGTGTGTCAAATTTAGCAGTGGTTTTAGTAGTTTTAACTTCTTCTATTTTAAAGCTTCTGTGAATCTTTTCTTGGCCTCACCCTTTGGTGGAGGGGAGGAGAAATGGCTAAAAGTAAAAGGGAAAGGAAAGAAAGATCAGAAGCAGCTGGATAATCAGATAATTGAAAACAAACTAAATTTGGGGTAAGTTCTTTCCCTCTCCTTTCTCTCTTGATTTGGGTAATAATCTCTCTACTTTGGATTATGTTCAATATGAAGAAAACAAATAGCAGCATTTAACTTATAAAACAGGAACTAAATTTCATGAAATCACGTATAGTTTGGTATTAGTATTAACATCCTAGAAAATACAAGGTACTTGGTATATACATTAAAAAAAACCTGCTTTCCTCAACTATTAAAATTCAAAGTTAAACTTAAGATAAGCAATTTAGCACCTCTGTTGAAATGAATATATATTCTCCAATCTACATATGTTGTATTCTGAAGTCCAAGGATAAATGGAAATTAAAATGCACTCCCCATAAGTGATATAAATGGTGGCTCAAGAGCAACTACAACAAAAAGCTTTAAACTAGCTTTCAGTAATACTATATAGTACTTCTTTTATGAAGATACATCCAAATACTTATTAGACACTATTATCAGAAATTTAAAAATTACATAGGAAAACAGGATATTACCAAATCTCAAATGAGAGGGTTGATTAAAATGAACCAAAAAAAAAAAACAACACTCTTAAGACAACATCCCATCTGCAGAAAATGTGATCATCTTTATATCAAGATTGGTTGAATTGCTGGGGTAGATCTTCCTGATAGAGAGGGGTCAAGGTGTGTGTTTTTGGGACAAATGGTACGAAAAATACCCACCAAGCTGAGACGGTATCTTGAGGCTGAAAAATGAAGCAGGCAGCTCCACATGATCAATGGCTTAGCTTATTATAGAGTAGTTCACTCACAGGATGGGACTGGGTGGGTGACATCCGGAAGCATTTGCTGCTGCCATTGGGACAATTTTATAGTTAACCTAGGGTATGGGGGTACGTGCTCAGAGACAGGAAGTGCATTCCTAAAACAAGATTTACAAATGGGTAACCAGTCTCACGGGCGCCGGGAATACGTCAGCAAAGATCTTCATCATTGTTTGGAGAATAACAGCACAGAGGCCTCCTGGACGTAATGATCATTAAACAACATCTACTAACTACAAATCCCCTGACAACAGAAGAGATTTACTACACAATACAGCCCTAGGAAGGGTCAGTTGAAGGACAAGAGGAACTGATGGGGCCCAAGATGGCATCAGTCATGCTAACAACCATACAGTGTGTCAGGACCCTTCCTGGAAGTGGTTGGTGAGAAGGTCCCATTGCTTCAGCTCCTGAATCACTATCTTCGTTAGTGTTAGCTGGACCAGTCAAGGGGAGCCATTGGGGAAGGACTGCAACCACTTCTGAGGTCCCTTTCTTGACTGCCTGTCTCCCCAACTACTGTCCATCTACTTGCAGATGGCAGAATATGAATGATTTTAATTTAGCCCTATCTCCCCATTTAGACATAAAATGCAAATGTCTACTTCAGATCCAGAACTGTGTAGTCTGATTAAATGTATAATCAAGCACTAAGTGTAAATGAGTGTTATCAGCGCTCCCATTTTTATGCGGAAGAGAATATTAGCCATCTGGAGGGGCTGGAGAGGGAAGGCTAAGGAATGAGTTTCTAAGAGAAGGGAAAGGATACAGAATGTAAAACTGAGATTCCAGCTTTTGCTTAGTGTCAGCAAACTCAGAAATGCATGCACATATAGGCACTAAGGAGCTCCTTAACGTGGAACTGAAAACAAAAGCATTTCTACATCATATAACACATGGTTTATGTATGTTAGTGCTTTTACAACATAATCGGCTTACACTTGTATAAAGAAGCTTCTTTGTCAGGGACTCAATCAAGGAAACTAAATCCTACATTTAGGGAAAACAAGTGTGCAATACTAGGATGAGGAAGTAGAAAGCTCTTCCCAGTTATCCTAGGCACAGGGCCAGTCTTCAAGAAAATTTCAAAACAAGCTGTTTGGCTTTGTCTTACTCCTACTTGGTATGCAAACACCCAGGGCCTTCATGTGACCTCTAGCTGCCTAGAGCTGCTCAGTGCCCTAAAGTGTTCTGTGTCTTAAAACTTACCTGATCTTTCCTTCCTCATTTTTATCCCTGTCAAACTTCCTTTCTTTCAAAGAAAGGGGACAGGGCTCCACTTAGCAGCAAAGTCTCTTAAAATATTCAGTAGAAGGTAATATATCAATGATCAGATACTGGACATCTCTTTCAGACCTATGTTTTAAGACAAAAAGCTTAAAATCTCAAAACAAATCTCTAATTGGTAGAAATTCAGGCAAAGTAACAGGAAAGAAAAAAATAAAAGTCAGGTTGTGAGTACATGTTGTGATATGGGTTCAACTTTCTAGGTAGCTCCAGGTACTGAGTGTGTATACAGTTACTTTGGACCATTTCAACTTTCCATGACTTCTTCCCTTTACCTAAAGCTTAATCCAAAATTCTCTAAAATACCAATGGTTGTTCTGGAGATCCTTCCTCACTCACCTACCCAATGAGGTAGGGGACTTTGTGTATGTGTGTGGTGGGGGATGAGAGGGAAATTCATATCATAGAGAGAAAATGGCACACCACGGTATAGTTTCAAGTAAGAAGATAACTTTCAACCTAATACTAGTGCGTTATTGTTCATAACATACATAATGTAGTTTAGGTAAATTACCAAGTTATAAAAATATAAAACAAAACTTTATAAGAAATTCAGAAATAACTGATGCTTGATAATTCTCTTAAGTAAAGACTACAATTAAACTGTAGTTATTGGCTAAGTTCCATCAATTCTTCTTAACTCTCTTTGACTTCTCCTGGTCTTCTGCTATCCTCTCTGCAGGTCGTTTCTTCAACCCCTTCATTTTCCTGGTTTGTAGCTTGCTTAGGTCTTGCTTCTGCATATGAATCCTTCCATAAGTTGTACCAAAAGTATCATGAGAGATATTTTTCTTCTTCTTTGGCTATGAAACAAGAATATTTAAATACATATTTAATGGTGTCTAGTAGCAGGAACTGGTATCAATTTCCACTGGTGAGCACCAATGGAAATACAGAGTCTATAGCCTTAAAGGCCTTTTGCTCAAACTTAGGTATACATACAAATCACTTGAGGATCTTGTTTAAAAGCAGTTTCTAATTCAGTAAAATTAGAGTGGGATCTGAGATTCAGCATTCCTAACAATTCCCAGGTAAACTGTCAGACCACACTTTGAGAAGCAATAATACACAGTACACTAAACACTATCGTGCACTGAGAGAATTTCCTGTGTTTAGCTTAAGGAATTGTGACTATCATTTCCATCTTTGTTGGCATTCCAGAGATGCCATTTCTAATTGTTTTTTTAAAACCATTCAAAAGTCCAAATCCATTTTATGCATGCACCCGGGTTAGTACATCCTATGCTTAAATCCCTCCTCACAATGCCCAAAATGATTCTCTTTTTGGCTGAAAACTTTTTGGTAGTCTTGGCTACCAGAAAACTCCCAGCAACACCAGATGCCTGGTTTCTACAATTCTATTATCCTTTACAGTGGGCATATTTGCATCTTCCTTCTTTCCTTGGCTTTGATAGTCTAATTTTATCTACTTTATTAATCTCTTTATGTATGTTCTTTAAGGTAATAAGGCACAAATCCTTTTTGGGAATAAGACTGGAGTATATAAATAAGCATTGCATCAATCTGCAAGTCATGTACCTTGAGGGCTTTGGGCATTTTCATAGATAACTTATAAAGGTCATCTGATGCTAGGTGTGTCCTCCTCAGAACCAGATCCAGTGAGGGTCCCATCTCTTCCAGTTCAATTCGTGGTGTTCTGCAGCCAGATTTCTTCAACAGCAACCTTTACAAAACAGTAAAAAAGAAATGTTGCTCTGACTTTGATAAAAGTCCCATCCCCACTCTACCCCCAAACATTTTTGTTCCCATGTTCAAGAGAACAAAAATCAGTTCCATAAATAATATAAAATATTTAGAAAGGCTAAGCTTATTAAATACTTGTACATTTAGGCCAAGTATATTCTTTGGTTTGCTTATTTTTAAAAATCAAAACCAGAAGTATATAACACTGTTGAGAAACAGCAAATGAAAAAGACAATTCTTCTAAGAAATGAAATCCTTTGATTTTACTTCTTCATCTTACATAAGTATAAAAATAATTTTAACTAGGTCTTTGAAACATCATATTTACATGATTAACAAATTCTTTTTTCTCTAAGACCCATTCAGCATCAACTTTTCTCCACAGAACATTTACTGCTCTCTATAGATTGGAATGAACTCAAAAATCTTAATAACAAAACCACAACTTTCTGGATACCATATGTCCAAACAGCACTGGATCTGAGAACATACGAGGGATACAGTGGGAAAAAAAGAGATTCTCACAAATTCTTTTAGTGAGTTATACCACAAGAACAGCTCAAAAAGCTGAAGGTTATTTGAGTTGAAAGACTCAATTTGTTATGGTGGCCAGATCTCCACATGGAAAAAAAAAAAGGACTGAATAATAATGTTTAAAAAGATCGGCCTTTTCACATAAAAGCTGGAGTGTAAAGAGGCAATAGTTGACATGAGAGAAGAGAGAACAGGAGAGGAAAGCAGAGTAAGGAAGACACAGGAGAGAAGCAAACACCAGGAAGCAGGAGTGAGGGTGCAAAAGCTCATTAACAGTCCTGCATCACATGCAGACCAACCAACACAGTCCACTCATGCGAGGGATATTTACTAGCTATGGGAAGGGTCATAATGATAGATATGCTGTATTAGACACAGTAAATTAAACCCAACTGAACAACTAAAAACAAACAAATAAACAAACAAATAAATAAAAACACCCCCCACAGCCTAGGATATGTAAAGAGCAAAAATGTTAAACAAACAAACAGATACTAATGTAAAAGATAAAATAAATACTGACATGGGACATGAAGGAAAGAAGCAGAGAGTAAAAGAACCTAATCAAAAGCCCTTAGTACACTCTTCTTACAGTGGTGCCAGAAGAGACCTGAGAAAGCCTGTCCCAGGCTCACTGGAGGGGAAAACACTAGCAGAAGCTAAAGTTGGCTGACATCATGGGATCTTCCCTAATAGCTAACTCAAAGCCTACCTCTGTAGGGACCATTTAACTCTTAAATCACAGGTCCTTCTGAAGTTGCACCCACATTTTCAGTACCTCCAAATAAATGACATTTATCATGCAGAACTCTCATCAAGATAAATCTTGATTAATATCTTGTGTTCAGTAGATTGCTTAAGAAATTGGGGAAACTGCATAAATAAAATTGCAATGAAAAAATTTTCTACCACTTAAAATGCTGATTTTCAGCTAAATGGAAAATTTGTCAATCCAGAACAGTTCATGGCATGCCTGATGGTTGGCAGATTACCCAAGTACCTCTTTATTTATACAAGCGTCCTCCTAACAAAGTAATCTTTTTAATTTTGTTGTTGTTGTGGTTTGGGTTTTTTTGGGGGGGGCATAACTTCTGTTTATTTTTAGAGCAGGTGCTTGGGATTGAACCCATGACCTTGCGCATGCTAAGCATGCAATCTACCACTTAAGCTATACCCTCCCCCCCCTTTTTTAAACACCCTTATTGTGGTATGGTTACTGTGCAGTAAACTACACGTATTTCTAATGTACAATTTGATGAATTTTGATAGATGTATCAAAGTAATATTTTGAGTGGTATATAAAATTAAGATTATTTCCAAATAACTACACATAACTACATATATTGCTATTTATTGAATGAAATTACCGTGCCATACTGTCTGTGTGAATGATCTTACCTTAATCACTTCACTGAGTATGTTTATTATTCTATTTTTACTTCATAGAAAATAGAACGATGTATAGCACAGGGAACTATATTCAATATCTTGTAGTAACTTATGGTGAAAAAGAATATGAAAACAAATATATGTATGTTCCTATATGCCTGAAGTATTGTGTTGTACACCAGAACTTGACACAACATTGTAAACTGACTATATTTCAATAAAAAGATATTTTAAAAAATAGAAGGAAACTTTCTCCAATTTTCAGTTCTCTGCATATAGTTTCTGGTGTTGGGGCTAATATTTTTTCTATTAATAGTTCTTAACAGTGAAATCTAGAATCTAAAATCATTGATTGTTAATCCTTTGAAAAACAACCTGGGGAAATACATTAATAAGAGAATTTATAAAGGATTTTTGTGCTCAGACTAAGGAAAATGAAGAAACTAGTAGACACTGACTCTTTAATAACAAGCAAAGTTAAAACCCTTTCCTTTACTCTTATCCCATCATACACATTGTACTTTTTTTTGAAGACAGACATTTCAGTTCCAGGCTTTCCTATCTCCAGCCAAATATCTACTGCCCCAAACTTTTGTATCACATGCCTAATCTCCATCTCAGATCCTAACCTCAAGTTTTGTTTTTTGTTTCCCTGTAAGCTCTAAATCAAAAGTGATTTTCGGTTCTGCAAGACTACATGGTATAAGATGCAGGAACAGAAAGACAAACAGAACTTAGTTCTTTTCCTCTCAGACGTATTTAAGCTATTCAATATGTTAACTGGTTACATATTTAAATACGATTTGCCTATTTCTTGAGAAAGACAGGAATTACGACTCTTGTTTAAACTGTAATTTCCTTATTATTCTCCCTTCCGTATCTATTGACATTCTGTTTTTATTACTTAAATTCCTTGCCTAGAATGCTGTGTTTGCTTTTTAAGGTATGCAAATACTTTCTGTTTTGCTTATTTTTCCCCATAAAACCTAACCAATGCCATAGCAAAGGTATATGTGGCAGTTACTAAAGATTCTCTGTTTCATAGTAATAGTTCTGGCCCTATGGTGAATAAAATTCTCCAAGTAATTAATTATAGGAAATGCAGGAAGATGTCAGGAACTCTATAATTTATTTCCCCAAAAGGTCAGGTCGAAGACTATCAATGTAATTCAGTGTTCGGAGTTCCTTTCATACCAGAAGCTCAAAATCATTTTATAAGCCTTATTGATCTTCACAAATTAGTGTCAGTATTAAATATTATCTTTTACCAGCTGCTTAAGGGTTGGTTCATAGCAAAAGAAAGAGGGCAGGACACCCAAGAGCAGCCTGTGGGAATGCCTGAGAGGCTCCACTGTCAGACACACTTCTCAAGCACCTTCCCACCTTTATCCACACCCCTCTCCCTCTTATAAATGAGAACCATCCATCTCAGAAGGACCCCAGAATCACCTAAATGGTATCACTATACTTTGTAAAGGTAAAATAGAGGCCCTGAGAAGTGACTTGTCTATGTCATGTGGCGAAGCCTAGCACAGAGCCAGGTCACTGGGCTCAGAGGTGATGCTCATTCCTGGGACCACCTCTTCCCTCCCCTCCCAGGCATGGCATGGCTCCTGGGGGCTCATCCACGTCAAGGGATTTTTTTCCCACTAGCGGCTCGCTCTCAATCACACTGCCATTTTCTATTTCAAATCAACAGCTAATAGGTATTACAGGGTTTATATGAAACAACTGAGACTAAAATTTCACACTACCATCTCTGATTTTAAAAATTTCAATCTTTTCTTCATCATGGGAGATGCCATGCTAACCTAACAGTGATTCCAGCAATTATACGCTTCTTAAAGTAAGTGGATGGATGGATATGTGCAGTTACACTGCCAACTTACCCTTGTTCGTAAGTCTGATTTGCTAATTTTCTGTCCATTTTGTTTTACTTTCTCTGCATTTCTTTCTTTTCAAATTAATCTTTCTTCTCACTAAATACAAGTTCTGATACAAGTGAATACTTTCTTTGAAACTGTCCACTGTGAGTTTTAGGTTATTGTCATTATTCATTTCTCATTCTCAAAGATGTTTATATTCCTAGCTTCTTTGTATCCCCAGGGTCTTCTTGTTTAGTATGTTTTGAAAAAGATTTTTTTTTATGTTAGTGATTTTCATCTTTTAATTCTTGCTCTATAAATAGCAGTGACCTACTATGTAACATTATTAAAAGCCCCAAAATCAAATTTGGAAATTCAAACAGACTTAAAGGGCTTTTAATCTCAACTAGTTAAAAATGAGAATAAAATCCCTAATTACATCTTGCAGTCATGTGGATATTTTACTGCATTTTGCCTTACTACTACTATTATTATTATTTAACTAAGAAAAAAACTCACACTTTCCACTGTGAAAAAAACAAAATTAAAACCATGGATGATGTACACCAGAAACTAACACAACATTGTAAATCAACTATACTTCAATAAAAATTTTTTTTAAAAAACCACCAAAAACAACCATGGATAAAATGCTCAAGTCCGCAAATGGTTGCACAAATAGCACTACTGTACGGGAAACACCGTCCACACTGGGCTGTCAGCCCTCAGGCAGCACTGCCATGCTGCAGTGCAAAACAGAGATCAGTCTGAATTCGACGTACAAAGGAAGGCAGTTTGTGGGGGTCAATGTATTCTCTAGAAAAGTGTGGGCTCCATTACCAGTGCCAACACTATTTTAAATAAGAGAAAAAAGTCAGGCTTACCTCAAAAGGCACAGTTGTAGCATGTCATTAAGGTTTTAAGTGAAAACAAAATCAGCTTGTTAGGACTTATATTTATACTGAGGTGGGAGTAGGGTAGAAAGGCCTGGACTAGAGAAAGAAGGTAAAATGAATCTAGCCACTGATATCTCCTTATTCCTTTCAGACTCCACTTTTCAGACTCGGGGTTTTGAGAGTTGCTTTGGCTGGCCTAAAACTTGTGGTTTGGCACTCTAAATCCAGTCAAGAAAAGTAAGAAGACATTGCATAATGGTAGGGAGGGTCAAGACTGAATCAGTGTTCAAAGCTCAGAAGGAGCGTAGCTTTCATTGCTCCAGAGCCCTGTAAAAGTAGGGTTTCCGAGGCAGAAGTTAGCAGGGGGATGGCAGACTTGAGGGTCAGCAAGCACAGAGCTGCTGTGTCACTACTACCCTGCAAACTCTCCAAGCAGGCTTTTGGCCAGACACCAATTCTAAGTTTGAGCTCTATAAAACAGTCACATTAAAATGCTAACCTTGAGGATTAATAAAAACATGCTAAGAAATGCACTTACTTATAGCTTCGAAAATAAATCTTCCCATTCAATGCAGTGAAGTGCAGAACATAGTCTAAACCAGCCAGGCGGATGTTTGATATTGTAGGGCCTCTGAAGAAATCTAAAAGCACATATTAAGTTGTTGAAAACAAAAAAACAAAACACAAAGAAAACCCCACAAAACTTGACACACCTTTAAAATTCAGTTGTTCAAACTTTGACTATTAAATCAAACTAGCCTTTGTTTTACGGTGGAGGCCAATAAGCAAGAAAATTCTACAAAGAAATCTCAACTACATGAGCAAAGAAAAGCAAACTAAGTGTCAAAGCCCGAAAAGAACCATCAAGATCAATGAGTAGGCTGTTTTCCCACAGAGTGGCAATCATATCAAGTGAGATGATTTTGAATAATACACAAGTAGAAATAATTTACAATACATTCTTTATGTTATTACATCATTTTCCATTCAGAGCAGGGACATAAAAGTTTCCTTTTCAAAAGAAGAATCAATTTAAAGAAAAATCTCCAGTGAATAATACTATGGATATTACATGGACTTGGCTGAAGTTATAAAGGGGGCACATGAAGAAAGAAGCTTGGAAAATAGCAGTCAAGTTTGGTGACTTCATTTTACAGATAAGAAGATTAAACCTGGAGGAGGATAAGTGGAAATATATGAATAACATTTAGCTAAGAAAAAAATTATGCACAAAAAGCCATCCAATTAATTACTTAGAAAGAGCTGCCCCAAGAAAGATGATGTTGTGAACAAGAAAAATCTCATTCTGTCCCAATCTAAAGCCAACCAGCATTTTTCTTCCCTCTTCCCATTAGCTCATAAAATGGGAATTATCTCCATGTGCATGGACATAAACATCTTTCGTTGCTTGCTTTTTCCTTCTCATGGTTACCTAAAAGAAAATTACAGCACTACTGTACATAAAATGGATGCAAGTGTGAGTGCACCTGTATACACCACCCTTCCCTACTACCCCAAACAAAAATCCCTCACGGATATTTTTGTAAACCAAATATGCACTTTTTCAAGGTATTTTGATCCAAAATTTGATCACAATTAATGAAGAACTTTCCCATGATTCTGCCAAAGCCTGACTCTCCTTCGGTGGCCAACTTACTAAAGTAAACACCCACTCACTGTTGTGGCACCATTACTGAAGTCAGAGTCATTCTGGGGAAAAAGATGTGTACATTCCAGTCCTCCCTGAAATAGCTTTTGTAATGCAAACTTCACAGGCATAGGTGCTTTTTTCCATAAGCTTTTAAGACATAAGAAAAGAATGAAATGAGATAGAATGTTTAAGAAGACTGACCCTTACCTCACACCATACACAAAAATTAACTCAAAATGGATCACAACCTAAATGTAAGATCTAAAATTATCAGACTTCAAAGGAAAATATAAGAGAAAAATCTCTGCAATCTTAGGATAAGCAAAGGTTTTGTTTTTTAAACAAAACACTGTAAAAACATGCTATTAAAGAAAAAAAAGGATAAAATAGACTTCACAAAAATATAAAACTTCTGCTTTTTAAAAAATATCACTGTCTGCAGATGACATGATACTAAACTTAGAAAATCCTAAAGATGTACCCTCCAAAACACTAGAGTTCATCAATGAATTCAGTAAAGCTGTAGGATACAAAAGTAATATACAGAAATCTGTTGCATTCCTATACACTAACAGTGAATTACCATAAAAAAAATTAAGGAAAACAATCCCATTTGTCATTGTAGGGGATAGAAGATGTAGAAGATAAATTGGTTATAGTTAGAAAGAAAGCCCCAGTTTGGACTTTTTTTTCAATTCCAAGTGAAAATAACACCTCAGGTGTGGCTGTGTCCATGAGTAAACACACTGGGAAAGGGCATAGGGGGCTGACCTCACTCCCTCCCGCTATCACTGCAGTATGTGGTTACTCCTGTAGATGGGAAAGATCAGGTGATCTGCAGTCAGAGAAGAGATCAGATCCTGATTCTGCCACTTACTACCTCTTTACTCTGGACAAATGTTAACTGGTCTCAATTTCTTCATCCATAACATAGGAATAATATTACAGTAACGAACTGAATGTTTGTTTAACCTCTACTGTGGCTATATTTGGAAATGAGGCCTCTAAGAAAGTAATTAATGTTAAATGAGGTATGGAGTTAAGAGTGGGGCTTGACCCCATAGTATTAGTGTCCTTATAAGATGAGACACCAGAAAGCTTGAACCCCCCTTTCCTGTCTGTCTCTCCCTCCCTCCCTTCCTCTCATGCAAATACACAGAGGAAAAGCCCTATGAGCACATAGTAAGAAGCCAGCAAGAGAGTCCTCACCAAAAACTCAGACTTCTAGAACTGCAAGAAAATAAATTTGTTGTTTATAAGCCACCTAGTCTATGGTATTTTGTTATGGCAGCCTGAGGAGACTAATATAACTACCTTTGCAGAGTTGTAGAAAGGGTTAAATTCAATAAATTGCCAGACCTAACCTATGGTTATTTTCATTAATATATATACTCAAGTGGGTAGGAATTAGGAAATGAGAAAGGTTAAAAAAAATTTAAATGACAACTACAGATGTAGCAGTATATGACTACTGATGCAAAGGCAATGAAGGAAAAATAACCCAGTCAGGAAGTTAAATTTAAGGTTGGCTTTAAAGGAATACTTAATGAAACTAACCTATTACTTGATTCATTATCATCTTTACAAGTAGTCATACTAAAAAGTAACTATAAAAAGTAAGATGGACTGAATCAAAAAATACTGATTTTCTTCAAAAAAAAAAAAAAAGAAAAAAGAAAAAGCAGGACCCATTAAGATGAACTGTAAATCTATATAATATTTAAGCAAAACATAAGGAAAATTCAGAATAAATAAAATGGATATCTAACATGAAAATACTGACGTTAACTTCTCTTTCTAGTCAATTAAAAAAGGGAGGGGGCATTTTTTAGCAGGAAAACAGCCCTTGATAAAAACTTTTCCTACTGCTCTATTTCATTTGAACACACCAGGCAAACCAAGAAGTCTGCAACTTTCTTATTTTTTATTTGTATTAAAAACTCAACTTCGCTTAGTGCCAGACAAACTCACTCCATCCCTCTGCATTCCTTTCTTCTTTCCCCAGATTCCTTTTTGGTTTTCACTTCCTCACGCTATCACTGCAATATGTGGTTACTCCTGCCATCTAGTGGAAGCACAAAATAAGAAGATAAAGCCATTCAAACAAAAGCTATATAGCTCTGTTATAACAAATTATAATTATAGGGAAGAACAAGGGGGAAAGAAGCAGGAAATCTGGGCCAATGGAGTACAAGTACTAGGAATCTTGGCCCCAAAAACCCCCTTGATGTTTTGGGGTGTGTAATATTGAAAGAAATGTGGTCATTGTCTTCCATGTATCTTTTTAATATAAATTCATAGACAACACAAGTAAGAACCTACAGCAGAAAGACTGCAAGGGAATTATTCACCATGGACAAGATGAACAGCAGAGGCAGAAAAGCATAGGCTTTGGGTTTCAATTCTGGCTCACCTACCTAATAGCTCTTAACCTCTCCATACCTCCATTTCCCATTGGAAAAATGAAACGTCACCAAACTCAGCAGCTTTAGTAAGGATTGAACAGGTAATAATGATATTCAGTTTTTCAAAAACAGCCATTATTAAGAAGAGAAACGAGAAGCCCTGAAAATTGTAATCCCCAAATAAGATCATATATAATCCCAATAAGGAAAAATGAAAGCAATGTGTCTGCCCACAAACTTTTTTGGTTGGTTCAGATTTGTAAAGAGCATGTATACAACTTATTTATAATATATACCCACCAAATTTTCAAAAGTGATCTTAGGGGCAAAGTATAAAAAAATCCAAAAGGGCAACCAAAAAAGTTACGGCTTACCTTCTAAGAATGGTGCAAGAAAAGCTCAAATGGAATAAATTATTTAAACTTGAGAAAATGCTACTGAGTATCAGAAGAGTTCATATCTTTAGGGACAAACTAAATCACTTTCCAGAGTTCGAACAGAGATGGCAGATGTGATCACAGAGTACTAAGTATTAGTAACCTTTAACATGTTAATCTCCATGTCACTCAAATCTAGGTGACAGCTGTGTTTCCTCAGGGGCCCCGCTGCCCAGATATGGGTGCTACTTTTCCTTATGCAGCTTTTTACAAGTAATTTGCAACAGTTTTCATTAGTAGCACAAGTATTTAATAGTAACAACATGTAAGTATATACCCAGATAGCTAAAAATATTTTCTTTTGAACAAAATTACTTAATACTACGTCTCTTAAGATAGTCACTGAAACAATTTATATAAAGTTGCTGCCGTGTTTTGGGACGAGAACAATATGTTCCTGTCTTTTCTACATTTTTTCTAGCTTCCTATCAGTCCAAAGTTTGCCTGCTTTTCTGATAACAGAGGACGCACATTCTTCTGATTGTTTTTCCTTGCGGATTTTTCCTACTTTGCAAATTGTGAATCTCTTCTCCTTCATCCCTTTGAATATTACTGGACCTAATATTTGAAGAATATAACCATTCCTTAACTAAAAGCTCCCTAAATTCTGATATTTTAAGTTTTTACTTTGCCTTTGGCTGGTATACAATATGTGCATTTGTGACAGAAATCCCAATTAAGTAGATGTAGTGCTAATTTCCAGTACCATTGATACTTTTTCATAATGTCATTGCGTATGAAACCATCTGGTTACCTCTACTGATGCCACACTATCCTTTGTTATAATTAAGTATGGCAGGTGGTTTCATTTTTATAAGATTGCAGTGACAAGCAGATGAATTTGAACTGGTCCCATTATGGGTGCATGTTTTGCCAAAAGTTCTTATATCCTGAACATCTTTCCATTTCAAGATGACAATTCCATTGACATTGCATTGTCATCTTCTCGTGACACCATTTCACCTCTTTTTAGTGGATGGGACATAACATCTTTTGGCATAAACTTTATTATGCTGCACAGTCCCAACAACATGAGTTTTCAAACTCAAAAATTTTAGAACCAATTTGAAGCTGGTGTAGGAGTTATCTTCATACAAGATACAACCTTCATTCAGTAATTTTTCTGCAAGCTCACCACAAACATTTTGAGTTAATCCAATTTACCTGACTCTACTAGTCTCTGGTCCAAAATATATTTTTATCAACTGCATATAACCTTTTGTCAAACATAACTTAAATAATTTTATTCAGTATTTGTCTGTCTTATTTGGTATATAATGTCTAAATATAAGCCTTCCCCTTCAAGGAACCACTGTCTCATCGATTTTATGGTATCTGGGCCTGGTGAAAAAATGTTTTGATATAATTTTCAATCAAAGCATTAATCAATGGTAATATTTTTCCAAGCCTATCACCTCTTTCAATCATTTCATTATTTGCAAAGTGGAAATTTTATAATAATTCAAAACAATTACAAGACTTTATGGTACGTGGCAATGTGAAATTGTAAAGCAGGTCATTTGACCAATATTTAGTCATAACATTAGTTTCACTAGACCCATCCAAATCAGAAAAGCAAGGAATTTTTTACTTTCTTCAGAAGAAGTAGGTTTCCACCTCTTTATTTGACTATATTATGTATTTAAATGTTGAAGTAATTTTTGTTCTGCGTATCTGTTTGTCTCCTATACTGGAGGGTTTATTATTTCATCATCTAAAAACAGCA
Organism: Vicugna pacos; assembly: GCF_048564905.1. Taxonomy (NCBI): domain Eukaryota; kingdom Metazoa; phylum Chordata; class Mammalia; order Artiodactyla; family Camelidae; genus Vicugna; species Vicugna pacos. The sequence continues at coordinate 35,640,081 of NC_132994.1, read as the reverse complement.
AAAGAGCTTAGCCTGGACTGATATCACAATGTAGTTCTGTCAGAAATCCACTTTTTCCTGTGAATATGAACGACTTCTGGCTGCCAGTGAACTCTTTCTACTGAGTACTGCCCAGCGCGCCGCCATCATCTATTTCTTCCTCTTCCTATGCAACTAATTGTTCTAAAACCTCCTCAGTTTCAACTTCAACATCGTCTTTCTCCTCATTCTCTAAGCTTGAACTTGAAAAAATTTAATTAATGTATCTTCTTCTGACATGGATCACTTCATCATCACTACTAGTGTCACTTTCAGCTGTATTTCTACATTGTCTGACAGATATTGTAAGGATAGCAAAAGTCACAGAATGACACTTGAAAAGATGCAGAATAGAACTGCCAAGCCGAGTCAAACAGAGCAGGTGAACAGAGTACCATCCTAAACAACTGCTTATCTATCGGTTCTACTAATCAGATCACATATCACTCTCGAGCTAACAAATATCAAAGTAATGCCACAGCGTCCCAGACTATTGTTACTGGAATTTATTCTGTGCAGAACAATGACATTCCAGGAAGAAATAAAACTATAATATAAAGAGGTTAAAAATTGGAAGTAAGAAAAGAAATTGTTTTTTAAATAATTCCAATTATACTGGAGAAACAAACAGATTAATTATAAGCACATATATTATTAGTGTGTCACACTGCTATGAAGTGTGAATTTGGGCTCCGCAGGAAACACACTGGACCCACAGCGGGCGATCAACGTGTTAAGAAATTATAGAAAACAGTAATGTCAGCTTTTTTAAAAAGGAGAGAACAAGTGGTTTAAAATTGGTAAATTTAAATCAATCCCAGACAGTAACTATACGTTGTATACTGGATTTTAAGAAGGAAGACTTGTGAACACATAGAAAAGGATGTAGTCATTACATATCATTAGGAATGAGTGTAGCTCACTAGGAATAAGTCATCTATAAAACAACCTCACAAGGTTACTGTGAGGATGAAGCAATATACATAAAGTACCCAGCACATGCTTGGCATTTAGGATGATGATGACAATGAAATAAAAGGAGCTGGGGAGGTCACTGAGGGCTTCCTAGGAATGAAACTTCATCTGAAATTTGCAACAATGGAAGAAACTAGATAATAAAAATGATTTAGTAAAGACAATAGGAATGTGCATAATATATTTTCAGCAAAACTTTTTTAGTAGAAAAGGAAGGAAATTGGTGGAGATCAAAAAAACAAATTACAAGAGGTTTTTAGTGTGAAAAGCCTTGTGTATAAGAGTAAGAAAAACTAATAGAGGTTTTTGAGTTCAATATGGATGAAGTATAAGCTTGAAAATTTAAATTTTCAAATTTCCAAATTTAACATAATGATGCAAATAATGACAGGAGGTGAGTGCAAGCATTTCATAAAGTATAAAATTCTATATAAATAGGTTGGTACCGATGTTAATCGTATCATCAAAAAGCAATAATGATCTATAGAGTTTAACATCCTTTTAACTCTCCCCTGCTGCTAGTGGGGGAATAAAAATAATAAAAAGGGAAAAAAGAGATAAAAAAGAAAAGGCTGTATACCTAGAATGAAGTGGCAAATGGCCACCACCAATGACAAGTCTTAGACTGCCTACCTAAGCTGTCTTGCAGATAAGTATTAAAATACTCACCAATAAGAAGACTTTTTAGCCTTTTGTAGTCTTCTGTTACATCAAAATCATCACCTGCAAATATTAACATAGGTTTTGTTCCCTCAGGACATTTACTATTCTAGGAAATAAAAGAAAAGTAATTATATAAAATTATCAAGTCTAAACTGTCTATATGTTGATTTTAAAGTAGTCAATACTTAAAAACAGTGATTCAGTTTCACATTTTTTATCTGTCCTAAAACTATGTTTATGAATATTGATTTTAGTTTTTTAATTTTTAGTTTGTTTTGTAATGGAGGTACTGGGGATTGAACCTAGGACCTTGTGCATTGCTAAGCATGCTTTCAACTTATTACCCTCCCCCTCGAATACTGACTTTAGATTTAAAAACCAGAGTGGGATTTTTTTTAATTTATAGATTTTTGTACTAGATCTATGGTCTGAGGGAGCAGAAGCCCAATTTGGACCCAGGAGCCACATTAGGACACTTTTCTTGCCATTCTAAGACTACTTACTACTTTCTATTTCATAATCCCATTCAATCAAAAGAGACACAAAGATCCAAGTCCTCATAGGACACTTTTCTTGCCATTCTAAGACTACTTACTACTTTCTATTTCATAATCCCATTCAATCAAAAGAGACACAAAGATCCAAGTCCTCAAGGGGATAACTGAGCCTGCAATTTGGTGGCTAGCAGTCAAAATACTGTAGGAACAGCTAAAGCTTCCAAGCTTTAGAATAGGGCTCACTTTGAAAACTGTGATATTTCTGGGGTTCCATAAAGTAGGTGCTGTGATAATTAAGGAGATGATAGCGTTTCAACTATGGGCCTAGACAAAGGGTTAGGAATCACTCTAAAGTCTAACTGCTCAGATGTGTTATACGCTACAAATATATTCCTCGTCTTAAAGTAAAGGTACAATGAAATTGCACTTTCAGTTTAGAGCACGCTAGAGTAAAAAAGATTTAAGCTACAAAACTGTACAGTACTCTTCACCACAAGATGTCACTATTGCCCAAGAGCAACCTCATAAAATGCTTATTTTTATGATCATATCTTACCTTAATGTCTTTTAGAGAAACAAACTTCTCAATACCTAATTCAATCATATCCAGCACATGGTAGTCATACATACGACCTAGAAAAATATATTTTCTTTTAACCATTTATTTTTCCCAAACAGCCACCTTATTTGTATCCACTTATCTGCATGTCAAAATGCTCTAATATCTGCCTCTTTCCTTCTTATATCTCCCAAGAATGTCGCTTCTTTCTTAAATTTTTAACTCTGCCTAGAATAAATTGGTGGCCCTGGTAAGGATCTTAGAGATCACTTACCCCAAATCCCTTAATTTATATAAGAGTAAAGTGCCAAAGAGGGTAAAGGGCTTGCCTAAGCCAGTGAGCATGCCAGTCCACACGCCAGTCCAAATTTCAAAACACAATACAGGCAAGGGTTCATTTTCAAATATATTCATTACACAGGTATTTATTAGGGAAGGGTTAATTCACATGGCTAAGTATGCTACTTTTCCCCCCTAAATCTAATACTGACTCAGGATATATATGCTTTACATTCAAAAAATTTTCTACAACTTGAGGTAGGGTGATATTTACATGCCCATTCTTTACCTGCAGACTGGTAAATAAAAAAAATTCTATTCAAATTCACAAGCAAAATAAAAAACCAGTTTAGGGCTTACTGGTTATTCCCGAATCCTCAATACCATCAATTAATCTGAGTCACAGAACTGACTGTAAATAAAAGTTAAAAAGTAAATGATATTTACCTATTACTAGATTATTTGGTCGCTTCTTATTATGGGAGCCAAACATGAATAAAGAACAATCTGACTTCTTTGAAAAAAATTCCTGTAAAACCAAAGAAATTCCATTCAATCAATGCACAAATATAAAAAACTTAAGTACTGTACCTCTGAACTAAAAAAATGTCTATCGGTTTTCTTCAGTGGAAGTTGAAGAAGACTTAATAAACTAGATAGGAATAAACAGAGGGAAAAGGTTTTATTTCTAGCTTTTTACTTCAAATTTGCTGATTTGAGGTACCCAGGGAAAAGATATAAGTTTAAGACTAAAATATATGAAAATTACTAGTTAATAAATAAAAGAGGCCATTTATTTTCAGCTATGCAGTTATTCTGGAATAGCATACCAAGTATTGCATTTGCAGAACAGATGCCTTCACTCATATGACATACTGCTATCATCAGTGGTCCATCCGTGCATTCAGAACACAAATATAATGGGTGCTTACATGAATTAATCAATATGGTGTTTTAGGGATGTTTATAACTGGACTTACGAATTTACAAGGCATGTAACTACTTTCTACTGCAAACTTCATCCACACAGCAATCTTGTCCTAGAATTTCCACACCATCTCACCTGTGACTAGTTCCATTTTGTGAACCCAACAAGGACTGACTGACAGATCTATGATGTTCCCACCAATAAGAGGTAGCTCCTCCATCTGGCTCTCAAAAGTACTGACTTCCACTACAGATTCAAGAGGAGTGGAAACACAGTTATAGGGTTCCAATCCTAGACAGCTCCTTTTACACCAGTGTCTATCTACACTGATGTCTCTTCACATTCCACATACTTGGATTTGGTTTATAGACATTCCCAATTTCAACACAAAAATTAGCTTGCATGTGTGCTAGTCCAGTTCTAGCCTAGTTGGAAAAGCTTCCTAATTTAATGACAAAAAAAATTAAATAACGTTGAAACAATCATAATCCTCAACATTCCTTTACTGACTGCAAGACCCCCTTGGGGTGTGGGCCCTTAGTTTGGTTATCATTCATTCCAGTGTTTTAATTAGAAGCAAATGAGGCAAACAGCTACCCACTTGCCTATCCACTCACTCCCCATGTAAAGGTGCAGAGTCAGAAAGTCCAAGAATTCTGGCTTTGCTATTTACTATGGGATCTGGCCAACCTTCCTTAGAATTAACTTTATCATATGTAAATAAAAAAAAATTTTTTAAAAAATCACCTCCCGCAAAATTCTCCAAGGACCATGTGAGATGTCATATGTCAAAGTATCTTCCTTAGACTGTGTCTGGCACAAAGTAGGTGTTCAAAAATTGTTTTTTAAATGTCCAAGTCAATGACAATCCTTCCTTCAAAAAAATTTTTGACATTCTGTTATGATTAACACCCCAAAGCTCTCCATAAACTATCTTTTACATATATATAATATTCATCTGTCATTCTTCTCCGTAAAGTCTGTCTTCTACTAAAATTCTAGAGCAAGAGCAGTTAAATTATCTGCAAAAGGCCAGACAGCAAATATTTTAGGCTTTTCCTATGCTTAAAAAAAAAACTTAAAAAAACGTAAAATCAGGGGGGTGTGCAGTGGAGGCAGTTATAGCTCAAGTGACAGAGCACATGCTGAGCATGCACGAGGACCTGGGTTTAATCCCCAGTACCTCCTCTTAAAGTAAATAAGTAAACCTAATTACCTGCCCCCTCAACAAAAAATTAATAAATTAATAAAATTTTTTAAAAAAAGTAAAAGCCATTCTTAGCTCATGGGTCTCACAGAAATGGATTTAGCCCACAGGAGATATATTTGCTAATTCTTGTCCTAAAGCACAGTTCCTAGACTGTAGTGTAAGAAATGTGCTATTGGGTGACGAGTGGTCAGAAAGAGGAATTCAACCAAATTCCCAACATGACCACTGTTTCCACAGCCATTCTGAGCTCTAGTGGTCTGAGATTTATTACAGTCAATGAAATATATCCTGTCTCTGGAATGAGGAGATCAACAAGAGGAAATGTCACAATTTCTAGTGTAAGAAAAGCTGTCCTAACAACACTGGATTGAAAAAGTACAGAATGCTACAGATTCTACAAAATAACACTGCTACAAAGTGGTCATTCAACCAAAAGTGTTATAGTGTCACAAAACAAAACCAGCTCTTGATAAGTCATGTACAGTATAGAAGAGGGAGAATTCTGGGTTAGACCCTATATTTTTACTTTCATGAGCTCTTCAACAAATGACTGTGAAAAACCCAAGACTGTGATGAAAGCAATTTTATTAAAAAAAAAACTCAGTATTTTGACAATATTTTTCTTAATCTATTATAATTGTCATTGCAGTTAGTTGCCACATTAGGATAAGATGTTCAATGTCAGTTTTCTAATTAATTGTTGTGATTCTATTCAGAAATTTTTTTCTTTTAAATTTACTAACTAAAAGAACAAGCAATGGTGTTCCTGTCAAGAGAACATAATCACATTCAGATTTTTTTAAGTCAACTTAAATAGCTTAACCCATGTATTTCCTTAAGATTTTCTTTAAAAAGAAACTAATATCATCACATACTCAAAGTCCATTCATCATTCGCCATTTACTATCTACCACCTTTTATCTTCTGATTTCATTCACTAGCCTTCTTCATTTAGTTTTGGTTGCCAATACACTCAAACAGGAATTTGATTAACTCTAGTGAAACAACTGACAATCGTTAGCAATAATTCAGGCAGTGTTTCTTGTTCTAAAAATACCCAAAAAAAGAAAAGTAAAACTTTTTAAAATCAAACTTGCTGTATAAAATGGATTTATAGCAAGCTTCCTTTTGACAATCCATTAATTATACACTTAAAATGTAATTTAACTTTAAAAAATTTTATCAATATACTTCCAAGCAGTGAATAATACATACTAGTCATAGTGAAATATAAGATCTATAGTTATACTTTAGTTTAACTAAGTTTAAGGAAATAAGTTTAAGTCTTATTTCCTCTGTATTTTACATCAAAATTCTCTCATATAGGAAGATGTCTAATTTAAAAAAATCATAAATTAGGAGTACTATTAAATGAATTAGTTTGAATAATCACTTATATGCTCTTAAATCAGAAAGATTCTTGTACTTACCAATGATGTCTGATCTTCAAATGGTCTTGTAATATTTTTCCTAATATAAAAAAGTGAACTTAATTTCACAAATCTCAATAAGTAATTTACCCATCACAATAAACTAATAGATTAAGATAATTTTATATTCGGATGTTAAAAAAAAAAAGAAGCTGGAACGATACTAATGCATTCAAACTTTTATTTACTGCCTACATGTGCCAGGCACCATTCTAGGAGCTGGGGATACGACAGTACCATGTCAAACAAGATCCCAGCTTTCATGGAGCCTGCATTCTAGTGGAAAAATAAACAATTTCAAAAAGTAGTAACTCTTGTGACAAAAATAAAATAGGGCATTGTGTTAGTGTGAAGAGTGGAAAATGACTATTTGTGCTGAGACCTGATAAATGAGTAGCCATGGAAAAGTTGTGAGGTTAAGAGTATTCTAGGAAGAGGGAATAGAATAAGCAAAGATTCTGAGATGGAAACAAGCTTAAACTATTCAAGAAACAGAAAAAAAGCAAATGTCACTGGGTCTTAGTGAGTAAAGAGATGGGTAACAGTGGGGTATGAGGTCAAAGATGTAGACACAGCCCAGATTAAGAAGGGCCTTGATGGTCAAGGTGAGGTATGTGGTTATTAAAAGAGTAATGGGAAGCATTGGGGGGTTTTAACCAAGAGAGTTATATGACTGGATTCAAATGTTTTTACAGGTCTGCTCTGTCTACTATGTGAGAATGGAACGTAGCCCAGCAAGAGTAAAGGGGTTAATAAGGAGTTATCGCAGGAATCCAGGAGAAAAAGGAAAAATATGGTGGGATGGATCAGGAATAATAATAGTGGAGATGGAGAAGCAGAGGATAGGGAAATGTAGAACACACTGTCTTTCATGCAAAACAGAGAGAAATAAGATTATGTATTTTTACTAGCTGAAATACACAAAAGAAATTCTAGTAAGATATATAAGAAACTAATGATGGTGGTTGTTCTGGGAAGAGTGTGTGTTCATATTGTCACTGTATAGTTCTGATTTTTAGTCATGTACTTAAAGTGTCTATAAAGCAGTTCATAATCTATGAATTTTAAAAGAAAATTATACATACAACACGATCTCAATTTTGTTTAAATAAAACAGATGTATAGATATGAAACCACGTGAGAAAATATGTCAAAATGTACACAGTGGTTATCTATGGGTGATTATTTACTCCATTATCCCAATTATCTAAGAGACATGTTACTTTTATAATCAGTAAAAAACAAAAAAAGTATTTTATGTGACAATGAATATATACATGTCCACATAGAACTGAAAACTTGTGCTGTACACTGGAATTTAACACAACATTGTAAAGTGACTATAACTCAATAAAAAAAGTTAGAAAAAAAGGTATTTTTAAAAAAATGATGCAAGGCAAACAAACCAGGAAAAATTACTGCAGCATTTATGATTAACAGCTAACAGCAATTCTTTTTTAAAATTAATTTTTTTTAAGTGGAGGTACTGGAGCTTGAACCCAGGACCTCATAATGCTAAGCATGTGCTCTATCACTGAGCTATACCCACCCTCCTAACAGCAATTCTCAAATAAGCAATTTTAGTACAAACATTTAATAGGTATTATACTGGCATTAAAAATAGTATCTAAAGGGGAGGAGGGTATAGTTCAAGAGGTAGAGTGCATGCTCAGCATGCATGAAGTCCTGGGTTCTATCCCCAGTTACCTCCTCTAAATATAAATAAATAAACCAAATACCCCCCCAAAGCATCTAAAGGACCACCTATCAACAGAAAAATGAAAAATGCTTACAATACAAATGAAAAAGGCACAAAAGAATTTTTAGGATACTGGAACTGTTTCTGTACTGTGACTGCAGTGGCAGACACAACTAAATGCATTTGTCAAATCCTTAAAAGAGTACACCACAAACAGTAAGTTTCACATATGTAAATTAAAACAACAACCAGGGTGCGATGGAAAACCAAAATAGAATACAAACTGTAATAAATAACCTTAACTATAGTATAAATGACTAACACAATCACACTGAAGGGGCGAAAAAACCTACACTGGAGTTACACTGGAAAACAACATTTTGACTGGATACTGTGAGGTTAAAGACAAAAAGAACTGTACATAAATTCCATACTCTAGTTAATAAAATTGTTTCTTACTGGGTTAGAAATTCTGAAACTACCAGAATTATACAAATAAGTAAATATATTATAATGAAAGTCAAGTTTCTTACTGTCAGAAGAAAAGCGTTAGAAGAAAAGGAGAAAGGCTGGAATGAAGTCTGTGGTGTTGGACTGGAATCAGAAGCATTAGCATGAACTCATGATTTTTTAGGAAGTATCAGTATCAACTCAGGGCTTTTTAATATATAAATAAATAAAAACAAATATCAATGTGCATGTGTACATAGGATAATAAAGTATGTAATTTTACTGCTGACAGGACCTAGTGACAATGACACTTCAGTAACCAATGAGCATACTTAGTGCCCAGATAATTATCAGCCTCCAATACATGGAATGAGGACTCCGTGGAGAAAGGGCTGTGGCAATGAAAAATACAAGTGAGCCTGGTGCATCTTGTGGTGCCAGAAAGGAAGTCCTCCAACACAGGGGGCATGCTGAAAGGGCACACAAGCCAACCTGAAAGAGAGCCTAATGGCCAAAGGCAGAACAATTTATGCAACAAAATAAATAATGGTAGCACTGGATTTTAACCCAAAAGAATCTAATAAATATCCTTAAGTCCACACTGATATAAACAAGTAAACAAATGGAGGAAAAGGGATAGATTGTCCTTACAGAATTCCAATTAATAAATGTAGAGGGAATGAGAGAAATCGCAAACCACCACTAGAACACAGCAGTAATCAATGTTGTAGACAAGATCCACCGATGGATGTTAAAATTAATAAGTAAAACTTTGAGGAGAAATAGGATTATTTGCATGTCTCTAGGTAACTCCTCCAAACATTCATTAACTACAAAGGGAAAAATAGTAAATTTACAGTGGAGAAACCCAGCAGACACCACTTTAACCAAGGTTAACACCACCAGTATAATACGTCATGTACTCCCTGGTATGATTTACTGAGAAAGGCATATCACTTTTGTGGTATTCTTGCCAAAAATGCATAACCTAAATCTATTCATGAGGAACTTAAGACAAATCCAAAACTGAGGAATATTTTACAAAATAACTGACAAATACTCATCAAAAGTGCCAAGGTCATCAAAGACAAGGAAAGACTTAAGAATTGTCACAAGTTGGAGGAGACTAAAGAGATATGACAACTAAATACAATGTGGGGTTCTGGAAGAGAAAACGAGTATTAATGGAAAAACTGGTGCAAACCAAATCAAGTCTGTGATTTAATTACCATTATTTAACCAATGTTCATTTCTTACTTTTGATACTTACACTGTGAATATGAAAGTTATCAACATTCTAGATGCTGGGAGGGGTATATGGGCATTCTACTAATTTTTGCAACTTTTCTGCAAGCTTATAATTATTTCAAAATAATATATACATGCTATGATTATAACTATGTAAGAATATTCAATACAAATGAAAACAAAGGTGAGAAATAAATACGTTTTAAAATACTCATAGTAATGTATGTAAGGAACTGTAGTATTTTTTAAACAAATTATTTTTCTAACTCTTCCATAAAGTGGTTGTTTCTTACTTGTATAATGGAATATGATTTAATAAGTGAAGAGATAATGACTTACTTTTTATATAGAACGCCATATGGTTTCTTCAGTGCATACTGTAAAACATAATTCATAACTTTCAAAACAAAACACATTCTGAAAAGCAGAGGTAAAAATAAAGCATTGTAACAGTCATTATACAAGATTACCCTGGTCCCTGAATCATATTCTGATGTCTTCTCCATGGTTCCCTTCTGATCACTTATAACAACCTGCAACATAGCTTAATATTCTTAGACTGAACTTTCCTAATTAAAAGTTTCCATGTCCTTTCAATATTCTATCCAATTTAAATGATTCCCTTCATTTCCTTAAATTCTACCTATTCCATTATTTCAAGGCAAACAATCTGAGAATAGAAAGAAGAGCAGAGGAAAAGAGAAAAAATAAATCCTATCAGGAAAGGCTGACAAAATTGAAATAATGTTGTGTGGAAAAAAGGGAACAGAGAAATGATCACAATGACGACAATCAAAACACTAGCCAGAGTTTACACTAGCCCTTGAAAAATTCCTGTTTTCAACCCTCTTTTCATTTTTCTCCCTACTTATTTCCACCTATCCACTCACTAATGATCACTCATTTCCTGTATGGTCAGTACTGCCCTTATCATAAGGGATTACCTTGCATTAGAGAAAGGGGTAAACAAGGAAACAGTGAAAAATAAAGTGAAATGATCATTCACCAACTATCAGAGCTGGTGAACAAAGGAAATTCACCAGTAAAATCTACCTGTTTAAGTACTAAAACTTTTGATGATTCTTGACCAAATGTTTCCCTGCCTCAGCGTAATGAACATTACCATCTTTTCTGGCTAACTTCAGAGTCATCAATTCAAATGTTAACTAATATAACAATTTGGAATATGGTGCTGCAATTAGAGTTAAGCCAAGTATGTAGAGCCATTGTGTTGACGCGATGCTGGGAAGACGACACAGTATCCCATCAACACGACTTTCACACAAACAGAAAGGATAAGCTTATATCAGAAATTTGGATGTATGAACTATCATGTTTACTAAGTATAGGAAGTTAAGTCAAATTTTTAAACTTTTTCAATTATTTAGTTGATTTAACTCAATCTATCTCCTATACTCAAAGCCTAAATACTCAACTACGTACTAGATTTCTCCACAAACTATGCCTGCCTTTCATTCACTGATTGAACATTTACTGAGCACCTAACTTGAGCTGGACACAATTAGACTCAACACAATAGAGGTTTAAAAAAAAAAAAAAAGAGCTTTTATCTTCCTCACTTAAATTACATGTCCTAAAACAAACCTGTCACTTTTCCCTCCAAACCTGCTCCACTTGATACATACTCTAATTGGCATTATTGCTCATTAGACATCCAACCCAGAAACCTGCTAGGTCATACTTCTTACCCACACCCAAACTGTTCTACTGTCAACATCTGATCTCTCTGATCATCTCTCATTTTCACTGCCACCACCAGACTCCAGATGCTCTTTACTTGGCTGCCAGCAATAGCTTAATTAGTTTCCTACAATTGCTCTCGGTCCTCTCTAGTCAAATTGATTGAAAGGATTGATCACACCTCTCACTTGTGATCTTTCAGTGGTTTCTCAGCGCTTTCACTACCAAACTCAAACTCTCTGTTACTATCGATCCCTGCCTGTTCCTTTGCCTTCATCTGGACCACTCTCCTTTAGCCATCCCGTTATTTGCAGTTCCCCAAATGCATCATGCTCATTCATACTCCCTTACGCACAAGTTTTTTCCTAGGCCTTAGAAGCTCTTCTCTTCCTCTCCCTCTTCTTGTTCCAACTCCTCCTTCAAAATGAAGCTTAAATATCATCTCTAGGAAGCCCATACTGTGTGCGGCAACCTCCATGGATTTTAACTCAGCCTGCCCACCCTACCCTGTGAGTAGCTCCAGCACAGCACTTAATTCACAACGCTGTAATTTTTTACTTGTCTGTCTCCCTCACTAAGCTCACTGAAGGGAGACACTGTTTTACATAACTACTAATCTCCAGCAGCTAGCACAGTAGTTGGCATTACTGAAAGAATAAATTGATAGTAATATGCAGTTGTCCCATTTTACAAATTAGATATGTTCCTTAAAAGTGAGTAGATCAAATCCAGTTATTGAAATCAGTTGAAATTTACTAAGGAACTATCTGCTATAAGGAAAACCAGTATTCAGTGCCTTAGCAAAGCAAATAACCTCCAACTTTAGCTTTTCTCTACAGCTAGCAGTATTTAGGGCAAGGCAAATTTATCTGTGTATTTCTCAGACAGCCCAACTAGTACACTAAAAACTTTCTACTTTCAGCACCATTTAAAAAATAAGTATATATATAAATATATACGTACCACATCTCTAAGTACTTGTGTCACTGTCGAATTTGCATTTCCTCCTTTAATCAGCATAGCATTTTTAATATTTTCACTGAGTTTTGGTTCTCTCTTCTCAAGGAATCTCTTGGCTCTTTTTGTTTTAGGCTTTCTGTTCAGAAAAATCACAATTTATAACAGCTTAAAACATTTTCCTCACTCACAGACATAGAAAACAAACTTACGGTTACCGGGAGGGGGAGAGGGTTGGAAGGGATAAATTGGGAGTTTGAGATTTGTAGATACTAACTAATATATATAAAACAGATAAACCGTAAGTTTATACTGTATAGCACAGGGAACTATATTCAATATCTTGTAGTAACTTATGGTGAAAAAGAATATGAAAATGAATATATATATGTTCCTATGACTGAAGCATTGTGCTGTACACCAGAAATTGACACACTGTAAACTGACTATACTTTAGTAAAAATATATATTAAAAACCCCCAACATTTTCCTCATATTACAAAACCATAACTTACGTGCAAATTCTTAAAAACCAAGAGACATTACATAACATTTATCAGGATTCTACCACTAAACAAAACCTCATTTCTTAAGAGAAATATTAGTTAAAAGATACTCCATTATTACTCTTAAATAAGTGTTCATTTTATTTGCTTTTGGTCTTTTAAAAAAGATTTTTATATTCTTGGCATTCTTTTACTACTGCTTTTTTTCTAAAGATTTTTATTTAAAAAAAAAAAGGACTCAAGTGAATAATATTGTTATTTTTCACTCCATTACTTTATCTTCAATCTTAAGGCAGTCAAAACAGTACTCTGCACCATAACACAAAGAATTGCACACCAACTGCTAATCAACCTGTGGGCAGCTACTAAACACAAGGAGTCTGATTGTTGCTGATCTTTCCTCCAGGAAAGACAACACCACCTACCAGGAAGTATATACTGCCCTACTCCAACATCACTGCTGAGAAAGTCAAACATTATTGCCACCAAATGGGAATAATGACTGACACTTTCATAGTCATTCTACTAAGGTTTAATCTTTTCCAGGTGAGGCAGCTAAGGCTAGAGAGGTAATCTGTCCAAGGTCACACAGCTTGCCAAGTAATCCCATCTTCAAAATGAACTACATTTAGAAACCATCTAGACCTGACTAGATGGAGAAGTTGTGGTGTGTATGTATATGTATGTATGTATGTATGTATGATATATATATAATATACACACACATACACAATGGAATATTACTTAGCCATAAAAAGAGTAAAACAATGCCATTTACTGCAAAACAGATGGACCTGGAGATCATCATTCTAAGTAAAGTAAGCCATAAAGAGAAAGAAAAATACCATATGATATCACTTATATATGGAATCTAAAAAATAAAGACAAACTTATTTACAAAACAGAAACAGACTCATAGACAGAAAACAAACTTACAGGGGGTGGGGTGCGGGTAGGAAGGGATAAACTGGGAGTTCAAGATTTGCAGATACTAACTACTATATATAAAATAGATAAACAACAAGTTTCTACTGCATAGCACAGGGAACTAGAGTCAAAATCTTGTAGTAACCTATAATTAAAAAGAATATGAAAATGAAGATATGTATGTATATGTGTGACTGAAACATTATGCTGTACACCAGAAATTGACACAACATTGTAAACTGATTATACTTTAATTAAAAAAAAAAACAACACCTAGACCAATCACTGCAAAATATGAAGGGAAAACAAATCCATTATTCTGATTTTATGATGGGAGAGCAGTAGAATGTTTTTATACATTTATGTTCAGAAAGAGGGCTTCACCTCTGCTTTCACTACAGCGAGAATCTTAATTTTCTAACAGTTCTCTGCCATCTATTGAAAGAATTCTTTCTTGAATAACTGACCCTCCCTCCTTCCGGTCCCACAGACACTTGCAGAAAGAAAAAAATACACACACACACACACTTACTTTACCAAGCAGACTTTAAAAATTCTCCTCCAGATAAAATGTTAAGCACATATAAAGCCTCTAATCATTTATTAGTTGATGAGGATGTACATTATTTAAGTCAAATCAAGAGATGCAGTGTGTCTATACGGCAATAAAAGTGTGTATGTTCTACATGCCATGTAGTTTTTACTTCTCACTAACCAGCAACTAATGCAAATAACACCTTGTACGTTTTATTAGCTGTTTGTCCTCCAGACAGTAAACTAATCTTACTCATCTCTGCAGTCCCCACACCTCGAGGAATTTAGAGCAGATGTGCAAAAACTCCCGAATTAAAGACCAAGAGAAGAATCTGTCGCTTTGATTACATGTTAACGCGGGTAAATCACAAAAAAAAAAAAACAGAAACAAAAACCATAGCAAACAACAGCAAAACTATTTAGGAGACTGGTAAATATTTTCTGAACGAATTTAAGATACTACACATGGATAACTGGGAGAAGTGTACAAGTTTGGGGAAGAGAAAAAGCTAGTGAGCTACTTCTACGTGCGGTGGCAAAGGCTTTTCCTATATTCTCGCAAATAATCCTCACAGCTGTAAGAAGTATGACTATTATGAACGCTATTTTACAGAGTAAACTGAGACTTAGGGAGAATAGCCCAGTCGCAAAGTTTAAGTGGACACGCCCGGACTGTTTCACCTAGATCTGTCAGATTCCGAGGCCTGTGCTCGGAACCCCTCAGTCTACCACCTTCCTCACACACCTGCGGAAGCCAAGGCAGTTCTAACTGGCTAGGAGAGAAGCAGCCAGCGCCTCGGTGCCACCTCCACCCCGCGGCCCTACTCATGGCCTTCCCTGCTCCCGTCCCCCCCGCAGGCGGCACGAGCAGAGGGAGACCCAAGCTAGTGGGTCGATCCTCCCCGACTGGCAACCGGCGTGAGGAAGGAGAGGAGACGGCCAGAAGGCGCGGGAGACAGAGGCTCGGTCACTCCATCGGCTGCAGGAGCCCCTCTCCCCAGCGTTACCCGGGGAAGGTCCCGGCGGACTTACACAACTCGATCCAAGGCGTCCATCGCTAATGCAGCGCGAACCCGGCGAACACACGTGCCCCGCGCGGCTACCAGAGATACAGCTATGCCCGGAACAGACGGAACCGGAACTTGCGCATGACGCCACTTCCTGGGGCCGCCGCCTCACGGCCGCCTGGAGGCGCCCGCGGCCATTTTGGGTGAAATAGCGCTCTGCTCCCTTGGTTACAGGTTTTTGTTTTTCCACTTTTCCCGAAATTAACGCTCTTAAGTAACATGGCCTCTAACAGCTTGATGTACACAGTGGTGTGTATACGCGGAATCATATTCAGGAACCAGGTGTTATTCATCTGGGAATCACAAGGATGCTAGAAAGGTTGACAGTATGGTAGGTACTCACATAGTCATTAAAATGATCAATGTGAAATGTGCACTGTTTAGTGGACTGTGAAATCAGTGAAGCAGAATTTATAACAGCCACAACGTCTAGCTATAAGAGGTGTGCAGAAATTAATACTACTGACCGTAAAAATACTCTCCACTATTTTTTTTGGAGGGGGAGGTAATTAGGTTTATGTAAGTTTTTAGAGGAGGTACTGGGGATTGAACCCAGGATGTCATGCATGCTAAGCATGTGCTCTATGAGCTATGCACTTGAGCTATACCCTCCCCCCTCATTTTAAATTACCTTAAACTTCATACACCATGTTACCCCTGTAAAGTGTACAACTTAGTGGCTTTTAGTATATTAACAAAGATGTGCATTCATCACCACCATGTAATTCCAGAACATTTTTACCAGCCCTCTCGTAACTCAGTAGCACTCCGCACTTTCTACCCTTGCCAACCCCTGGCAACTAATTTATGTCTCCATAGGTTTGCCTACTGAGAACATATAAGTGGTTTCAAACAATGTATGGCCTTTTGTGTCTGGCTTATTTCACTCCGTGTTCATACGGGTTCACGTTTAAAGTTCATATATGTTGTAACATGTCTCAGTACTTCATTCTCAGTACATTCATTTATTTATTTAAAACAAATAATAGTCCATTCTATGGATATACCATATTTGTTTATCCATTCAAACATTTATGAACATTTGCATCCCCATCTTTTTACTATTATGAATTATGCTGCTTTGAACATTCATGTACAAGTTTTTGTTTTCAGTTCTTTAGGAAGAGTTCATTAGAAAGCTTGTTCAGGTTCAAATAAGCTGTTAGAACAAAAGGAAATGAAAACAGTAACTTCTAAAGAATTATAAATTGCTGCTATATGAATAGAGAAGCACAAATCAAGTTTCACTAAGCTGGCCATATCTGTCAATAAATTTATGATCAGTTATGTAATACATAATGAACAAATGGATAGATTTCTCCAACATTTTTATAATGGCTTTCAGGAACAATTCTCCATGAATTATCACATATCAATATTATCCTTTTAAGTAGAACACCATTATTTGTAAACAAAAGCCACCCACTGAATTCAATGTCAGAAATAGTATTTAGTGTGGCTGCTATATAGAGACTGTGGTTTCAGGATTAGTTTTTAGGTTAATTCTAATAAGTGAGCAGATCAATGATGGAGAAATTCATATATGAAGTTCTAATTTTACAAAACTGAGATTTTTTTCCCGTTTTTAAAAAACTGAAGTATAGTCAGTTTAGTACTGTGTCAATCTCTGGTGTATGGCATAATGTTTCAGTCAGACATACACATATATTCATTTTCATACCTTTTCATTATAGACTACTACAAGATATTGAGTATAGTTCCCTGTGCTATTTGATATAAGCTTGCTGTTTATTGTATACATAGTAGTATCTGCAAATCTCGAACTCCCAATTTATCCTTTCCCACTTCCTTTCCCCCTCTGTAGCTGTAAGTCTGTTTTCTAAATCTGTGGGTCTGTTTCAATTAAGATTTTATTTTAATAAATTCCAAACATTTATTAATTGGTAAGAAGCTAAAATACATCATGTTGTCTTTAGAATGAGATTTTATTATCCTCTTCAATTTAAGGTAGAACTATATCATAGTCTAGATCAGTTTAATTTTGCAAGATTACAAATCTCAAGAATCCTGCACTCTACTTCCTTATATTTTTCAAAATGCACCATGTATCAACTAGGCTTAAGTGTGGCTGTTACAGACACTTAAACAAGAGAGAAGTTATTTGTCCCTCATATAAAAGACCAAAGGTAGGTAGTTGTAATGCATTCTCTGCCTGTACAGCAGTAGTCCGAAGTTTGGAATGGCATTGACATTCACAGGACCCAGTGGGCCATACACTGGGCTCTAGGCACTAGACTCACTTAACTTTATAGGAAATAGCACAGCAGCATGAGGCTTGGCTCGGTAGGAGTCTTTACTCCAGCTGCCCAAGTATCAGCTCAGGTGTGAGGAAACAAGATCATGTTGATCTGACACTGGCTTAGGAGCTTCATACTCCCCATGAAGCAGTATCACTAGAAACAGTCCATGATTGTAGCTTCCACGGATCTTTGTTATAGAAGATAGAGCACTTAAGAAAGCCTTAAGCCCATGTCTTCCAATAGGCATTTGTAGTTCTTATTAGTTTTCCTGGTCCAGATACAATTTACTAATAAGGAGTCATTTTTAATCATGAACAATATTGCCTGGCATCACAGCTGACATTCTATTATTACCCTGCCAAGTAGATTTCCAGAGAAGACAGTGCTGAAACATAAACTTGAGGTCATTTTACAAGGAGAGAAGCTTTACTAACCCTCTTTATTCACAGCAGTCCAGGGCAACACCACAGTTCATGATCCAATCTTCCATCTTACTGCTCTGCTAATCATGGTTTCTATTTCCAAGGTTACTTCATAATCCAAGAAGCCTGCTGGAGCTCTAGCAACCACATTCATGTTCCAGCAGAACAGAGAAGATGTGCTGGTTCATTTCTCTTTATGCCTTAAATATTAAGGAAATTTCCCAGAAGCATCAATCACTCAACACTCCTAATTCCATGTTGCTGGCCAGAACTTAGTCATATGGCTACTTTTATATATGCTAAGGAAGCTGGGCACATTATTAACCTGAATAAACTCTGGGATTCTGTTACAAAAAAAAAAAAAAAAAGGAAGACGAGATATGGGGTCAGGTAATTAGCAGTCTCTCCTCATACATATGGTGGAAAAAGTACGCTTTTGATTAAACAAAAGCTGAGACTAAAGTCAGATAAAAATTAGGAAGATATACATGCTTATGATTTGGAAATACTTTTAATCAGGGTAAGTTGTTTTCCAATTAAATAGTAAAAAGTTACAAAACTTACTGAAGGAAAAAATTCCTCATTCTAGAACATTAGAATTACGATCAGAATTAGAATTAGAATCTGTCACAACAAAGTTATGTTATCCTCAACAGTTGTGAGATGTAATTAATGTGATGTGTGTTTGAACTTACTAAGTACCGGGTTAAACCATATGACATTGCTGGTTTTTGTAGTCAGAAACAAATATTGGCTATTTCATACAGTTCAAACTGTATCAAAGTTATATGAATAATCTACTTTAAAAAATACAAGTTAGAGCAGATATAGGTTATCACCATAGTAGAATGACTTATCACAGCTGAATTCCAATCTTTCTTCAGTGGGAAAGGAGTGGAATTACACTGGAATATCAGGAACTATACTTTTATCCTTAAGCACTTCTGAACTATTTTAATGTTCTCAGAAGTAACACTGACTTTGGTAGACTGGAAAGTGGCCCCCTCCCCAAAATTTTCATGCCATAATTCTGTTTTATGCCTATTTAAATTATATGACAAAGGGGACTTTGCAGATGGAATTAAGGTTATAGACCTTAAAACAGGCAAAGTACCCAATGTAATCAAATGGATCTTTAAAAGTAGGAGGCAGAAGGGCCCATCAGTGACAGGATGATGGAAGGAGAGATTCAGAGAGTGAGAGGGACCTGACCATTGCTGGCTTTGAAGAGAAGGGGACCATGAGTCAAGGAATGCAGGCAGCCTTCTACAAGAGGGGAATGCCTCTAGGCCCACAGTAAGGAAATGGGACCTTGATCTTTCAATCGCAAAGAACCGAATTCTGCCAACTGAATAAGCAAGGAGATGGAGTCCCCTACCCCACCTCCAGCCTCCAATAAAGAATGAAGTTCCACAAATACCTTGATTTTAGCCCAAGTGAGACCCATGTGAGACAGCTGACCTACAAAATGTAAGACAATGCACTTAGGTAGTTTAAGCCAGTTTTAAGTTTGTGGTAATTTATGATGGCTGCAAAAGAAACTTACACACTTACCTTAGTAAAACCTCCAATTTAAAGGACTCACCATAGAAGGGTCACTATGGTCATATAAACCATATTTTAAAAAACTCGTATCTGGTCCTAATAATTCTGGTATATCAAACTGTGCTGTAATTGGAAATGTGTGTATAGCCAACAAAAATAATGAAATTATGAACTGAAAGCTATAAAGCCAATTATCTTATATAAAACACTAAACAAACAAACAAACAAAAAAACCCTAAAAAGTTCATGACTAGTTATTACGAGAAACTTTTCATCTAGGGGTGACTTCTAAGGCAGTATCTTGAGTTTCCGTAAAAACAGAGCCTTCTGTCTCAGAAGAAGGGATATCAATAAGAGGACCAGAATCCTCTGTTTCCAAGTTTGGTGGTTTCCCCTGTTCATAACTTAGGTTTGAATTATCTTTCATTTTAATCTCTTGCTCTTCCAACTCCAAAGGTTTATCTGGGTCCGGAGCTACAACTTCTTCATCTTCATTTTCATGCAGAAAACTACAAATCATGTTAGGTCTATAGGAGAAATCATTGTCCTTGATCTGCAGCCATTCCACACCACCTAATGGAGGAGGGAGGGATGGGAGAACAAACCAAGAAACATGAAAAATAATTTCAGTTGCTTAAATATATTTTTAATTTAAATGTTCATCCTATGAGTATTTATCAAAATAAAACCCCAACATAAAGCAAGGAACATGATGCCTGTACCTACTGATAAATAATCGTGTAATTTCCATCTTACTTGGAGACCCTGGAATGTCTGTGGGGTATGTATCATAAATATCACTAAGAGTAATCAACTTCAGTTACTATTCTAAGCCCCTTTTACCAGAGTCCAATTCTCAACTCATTCTGAGAGATAATTTTAGCTCCCACTGCCATCTCTTCCCTTGAAAATTTTGTCACTTCCCTACAGTTTTCTCCTTACCCACTCACTTTTCATAATACAATGGATGATACTACTCTACCATCTTCTAAATTAACACATATCTGTCATTTTGAGTTGGAAAAATCAAATTATGAAATAAGACACCTCTCCCCCCCAAAAAAAACCTTGAAAAAAATTTTTGTTCCTTTCCATATTCACAAAGTCCTTACCCCTCAATGAACTCCCATAATCAAGAATTGCTCCTACTAAACTCAAAAAAAAAATTGCTCCAATAATGCTAGCCATTTTTATCATTATGACCCTTTCAGCCAAGTATTTTCAAAAGGATCTTCAATTTCTAAGGCAAGCCCAAGCTGTTTACTCTTATCTTCAAAACTCCACTAGATATCTCTATGATACCCCAACCTATCTTGCCTCCCTGTTCACGCATCCATCTCTTCCTATTCCCCATTACAAAACTAACTCTTCTACAGCTGTTTGTTGAAATATCTTTACTGCTGATCCCACATCTTCTCCCAAGTGTTACTACTATAAAGTCTCTCTCTTTCAAAAATTGATTAGTTCTTTCCCCTCCAGTTCAGCTTCAGTTACTGACTTTCATATTTTTTCTTGCGATAACATCATTCTCCTAGTCAACAAGCTCAAAACTTTAAAGATTTCCCGAAGCCTACTCTGTTATTGAGCACAATATTTGGCACGTAAGAGATACTTAGAATAAGTTGAGTGGAATGGGGGTCGAGTCACAGTCATTCATGTCTGTTTCAATATAATTTACCTTAGAATGCAAGTTCCTAGAAAGTAAGGATCACATCTGTCTATTTTGTTCTGTCTCCAGCATCTTGCGATATTTGGTAGCTGACCTCCAAGATGGTCCCCGGTGATCCCCTCCTACCTGATATGCATGCCCCTGTGTTGTCTCCTCCCACATGGAATAGGATATTGCAAAAATGGAAGAATGTAACTTAATGTAACTTCTAAGGATAGTTCATAAAAGACACTGTGGCTTCTACCTTGTTCTCAAGGATCACTTGATCTGGGAAAGCCAGCTGCCATGTCAGTAGGGCACTCAAATAGTACCATGCAGAGTCAAGGAACTGAGGCCTTGTGCTAACAGCCAGTGCAAACTTGTCAACCATGTGAGTAAGCCATCTTACAATTAGATTTTCCAGCCTTACTTAGGCCTTCAGATGACTGCAGCCTCATGAGGGGCCCCAGCCAAGACGAGCCAACTAAGCTGCTCCCAAATTCCTGATTCACAGAAACTCTGTAAGATGGTGTTTTGTTATTCTTGTTTTAAGCCATTAAATTTAGGGGTAATTTTTTATGCAGCAATAGATAACCAATACAGCCTTGAATAGTTGGTTACTAATTTATTTATTAAATGAAACACCCAAATCTTCCCAAAGATCTATTAGATTATTAAGGACTATAGCAGGCAAAACTCTATAACTTCCTTTAAAAAGAATATCTAAATGATAGCTAAGCTATCTTGTATTTATCTGCCTTTCAAGTTAATTGTAGAACTTCAAGTGCCTCCTTCTTCCTATTATTTTCAGAGTGCCGAAAAAAAGGGTTAGCTGTGGGATATACATGATACAAAGATTTGTTGTATAGTTATGTGTAGTTGGTATAATTAATTTTTAAATGATTACTGTACCTTCAAATATTTATTCCTCAGAATACAATAAGTCAAGCCATAAATATTCACCAACAGGGTCTTATTTACTAGAATTTCAAATATGTCTTTGAGCAATGAGCCTTTTTCATTTTTATTCTTTGGCAGGCAAACACCTTTATTCTGACCGTGTCCCAAATTCCCCAGGGCAGGAGAAAGAGGTTGGTGCAGTCAGTAGCAACGAGTTTTTAAACCATCAAGTGATTATCTGCTCATCTCTGCAAACATGTGCCTGCTATGGGTGCAAGAAGCACTGGCCTAAAGTCTCCAGTCTGGAGGTGGCTAAACGGATGCTTATTAAGAACAAGACTCAGGACCGAACAGCTGTGGTCCCAGCATCCCTCCCTCAAAAAGCCAGCTTTTCCCAGTTGTGAGCTTCCTGGGGAAGGCTGCTACCCATGCCAGAAGTTCAGGACATCCTGTGGGGTGACTCCTTGGGAATCCAGAACTGCTATGATCATACCTTCTGTACTTACAAAGACGTTCTATTTAAAAAGAAAGAGAGGAGACTGCTGAATTCCCAAGGGGTTGGAAATCATGTCAAGTTTCTTGACCAACTCCTACAATTGTATGCAATGCAAAGCAGACTGAGATTTCTTCTATGCCTCAAGTGCCCTCTGCAATGTAAGAACTCACTTAAATTTTAAATCTACATTGGGTACCCTCAATTTTAATATACTTAACCCATCACGCATAGTTGCTACTACAAAGTACAAAGACAGTCCCGGCAGCAATGTGTCATTGTCAAAGCCAGTATTAAATCTCCTATTTTCCTGAGAACTAAGGGAACTAACCTATGTTTTCTTCTCCTTCCTTCTTTTCTGTCAGAAGAGTTCTTGTCATGCTGAGCTTCTTCATTGTGTGGCATTTATATTTTAGCACTGTTTTATTATTGCCTTCCGCATCCGCTAGAACATAAAATGAATGCAATTACTATACTGCTTGATGTCATCAAATAATCATGTTAAGCTTCAAAGATTCCAGTTTAGAGAGTTACACTACTTCCAGTCAAGATAGTGTAGTAAGTTCAAGATTTAACTCAATCCTCTTGCTCTAAGTACAGAGAAATGACAGATAAAATACATAAAAACTGAAGGCAAAAGTGAACTCAAAAACAACAAACCTCTCCAGGGGACAGAAACACAAAGCTGTGAGTGAGACTAAAGCTACAGGCTGTTAGGCTTCACCCCTAAAGTAGGAAAAGTGGTGCAGGAATTTGGCCTTCCAGGGAGGTCTAAAAGTCTGCCACTGAAAATGAAGGACCAAAGCCAGACTTCCTACTTGAAGCCAGACTGGAGGGAGGACATTCCCAATCATCAAAGACAGATGAGAAAAAACTGCTGCCAACCTGCTGCCCAGGGTCACAGCTTTATAAAAACTGTGGGCACGGGCGGAAGGGGGATGAGGCTCTGAGCTAAGGGTGTGAAGCACGCTGAAAACTTCCACACCTTGCCTCTGTCAGGGTAACTGATACTACACTTTAGAAAGCAACAGAGCGATAATCTATTAAGTCGAACCACATGAAACTGTTGATACTCAGCCCAAATTGGTATTTTCATACAGCTGAATCTAATACACACATTGATCAATCTAGCAATCCTATTTCTAAGTATATACCTGAGAGACATTTTTACATGTGTGCACAAGGAGACATAAAAATATTCATGGGAGCATTTCTGCAGTGAGTTAATAAGCGTAATTAAGAAAACGGGTTCTGGAGCAGACCACCTGGGTTCAGATCCTGGCTCTGCCTCTTCCTGCATGACCTTGAGAATGTTATTTACTTCTCTGTGCTTCAGTTTCTTTAAATATAAAATGCAGATAACAATGGCATACCTCATAGACTTGTGGTGAGGATTCAATGAGTTAATACATGTAGCATTTTGAACAGTGCCTGACATATAGAAGGCACTCAATAAACTTTAGTAGTTATTAACAAGCACTGGTAAAAATGAACACAACCAGCATGTCCATTAATTGGAGAATAAATTGTGGTATAGTTACAAATGGAATATTAAGTAACAGGGAAAACAGTTATATAAATCAACATGCAAAAATCTCAAAACAGCACTAATTGAAAAAAGATATTGGATGATATATATAATATGCTATACCAAGTTCGAAAATATAAGGCAAATGCTATTTATTGTTTCCAGATACATACATATGTAATATCAAATCAGACATAGGAAAGAAAAATACCGAACTCAGGAGAGTGATTACCTCTGAAGACAGAAGGAAGAGAATAAGTTTGGAGAGGGGTATACTTCAAATGTATCTGGAATATTTTTTAACTACCTGAAGAATAGTAGGATTTGATACAGCTAGACAATGGGTACATGAGATGTTTAATATCCATCATATATAAGTATGTCTGAAATATTTCAAAGTAAAAAGAGGCAACATAGCATCACTTACCATGTTCAACAGTTTCTTCAAATATAACACAGGTCCCAAGAGTGTCTGCAGAAAAAGTGAAGGTAACTTGTTGAGGAAAAAAACAGAGCTACTTTCTCTCAAAGGCATATTAAAAAAGGAGTTTAATCTCCCTGATGCCTTCCTACCTTCATATTCTCCAGCAAAGACATAGCTGTCCACTTGCAGAATGGGTCTCTCAGTGTCAATTCCCTGCAAGAGAAGGTAGGATCATTAAAAAATCATCATTGGAAAAAGCCTTGGTGGGGGTGGGTGAAATGGGTGAAGGAAGGGGTCAAAAGACAAACTTCCAGTTACAAAATACGTAAGTCCTAGGGATATACTGTACTTCATGGTGATTATAGTTAATAATACTGTATTGCATATTTGAAAGTCGCTAAGAGTAAATCTTCAAAGTTCTCATTACATAAAAAACATTTGTAACTATGTGTAGTGATGGATGTTAACTACACATTGTGGTAGTCATTTCATAATATATACAAATATTGAATCAGAGTACTATAGAGCTGAAACTGGTATAATGTTATATGTCAATTATATCTCAATTAAAAAAAATAAGTAAAAAGCTTTTTTACACATAACTGTGTTGCCAAGGAGATTATCTCCAAATCTGGCGCTTTTAGTCCTCGCAACTACAAGATAAGCTAAAACTGCTCAGATCACAGCAGCTACAACCTCAAGACTACTTAATTCACACACACCCAAGTAACAAGGTCTTTCTCAGGCAACATCCTCTTCAACTTAAAGTGAGAACTGAGAGAGTTTTCCCAACAATAGCTCCAAGATTTTAAAGTTGTGATAAAAAAAGATAGTAGCTGATACCATAACTCAAATCAATAGCAGTGTGAGGTCCCTGAGGTCTTTTCTTAGTAGGTATCCTCTCTCTCCTGTGCAGTTTAACCTCTGTGTGCATATCTGATTATCCTCCCTTCCCTTTGTGTTTCTGTCACTCTCCTATCTAAAACTGTAATTTTTCCAAAACAATATTTCATATCAAAATGCTACCCCTCCAAATCTTCAACTCCCTGCCCACATATTCAGACACTCAAGTAGGGTCAGGCATCTAATTTCCCTCATCTGCTCCCATAGTCCCCCTGTACTCCTGTGATTGTCTTAAGCCTTCACTGCTTTGTTCACGTGGAAATCAATTTATCACTCTTAGAGGACGGGTGTATTTCACCATTCATTCTTCTTTTAAATGTAAGAACACCTACAACAACCTCCCAGGCTACAAGACTCACCAAAATCTTGCATTTATTTTCACATTTTGAGAGAAAGTCTGAATCAATAATTCCCGATAATTCCACCAGAACCAACTGCTCCTGATGGAAGAAAGAGGGGTTACTAGGCTAGCAGGCGAGTGGGCAGGAAGAGGCAGTTAACGAGAGCAGCCAAACATCCCCACTGCAATGACGGCAACCTCTGAAAACCAGGTTCTGCTTTCGACGAGAGGAAGCAAGCGTTACCTAAGGTAACTTCCCTCCTTCCCGCCTCCCGTGTGGCTCCGGGGGCTGGGGCCAGCTGCCCGCCGCTCCGTGCACCCACGGGCACCACCCTGCCAGACGCCCGGGGCCCCCTCCCGCCAGCCGCGTCCCGACTCCCTTCCCCGCACGCAGCGGGCGCGGCCACCCCAGCCACCGCCGCGCGGGCTGAAGCCGCTGCACTCACTGCCTCCTCCTCCTCTTCGTCCGCCTCCCCGCGGGTCGGCTCCTCGGCCGCCGCCATACTGCCACCCCTCTGCGCGGCCTCCGAGCGGCGGGCCCCGCCCTCCGGGGCCGCCATCTTGAGTGCGGGCAGCAGCTCCCTGCTCCGCGGCGGTTCCGGCCGCGCCCACCGCTCCTGCCAGCACGCGAGATGGCGGCTCCCGGGCCCACGTGGAGCCCGCGCCAGGCGTCCCCTTGTTCTTGTCCGGAGAGCGGGGTCGGGGCTCTGGCGTCGGTCGGGGAGGTCCCGCGGCCTAGGCAACTCTCAAGCACCCCAGCCCAGGTGTGACTAGAGCGCGGACGGGGCAGAGGGGCTAAAGAAGGTGTCAGCAAGGAGACCACGGTGCGCGAGGGAAATGGAGAGGCCTCGTGTGGCCTCAGCCTACATTGCTGTTAAGAAATTCTTAATTATCTTGGGAGCACCGATCCTCAATTAAAGTGCTCCTCAAGCCAAGTTAAGGGCGCACTTCAATTCATCACGTAACGAACGCCCACGGCGCGTAAAGGCCCGCGCTAGGAAGTGAGTTTGGGTTTCCCGCCGCAAAAGATGCGGGAGAGGTAGATAAAAGAGCAACCGATTATACGCTAATCAGATTGCCCTCGGTGCTGTAAGAGACACAGATTGTTATGGGAGTACTAGAGGCCCGGGGAAGTGAAGTTTTGAACAGAATTTTCTTAAAGTAACCTCATGGGTTTTTTTTCTGATTTCAAAATAAATGATCTTTGTACGGGAGACAGGATTATCTAGCGCCAAAGAGCATGAGCTTTGGGATCTGATACTTGTCTAGTATTGCTGCATTATTAACAGCAAGGCATGAGGCAAATTGGTTATTGAGAGGATTAAATGAGATGTTACGTATAAAATAGCATTTGGCACATATTAAGCACTTAATGTACATTTAATCTATTATTAGTAATAATATGCAAAAATCAGAGTATTGTGAATTTTAAAAGATATTTCCAACGCAGTGTATCTTTCCAGCTTCTTTCTACATATACAGTTTTTAAAAAATGTGTTCAAACTGTACATCTGTTTTAAACTTTCTTTCCTCACTACGTGTAGTATGGATTTTTTCCCATGTTTTCCATGGTAAATATAGATGTACGTGATAATATTTTTTGTGTAATACTGGTATTGCACAGCACTTTAGTAAACATCTTTGTGCATTTTTACCCAGTTGCTCCATTAAATAAGTAGGATTTCATAGATTTAAAAAAAGTAGAAAGAGCACTGGACCTGTTAGAAGTTGTAGATTTGAATTCTAGCTCTGAAATATAAGAAGTATGATCTGGCACAAAGCTGACACTTTTTCATCCATGGTGTTCTTATTTATTAAGTGAGGATAAAAACATTTATAGTTTACTGCATGTTTTTTATTTGAAGATTAGATCATGTATCAAAGTGCTTTGTAAATTGAGAAATTATATAAATTGTCAGATTTTATTGGGGATTCAGGGAGGATAAAGGGGGAGGACAAGCCAAACGGAGGGAGCAGCAAACATAAAGGCTTGAGGAATGAAAACATGTTTTACAGGGTCAGTGTAGTAACTTGAAATGTCTCTTTCAAATAAGCAAGCCTCATACTTCTAGTCAAGATTATTATTTACTATTTAGGAAGTAACTATTATTTTTATTTATGTTAAATGATTTACAAAAGCATGTAGACTGAAAAGTAAGATTTTCATCATGTTCCACCGCTCCCCTTTCTGTAGGCAACCATTTTTACCAGCTTATGTGTATCCTTTAAGAGCTATTCTATGTACTTACAAAAACATATGCTTATACAAAATGTGTAGATTTTAATATTATAGCACATAGACTAGAAAACCATTCCTTTGGGAGGAAAGAAGACCTTACAGAGTTGGCTCCAAGGCTTAGAGCTAATGCCCTTTGAAAATTAGCTTAAAAGTTGAAACATATCTCAGACAGAAAACAGGAAATTTATTGGGCAGAATAACCCATCAGCATCAGCTTTGAAAGAAGCCTTTTGGTGACTGGGAGGAATTTCCATGGCCTGGAATTGGAGTCCATTCTTAAAACCTTCTACTCTCAATCCTACCAGAGATCATAAGGCACAGATGCCAGCTTTAAAAAAAACTAAATTATCTTTGCTTAAAAACAGAAGCCGTAAACAAAATGTGTTATATCTATATAATGTAATCTTACTCAGCAATAAAAAGGAATGAAGTACAGAAAGACGCTATAACCCAGGTTAACTTGAAAACTTACGCTAAGAATCCAGACACAAAAGGCCACGTATTGCATGATTCCATTCATAAGAGATGTCCAGAATAGGCGCGCCTATAGCTGGAGAAAGTAGATTAGTGGTTGCTAGGGCCTTGGGGGAAGAGGAACTGGGAATGCCAGCTACTGGATATGGGGTTTCTTGTGGGGGTGATGAAAATGTTCAGGAATTAGTGGTGATGGGTGCACAGCTCTGCATATACTAAAACCCACTGAATTGTATACTTTAAAAGAATGAATTTTATGGTATGTGAATTGTATCTTAATAAAGCTGTTATTTTTTAAAAAAAAGGGACAACAGTAATAGAAGCAGCTAGTTTTAAATTAAACTGGGAAGCAAATGGGGCAGTTGCTTTTTACTGACTGAAACTAGGAGTTTCAACAATTTTAATAACTGGGGTAGTTTATCAGCACATACAAGCTAAATATTAGTCTAACGTCCATGTTACACATTAGGAAACTGAGACTTAGGAAATTAGGAAACTGATCGTCTGAATTGTTCCTCAATACTCTGTTCTCTTTTCTGGGAAAGCAGGAAGCTTGAGAGACCTGGTAGGGATGCCAACCCCCGCGTCAAGCTGGCTAAGGTTGGAGGAATGAGACCGAGCATCCAACTTTAACAGAGTTGAAAGGGAGGCAAAGACCCAGGAGCTGCTCACCTAGTGTGTGCCATGTCATCTGTATAGTAAGACTTGAGTGACATTAGGTTCACCGTCCTTTGTTTTGTGAATTGTCCATTACTATATTCTCCATCTCTTTTTGCTTTGTTCTTTGTTGTATTTCCTAGTATGTGACTTGCAGTTACAAACTTGGATTTGCTTTTAAAAACTAAACGAAATGTGTTTATTTTCTTTAAACCAAATTGAATTTGACTGAGCCCTCGTCACATCCAGATGGCAGGGAAATTTAATCTCTTGTCAGTTTTCTCCCGTTTATACCCCTGGCTCATACACAGTATTTGGAGAGACTGCTCCAGTCTTCAGCCCACATTGGATGCTGCTGTCATGCCCGTGGTGGAAGCCACACAGATCCTTGAAATGTAGGGACTCTGTTTCCACAGAGCATGGGAATCCCTGCTTTTTTTAGGAACCTTGATGGGAGCGGTCTAGCCTTTCTAAGCAGACCATAGGTCTTGACACCTCTGCAGGGTTCTGCTAGGGGGATAAGGACCCACCAGTTTACACTCCTTCCCAGCCTAAGGAAATCTCCCCTCTAGTTTTTGAAATAAAGGCACCTCTTCCCTTTTTCCTCTCAGACATGTAGCGTACTTTCTTCAGTGAGCTCAGACTCTTAACAAGAGGCAGGAAAAGACAGTCTCCAAGTAGCTTCAGCTTTCCATCCCTTAGACATCCCAGACAAAGGAATACAAATGGTCTGGCTGCCTGCTTGAAGGAATAAATGGGAAAATGTAGTGTACTATTATCTCCATAAACTGTCCTGCCGTATCAATAAAATCTTTTGCAGGAAATCAAACCTTGTCTTGTTGGTTTTAAGAGTTGAAGGAATTTGTTCACACACTGAGTCAATATAGCCAAGGAGCCTGAGGCCTTAAAGTGCTCATTGAAAAGGTGGCAGAGGCTCTCCGAGTACCCTGGAGATCTTGTGTGGTTCCTGGGGCATTGCCAGAAAGGGAGCGGTGGTGAGAAGAGTAAGGTAAACACCTGGATGCTGTTGACCTTCTGTAAAAGAAGAAAACTCATTTCAAAGTGTTCTAAGTGATGAATTCTACTGCTAGAATTTGTTATGGCTGACAAAATAAGGGGAGGTTTACAAGTCAGCTTAAAAAGAACCGTGGAAGGGATAAATTACATGGTTTTCTACAGCCACAGTTGGAGCTAATAGAGAAAAATCTATGTAATTTGGTGGTAGGGTCTGTTGATTTCAATTGTAGTTAATAAGGGAAATCTTATGGAAAAAATCAGAAATATAATTTCTGAGAAACATAAATAGGATGTTGTGCTCAGTATTTAAAAGCCTGCCACTAGGAGGAGACAGATGAATTAAAAATTGTTGAAATGCTCTTCCTTTAGAATGCATTTTCTAAATTAAAAAGAGCCTGTATGAAAAATATATTTAGTGGATTTCCTGCAAAAGAGCTGTTAGTGAGTATTAACATTTTGTCTTAAAATGAACATTTTACATTTAAATAATGGTTTATATTCCATTAAGTTCTTTTTTAAGTACATCTTTTACTCTTTTTTAATTTTAATTTTTTGATTTACAATGTATTTGTTTCTGCTGTACAGCACAGTGATTCAGTTATACATATACTTTTTTCATATTTTTTTCATCACAGGTCATTGAATATAGTTTGTTGTGCTACACTTTTACCATGTTTTGAATCCAAAAACGAAATACTAAATCAGTGGCCCTCAGACTTGAGCTGCCTCAGAGTCACCTTGGAGGGCTTTTTAAAGCGCAGATTGCTCAGCCAGAGTTTCTACTTCAGCAGGTCTGGTATAGGACAGGACAGAAAACACACATTTCTAACAAGTTCCCAGGTGATGCTAATACTTCTGGTCTGGGGAATACACTTTCAGAACTACTGTGTCAGCTAGCTGGCTATGGAAGTAAGCCGCTTGCCAATTAACCAGATTCAATTAAATATTGAGAACATACTAACCAAAGCATTTCAGTTTGCCAAAAAGTAACTAGTATTGGAAATAAAATTGGAATGACCATTTTTAGAGGGCTTTGACTTCAAAACAAACCAGTGTATACTGTTTGGTAGCAGCGTGGCCCAATGGGAAGCTACTGGAGTGTGTTTGAGGCAGTGGTGCAGTAAAATGGTACATGCACACAGACTGAGGGCACAGAGACCAGGGGGAGCCTACCAGGGCCCTTCTCAGACCAGGACACAGGGTCCCCATGTAAAGCTCCTGATAAACATGGAAAATGTTCCCAGAGCATCACTCTGGCTCACTGACAATTAACGAAAAGCTTCCTACAATGTTAAAACAAAAATAGATGGAGGAATGAAAAAGAATATGAAAACAAATAATATGTATGTATATGTATGACTGAAACATGATGCTTTACGCCAGCAATTGACACAACATTGTAAACTGACTATATTTCAATTGAAGAAAGAGGCAGTTTAAAAAAAAAAGTAGATAAGGATGCAAAATCTGCCTAACTTTTTAAAGCTTTCAGGAGTCTACCAAGAAGTTTCTCCAAAATGGGTAGAGAAAGATTTCAAAGCTGCTAAAGGGATACATTTCCTAAAGGTTTATACTTTCTCTGCTGTTAGAGGTTTCTTTGTGGACATGTTTGAGAAATACTGCCTTGGAACATCATGATGACGTTCATAGTTGGAGAAGTGCCAGGTTTCAGCGGCACCTGTAACATGTGGTGGAATCTGTAGAACTTGGCTTCTAATTAGACAGACTAGGGTAAGGGGAAAAGAGAGAAGAGCAGAAAGAGAGGAAAAACAAAATAACTGCAATTAAGAGCCTGGATGACTGGTTAAATGGGAGTTGTTTTTGTTGTTTTGGGGGGAGGGGAATTTACAGGGAAGGAGTTAATTATGTTTGTTTATTTTTAATGGAGGTACTGGGGATTGAGCCATGCCAGCATGCACTCTACCACTGACCTACACCCTCCCCTCTGTGTGCTTTGTTTTTAAGGGAATAAGAAAACATGAGGAGGAACTCGTATTAGGGGATAAATGTTGAGGCTGGCCCTGGACACCAAGTTTGCACTTGTCAGAGTACAGTTGGGTGGAGTGAGCAGCCAATAGTTGAAATGTCATAGAACTTGAGAGGGTTTAGAGGTTAAACTCTAGAGTCATCTTTATAAGAAAGAAATTGAAGCTTTTCCCTAAAAATCTGATCCTAAAGGAATTTAGATAGGTGAGTTTCTCAAGGGAAAGGGTAGGAAGTCATGATAGAAAGGAAATATCAGTGTGGAAAAACAAGCATTTAGATATTATTGACTTAAAAGGGAAAAGTTTAGAGGTGTCACAGCATTCAGTTTCATGAGATGGGCAAAGGGAGCCAGTAGATGAGCATTTGGGGGGCTGGCACTGGGAAAGGTAATTTTGATGTTGGAGCAGGGGCCATGGCTCAGAACAGGAAGCTTTTCTGTAGATATTCAGGTTTGGGGAGATGAGACCCTGGATTAGGGCAGTGACTGGGGAAAACAGGAGAGATCAGAGGCATTCCAGTTGAAAAAGCAGTAGGACTTGGATGACTGCTTAAATGAAGTGGTCATTAAGAGAAAGAATTTTTTTTAAAAAAACCTCCAATTATGAGCCTGAGTCAGTTCAGAAGTATGGCATTTGCAACATGAGGTAGAGCCCCAGTTGCTCTGCCCAAACAGATAAAAGGGTGACTAACCAGACCAATGGTTCTCAAGTGTGGTCCCGAGATGCACATAGTCAGCGTTACCCGAGGTTCTGTTACAAATGCAAATTCTCAGACCCTACCCCAAACTTCTAAATCAGAAATGGTGAGAATAAGGTCCAACAATTAGTGGTTTAACAAGCTCTCCACATGATTCTGATGCACACTTAAATTGGAAATTGAGTTAGGCCAGATCTTTTCTTCCTTTTAAGAATCTGAAGTGGGTTGTGCAGAGAGAATCAGTCTGTTGATTGTGGGGAGAGAAGCTCAAGGTCGGTCACAGAGAGACTATGAGTAAGCTGGAATTATGAGTAAGCAGAGCTATGACTACGTGAGGTCATTTGTAGTCACAGAGACAGACAGGAATGGTGACACCCTGTGTTTGGGAATACTGCATTCCTGCTGCAGCTGAGAGTGACAAGTTAACCCTAGTCCCTAGGTATGCCTGGAGTTTGTCCAGTTCCTTGTTCATTTTAGTTCCCAACTGAAGCCCAATCATATTGCTATTCTTAGGTTCCTATGATATCCTTATCTCCTTTATTGTCACATGTGTCCTTAAAATAGCTAGGCTTCCCATTACTTGAGGTGACCTGAGTGAGTCTATGTTCCCAAAACATAAAAAGCTGATATAGCTCCAAAGTAGTTGGGGCAAACGTTTAATAGGAATAATTTCTTTGTTTTCAATTACGTACTTATTTTTTATTCTTTTTTAAAATAAAATTTACCATCTTAATTATTTTTAAGTGTACACTTCAGTAGTTAAATATATTCACATCATTGTGCAACCAAGCTCCAAAACTTTTCATCTGGCAAAGAATTACTTTTTAAAGAATTGCTTATGGATGAAATCTATTTTCATGCTGTCACCTTTCCACCTGAACAACTGAGCAACTTCCAAACTTAACCATCAGGGCTGACGCTCAGGTTCATACTTCAAGGTTTTTTTTTTGTTGTTTTCACTTCTTTTGTTGGCCTCCTTGTTCAGGAAGTCACTCAGAAAAAGTACTATTACTTTTTCAGCTGGAATGTCTCTTAGCCTCTCCTCTCATTGACTACTGCTCTAATCCAGGTCTAAACTTCCTATCCTTAGATTTTGACATTTTTGTGTATGGTGCCTGTATCTTTTCTTTTTTTAAATTATTTATATGTTTCACATTTTCCATATTGGTCTTCAAATAATAACAGTTATGCAGTTCAGGTGGAGTTGTCAACATTTAAGTTTCCATCACCTGTTGGTAAATGGGCAGCAGCCTAACCTGGCATTGTCAGTACCTTAGGACCCTACCCTGCTGGATCCTCGACCCCTCATCTGGTAAAAGAGGGGTTGAATTAGAAGAGTGAATTCCCAAATTTTTTCCATCCATGACATTGCCTAGACCATTATATTTTTGCTTTATCATCTTGATGGCATGTGGTCTATTTACAAAATATTACTTGTTTCATTAGCTTGGTCTTACAGAATTAACATTTTATTATCAATACATTTCAAGAAAGGAAGTCAAAGTTCTAAGAACAAAACTGTTATATTTAGGTTGTTACAAATGTTTTAATGTGTTATGACAGTCAGGCTCCTATCAAAACGAACCATTCTTTATCAAACCTCACACCCTTCCTTTTCACCCATTGACTAACCCTTTTGTTCCAATCAAGCCAATCTGTTGAAACTCTACATCCTGCCTTTTTTTTTTTTCTGTTTGCCACTGGGCTTTTGCTAATTTCATTTACTCTGCCAGGCTGCTCCTTCTCAGTCCCTGCCTATTCTCTTACTCCAAGAAACTTGTCCTGACTAGCCTACTCTAATATTCATTCATTCAACCCACATTTATTGAGCACTTAATATATGCCAGGCCCTCCTTCCATTTTTTCTATGAATTTCTGTACGCAACTGTTAAATTAACTAAACAAAAAGGACGTTAGCCTGAAGTGGCTCTAATTCTGTGGCAGCCTAAGTAAGTAATCAAAGATCTAAGCTTGTAAATGCCCCAAGGCTATGAATTTGAAACCTAAGAGCAACCTATCACAAACAGCCAACTAGGCTTTAAGTTAATAAATTCCTTACTTTACTTCCACATCTTCTGTAAAAATCTCTCCCCAGATCCTGTGGATGGGGTGTTTCTGACCACTTCCAGTTTGGCACTGTCAAATTGGAATTGATTTTTACTCAAATAAACTTAGAAAAATTCATTTTTTTAAAATAAGTTTTCTTTCAGTTTGTTTTTTTGAGGGGAGAGGTAATTAGATTTATTTATTTACTTCTTAATGGAGGTGTTGGGAATTGAACCCAGGACTCTGTAAAGCAGCACTCTACCACTGAGTTCTACCACAGGACCTTAAACCTAGCACTCTACCACTGAGCTATACCCTCCCCTTTCAAAAAAAAAAACTCTTTAAAATGTTTGCTATGCCTTACTTTATCTTTTAAGACAACTTTAAATCATATTGCTCACAGTCTGCCTTGTATTTGTTAATTAGTGTATATGTATGTTTTTCTCAACTTGATTTTAAGTGCCTTTTTTGGCTTCTTTGTACATTGTTGTGGATTTGTTAAGGTTATTAAGTGAATGGATGGATGAATTAAATAACGTGAAACTGGTTTAACTCAGAGGAATTTGACGGAAATACTTAACTAGAATTTAAAAGTTTTAATAGAATAAAAAGTCATTCTAAGTCCAACAGCTTTGAGGTCTGTGTTGTAGATGATTCAACTGAGTGACCTATCTCTGTTCTGTACATTCCTCCATAAGCATTTTTTACTGGAATCACTCATTTTTGACCCTTACTCATTCACCGTTTATATTATTTCTTCTCTACAGGAGTGACTTGACCCACTGCCTGACTCATGTTAAGTGCTCAGAAAATGCTGATTGGTTATTGAAAGGAATTAATATACCTTGGGTTTAGTCTTTGCAATAAGGGTACAAGTTCTTTCACTGCAGAGAGCCAGTCCTTTTACACACACAGATTTTAGAATTCATGCAATTCTGAGTGTACAGTGGGTACTTAATAAATGTTTCTGTAATAGAAGAATAAATTGCAAAGAAAAATGTTTTACCTTTAGAAGAGTCTTCTTTCCCTAAGTTGGTGTTCCTCAGTGTGGTACTGGATGCCCTATATTAGAATCACTTGGGATGCTTGTTAAAAATAGAGATTCTTCAGCCACAGACCTACTGGAATCAGAATCTTGTGGAGGTGAGGTTGGGTGGATGGGTTTAAGGACCAGAAATATGCACTTTTAACAAGTGCCTCAGATGATTCTGATGCTCTTGTAGGTCTGAGCACCACTGCCCTAAGTACAAGGTAGGACTCACATACAAGGCCCACGAACGTACCTGCTCAGCAGTTAAAAGCATGGACCGTGAAGACAGATTGCCTGAGTTCATCACTAAATCTGTGCTCTGAGCATGCTGTTTAACCCCCCTGTGCCAGTTTCCTCGTCTACAAAATGGGAAGAACAGTATAATCATCTCAGAAAGATGTAGGGGTTAGATGAGTCAGTATATGTAAGATGCTTGGAACAGAGCCTGGCCACGTACACACCATGTGTATGTTTTTGCCGTTATCAGAAAAGTCTGCGCTTTCCAACAGAATGGTTCATTTCTGGATATAGCCCATCTTACTGTAGAAAACCTAACTCTCAGAGTTCGTCCTTTCTTTCCTTTCTACTTTTCTCCTTAGAGGGGTAGACGCTTCGAGCTAGAATACTGCCTCACAGCAGGGCAAACCTGCACAAAGAAAGCGTAGATCTTTTGCCACCTGCTGCTGAGCCAGAGATCAGTACTCAGCCTTTTGTACACCTTACTCATGATTAAAGTCAAATAAAAAGGGCAGGGATGCAAATGAGTAACGTGTTTTCTCACTTACCAGAAAGTGTTTGAGTGGCTACGAAGGGTAACAAAACAGAAGGCCTGTCGAAGCCACAATGCTATGGCCAAGTCAGCTCCCGTCCCAAGTCTCTGGAGATCACGTTGACTGCGAGGCCTTTTCTTCCTTCCTACTGTTGTCTCCAGGAGGTTTGCTGGCCTCTGGCAGACAGAAAACAATCCCAAGACCAAACCAGAGAGCTTATAACTCTCCCTCTTGGAGTGAGATGACTGTTGGCAACTGATCACTCGAGGATGAATCCTTGACAGCAGGTGTGTCTGGGGAGTTTAGGACAGCTTTTCTACAATGGGCATCCCCGACTCCAGACTGGATACGATTAATGGATTCTTTTAAATTTAGACTTTCCTCTTACCATGTGACTTCTAGAAAGTTGCTTAGTTTCTGTTTCCCTATTTGTAAAAAGGAACCTACAGTAGAATGTTAGCATTAGAAGAATGTCTAAGACAATTTAACACAACTCGTTAAATTTTTAAAAAGTTAGATCCACAGAGGTTTATGGACTTATTTAAGGTCAAAGACCATGTAAGTGGTTGGGTCAGGAATAAGATGTGTGAAATTGAGTTAATTTTGCTATTAACAAAGGGATAAAATTGAGGAAACACTGACATTTTTGCTCAAAGGCCAAAAATTTTAATGCCATTAGTATTTGACTTTCTTAGTATTGTTTCTGACAATCTAGCTAATGAATAAAAACATAGAGAATTACATTCTAGTATGTCATTTAATGAGAATGTAATAGAAGCTTTGCTTTTAAACATAAGGTATGGAATTTTTAAGATTTCTGTGAATACATATTTTTCATAATAATTTGGGACAATAATTTTAATTGATGTTTTAATGAATCAGTTCTTTTAAAAATTATTTCATTGTGCTATATAAATTATATCTCCATTAAGAAATTTATTCTTAAAAAAAATTTATTCTAATTTTCCATCACTCATTAAAAATATATTTACTTCCATGAACTTTTAATTCTACTTAAAGATTTTTAAAATTTTATTTTATTTTTAGATGGGGTAGGTAATTAGGTTTATTTACTTGTTTTTTAATTGAGGGCTGGGGATTGAACCCAGGACCTTATGCATGCTGAGCAGGCACTCTACCACTGAGCTATACCCTCCCTCCCAAAGATTTTTTTAATATAGTTTCAGATGTATATTTCAGATGTACATTTCAGTTGCAAAAATAGTTGATAGAACCCCCAGCATAGTCTTCACCTTAAAGTATCACATATATAGTATATTTCTTTATTTCTATTTATATATACTTTTTTTTTTTTTGTGAGACACGTAAGAGTGAGTTGCAGACATGATGCCCTTCTAACCTTAATTCTTAACTGGAAAAAGTATACCGCACCCAGTACCTGTAGAGTAATCCAGTATCGGTCTTTTCAGCAACACCCACTCAGGCAGATAATAAGCATTGTTGATAGCATCATTTTCAAATTGTAACACCTTCTGTCTTGAACAGTGGTAGATAAAAATCTAGCTGTAAGAATAATTAATATAGTCTTTTTACTCAATAGACATTTACTAAAGAGTATGTTGGTGTCCTAGTGGATTTGAAAGAATAAAACATGTCTGTATTTTGCTCATTTGGGAGTTGCTGAGCTCAACCAAGATTGCTCTTCTTCTTCATCTTTCTTTTCTTCTTTCTCTTCCTCTTCCTCTTCTTCCTTTTCTTCTTATTCTTCTTCCTCCTTCCTCTCTCCTTCCTCCTCCTTCTTATTTTTGTCCTATTTCCCCCTTATGCAAAGAAGCATTTTCTTTCAGGGGATTTAAAATAAAATTGCATTTGCTTATAGATGAAGGATCAAATGATCAAATCAGAGATCTAAAATGACCAGTTCTGAACTCTCTAAGGATTCAGTTTTTGTTTTCTGCAGTTTGATTATTGTGTTAGCTGTTTCTGTTTTTGCTGAAGTTGGAATGCAGTTGGAGTGTGTCAAACAGGGTCTTTGACTAAGATGTTTCTCTTTCTTGCTTCTATTGCATTGTCTTCCAATTGATGTTAACACTCAGTGGATGCTTGCAGTGTTAATGAGACCCTTTCCCTTGTCACCTTGAGTATACATTCTCTCCAGATCTCTACATGAATCCGGATCCCCCTGGCATCAGTAGTAATACATGAAGGTATAATGTTTCTTTTCATAGTTTGAGTAGTACAGGAGTGCAACTAGTTAAGGATAAGAGCTTTCAACGTTAAACAGAAATTTTCCTGTGTTTTAAATAAAAGAACATGAGTAAGTAGTTGTCATTGGATCTTTCTCTTTTGTTTTGCCTCTTTATTTAAAATGACACCTTTAGTGTTAGCAATGAACACTACTAAGTATCATCTTGACTGGATTCTCACATGCTCTGTTTTTTAGTTTTTAGTTTATATTTATTTTCTCAGGTATTTACTCATACACCTGTTTCTTTTTTTTTTTTTTTGAGGGGTGTTCAAAGGAGGGAGGTGCTTGCTTCACTGCCACTGAACTCCTATAATGATTCATCACATTTTCTTTATGGAAGTTGCTCTGGCAGGTGAGGAACACAAATGGGCAACCCCCATGTCTTTTCATCAGCTTCTGATAACTTGAGATATACTTGAGGAAGGAGAAAAAATATTGTACTCACTTTATGCTAAATTAACAGAATCTACTTCTCTTTCATCAATTGTACTCCAGGAAACAATGCCCAGTGTCTGATAAGCAACTGGAGAGTGTAGGACCACGTGTTCCTTACTGTATCCTTTGGTGTCAAGCATAAAACAGTACACATTGTGGGAGACTGACATATATTTGATGAATTGGAACAGTTCATCGCAAAATTCTAGTTTGCAGATAAAAATTTAGTACTTGAGGGCAAAAAACAATTGACTTGGGGAAACAAAGCAAGCTCACTTCTTCTAATGCTCCTAACATTAAAACCACATACGTTTCTTTTCAGCAGTATATTACCAAATCCAAATAAGTGTCACTTAAAGTTGAAGCT
Organism: Vicugna pacos; assembly: GCF_048564905.1. Classification (NCBI taxonomy): domain Eukaryota; kingdom Metazoa; phylum Chordata; class Mammalia; order Artiodactyla; family Camelidae; genus Vicugna; species Vicugna pacos. The sequence goes on along the minus strand of NC_132994.1, from coordinate 35,600,043 downwards.
TGGGGAAAAAGATAATACAAAAAAAAGATAATATGTACTAATAAAAAGAAATTTTAACTTTCTGATGTATTATTGTTTGAGAGTGTTGACGTTCTCCTCGGAGAAGTAACACAGGTTCTCTTTTGACTGTGGTGGGGAGAGAGCGTTGCACCACTCTGGAGATGTAGGGACAGGCAGCAGAAGCTTTTCAGGGCCCTGCGTTTTATCAGGCTAACTGTCTGTCACCAGTGTTGCATCCTGGATTAGTCATGAGATGGGAAGTTTAAGAAATGTCTCAAAATGGCAAATTATAATACAAAACTTAGACATAAGTGCCTTTATCGTTAAAGAAACTAATGAAAAGAAAAAGCCTCATGACCTTTAAGCAAGTTTTGTAACAGACATCAGCCGCCTCATTTGTAAAATAAAAGCAGGCTGGATACTAAGGTCCCTTTCACACAGCTTGCTTAGCGCTCTTTCAGGAACAAAAAGGTCTCGTGGCTGACACAAGGAACTGACAAAAACCAGTTCCTATGAGACTAGTGATAAGGCTGATGATAGATTAATACATAGCATCAGTATCCTTGGATGCAAATGCGTGGGCTTCTGTAGCCTTGTACCAGACACTCTGTTATTCACCTGATGTCATTCATCCACAGTTAAAGCTTTTTGCCAGAGTTTGCCCTTAAGGGGGTTTGCTGTGTTCTGGAGATGGAGTACACAACAGTGTGGCAGTCAGGAAATGTTTGCTTCAGTTTTAGCGTTCCAGCTCCCTGAGCTTCCTTTGTTCTGCAAGCTGTTAGTTCGGTGTTTACATGTTAGTAGTCTCCACTATATTGATACCTCTTGCAGGGCAGGGATCACACTGCATTCAGGTCTAAATCCCATTCAGCTTTGCATAGTGCCTTGCAGATAGTAGGTACTCAAGACGTGTTACTGGAATGATCTCTGTCTATGAAATAATAATGAAACGGCATTTCACATTAAAGAATATAATATTCCTATATCTACCACCTGTATTTGCTTTTTCTCATGCTCATTAAACATGTGACCCTTTCTTCAGGGGTCAGATCAGGTTCATCCTTCTCTATGAAGCACTAATTTGTTGTTACGGCCTTCAGTGATGGCTGCTTCTTTTTTTGAACCGCTCAGGTGGCTGAGCATATTGGGTCTCTGTCACATCAGATTTTGAGCTTATCACAGGGAAGAAGATCTTGTATCCTGTAAGCATGGCACCTTCACAACATGGGTGCTAAATAAATATTTGATGATGATCATAGTCATCATAATGATCAACAATAAGTGATTTATTGTTAAGGGTTCAGACCAGTTGCTTATAGCAAACCCAAAATATTTCATCTCCATGTTTTCTTGGAGGAAAGTGCATTGGGAGGGACAGCTTTGCTCCTGTGTTCCTCGGTACAGGCCTCCCCTCGAGACCCCTGCAGCCTGGCTCGGCTGGTACCCAGCCATAGCCTTCTCTGTATTTCATTGTCTTGGTTTTTCTGGAAGCCAGGGGATTTGGAGGAGGGTCAAATGTTAAAAAAAATAAAGTCAAATGGTTTTCCATGAGTTAATTATTAACATATTATATGAAGTGTAACGAAAGAATAGACATTACAGACATTATGATCTAGTGGGATAATCTGGATACATACAGTGGAAAATATGTAAAGATGTATAATATAGAAATACAAACGTAATATATCATATATAAACAATTGTATCTCTATACTCAGAGCGAGAACTAGTCAAAGAAGGCCTGATGGAAGGAGAGAGGCAGAAGAGGGGAAATGAAGGAAAGGAAGAAAGAGAGAAGTGAGATGGGTCTTAGGAAGGCGGGATGATGCTGTGCAAAGCCCTGGGGTGAGTGGGAATGACCTCTGTGTGGTGGATTTGGCCAATGGGTTACTGGAGCTTACACTCCACCACAGGTTCAGAGACTAGTTGAATATAGAGGAAGAGGTAAAATGAAAAGGGGCTGTAAGGCTCAGTGTAAATAATGGACACTTTATATGAGGAGCTGCTTACAGATTTATGAGGTATTCAGAAGCTTGCTTGAGGAAGATGAATTGTGCTACAATAATAATAGCTAACATTTATTGAATACTTACTGTATGCCAACTGCATGTATGTAAGTGCTTTACATATTAGCCCATTTTATCTTACAACCACCTTCTGAAGGAGACGTTGAGATCTCTCCTGTACAGGCAAGGAAACAGGCAAAGATTGTTAAAGTGTTTGTGAATAGCAGACCTGGAATATGAACTTGGGCCATCTGACTCTAAATCTGGTGTTTCTACCCATTATGTGATGTTGCCTGTCTTTTTGTAGGGCCCTTTATCTACGTGACAGATGGCGAGGAGATTCCTTAGGAGGCTGCAGTAGTCTGAGGCAGATAGTGATGGACCATGATCACAGAAAAAAGTGAGGAAGGGAATGAAACTGAGAAAAATTCCCATTGGAGCATCACTCTGACTTGCTAGATAAATTTGAAAATGCAAAAGGGAGAGATTAGGAAGGCAAAGATGTTTGTGTTTATATGAATTCATTCCAAAAATATTTATTGAGCACTTACTATATACCAGGAGCTGTGTTACATGCTTGGGAAGAGTGAACCAAACAGGCAAAGTCCCTGCATTTGGGGAGCAAGAGTGTGTGATTAATAAAAAAACCAGTTAATATGCATAGACTAAGTCTCGAAGAAACACTGGTAACACTGGTTGTTTAGGAGGGGAACAAATGGCAGCAGGGGCATGGATAGAAGGGAAACCAGCGTTATGCCTATTGGATTTTAACATTTCACGTGTTATCTATGTAAAAGCCGTAATTATTTTTTTTAAACTGAGGTAGTAAGACTGTGCTGTGTACTAAGACATGTGTCTATATATGTGTATATTTGCTGTGTATGCATAGACTTTCTGGCACTCCATACTAGGAACTGGCAAAACTGGACGCCTCCTGGGTGGGGAACTGGGGAGGTGGGAAGTAGAGGTAGGAGGGTGACTTTTCACTTTAAAACCTTTTGTATCATGTGCATTTTAATGAATTCAGTTATTGAATATATTATGCATATATATGTATTTATTTAAAAATTACATTTTGAAAATAGTAAGCAGAAACCTAGGAATAGAGGCTTTATATACAAGGAAAGTCATACATAAGTTTTTTTTTTCCAAACATGTTTTATATATACTAATGTGCTTTCTCCAAGTTGTAACTTTTTCTAAGCTTAACATTCAAAGAAAAAGCGTGTGTGGTGTGTGTATGTGCACATGTGGTATAGGGGAACCAGCAAAAACCCTGGAGTTTGTGAAAATAAGGGAATTGAAATACTTTGGCTTTTGGCCAATGTGGGAAAAACTTCTCAGATACCAGAATTGTCTAGATAAGGTTTCAAAAAATTGCCTATGGCAGTTTCACTTTGTATAATAGTCACACTGTTGAAACAGGCTCAGCTGGTGGCCAACAACCACCCATAGGCTTCAGGGGTTTTGTGCTTTCTTGTAGAACTAACCCTGACATTAACAGCTTGTACTGGGCTTCAAATCTGAGTTGAGCCACTCAGTCCCAAGTAAAACTTGGATCATGAAACCTCTTATTCTTTTCAGGAGTAGGATGGCCAAATTTGTTGAAACCATGATTAGAAAATTTAGTTTTGTTGGAGATATTTTAACTTTCCAGGTTTTAAAACAACTTTATTGAGGTGTAATTGACATACAAAAAATTGCACATACTAAAAAGTGATCAACTCAGTAAATTGTGGCTTGTGTACAGCTATCACCACAATCAAGATAATGAACTTATCCATCACCTCTAAAAATTTCTTCATGCATTTTTTTAACATTTTTTATTGATTTATAATCATTTTACAATGTTGTGTCAAATTCCAGTGTTCAGCACAATTTTTTAGTCATTCATGGACATATACACACTCATTGTCACATTTTTTTCTCTGTGATTTATCATAACATTTTGTGTATATTTCCCTGTGCTATACAGTGTAATCTTGTTTATCTATTCTACAATTTTGAAATCCCAGTCTATCCCTTCCCACCCAAGATCTTTTTTCTTAATCGCTGATTTTAAGCAATTTGATGTTTCTTCTTGTTTTTTGTGTTTGGGGTTTACTGAAATTCTTGGTACAGCGAGATTTTAGTTTTCATGAAATTTGGGAAACTTCCAGCCAGTCTCCCTTCAAATATTTTTGCCCTTGAGGAACTCCAGTCACATGTGTATTTGGCCTCTTGAAGCTGTTCTATGCCTTACTGATGCTGTCCCTTTTTCTAGCCCCCCCCCCCTTTTTGGATAGTTTCTATCCCTGTCTTCAAAATTCAATCATCTGAATTATGTCTAGGTCCACTTTGATTGACTTTTCTTGTAAGACCCTCTAGGACACTGTAAGGATTTTGGCTTGAAAAGGAGTGAAATGGGGAACTACTGGAAGATTTTGAGCAGAGGGTCTTACACTTTTCATTCCCTCTCACTATGTGTTGCACTTCTGGTTCAGTAAATATTTGTGGATTGATTTCAGTGGGAGCCATGTGTGAAAATGCTGACTTAAAATTAGTGATGTAATTAATTCTGACAGCAAGCTTTTGACAGCAAGACTCACTTTATTGAATCTCTGAGTTGTACACTTGAAAATAATATTGAAAATCAACCATACTTCAATTAAAATAACAATTAAAAAATACTGTCCTACAATTGCAGTTATTTGAAACAGGATGATGTGCTTTTCAGTTGAAACTTTGTTCTTCTAGGTGAGTGTTATACTTATTTCACATGTATCTTAATAACATGTTTTATTATGTCTAATAAAATCTAGGGGGGCATGTAGCTCAATGGCAGAGTACATGCTTAGCATGAATGAGGTCCTGAGTTCAATCCCCAGTACCCCCATTAATAAACAAACCTAATTACCCCCTCAAAAAAAATCTAAAAATTACCCAAAATTATTGTCTTAATATAGAGTTCATCTCCTCAGGAAAGATAGTACCAGCACACAAATATTTTTCAAATCAACCTCTTGAACAAGTGAGCTGTGTTGTGGGGGTCACATCTGCCCCCAGATGCATTTGGATCCCTGTTTTATCAAGGTCCCGACTTCCACAAAGATGGGAAAACGAACCTCATGCCATGTTCTCCCCTCCCCTGTTCCCCAGTTTCTTAAGTAAAGGTCTATTAGAGCTGCAAAATGTCTGCTTACTCACATCAGCCTCAAAATGCTACCAGTTTGCAACCAGATAAGTACAGAAACCGAGGGCGAGCGTTTAAGCTTGGGTAATATTTGACAGAGTAATTTTTTAAAAAATCAGGCTGTATCTTTTAAAAAATTCATTTTCATAGTAATCGACTTATTGCCATTTACAGTTTACACAGTCTGTGACAGACTGGAAATAAAAACTGGCCCTTCGTGTCAAAATTTAAGAAACACTGTCTAGATGATCCTTTAGCCCAGATCTCTTCAGAAAAAGGCCCAGTGATTTCCTTGTCAATCCAGTCTTGTCTTTTTGACTGTAAATGCCATTGGCCTCAGTCTCTGAGCCTACCTGGTCTTACGGTGACCTTGCCTCCATTCTATTTCTGCCTCAGGGCCGAAGTGCAGTATACTCAGCTCAACATGCCTCCAGAGGCCTGTGCCTGCCCAGCAGAGGCTGTTTTCTAAATTCTCACTACTGTCCCTGCATGGTTTAGATTATGGGAGGTGGCTCAGGGAATCGGTGAGCAACAGCAGAACACTTTTCTGTTAGGTACTCTTACTACTCAAATAGTTCATGTACGTTGTAGAAATATATAAGGAGGGGGAAGGTATAGGTCAAATGGTAGAGCACACACTTAGCATGCACAAGGCCCTTGGTTTAAGCCTCAGGACTGCCTCCATAAATTAAACAAACCAACCAACCTAATCACACTCTCCCAAAAAAACCTAAAAAAAAGTCACCTAGAAAATGATTTTAAAAAACCCGATATTAAAATATATATATAAGGGGAGGGTGTGGCTCAGTGGTAGAGCGCATGCCTAGTATGCAAGAGGTCCTGGGTTCAATTAAAAAATAAGTAAGCCTAATTACTCCCCCCCGAAAAATAAATAAAATATATATATAAGGAAAAACACCCATAATTCCATCACCTACAGGACACAGTTGAACTTGTACCTATTATTACACGCTTTTGTACATATCTATAAATGCCTATTGTATGTGTGCATTAGAAACAAAAGTTGATCATTTACTATTGTTGCATAACTTGCTTTTCTCACTTGACATGTTATAGACCCTAAAGACCCACAAGTTTGTGGTACGCACGTTAAGTGTTTCTTTTAGTAGTAATAGTCTGCCGAAAAGGTTGTTCTTTATGAAAGTGCCCATAACCTCACAATCCCAATATAGCAAATTTGGGTTTCTTTTTCCACCCTTTGGCTTGTTAAACTCAACACATCCAAAAGGAGACCTGCTATCTCCTATCCCCACCCTCCTCCCTCTCTAGAGTTGTCAGAGCCAAACCAGAAAACCAGACCTTTTACTTTAGTGTCTCTTACCATTTTGTTTCTGACTTCTGTTAGTTATAACATTTATCTCTCCTCTTGCAGGAGTATAACTGGTCTCCTGATATCTAGCCAAACTTTCTGCAGGCCATTTTGAAGCTCCCTCTAGGATTCTTTCTTGCCCTTTAAATTTACCCGCAAATTAAGTTTCTTGAAGAAATTATGCAGAAATGTTATTACACAGAAATCTTTAGCTGGGAACAGTTTCTAGAGAGTCAGCAGTGAGCCGCTGTAGCCAGTACTCCAAGCAAGAGGATCTATGCGTCCATCCTTGGGGGCAGGGGCTGAGGGGGAAACACAATCCAAATGTAGCACCAAAAATATCTACTGGCCATCCTCGCACCATCTTAACCATTTTTCCTCCTACCTCCGCACTCAGCAACTCCACCTAAAGGGAGATCTCACTATTTCTAGAGCAAGCAATTAGCACCTTATCTCTGAAAAAAAAAATCTGCTGAGAACACTACATGGTTGCTAGTAAGTGTATTCCCACAGCTATTAGCTTAAAGGCTTCTTCCATTAACCCTTTCCCAACCTTCCTAGGCAACAGACTCCCCGGTGCTCTTGCAGCACTTGTCTCTATCAGATGACTGTTTACACATCTACTTCCTTTACTAGGAGATCCTAGGAGGGAGGGGCAAGTGATTGTCTTATTTTTATATTCTAGCATCTAATTCATATTCAGTGTTTTTAACTGACTAAACATTCATGTAGTTTTACCTAGTTAGTATAGTGAACACATTTTCTTTACAATCTTAATGTACATCATGACCAGACCAACTAACTGGCATCCTAATTTCTGACATCTCGCTTGTTTCTACAAGTGACTTTGTAGATAGCTATCTGTCTACGTATTTCAAGTTAAAAGTGCATTGCCAGATATCTTCCCTAGGAACTATTTTCCAGGCTACTGTCATTGAATTGGTGTATATTTCCATAAAAGCTGCACCAGGATTAGATTTCATTAATTCTCCTTATTTTGCAGGCTTTGACTCCCTGAAAATTAATGAAGGCTGGTTGGGGAAAATGTGAGTGGGAAATAACCTTGAGCCTGCTTGAAGCACCAGGTGAAGGACATCAAAGAGCTAAAACTGAAGTCAAAAGAAGCAAATGCCCTATCGAGGATGGGGAATTAATTCTTGAATTGTAAGTGAAGTAGATGAAGTAACACAATTCCCAGGTCTTAGGTAGGTGTAAAAGCGACTTATTTGGAGAAGGTTTAGCTGAGAGATTGCACAGTAGCTAAGAAAATGAGCCAGAGTTTTGAATCCAGACTCATTTCTACTTGTGCAACCTTGGGCAAAGTTACTTTAAACAGGACAGTGTTTTGGGAGTCTGTTTCAGTCCTAAGTTTTCATTAACCAAACCCCCCAAGGACAGGAAAAGTATCTTAATAGAGTAAGAGAGACAAACCATATGGTCATTTCAGTATTTCAGTGGATGCAAAATAAAGTGGGGGGAACTACAAAAATTCAACACGCATTAATAAGAAAAACAGAAAATTATAAACCAAAGTAGTCTATGTAAAAGGTACCCATCTAGGCATCCACATAAATCCAACAGCAAACATTCCTCATGGAATACTGAATTCCTAAATTTCTTTCTTCCTAAAATTAGGACAAGGCATATGCCCTCAAGAGAGGACCAAGAGAAGCCTGAGGCAAGGAAAGACCCTAGGGAGCAAAATGCAAAGGATGCCCACTTCACCACCCTGAAGAGTACCTCCTTGAATTTTGCTCCCTAGGGGTCTTCCTAACCTCACCTTAGTCATAGCCTGCTCTTACTGCATATACACAACATGTATTTGAGTCCTAACCAAAGTAATAATAAAAAATTTTTAAACCCAGTGAGCTTAGCAAGGTCTTGTGATACAAAAAAAAAAAACAAAAAACAAACTTAAAACAAATGGTGTATCTATAAATTAGCAATTGGAAACAAATTGATCCTATTGACAGTTTTTAATGTCAAGAAACCTAAAATAGCTATAAATTAATCGAAAGCACAAAACATTACACAAAACATTGCTGAGAAAAATTAAAGATGACAAATGGACTCAACTCAATCCTAATTATGTCCATCAGGCTTTTAGAAAATAAAAGTTGACATGTTTATTTTAATATTTACACAGAAATACAAAGTACATGAAATTGTCAAAGCAATAAGCAGACCTACACTTATATGGTCAACCAAATATTTAAAAAAAAGCATCAAATTAAATGGAAAAAGCACAAATGGTGCTGGATTAACTATGTGATCACACGGATAAAAATGAACCTCAATCCCTACCTCATACCATAGAAAAATTTGACCACAGATGTAAAAGCCAAAAATTAGAAAAGCTTTTACAACAAAACAATACCACCATCACAATGTGGAGAAAGGCAGATTTATTGAGAAAGAAAAGATAAGATCCATTCAAAAAGTGATAAATTAAGGCTGTTAAAATTAAGAATTTCTACCCACCAAGACACTATTAGGAAAATGAAGAGGCAAAGACCAACTAGGAGGAAATATTTACAAAATACTAGACGAAGAAATCATATCAAAAATAGTCATATCTCCTTAATAAAAAGAGCCAACCTAATTTTATAATGTACAAAAATTTATTTCCATTCAAAGAATATACTAATGGCCAATAGACATGACAGCATGTTCCTTACGCAGAGAAACACAGATAAATAAGATTCTACTACATACCCAGAAGCCACAACAAAAATACTTTTATGCAAATATTTATAGCAGCTTTATTCAATTTTCCAAAACTGGAAACTAACAAAATTTTCATTAACAGGTGAATGGCTAAGCAAATTGTGGTACATTCACACAGTGGAATACTACTCAGCAATAAAAAGAAATCCATGGCTCAATGTCTCAAAATTTTATACTAATGAAAGCATTATGTGATTCAATTTAGTTTCAGAGTGGAGAGAGGGGGAATCCTAGTCGTGAAAAAATTTGGAGAGTAATTAACTTGAGAGTGGGATAGTGCTTAGTTGCTTAGGTAGGGATATAAGGTAACCTTCTTTTGTCCTGATATGGCTGTGGGCTAAAAATACCCATTTTTCAGAGTTTCAAGTTGTAGTGAAGATTTGTGTGTTTTAATCTTTACCTAATGTGTGTTTGTGTGTGTGTGTATAGCAAACAGATGGATGCACCAAAGTAGACTTGAGGACTGTTGAAGCTAGAGTGTGAAGGTTCAATATATTATTTTGTTTATATGCTTGAAAATTCTCCAATTAAAATGTTTAAATTACAAATCTCAGTTTTCTGGGTTCCTAGATCACATTTCCAACAACTTAACGGACATCCCTTAAAATTGCCAGCGGACATCCCTTAAAATTGCCAGCGGTTTTCTATGACCCTGCCCCAAGTTCATCCTAGGTTGCTGGTTTGAGCGCCCAGGAAAATGGTGGACTGCAGAAAGTAGTCTGAAGAGAGTTCAGTATTGGGGTAAGAACTGACACTTGTCATCTTGTAAAGGACTAACAAAAGCACACTTTAAGGAGCAAAGGAGAGTGGGAAGAAAACTAGAAAAGTATAACAAACTGATGGAAAAGTGTTAAGAAAGAAGTAATTAAGGTAGAGTTGCCTGCAGGTAACTCAAGAGTCTCTGAGGTAGGAATGGGTGGATGGAATCCAAAAGACCAATACTTCTGCTATGAAAAAAAGAAGAGTAGATGAGAATGTAAAGTTTGAAGGTGGGGAGCCAGGAAATGGTGAGTTATTTGGCTAGGACAATAAAAACAAAGTCCTTTATCTTTCAAAGTGATATCACATTTACCACTGAATCTGAATCTGATCAGTTAACACAATGACTGCTCACTGGTGTCTGCCAAACTCACTTACCTGTTCTTGTAAAAGACTCTGGTGTTGTAGGTATTGCACACATCTGTAATATCTTGCTTTTCTAGGATCAACTCTTCTTTATTCAGATTTGCTAATATTCTGACTAAGCTTATTCTGAGAAAGATCTGAACATTTTAATAAGGTTCAGATTTTCAGCTTATAGTAGATATTAGACTAAAGAACTGAAATTTTGCTAAATGATCATGAGATATGTACCTGCATGGCAAAATGATCAAACTTCATCCCCACCCCACCACTAAGAGCCTATTCCATAATAAATGTTGGAACATTCCACCTTCAAACTTTTTACGAGAATTCTCTAGCTCAAAATTCAAAATGCATCCTTATTCTCACTGCTTAAACCCTTTCTACTTTTTGATATTCTGGTATATATAGCCCAGATGATTTCCTTTGAGTAAATCTAAGTATAAATTAGATATTCTCTCTGAAGCTTAAGGATCTTATTTTCATGAAAACTCTCATAAATCTTTAAAAAATGATCATTAAACACAGTTTTCCTCAATTACAAAATCTTTAAATGTCTAATATTTGGACATGTATATTATTTAAAAAAATACATCAATAGAAAACTTTCTGAATGTCATTAGACAATGAATTAAGCAAACTGTTTTTTATTGAAGCTTAAATTGTGGTACAGAAATACATTTCAACTGATTTAAATCCAACACCATGAAGAGAGAAATTATGCACCAAAATTTTCCCTCCTCCATCATACATACTAGGATTAATTTAGATTACTATTCAATCTATAGTTTTCATTTTCCTAGGCTTTATTCCATACAAATTTGTGCAGTTTCTCAACATTAAATAGCAATCTTAAATCCATTAGAGGGAAAAAAAAATCAGACCTCAAGCCAACAAATGTCATCAGATCTACTGGGACACTGTTCAAGAACAAAATCCACTTTGAGCATTGGTCCTCGTAATAGCACCAAAACATCAGGTACTATGCTCTAATTACAAAATCAAACTGATCCACTGATCAAAAGCTTCTTCAATGAAACTTTGAATCAACAACATGCTTAAAATAAAAGTTCAAAGTGTTCCAACCACTTGATTTCAAATCAAGTGGATTTTATGTTTAGAAACACTGAAAAAAGGTGTTTAATTTATAAATACGGCAGGAACAAAAAAAATCACTGCTTCAATCCAGAAAGAATAAAAATTTTGAGGACAAGAAGAAATACAAAATTGAGTCAACTTTGCTCTTTTCTCAGCTGCTTAAATCTCAGTATTTGCAAATATAGCTAAAAGACACCAGCTCTTTTCAGCCTGTATTTCTAGTCATTTCCCACTGACCATTTTGGAATTTTGTATATAATAGTTTATGGAAAGCATCACACTTCACTGCGCATGTCTGAATAACCAGAACAGTTCTCATTCTGGGCAGTCTCACTTGATCCTATGAAACCATGGTGAAAGGAACACCAGGAAGAGGAGCTGTTAAGGCCAAAACACTACCACATGCATCACAAAGTCACAGAACTTTTAAAGTCACAAGATGGCAAAGACATCGATTCTGCTTTGAACCAAAGTTTATGGCATATCATTAATAGAAATTTGTCGAAATGGCTGCTGAAGTAGAAGTAAATCATCCGAGCTGACTTGACTTGATGAATCCAATACACCTTTATCTTAAATCTCCCTGCTAATAAATTTAGTGATAAAAATTCTCTGATACTACTACTTAGCAAGTTAGTAAAGGCATAGTATTCATGAGGAGCTAATGTCATTTAAGGGGTGGGTGAGGGAGGTGGGTAGGGCACCGAATGGCGAATGGGTCCATACAGTTCTGCCATTAATCCCTAGCATCAATCTATGTCTTACCTGCTAATCAACACTAGCTTATTTTTGTCACTATCTTCCAAAAGAGCTCATGCTAATAAAAAAATGCCAAACTCTCTTGACTTTAAAAGAAAATTAAGCCCAGGGTCCATTCCCTCCTTCCCCCTCTGGGGTATAAGATTAGTATAAACCCACAGTGTAACAGTGTATTGCTTTATTGAGGGGGTAGGGTTGGGAGGGGAGACACCATGGTGAGGAATGAATCAATTAAAGGAATACAAGTATAGGAAGCAAAAATGTTAAAATAGTAATACACAAAATGGATAACTGCAATAATTTTCTTAAAGAGGACTTGACTCGTGGAAGAAAAACTTTAATTGCTGTTGCAAAAACATCTGTATGAAGTAGAAATTGGTTTCAATAATATTTAGTAGAGAATATGTTCTAGAAAGTGGAGGTAACTGGATGTAAAATCCCAGTAGCAATTTAATATACAACAGTCCCAGATGGCTAGGCTGAGGCCAACACCTAATGAGGACGAAAGCCTTGTCTGTGGGGAATTTTGGATGATACCTGGAGAAATATTACACTGTGCATAAACCAAATTGAATTGTTCTCACAAGTGTTGTAAAGTTTCATAGAGTAAAAGTTTTTTTCTACATGCACTTCAATTTCACAGCAAGAGTGGCATAGGATACCTAAACACAGAAGAGAGCATTCATGCAAGATACCTAACTCCTTGATATAATAATGCATACAATTCAAAATGATTACACTATCATTACATCTAGGGCTTTCTGCAACTACAAGGTGGTGGTTATGGAAAGCATGGCCCCTGGTATCAATATCTAAAAAGCAACCACCACCTTCTTCTATGTGTGTTCTCTTTTTGCGTTTTTTCTTCATTTTTCTTAATCAACTCTGCTGTTGTTTCTGCTTCTTAGCAAAACTGGTAAAAACAAAATTGTAATCATTGAACATAGCGCTCTGGCAATCAAGACGTTTAAAACCTTCAATCTTCTGGGGTGAAGACAGCACTGTGCGACATTTAGAACTCTGGGGAAAAAATTTAAATTAACCATTAGTGCTCCCAAATCTGCAGAAGTATTTTCAAACAAAGCAGCCATGCAGTAAATATTTAAGACTACTATCTTAATGAAACTGTGGCATTTAAATATTCTAGCTCTCTCTTCATGGGTGGGATGAAGTGGTACATCTTACGTCCCTGCACCATCCCCACTAAGGTCTGTCAACATGGAAAACAAACAGGACAGGAGGAGTTCATCACTCAGGCTAGATATAAAACAAAGACCAACAGAAGTCCAAAGAGACACATAAAGCTTCTCATCTAAGAAAAACCTCAAATCAGTAGTACCTCTGACTGATTATGTGCCATCTCAGAATACATTTTATGACATGTCTCACTATCCTTATTTCCTGTAAGATTTTACAGTCAATAGTAAAACAAATTACCTGATTTACAAACAAGGTGGTCACAAATTTTCCTGGCTTGAAGACTTCCACAACTTTCCTGATCAGGTCATCATAGGAGGTCTGACTTAAGTTTGTTTCAAAGCTAACATAAGAAAATTCTGGTTCTGGAGTGATGTGAATAGTCCAATAAGTTCCCTTAGAAAAATAGTTTTTGTGTTAATAATGGAAAGAGGACACTTAAATGTTTAAATTATTAAGCAAGATACCATTTATTACTTACATCTGATTTCATTCCATTCATTGAATACCCACAAGGATTGAACATTGTGGCATCAATGACAGAACCTGGTATCAGGTCACGAATTCCACTCTCCTGGAAAAAAGGTAAAGGACTGAATTTAAAACAAATTTGAAAAATAAACTAAGAATGAGTTAAAAATATTTACCAATAGTCACCACGCAGAAGAATACAGATTACTGAAAATGCTTACACGAGTGACATCCTTTGCAGTAACACCATCTTTCATGTAGAACTGGTCCATAACTGCTGGGTCAAGCTCACTCATCAGAATTTCCAGGGTTTGATCTGGCTGATTGATTACTCGACTCTCAGGGAAATCCAAAGTATACAAGTACCTGCATTAAAGTATAAAATAGTTTCTAAAAATGACAACTGAAAGTTTAAAATAAATCTTATACAGAACAAAACAGCCATCAAATTGTGTCCAACATACCAACAGTCAGAATTCATCCGTCCCATACAATATGCTGCTCCATCTGTTAAGGGAGAATGTAAAATACATTAACAGATCCATTTGATAGAATGGCTCTCCCCACCTTCCAGGAGCTAGGATAATACTACTTGTCTCCTAACAGAAATGTCAATGAAGGGAAATTTAAGTGGGTGAATTTGCAAGAAGGCAAGATCCCCCCTCACCCTTTAAGAAAAAATTTTACTGATTGTCCTTTGGAGATGTACTTCAGCTAGTGAGTCAGTCTAAATGGTGCTGAGACAATTATGGCTTACATTCCCCTAAAACTCCACTAAGAAATGGAATTTGGTCACCCATTTCTCCACTCTTCCAAGTAAATACACGTTATTTTGTGTAGTAAGTTCTTCCCATGGTGATTCAAAGCCTCATTCAACACAGTAAATTAAGAGTTGGTAGATATTTAAATTAAACTCAGCACTCACTGATACAGCCTAGTATAGTTTTGTATCAGGAGATAAGAATAGGATAAATTTTCTTGTTATGTTGTTCCTGTGAGTGACTTTGCTCCAGGTTATTAAAATCATCTTAGGTTTTTATATTCCTCTAGGATATGAAAGTGCTAGATTATGTAACCTTTACTTCCCTGTCCTTGAAGCTCAAAAAGGAAGGTCTATAGATAAAAGCTTAGTAAATGGATGGAAGAAAATCTTGCCAATTTAGTTGAAGTGACACTATGATCTATGTCGATCACTTTTAATTCCAACTCAATTCCTGTATAGAATGCTAGACAGAGTTTCTTAGCATGGGTTTTTGAGTCACTGAGCATTTTTCTGGAGGAAGGGATCACAGCCTTCATAACCACCCAGGTGTATGAGAGTAACTGGCTAAAAAATGAGTGCTCCCTCTGGCAGGTGATCAATTCCTTGATTTCCACCCCTACCCCCATTGTTTCAAAACTGACCTGAGGTACACACAAACATATTCTAAAATTCGTAATCAGCTATATTGATACATTTATCTTAACTATATAATGTGTTGCTTTTGCATATATGTAAAAAAAATCTTTCCAAGAATATATCCTCTAAGAAAGTAAGATTCAAATCTATTTAAACTTACTTGGGAAAATTGCATTAAGAAACTCTATTTCTTCCTGGAAATTCCGGTGTGGGTACCCTTGGTGAGACGGCTTCATGAAATTCTTACGAGAATAAAAGAAGCTCTAAAAAAAAAAACCAGACAGACAGATAACTCCATTCGCAGAATTCTATCACCTTTCCTAAACCAATCAACTGTTTTCTACATACACATATCAAAATCAAAACTATCCCTATAAATATCTTCCCCAATGACAGTTAACATAGCGTTTTTCCTTTAACATGCTTAATAGATGTGTAGCATTTTGGTGACTGACAGACAAAAATGAAGGCCAAAGAGCAAGGTTTCAGACCAATAGCCATGAGTTAGTGTTATATAGAGCAACTCTGTTTTTCAGCTGTGGATTAAGAATCGCAACAGAGCATTAAGAATGTAGATTGGGACAGTGAATTTCTAGAAACTAAAAAAATGCCCAACTACTATATACAGTATTTATTTCTAGAGCAGGAGTTTCTTATCTGAGCTTTAATAGGCATGTAACCAAAAATTCTGTGGGAGAACATGTGTATATTTAGTTTCAAAAGAGTGAATGATCCAAAACCTAGGAATATATTGCTAAATTTAGATCATCTTAAAAGGATCAATAATTAACAAAAATTGTTTCTAGGTCCTACTGACAGCTATCCATTATTTTAGAGTTAAGTAAAATATGAAAATTCAATATCCGCTCACCAAAACAGTTATGCCTTAAGTATAATTCTTTTTTTAGGAGGTGGGGGTAAATTAAATTTTATTTATTTATTTATTTTAATGGAGGTACTCAGAGCGAACCCAGGACCTCATGCATGCTAAGTAGGCATTCTACCACTGAGCCTCCGCCCACCACCAATTCTTGAATGCTATCAGAATTTTAACTGACTATTGCTCTTTAACATAATCAATTCTTTATTATGAAAACTGGATAATTTTTCTCACTTCCCCTTCTTTTCTTAGTTTGTCTACCATTCATAGTAACCACAAGGAATTTACTACTGAAAGTGTATGGTATTTTTTTCTTTCTCCCATTTGAGTTTTATCCCAATTCTTTCTCTTGTTCCTCTATATTTTCTGTTGTTTAGGAGCAACAGGCACTCTTTCTCCCATGGTATGAGCATCTTACCTACTACAACTGAAGAAGTGTACAAATTTATTTATCAGGCATATCACAGAACATTTGTCACCCCCCAAAGGATTAAATAATGTTTTTTTTTTTGATTACTTACTTGAATTGAGTCAAACCCACTGTAATCCCTAGCAAGTTTCAACAGGGGAACCAGTGCTTTCAGCAAGAGGGTGGTACCACATGTCTTCAAAATGAAACGTCTCTTGGAGACAAACATGCTACTCTCACTGCAGTTAAAGAAAAAGTCACAGTATTATAACGATGTTTCCGCACTACTGAAACTTTATCTATTACTGGACTATTATTTACAAGTAAATTTTTGGCTAGTTATTTTAAATGTTAAGATCTCTAGGAAGCAAATAATGTACTACGGTATTCTTCCTCTTTTATTATATAAAAATCAGTGTAAGGTTTTAGAACCCCACAGAAACAGAACTTGATTAGGTATAAAGCATATTAGCTCATCACACAAACCTTCTTTTACTAGTCAACTCTCCTCCTCACCTAACCAGCTCACCTCAAGGCGGTAAAGATGGCCACTATCTTCAAGAGCTATTAGGTGAGACTTCAAAAACCTACCGCCTAGGACACATGAAGTATAATAAGCACTTTATTTTATACCACATTTTAAAAAATAAGGAAGAAACAATTATAGAACTAAGATCCAGAGGAACGATTTGCTATTCCATGTAAAATATGATTCAGACTGAAATCAGTTAGCCAACACTTGTTTTAGAGGACTTACCTGAGTACATAAGCTTCCTGCTTGTCAGTTTTTGTCACACTTATGATTGAACATTGCACATCCTTCAAAAGTATGTCCCACTCGGATCTATTATTCAACCAAAAAAGGGGGGGGGTGATGATTAATTCATAACAGTACTTCCCTCCTCAGTTACAAAGCTCTCAAACACAAGTTTTCCAGTGGCTTAAGACCCCATGTTTTATATTGGTTGTCAGTCTTGTTCCTGCTTCTCTTATGAATACCAACATTTAGTTTGGGTGTTTTTTTTTTTTTAGCTTTTTCTTTGTCAGGGTTTTTTTTGGGGGGGTATTCATTCATTCATTCATTTAATGGAGGTACTGGGGATTGAACCCAGGATATCATGTATGCTAAGCACTCATTCTACCACTGAGCTATATACCCTCCCTCTTCCAACATTTAGTTTTAACTCCAAATAATCTACACTGACATATCCACCAAGTAAGATGGATACATCATGCTATAGTTTGTGAAACACAGAAAGGTCCATAAACCAAGGGTAAACATTATCTTTCACACTAAGATTAAAGTGATTTGATTAAAGATTGATTAAAGAAATGCAAGTTAAGGGTGGAGGGTACAGCTCCAGCAGTTGAGTGTTTTGTGCATCTTGTTCCTAACTGATGTTCATAACTGATGTCATGTCTACAGTTGTTTTTGACCCCTTATGGTTTCCTTGAATCCTGTTGTTCGAGCTGCAGGCCTCACAGCCTGCAGCAGGATGTCTCAGCATGCTTAAAAGGCTAAAACCATTTATCAAACTGACTTTAAACTGCCTAAGTTTTTCTCTAGAGCTCTTTTCCATGGAGCCCCTTCCTATGTATCCTTTGTTCTAGGAACAAGAATATTAAAGAGAGTCTCAAAGCTGGAGGTGAACTTCATACCCTGCAGAAGGAACGGGACCATTGTATCTGCAAAATCAAGAACTTTGCAACAATTTGCTACCCTGACCACAATCTCTAGCTCCACCCCTCAAACTCTTGAACTTTTACTTTAAAACTCCCTCCCTTCTTTCCTAGCAGGCTCACAGACTTAGATGCATTAGCCCACTGTGACCTCCTTTGTCTTGCAAAGAAATAAAGGTGCCTTTTCTACTTTATCCAAAACTGTCCTCAAGTCTCAATTCAGTAAGCAGGATAGAGGTGGTTTTTTGGCAACAAGACCTTATGGGAGGGAGTGTAAATTAGGAGTTTGGGATGAACAGATATACATTACTATACATAAAATAATTAAACGACAAGGATCTACTATTAGCACAGCGAACTATATTCAGTATCTTGTGAATTAACCTATAATGGAACCTATAATGGAAAAGAATCCGAAAAAGAATATATATATATATAACTGAACCACTTTACCATACAACAGAAACTAACAGAACACTGTACATCAACTCTACTTCAATTAAAAAACAAATAAACCAATCTCATAAGAGAAATCCTCAACAGCACAGAAACAAGTATGCCTTATTGTACCAATCAATCCTGCTAGAATTCTGTGCCTGTTTTATCATTTTTCTTAAAAACATACATACATACATACATACATATATACATATACATATATATAAATAATTGGCCCAACGGACAACTGGATGATCCACCAATGATGAAAGGCAGTAATTCCTCCCACTAGTACATTAGTTCAACTGAATAGTACTGAGACCCATCTGAAAACTTAAATGACTTAGCCTTGCTAACGATTATAAAGCCTATTTGCCCATAACTTTACCAAGCAACTTTTAAAAAGAGCTAACAATTACTGCCTTTTAAAAAGTGCTAATGATTGTTTGTATGAAGAAGAAAATACATATTAGACCGGGCCATGGCTTTGCTGTTTCAAACTTAATTTACCCCTGAGCTCGGTTTAATAAAACCTATTTCACATGACAGATGAGGGTAAAAAGCATACAAAATTTACCTAGTAGATAATAAAAATTCAAATACTGAATATAAAGGTAAATAATAAAATACTCACTATAAATATCAGAAGCATTAAATAAAATTTTGGAGCACAGGGATCCCTTTAGAAAGATCTAATTCAGATCCTTCAATAGCACTATAGTTCTAATATCACTACCTGCTAACTTCCCACTAGAATTCAGCACTCTTCTACATCCACCCACTGGACATACTAATGAATCCTCTCCTATCACCCCTTCTCAGTTCTATTTACTATTTATGTTGACTACCCCCATTTTGTTCAGATATAATTGACATATATCACTGTGTGAGTTTAAGGTGTGCAGCATAACGGTTTGCCTTATGTATTCTGCAAAATGACAGTTTAGTTAGCTTTCATCATCTCACATACAGATACAATAAAGAAAGCATTAAATGAAAAATAATTTCCTCGTGTGATAAGAACACTTAGGATTTACTCTCTTAACAACTTTCACGTATCATACATCAGTGTTAACTATAGCATGTTAACTAACATGCTCCATGGCTGAGCTAGATAGTATAACATGAACTCTCCCTTTCTTGTATAGCTTTGTTTTTTTCTTGGATTTAAAAGCTGCTTTACTTTTTAATCTGCTTCTGTTTTCTATGCACATCCAAATTTATTCTCAGATGTCCCCCCAAATGTCTCCTTTCAATATTTCTTTTAAGTGATTCTTGGCCAAGAATAGTGTGCCAAGACTTAGCTAATAAGAAGTACTATGCACATGGATGGGGCTTGTTTGGTGGGCCTCTATGCTGTTTCACTGGGGAACTCTGTGTTATTTATTTTCTTTTAGTTCTTTTGCATGAGGCACATTAAAATTTCTGCTAGGCAAAAGAGGATAAGGGCTAGGCATGGCACACTGGATTTAAGTTTTTATTCTGTTTTCACTGTAGTGACTCCACCCTCAACACTACCTACTTCCCCTCATTTCAGAGAGATATGGTTTACTGTCTTTCAAATAACAAAGTGTTATCTAACTTTCAGATCTCCAGGCATCCCTCTTTATCTAACTCATTTTATGATAAAGGCAGAATCAGAAGACTAATTAAGACAAAGTATACATTAATAAATATATAGATAACTATCCCTATTTTCTGTACTTCAGTCATACTGGGTTTTCCCCCACACTATTCTCTCTTCCTACAAATAAGGCACCATAAAATTGTTGACCCAAATCAAGTCACTTGAGAGTGAACAAGAACACTTAATTATGCTGAGACAGCATGCATAAACTTTGTTCTGGATACTGCTAGAATGGATTTCATCTGGAACCCCTGTCCCTGCCCAACTCTTTCCAGCTCAAGTCACCTCAGTATCCCCACCAGATCAAATCTGCCATTAAATTAGGTTTTAAAACCCAGAAAGCTATCAAGTATTTTATTTGTGTGGCTATTTTGGTATTCATGTTAATCCCACTAGTCATTTCACGTAGTTAGGGATTGAGTGTTTTACTGTTTCTATCCTTAGTGCCTAGCCCAGTTCACAACAGGCTCTCAAGTATTTGTTGAATCTGGCAACAATTCTGATTAGATCTTATGGACTTGTTAGAAAACCAGACAACCTTAAATTAAAAAAAATCTAAAATTGTTACATGATCCTTCACTGTTTTCAAAATTTGTCACCAGGTATTTAGAGGGTGAGTTCCTGAGAAGATAAAAAAATAAAAGATTCATTTAATAGAATTATCTTATTAATGAACTACTGATATATATTCCACTTGAAATGCTATTTATTTTAATCTACACAAATGAAGCTTATTCATTTCACTGACCAATATCTTTATTATAAAACCTATTCATTATAATGAACATAGACATAGATAATTTCTCAAATGTTTTTTCTGCAACACACTCCTCTTTCTGGGAATCTGACACAAAACTATAAAGCTTTTGGTTTGTGCCACAGGATCTGTTCATTTTCAGTCTCAATCTTTCCCCTCTCTGTTGTTCAGACTTTTCTACCTTCAAATTCACTCACTCTTTGTCACCTCCATTCTGCTAAAGCCCATTCAGTAAACTTTTTATTCCAGTAGTTATTTTTTGTTATATTTTTGAGTTCCATCTTCTATTTCTCTGCTAAGACTCTCTATCTTTTTAAGAGTGTTCACTCCAACTTCCTATGGAATGGTTACAATGGCTTTTAAATCTTGATCTGCACAACCTAGGTTGCAGTTGTTGAGTGTCTTTCTTTGAGAGATCCTGAGAATTTCCTGGTCATTCATATGTCAAGTAACTTATGACTGCATCCTGAACATCATGTTATATGATTTCAAATCTTTAAAACCTATGGAGCTTGTGATTTTAAAGAATTCTTTTAGCAGGAAATTGAAATGGTTAAGCTCAGTCTTCTCATTCTTATCCAACTTCTGTGGGTTATGTTATGATTTCTTAGTTATAAAAGCCTTTGATCTGTCCTGCTTATGTGTCTGTCACCCAGTGGCCAGCCTGGGAATGGGAGGTGATCTATCAGTTTTCAAAGCCTTTGATATGCTGTTTAGGGTCTGACGGATAAATGAGCAGCTAAGAGATGTTCATATAAATCATTAGGATTACTTTCTTCACCTCTTTCCTTTCCATAATCTCCCTAACAATTTTAGTTCAAGAGTGAGAGATGGGAGGTGGGTGGGGAAGTGAAGAGGTTCTGCCTCTTGGTCATCTGGCTAGAAAGCCAAGGCTTTAGTTTCTCCACTCTGCAGCAGGCTGCTACAAACTGCCTCAGCTCTAGTAGGAGAGAATAGAAAAAAATTAAAGCAATACAAAAACAAACAAAAAAAGGATTTCCCTTCACTCTCCCTGACCCAAAGGGGCCCACCCTTTCTTGCCTTCTTTGCATACCAGAAAAAGAGGACCTCTCTGAGAGCTCCTTTTGTCAATTTTTGTATAATTCCAGGTTTCTGGCAGCTTTTGAGACCACCCCAGGAGATAAACAGAGGGAAAAAAGAAACAATTTATGGCTATTTCAGTGATATTTTGAGTTTTGACTTCCTTCTCTAATTCACCTAACATTTATTTTCAGAGTCCTCAGCTGCTCCATGCATTGTGTACAGGGTTTTTAGTTGCATTTAGTAAGAGACAGAGTAGAGTGTGCTTATTCCATCTTGATGGAAATGAGAATGCTCTTGCACTTAGTCACCATTAGTTAATAATTCTGCAACCAAATCCTTCCTCACCTAATAGAAAACCTTCATGTAGTCAGTATTTCTCAAAGTCACAGTATGAAAGAAATTGCTTTAAAATACCCTAAGTAAAACAGCTGAATGTCTGTTAACCAAGTGATTATAAAAACTATCTTAGGAGAGCTGCTGACTCAAAAAATCAACCAATCAATCAATCAATCAAGGGGCAGGAAAGATGTGACAGAGACAGAACTGAAGAAGTTAATCCAATGCTGTACCTGTGCATAAAGAGGAAGGGGAAAAAACCAAAAGCCAAACAGCTGAGAATTTTCAGCAAATCATTTTATCACATTTCCATGGGAGAAAAAATGAGACTCCTTTCATAAATAAAGCTTTACGGAATCCCAGCCCCACCTAGATCATGATTAAATATTTCAAAGAAATGGTATACTCTACAAATGATAAGACTGAATGATCTTAATCACTATGCCAGAAAAGCAAAACATTAATGGCATTCATATTTTATATTTGAAATTTTCTTAAGAGTCTGTGGTCTAATAAAAATAGAACAAATTGGGGGTGTTTACATGGGAAAAGATACAATTAAAATAGTAAGACATGTCATCCAAGTCAATGACTTAATGGTTAATGTCAGTTGTAATGGCTACACTTTTTAATGTAAAAATTTAGTAAATGCCTCAGGTCAAATGATCTTCAACAAAGGTGCCAAGACTAATTGGGAAAAGACAACGTCTTCATCAAATGGTGTTGGAAAAACTGGATATGCATACAAAAAAATGAAATTGGACCCTTACTTACACCATATAACTCAAAATGGATTAAAGATCTAAATTTAGACCTGAAAATATAAAACTCCTAAAAGAAAACATAGGGAAAAGATTTAGCACATTGGATTTGGCAATGCTTTCTTGGTTATTACACAAACAGCACAGGTAACAAAAGCAATAACAGGCAAATGGGACTATATCAAACAACTTTTGGAGGGGGGCAAACACTCAACAGAGTGAAAAGACAACCTAGAATAAACTATATGGCAACAAACTGGACAACCCAGAAGAAATGGACAAGTTTCTAGAAGCATACAGTCCACCAAAACTGAAACAAGAAAAAATAGGCAATTTGAACAGACCAGTCACTACTAAAAGTGAAATAGAATCAGTAATTAGAAAAAAACTCCCTGCAAACAAAAGTCCAGGACTGGATGACTTCACTGGGGAATTCTACCAAACATAGAAAGAACGTACACCAAACTCTTTCCAAAAGACTGAAGAGGGAACACTCCCAAACTCATTCTATGATGCCACTATCATCCTGATACCAAAACCAGACAAGACACTACTAAAAAAGAAAATTACAGGCCAATATCTTTGATGAACATAGATGCAAAAATTCTCAAAGAATTAGCAAACCAAATCAACCACACATAAAAGATTATACACTATGATCAAGATGGATTCATCCCAGGGTCACAAGGATGGTTCAACATACGTAATTCAAAGTGATACATCAACAAAACAGATGCAGAAAAACTATTTGATAAAATCCAATATCCATTCATAAAAAAAAATTTACCAAAATGGGTATAGAGAAAACATCTCAACATAATAAAAGCTATGACAAACCCACAACCAATGTAACACTCAAGGGTGAAAAGTTGAAAGCCTTCCCAGTAAAATCTGTAACAAGACAGGATGCCTACTCTCATCACTTCTATTCTACATAGTATTGGAAGTCCTAGCCATAGCAATCGGACAAGGAAAAGAAATAAAAGGGATCCAAATTGGAAGAGAAGAGATAAAACTGTCACTATATGCAGATGACATGATACTATATATAGAAAACCCTGAAGTTTCCACACAAAAACTACTAGAGCTGATAAAACAAATTCAAAAAGGTAGCAGGATATAAGATTAACATACAGAAACTTGTTTCTTTACATGTACAATGAAATATCAGAAAAAGTAAATAACCTGACCAAGGAGGTGAAATACTATACAGAGAACTTTAAAACATTGATTAAGGAAACTAAAGATGATTTAAAGAAATGAAGATATCCCATGCTCTTGGATTGGAAGAATTAATATTGTTAAAATGGCCATACTACTCAAAGCAATCTACAGATTTAATGCAATCCCTATCAAATTACCCAGGACATTATTCAAATAAATAGAACAAATAATCCCAGAATTTACGTGGAATTGAAAAAGACCCAAGGAAGCCACATTGAACACTGAAGCAACACTGAAGAAAAAGAACAAAGCTGGAGGCATAACCCTAGACTTCAGACAATACTACACATAGGGCTACAGTAATCAAAACAGCATGGTATTGGCACAAAAAGACATATGGATCAATGGAACAGAATAGAGAGCCCAGAAATAAACACACACACCTGTGGTCAATTAATCTTCAATAAAGAAGGCAAGAATACATACAATGAAGAAAAGATTATCTCTTTGCAAGTAGAGTTGGGAAAGCTGCACAGCCACATGTAGATCAATAAAGTTAGAACATTTCCTCACACCATACACAAAAATAAACTCAAAATGCCTTAAAGACTTAAGCATAAGACACTGTAAACCTCCTAGAAGAGAAGAAAGGTAAAACATTCTGACATAAATCTTAGCGATATTTTCCTGGGTCAGTCTACCCAGGCAATAGAAATAAAAGCAAAAATAAACAAATATGACCTAATAAGCTCTTTCACAGCAAAGGAAACTATAGTAAAATGACAATCTATGGAATAGGAGAAAAAAAATATTTGCAAATGATTGACTGACAAGGGCTTAATTTCCAGAATATAAAACAGCTCATACAACTTAACTACAAAAAACCAAACCCAATCCAAAAATGGGCAGAAGACCTAAATAAGCAATTCTCCAATGAAGACATACAAATGGCCAATAGACACATGAAAAAACACTCAATATTGCTAGTTATCAGACAAATACAAATCAAAACTGCAATGAAGTATCACCTCACACCAGTCAGAACGGCCATCATTCAAAAGTCCACGAACAATAAATGCTGGAGAGACTGTGGAGAAAAGTGAACCCTCCGATACTCTTGGTAGGAATGTAGTTTGGTGCAACCATTATGGAAAATGGTATGGAGATACCCAAAAGACTTAAAATAGACTTACCATGACCTAGCAATCCCACTCCTGGGCATATATTCAGAGGGGACCTCAGTTCAAAAAGATAATGCACCCCAATGTTCACAGCAGCAATATTTACAATAGCCAAGACATGGAAGCAACCTAAATGTCTACTGACATGACTAGATTAAGAAATTATGGTGTATATATATAATGAACTACTACTAGAAATTAAAAAAAAAAAAGTAAAATAATGCCATTTGCAGCAACATAGATGGACCTGGAGATTGTCATTCTAAGTGAAGTATGCCAGAAAGAAAGAAAGATACATGGTAACACTTATATGCAGAATCTAAAGACACAAATGAATTTTTTTATGAAAGAGAACCCACAGACATAGAAAACTTATGGTTATAGGGGAAGAGGGGTGGGAAGGGATAAATTGGGAGTTCTGAGATTTGCAGATACTAGCTACTATATATAAAATAGATAAACAAGTTTCTAATGCATAGCACAGGGAACTATATTCAGTATCTTATAGTAACCTATAATGAAAACAAATATGAAAAGGAATATGTATGTGTAACTGAATCACTATGCTGTACACCAGAAATTAATAGAACATTGTAAACCAACTATACCTCAATTTAAAAAACCCTACAGAATAGGAAAAATATCTGCAAATCATGTATCTGTAAGAGATTAATATTCAGAATATGTAGAGAACTCCAACAACAAAATAAATAACCCAATTAAAAAAGTGGGCAAAGGTCTTAAATAGACATTTCTCCAAAAAAGATACACAAATGGCCAACGAGCACATAAAAGATGCTCAATACCACTAATCATAAAAAATGCCAATCAAAATCATGATACAACCTCACACCATTTAGGATGTCTGTTGCTATTTAAAGGAACAACTGTTGGCAGGGATATGGAGAAATTTTAACACTTGAGCACTACAGGTGAAAATGTAAAATGGTGCAGCCATAATGGAAAACCGTATAGACATTCACCAAAATTTTAAAACAGAATTATCACATGATCCAGCAATCCCACTTCTGGGTATATACAGGGAACAATTCAAAACAGGATCTGTAAGAGATATGACCAAGGAAACAGAATGCTGCTGGCAGGTAGAAGAAACCCTTTAAAGCACTCTTATAACTTGCATCCCATCCTCAGATACAGCAGGTCAGACAGTCTCTGCAAATGGTGCCTAGAAACTTGAATTTGAAAGGCCTCCTTATGATTAGATTCCTTTAATAGTCAAGTAAAAATCAGGTTATCATGAATTTGCTCAAAAAGCCACTCAAGTATTTGAAGCTTCCTTGAACTGTGACCTTAGCTAATAACTTGATTTGTCTGTTTCAGAGACTCTCCTTATCACATTACATTCAGGCCTCAACACCTTACCTAAGGTAGTAGTGGTAGTCCTAAGTCACAGTCTTCCTAAAACATGAGACTATTCTTCAGCAAATTCTAGGCTGACCAGAAGTTAAATTCTGAGGATAACTTTGTAGGGCAGGTAATTCAGCTAACCAGAGAAATAAGCCTTCACCTTTCATTCAAAGAAATCAACCCAGAATGCACTGTTAATTATAATCAGGACACTAAGTTCTCCATCTCAAACCTTTACCTAAAATTTAAGTCAGTATAATTACTGTTACATTCATTTGATTATTACTTTCAATGTGTACTTCTCAAAGAAAGGTGGTATGAAGACAGCAGTTCAAACTTTTTGGAAACTGCTATGAGGACTATAGTGAGAAGCTTATTTCATTAGGAAGCTTTTCTACTCCAAAACATTAACGCTAAAAGGTTTTTTGGCAACGGGTTGTAAATTCCTTCAATGGAAATTACTGATACTGCAATATGGTGCAGTGATGTAGTCAAGTAAGTCATGAGTTTTGGGAAAGTTAATGCTGAAGTGTGATTTACTATTTTTGCAACTGCCCCAGTCCATTACTGAAAATTTTATTTTAGCTTACAAAATTTGAGTGAAGGAGAAAAAGAATAGCAGAACATGCCACTAGTCCTAAATGTCTTTTCCAACATTAGTATTATAGAATCTAGTTTTCATATTTTCACATAGCTGAAAAAATAAATCACCTTTAACCTTCCCACAATGAATAAAGTTTATTCTCTTCACCTCCACTACAGTTTCCCATGTGAACCTGCCTCATTACTAAGAATAGCTCAGGTCTGTGACAAATTCTTAGCAAAAAGGAAAGCCAATTTATAGTCCTGAAAGATCAAACTCTTTCGTCGCCAAAATTTCTATTTTCTAGTAAGCTTCTTCCACATACCTGCTGTTTCTTATAAAAAGGTTTCTGCTTGGTCCAGCATTTTAGTCCAGCAACTCTAAGACATTATAGAAATAGACATATATGGTCTATTTCTATTCAATATCATTTGAAACTGCAGGTTAAACCTAATATACTACACCCTCTTTCTACATTTCAATTTTAAATATTGTGTGAAATTAGTTTTAGAACACATCATCTGTTCCGTATTCATTTGGATATGCCTGTACTGCTTTTCTCTGTATTTTTAACGGATATTATTTAACCCAAGTCATACCAGACAAGATTCTCTTTCCTAAGAGAATTAAACACAAACTATACAATACGCCCCTTTTATCTTTCTTGAGAAATTAGTTTAAAAAAAAAAGCTTCTCAGTATTATCTAATTTGTTCATATTACACTCAAGGTAAATTCTAAATGGCCTACAGGAGAATGGAAAATGTTTAACAGAAAAGGTGAACATTCCATAAGTGGGTTCTAGCTTGACTTGAGTTAAAGCTTAAAAAGATAAGCCAATTTTGCTTCAGGTGCATTCTATTCCCTCATACCTATATTAAAAAAAAAGTTTTCAGATGGATTGCAGACCTAAATATGTAAAGTAAAAAAAAGTTTAGAAGAGAAAAAACATTTTCATTACCTTAGAATGAGCAAAGGTATCTTAAAAAGGATATAAGAACTGCCAACCATTAAAGGTGAAAATACTGATAAACTATATTAAATAGTGAACTTGTTTCTAAAGATATCATTAATAAAATGAAAAAGGAAGCCATAGAAGGTATAAGATATTTATAGGCACACCTGAACAAGAATTTCACAAACTATAGCCAAATGGTGAATAAAGATATGAAAAGATGCTCAACTCCATTGGTCTGAAGGGAAAAACTACTATACACCCACAATAGCTAAAATTAAAAAAAAAAAAACAATGCAAGTGTTGATGATATGGAGCAACTGGCGCCTCAATGCTAAATATATGAACACCCCATGACTTGGCAATTCCACTCCAAGGTGTATGTATATCTAACGGGAAAGCATGCATGTTGTCTACTAAAAGACACAATAGTATTCATAGCAATATATTTGTATCAGCAAACTGGAATTACTCAAATATTCATATTAACAGTATATTGGATAAATTGTAGTATATGGATACAACACACTATATATGAGAATGAACTAAAACACCTCAAACATAATGTTGGCCAAAGGAGGAATAATACATACTAAAAGATTTCATATTATATAAAAATGGGGAAAACTAATCTATGGTATCCGAAGTCAGGATAGTGGTTCCCCTAGCCTGACAGGGGAGTAAGTTATAAATGAAAGGAGGTACAGGGGGACTTCTGGCTACTTACATTCCTTAGATTTGAATGCTGGTTACATGAATGTAATCAACTTGTGAAAATTTGATATCTACTTATGATTTTCATTACTTTTGTGTTATGCTTCAAATATAAAGCTCAAATATATTTATTTGTATAATAACTCTTCAAACCCAACACTGCTTCCAATTAAGTATTTTTTGATCCTTATCCCTGATGATAGCAGCTTTTCTATAAAACTATTTCAGCAGCTTTCCAAATTATCTAAATTCACACTCATTGACACTGTACAAAGAATTTGTGGGCACACAGTAGTCCAAGTTGTTTTAGCACAGATGGTAATTGCTAGGTTTACATATGCTGGAGGGGAGGGCTTATTGCAACCAAAATTATCCTCTGGTTTGCAGCAGTAAATATAACACATATGCCAATGATGACTTGATTAACATTTCTATCAGTAAGACAATTCAGTAATACATAAGATAAGAATCACTGAAAAGATGAAGTTACTATGCAAACTGTTTACTGGAGGCATGCACCGATTTATTTTGTTACAGGACTTCAAATTCTATATCTTTTCATTTACATTTTATCTACAAGACTTCTTACATACACATATACCTGTGAAACTATCAAAGGACAGTGACCATGTGCATCACCCCTAAAAGGTTCCTCAAGCCTCTCTTTAAAACACGCTGCCCCCTTTACTCCCATCCTCAGGCAACCACTGATCTGCCTGTCAGATCAGTATGCATTTTGTAGTTTTATAGAGATGAAATCTTATTGTACTTCTTGTGTGGCTTATTTTTTTTTAACCCCAGCACAATTATTCATTGCATGTATCATTAACAGTTCATCTCTTTTTGTAAATCGCTGATTAGTATTCCATTCTATGAAAACATCACAATTTGTTTATCCATTTGCCTATTTAATAGAGATTTTTATTTCCAGTTTTGGGGCCATTATGAAATAAAACCGTTAATGAACATTCATGTAAAAGTGGTATGAGCACATTGCCTGTTCACTTCGGCATATACGTGAGTGGACTGGACTGGCTGGATCAGATGATAAAATGTACTAAATTATCAAGCAACTGCCAAACCATTTTCCCAAGTAGTTATACCATTTTCCATTCCCATCTGCAGTGCATGATAATTCTGGCTCCTTCACAGCTTGTCAGGGTTTGATATCAAAATTATACAAAACCCAAAAGAAACAGTGAAGTGTGCTCCCTCCCTATTTTCAATAGAATGTATGTAAAAGGTTGGAATTACTTCTTCCTTGAAAGTTAAAATACTCCATTGTAACCACCTGGGCCTACAGTTTTCTTTATGGGATGACTAATAATTAATTCAATTCATGTAATGGTCATAGGACTATTAAGATTTTCTATTTCTTCTTGCATCAATGTTGGAAAGCTATTTTTTTCTAGGATTATTTCCATAATATCGTTGTTATTTTCAAAATGTCTTTAGCATCTGTACTGATGCCCTCTTAGGACAATTGTGCCTTCTTACTCTTAACCCTTTCCACATCCTTAGGTTTTATATGCTTTATAAGCAGTGTAATTTGTTTACTTTAGTCCAGTCTGTTAATGTGTTTTAACTATGACTTTAGTCTATTTGCATTTTGGTAGAATTACTGAGGGTGAGGATGAGACAAGGACAAGGGAGGATTTTCTGGCTTCCAAACTTTTATATCACTAAATAAGAACAAAGGTACTAAAGACTGATTATTCTGTGGAAGAATTAAAGTTTGACTTCATTAAGCTACCTAAAATTCATCATCTCCTCTACCTGAATAAAAATACATCAAATTGCTAAGGCACCCTTTAACAACTATAGAGTGGTTACTATGTGTCAGACAGTAAAGAACTATCCATCTATTAACCCACTTAATCCTCACAATTTACCTATGAGGTAAGAACCATTATTGTCTCCCATTTTAGAGATGGGAAAACATCAGCTAGCTATTAGATGATGTTTGAATTCAAATCTAGACATCCCACAGGCCATGCACTAACCATTTCACTATGCATCACTCTTCTAGATGACTGGTAATCCTGTGATCTCTGGGGCCTGCACCCCACCTCCTCAAAGACCAGAAGCCAATGATTCTCTCTAGCTAGTCCATTGATTTTAGGTGGTTTATCAATCATATATTGGTTTTCACCTACTTTTTTGCCTCCTAGTAAATAACCTAATCAGTTGATCCTTGCCTGAAAATGTTTCTTGGCTCAAAAATGTTCCTTGAAGGTGCTAACTAAAAATTGGCACTTGCTATCTGCCTCTACAAGGACTGGATCACATTGGCTCTTCCCATCTAATTCTGCTTGGATTTAAGGATGAGCTGCTGCAGGTGCTGACCTCTAACACACCCTGAAAGGAGTTCAGGATGGAGGTCAGGAATAAGGCATTCTGTGCTCTGGGAAAACTGGCTGAACAGGCCTTCAGATAGGTATTTTCAGGAGATTTTATGACCACAATTCTAGCGTCACCTAATATCTAGAAAAGCACTAAAACCATTAACAGTGACATTTGCTCCTTGTGACTAGCAGCAAGCCTCTGCCTAAACATGTGCTTTACTGCAGATACCCCACTTCACTGAAATCATATATAATGAGTTTTCTCCCTGTTTCTCTGTAAGCTTCTCAGAGCTTTCTGGGATGCTGTCTCCCAGCCTATGTTCCTCATTTTGCCCCAAATAAAACTTAACTCACAACTCTCACGTGTGATTTTATTTCAGTCGACAAAGGTTACCAACAGACCTCACAGTTAAATCCAATTGATTTTTCAGTTCTTAAACTTGCTCTAGCTACAAAAGAAATGTGGTAGTAAACTCTCAAAATAATGACTTAACAAATTTTAAGTCATCTACAAAATGTATGGTACTAAATCAGAAACGACAAAATGAATATTCTGAGCTAGAAGGTTTAACTTTTGCCATCATTTTAATATCCACACTGAAGCAGTAAAACAATTTCAACAGATGAAAGTACAAAGGAAGTGGTTCTCAAACATTTTTTTTTAAAGGCAAGTTGCCCCTTTATAAGCCTTTCTCCAAGCTTAAGTTCTGGCATTTTTTTGCCCCAAGAACTTGGGGAGGAAAACCCCTTCCCTTTATTAAGAATGTGTCCTTACAAATAACCCTTAAACACATTTAAAGAGCCTGAAAATTTTATTCATTTTATAAAATTGTTCTTGACAGTATTTTCTGGATAATACTATCACATTTTTTTTTAAACCAAAGGCGTATCACCACCACCAGGGAGTTTCCCCATCTGTGAAATGGAGGAAACACTAAACTTCCCCATATTTGTAAGTAACTACTTCCCATAATAAACACACAAAGTGCTTAGAGTAAAGGGCTATGTTAAGACATTTTAAGTGTCGCACAAAGCTTGAAAAATAAGACCTGTCACATTTTAGCTAACGCGATCCTTTTCTAACAAGAGAATCCTTCAAGATAGAGTGACTTAAAGTCCCGGCAGCACGTGTCCGCCTGGATTCCCTTCCCCAGCGCTTTTTGTCAGTGACGGCAGCGAGCGCAGCCAACATTCCTGAAACGCCCATTTGCCCACACCCCGGGGCCAGGCTTCTGGCCGGGCCCCGGAGCTCATTGGTCGTCGCCTCTCAATGAAGCGGCCGCGCCGGTTCTTCGGCCACACGGTCACATTCGCTGCATTTGTGAACGACGGAGCCTAGAAAGGCGAGGGGTGCGCCTAGCGGTGCGAGCGCCGCGGGAAGCGGGCCCAGGCACCGTCCGGGTCGCCTGTGCCCTTCTTTGCGCTTGGATGAGACCACCACAGGACCTCTCCTTTTCTGCGCGACCGCCCAGCTCTCTCGCGTGACTACCCGGGGTGGGAGGCTCGGGCCTCAGATTCCTTTACAGGCTTAGGCATTAAAGGTATTATGTCTAGGCTCCGATCGGCCTCTAGCTCGTAACCGTAGGCAAGCGTCACTCCACCCCGCACCGCCGACGAGGTGGTAACAGGTTACACAATCCAAGGTCCAGAGACTCGCGACCGCGGCTCGGTGGGCTCCGCGGCCGTCTCCCAGAGCCGCCCCTAAAAGGCTTTGGTGCAGAACACGGTAGGGCGGCGGTGGGGCCCAGCCACTGCGACACTAAAGCTCCCGCCCAATCCCCGCCGCCCGGGCGCCACATGCTGCCCGCGCCGACCGCGGGCGGGAGGCCTGCTCGCCAGCCCCTCAGCCCGGGGCCGGGAGGGCCCCCTCCTACCGCCGCAGGCGGAGAGAACGAGTCGGGCTCCCGACCCACTCCCTCCCTCCTCCACTCGAGGCGGGCACGCCCGAATTAGCGCCTGACTAAGCCCGCTCAACCACACCTGCCGGGAGGGAGCCCGCGCAGCCCCCCCACCAGGCACCCCAACCCAGGGCCCTGGACCGCCAACTTGTGTTAGGAGGTGTCGGGAGATGCCGGCCGCCAAACCACCCCGAGCCGCGCGGCCCGCCGCCCCGCTCGGGACGTTACCTGAGCACGCGGCAGTGCTAGACACCTCCCCTCCCCCCGGGCAGCGCCCGGCCCGGCAACGGTGGCGGGAGAAGCCCGCTCGGGCCCCGCGTGTACCGGACCTCTCTCCCGGCCCCGGGGCCCCCTCCACGGCCGCCAAAACGACCCCGCCCGCGGACCTGCCCCCACCTGAAGGCTGCAGAACCCGGCCCTCGCCCCCACCGCCCGGAGCTGGTGCCTTCCAGGCGGCAACAGCCCCCAGACCCGACTGTGGGCGAGCCCCGAGCACCCACCTTGGGATGGTGCGAAGATCCCCAGATCCTTGGTTTGCGTCGGGCTGCTGCCTGGAGAACCAAACCTCCAGGAGCTTCTCGGTCCCTTCGAAAAAATGTGCAGCTTCCATCACCGTGAGACTAGCGAACAACCAACAACCACAGAAAATCAACTAAATTAAATCTCTTCTCCCGCCGCTGCCGCCGCCGCTGCGGATTGTTCCAGCTGTGTTACTAAAGTTCAGGTTCCTTTTTTTGCTATAATTTTATATTAACTTTTTTTTAAAAAAGGGTTAATAAAATCTTCCCGGCTTTTTTTTTTTTTTGTGAGCGAAAGTTGAACGTGAGTCTGTTGGAAATAGAGGCAGATACAGCTCAGTCTCTTGTAGTCCGCTGTTTCCCCGTTACAGAGAGTTGAGCGAGCGCTAGCTAATGTCGCCGGCCATACTGTGGACGCGAGGGCGCTGCGTGAGCAACGGATTTATATACCCCGTCTGCCCGAAGGGACAGGAAGTGACGCAGAGTCCCGCCCTTGCGGCTCATAGCTCCAGCCTCCTGTCAATCACCAGCCGCCCAGTTGCAGCTGGCTGGCGGCCCGCCTGCTAGGAACGCGGGGAGCTGCCCGCCGCGCTGCGGTTTGGTTTCGCGCTGGCCTTTGGGCGGGAGACTGCGCTGTGTTGTTCGGCTGGGGACTAGGAACCTGGAGTCGAATACAGAGTGGGTGGGAGAGCAGGAAGGGAGTCAAGAAAGGCTGTGTAGCGCTGCGTAAAACAACTGGTTAGCGGAGAACATGGGTGGATCCTCTGGAGGGTTGGCGGGGTGCGGCGGGGGCGGTGGCCAGTGCTGGGCTGGCATGGTTTCATCTCGTGCACTTCACCGCGATTCCTGAGGTACTCGGCCATTCTCTAAAGTGTGCTTTCCCCTAGGGCGAACGAAGCTAGACATTAAAACTCAACATTTGTCTGTGACGCACATGTTGCCTAGGGTCGGATAAGCAGGCGCTTTAATTCAGCTCACGCTTTATCAGCTGATGTGCGAATGAACGCAGTTCTCCACCCTTTTACACAATAGCCAGAAGCGTTGTCTCCCTATTTAAAAAGGGGAAAGCAATGTGGCGCCCAGCCTTGAAGAGCTCCGGCTCTACCTACCTCCCACCATGTGGCTCGCCAAGCCTCGGAGTTGGCCGAGCGCGGTAGCTGCCGGGAAGCATTAGCAAATCCGCGCCCATTTAGGTCAACTGGTGGGACTTTATTCTGCATAACTATTTCTAGAGGCTGATTAATTAAATGTAATTTGATATTGATAATATTTTTATTTGAATTTTCTCAAACTGATGAACTAATTGAAAGCGTTCCCTCCCCCACCTCCACATTTTACAGTGCTATCATCTTACGTACTTCAGAAGTATTTCCACAGAAATTAATACAGCAGGGTTTCAGAGCTATCACTAGTGATTTAAAGAGCCATGAATCTATTATTTCAGTAATCAAATAAAGTGTAGAAGAGTTGTCAAGTCGTAGTCAGTTTAACTTGACGTGGCAAAATTGTGGTAACAAAGTTAGGACTTTATTCAGAAATACGGGAGAAAAAAAAACCCAACCTTACATAAAGAAAAAATCACCATTGTCACAAAAGACTTCTTATCATCCTTAGAGAAAGGCTTTCCTCAACTACAAGTGAAATAAGATAATGTTGTAAGCGTGAAAAACTAAATGAAGAAGATGTAGTTTGAGGTTGTACTCCAGATTCCCTGCAGGGTAGTACTTGTCTTACAAGAATATGAATCTGTTCAAATTTCTCCGTGAAACCTGTTGAAAGAAGCTATGTTGTGCAGTAGGTACACATGATACTTTTGGCCATGTTTTTAAAAGCATCCAATTCAAACTGGGGATTGGGACAAAAGATAATGAATGTTGCTTACTTTATTATAATAATTCAAAAGAATGTGCTGGTTATACTTGGAATAAAGATAAAAGAAGTATTTATGTGTTTTACAAGCTATTCATGTATTTGATAGTTGCTTATTGAAATGAAGAATCCGTCTACTAAACCACCTCTAACACTAATTGTGGTATAAACATAATTTGGCTTGTAATTGCTTATAATTAGTTGCTTTTCAATTACTATTATGCTTTTTCCCAATGCAATTTAAATGAATATAAAAGTGCCAAGAATCTTGGCAAGGTAAGTCCCTGTTAATTTGGTATAGGATAATTAAATTGGTGTCTACCAACTGACTGATCCGTTGTAAAATATATTATTTTCCTTAAGCATCATTATTACCCTGAAGCTCAAAGTCTCTTGTACTAATTACTAAGTTGGTCATATGTCCAAAACATATCTATTATTATTCCTTTATCATCAACCCCATTTCTATTAGAGTGACCATTTTCCCCACTTTACCAGTTTAAAAAAAATTCCTTATTGCACTTTTTGCGCTTTGCACATAAAAGATTGCCTAAAGGACTAAAAGGATTCCTATCCCCTAGAACTTCTTAAATCACCTTTAATTGTACCCCACCCACCCCTCATTTCTCCTTGGTAATCCTTCCTATTGAGATCTTACCCAAATTAAAAAAAAAAAAAATCCTTGCTTAACCCCACTGCTACCTTCAGGTAGCACCCAATTTTTCTGCTCTCCTTCACAGCAAAACTCCCTAAAAGACATAAAGACATGTCTATACTTTTGGTCTTCACCTTCTTATCTCACCTTCAAACCACTGAAGTGGATATTTCTCAAGGCCCACATCTTAACAAAGCCAATGGTTCAAAGAATGCTGTGGATCCACGTTTAACACAGTGTTTCAATAGCTTGTGACACAATTAACTACACCTTCCCTGTTGAAACAACTCTCAAGGCTTTTGTGACACCTCTCTTTTCCAGCTTTCCTTCAACATCTGTATATTCTATCCAATGCTGCAGTGCCCTTGGCTTCTCCTCTGTCTTCTCTATGTGCACTTTCTCCCTGAGTGACCTATTTCATCCAGGCCATGGCTTTATGACACATCCCTATACTAGTGACTTTCAAATCTATATCTCCAGCCCAGGCATCTCTTTTGAATTCCCGACCGTTGGAACACTTGCCTACCTTACATTTCTACTTGAATGTCTAATAAGCATATTAAAGCTAATATGACTAAAAGAAAGCTATTCCTTTTCACAGCAAAACCTGCCCCCATCCCACAAAAACAAAAACCAAAGAACCCAACTGTCCTGAATTCAAGCTCCCTGGCTGAACTCTCTGCCTCTGCCTTTGCCTCCTTATGGTCCACCCTCCACGCAGCAACCATCTCATTAAACAACAGTTGCTCAAGCCCAAAGTCATCCTTGATTCCACACTTTCCTGCACTCCCTAATCCAATTTATCATTAGCCTTGTTGATGACACTTCTGAAACATTTCAAGAATGTATCCTCTATCTTCACTGCTATCCTAGTTCAGAGCACTAATATCCATTCCTTTGGACTACTACAGTAGGTTTCTAAACAGTCTCTCTGCCTTCACTTTGGACCCTCAGATGATTTACCAACAGGAATGGATTCCACAAGGGCATGAATACTGTGAGTTGGAGATCATTGAGGGCCAGTTTAGAATCTACCCATCAAAATCTCTACCCTCTGGAAACTCTGAAAGCATCTGTAATTGAGACCACATAATTTACCACTTAATAGCTTTATTATTAGTTTATTCTGCCAGGTACATGGGCATATCCATTTGTTAAAATTTTGATAATCCTAAAAGCAGTGAGGGTGGTTGCACAGTGACAGCCATAGCCGGTTTGCTGGAATTGTGGCAGTTGGAGGTCTTAGTGTACTGCAATCATGTCTATTATGTCCTATAATGGAGGGGCCATCATGGCCATGAAGGGGAAGAACTGTGTGGGCAACACTGCCGACAGGTGATTCAGGATCCAGGCCCAGATGGTGACCACGGACTTCCCGAATATCTTTCCCATGGGCGACCGGCTGTACATCGGCCTGGCCGGGCTCACCACCAACGTCCAGACAGTCGCCTAGCGCCTCAAGTTTCAGCTGAACCTGTATGAGCTGAAGGAAGGTCGGCAGATCAAGCTTTACACCATCATGAGCATGGTGGCCAACCTCCTGTATGAGAAACCGTTCAGGCCCTACTACACTGAGCCAGTCATTGCTGGCTTGGACCCAAAGACCTTTAAGCCATTCATCTGCTCTCTAGACCTCATTGGCTGCCCCATGGTGACTGATGACTTTGTGGTCAGTGGCACCTGCACCGAACTAATGTACAGCATATGTGAGTCCCTCTGGGAGCCCAACATGGATCCACACACCTATTTGAAACCATCTCACAAGCCACACTGAATGCTGTGGTCAGGGACCATGTCGGGCATGGGAATCATTGTCCATATCGTTGAGAAGGACAAAATCACCACCAGGACACTGAAGGCCTAAATGGACTAACTCTGTTCCCAGAGCCCCCCTCCTTTTTAAAATAAAAGCTTTTCTTTCACTCTTCAAACAAACAAACAAACAATTTTTGATAACCCTAATCTCAAAATAAGGCACATGTGTAACTTTTCATATACTTTTGGATTCAATTTAAAATGACTGGGTGGTGTGCTGGTGCTCACTCCCTTCTTTTGCAAGAGCCATTTGTTAAGTTTTCAGAACTTTTAGGAGCCAGTTGACATCACATTGGTAGCTTGAAATTGGGCATGCTGGGAGTATTTACTTCAAGTAAGTTGGTAAACTATAATCAGGGTTCTTCAATACCCTCCAAGAGGCAGTTGTTAAACATTTATACCACTGGTTGTCATAAATCTGTCACTTTGATGGTGTTGAAAACATGGTTTGCTCTAATGTAAATGTGAGTTCCACCACCCATGGCTATGGTGGGGCTTCACTGGGATTACAAGTAATAAAAGTGATTTGGAAACTGTAAATAAGATATGATGTTACTACTGCAAAAAACAGAAGCAAAAGTACTGAAGAAAGGAACAACACTGCAGGTGCCTGAAACATTTTACATTAAACTGTGAAACAAAAGTGCCCAGATATAATCTGTCCCAAAAGCAGTTTGACTTCTTTGGTATAACTAACATGCATAAGAGGAGATATGCCAAAAACTGCAATGCAGTTTTATTTGCAAGGACTATCCTTTATGTTCCGTATTGTATTCAACCTATCAGACATAGGGGAAAGACAAGTAACAGAAGAAAGTGAAACTACTAAGAGAAAGTAAGAAACTCAGAATATAACAAATTTAGTGACGGTGTTTCCTAAAACAGATTAAATATTTAACAGCAGATACAAAGTTAAAAGTAAGAACAGATATACTTAATGGAATGGACAAAGCCATTGATGAACAGTGTAGTTGACCAGTGTTCTGGCAAAATATGCTAACATAATTTTCTTGCTCATTTTCATTAGTAATTAAATATTCAGTAAGCAAAGAATTTATAACATGTTGTTTGCAGATTTCATATGGTTCATGAACACTTTCATTGTTTCAGTTTTTAAATAATTGAGCAATAGCCTCCTTGAAGATTTTTAAAATTTTTTTCTTTTGAGACTTTTTTTTTTACTGTTTTTGAGCTCCACCTTTCTATTTTCTTTTTCTATCATGATCTCAACTTGTACTCCTTCTGTCATCTAAAGGATTTTAAAAGTAGTTATTTTTAATGTGTATAAAACATAAGTTAAAGTAGATGTTAAATAAATCACAAATTAAAATTCTTTTCAGGAACTTCAAAAAGCTATTTTCCTACCAGATATATAATTACTTGTTAAAATTAAAAAACAATAAATATAAGAATTATATTTAATATTAACTCTTAAATTAATCATTTTAAAGTTTCTAAATTTAATTTTTGAAAACTTAATGATATCTTATTAAATATTTTTATGAAAATCAAACTATCTGCAATTCTATTATATCATGTCCATTTTGCTATCGTAGAGTCAGTACCACACTTCATGTATGTTATGTCTATACCTACATAAACACAAATTTAAGGATAATATAAAAGTGTTCAGTATAACTAAATATTCCTCAGCCACTATGTTCAGCTGTTTGAAACTGCACCCTAATTTTGAGTATCTCTGGTGTCCTGAAAGAAGCAAGAAAATGTATACTTGGCACGAGGAAAGATACTTCATTAGGCCAAAAGCTATTAAATTCACAATGAAAGGAAGAATTTGACAAGTTAATTATTTTTGCCTTTTCTCTTATCTGTTTTTGCTATTCAAATCCTCCCACATTCCAAAGCAAGTTCTTTCTCCTATGTCAACAGCATCATGAACCATAAACCTTCATAGTATTTGTATTCAGTTGCCTTTTCTATTGTGGACACAGGGTAAGAGATGTGGAGGAGGATTTCCTTGGAGAATTATTTCCTAGAAATTAGTAACTTTTAATTGGTATTATTTCCAGGAATGGATGTTTCAGTTAATGAGTCACAATTATACCAACAATTTGCACAGCATTCCAAGTATCAGAAGTGCCCATGTGTTATTTAATAAGTTCATTTTTGGCATGTTTGTGACATACTGAGTCCAGGGCAGGGCCCTTCCAGCTGGGTCTAAGCTGCTGGTTCCAGAGTTCACAGAATTGTTATTTCTGGATTAGGCTTCTAATAGTCTTTTACAGCTGTGGCTTAAACCCCTAAACCTGGAATTCTTCCC
Organism: Vicugna pacos; assembly: GCF_048564905.1. Lineage (NCBI taxonomy): Eukaryota > Metazoa > Chordata > Mammalia > Artiodactyla > Camelidae > Vicugna > Vicugna pacos. The sequence goes on along the minus strand of NC_132994.1, from coordinate 35,559,485 downwards.
TTGTCTTCCCATGCTGCTGGTAAACATATTGTTTTCTTAGAGTAGAAGTTTATTTTTGGGGTCCCACAATCCACTCCATCTCAAAAAACCTGTCAGACTGAAATTTAAAATTCTGCATTTTCTGAGGACAAATATTTACAGAAATTCAGTTATTGTGTCTATTGCTTCTGGTAAAATTTTAAGTCAAGTACTATGGGAATTAAGTTCTTTTGAGTATTTAATTTATAAATTCTTATAGAAAATTAGCCCTATTCTCACTCTCCCCCCCATATCTAATGTCTAATTTCAGAAAGCAGAATCCAGTTTAAATCCCAGATTCTGGAGGCTCATACTTTGTAGAAACTGAGTAGCTCTAAGTGAAAGAATTTGATCTATATACTAACATTTGAGGCTCATTTCAATAAAAAATAATTCAACTTGGTAGTATCTATTCTTACCAGTTTAATATCTGATACATCTTCTATCTGAGGACAATATATTAAATGGATTTTTGGAACAGGGGGTTGGAATATGAGCTTGCTCTGTCCACTCCATGCATCAGCCTGGTATTGCAATACCTCCAGGAATGGTGCACTGCCCCTCGCCAAAAAAAAAAAAAGAATCAACTTGGTCTTCCTATGGTGAGGCCCATAAATCTAGAAGCCAACAGCTTACAGTCTGTTTTTGCAGGGTTTCATTCTTAAATACTGTTAGCCAAGTATCATATATCTGAAAAAAGCCTTCAAGGTTTAAAGACAGACCGAAGTAAATAGGAAAGAAAGGAAACCAGAGGAAACAAATAATATAAGAAGTAGAAGAAACTTCTAAGAAAAAAGACCATTATCACACTCCATAGGGATAAGAGAAGATAATTTACCCATAAAAACTAAACTAAACAAACAAAAACAGAATACTGTATAAACAAGAAACATTCAAAGAACAAAAAAGAGTGCTTGGAAATTAAAAACAGGTTATCTGAGATTGAAAAAAAAAGAAAAGGGGTAGAGGATAAATTTAAAGAAATCTCTGAGAAAGTAGGATAAGCCAGAGATGAAATATAGGACAGAAAAGAAAGGAAAATTAGTTGATCAGTCCAAGAGTCCCTGTACCCAAATAATGAGTTCTAGAAAGAAAGAAGAGAGAGGAGGTAATTATCAAAGAAATCATATAATAAAAAATTTCAGAACAGAAGATATTGATTGAAAGGGCTCACTTGGTGCCACAATGAGTGAAAAAAAAGAAAGAAAGAAAGACCCAAACTAAGACACATAATTGTGAAAGTTCAGAACACTCTGGATAAAGATTTTTTTTGAGTGGTTCATTTTAATTTTTATTTTATGAATATTTATATTTATTGGATAAAGATTTTAAAAGCTTCCAAGAGAAAAAAAAAAGGTCACAATCAAAGGATAAAGAATCAGAAAGCACTGGACTTTTCAACAGCAACACTGGAAGCTTAAAGACAAGGGCAATACTTTCAAAATTTTGATGAAGGATTTTTACCTGAGAATTCTATACCTAGTCTCAAGCAGTGCCTAGGCTCCTTTCTCTCTCTCTCTTTCTTTCTTCCTTTCTTTTTTCTTTTTTTCTCTTTCTTTCTTCCTTTCCATTCCTTTCTTTCCTTTCTTCCTTCCTTCCTTTCTTTCTTCCTTCCTTCCCTCCTTCCTTTCCAATTTTTTTTTGTTGAGGTATAACTGACATATAACATTATATTAGTTTCAGGTGTACAACATAATGATTCAATATTCATATACATTGTGAAATGATCACTACAATAAGTCTAGTTACCATCTGTTACCATAAATCATTACATTTTTTTTCTTTTTCTTGTGATAAGGACTTTTAAGATTTACTCTGTTAGGACTCATAGACATAGAATACAAACTTGTGGTTGCCAGGGGGTAGGGGACTGGGAAGCGACAGACTGGGAGTTTGAAATTTATAGATACCGACAGGCATATGTAGAATAGATAAACAAGATTATACTGTATAGCACAGGGAAATATATACAAGATCTTGTGGTAGCTCACAGTGAAAAAGAACACGACAATGAATATAAGTAAGTTCATGTATAACTGAAAAATTGTGCTCTACACTGGAAATTGACACAACATTGTAAATTGACTATAACTCAATAAAAAAAAAGATTTACTCTGTTAGTAACTTTCGAATATGTAATACAGTATTATTAACTATAGTTACCATGCTGTACATTAGTATCTAGGTTTCTTGATAGGCATTGTGCTAGACTGAATGTATCATGTTTTATGTAAGGCATTAGTAAAAGCAAATTGTTACTACAACTTATAATCTATTAACAATTAATTAATAAAAGCAAGTGATCTCTACAAACTATTAAAAATCAGAAGTAAAATGTGATTGTTCTGTTTTTATCACACATAGAATGGTATTACATTAGGGCAATGTAACCAAAATATTAAAGAATTCAGTTCTGTTTGTGGCTTATTCTCTTGAAGTCTTCTTGTTGGAGAAAGATAATAATTAGAATTAGTGGAGCAATAAACTACTAGTATCAATATGTTCTCTCTCTTAGGATGTCTTTATCTGGAGCTGTGGAACAAAAGCTATTCTGGCATCTGGGTACAGGTTTTAGTTGGTTACTCAAAGCTTCCACTCATCCTAGCCCCTAGAGAACTAATTGGGAAACAAGTGGCATTAGCACATCCCCTCTCCCATTTTTAATAGACTAAGATATATCTACCAAATACCAAAATCCTGCCTGGTTTTGGAATAAGGAGAATATGCTGACATGATTAGACTCTTCTGCCTTCTATAGCCTGAACTCCCAACCTGAAAGAGACTTCAAAAAACCAACTGAGAAAGTCCAACTTCAATATACCTGGTAACCGGGAACTTGAGACATTAATTGTTTCATTCCTACCCACATGCCCTTCTCAGAGAATCTGCCCTACCCACAGTCCCTGGAAGGGGCAGCTCTGCTGGCATTAGACCTTATCTCCTGAGCCACAGCGTATTGGACCAGGGAAGAACACCTAACCCAATCAGATTCTTTTGTTTGATTATCTGAACCCAGAGACCTAGACTTTGAGTCAGTATCTTTGTGGAGGCTGTAGAGCTGTAAGGTTGACTCAGGAGAGGCAGCATTTGTTTTTTTTCCCTATGCTTACAAACAAACTGAGGAATCTGGTCTTCAGAAATAAGCTGTAACCCAGATGTGCCAAAGGAAGCAGAAAGCATACAGTCCTAGAGAAAAATCAAGAGCATAGTGGTCTGGTAACTTTGATGATCTCTATACTCCTGCTTGGAATCCACGAGATTTCCCTCTAGACTTCTAACCCTCTGCCTTTTACTTGAGTTAATTTGGATAGCTTTCTTTTGCTTGTAATCAAAGAATCCCTGACTCAACAGTTTTTAAAAGTTCATTTTTGAAACACCACACTTCTACATTTTCATACCTTTCTGTAACCACCCGGGTCCTACAGATTCCTTGCAATCTGCTGTAAGTTTTTTGGGAGCAGGGAAATATCAGAGAGAAGAAGACATTTCGTTTATAATGTCTTACAGAAGAGACAGTTGGATCCTTCTAGTTACAGAGATTCAGAGGTGCTTAAAGGGTCACCTTCTTCAAAGACTCAGCCTGCTCTTCAGCAGTTCTGGTGGATGCTGGAAGAAACCAGACCATCAGCCACCTGATGAATAATCCATATAATTTGGTGCCATTTATTAATTTATAATTATGTCAAATTGTAATTTCTGAGTAACTGTTGTAATAGTTATTAAATTTGTTACAGTTGGTTATTATTTCAGTACTCTTTTGTAAAATAAAGCTATTAAATCGTGGTTGCAGGTTCCTAACCATCAGTTTTTCTGTAGATTTAATGTGTATAGTTACAGTATCTTAAAATACATGGACATTTTCAGAAAATTTTCATTTCTTTCCTTGATCTCAGGATTCTTAAAAGTCTGGGGGAAAAAAAGGAATTTTGCAAAAACCAAAATGAATTTGATTAAACTATCAACCTAGATAGATTTTTATCCACTAGAGAGAATAGATTCTAAAACAACTGTGGGGAACTTGCCATGAAAAAAATTGTATGTTTAAAATTATAACCTTAAAAAAATTACAACCTTAAGACATTCAGTAAATTAAAAGCCTAAAAACTCTCCTGTATACACTGACGTAATTAATGGGACTGACAATGTTTTGCTGGACAACACTCTCAGCTCCTCACCAGTAGATGTTGAAAACATTGCTCCACATCACAGTCAAGATATTTCTTTAAACTATTTTGTTTTTTTAAAAATGTAAGATTACATTTTTGTGTGTGTGTGGGAATGGAGTTTTCTTCTTAGTCCCTTGTTGAAACTTTAACAAACTATGTGGTATTGAGATCTCTATTTGAGACAGCCTTTGTTGAGAATTTTCAGCCTTGCACTCAGAATGTGGAGAGAACTTTCTCTGATATTCATAAGCAAACCAACCTTCATATTTTTTACAGAACCAGTTTAGTGTTACTTATTCAAAATCCACAACTGTAGTTTTTAAACTTGGCAAAATTTACTTTTGTCTACTGCATACTTCACACTTTGTGAAAGCATAAAATCAGGACCCTTCAAAAGACCCATCATAAAATGCACGAAACTAGGAATTCATACATTTCAGTATAAACTCAACTAATGAATTTTATTTCACAGAATGTAAGAATTACAAAAATTTGAAGTAGAGGAGATGCCATTGTTAAGAACAGTAAAGCACATAAAGTATCTATGGATAAACATCAGATAATTATGTATACTTTGGCATCTGGTCATATTAAAGTTTGCACTTTTAAAGTAGCTTCCTCTTTAAATGACATTCAAATTCTGAGATAATAAAAACCATACATTTACTTACCAGTTGGTCACACTATTTACCATCATTAAATCCTTATGAAAGTAGGGTGGGCCAAAAATAAAACTCATCATAATTTTGGATGAAAGAAAACATGTTATTTCTACCCATAGTTAATTAAAAATTACAATATTTTATGTGTTTAACTATATATGATAATTCTCATCTACTCTGAATAGTGAAGTCACAATACTGCTTATTTAGTTTCAGACCCAAAGGAAATGTGAAACTCTTCCATTTACCTTGATATTTCTACAACCTATTTCACATCTAGCATTACTTTTACTTAGACTTAAAATGAATATAAGCTTTTCCTAAGAAAAACAATATTTAAGGAGGTAATTAATCACTTTAATCTTTCTATTTTTAGTTGAAGTATAGTTGATTTATAACTCTATTATTTTCAGGTGTACAACATTGTAATTCAATGTTCAATTTATCTCAATACCTTAATTTTCCATTGGATATTTTAAAGCTTAATTTTTTTAAAGAAAACAATTATATGAACAAAGTGTTGCTGTAATTTTAGCCTAGATGTGTCCAAATAGGCTATTGATGTATACAGTTGACCCTTGAATAGCCGGCCCTCCTTATGTGCTGGTCTGCACCCACAGATTCAATCAACTGCAGGCCATGTAGTATTGTAGTATGCACTTAGTGAAAAGTCTGGGTATAAGTGCGCTCATGCAGTTCAGACTCATGTTGTTCAAAGGTCTTGTATTTACTTTATCCACTCAGAATTATCATTATATTCAAAGAGTATTTACTTTATCCACTCAGATTTATGCTTATGCCTAAGGAGTTATATGGAAAGGAGTGATTCCCTTCTCCTTTGTACTCATTTATTGTCCTTTTCATGAACCTTGCTGACCTACATAAAAGTTAGTTGTAACTCATTTAAATTCAGGTCTCCAGTGTGGAGTAGTGTATTGCTCAATTCAACAGGGCTGTAACCTGAAGTGTGAGCAGGGCAGTGTCAGCATTTCCCAATAACAATGTCTTTAGCAATTAAGGTGTGGCATCACCAGTACTGAACAACCCTAGTCCAGTCAAACATGTTTCTGCTCTGTATCTTCTATTGTGCAGTAAATTCTTTCATACATTCTAATCCTTAAATAAAGAAAAAAAGCTACAAAGAAAGAAAGAAAAAAAGAACCCACCATCCAAAAGCAGAAGTCATCTATAACCTCTGAAAAGTCCTACACATAAAGTATCAGTCACTGGATTTTCCTTCATCCCTGCCAAGTTCCACAGCCTCTGAGCAGGTTTCCTGACAGGAGATGAGGCGGGTGGCAGGGAAATGTTGCTAAGTAACACGCGGGGTATAGTTGTGTGGTGGGCCTATCAGATGACACAGAATTGAGCCCTGTGCTGGTTCATAGTCATGCCACAATATAATAAAAGAAAGAGCTGCAGTATTATGTAGATACAGAGAGGCAAAATAGAGAATTCCTAACTGTTAGTTCCAAAAGATCAGGTTATTTAAGAATGATACGGTTACTTACACCTATGAACTTTTCCTGTTAGTCTTATTTTTTACCCAGAACACTTTTAGGTTTGAGTCTTCATGAATTAACTAATTCCATTGTTCATTAATTCACTGAGCACCAATTATGGCATTTTTATGTCTCAAGTACTACCACTGAGATGCACATTGATATTATGAAGTTTCCATAAGAAGTTTGTTATAAAAAGGAAAAAGTATAGAGATCGGAACCAGCAATTCCTTGAATTATTTATTGTTGTTGCATTTTATTTTTATGATAAGGTTAGAATATAAGCTCTATTTGATATGGCTATGGCTTACAAAACAGATATTCCCAATTTTTATGAAAGGTGGAGAGAAAGTCTAAACATGAATAACTATGTAATATACATTGGAAAATATATTTGTCATAGAAGAATATACCAGAGCCTTTTAAACAAGAAACTCTTGGTTTGACTTTAATCCAATTTATACACATTTTAAAAGTATATTATTGTCTAAAGTGACCTGCGCCTGCTATTTAATTCTGCATATTCATCCCTTATTCTATGTCTAGGATAACTTTCCTTTTTTTTGGCAAACAATGTACCTAAAATATATAAACCAATGCTAATATTTATCTAGCACTTAATTTATACAAGCTGGAGCGGTGTTAAATACGACACGCTTTGTCTCATTTAAGTTCTAAGAAATAGTACTGTTGTTATCTCCACTTTACAGATGGTAAAACCAAGGTTAAGTAAGTTGGCCAAAGTCACACAGCTTGAACTACAGAACCAGATCTGGGCAGTCAATCTCCAGAAGCATCCCCATCAATTATTCTGTTATACATGAACTGCACTATATTCACTGGATCAAAATTTCATATGGTACATTAAGATGTTTCTAACAGTTAAAAATATTGAACTAGAGAACTATCGTTTCGTGAATGTAGTCTGGCTTCTCATTTATTGGGAATAAAGTCCACCGGTATCCACAATGTGTGAATCACAGAGAAATGCTTAAAATGAGTGGCTGGAAAACTTTTCTCTTATAGCACTTAGAAACAAAGCACCAAAAATTATAAATATAAACTGTTACTTTTTAAGACCAAAATTCATGAATTGATATATCAGGACATAAAACCAAGTTTGTTTGTTTTTATTTACTTTTGATGCCATAACATGAAGTTTAATTTCAGTCTATATGTTATATAAATTGTGTCTTAAAAACAAAAGCATGTCAAAGATTTTTAAAAATCAAGGAAGTATGCTTTTTTTAATATAATGAATTTAAGGTAAATTAAACAGGATATTTCTCTTGTAAAAATGGGAAATGTTTCCTTTTCTGTGAAGAGGGATTCACTAGACTAGCAATCCCTGCTACTCTCCCCTGTGCCTCCTGGTGAAGGCAAGTAATTAGATCAATGAATTTGGGCGAAGAGGCTGGGTTTGTGTTTTACACTCACTTCCATTCTCCTGAGAGCTACCAGCCTCTAGGAGCATCTGAGTACTGCCATATGGGAGAAGGAGCCAGTCTCTTCAAGTGAAGCCTATAGTTTTCCAGCATTACCTGTGACAAGATGGGCAAATATGCCTACTTTTGGAATTCAGAATTAGAAAGCCCTCATTCTCACAGATATAAGCCATATTCTTTAATATCCACTTTTATCATTAATAAAGAGGGTATCTTGGTTCCTCATAGACCCACTAAGTCTTATCTCTCAGTTCAGATGTTTCTCTCAGAAGAGATTTGATGTTTATTGGGTTCCCTCAAACATGATCATGTGTGATTGATATTATTAAATGGTCTATTAGGATAAATGAACATTATTTTTAATAATAACTCAAATATTTTATATTTAAAATCAGCTCATCACAGACCATAATAAAATGTGAAATAATTTTTTAAATTTCTAAGGAGTGGTAAGATGACATATTTCTATGAAAGGGATAGTCAAAAAAGTTGAAAAACATAATCTTAAGCAAAGCAAAGTCGGATTCAGGAGCTCATTTCCTCTATACTAGGGTTTCCCCCAAATCCCTAGCACCTGGGCCACTTGTCAAATCTGCAGATTATCGGGATTCTTCCCTGGATATCCTGATTCACTGAGTCTTGACTGGGGCTCAGGAACCTGTTGCTCATCATCTCCTAGGTAAGCCTTACCACTGAATTAGGGAAAACACTGCCTTTCACCAGAAATAATGAAGAAAACATGATTTGATTATAGTTATGCTTGAGAATGTAGAAAGAAATTTAGCTTTGTATTATGACATTTAATAAATAAGTTTGGGCTTGTTTTTCTAATACTTCCAGACAAACTACTGATCAACAGAAAAATTATAAAATTAAGCACAGTATAAAATAAAGAAAAAAGCTATCAGGATGTCTGGCTCACATAATTTGCACACAAAATGCTAGGTACTATAGGATTTGAATTCAAATCCCAGCTCTACCACTTCCCAGATAAGTGACCTTGTGCAAGTTACCTCTATATTCCTCACCTGCAAAATGGAGATTGTGTTAGTAGTAACTGCCAATAGAGTCATTTTCAAGACTAAATGATTTTTCAAGACTAATTAATGTAAAGCCTATAATGAGTAATTAATGGCTAGGCATCTTATTAAGCCTTGTATTAATTAATTGAGAGTTAATTCACAAAAAGCCCTTAGAAGGGTGTCTGGCACATAGCAAGGATTCGATATATATTATTATTATATAAAGTAGTATTGAGATAATAAAGACTTTTATTTCTATGACTATTTATGTTTTAAATCCATCTTCATATAAATATCTTTTCATTTGTTCCTTCCATTAACCCTATGAGGCAGGTGTTATTAGCTCTTTTATATTAAGGAGGAAACTGAGGCTTAGAGAGATGAAAAACTTACTCAAAAATCACAATTTATCAGAAACCAGTATGGAGATGTCTCAAAAAACTAAAAGTAAAACTACCATATGACCCAACAATTTCACTCCTGGAAGAAAAGCAAAAACACTAATTCAAAAAGATACATGTACCCCAGTTGTTCACAGCAGCATTATTACAATTGCCAAGATATGGAAGCAACCTAAAGTGTCCATCAACAGATGACTGGATAAAGAAGATGTGGTACAAAAACACAATGGAATACTACTCAGCCATAAAAAGGAATGAAATTTTGCCATTTGCAGCAAACATGGATGGACTTGGAGGGTATTATGCTAAGTGAAATAAGTCAGACAGAGAAAGAAAAATACTGTATGATATCATTTATATGTGGAATCTAAAAAATACAGCAAACTAGTGAATACAACAAAAAAAGGAGACTCACAGATGTAGAGAACTAGTGGTTACCAGTGGGGAGAGGGAAGGAGAAAGGGAAACTATTGGGGTAGGGGATTAAGAAATACAAACTATTATTTATAAAATAAGCTACAAAAGTATATTGTACAACATGAGAAATATAGCCAATATTTTATAAAAACTATAAATGGAATGTAACCTTTAAAAATCATGACTCATTATACTGTATACCTGTAACACATAATATTATACATCAACTATACTTCAATTTTATAAAATTTTTTTAAAACTTCACAATTTATTAGTTGATCCCTACATAGAGGATTGAATTTGCAGGACTTTGTGAGGTGGGTCTGTTTCTTTTGTCATATTAGGGCTTGGACACAGGGAATGCTTCTTAACTTTTTGCTGAAATTAATTGACCTACATTCTTTCTCAGATCTATAATCGTTCCAAATAAAAATTAAAAAAAAATGCAGCTCAAACAACTCAATCAAAAATGGGGCAGAACATCTAAACAAACATTTCTCCAATGAAGACATACAGATGGCCAACAGGCACATAAAAAGATGCTCAATATCATGAAATGTAAATCAAAACTACAATGAGGTATCACCTAACACCAGTCAGAATGGCCATCATTAAAAAGGCTGCAAATAGCAAATGCTGGAGAGGGTGTGAAGAAAAGGGAACCCTCCTATACAGTTGGTGGGAATGTAGTTTGGTGCAGCCATTATGGAAAACAGAATGGAGATTCCTTAAAAAAGTAAAAATAGACTTACCATACGATCCAGCGATCCCACTCCTGGGCATGTATCTGGAGGAAACTCTAATTTGAAAGATACATGCATTCCAATGTTCATAGCAGCACTATTTACAATAGCCAAGACATAGAAGCAAACTAAATGTCCATTGACAGATAATAGGATAAAGAAGTAGTAGTATATTTATATCATGGAATACTACTCAGCCATGAAAAAGAATAAAATAATGCCATTTGCAGCAATATGGACCTGGAGATTGTCATTCCAAGTGAAGTAAGCCAGAAAGAGAAAGAAAAATACCATATGATATCACTTATATGTGGAATCTAAAAAAGAGGACACTAATGAACTTATTTACAAAACAGAAACAGACTCAGACGTAGAGAACAAACTTATGGTTACCAGACGGTAAAAAGGGTGGGAAAGGATAAACTGGGAATTTTAAATTTGCACCTCTTGGGGAGTGATGGAAACATTAGCTATCTGTTTTTTTAATGGTTTTTTTTTTAACGTATTTTTTTCGGGGGGGGGGTGGTAATTAGGTTTATTTATTTATTTTTAGAGGAAGTACTGGGGATTGACTCCAGGACCTCATGCATGCTAAGCACGCACTCTACCACTTGAGCCACACCCTCCCCCACTAGCTATCTTAATTGTGGTGGTGATTTCATTGGTGTATACATCTAACAAACTTCATCAAATTGTACATTTGAAATATGTGTAGTTTACTGTACAGGAATCATAGCACAATAAAAGTGTTAAAAAAAAAAACTACACTACAATAAATAAATAAATAAAGTACAAACTCCTTGAAGCCTTTCATATCATTGCCTTGCCTTGTCTTTTCTTACCTAATCACATTCATCTGATTCACCCTTGTACTCCCTCTTCTTAAGTCAGATTACTATATTTCTTGTTTCTGAGGCCTAATTATGATAACCATATTCTTCAAATCTAAGTTTGGGACATATGATTTGATTGGTAGTCCAATCATGGGGCAGAATATTGAAATCAGGTTCAGCTTAGAAAACTTAGGATGTCTAGTCCTTTCAAGGGTAACACTTCTTACACTCTTCATTTCTCATTCCTGGTAGTAATGTGATTTATTCCTACCCTCAGTCCATATACTTCTGCCTTAGAAATGTGCTTTAAAAGTATGTCTTTATATTTGCCTGTACATTAAAAAAAATAAGACTTGGAAGATGTACACTAGTTAACAGTGGTTACTTCTGGGGAATGAGGTCAGGGGTATCCAGTCTGGACACTAATTTTTATATTATATACCTTTTTACCAGTTAAATGATTTTACAATGAAGATATGTTTCTTCTGCATTTCAAAAACTACTTCTAAATGTTTAAAAATTAATCACAAATAGAACTAAAACCAGGATGTCTTCTTTTCAAATAATCACCACTGTTCAGCCTAAGTTCAGTCAACCAATCAAGGAAACTTAGAGCCACCTCAGCTGCTCCAGTTTGAATGTTAAATTCAGGATCACAACCCAGAGCCTTCATATTTATAAATTTTGCCCAATTCAGTTTTTTGTTACATCTTCCTTGCTTTAATGTTCTTAGAATCTGTTCCCACATTTCCCAGTGTCCTATTAATACACTTTTGCACATTTCTTTGGAACACATATGCAGCCTCCCCCTTAGGGCACCCTGGGAGCTAAATAGCAACTGGAGGCAGGCAGGGAAGGTAGGATTGGGTCTTCAAGAGAATAGCAACGTTACTTGCCTTTGGCAAGGTTTTATAGGATCTTTAAACAAGGGAAACCAGTTTCTTCAGGCAGGGAAGGCGGTTCTGGTTTCACCTGCAAGGGAGGTTCAGGAAAATTTGAAGGTACAAGATTCCCAGTTTTGTCTGAGTCCATCCAACTATCCCCAATTCGATTCTCAAGAGTTTCCCCCTTTCCCAACTAATATCCTAATCTTAACATAAAAGACGGTGAGGTTGTGTGTTCTGTTTTAATTCTGTTCCCCACAAAATTAAATTGGAGTCTTGTCTGCCAGGCAGTTGCAAGAGATCAATGAGATCAATTTTTTTTAAGTTTATCATAGAATTCATCTGGTTCCCTACCTATTCCTTGAGCTCAGAGCTCAACGTCATGACATTTTCTTATTCTTACTGAAATTTTTTATGTTCTCTAGTACAACTAGGCTAGCCTGTACTTGAATTCTCAAAGCCTTGCCTTTTAGGATACTTCATCCCAAACATAGAGATCATATTTCAAGGAATCTTAATGTTATCCATCCTATAGCGGTTAGCTCTATGTATTAATCTGGCTAGGCTATAGCATCTAACTATTCAAACACTAACCCAGGTACTGCTACTAGGGATTTTGTAAGTAAAATGGGATTAATTTCTGCAATCTTTGACTTATAGGAGATTATCCTCTATTATTGTTATTAATTAGATGATTATTTTCATCCAGTTGAATGGCCTTAAGAAAACATCTAAGAAGGAAAATCTACTTAATGGGCTGCAGCTTCAGTTTCTGCTTGAGTTTCTAGCTTGTGGGTCTGCCTTACAGACTTCAGACTTGACTAGCCAGACTCTAGATTGCTTAAGGTAACAATTCTTTGCAAGTACATATTTATTTATATATATAGAGAGAAACAGTACGTACATATGTGTTATATATGTATAATGGGTTCTGTTTCTCTGGTAGAACTCTGACTGATACACATGCCACGGATTCAACACCAGCTACATAATTAGCTTGGCTGACTGCAAAATGAAAACTTGGGAACCCTTGTTCAAAAAGCATGAAACAAGTGCTATTAAAAGTACTAAAATATAAACCTTTTTCCTTTAAAAATATTTTATTACTTATAAAACATATAGAGGTAATTATACATGAGTCACACACAAACTTACTAATTACAAAAGTCTACTTTTGTGTCATAATTTTTAATAAGTAATATTAATGTGATATCTTGATTGATCATAAGATTTTTCTGGCTTGTTTGTCTGCAAATTCATTTGTTAGGTCATCAAAATTTTTACATTTAGCAACTTCATTTTCAATCAGTATAACTGGAAGCTATATCAGGTGGTCTTGGCAAATGTAAAATTGCAAATAATTTTTGATAATTTTAAATTTTGAAAAGAATGTTTCTGCTGATGCAACTGCCACTGGAGCTATTAAAAGTATTTCATAGAAAAAAAGAGTGTTGTATAGACTATGACAACATTGGGTTAAATTTCTGATATGTTATTTTGAAATACATCTTTTAATTCACATAGAGCTAATGATTCACATGTAATAATTTTTCTAAAAAGATTTAACTCTACATATACATCAGTTTCCTGTAAGTCTAAATTTCATTGTAAATGTAAATTTATGCAATGGAATTTTAATGTTTCCTCTGACATTTCCTGTAATTGTAAGGATCATACAAGAAATTGAAAGTGGCTTTGTTGGGGGAGGTAATAGCTCAGTGGTAGCGTGTGTGCCTAGCATGAATATTAAAAATAAATAAACCTACTTACCACCTCCCCAACAGAAAGATTAAAAAAAAAAAGAATAAGAAAGTGGCTTTGTGATTTATATGAATTCAAGATGACTGTCTATGCTTTCTATTACTGCACCTTCAATTAAAAGAAAAAAATAATTTTAAAATTGTCTTCTTTTTTAATAATTTGTTCACCTGAAGCTTTGTGTGAAAATAGTATTCTGTTAAATGTGACAATCTTTAAATTCAGTTTTTTATTTGTAAATCTGTGAATATTTGCTTTGCAATGCTGCAGCAGTTTTCAAACCTTTTGAATTGTTAAAAAAGCAAAATTCTAAGTAAATTTAAAGATTTAATTGAGTTTATTCAATGATTCATGAATTGGGCCTCATCCCATCTAGAAAATGGAAAGGAGTGCCCTCTGAAGAGCTGTACAAAATGAAAGCCTTTTATCGGCAGAAGCAGGTGGGAAAAGGCAGTTTCTAGCAAAGAGTGGATTCTTTCATGCAAAGTTACCTTCCTATAGGGGATGTATGGGGTCTATAGGGCAAAGTACCACACTACTGCTGAGCGGGCAATTCCAAAGGTTCCATTCCTGGGAGAGACTGAAACTGTAGTTAGGTGAGGTATTTAATCCTGGTTTGCTGACATGGGGCTTAACATAGGTGACTCCATTTTGGGCCTCTGGTCTCTTTCTTAACAGAATCTAAACTCACTGAAGAATTTTAACAACTTTCATATGTGTTTTATTACAATATCCATGTGTATATTTTCATTTTATAATAATTTGTAATAGTTTATTGACAGTGTCTATTGCCAGAGCACTGGCAATTTCTGTCTGGGTACTAAAGCTGGAGAGTTAGTATTTGTGTAGATGCTGCCATTTCTGCTTTTTATGCCGCTGCTACACCATCACCAACACTACTGGGCCCAGACCCTGGCCTGGGCCTACACAAGTGTGCTGGGCTATCAGACCAATTGCTCAACACCCAAGCTGCCTGCTATGCCCGTGGGTCTGAACCTTTGCGTGTGCTGCTTCCCTCCTTCCCAGTGCATCTCCCTTGCTGGTGGGACTGTTCACTGTCCTATTGAACTACACTTACAAAACACAAGTTCAAAGGTAAAATTAAGTATGAGGCCCAAAGGCCCATGAAGCAGCCCTGCATGGATTACTCATATACCAATTTCACTTCATTTATGCTCCACTACTTAAGCAATTCAATCTTCAATTTCCTTCCTGAGAGTCTGTTTCCCATCTGAGAAATATATGGTCAGTGTCTGATGACTGAGTCTTCCAAAAAATAGATGTCAGGAGGGAATTAGGAATGCAATAGATTTACTGAGGGCAGTGTCTGTGAAAGATAAAAGGAGGGGAACAGGAATAGAAAGGGAAAATCTTCAGATCTGGTGACCCTTTTAGAAATCAGGTAACCTTAATCTAGATATTATAAGAATATTAAGCTAAATTAAAAAAACCTTAATTAAAGAAAATTAAGATTTTCAAAATTTTTTAACTTCAAAAGAACTTTCGGGCATAAAATGTCACATTTCAAAGTAAATTTATAAAATTCAATTCCAGAACTTTTCAGAAAACTTTTAAAAACATTTTAAGTTCAAATATAAAAGCAGGTAAGATAACTTATGAATTTAAAAACTGCCTCTGTATTTTGGAGACCTATCTTCAAAAGGCCATGATAACCATAGAAAATTATTTTGTTATTAACAGGCCAAGTGAATTGAGAGGCTTAATAGGTTAAGTATAATTCATTTTAGATACAATTACCTTAAAAATCTATCCAAAAATCTATCAAATCTCATTCTCTCCTCCCTTCTTCCATCCTTTGTTCCTTCCCTCCCTCCTTCCTTAAAAATGGTTAAAAATATGACTGTATCCTTACTAAGTAAGTACTAACATTTGCTGGGCTCTTCAACAACTATGAATGTAATTCATACTTGTAATTTATAATTATAATTCATGATGGAAATTATGGTTGATTTATGTATTTCTTCAGCAAAAATTTCTTGAATTCCCACTTGGTATTAGGCAAAGTACTAGGTACCAGAAATTCAATGGTGAATAAAGTATGTTCCACCCCATTCCCCAAAGTACTTATTATCTAGTGGGAGACACACAGACTGGTAAACAGTAGTTACTTCTTCAGCCCTTGCACCTGGAATGAGATAAGAAGAGCAAGCCTTAGCCCAACCTGCAGACTGAAGCCTGCTGCAGAGCTGGGCCAACCTAGATCAGCTAAACAAGTGTGGGCCTGCAGACAAATAAGCATGAGAATAAATGCTTGCTGTTGGTAAGCCACTGAGTTTTTGGTGTGGTTTATGCAGCCTATTGTAGTAAAAGTCTGGAGAATGCATATTTTAGTTTCTTTGTTCATCATTCCTTCCTGCATCTCAGATCTATGCATGTTTAAGTTCAGCTTAGGGTGCCTTTAGAACATCCTGAGAGTCCTTGAGTGGAAAATTCTCTGAGTTTACACTTGATTAGAAAATTATTTGTCACTTGTTCTTAAAAGACAATTTCGGGGTAAAGTATACGTTGACTATTAATGGTTCTCAACAGAATGAAGATATTCTTCTTCTGTCTTTTGACTTTAGTTGTAGTTGCTATGTCAAATATTAGTATAATTATCCATTTGTAGGAAATCTCTCTTTTCCCTTGCTGTTTTCAATATTTTCTCTTTGTCTTCGGCATTCTGAAGTTTCATTATGACATGACTAGGTATAGATTTTGGCTATGCCTAGATTCTTTTTATTTGGTTAACATTGATTGGGATTCTTGGACATGTAGATTAGTGTCTATGGCAGGCAGAAAAGGAACCCTCAGAACCTATCCTCAGAACCTGTGAATATGTTAGGTTACCTGACAAAGAGGGATTAAGGTTGCAGATGAAACTGACATTGCTAATGAGATAATTTAAAAATAGACTGAGTATCTTTTTTTGTTTTTTTGTTTTTGGTGAGGGAGGGTAATTAGGTTTATTTATTTATTCTTAGAGGAGGAACTGGGGATTGAAACCAGGACCTCATGCATGCTAAGCATATGCTCTACCACTTGAGCTATATCCTCCCTCCTAGACTGAGTATCTTGAATTATCCAGGTGGGTCCAATATAATCATTTCTGTAGGATTTGTTTGAGGCTTGAGTTTAGGAGTGTTTTCCAGAAAGGATTTTCTTTTCCTTATAATAGCTGTGTATGGGTACTACTAACCTAGGACAAATAAAAACAAATTTTCAGCTAAAGGTGTTTGAGATCACCTAGACATTCAGGACTGTGAAGGGTTTCAGATTTTATCCTGCCACAGGTAGCCTGCCATAATTGCATGGATTTTAGCTGAAGACATGCTATTCTTGGGTCAGAGACTAAGGACAGACTAAGGAATGATAGTAGTCAAAGTGTCAGTATTTGTGTTGGTTCCCCAAGCCCCAATTCTCACAGGGCAACAGAAAGCAGGACAAGTGACATCTATACTTGCAGTGAGTTACATTAAAGGAAAGGAACACTACACTTACAAAACATGGAAACTTTATAATAGGCAGTAAGCATGACTTCCTTTTATTTTTTCCTTACCAGAGATAGACATTATGTCTATCTTCCAAGGCTGTAAGCAAATCTGCCCTCTTGACCAGAAGGAGACACCATTATTATCTTCTAAGACTGCTCACAACATAAACTGTTGAAAAGATAGTCTGGAACAAAGATAGTACCTCTGCTCACAAGATGTGCAGAAAAAAGAGAATCATGAAGAATTATCTAACAACAGGTAGCTTGAATTTGGCCATGAATCTATGCTTGTATTTGTAAATTATTAGGGTAGCTTCCCTGTCCTTCTACCTAGAGCCAAGGTCAAGACAGGTAAGATTCTTTGCTGTCCTCTGATGTAGGACAGATATTTTATTTTATTTTATTTTATTTTATTTTATTTTATTTTATTTTATTTTATTTTATTTTTAAACTATTTTTTATTGAGTTATAGTCATTTTACAATGTGTCAAATTCCAGTGTAGAGCACAATTTCTCAGTTATAATGAACATATATATATTGTCACATTTTTTTCACTGTGAGCTACCACAAGATCTTGTATATATTTCCCTGTGTTATACAGTATAATCTTGTTTATCTATTATGCATTTTGAAATCCCAGTCTGTCCCTTCCCACCCCCCAGCCCCCTTGGCAACCACAAGTTTGTATTCTATGTCTATGAGTCTGTTTCTGTTTTGTATTTATTTATTTATTTATTTATTTTTAAGATTCCACACATAAGCGATCTCATATGGTATTTTTCTTTCTCTTTCTGGCTTACTTCACTTAGAATGACATTCTCCATGTTGCTGCAAATGGCATATGTTGTCAGTTTTTATGGCTGAGTAGTATTCCACTGTATAAATAAATATACCACATCTTCTTTATCCAGTCATCTGTTGATGGACATTTAGGCCACCTCCATGTCTTGGGCATTGTAAACAGTACTGCTATGAACATTGGGGTGCAGGTGTCATTTTGAAGTAGGGTTCCTTCTCCCTAAAGTGGGTCTCTTGTATGCAGCATATTGAAGGTTCTTGCTCTATTATCCAGTCTGCCACTCTACATCTTTTGACTGGAGCATTTAGTCCATTAACATCTACAGTAATTAATGATAGATGTGTGTTTATTGCCATTTTGAACTCATTTTTCAGTTGATTTGGTATTTCCTCTTTGTTCCTTTCTTCTTCCTTTTGTGGTTTGGTAATTTTCCTTTGTATTATCTTGGATTTTATTTAGTTTTTGTGACTCACTTGTAAGATTTTGGCTTGTGCTTACCCTTTTTTGTAAGTCCATTAACCCATTACTATAACTGTTTGTATCAAACTGATAGTAATATAATCTCAACTACATCCTATGGAGAACAAAAAATTTAAGAAAGAAAAAAAGAAAAAAAATACTCTATATTTCATTGCTTCCCTCTCCCACTCTTAATGATTTAGATGTCTTCTTTCACAATTTTGTATTTATTCTATTTGAAATTCATGATAGTTATCACCTTTCCAGTTATGAGTTTCTCATTTTTGTAGCATCCTGCTTCTTTTCTATTTAGAGTAGACCTGTCAATATTTCTTTTAGCATGGGTTTAGTATTGCTAAACTCCTTCAGTTTTTGCTTCTTTGTGAAGTTCTTTGTAGGACAGATATTTTAAATGTTTAATGAAGGTGTAGACCTTTGTGTCCTAGTCTGCAGGTGTGAATATGTGTGTCTGTGAGGATCTCCTATTAGATTCCCTACCTTGGTTGGGGTTTTGGGTTTTTCTCCTGTCTGCTTTCATGGCCATTAGAAGTCTAGTTCAAGGTCACCAGAATTCAGAATATATCTCCTACCCTCCATAAAATCTTCCTTTGGTGCTTGTTTACCTCTCCAGTTTCCTGGTTTCACTTGGTTTTTGGCCTCTGAGTATTGCTTAGTTTTTTGCTAGCTTAGAAATGTATTTGGACAATATAGCTATAGTAATCAAAACAGTATAGTACTGACACAAAAACAGACATATGGATCAATGGAACAGAATAGAGAGCCCAGAAATAAACACACACACCTATGGTCAATTAATCTTTGACAAAGGAGGCAAGAATATACAATGGAGAAAGACAGTCTTCAGCAAATGGTATTGGGAAAGCTGGACAGCCACATGTAAATCAGTGAAGTTAGAACACTCCCTCACACCATACACAAAAATAAACTCAAAGTAGCTTAAAGACTTAAATGTAAGACACTATAAACCTCCTAGAAGAGAACATAGGCAAAACTTTCTCTGACATAAATCTTAGCAATTTTCTCCTAGGCCAATAGAAATAAAAATAGAAATAGAAACAAAAACAAAAATAAATAAATGGGACCTAATTAAACTTACAAGCTTTTGCACAGCAAAGTAAATCATAAGCAAAACAAAGAGACAACCAACAAAATGGGAGAAAATATTTGCAAATGATGTGACTGACAAGGGATTAATTTCTAAAATATAAAACAGCCCATACAACTTAAGAATAAGAAAACAAACAACCCAATCCAAAAATGGGCAGAGGACCTAAACAAGCATTTCTCCAGTGAAGACATACAAATGGCCAATAGGTATATGAAAAAATGTTCTATATTGCTACTTATCAGAGAAATGCAAATCAAGACTACAATGAGGTATTACCTCACACCAGTCAGAATGGCCATCATTCAAAAGTCCACAAATGATAAATGCTGGAGAGGGTGTGAAGAAAAGGGAACCCTCCTACACTGTTGGTGGGAATGTAGTTTGGTGCCGCCATTATGGAAAACAGTATGGAGAGTCCTTAAAAAACTAAAAATAAACTTACCATATGATCCAGCAATCTCACTCCTGGGCATATAACCAGAGGGAACCTTAATTCAAAAAGATACATGCACCTCAGTGTTCACAGCAGCACTATACACAATAGCCAAGACATGAAAATGACCTAAATGTCCATCGACAGATGATTGGATAAAGAAATTGTGGTATATATACACAATGGAATACTACTTAGCCACAAAAAATAATAAAATAATGCCATTTGCAGCAACATGGATGGACCTGGAGAATGTCATTCTAAGTGAGGTACGCCAGAAAGAGAAAGAAAAATACCATATGATATCAACTTATATGTGATATCTAAAAAAGACAAATGAACTTATTTACAAAACAGAAACATACTCACAGACATAGAAAACAAACATGGTTACCAGTGAGGAAAGGGGTGGGAAAGGAAAAATTAGGAGTTTGAGACTTAAAGATACTAACTACTATATATAAAATAGATAAACTACAAGTTTATACTGTATAGCACATGGAACTATATTCAATATCTTGTAGTAACCTATAATGAAAAAGAATATGAAAATGAATGTATGTATGTATATGTATCAACTATTATGTATGCACACAGAAATTGATATAACATTGTAAACTGACTAAACTTCAATAAAAAAATTAAAAATCTTCAAATAAAACTTCAAATAAAAAATAAAAAAAGAAATCTACCTGTATTCTATTAATCCAGATAAAAAAAAGACATTCTTTTCACTAATTTTATATTTGTTTTGGAAAGTAGTTATGTTTCATGCAAATATGCTAGTATATTTATTATTTCAAATACATTATTGATCAATTCAGCCCACATAAACAAAATGCTTTGGAGCCTCAATTTTTAAGAGGGTAAAAGTGTGCAGAGTCCAAAGTAATTGAGAGCAGTTGGTATACTGAGTC
This sequence comes from Vicugna pacos, assembly GCF_048564905.1. Classification (NCBI taxonomy): domain Eukaryota; kingdom Metazoa; phylum Chordata; class Mammalia; order Artiodactyla; family Camelidae; genus Vicugna; species Vicugna pacos. Next base: position 35,538,403 of record NC_132994.1, on the reverse strand, counting down.
TTCAAAATTTTACAGAAGTATATAGACTAAATATGCTATAGGCTATAGAATATTTATCAGTCAATAATGATAAAGTCAATGGGAAGATATGAAATTATTTATGAGAATATTTAATCAAGCACATTCCAATTTTTCCTCCAGATCTACTTCATTGACAGTGGCTCCCAGCTTCAATTTCAGTTTAATCAGTTCTTGTAATTAGGCTATCTGAAGCATTCTTTTTTTTCCCCCTAGTGGATAAAAGTATCTTTGTTTCATTTCTCTAGATGTATTTGCATCATCAAAACTAGTGCTATAAAGTTACCTGATAGAGTACCCCAGGAAGGCATTTAAGTCCTTTCTTGTTTTGTGCCAACTGGAACATGAACTCAATGACTGAAGGAAGCTTTAGCTACCATGTTGATTCCTGAGCTGACATGCCAAGGATTGTGGACTAAGAAGATGGAAAATGCCTGGTCTCTTTATGTGTGTGAGTGTTCTACTCTTAGACTTATTTTAATGAGAGGAAAATAAAGCTTTTGTGTTTACATCATACACAAAAAACCCCCAAACACCAGTGCTATAAACTAGTGAATATAACACACTCACAGATATAGAGAACAAATTATTGGTTACCAATGGGGAGAGGGAGGAGGGGAAGGGCACGATATGGGTAGGGAATTAAACAAACTACTATGTATAAAATAAATAAACTACAAAGATACATTGTACAGCACAGGGAATATAGCCAATATTTTATAATAACTATAAATGGAGTATAATCTTTAAAGATTATGAATCACTGTGCTATACACCTGAAACTTATATAATACTGTAAATCAACTATACCTCAATTAAAAAAAAGTATAAGAAAAAATAAAAACTAGTGCTATACCCCTCGATAATGGGGAAGGGTATGGATTTGTGGGGTCAGGAAGTATACGGGAAATATCTGTTCCTTGTTCCCAATTTTGTGGTGAACCTAAAACTGCCCTAAAAAAGAAAGTCTATTAAAAGAAAAAAGGAGTATATCCCCAATTCTATTGCCATGTTCATTTGGCTACTATAGATGATAAGTCATAAAGAAGAGGGATAAACTCTTTGAATACCTGAAGAATTCTTTTATTTAACAAATTGTTGAGTGTCTAAGGAGTACTATAAATAGCTAGGCACTGGATATTTATTGGTAAATAAAACAGACTTAGCCTTTGCCTTCATACTGTGATTTCTTGCTTCTGGTTAGAGATGGGGGATGGGGAGCTGAACACACATCTTCTTCCTGTTCCTCTTAGGTACCACGGAAAGACAGATTCAGAAGTACAAAGAAGAACAAACTAGTGGTGGAGAGACTTGAGAATGAGCTTTTTAAAAAATTTTTTTAAATATATTTTTTATTTTTTGCAGGAGGGGAGGTGATAAAGTTTATTTACTTATTTTAATGGAGGTACAGGGGATTGAAACCAGGACCTCCTGTGTGCTAGGCATGTACCCTACCACCAAGCTATATCCTCCTCTGAGAATGAACTTTTAAAACATTTCTATAGTACTATTTTGACAGATGTAATACAGGAAGCTGCACTCTTCATCTACAAGGCTGGAGAGATGCAGGTGGTCTGCCGTGAACCTCTGAGAAGTTTTGAGGCTGCTATAGTTGGCATACAGACATAAGAGTTGGGATGTTAATTGGAGAACTACATATAGAACAGTTGACCTTTCCTTATCAGCTCCATTCGTTCTGAAGGCAAAATGTTATCAAAGCAAAGAAAGCAGACACTTGGCATCAAGCCAGAAACAGGAGTGCTATTCTCTAAGAGAAGGGAAATGCCAAGACCTCTAATATAAGTATTAACTCCTCAGAGGAAACTGAAAGAGAGAACAGGTAAGAGGCATTAAGAATCAGCATACGAAGTTCAACATGAGAGTCAATGAGAGTCCCCAAAAGGGTGCAAAAAGGAGTAGTGACAGCAGTGGAGAGGAGGAAGGAAAATGTCAGAGAAAATAATAGAGCAAAATGAATGAAAAATACCACACTCGGACACATCCTTGTGAAAGATTATATCCTCAAGATTAAAGAATAGATCCTAAACATTTCTATGGAAAAAGTAGGACCCCTAACAAGGGGTAAAACAGGCTTATGACACATCTGAAGCACTGAGTGTTAGAAAACAGTGGGGTTAATGCCTTCATGGTTCTGAGGAAAACTGATTTTAAATTTGGAATTGTATACCCAGATAAAAAAATAATCAAATATAAGAGTGTGGACAACAACCAATCCTTGCTCATTGAGGAGCTCATAAACTATCTTGGAAGAAAGCCGTATGAACATGATACGCATTAGGGAAGCAAAATGTAGAGAGGTCTGACAGGGTGTTACCAGCATGGATGAGGGGCACCCAGCCTACAAGCGAATGAAAGAGATGATCCTGAGTTGAGCCTTAAACCACAAGGAATCCACTAAGTAAATCTCGTCAATTAATTTCCCTGACCTAGATAAGACTGTGTTGAGAGAAATTTTATCCATATTCAAACTTGACTGCCACATAACTTATAAACTAGTCATGACTAAGGACATAAGCATTAAAAAACAGTCATGGCTTTGCTTCCTACTTCTATCACAAATGCCTGGAACCTGATCTGCAAGATTTGCAGCTCAGTCCTCTTCATGAGTAATCCATTGGAAGTCGGGTACACCCACCTTTCCTTCTGACTTGAATACACTATTGAAACTATCACTTTATTCATTCATTGTAGTTCTCTACCTGTATCAAATGAACTCAGTTTTTTAACGTTGAGATCAAACTTTTCAAATTCCTGACTGGCAATGTGATTAGGTCTTACTCATTTTTGAGTGGTTCTCATTTGTTTCTTTGTTTAAAACCTGCTGCATGCAGGCTGCATGCAGGCTGCATTTTGGAGTCAGGGAACAATGCATGATATATTGGAGCCGAGAAGTTTATAAAGAATGAAAGATGACTAGCAAAGTCGGGTTTGTGGACTTTTAATTTCCTCTTTCTCTATGTCTTCCTGAAAGCACAGTAAGCCAAATAGACAAATAAGGTTCCTATGGAGTCTTGCTCCTCCTTGGGAGGAATTTAATTTTTTTTCTCTTCTAAATGGTAAAAAAAAAAAAGTTCCCCCAGGTGTCTTTGAAATAAACATCACATAAGCATCAATATGAAATAAGTATCAGTAGTGAGACTGATCAACCCACTTTGTTGTTGTTTTGTAGCACACTGTAGTTACTGTATATATGAGGACATCCTATATTTTCCTATATGTGATGTACTAAAAAATGACAATAAAAACAAGAAGATCTTGTAATCTGCCTACAGATTAGAATACCAGGCTTTTTTAAGGATCAGATCCATTTACCATGATATGTTTTTGTTATTAGAATAGAGACATTTGGCTAAAAGATGAAGAGGGAGTGTTTTAATAACATTCTTGTACTTAGACTCTCCTTTATGAAAAGAAAAACGTAAATGAGAAACCTCAGTCTGGGAACGCCAAAGATTCCCTCTCACTCCCACTCAGTGTGGTATGGGGTAAGGCAAGGACCATTTTCTTCCCTCTTTCAGAATGGTCCCTCATTCAGGAACAGAGTCAAAGGTTGGGTACTGTCCTGGTTGGATAGTGTCCCCCCAAATTTATGTCCACCTAGAATCTGAGAGTGTGGTAAGGTCTTTGTAGATATTCACAAGTTACAGTGAGGTCATACTGTATTAGGGTGGGGCCTAAACCTAATATGACTGATGTCCTTTTAAGAAGAGGGGAGTTTGGATAAGGCCCTGTGAAGATGGAGGCAGAGGTTGGAGTTACCCTGCCATAAGCCAAGGAATGCCAACATTTACCAGCAGCCACCAGAATCTAGAAGAGAGGCACAGAATAGATTTTCCCTCTGAGTTCCTAGAAGGAACCGACCTTCCCTACACTTTGATTTCAGACTTCTGGCCTCAGAACTGTGAGACAATAAATTCCTATTGTTTTAAGCCTCCCAGTTTGTGGTAATTTGTTACAATAGCCCTAGGAAACTGACAAAGGCATCCACCTCTTCCTACAATCTATTGGCAGCAGGTGGGCATCCCTCCCTTAGTCTGGCCTGCACCCTCATCTAGTAGAGAGGTTTGATTCTTAATCCTATTGCCTCCCATTCCTCTTCCTCAGCTTCCCTGACACTGACTCTACTGAAGAGACCAGAATCAGTTTCCCCAACAGCCTTTGGGCATAGACCATCCTTATTAAAAGGAATTTTTTTCTCAGACTTTTAATCAACGTTTAAGTAAGCTGAGTATGCCTCTCAGAAGACTAACATGTATTTACATGACAGTTAATACTCTGAAATCTGATTGGCCAGAGAACTGTTGCTGGTTGAGCAGAAAGAGCAAGGGCAAGGAAGGATTTATACATACTGAGACAACGAACATCTCAATGGCAGTGGCAACCATAAATTCTCTGTATTTCATAAGCCCTGACTCTTCTATGCACTGAGGAGGGGGAACTAATGACTGAAATCAAGCAAATATGAAGAAAAAAAAGCAGAGGTGGTAATTTTAACATACAAAGGTGAGTTCAAGACAAAGAGGATGAAATATCTCATTGGGGTCATTTGATCTTGATAAAAGGCACTAACAATACTCGGCAGTGCAGTCTTTATGCTCTGTTGTCTTAGAGACTTGGCATCAAATCCTATCACTGACTAACTGTAACACAAACTGTCTTCCTGGAGCCTCAGTTTTCTTTCTGAAAAATGGAGATAGTGCACACCTTTCTCATAGGGTGGTTGTAAGGATATTAGCCAGTTTATATAAAATGCCTAGGGTTCAATAAATGTTACCTCTCATTCTCACTATATTTACTTGCCAAAAAAAGTACCCAAACTACCATTTCTTCCTCAAGCCTCCTGCCCTTACTCCCATTGCTTTTTTTCTCTGCATTTGATCATGCTTCCCACATAACGTAGAAATGGAAAGTTATTACAGATCTTCCTCAGATTATGATGGGGTTATGTCCAAATAAGTTCATCGTTAAATTGAAAATATCATTAAGTCAAAACTGCATTTAATACACCTAACCTGCCAAACATCATAGCTTAGCCTAGCCTACCTTAAATGTGCTCAGAACACTTATATTAGTCTACAGTTGGGCAAAATCATCTAACGCAAAGTCTATTTTATAATAAAGTATTGAATATCGCATGTCATTTATTGAATGCTGTACTGAAAAATAGGGTGGTTCTAAGTATTGGTTTTACCTTTTCTTTCTCTGCCAGCTCTTTCCCCTCAGTATATGAAAAGTTCCTTCCTCCTATTAAAAACAAACTAGTAACAAAACTCTGAACCTCTCTTGACCACGGTAGTTACAGTCCTATCTTTCTCCTTCCTTTCTTAGTCAAGCTCCTATTTAAAAAAAAATTATTTACCTTTCAAAAGGCAACATTTCATGGATCAAAATTCAAAAAGGTACAAAAACACAAATTCTCCCTCCTACCTCTGTTTCTTAAGCACAGCTTTCCTTCCCTGAGCGAAGAGTTTCTTGTGGGTCTTTTAGAGACAAGTCATGCATATATATATAAATATGTATTTTTTCTTTTGTATAAACATGTTAGCATATTATAGACAATCTTCTGATTCTTCCTTTTTTTAGTTAAAAATAGATCTCAGAGGTCTTTTCATTTCAGTACCTAAACAATTTCCTCATTGCTCAGGTCTTCTGAAAAGCAGATAGCAGGATAGGATTGGACATGCAAGACATTTATTGGAGGAAATCTCTGTGAGGGAGAGGGAGGAGGGAGTTGAAGGAGCTGTCAGATTTTGATGTTGATTGACCCCTGGGAAGGAGAGAGGGAAGAAAGGAGGGTTGAGTAGGCAGTGACTCAAGACAGCAATACAGCTCTAAGAAAGTTTCAGATAGGCTTCAGCCTGGGGAGTCCTTAAGCTAACTTCACCTGTCAGAGGAATTGTGCATCTTGCAGAAACAGACCTGCCTTAGTATGCTGCTAGGTTCAGTTATAGACTAGGAGCAACCTTGGGGAGTGTGGGCTCATTGCAAACGCAGTGGTACATTCAGAGCTTAGCAACTGGGACCTTCCTGCAGGGAGGAGATATGGGAGGCATATCTTTCACAGCTTTCACATTATTTTTAGGGGTGCATAATAATCCATTGTTGGATGTGCCATAATTTCTTTATCCAGCCCTCTTCTAATGAACATTTCTGTTGTTTCCCAGTCCTCTCCTATTAGAACCAATGCTCAACAAATAACCTTGAATTATATCACCTGGCACATATAGGGAATTCCACAAGTTGGGCTCCTGGGGAGGCAGATCCTGAGATGGAGATTAATAGGTAATTAGTTTATTACAGACTATTACTAGGATCAATACCTCTGGAAGGAAAAGGGATAAAGCAGGATGAAGGAGATTGAGAAGTCGATCTGCAATGCATACTCAGTGATGGCCTGAATCAACTCCACAGGAAGTTCTGAAGATAAGATGACCCATGAGAGTTGTCTTGAACTGGGATGAGAGGTCTGGGCCTTTATATCCCTGCATTGATTAGCCATTGGATGTGGGTTGCTCTGGGAAAACGGTGAGGTGAGGTGGCTCTTTAGCTAAGGGAGTTCCTGAAGAGGGCTGACAGATGAAGGCTGTCTGTGGCTGCACTCCTAGCACCTTGGGGAACAGTAAGGGGAGTCTGGGAAGGCTCATCACAGCATCCACTGTAAGGAGTATAACTACAGGATACTGTTATGTAATTCTGATAGATGTTGCCAAGACTAAAATCTTGGCATATATTTTGTGAATATATACTTTTACTGGCAATGCAGGAGAGTGTCTGTTTCTCTCTGTTGTTGGTAACATAGGGTGTGGTCAAATTTTTTGAGTTTTTTAGTTAAGCTTTTCATAATCTACAATTTGATTTTTTACTAATAGACTTTTCCACCTTCCTTTACTCCCAAGTGCATATTCATTAGTCCCTGGCTCTGCTATTTACTGGCTGTCTCAGTTTGTTCATATGTAAAATTGGAGTAATAATACAACATACTTTACAGGGATATTTTGAAGACATAAGAAGGTTAAAATGAATGCAAATCCCCTATTTAAAAATAGCAACCAACCAAAAAATATTCTCCACACCCCTCCATCATACACTAATGATTTCCTAGTCTATACTTAGGCCAGACTTCCTTTTGGGAGGTAAAAATATTCACCTGCTTATTTATTTCTATCTTGATGCCCCATAGGTATTTCAATTCAACTTGTGTCAGTCAAACTCATCATCCTCTTTAAAAATTTCTCCTATTACTTTATTTCTTACTTTATTATTAAAGCCAAAAACCTTAAAGTCATCTTGGATGATTCTCTAACCCCTAATCCAACATTTAATTAATCACCAGGTCCTACTGACTTTGATTCGTAAACAGTTCTGGTATCTGCCTTTTCCTCATAATCAGCACTGCTCCTCCATAGTTCAGATTCTTGTATTTTACAAGAATCAATGCAGTGGTTTTACTGTTCTAACCTTCCTCCAATCTATCCTGAACACTGTTGTCAGAAGGATTTTTTTTTAATACATAACATTGATTACAGTACTTCTTAGCTCAAAAGTCTTCAATGGCTTTCCACTGCCAATAGAATGATGAAATCTAAAGCTTCTGCTTGACATATATAGCTCTTCATAATTTAACCTCTGCTTATCTCTCCAGTCTCTTCTTAGCCGTCTCCTTTCTCTGCCTTAACCTGTAATGTTCAAGCTAGTTCTCTCATGAGATACATATGTGCCGTTTTGCCTGAATTAATTCCCAACTCCCTATTTCCCCACCTGTCCTCCAAATAAGATACTTTAAATTTTGGCTCAAACCCACCTCCTTAATGAAGTCTACCTTGACACTTTTGGAAGTCCTCCTATTCTACTGTTGCTCTTTGTACCCATACAGTTTATTTTTTAACTTGCTTGCATGTTTATTTCTTCAATAGGTTTTAGTTCCCCGATGGAAAAGGCCAATTTTCATCTGTTATCCCGAGCACTTATCGTAGTGTCTGGAAAGAAGACACTCAGACACTTCATGATTTACTTCCAGATCTGCGGAAGTTTCTTAGAAAACTTAACTGCTGTAGTAAAGAAACGATCCTTCCTCCTCCTTCCGCTACTTTCCCAGGTTTCTTCCAAAACCAAGCAAACATATCACGATTAACTTTCCTTACCACTTCTTGTAGAACTGACAATTCCCTCCTCTGTGCGCCCACTGAATGTGGTATATAAGCCCTATACTAACACCAGTCATGTATAAGATTGTATCCCAAGCATGTGATACGTTTATCCACGTAATAATGGATCAGTGTTCACCTTCATTAAGGAAACTTTCTTAAACATTCTAGGAGAACGTCACCATTATGCATAAACCGTAAAAAGTCCTTTACAATCCACACCAAATGATTGTTTTTAAAACGCTGCATCCTGTAGGCACTTACACTGTCCTTAGACAGATGGCCAAAAGCTTGGCTGTGGGACCGCCTATGCGGGGATGAGACCATGGCTAGAGTGCCAAGAAAAGGATGATTGGCTGCTACGGCCCAGAAGTTACACGTTATCAGACCGAGGCTAGAACTAGGAAACCGCTGGCTGTTCAGCATTTGAAATACGGTTTTTGCATCGTAAAGAAAAAAGATTAACCTATCAGGAAGAACCGAGCACATTCAATTACCAATCAAGAGCGGGAAAGGAGCCAAAGCCTGGGGATACCCACGCACCAACGAGTACGTCATTCTCTAGCCCCTGCCAATGAGCAGTTGGACGGGGGCGGGGCAATAGGCGGACCAATTGCCGCAAAAAACAAACAGCAGTCTGCAGTACAACTGTCCTAACCGCAATCCTCGCCTCGCAAACCACTAGAGCAAACTCCTGGGCAAGGCGCTTGTTAAGTACTTTCCAGTCTCCCCCTCGCCCGGGGGCAGTTATAACGGAGTACCTTCCTCACATCAGAATAAGGACTTTCTTTCCACCGTGTCCCACAGACTCGCAGAAAGCGTAGTGCAACTTCGCGCTTTCCACCTTCACAGGAACTGGCAGTCCAGCGCTACCTGAGGGGGAGGGGCGGCCCCAGTGCGCAGGCTTGCATGCCTCGTGGAGGCGGGGCTGTAGCGGCCCCAGCCAACCTGGGAGTTGTATTTCTTTCACCAGCAAAACTTCGCCGCTCCTGAGGCCTAGGGAACTACATTTCCCAGGAGCCTCCGCAACCTCGAGGTGGGCGGGCTGGTTCGTTAATGAGCTCGAGGAAGCCGCGGCGCGGCCCACCAGGTTCCAAAACAAGGAAATGAAGGGGGGAGGCGGGACTGGGGGTGCCTGCGGGAGCCGCCGCTACCGCCGCGGAGGAGGAGGAGGAGGAGGAGGTGGCTGCTGCGGCCGCCGAGGAGTCCCTTGCTGAAGGCTGATCGCGGGGCGGCGGGTGGCGCGCGCGCGCCCGAGAGGCGGCTGTTGGAGAAGTGGAGCGGCGGTCGCGGGGGGAGGAGGAGGAGGGACTGAGCGGCGGCGGCCCCCGCGTCCCGGTGCCTCTATGGGGAAAGCAGACAATGGATTATGATTTCAAGGCGAAGCTGGCGGCGGAGCGGGAGCGGGTGGAGGATTTGTTTGAGTACGAAGGGTGCAAAGTGGGACGCGGCACCTACGGGCACGTCTACAAGGCGAGGCGGAAAGATGGGTAAGAGCAGGGGCGGGGGGAGTAGCCTCGCTCGGGTCCTCGCCCTGCCCGCGACCGCGCGGGATGGGTGGGTCGGGCCGTGCCCGGGGGACGAGGGGGAGGTGGTCGCGGGGCCGCGTCCCAGGGCAGACGCTGAGGGACGCAGGTTTTGCCCGTCCCCCGCGCGGCCCCGTCGCGCCCCTCGAACTCCCGCGGCGCAGCTGGGTCGCGGGGCTTGGGTCCCGTCCAGGAGGGCACCCTCCGCGTGCATGGAGCTGGCGGCGGGACTCGAGTTGAGACCTCGGTTGGAGGTGGAGTTTGTGGGGTCTGGTCTCCTGGAGAGACGCGGAAGGCTGGGAGAGCTCCACCGAGGAGTTGCCTCTCCGGCCCTGGGCTAGTGACGGTCGTGGTGGAACTTCCAGTCGGCTGAGTGCCTCCCGGGGCGGCGGTCTGAAACCTCGCCGAGGAGTCCGTTGGGCGACGGAGCGCCTGGGTCCTCGCCAGCCTCATGGGTCTGAGCCGCTAGGCACCTTCGCCCTTGGGGCAGGCCAGCCCAATGGCCCTTCCGCGCAGTCCCTCCTGTCCCTGTCATATTACCCGATCACTTCTCGACCCCTCCTCACCCGCCTCCTGTTTCGGTTTCTCACATCTCAGTTCCCAATTCCGCACCTTCTCTTGAATGTAGGACCTTCTGAGATACCGCGTTTTACCTGCAGAACTTCAGAGTTCGTTCGGGTAACTCATTTCCCCCTACCTTGGATATTCTCATGTCTTACACTCCATCCTCTGCCAAATGACTTTGTGCTGGGGTTTATCGGGCATACATTATCCAGAATGGAATGGAAGTGAATAGAGCTGGGCCTGAACCTTTGTTTTCCTGGGAGTTGAGGGAGAACCGTAGGAATCCCTTAGGAAGCCCTTACTGATTGTTCTCTTAGAAGAAGGCGAGCTGGACGTTGTATTGAGAACGCGTCGTCTTCGTCCTGGAGGGCACAAGGGCTTGTACTCCAGGACAGGTGGAGCCAGCTCCCCGCCTTGGTTTAAACCAGTCTCACCTCAGGACAGATCCTGGCAGGACTTCCCATCCCCCAGAGTTAGTGATCGCGGGAACGTCTGCCTGTCCTGCTTAGACTTAAGAGACGATCAAACTGTGGAAGAGAGTTTTTAGCATCGTAGCGAACATTTCTGAATATCTGCCGCAGTGACTTTAGTAAAATCTGAAGTGCTGCTTATCGTTCTCCGCACTCTGTTGTAATTGATATGGTTGATTGATGAACTCTGGGACCAAAGTAGGTGGGGTATGTGTGTGTGTGTGTGTGTGTGCGCGCGCGCGCGCTGATTTTATACCGGCAGGAGAAAACGCAACTTTTTAAACAGTTCTATCATAAAGTATAGTGAAAATTACAAGATTCTATAAAAGTGTAAAAGATTGTTATTCAAATAATTTTTTCTCTTGTTATAACTGAATGGGCCCCCTAGTATTCAGTTGTTTGTAAACTTTTCTCATAATTCTCTCAGGTAATTGCCAGGTGTCCTTGAATGAGTATCTTGAAATGTGAAGTACTATAATTGTATTTTGTTTTGGAATATCCACCCTACTTGTTATACTGATGTTCCTGTGGGAATCTTATCAGATATATTTGGGGAAAGCACATCTAGCGTTCCTATTTGAACGTTGGTGTTAAAAAACAAATCAGAGGTGGTTTTCATACTCCTCATGCTAACTTGTAATGTATTTGGTCTTGAGTTTGAAAAATGTATTTTAATTTTATCGTTGTTAAAATAGTTGTTTTTTAGAAGACAACTTTGGAGAAAAGTTAAAAATTCTGCTTCTGAATTGTATTTGAATAGCATGGGCTGCAACAGAAAAACAGATAATTTAATTCCTACTTCTGTTTGTTCCTTTTGAATATTTCCCTCTCTAATAAAATTCCTGATTTGAATACACTTCCTTCTTGAGTGAAATTTGTTTGATTAGAATTAGTAAAACTTCTTTAGTAGAGTAAGATCCGTTTGTGTATCTTCAAAATGTTATGCTTTAAAAAAACTTGCAGAATCTGAAAGCATTAGTTTAAATCACTAAACTACTTGTAGGAAAAATCAATATAGAGGTTTTTTTCTTGGACCTAGAGTCTAGTTGAGATCTGAGGCTTTACAGTAAATACATCTCTTGCAGGTTGGTAGCAGGATTAGTTTTATGTTCATTGATACCAGCTGTTTGAAATAACAAAGTTTTTAGTGATGGTTTTAAACTATGACACAAATTTGAATAGTAAAGGATTTTACACTCAGGTCATAGTAAATTACATTTTAACTCTTTCCAGAATTTATTTTGATTAATTCAGAAAAAGGTATAGTGCTATTTTAGGGAGCAAGAAAGAAGTCACATGAATACCTTAAGGCAATATTATTCTGGTGTATATAATGTAGTATATAACCAGAAAATTGTTCGGGTCTCCAGAAGAAACAGTGGAAGAAGTAATGTAACATAAAACATCATTAGAAAAGCCTCTGCTTATAGTTTAATACTACAGTTTACAAAACCTTAGAATGTTATATCACTTGAAATATAGCTTTAACTTAGGCTATATTAATTATGCTGCATAAATATTTAACAGAATGAAAAGCAAGATTGACATCTTGGTCACCTTTAATAAAAATATTATTTGTTCTGAGAGTCTTTTGACCCAACTATCCTTAAAAAAAAAAATCAGGCTGAAAAGTTATCCTTGAAGAGAAATCAGTTTAGAATATTTCTAGACTTTTTAGTACGAGCAAGAATTTGTAATATTTTCTGTCAATATTAATAGAAAGTCACACACAACGGTATGTTTACAAATCTCGAGACCATATTTATCAAGTTTGAAACACTTCTAGTTTCGATTGATAAAGGAATATTAAGTTCTTTTGTGAATAAGAGGTTCAGACAAACATGATTCCATAGGATAGTGTTAATGTTTGAAAAGTGTTGTACCTAACAATACTACTGTTCAGCCTTGCAGACATTAATTTAGTCTTTTGAACCACTCCAATAAAAATGTTCCTTTTTGGAGTTGTTTTTGAAAGATAGTGACTGAAAGTGAAATGTCTGACAGACATCTTGCAAAGTTTCAGTTTTGGCTTAGAGTTTCGGATGAGTAATAATTGGTGACTGCATCTCTTAATGTATGTCATCAAATTCTTCACAATAAATTTAGTAGGTATATGTAGATACATATAGGTAAGTAGTAGTAGATACAAGAGCATCTCCCTGTTTTTGATGGATTTTTCACATTTGGTTTGTAGTTAAAGTAGTTGATTGTATTTGCATTTCTTTGGTGACCTCCTGAACATTAAAGCTATATCACTATGATTATAGAATTTTAGAACTTTCAAGAGTTTTAGATCATCTAGTCTAATTTCATCTTTTTACAGATGAGAAAACCAGAGCTTTTAAGAGGTTGTCATGCACATAGTCTCACCAAAGACAAACCTGTAATCTACATCTTTTGACTCTTGTTTTTGCATTTTTAAATGTGTTTTCCCCCCTAGTACCTTGAGGGAAAAAAAAAAAAGACCATATTGCCTCCAGTTTTGGCAATTTTACTGTATAAAATTTTCCATGTAAAAGATACTACAACTGTACTTGGAAACAGGAAAAGGGAAAGTATCACATACAAGGGGCATTTTAAAACAGTAGGAGTACAGGCCTATAGATTCTACCTTATGTCTTTATGTAGCTGCTTCTCTTCATCTGGTTTCTCGTCATCTTCACTGTCATTACTTTTAGCCATCATCTCTGATCTGTACAGTGGCTGAATTAGTCTCTGCCATTATTTGTCTTTTTCTCACTATAGTCCGATATCCAAGTTGCTAGTGTCATTTTCCTACAAAATCAAATCAAATCAATCATACCGTATCTCTTCTTGGAAAACTCAGATTCTCTGTGGCTCATACAGTTGCAGCTGATCTTAATTCCTTAGTTTGGCCTGTGAAGCCATTTGCATTTGAATCTGAAAGTCTTTAGTCTTCACAGCCTTTACACCTGCCACCACCTTCCTCCTTTTCTTCAGTATATTCAAGCCATGTGCTTCTGTAGTATTGAACTGCTGATATTTTCTAGGATTTTCTAAGTCCTCTTCGTGTCTTGTTTTCTTTTTTCTACATTCAAACTAGAATGACATTGCTCTGCCATTCCTTTCCCCATCCCCTCCCACAAACCTGGCAAACTCCTACCCACACTTTAGTACCCATTTCAAATAGCTTTTCTTCCAGAAGCCTTCCCTTACTCACATAGTGTAGTCATTATCTGTGCTGCTGCCCCCTTTATTCTTATGTGTATAATATCACTATGTAATATTAACCTGCCCCATAAACTGTTAGCTACAAATGGGTCATATCCTATTTCCAGCACCTTGTAGAGGGTTGGGCATGTAAGCTCTAAGAAATTATATGCTGCTTTTCAAGATCGTTGATATATTTCTTTTAATAGGTTGATAAAGAACATAGGTAATTTTTTGAATTATTGAGCATTTTTTCTCTTAAATCAGCTCTTTTAAAATTGTTTGACTGTAGTAATCTGTCTTGTGCTTTTATCAGCTGTTTTTTAGAGATGCTTAGAAAATGTCAGTGTTCAAACATAATTTAGGAAATTTTTTGATGTGGGTTCATGTTAAAAAATCAAGTACTTTTAGTACTTAGTAAATCAAGTGGACATTGGCTTATGTTTAATTGGTTCTTCATTTATGCGCTATAAACTTTCAAAACTATTTTTGAGGCCCAGGGGAAATGTTCTTTTCAGTGAAATTTGATTGTCTAGATCAGTGGTTGACAAACTTTTTCTTTAAAGAGGCAGATACTAAATATTTTAGGTTTTGTGGGACATACCGTCTGTGTCACAATTACTTGAATCTTCTGTTGCAGTGCCAAAGTATCCACAGACAATGTCCAAATGAATATAAGTTAGGACGACTGTGTTCCAATAGGAGAAAACAGTGGTGTGCTAGATTTGGTCCTGGATGTGGCCCACAGTCTATAGTTTGCCAGCCCTTAGTCTAGAGCAGTGATGTCCAATAGGACTTTCTGCAGTGATTAAAATGCATGTATGCTGTCCAGTATGTCAGCCATTACTCACATGTGGCTCAATAAACACAATTAATGTGACCAAGAAGCTGGCTAGTAGCTATGATATTGGACTTCACAGGTTTAGTTTTTGGAACAAATGGCTTAACAACACAATTCTTAAGTCCGTGAAGTGACCTTTTAATAAAAATGTGTATGTGATGGTGTAGACAAATAAAATAGGAAAGCCTGTGTTTTTTCTTTCAAGTTATAGGAGAAAATTTGAGGCTGAAATAGTTTGATAAAGCAAACCAATACTTGAAAAGATGTCAAATTGTGAATGAAATTGAGGATATTTGATTATTTAAAAAAGTATTTTATTTGTAATGTGTTTAGTAAGTATATGTGTTTAACAAGTAGTAAGTGCATGTGCATAAAAAGATACACAATGTATGTAAATCTTCCCTTTTCCCTTTCTAGAGGCGTTCATTCTTGGTTTTTCATTTTAGAGAAATTTTTTTTGGGGGTACGTGTGTTTAATGATAAATGGTAGTGTGCTGTATACTTTCTTATTTATACTTTTTAGCTGTATAACTTGAAGATCATTACACATGTACAGAGAGATACCTAGTTCCTTATAATAGTTCCATTATATTTCATTGTATTGACTTCAATAATTTATTATTTTTAATTTTTTTACTTTTTATTTTTGTTTGTTTGTTTGGGGTGGGTAGTTAGGTTTATTTATCTTTAGAGGAAGTTTTTACTGGCTATTGAACACAGGACCCTGTGAATGCTAAGCATGTGCTCTATTACTTGAGCTATATCCTTCCACCCACCATTGACTTACATAATTTATTTAACTACCCCTCTTGATGGACATTTAGGCTCTCTCCAGTCTTTTGCTAGTACAGTGTGGTGAATATCTTAGTAGGTATGGTATTTTTGTGCATATTAGTATCACTGTAAGTTAAGTTTCTAGAAGCTCCTTACCTTTGAAAGTAATGGCTTGAAATGATTTGACAAATATGGTGATGTACCAGATATAAATCTCTAAGGACTAGAGACGGGCTGAGAATCAGGAAGGGAAATATTAAGGCTTTAAAAATAATAATTATTAATGAATAAAAATAAGTTCTAAATTATTAGTTTGCATAGGAAATGCAAATTACTGTTTTAGCAGAATGGGAAAGGCTTGTCTGAGTTTCAGATAGGAAAAAAAATAGGTCAGTGGAAAGTTTTTTTTTAATACAGTGAATGTCAATACTGATGAATTAAGAGTTTTTACTTTTGCATACTATATTTTTGAACTGGATGTGATATTAAATTGTGTATTTATTTTGCAAAATGCTCAAGTAGTGTAGTGAGGGTTAGACCAATATAGAGGACTTTAAGGCAGTATATTACAATTTGGAATTTTCTCGTTGGTAAATGATTAGAATATTTGACTAGTGTGTTTTTAAAGATCAACTTGTTCATTTTCTTGTGATGATGTGACTATATAATTTAGTGCTGCTTTTGGATTCCAAAACAAAGGGACAAGACTTTTTTTTCAAAGAGCATTTTAATATTTTGAATTACTGACATGAATATTTCCTTAAAAACAGGTAGTTTTTTAGGTCTAGAACCATAAAGAGGTAGTTGACAGAGCTATTTAAAGATTTTTGTCCATTTATAAATAGCTGATAATGCAACACTTCCTGTAATAGCCATTTTGAGCATGCATTGTGCAGGATAAAAGAGAGTCTCGAGAGAGAAGACAGGATGTAATTCAGGATACAAGTGTGCAGCAGTAGTGTTTTATTGAGGGTTTGAGTTCTTATACTTATAGAAGTGAATGATGGATCAAAAGGAAATAAAACCCTGTAAACTCCTCAAATAATTTACAAAATACCTTCAATTTCTAATAGAATGAGCCTTTCTAAAGGAAATACACAGCCTCCTTAAAGAGGTTTTAAACCTGTTGTGTATTTTCTATTTAAATGTATTATTTCAGTGAGACTTTGTGGTTGATCTCAGTTACTAAGCTGAATGTGATCAGGATATGCATTTAATTACCAAGTAGGCCAGCTAACTTTGTTTTGTTGTTCTGTCACCATACATCAAAGCCCTGTCATGGCAGACTGTTCTGCAGATATTTATAGATATTTACATTGGACAGAAAGGTAAGTCATTGGTTGCTGGAAAAAAGAGGTAAAACTTTTTGTCTCATTTGTGGGTTAGTTGCTTCTTCCTGTAGGAAAGTTATTTTTGTTATGATTGTTAAATAAGCTCACTGGTGAAAGAACCAAACAGTTTGAGGCACAAACTGTTGTTTTTTGGAAAAGTTAGCTTTCTCTTCCCCTTTCCATTTTACATTTATATTTGCCTTTTGAGTGACTTAAACACTGAGTGAATCTTAGTGTTTTGGATTTTGGTACAAATTAAAAAAACATTGACCCTCTTTTCTTTCTGAAGACTTATATAATTTGAAAGCCAGAGTTCTATTAACTAATTTCTCAGCAGTCTTTTCATGTTCATAGCATATTTGTACCAAAGGAGAAATATTTTAATTTTTATGCTATTAAAGTTTATCAAATCATAGTTGCACATGATTAAAAAAACTACAGTACAATTGTACGTGAAATGAAAACTAAAAGCCTACCTTCTTACTTGCTCCCAAGCCTCCTTCACTTCTTAGAGGTTACCAGTGTTGACTGTTTCTAAGTGTTGCTCGTGCTTACCATTGTAACTTTAATGTGTATAATTCTGTGTCTTGATTTATCAACTTTGTTGGCAGTTTCTGTTGATTTTCTGTTAGAAAAGCTGAGCAATTTTGTGATATCTCACTATCCTGTTTTTCCTTTTCCCATCTCAACCTTCAAATTTATTACCTTTGTTATTTTAAACTTTTGTGGTTAATACTTGTGTGACTATTTTTATTTCATTTTTCAACTGAAGTATAGTCAGTTTACAATGTGTCAATTTCTGGTGTGCAGCATTATAGTTCAGTAGTACATATACATACATGTATTCGTTTTCATGTTCTTTGTCATTAATGACTTTAAATTATTAACTGAAACTTCTTTTTCTTGGCTTCTCAACTTGGATATATCACCTGTGGTCTTCCTGATATGAATGTAAGGAAAGTAACACATTTTTCCTACTCTTTCTCCATCTCCCAATTTTTAAAGTATAGTGTTAATTTTATTTATATTAAATATTTTATTTGTTTATTTATTTATTTATTTTTGTTTGTTGTATGTACCATAATGGATGATATATCCATTAATTTTTGTCTATATGTTGATTTTTTCCCCCAGCTTTTTTTTTTTTTTTCGGAAGGGGTGGTTATTAGGTTTATTTAGTTAGTTAGTTTTGATGAAGGTACTGGGGATTGAACCCAGGATCTTGTGCATACTAAGCATATGCTCTACCGCTGTGCTATTCCCATCCTCCCTTCCCCCCAAGGGTTGATTTTAGAAAGTGAACACTGGAAACCATTCAACAGCTTTAAAATATTATGATTATCACATTTATTTATTGCTGAATGAATCAGTCTATTGAGGCCTCAGGAGAAGGAAATGTAATCTTGTATATCAAATAAGTGCTGCTTGAAACAATGTTCCAAGAATTAATGCCTAATGATCTTCTTAATTTGTTTTGCCCTTTCTTCAAGTCTTCTGGGTGATACTCAGTTTTTCTTTATATCCCACGGTCGGTTTTTCTTGGATTCTTTTTTGTTGTTGTTGGTTAGTTGAGGACATCTTTTTATGTAGCTTTTTCATATAGAATGTGTAGATCTTCTGAGTTCTTGCATGTCTGATAAGGATTTTTGTCCTCATACCTGATTGATAGTTGGGCTGAAATTAGAATTCTATATTAAGAATAATTTTTTTCTCGGAACCCAAAACTATTGCTTCTTGGCTTTTGGTATTTCTTGATGGAAACTTGTTTTTTTCCCCTCTGGAATTTCTAAAGAGTTTTTACTTTATCCATGCATTCTAAAGTTTCACCAAAGTCTCTCTAGAAAATATAGGGTTTTTTTTTTTTTGTCTAGCTTTGTTTCCTGTGTCTTTTGCAGATTATTTATTTTTTGAATAGATGATCTATGAACATGAACTTTAAAAGTTAAAAAGTGGTATTTAGTAGCTTTGGTTGCATTCCTTCTACCTTCGCTCCTTCACTCTCCCCTTTTCCAATTCTGCCAGTTTCTCATGAAAAGTAGGCCCTTTCTTTTGTCTTTGATTTACGGCAGTTTTTATTTCCTGTTACTTATTTCTTCTTTTGTTGCCTCTTTTATTTTCTTTTTCAGGTATGGTTATTAAGAAATGTTGACCATTTATGCTCTATCTTCCCTGTCTCTTAAATTCATTCTCAACATTTTTGACTCTTTCCCATCTATATTCTGGAAGATTTCCTTTATTTAATCTTCTGGGTTACCAGTTTGGTATTTGATTGGGGTTGCTATTCTTTTATTCAGCATGACCTGAATTCAAGAGTCCAAATGCCTGAATTTAGCAGGGGTTTGGTTTAATAAAATAAGTAAATTTCCTGTTTATATTTAGGTTGTTTCTAGTGTTCACCATTTAAAACAATTCTTCAGTAATTTTTTTGTATTTAACATGCTATTTTTAACTTTTCCTTCTTAATATTTTTCTTAGAATCTAAGTGCTGGAACAAGACAATGGAAACATTTTCTCTTGTGACTTATAGAGAAATTATATTTTACTTATCAATGTATAGGGAATTAATATAATAACTTACTCAATTCTACTTTGTGTCTGACACTGTGATAGTTGCAAAATTGAAGTCTCTGTGTTTATAATATAGTTGAAAGGATTGAAACAAATCTCTGGTTTACATTTCCCTCAAATTTGTAAAAGTTGGTTCATTTATGTCCAATTACAGTTCTTAAAAAATTTTTTTTACCCTAACAGCCATCAAGAAGGGCATAAGGTTCCTGAGGTCAGTCAGAACAGATAGATCTACTGGTATAAAGGATCAGGGCACCGTAGCTGAAAGGGGCCCTTAGAAAGGTCAGTTAGCAAAGACTCTCACTTTAAGTCATGTAGTAATAGTTTCTTAATAACATCCATCTACTTGCATATTCATCCGTTAATCTATCCACATTTTCATCCATCCAACCTCCATCTGCATTTCTTTTATTCATCTGTATATTTTTTCTTTTCATCTTTCTTCCATTTTTCTGGCTATCCATTCATTTATCCATTCTTTACTGTTTGTCATTTGGTTCCTTTCCATGAGTCAAGTATTTTGCCATAGGTAGTGGGGATACAGGGATAAATGTGATGTAATCTCTGACTGCAGAAACTGAGACTGGGTATATTCACAATTAAACTGCTAATAGTGATTATGGGAAGGAAATTTGGGTTGAGAGGAAGACTTTTAAAAAGAACTGTATACTCATTTGAAAAGTATCTATATATGTTTATTTTACTATGTATATATTACCAATTTTAAAAAATGATAAAACATTTAAAAAGTAGAGTATAACTTTTATTATTGAAAAAGGATAAATATCTTAAAAAACTTCTATTTCTTGTAAAAATTAGTGTGTTAACAAAAAGCCAATATGTATTTATTAAAAAAATTAAGAATTATAGAAACATAAAGAAGGAAACATAAATCACTTGTAATAAGACTACTCAGAGATAAGCATTGATAATATTTTGGCATATTTTCTCCTGGTGTTTTCTTTGCTTTTTTCAGTTTTATTGAGAAATAATTTACATACATCAGTGTAAAAGTTTAGGGTGTACAGCATGTTGGTTTGATTTACAAATACTGTGAAATGATTACACAATAGGTTTAGTCGACATCCGTCATCTCATATAAATACAATAAAAAGAAAAGAAAAAAATTCTCATGATCAGAACTCTTAAGTCTACCCTGTTAACAACTTTTCTGTGTGTCATACAGCAGTGTTAACTAGTCATCATGTTGTGCATTACATCCTTAATAACTGAGGATTGTCTTGTTACTGGAAGTTTGTGTCTTTTGACTTTTGGGCCTTCCTCCAATTCCCCCTTCCCCTTTCCTAGTGTCTTCTATGGATTATTTATGCATAATAATGTATTCTTTCTTTATTAGAGGTAAAAATTGGCATAACATAAAGTTCACCATTTTAAAGTGTACAGTTCAGTGAGTTTTAGTACATTCATAGTGTTGTGCAACTGCCACTACTACTTAGTTCCAGAACATTTCATTACCCCAAAAAGAAACTTCATACCCGTTAAGCAGTTACTTCTCAATTTCCTCTTACCCTGAATCCTGGCAACCACTATCTACTTTCTGCTATGGATTTGTCTGTTGTGGTATTTCATATAAATGGAGGCATATTCTACGTAATCTTTTGTGGCTGGCTTTTTTCACTTAGCATAGTGTTTTCCAGGTTCAGTCATATTTTAGTTTTGTGTCAATACTTTACTGCTTTTAATGGCTGGATAATATACCACTGTATAGTTGTACCACATTTTGTTTATCCATTCATTCATTAATGGAAATTTTGGTTCCATTAATGGAATAATGCTGCTATGAACATTTGTGGACAAGTTTTTGTTTGAACGTGTGTTTTCTCTTCTCTTAGAGTAAAATTGCTGGGTCATAAGGTAATTCTGTGTTTAACTTTTTGAGGACCTGCCAGGTGTTTTCCACAGGGGCTGTTCTGTTTTACATTCCCATCTACATTGTATGAGGGTTCCATTTTTTCCACATCCTCACCAACACCTCCTATTTTCTGTTTAATTTTTTTTCTCATTTTAGCCATTCTAGTAGATATGAAGTGGTTATATCATTGTGATGTTTTTCCCCTTCTTCCCCCGTCCCCATTTTTACTGAGATATAATTGACATATAACATTGTATTAGCTTAAGCTGTATAACAGTGATTTTTGTATATGTGTGTATTATGAAGTGATTACCACAATAAGTTTAGTTAATATTCATCACTTCATAGCTACACATTTTTTAATCTTGTGATGAAAGCCTTCAAGATTCGCTCTCTTAGCAACTTTTGGATATATAATACAGTATTATTAACTATAATCACCACATTGCATCCCCAGACCTTATTCATCTTATAACTAGAAATTTGTACATTTGACTGCTTTTACCCCTTTCCCCCAGCCCCCCATTCCTCCTATTTCCACCTCTAGCAATCACCAATCTGTTCTCTTTCTATTAGTTCTGTTTTTATAGATTGTACATACAAGTTATGTCATACAGTATTTGTCTTTCTCTGTCTGACTTATTTCACTTAGCATAGGGCCCCAAAGGTCTATCCATGTTGTTGCAAATAGCAAGATTTCATTATTTTTTATGATTTAAGTAGTAATCCATTGTACATATACACTACGTTTTCTTTATCCATTTATCCGCCAGTGGATACTTTTGTTTCCATGGCTTGGCTATTGTAAATAATGCTGCAATGAACATGAGAGTGCGGAATATCTCTTTAAGATAGTGATTTTCCTTTGGATCATATGGTAGTTGTATTTTTGATTTTTTGAGGAACTTCCATATTGGCATTATTAGGTATCTCTTTTGATCTAGAGATGCCAAGAACAAATTACAAAGATACTACAAGCACTGTGAACTAGCCTGAGGTCCTCTGACTTAAGATATGAATGTTTATCTATATTACTAAATTTCCTTCAAAAACTTGATTTTTAATGGATATCTATGTTCTTCTATCATGTGATTATATAATACTTTAGTAACTCTTCCTAATTATTGAACATTTAAGTTCTTTCCAATACTTTGATAATATAAATACATTAATAGATGTTTTTATATGTAAACCTTGGTCTATATATTCTTTCCTTACAGTAAAGTCAAAAGATACAAGTTTTTAAGGCTCTTAATATATATTAATATGTATTTCCTAATTCCTTTTCATATGTATTTTTTTCACCATCACCAACAACGTGTATGTGCCCTGCTTATCTCAACCTCAGTAGCTTTGAATGTTTTTTATCACAATTTGATGGGTGAAATGTTTTCTGTGTTAGCCTGATAGGAATTAGCTATTTCTCTGATTGCCTGAAGCTAAGATAAAAATTCTGGCCCACTTTACAATTTATATCTCTCTTTAGATCCTTAAGGATTGTAGTTCATGGTTGAGATACGTCTCTTTCTACCTCTCTCAGTATTTACTCAATTTATAGTTGGTAAAGATTTTTTGCTTGTTAAGAAGCAGCATTTTTTCCCTTGGAAAACTATAAAATTATGTAATTTTGGCATCCATATTTTTCCTACTTTTATGTTGAAGATATGTTCAGAAATATGATTTGTTAGTGAACATTTTGCCAGGAAGTTTTTGGTCATCTTAATTTCCTACTCTAATTTTTATTACATTAAAGTGTGATTTTTTTCAAAGATATACATTCTATCATTCTAGTGAGTGGCAAAAAGAATAAAATTCCATGTTGTGTTTTGGATGTAGAAATTGTTAAAAGCATTTAAAAAAGTTTCAAACAACTGGAGACGGGAGAGAGATCTAGCTGTCCTTTAACCCCTGGAAAGAACACATGCTAAGGTGTGTTTCTGTGCCATATTGTCTTCATGGAACTGAAAAGCCAGTCTATAATGGCTTAAGGAAGTCAGGGTTTTATTTTCCTCTTGTATCAAAAAGTCCAGAGATGGGGAGTGCTGGGCTGGTGCAGCTTTCAAGGATATTACCAAAACTCCCCAACCTTCTCTCTGTTCTGTGGTTTTTGTACACATGGTCCCAGATGATTGTGGTACCTCCATGTATTGCGTCCATTTTTTCGGCAGGAAACAGAGGAAGAGACAAAGTCTGAAAGGCAAAGAGGCTGTGCCAACCGAGTGGTAAGTTAAGTGCCTTCTCTGGAGTAGAGGAAGGTAAAGGAACATTTTGGAAAGCCAGTTAGTAATGACCTGTGCCACATTGTGGAACAAAGAATTCAGTTTGAGGTGGTGAAGGAGAAAGAAACCTTTGAATTAATTTTAAGCTGTTAAATAAAATTAAACTGAGTAAAATTTAAATATCTTACTGGCTTTTCAGTGATTTATAGGGGAGGTTTTGGATTGGTAAAAAAGATAGATTTTGAATTGCTTCTAGAACTGCATTTCTGTTCTTGTAAAGACTCAATTTATAAGACAAAAATAGTTAATTTTTATTCCTCAAAGAATTGATTTGCAACCAAAATGACTTCAAAGGGCTGACCCACCCATCCAACTACATTATTTTCAATTTGCTTCTGTATGTCAAGAAGAAGATCTTCAACTAAGATAGAAACCAAAAGATTCCTATGTTCTAGATCTAAACCTGTTTGGCTTTGGAATATTTTTCCGCTTCTGGTACTTAGTTTTCTTTCATTTTAGCTTAGGGGAGAAGGCCTAAAAAAAATTTCCTGTCAGACTTTGAATATCAGCTTACAGTTTGGCCAACTTCTGGCCACAGAGCTACTTAAAACAAATCCTTTTAAAGATCTTGCCAGGTTTCAGTTGGGGACAAACAATAAATATTCCTGTCAGTACTGGATAACCCCTTGGACTAAGAGGCATCCTCAGAGAGGTGCAAAATACACCACCCTCTCGAGATCCTGAGCCACTCCCAAAGATAACCAAAGGAAAGGAGGAAAAATTTAGACAATTCTCAGGACATAAAAAGACATACAAGAAGGCAGTAGCTGTCCCTTGGGTGAGAAAGGATTAATAACCAATGAATGGTTCTAAGGATTTGGAAGGGAAGGGACAACATGAAATTTTACCTTCCTCTCGGCTGGCCACTATAGACAGAGATTCAGGTGGGCTGACTGGCAAGGATTCTCACTCTTTGCCAGCTTCTGACAGTTTTCCTGGATCCCATGTTCAGGTCAGAGTGAGGATTACAGTAGAGAGTGGACCTTCAGTATCTACCAGAATTTGGCAAGTTTTCCCATTAATTTTAATTTTAGTTTTCCTTTGGCTGTTTGAGGGAATAACTGGTATCAGTTTACTGGAAGATCCCTCAGTATCTCCTCAACCTATGTAGGAACCCTCCTTTGAAGTAAATGTGAGGGTGTCTGTAAGGCCACTAATTTGGGAGACTTGTTTACAGTCTTGTAGTCTCGAGTGGAAAGATGATTCAGACAGGATTAGTAGAATGAGTGCTCAAATAAAGAAGGGTAGAGGGGAGTAGTAGGAGTCATGTCAGTCTTTTGTTTTAGGTACCTCTTGTGTCTTTAATTTTTCATTAGTGTTTTACAGTGAATCTTTCAATGAAGCTATTTTAGAATCTTGAAGCCATTTGGAGACTTAAGCATACCAATTAAAGTAGGTATGTCATTCTGTTTGTTGGCTTTGGGAGTCCTTGCTTTTTTAAAGTCCTTTTTTAAAGTGCACTATTTAAAGCAATGATCTTATTTAGTTGGAATGTACCTCTTAGGAGCCATTGTAATTCTAGCTTGTCTTAGTAAAGTTTTGCCGTTTTTGATATTAACAACTTCTGGGACCAGAGTTCTAAGATATAAAATAAGCAGCTGTATCAGAGAAGTGTGCTCAACCCTTTGAAACTTGATGATCCCACTTCTTTAGCTAAGCTTTGGGTCTATTGGAGTCAGATTTAATACCTAAGAGGAATATGCTGCTGGGTTGGGCATTGTGTGACATTTTATAGCATATCATGTTGCAAAGAAATTTTCTTGAGGTTGATGGTTGACCTAGTGTCAATCTAACCCATTCTGTGACCCATTTACCTAGCACAGGTGTCTTAGAGTTAGGTGGTGAGTACTCTGATGGTTTTCAAGTACCTGACCCATACCCATCAATCTTGTCACTTTGGCTTCCCAGATTCCCATTAACAGTAGATCTATTATTCCTTTACCTCATGTGCATGGTAGCAGAAACCAACAGTAACTAAGGAAATGGAACTGGGAACACCAGCAGTAGCCAAACATGTGGTATTGCAGACTTGCCAAGAGAAGGCCTTAGATGTTCCTAAGTGGAACTACCAGTAGTTCTTAAAGTAAAACTTTGCACTGAACAACCAACAAATGGGGACTGCAGACTAACCAAGGGCTAGGGACTTAGGTTCCTAGTGGAACTGTCTGGCAGACTCAAGCTGACTAAGCCTTGGGACTGGGAAGTCAATTAGATTGGGAGCTCAATGCAAAGAGATTAGAACTCAGAATAGAGAGGAACTTACCCATGGCCCTTGGAAAGACAGAACTCAAAGGGCTCACAGGTATCAGTGTCTGTGTTTCTCATCCCCAAAGCCATCAGAAGTCTCCTTTGGATCCCATCACTGCCACCAAACTGTAAAAACAAAATTCAGCTAAGTATATTTTAAAGATCTTATTGGCTTTATTCAATGATTCATTAATTGGACAGCATTCAGTCTAATAGAAAAGAGCTCTGAGGAGCTGTACAAAATGAAAGACTTTCATAAGCAGAAGGGAGCAGGAACAAGGAAGTTATATGAGGCGAAAAACTGGATTGGTTGTGGCAAGGTCACTTTCTTTTAGGGGATGGCAGGGGTATCTCAGGCAGATTACTTAACTAGTGATGATTAGGTGTTATCTGATTGACTGGTTTAAGATTCCATTTCTAGGGGAGGCCAAACTGTAATTAAGTCTTGGTTTGCTACTATGGGGCTTAGCATAAGTGACTCTCCTATTGTCTTATTTTTAACAAAGCTTAGCTATCAGCAAAGTGCTTAATGATAAATACAGGTTATGAAGCATCGCTGTCTCTCACACTATGTAAAGACTCCATTATTAACCAAAACAAATTTTGTAGACGTTCAAGTCCATATAAATGTAAAGGTTCAACATTTAGATGGATAAAGATGGGTTTTTAAATAAAGCCATATGACATTATGAGAGTCCTTATCTTTTAGTACAAATGGTAGGAAAACACTACAGAGAAATTTAGTACTTACAAGAGAACAGAAGCTAGGCATATTACTGAATTTTACATGTGACCTTTGCTCTGTGCCAATTAACTGAGTTTTTTGGTTTTGTTTATTGAGGTTGTAAATTCAGTACCTTTATCAGGAAGACATTTTCCAGTCACAAAGGTGTTTGAATAAACAAAGTACTTTTGGGCGCAAATGATTTAAATAAAGCTTATTCCTTCTTAAAGAACTACTTGAATTTTCCTTTCTCAGAGAGGGATTTTTACTTCTGATCCGCAAATATATGTATAAATGAAAACTGTAATTGTCGTGTAAGGAAACTTTGGAATTGGAAACCCTTATTTCACATCTGGGCTAATACTCTCTAGGTGTGGTATTTTGGTAAAATAATATATCTGAACCTCAGTTTCTCCACCTGTAAAATTTGTATGATGATAAGTTACTATCTCTTGTGGTTGCTGTGAGGAATAATTAAATCATAATATATAAAAATCCCCAGCAAAATACTGGTTTATTTTTTCTCCAAAAATATGAGGGAGTTTCCATGATAAATTTCCCTGAGGTTTAAATTAGCAATTAAGAAGGGTAAGTATTGAGTAAAAACTATGGTCACCTTGTGGTTTTGAGAACGAGGATTAACCTTATTAGTTTCAGTAGGAAGATAGGATTTTTTTCTCCCCATCTAATACAATTAATTGTTTTAAAAACCTTCATTGTATTATGAAAGAAAAATGGGTTCCATGATGAGTTATTTTACTTTAAGCCTTCAAAATAAAGAAAATAGATGAAAGAGGATAATCTTATTTTTTTAATTAAAAATTTCTTCTTTATAAATAGAAAAGAATATTTCTTCTATTCTAATATTCTTCAAAAATATTTCTTCTATTTTATAAATAGAAAGTGTTTAAGAAAAATTTAAAAATAAAGATACACACACACACACACACAAATGGTAACTATGAGACGATGGATATGCTAACTGATCTCACTGTGATAATCACTTAGCAATACATACACATAAATCATCACATTGTACACCTTAAATTTAATGTTGTATCTCAAAGTTGGGGAAAGTAAAGATAAGCAAAAATAATTGAAATAATTCATAGATGAATAACATGTGAATGGTGTGTTGAATAACATGTGAGTGGTGTGGTATATATTTTTCTGTGTTTTTTCTCAAGAATGTGATCATATTCTACATGATTTTTGATAACTTTTATTTTTTATTTAACTATATATAATTGATATGTTTCCAATTCATTAAACATTCTTTTCCAGCAGTGGTTTTCTTTTAAAGAAAATCTTATCATTCCCATATGTAAACCTTCTGTCAATAATATTGTCAATTATATGCAGTTATTCTTGAGGGTATGAGTTAAAAGTATACTTTCTGACCTTTTCCCCCTGAAAATCACTGTTCTATTATTTTTAATGACTGTATTCCACTAGATAGATGTACCATTATTTGTTTAATTACTTTGTTGATTGATGCTTAGGTAGTAACTTTTTGTTATTACAAACAGCACCTGATCAACAGATATTTAGTTAACACTTTGTTCTTCTGAGGGAGGAAACTTTCTAAAGTGAAAAAATATAAAGCAAAAAGGATGGAGTACATAATCAAAATGTGCTTAACAATATTTGACTTGAAAATGAAGATCATGATTAGGAGACTTCAAAGTGAACTGGTGTTTCCTAATATTTCTATATTGATCTGCATGAAATAGGAGTTTTGAGAACTATATGATTTTATTTATTTATTTATTTATTTATTTATTTATTTATTTATTTATTTATTTATTTATAATGTCATTCTAGGTGAAGTAAGCCAGAAGAAAGAAAAATACCATATGAGATCACTCATATGTGGAATCTAAAAAAAAAACAAAACATAGATTTAAAAAAAAAAAACAGAAACAGACTCATAGACATAGAATACAAACTTGTGGTTGCCAAGGGGGTAGGGGGTGTGAAGGCACAGACTGGGATTTCAAAATGTAGAATAGATAAACAAGATTATACTGTATAGCACAGGGAAATATATACAAGATTTTGTGGTAGCTCACAGTGAAAAAAAAGTGACAATGAATATAAGTATGTTCATGTATAACTGAAAAGTTGTGCTCTACACTGAAATTTGACACAATGTTGTAAAATGACTATTACTTGATAAAAAAATAAAAATGTAAAAAAAACCCTAATTTCCGTCTGTGGTTACCCATTTTCAAAAAAAAAAGAACTATATAATTTAATTAAAAACTTAAAAAATCTCTTTCCAGATGTACTTATAGGTAGTGGTAAAAACACAACATAAGCTTTTAGAACCTCATGGAATCTTATGTCTTGGTCAAATAGCTGCCTTAAAAGAAGTTCAGAAATACTAAATTCCTCTCTTAAGATCTCATAGTATGTTTCAGTTTCTAATGTATTCGTGTCATTTTCTAACTCCTATCCCAACATTCTTATCTGTAACAAGATGTTCAGTATAAAATAATGACAACTATTTGCCTATGGAGTATACATGATGATTAATCAAGAGATTGATGAAGGAAAATTAATTATCATCGTCAAAATATACTTTTCTATAAACTTTCTAAGATATTGATTGATTAATTACTGCATTTTTCATCAGTGAAATACTCATTTAGGTCTATCTTGGCAGGGGCTGCTAATTTATTTTTTTGACAATCCAGTGGTTTTAGTATATTCACAGAGTTGTGTAAGCATTACCACTATCTAATTTTAGAACCTTTCATCACCCCCAGAAGAAACCCTGTACCCATTAGCAGTACTATTTCCCCATCCTGCTAGCTCCTGGCAACCACTAATCTACTTTCTGTCTCTCTGAATTTGTCTATTCTAGACATTTCATATAAATGAAATCATACTATATGTGATTTATATCTGACTTTTTTCACTTAGCATAATGTTTTCAAAGTTCACTCATGATGTAGAATGTCTAAATATATCATTCTTGTTAACGGCTGAAGAATATTCCATTGTATGAATACACCATATTTTGTTTATTCATTCATCATTTGATGGACCTTTGGGTTATTTCTACCTTTTGGCTATTGTGAATAATGCTGCTATGGACAGTTATCTAGAAGTTTTTGTTTGACCATATGTTTTAAATTGTCTTGAGTATATACCTAAGAGTGGAATTGCTAACTTGTATGTTAGCTCTATATTTAACCTTTTGAGGAACTACTACACTGTTTTCCAAAGCAGCTGCACCATTTTACATTCCCACACGCAATGTGTGAGGGTTCCAATTTTTTTACATCCTTGTTAACATTTAGTATTATCTGCATTTTTGATTTTAGCCATCCTAGTGTGTGTATCTCATTGTGGTTTTGATTTATATTTCCCTAATAACTAATACGTTGAACATCTTTGCATGTGCTTTTTGGCCATTTGTGTATATTCTTTGGAGAAATGTCTGATCAGATCCTTTGCCCGTTTTTTCATTGGGTTGTCTTTTTATTCTTTGTTGCTGTTGCTGAGTTGTAAAAGTTCAAACATATAGAAAGGTTTAAAAACTTGGTCCTATGATCAGCTATATCCACTGTCTATATTAGGAGTTAGCAATTTTTTTTTTCTGTAAAGGGCCAGATATGTTCTGTACTTCTGCAAAGGGCCAGTAAGTGTTTCAGGCTTTGGAGGCCGTTTGGTCTCTGTTACAGCCTGTTGGTTCTGTAGCTGCACAGAGAAAGCAGACACAGACGGCAGGTGAATGAGGAGGCATGGCAGTGTTCCAGCAGAAGTTTATTTACAAGAGCAGGCTCAGCTGGATTTGGCTTGGGCTGTAGTTCACCCTTCTGGGATCCAGGTTAAACAGCTAACAGATGATTGTAGCTGCCTTTTCTGTAAGTGCGTTGATACGTGCATGTCTGTTTTTTGGAACCACTTGAAGATAAGTTGCGATCATCACGGTACTATAGCCTTGAATATTTCAGCATGAATCTTCTAAAAATAAACACTTTGTCTTGCATAACTATAATACCATTATTACAGCTAAGAACATTATAACTTTGTTCTATTTAATAGAGCCAAGATTATATAATGTAGCCCCCAAAGTAGGAAAATCCTTAGATTTGCTCCTCAGCCATTGTAACCTGTTGAACTGTCTTTATCCCGTCCCTCTTCCCCTCTCTTTTTCTTTTTTAAAAATTGAAGTATAGTTGATGCACAGTAAAATTATATGTTACAGGTGTGCAGTATAGTAATTCTCAATTTTTAAAGGTTATACTCTATTTATAGTTATTATAAAATATTGTCTATATTCCCCATGTTGTACAATATACCATTGTAGCTTATTTTATATCGAATAGTTTGTACCCTTTACCCCCATATTGCCCCTCCTCCCTTCGCTCTCCCCGCTGGTAACCACTAGTTTGTTCCCTGTATCTGTGAGTCACTTCTTTTCTGTTGTATTAACTAGTTTGTTGTATTTTTTAGATTCTACATATAAGTGATACACAGTATTTGTCTTTGTCTGACTTATTTCACATAGCATAATGTCCTCTAAGTCCATCCCTGTTGCTGTAGATAGCAACATTTATTGTTGTTGTTTTTAATGGTTGAGTATTATTACCACACACCACGTCTTCTTTATCCATTGATCTGTTGATGGACACTGAGCTTGCTTCCATATTTTGGCAACTGTAAATAATGCTGCTGTGGACATTGGAGTGCATGTATCTTTCCAAATTAGTGTTTTTGGTTTTTTATGGAAGTATACCTAGGAGTGGAATTGCTGGATCATATGGTAGTTCTATGTTTAATTTTTTGAGAACCCTCCATAGTGTTTTTCATAGTGGCTGTGCCTATTCACATTTCCACCAACAGTGTGCAAGGGTTCCCTTTTCTCCATATCCTTGCCAACATTTGTTGTGTTCTTTTTGATGATAGCCATTCTGACAGGTGTGAGGTGATACCTCACTGTGGGTTTGATTTGCATTTCCCTGATGATTAGTGATGTTGAGCATCTTTTCTTGTGCTTTCTGGCCATCTGCGTTTCCTCTTTGGAATAATGTCTATTTGGGTCTTTTGCCCTTTATTAAATTGTGTTTTATTTTGATGTTGAGTTGTATAAGATGTTTATATACGTTGGATATTAACCCCTTATTGGTAAATGATCTTCAAATATTTTCTCCCAGTCCAAAGGTTGTCTTTTCATTTTGTTGGTTTCCTTTGCTCTGCAAAAACTTTTAAGTTTAATTAAATCCCATTTGTTTATTTTTGGTTTCATTTCCTTTGCTTTAAGAGACAGATCCAAAAAACACTGCTGTGATTTATGTCCAAGTGTTCTGCCTTCCCTATCTTTCTCTTCATTTATTTCTTTAGGTAGAAGGCAGCATTGGGTAATGCTGTTTGCTGGTTTCATTTGGCCCAATTACATAATCAAGTGAAAGGAATGTTTTGATTTTTTTTCCATGTGTTTGGTTTGTATTTTTAAAAATCTAGGTTTTTTTCTGTATTTTATGTGGTTTGAAAGAGAAAATTATGTATAAATTATAATCAGAAGAAAAGATCTCACTAATTACATATAGTCTCTGTAATTTCCATTTGGTTGTTTGTAACTGTTTATATAGTAGAAGAAACTGAAGGAAGGTGAAACCAATCATGTGCTTTGAAAAAGTGGCCAACTTTTGAATTTCCATGCTAAAAGAAGGAGGGGAAAGTCATATAAATATTCATACTATTTTCAAATTTAACTTTATTATGCTTATACTTGGTGAATATTTATAACATTTCAGATAAAGCTGTTCCACTCTGAAAAGTTGTGCTGCACATTTATCCAGGTTCCTTGCCCTATTTTTCTCTACTTTTCCATCTCCTCCCCAAATTTAGCACTGTGCATTGTGCCTCCTCCCTATTACCTCTTAGGCTCTGGATGCAAAGTGCCCTCTTATTTTATCCTTTTAAAAACACCTGTTTCTCTCTGGTTAGAAAGAAAGAATTTAGTGTGCTGGTACAACTCTAGGACTGCAGGCCACACTTAGGAATAATGTGCTGCAAGATGAGATAAATATGACTATTTTTCTTTAGATTTAGGATGTAACTATTAGTGAGAGGCAGGTTGATTATTAGGAACAGACTCAAGATTATTGGTACATCTCTGTATTCTACTCAGAGGAAGCAAAATTTATAAAACTAGGTTATTCAGCAAGTAATTCAGGATGGCTAGAGTAAGTACTTGGGATGGAGATTGGAAAAACGTTTGGGAAAGGCAGAGCATGATCACTGTGTGCCTGGATAAAGAATTTGGCCTTTAACCTGGTGGAGAAATGGGGTAATGGATTCCAGATGGAATAGATTCTAATGGTTCCCAAAATGGAAGTAGTAAAAAAAATTTTTTTCTGATTGTAAAAGGAACACATGCTTGTTATAAAATGTAAACGAGTAACACCAAAAATGTGGGCATTCCCTAGAGATAGCCTTGTAGAGGAAAATTTCATGATCAGTTTTGCATTAGTGTGGATGGTGAGAGGACAAGAGAGGGAGGAGAGTGCAGCAGAATGCTGTTAGGTCCGGTGAGAATGAGAAGGACCTGCTTCTTAGTGGCAGCTGTCGGGGTAGAAAAGGGACAAGGCTTGGGGGAAAAGATCAAGGGATATTTAGGAGACAGATGGGATTCCAGACCAATCGGATGAGTGGGGTGAATGACCCCCCAGAGAAGTGGCCAGGATGGTATCTGAGTGGATTGTCCAGAACCTGAGTCCAAATTGTGGGGTCACTGAAGTGGTATAAAAGGAAAGACAGTAGTTTTACCAACTGCATAATTCCAGAATGGAAAGTATGTCCTTTGTTTTAATTTTCTTCTTATGTTTCCAGGCTTATTTAAAAAGGAAGTATAAAAGTAAGTATTCAATCCTGTTTTGACAGATAAGAGCTATTATATCATGCCCTTTTCTTTTACTAATTGTGTTTCTTCCTTGAATTAGTTGAGAATGGCAGATTACGTTGAGAAACTGCTTCTGTTTTGGTGTGTAACTGCAGCATTAGCTTATATATTTCACATTTTTTTTGGTTAGAATTGTTAAATTTTTGTTCTAAGGAATTGGAATTGGAATTGGAGTGTGGTGTGGGAGGTACTTGGGCAAGTTGTCTGACCTTGAGTTAAGGGTTAATTGGGTCTCTGAGTAGGGTCTTGCCTTCACTAGGTTGTGCTGTGTTTCTCACCATTGGGAACAGGGCTGTAGAGCTGACAATGTGAGACCTCTGCTCTGTGTTATCTTCATAACTATGCAGTATTAGTGTCTGGGGTTAATGGCGGGGGTTTTTGAGACTAAGGCATTTGTTCCTGGGTCAGAAAGACTTAGACTGCTGATGCCAACCTCTCTTGCTTTCAGATAGGATTAAACATGAACTCTTATAGATAAAATTTCCTGAATTTTAAAATATTCACATCGGAGGGAATGTAACACTTTTTTTTTGGTTATTCATCTTTGCATTGAACAATCCTCAGTGTTAGGGCACTTTATTCTGTCTAACTGAAATGCCTTGTGTCACTATTTTGGGGCACTTCTTGTTTAGATTTATGTTATATCCTTTGATGAGCCTCTTATAAAGAGTTGCCTGCATACATGCACTGTCTTAGAAGTACATCTCTTTTGAGGTTTGAGAAGACCTGGGTAAGGATTGTTGAATCACAAGTGTTAAATTAATTTTTTTCCCTAGAGTTACTCTCTTGTTTAAACTTTTATTATTACTATTTTTACTAACCTTTTAATGGATGTAGTTACTCATCTGAGGTGTTATTCTAAATATTATGTGGCGAGAAATAGGTTTTCCTTAGAGTCATTGACGGGGGTTGTATAACAGATACACAGAGTTCAGGAGAGACATTGTCCCCTGCAGTGTTTTCTTCTACTTAATCCTGGAGGGAACTAAAGAAGATCATAATGAGAAAGATTTATTCTGAAGTTTTGCTGTTGTTTTTTATTTATGCTTTAATGCCTATTTCAGAAAGTTTGAATTTTGGTTCTATCAGTTATGCTCTTTAAAGTCAGTTTTTTCCTCATCATTGAAAAAGTGGCTTCCTGGTACTGAGCTAAAATGTTGTAGATAGAGATGAAGCATATGGAAGCTAAGTTAATTGGTGAGGTATTTATTAATAACTTTTTCTTTGCCCCTGTATTTTATGTTTATATCTAAAAATTTAAGAGCTAATATAATGAACATCAGTTGTTAGAGGCATACAGTTCTGAGCTCAGATCCTAGCTGTTTAACTTTCACAAATTATGTACTTCTTAGCTTTTAAAATGAGGTTAAGAACTATCTCACAGAAGTGTTATGAAGCTTGATATAATTAAATATAAAGAACCTACTATGTAAAGAACTGGTTCAGTGCTACATAGTGGGCACTAAAAGATACTGGAGCCTCCTGTTTTACCTAAAAACAACCTTGAGCTCATAAAAAATGGAAAATTAAATCTCTTTTTCTTCCAAGTTTCATATTTCCTTAAAATTTTTTTTTTAAAGTCTAAATACCATTTCTTCTAAGCTTTCTCATCTCATGGAGATGAGGATAAATAGACTCATAGTACCTTGGGGCTTTTTCGAAGAGCTCATTATTCTGCATTTAACTGCATTTAACTACCTAGTACAATGCTTGGCTCATAAATAATCCTCTATAAATATTTGTTGTGGGGATGTCTTGCAAAGAGAGAAAGTGTTCTCTATTGCCTTCTTCTCTTGAACACCTCAAAAGTTGTACTGAAAAAAGTAGATTTATTTATTCACTCAGAATACATGGTTTGTTTTGGAAGATAAATGATATTTTATAGTAAAGGAAATTAAGTATTACCAACTGGCTTGAAATCCCGATGTCTTCTGCTATATTCCATAGTATCAGAATTTTTGTGGTTTAGATGTTTGAGAACATGAACTTTTTAAAGTATTTAAGGATGGATGTTTCTCTGAACTTCACTGATTCATCCAAAGTTTATTGAGTACCTATATAGAAAAGGTAAACACATGGGAAGATTATCTGTTCATATTTGGTGCACAGATATGTTGTCTGTGCCTGTGTGTATGATGGGTGCAGCAGGAAAGCTTTTTGGAGCAGCCGAGACTTGAAGGATGGGTGGAGAACAGTTCAGGAGAAGGGTATTAGAAGCAGCTTGTGCAGGGGCAGGGTGGTGAGGAGTCTACAAGTAGTTCTTTTTTTTTTTTTCCAGAGTAAGAGAAAAGTTTTAATATACTTTTCATAGTAAATGATTCAACAGCACACTAGAGAATCTTAAGGATTCTGACCACTTAGAGGACACAGTTAACAAAACTGACCTAAGGACATAGATAGTGTACCATATACTGAGTGCAGAATACATAATCTCTTTTTAGCATCTGTCACCACACATAGTTACAAATTCTTTTTTCTTGTGATGAGAACTTTTAAGGTCTATTCCCTTAGCAACTTTCAAATATGCAATACAGTATTATTAACTACAGTCACCATCCTACAAATAGTTCTTTGTGGCTGGAGCTTAAGGCTAAAGTAAGGCTGTAGATATAAGCAGAGTCCAAAGAAGTTATGAAAGGGCCTGTGTGACAAGATAAGGATTTTGACAATTATGATTCGCATTTTAGAAAGATCACTGATAGCAGCACAAAGGTGGGTGGTTTACCTCAGCTACAAAACAAGTGGTCTCAACAAGATAGAGGTATATTTCTCACACTGAGGCCCAGGCTTTGTATGGTGACTCTGGGATCTGAGTTCATCCAGGACCCTAGTTCCTTCTGTCTGTTTCACTGTCCTTTGGCATAGCTTCTGTTATCTTATGGTCCAGAATGACTGCTGGGGTGCCATTCATCATTTCCAGGTTATAGGCACACTCCCAGCTAAGTCAGTCTCCTTTAAGTGGCTTTCCTGGAAGTCCTATCCAGTGACTCCCCCTTGTAGCTCACCAACCAGTCCTAGCAGCAAGGAAGGCTAGAAAGTGTACACTCTGACCTGGGAGCCTGCTGCCCAGAATAAAAGCAGGGTCTGTTACTAAGGAAGACAGGGAGAATGGGTGTATGGTAGGCAGCCAGTATGTCTGCCACAAAGAGGATTGGCAAT
This sequence comes from Vicugna pacos, assembly GCF_048564905.1. Lineage (NCBI taxonomy): Eukaryota > Metazoa > Chordata > Mammalia > Artiodactyla > Camelidae > Vicugna > Vicugna pacos. Next base: position 35,501,777 of record NC_132994.1, on the reverse strand, counting down.
GGAGGTTAGGGAGACCAGTGTAGTGCAACACTAAGTAGTAATATGTGTAATCTCTTACAAAAGAGATTTGATTGAAAGTCTGGAAATACGGGAATGTAACTCTTTGGTAATAGTAGAGAAGCTGTTTCTCTGGGAAACCTAGAGGATTTAAGCTGTTATTTTGATACCATATTCTTTAAGGTCTTGGAGCAAAAATTATGCTTTAATTATTTTAAACTGAATTCAAAATTTTTTTCCAATTAAACTTCTAGTAAAATTAAATATTTCTGTAGTGAAGAGGATTAACATTTGTAAAAATGGCATTGATGGGAATTACTTTTTTAAAAAAAGTATGTAGTATGCTTTTTTATAGCCATGAAACATACATTAAAAGGAATTTATAGTAGTTTTTCTGGAAAATGAAATAACAGATAATTTTATTTTTCTTTTTCTAGATACACCTTTTTGGATGTTACACACTTAGTGCCTGTTACTTTTTTAAAAAATTGTGATAAAAAGTGTACACATAAAATAAAGTAACCACTTTAATCATTTTTAAGTGTACAGTTCAGTGACATTGAATACTTTAATATTTTTGTGCCACCATTACCACTGTATATCCACAAAACTCTTTTCATCTTGTAAAACTGAAACCCTGTACCCATTAAAGAATAACTCTCTGTTCCCCCCCTTTCCCTGGCTCCTGGTACCCCCCCATTCTACTTTCTACCTCTGTGAGATTGACTACTCTAGGTACCTCATATAAGTAGGACCATACAGTATTTGTCCTTCTGGGACTTCCTCATTTCATCTAGTATAATGTTCTCAAGGTTAATCCATGTTGTAGTGTGTGCAGGCATTTTCTTCCTTTTTAAGGCTAAATGATGTTCCATTGCATGTGTATAGCACATTTTGTTTTTCTCTTCATCCATCAATGGAGACTTGGGTGGCTTCCACCTTTTGGCTATTACGAATAATGCTGCTATAAACATGGGTGTACAGATATTTCTTTGGGAATCCCCACTTTTAACTCTTTTGGCTGTATACCCAGAAGTGGAATTGCTGGATAATATAGTAATTCTATTTTTAATTTTTTGAAGAGCTGTCATACTGTGTTCTGTAGCCACTGCACCATTTTACATTCTCACCAACAGTACACAGGGGTTCCAATTTCTCTGTAGTTTTATTCCTTTAAAAATAATTTTTAATAGTAGCCATCCTAATAGGTATGTGGTAATATCTCATTGTGTTGAATTTTATAAAAGTTAAAAAAAATTTTAAGAGTGAATTACGTAATCACATGGCAGCAGGTTTTAATAAAAACAGAATCAATCTTGCTACTCTTAACACCAATATTATTTGAATGTTACTTGGACATATGTTTTTTAGTCTTTTTTAGGACTTTTTTGTTTTTAAAAATTTCTGTATTTCTTTTGGTTTTATATGGTGTTTCTCACTTTTAAAAACATATTTTATACAACAATTATTTGAATTTTAATATTCTAAGGAAATGTTTCCAGTGCTGAAGAATATATACAACATGATTGAAAACTTTAGGACATTTTATATTATTTGACTTCTTACATATAGATAAGTGCTTGGTTTGTGTGATTTTAATTCCATAGACTGGATGATATAGTGACTTAAGAGTGTAGCTCTAGAAGTAGACAGTCTGGGTTTGAATCGCAGGTCTGCCACTTAAGGCTGTGTGCATGTAGGCAAGTTTCCCAAGCCCCCGTGTCTCAGTTTCTTTGTCTGTAAAATGAGGGTAATAGTAGAACCTATATCAGAGTTGTGAAGACCAAGTGAGTTAGGACCTGTAGTGCTTGAGAACTGTGCCTGGCATGTCAAACATCCTGTACAAGCCTTTGCTGCATAGTTGTTTTATCAGGTGGGATCTTACCTCTTTGGTTTTTAAAAATATATGCAATCTACAAGTAGTTACTGTGTCTCAGATGGTTAGCCCAGAATGGCACAAGCACTGCCTTAGAGGAGAGTGCAGTCTATTGGGTTGTTTTGGGAATTAAGAGGGCAGATTGCTAGATTAGTAATATGATACAGCCTTCTCTTGGGGACTGTGACCTGATGGCTGCCATTTACCCTGTCTACCTCTCTAGGCTCTTTTGGCCAGCTCAGCCTTTTGGCTTTGCTTCTTTGTGCTTCCTCTGACATAGCTCCCCACATTTCTTGACTTGGCATTCTTTGTCTCCTCTATTTCTTAGTTAACGACTTTTATTGAGTTGTTAATTTATTTTAAATGCACTGATTTAAATTTTTTTAATTAATAGACTTTATTCTTTAGAGCAGTTTCAGGTTCACAGCCGAATTGAGCAGGAAATACAGAGTTCGCACATAGCCCTCCCCACCCACACGTATATACTCCCCTACCCTCAGTATCCCTCAGCACTGATTTAAATTTTTGCAAAATATAGTATTCTGTGATTACTAGAACCTTATTTCATTTTGGTATTCAGTATAAATCTGAGAAACAGTGAAGAAGTCCTCACTGAACAACTCTGGTTGTACGAGAGATTAAGTGACCTGCCTGATGTCACAGGCAATTAAGTGATTTAGCTGGAACTTGAATTCATGGCTCCTGACTTCAGGGCCAGTGTTTCTTTCTTGACACATCATCATGTTTTAAGATAGCACTTTGTTCCTTCTTTCCTAATTATTTCATGTTATTTTAAAGGATTTCTCAGATTACATAAATTATAATACTGCCTCCCTCTTTTAAATTTAATAGCTGGTAAAGTTTATCCTATTCCTTTTCTTATATACCAGCTGCATTTTGTAGTCTCTAGGCCCTATCATCAGTAAAGAATGAAATGAAATCTGAGATCTAAATATTTTACCTGATTAAATCCTTAATTCTTTACATGAATGTTTTCAGAACAGCTTTTCATGCTTATATTTATACTATTGGAACAAGGTAGATTTCCGCATACTGCCTAGCATATGTAGTATCTGGTTCATTTCAACATTCCTGTCAGACTTAAATTGAATCTTGGCGTTAGAATATCTATACTGTTCTACTTTTCCCTCTGCCTTTGTCCTCTTATAGGTCTGTTTCTAATTGTTTTTCTCCCATATTCCCAACAGTCTCTGGTCCTAAGAAAGAATGTGCCTTGAGCTTTAGAGTCTATCACACTTCATTCTGTGAAGTATATTTTTCTACTTAATTTCTTGTATTTTACTTATATGTGTTGGCTGTCTTATATAATTAAAAAAATTAATTGTTATTAGTATTTCCAATAGTGTAAATCACCTCTGTTGGTGAGAATATAAATTAAGGCTCAACTCTTCCCCCCACACCCAGATAATTAGCTGCATAATATAGAATGAACTCTGAATGTTACAGTATATGGTTGATTTGCTCGTTGTCAAATCCACAATTTGATCTCCGTGGCAGATATGTAGACTTGTGATAGGCATTTGGCATTTTATGTTTTGGGCAGTGTAACTTTAAATCTACATAAACTTCTCTGCCTTTTGCCTCTGCTGTGTTCATAGATTCCAGAAGGGCTTCGTGTATGGACCTCAAGCGTTGGAGGTAGCAGACTTTTCAGCAGAAGGTAAAGCAGAGTGTTGCCTTCTGGTGTCATTGTGTGTGTGTGCTGGGGTGGGTATGTGACAGGTGAGAGATTTCACAAATGTCATCACAAAATAATTTATGATGCTACATTTCACAAAATGTAAGACCAAGCTAATACTTGTGTAATTTTATTCAGTATTACTAAACTCCATTAAAAAATAGAAAACCTTGGAACTAAAGACAAGATTTCAGTCTCTCTGCTGTTAACTAAAGAGTAAGAGTGAAAAGAAAGGAGAGCATTAGTGTAAGGAGTAGTATATACTATTTAACTTTCTCAGACCTAGTTTCACTGTGATTTCTTCCTGGGAAGTTGTCCAAGTCATTATTCATATGTTGTATTCTTCCTTGCTGCTCCTTTTACTGCAAGATTGCTTCACAATAAGTAGGCAGCCTAGTCCATGACTCATGACTGGAGGACAGACATTTTTGCTATAGATCTCATGTGCCAAAAATGTTAGTTTCCAGTATGCTAATTACTTCTCTCTTCAGAATTTGTTAATGTGCTCTTTTCTCAAGTTAGTTCTTGTTTCAGTAGAGAAACAAACACGTCCCATTATTGGTAAAATATGTTTTTACAGAGATCTTTTTAATGAGTAATTTTTAAAGAAAATAATGTCACATATCTTTCCTGGATCGTGCTTCTTTGATTTTTTAAAAAATAGAAATATTTTGCCATTTATGTGCCAGATATTTATAGATACTACTTTCTGTTAATTTATGAAACCATTTATGAACTTTATTCAAATAATACTTTAGTAGAGGGTTTTTTTTAAAAAGACCTATAGCAACTAACAATGTTTTGTTCTTAGACCTAAAGTTAATAACGTGGCTAGTTTTTAGATAGATTCTGAATGGGAACTAGAGGAATAATTTTCTTAGGTCTTTTGGAAATTATATTTGTATTGATATCAAGTAAGTGGCTGCATATTATACTGTATATTAAGGATGTACACCTTATGTCAGGTTAGAGTAGTACATACGTATTAAATTTCTACTCTGTGCCCAAGAATCACTCCATTTTACAGTCAACCCAGTTTGACTATTTCTTTCACTTTCTTCCTATTCAGAGAAGCTGCTTTTCTTAACTAGACGCTATAGATGAGTTTCAGGCTGTATATTGAGGTTAGCTGCAATTTTACCTCTTAAGCCCTTTCTCCTTTCTTTTGCTCTTTTCACTGGTCATTTGGAGGATATTTTCTTTTTACCAACAGTAGATTGGAAGAAATTTCTTGAAGGCCTTTGCACATTTCATTTTTAGGCTAGTTGGCTATTTCATCACTGTTAAATTATGCAGTCTTGTATTTATTTAGCTTATCTGTCTGTGGTGTATTTTGTTACCAATTGAGAATCTCAATAGATTTTCCTAATCACTGTCATGAAACATGTAAAGCACTGCTCATATCAAGGCATAGGAAGACTCTTCCCCAGGTCCTCACCCCCTAACTTCTATGAGAAAGATGTGATGAAATGAATGGTTATAAAAGTAGTTTTTCAAAAATAATTGACTTTACTTTTTACAGTAGTTTTAGGTTTACAGAAATACTGAGTGGAAAGTACAGAGTTCCCATATACCTACCCCTTACTGCCACAACCCCACCTCCTGACCCCCATCTCCCTATAACTAACATCTTGCTTTAGTGTGGTACATTTGCTATTGATGAGCCAATCTTGTTACATCGTTACTAACTAAAATCCATAGTTTACCTTGAGATTCACTCTTTGTGTTTTATATTCTGTGGGTTTGAAAATGTATAATGACTTGTTTCCACCATTATAGTATCATAAAGAATAATTTTACTGCTCTAAACATAGCCTGTGCTCTATCCATTTATCCCTGGCTCCCTTCCTTTGAGTCCCTAGCAAGCATTGATTTTTTTTGTCTATATAGGTTTCCCTTTCCATAATGTTATTGTAATCATATAATATGTAGCCTTTTCAGTTTTGCTTCTTTAACTCAATAATAAGCATTTAAACTTCCTCCATGCCTTTTCATGGCTTGATAGCTCATTTCTTTTTAGAGTTGAGTAACATTGCATCGTCTGGATAGATGACAGTTAATTCACCCATTCACCTACTGAAAGATATCTTGGTTGCCTCCAAGTTTTGGCGATTATGAATAAAGGTGCTGTAAACATTCATATGCAGATTTTTGTGTGGACATAAGTTTTCAATTCATTTTGGTAAATACCAAGGACAGCAATTGCAGGATTGTATGATAAGAGTACCTTTAATTTTGTAGGAAACTGCCATACTGGCAGCCAGTGTGACTGTATCATTTTTGCATTCCCATCAGCAATGAATGAGCTTTTCTCTTGCTCCACATCCTTGTCAGCATTTGGTGTCCTCAGTATTCTGGATTTTAGCTTTTCCTATAGGTGTGTAGTGGTAGTTCATTGTTACCTTAATTTGCAACATTCCAGTGACATGATGTTGAGTGTTTTTTTCAATGCTAATTTTTCATCTGCATATTTTATTTGGTGAGATGTCTGTTCAGATCTGTTGCCATTTTTAAATTGAATCATTTGTTTTCTTGTTGAGTTTTCTTGTTCATTTTTATACAAATAAATTGTATATTTTGGATACCAGTCCTTTAACAGATACTTTTTGCAGATATTTTCTCCCAATCTGTAGCTTATCATTTTAGTCCCTTAAAAGTATCTTTTGCAGAGCAGAAGTCTTAAATTTTAGGCAAGTCCAACTTACCGAATTAATTAATATGGATTCTATTTTAATATTGCATCTAAAAATCATTTTGAACCCAAGGTCATCTAGAATTTCTCCTATGTTATCTTCTGGGAGTTTTATAGTTTTGCATTTTGCACTTAGATCTATGCTCCATTTTGAATTAATTTTTGTGAAGGAGGTAAGGTCTGTGTCTAGATTAATCTTTTGCATGTGGATGCCCAATTTGTTTCAGCATCGTTTGTTAAGACTATTTTTTCTCCAATTCTGTCCTTTGCTCCTTTGTCAAAGATCTGTTGACTGTATTTATGTGGGTTTATTTCCAGGCTTTCTATTCTGTTCCATTGATCTATTTGCCTATTCTTTAACACTACCTGGTCTCGATTGCTGTAGCTTTGTAAGTCTGGAAGTAATGTCGGTATTCTGCTTTTTCCTTCTCCTTCAATATTATGTTGGCTATTCTGGGTCTTGCTTTTCCATATCAATTGAGAATCAGTTTGTCAGTGTCCACAAAACAAGTGACTGGGATTTTGATTGGGATTATATTGAATCTATAGCTCAAATTGAGAAGAATTGACAATATTGGGTCTTCTTAGCCATATATATGGAATAGCTCTCCCTTTATTTAGATCTTTTTCGATTTCTTTCTTTAGTTTTATAGTTTTCCTTATATAGATCTTGCACATGTTTTGTTAGATTTACCCTAAGTAATTTTTTTTCTGGTGCTATGTAAATGTTACTGTATCTTTAATTTCCAATTCCATCTTTTCATTTCTGGACTATAAGAAAGCAACTGACTTTTGTATTGACCTTGAATCTTGTGACCTTGCTATAAATATTTGTTCCAGGAGTTTTCTTGTTGATTCTTTGGGATTTTCCCCAAAGACAATCATAACAACACAATTTTATTTCTTCCTTCTCAATCTGTATACTTTTTGTTTCCTTTCCATATTTTATTTTATTGGCTAGGACTTCCAGTGATTTTTATAAGGAGTGGTGAGAACAGATGTTCTTGCCTTGTTCCTGATCTTATCCAGGAAACCATCTAGTTTCTCTTCATGAAGTATGATAATCTCAGTAGATTACTTTAGTCAGTAGATTACCCCTAGTACCTTCCCTTCACCTAAACTTCTTTAAAGATAAGATTAAGTTGATGGTTATAAAATAATCTAAATGATGGGATTCAGGCATTTTTTTCATATCATACCTTACATTAAGTAACTATGCACATTACTTAGTTCTTCTACTCTTTTGTGAACTTCTGTAGGGCAAAGACTATATCTCAATATACTGTTGCAACCCTTGTAGTGTCCAGTATGCACTACAGTAGGCATAGCTGTTTGTTGAATGAAAAACTTAATTCTACACTCTTATTGTAAATCTCTATCTTATTAGAAAAGGCAGATAACCAATAATATCAGTCCTCTAATCAGTTATTCAATCAGTCAAATATTTGTTAGTTGTAAGGTATTGTGATGGCTATAAAGACACACAAGATTATGATATCTCTTCTCAGGAAACTTATCATCCATATTAATTTCCAATCTCATGTTCCATTTTTGCTGATACATATTTGCCAGAAACTTGTGTTCATCTATCTCTTCCAAAGCATTTTGATTGAAATGTCTGTTCATGAACTTTTTTCTTATTCTTTTAAGAAAAGTTTACAGTTTTGATGCAGGAACTGACATAGAGCCTATGGTGGGTAGTGGACACTGTGCTAGATATTTACATATGTGATCTCATTTATCTTGAAAATTGTGCAATGTATTATTATGCCTGATTAACATTTGCAAAAATTGGTAACATGAGGGTGTAAGTAACTTATTAGTTGTGTGACTTAGTATTATAGGTGTATAATTCCATACCCTATGCTCTTTAAATCACATACTATAGAAAAGTTACGTTCCAAAGTGGTATATGATGAATGTCATGTGTATAGTACAGAGATGTGCTTGGTGAATGCAGGAAAGAGGGCTTTGATCTCAGGCTAGACTGCTCACAAATTTCTGGAAAGCTTGACCTTGTCTAATGGATAGAAGAATAAGGGAAAGAGAGATCAGGAAGATCAGTCATGTGGAATAGACTGAGAGTCAAAAAGAGCAAGTATTTTGTGATTTGACAGTATAATATAAAAATATAAAAATTTCTACTGTTGCAGTAAAATGCAATAGAACAAATTTTGTCTATTTTAAACAAGAAGCCCTCCATTTTTCTCTTAAAGTAATTTTGACTGAATTTGCTTATTAGGTGTTGAGTGTGAGTAGATCACAACCATTGCTTAAGTCCCACATCCTCAGTCTCCAAGGTCATCTTTGCTCAGAACAATCAGTGTAGCAAATGTGGAGGGAGCAAAAGCCTGGGGGGAAATGGAAGATAAAAGGAATCCTTAAAAAAAGGAGTTTCCTAAAATCAAATATATTTTATTTATCCCTGTCCCATATCTCAGTTGGGTATGTACCTCACAAATAGCTATTAATATGCTAAAATCTGGGGAGTTGCAAAAGCCTTGTGGAGGCATCTTGCTTTCAGTGAGTGTAGTGTTCAGTTGAGAAGACCAGAGTAAAGTAATGTAATTAGAAAACATTCAGCAGTGCTGAGCACCATACAATGTAGTATACACTATTACTACCGTGGGATCTTTCTCTTTAAATGATGTTCTTCAGGGTTCTGTCCTCTCCGCTGTTTAAATGTTTTCACATCTCTATCTTAGCCCGCATCTTCCTTCCAAGCTGTAGGTTCATCCAGATGCCTTTTGGACATCTCCATTTGGACAACACTCTAGCCTCTCAGCTTCAACTTACCTAAAACTTTCCCAGTCTGTTCTTTTTAACTCTGCAAATGGCACCACTATCACCCAGTTGTCCAAGCTGGAAACTAGAATCATTCCTGCTTTACTTCTTTTGTTTCTTAACCACATGTTCTGTTGATACTGTTTTCTTTACTATTATCTTTCAGATCCATCCACTTTTTATTTCCTCTGCCACCACCCTAATTTAGACTGTAGTCATCTCTTCCTTAGATTACTGCAGAGGCCTCTTTGTTTTGTTTTTTGTTGGGGGAGGTAATTAGGTTTGTTTGTGTGTATATTTGTTTGTTTATTTAAATGGAGGTACTGGGATTGAACCCAGGACCTCGTTCATACTAGGCATACATTCTACCACTGAGCTATACCCTCCCCCTCAAAGTCCTCTTAATGTTAGTCATCTTGTGTCCTCTTCACTTCCAAACTATTCACAAGAACACAGATTGCTTAAAATCCTTTTTTCCCCCTTGGGGTGAAGTCCAATTTCCTTAACATGGCTTACCTCTTCTGCTTGAACTGGCCCTGTCTCCTCATTTTAACTTGCTTTCCCCTATCCTAAACCTGCTTTACTAAACTTTAGATGCATCGTTTTCTTTTGCTTCTGAGCCTTGACATCTGCTATTCCCTTTTTCCGGAAGGCTGATAAGAAGAAATGAAAATGTAGTGACTAAAAGCAGAGACTCTGGAGCTAGACTTCCTAGATCTAGGTGAATCTTGGATCTGTCCCTTAATTAGTTGTGTGATCTAGAGTGATCTAACCTCTCTGCTTTCAATGCCCTCTTCTGTACCACGGGGCTGGTGATAGTGTTTGCTTCCTAGCACGTTGTGAGGATTAAGAGAGTTAATATAGTTGAGACTCTTAGAATGATGCCTGCCTGGTACTGAGTACTATATAAATGTAGCTGTTATTTTAATTCTTATTATAAATATATTGTGGTACTAGATAGCATTAATTTTTATGTTTTAAAGATGATTTAATTATATAAGGAAAAAGCTATTTTTTTCCTCATAAATTATGAGTTGATTGGCCCATTATTGGGATTTATCTTTGTTCTTGGATGGGCAGCAGCTTTATTTTCCTATCTCCTTGCTTTTCAGCTTTTAGTGACTAAAATTTGATCTTAGGTTGACATTCCTATGAAACGGATCATTTGACAACATTAGGTTTACCTGACTTTTTATACAAACTAATTTAGGTCAACATATATGGAAACTTCTAAAAGAAAATTAATCCTTGATGGCTAATGGCTGACTTTTTATTTTATGATATGGTCATATTGATTAAAGTTTCAAGTAATGTCCTTTAAAGAGTCCTTTGTATTTCAGATATTGTGGATTATAATGGTTCAAGTGGTTTGGATTACAGCAAGGATACTTACTATATTAGGAAATAGACTCTCTCAAAGGAAAAAACTCTGTTTATCTCTCTATTCACAACTCTACTTATACCCAATCCTTCCCAGAATGCTTCTGACACCAGAAATGTGCAGTTTTTTCCCCAAACTGACCAATTCTCTGACACCAGCCGGTATCCTACAATTTAACTCAGTTTTGAAACTAACTGCTTAGAGTTGATGCAGACCCGACAGGTTAAGGGCTCAGTCCCACAAGACTGCCCCCAACTTCAGATGCCAGTTGTGATTGGTGAGTCTTCAAGTTGCCCACAACCTTTGTTTGACTTGGTTACAAATTGGAGGTGATCCTCTTCTCAGATTCAGTCGTTTACTAAAAATTGGCTCATAGAACTCAGGAAAACTGCTTTCTTAATAGATTACTGGCTTATTACAAAGGATCTATTAAAGGACACAACAGCTAGATGAAAAATACATAGAGCTAGGTCTATACCCAGAAGGGTCCCAAGCACAGAAGCCTCTGTCCCCATGGAGTTTTGGGTTATGTCACCCTCCCAGCAAGTGGTTGTGTTCTTATTCATTAACCCAGAAAAGTTTCTGAACTCTGTACTTTAGGGATTTTTATGGAGACTTCATTATATAGGCATGACTGGTTAAATCATTGACCATTGGTGAATAATTCGATCCCCTGGCCCCATTTTGGGGGTAGAAGTGGCAGTGGTGGGGGGCTGAAAGTTCTGATCACCTAGTTTGTTCCCCTGGCAGCCAGTCCCCATCCATTGGGTACCTAGAGATTTTCCAAAAATCACTTCATTAACATAAATTCAGGTTTGGTTGAAATGAGCTTGTTACGAATAACAAAAGAGCTTCTTTCACTTTTATCCTTCTGGAGCTATTTCAGGACTAAAAACCAATATTACAATAAAAGAAGCTCCTATGCTCTAATTACTTAGGAATTACAGGGTTTTAGGAGCTGTGAGCCAGGAATCCTGGAGGAAGACCATAACATATGTTTCTTATGTCACAGTGTCACATTCTCTATTACCATGAAGTTAAGATCAACCAGGAAAAACATGCAAAAACTTAAATTTTATCAAAAGAAGATTCGGCAATGATCTAGAATTAGCTGAACTTTCAGTAGTATCGTGAAATATATTGTATATATTTAAATTTTAAGTGTTGATTTTGAGATCTTGACTTGTCAGTTTCTCTTTTGAGTATTTGTTTTTCATTGATACTTACGATTTGAGATGATTTCATGAAGACTGTAAGCTGAAAGTATACCTAACTAAAGAAGCAGATTGATCTAGTTCTGTCTGACCTGACAGTGCTAAATTTGAGGATGACAGAATATTTATATTTTTCTCCTCTCCAAGAAGGAGATAGTTGGTTTTTAGTGAATTTTTAGATATGATTACTTTTATAATAAAAATATTGGTGTTTGACTATTACTGTCATTTAAATTTTATTCACCAGAAGATTTTGTTTTTATCTTTAGAATATATATATTTTTAAAGAAGGTTTTCCAGATTTTCTGTTATGCTGGAAGTATTTTTTAAGTTGATCAAGACTTATAGACAAGTTTATTTCAATGCAACAAATGTTTAGTTTCTACTATTTACAAGATACTTTGTTAGCTCTTAAAGAATGTACAGAAATGGGTAAGATAGTCTTCTTCCTCATTTAGGAGTGGGGAAAAAAAACCCATGAGTCAATTATAAGTAATTGTAATAACAGAATAGAATATGGTGCAGTTCTTGAAAGAAGTTTGAACAAAGTGCTCTACTAATAATGATCTTGCAGAACAACTGTCAGATATAAGCTCTTTTCCATTCTCTCCTGTTTGACTTTGCTTCTGCATTTGATTCTTTTTCCCATCCACCTTTTAATGCTGTTTTTTTTGTCTCTGTATACAACTTTCTCACTATTTTTCTTTTAATTCTCTAACTGCTGTTTATTAGTTACTTTTCTCAAATTTTTTATTAAGAAAAGTTTTGTAAAAGCACATAAGTTCAAACTCTAGGACAATGAATACCCACATAGCCTCCAGCTAGATTTGACTATTGTTACCATTTTTCTATGTTTGCTTTCTCACTCTGCATATATAAATATGTTTTTTGTTGTCCTGGAACCAATTGAAATTAAGTTGTCACTGTCATGACATGCCACCCTAAAATACTTGAACCTGCATCTCCTAAGAATAGGGATATTCTCCTGCATAGCCATAATACTATTATTCTACATTTAAGACAATTAATAAAATAAAAATTTAAAATAAAATTAACCATGGTAAAATTATATTATATAATAGCTAGTCTATATTCAAAATTTCTCAGGTGTCCTACTAAATAAACTTTTATAGCTGTTTTTATATGAACCACAATTTACCCAAGGTTTTCATGCATAATATTTTGTTGTTACATGTCTTGAGTAGAGCACCCTACCTTTTTTATGAGTTTTTTTGTTTTTGTTTTTGTTTTTTTTTAAGGAGCCAGACCAATTTTCTTTCTTTCATTCTTTCATTCTTTCTATCTTCTTATATTTTTTGTAAAAGTAGGTTTATTTAGAGAGATATGTACTACATAGAGTGCAGGCTGTTTCAGAAGGCAGGAGAAAGGCCATGAGGTGTGGGGGTTGGGTGCTCAGGTTAAAGTAAAAGTAGTTACACACTGCATAGACAGAGTGCCGGTCTCTGAAGATGAGGGAGTGAGAGAGGCAGCCACAAGGCATGGTGTTGCCAGTTTTTATGGGCCTGGTGGCTTCATATGCTAACAAGTGGGAGGACCATTCCAACTACTCTGTGGAAGGGGCTGGGATTCCCAGGAATTTGGCCACTGCCCACTCTTTGACCTTTTATGTTTAGCCTTGGGACTGTCATGGCTCCTGTGGGCATGTTATTTATCATGCTGATATATTACAGTGAGTGTATAATGAAGCTCAAGATCTACTAGAAGTCAAATCTCCTGCCATCTTGAACTTCAAGGCCTATTGGGAGTTGAATCTTATACCATCTTAGTGCTAATTGCTGTGTCATTCCTTGAATGGCTGTGCCCTGCCCCGTTCCCTCCTGTCTCATTCCCCCCTCAGAGATTTTACTCCCATAATCTTACGGGGTTGCAGAGGGGCAACGGTCCATCTTCTGAAACTACTTCTGGGCTGAGTAGGGGCATTGACCCTGCCTATCATGGAGTAAAAATCTCTGAATTCCTAATCTAGGGGCCTCAAGGGGCAGGACAGCCTTTTGTTTTTGTGTCAGAGGGCAGTATGGGCTGGAATCCTCACATAGCCATCATCTGATGTTGGACTGTTGTAACCTGCTGTTTCCATTGACTTCTGATTTAGATTTGCCTATTATCAAGGACCTTTAAAAGTTTCTCCTGCAGCCTGTTGAATGATGCTGTTTATTAGAGAAAAGCTTCCCAACCCCTATGGCATGGCTATTGTGCATGGGTCATGGATTCCATTAGTAATCCTTTCAGTTCTTTGGCTACTGGTGGATTTTGGGGCAGCGGACACTTATGAGTCCCTTTCACTTTTGCCTATGAGTGCTGTCAGTTTACTCTGGATACAGTATAAATATTAACATTAGGTAGGTACCATGATGTGAAAGAGCATAGGCCACTATCTTTAGCTCTTCTCTGCTCTTTGTAATCCCATTTACCTCTATGGTTTCAACAGTTGCCTGTATAGTGATGTTTTCTTCTCTAAATTCCATTTTATTTCCTTTTATCTTCTTCTGGCTATCCAGTAATCACTTCAAAATCAACGTGTCCAAAATGAATTTATTCTCTACTTTCCAATTGGCTCATTGTCAGTATTATTCTTCTTTGGTGGGGGAGTGTCGAAGGTATAGTATAAATAGCTTTGCTTTCAAGGAGACAACACTTTAGACTAGAAACCTCAGTCATCTTCAGCTGTTTCTCTGGCTGGCAGCTTAGTTCTCCCTTATTTACACATACAGATATGTTCATTCACATTTATTCATCGAATACTTCTTTAATGCCTACAGTGTTTCTATATATATTTGGCCACAATAGGTAAGTCTGTATCTGGATGACCTCTTGAATGCATTCCCTCCATTCTTACCATATTTACGCAAATTTTGGTCATCATCAACCCTTCCCAGAACTTTTACAGTGGTCTCCCTACCTGTGGCTTTAAACTCTCTGACGCATCCTTCCTACTATCTGCTCATTGAGAATACGTGTGTGATGAGAAGTTTCTCTTGCTTGAAAACCTCTGATGGCTTCCTGTGGCTTCCTATTCTACAGGAATGCCAGCTTTTTAGCATACCATACAAGACTATGCTAATTTCATCTTCTTTGCTCTTTTCATGTATTACTCCATCTCTTTTGTTATAGCTATACTTGTCTTCTGCTAATTTCTTGAATATAGCATGGACTTTAATCTTCAACATGTGTTCATACATTTCTGGGTCCATAAGACTGTGACCCCTCTTCTTTGCTTAATGAAATCCTGTTTGTCCCTCAAGGTCCACTCAGAATGTTCTCTTTGAAAATTATTTACCTGATAGCCCTCTCTCTCTACTCCCTGCACACTACTTAGCATTCTTTATCTGATGTACTTTGCACATCATCTGTTGGGGTCCTTATCAGATTGTATCCCTTGCTTGTGTGTCTCTCAGTGTAAAAGTTCACAGAGGAAAGGATTTTGTTCTTCCTACTGTTCCTCAAGCACGAGTCCTGGCACACAGCACATGCTTACTGAAATATCTCTGAAAGGAAGATCTGGAATTACTTGTTATACTACCCCTGTAGCAAGTAAGTCTGGCTTGAGATTGTAAATTCATGAAGATGATATTTTATATTAAAAAATTGGTTTACACTAAATATTTGCTAATGATTACTTTCTCCCTAATACAGTCCTTAATTATTTATGTTTTAAGCTTAACACTTTTGACACCTGAAGTCTTAAAGCATGACTGCAGATATGTTTGTTTTAATTAAAATGACTTCTGAGCTATAAGAATTTGCCATAATAGGAGTTTTTGAAATTTTATTATTTTAGAGCTTTTAAAATAGTAAATGTTTATCTTTTTATCTGCATTAGGATTCTGAATAAAAGAAATAGTATAAAATGAAGATTACTTTTTAGAGAAAGATATATTAATTAATAAATCAATTTTTGAGAAAAGAGATTAAATAAACGCAGTCTTTCTAAAGAATAAAAGCAAACACGTAAACTGTCAGATTTCCATGTTGCAAGGGAATCCTGAACTTGAATAAGGGGAACTATTACTGTACTTTGGTGATGTTTAGAGAATGAGAAGATGAAATATTTGATAGATAAAAGCATAAAGAAGGCACTAGTGTTATTTGACATTATTCCCTAATAAGAAGAATATAAAATAATAATAGTATCTGTATTACAAAATTTCTAGTATTTCAGAATTAGTTTTAAAGGACTATTATCATTTAAACCAAAAAAAATCCTGGTAATTAAAAATGCTATGGTATTGAACTGTTATGGAAAATGAAATGATACGATGTCTGGGTTTTGTTGCAAAATAATCAAAGAAAGGGGAGGTAGTGGAAATAAGACTTGCCAAGTGTTGATAATTGTTAAACTATGTGAGAGTTACACAGAGTATCACTGTCACTTTTTGTTTTTTTGCACTTTATTCATTTTTTTGAAAATTTTAGGATAAATTAAAAAATACTGTGGTATTATATAATAAAGGAAAGAGTTCCCAAATAAGGAATCATTACTACTAGATTGGGCAAATATTGAGTTCATGATATTAAATAATTCAGAATTACCAATGTAAAACTAAATAATATTTTTTGTTTTTGTTTTTCCAAATTTTTATTCCATATTGTTTTATTCTTATTTTTCTGTGTGATATGGAAGCCTCTTAGTCAGCTAAGCCAAATTGTCAATTATTAATGGAAAGAGACATAACATTGATTTATAGCAGTGTTCTTAAAGAAAACAATTGTTGGTAAGACTCAAGTGTCATAGTGTTTCACAGTGTTTCAGTGATATCTTATTGGTAACATCTAGTAATAAACTGTAGCTAGTCATTCTGTACCATCTTTGAAAACTATATTTCTGATGATTTCATTAATTTGAATTCTACTCTGAAAGTTTAGAAAAGAAAATTTAAAGGATGAATTCATAGAGTTGTTTGTGAGAGAGAAGTATTCAGAAATTGTTCTGTCTTCTTTTCTTCCCTTCTTCCCTTGTTGCCTCAGCTTCTTTCCTGGGCACCAAAAAAGTTATCTATGTGCTGCTTCCTTCAATCCAGCATCATGTCTGTAGGCTCAGGTCCTTTAAATCTGAAACTCCTGTGGCAGGCCCTCAGTAAACATCTTTTTTTTTTTTAAATTGAAGTATAATCAACATATAACATTATATTAGTTTCAGGTGTAAAACACAGTGATTTGATATTTGTGTATATTGTGAAATGATCACCACAATGTCTAGTAACATCTTTAGGGCATCTTAGTTTTGACTTCCTAGATATTTTCATTTTTGGTTGGAGTTTCTTTCTGTCTGAAAGAATCATTTATGAGCTTTAGAACCTTCTGAGATCAGACCTGGGTCTTTTTCTCAATGGTATTATCCTCCCCATCAACCAAGCTCAGAACTCCAGACTTATCCTTGATTCAGCCTTCTTAATTTTCATGATTTATGCGTTTGGTCCTGCCAATTCCTCATTTAAAGTGACTGTCGCAATTATTCCTTCTTTTCTCCAATCTTACTGTTACCATTCTGTAATGGAGAATATTGGAAGATTTCTTCCCAGCTCTGCTTCTGGCTACTGGTCTAGCTTCCTCATCTTCCTGAGGAGGCTGTAACAGAACTGTTGTAAGCCCCTTTTGGAGCTAACATTCTGTTAGACTAATCCAGGGTCTTACCTCTCACACTTACAGTGCAGTAACCTCCAGATTGTTTTTCACACCTCTAATCTCAGTCCTTCCTAATAAGATGAATCTTTACACATAACTTTCATTGCCTTTAGGATAAAATCTTGTATTTCCTGATCTCCATTTATTCATGTCATCGTTTTTCTGTTTAATCATTATTATTGGCACAATTCGACAAAGCAGAAGCTTCACCTATCTTCAGAGTCTTCCTTTCCTTCACCTATAGAATCAAATTACTGAATTCTATCAGTTCTGACTCAGGAATGTCTTTTGAGTCCATATTTGTTCTCCTCTGCCCATTTTAATTTAGTCCTCATCCTCTCTTATTTGGACATTTGTGCAGCCTACCAGATATTTGCTCTGCCACCAGTTTGTAGTTACTACATTTATCTTTCTGAGCAAAGATCTGTTATGTATCTTCTCTGTTCTCAAAACCTTTTGTTCCACACTGTTTACATATCTAGTACAAATTTCTTTGCAGAACTCACGTGGTCCCTTCCCTTTACTTTTCTAACCTCATCTCTTGCCCCTTGTCATCATGCCTTCAGCTTCCAGCCATACTGAATACCAGTGGTTTCCTGGATATACCTCTGTTATTTCTCTCATACCCAACTTCTGCCTGGAATTCTCTGACCCTCTCGTCCCTTCTCTGCCTGGGGACTTCCTAAATTAAAGGCATCATTATGTAGTTATCTCCTTAAAGCTCTGAAAAGAAATATTAGTCTCATTCTTTCTGTGACCGTTGGGCATACCTCTTGGGTGCAGAGGGAATTGTATCAGAGTTAATCTGTTTTTATTTCCCACTCACCCAGAATCTCTTTGCAGGTGGATCGTGAACTCCATGATATCTAGGGCGGCTAGTCTCTAATTTGGTTCATCCTCAGAGTTTGGCACGGTGTTGGGACATAATATTGACTCTGTGGTTGTTTGTTGTTTAATGTAAAATAAAATAATAAGGCTCTTATGATTTCCTTAGAAACAAAAAACAATTTTAACCCTATTAATTTGAAGACTAAAAATTTCCCCTCAGCCTTCCTTGAGCTTCATTCCTTCATTTTTTCTCAAAAGACTCTTCTAAATTTTTTGTCTGTCATAGGTTCTTGGGACCAAAGATGGCCCAGGGCTTATATGGACACCTGGTAGTAATATTTATAGGAGCCAAAAAGCCTTCGGCCAGTCTAATTATAACAAATGGGGTTTTGGCCAGATCTTAACTACACTTGTGTATATAGGCTGCTTAATGTTGCTTCACTTTGCTCAAATTGATGGAATCTGGTTACCAAGTTTGGACATTATTGAAAGGTATAAGACTACTGTTTTCATTAAACCAGTTTCTAATAGTTCATTCAAGAGATATTACTACTGAACCTGCTTCTTCAGGTTTGAGAAATTCTTCTCTGAATTACATTTAAATTCCACCATTGAGCATAGTTTTCTGCCTAGGGTAAAGCTTTCATTTTAAGGCTATGATTTCTACAATTTGCACAAATATGTGCTTCTTATTTTTCTACTATCTATAGAATTGCTTGCATCAAGAGTTTTCCAGAACATAGTGTCTCAGATAGAAAAAGTAATAGCATCATAGTCTCTGCCAAATTAATTTTTCTATTTTGTTGTTACATAATGTTCCCACTGAACAATTGTTTTTTTTTAAATGAATGCTGAGAGGGAAGCTGGCATGGTTTTGATACTTATTACAGATGTATAGGAGACATGCCTTTAAATTTAAAACATTCTATATTAAATAAATGCATGTTTATACTATAAATTTATTTTTAATTCACCTACATTTATTTAGAAAACTCCTTTGATTGTTTTCAATGTGCAGTTGCTCTAACTGTAGGATCTAATATATGCTAAAATTTAGAAAGCAGTTTCCCTGAAGGCTTTGGAATTGCTTTATCTGTCTTTATTATAGTAAATTATAAACTACTTTTATTTAGAATTAAAAGTAATTTAGAAAAAAATAGTTTTAAGAAAAAACTGAGCTGCCTCTAAAAGCCAGGCTATCAATGCGATGGAGGCCAGGTTCACCTGCTTTTCAGCCTTGTCATGTGAAAGAACAAATGATACCTTTATGATTCTTAATATTATGTGTGTGTGACACATATAAGCTGTGGGGTATGAACTGTCACTACTATTTGGAGGAACTCCAGGAGAGGGGCATTCACGGGGGCTGAGAGCAATGAAGCTTCTTTGCCCCATGTGCTAGTCACTGAAATATTTGTGGGTATTGTGGGAAAGGACGAACTTTAGTTTTCATAACTAAGGTATTGGCATCTGACCAAAGATTGGCATTGACAGAGTACAGTGGTGAAAGTGAGTCCGTATGCCCTCAGGGATTCTGCCACCTCTTCATATGGTGAACCTCAGAGGTGCCACTTTGTCACTTATCATCTGACAGTTAATATGCAAGAGAAATGGTAATGATATATGCACTTTCATTCTCAATGCAAAAGCTGCAGATAAGTCTTAAGTTTGCAGATCTTTGAGTATTTTATTAATTTAGCAGATGGAAGTTATATTTGAACTTATCAAGTGAAATAATTACGGGGCTTGTTCCTAGATCTTATCCATATAATTCAGAATAAGAGGCCTATACTTCAGTCTATTCTGCTTAAGCTTTCAAATTCCTTTGACAGCCTGCATGTGAAATTCAGAGTCATTAATGTGATGTGTTAATTTTGTACTTTTTGACTTACTGCAAAAATCTTATAGTTTCCATAGCAACAATAACCTATCCAGATTGTGTAATATTCTTTACAGTATTAAAAATAAAACTATGCAATTACATGAGCTTCTGGAGCACTTCATTTAGGGAATCTGGGGATTGAAATATTTCTTTTTAAAAGAAAATTACAATTTCATATGATACTTTTGTCAGCAAGCTCATATAATTTTAAGAATTTATTCAATTAAGTATTTAGTAATAGGTACCTGATAGTTAATTATTAATTGCATGAAATTTTTGTTGTAAGCATTGTGTTAAGCATCTTAGGCACAAATTCTCTCACACATGTACCCACACATACATTTAAGGTAGGGGGGAATATTTGGCTTTAATCACTTAAATCACGTGCTGCTTGTACTTCTTAGTGGCTCTGGGTGGTCTGAGAAAAGTCTAGTTTTATGTTTGGAGGAAATAGGATGGAGAAAAGGGGAAAAAGGATCACTTAAAGCTTTCCGTATTTTTGACTTTTCTCTTTAAAATATGCCAAAGATACCACTTACTATTTACTTAATTTTTAAAAATTGAAGTATAGTCAGCTATAATGTATCTGTTATATATTCATTTTCATGATAGGTTACTACAATGTATTGAATATAGTTCTGTGTGCTATACAGAAGAAATTTGGTTTTTATCTATTTTATATACATTAGTTAATATTTGCAAATCTCAAACTTCCAATTTATCTCTTCCCACCCCTTTTCCCCTAGTAACCGTAAGTTTGTTTTCTATGTCTGTGAGTCTGTTTCTGTTTTGTAAATAAGTTCATTAGTGTCCTCTTTTTTTGAAAATACTAAAGGTTATTTTAATAGGTGACAGTTTTCAGCGCATCAAATTATTTTGGTTTTTTTCTTTTTACCTCTAATTGTAATTTAAAAGACAATATAATATTAGCACTAAAGTTAGTTAACATAACTTTCTACTTCTTAACACAGCTGGTTTTCATTTTTTATCACTTTCAACATTATGTCTAGGTGTATATATTATTTTTACACGGTATAATTTGTATTTTCTCACCAATATATGGTAAACATTTTCTAGGTTTCTAATGACTTTCATAACTGTCATTTTAAAAATTACATAACAGTCTATCATGTTGACAATTCTGGTATGTTTTCTGTTTATCAAAATACTACTTAATTATTTCCTAAATGCCATATATTGGAAGAAAAAGATGGTTATAATTTTCAGACTGTGGGAAAAAGTAACCATAACTCAATTATTTGCCCAAAACATAGATCATTGTGAAAATCTTCAAAATGTACATAAAATGATGTTTTAAAATACATGTTATGAGTAACCTCTAAAACTGTGTTATCTGCTAGCAAGCACAGAATGGGGAAAGAGAGAAATAAGTTAATAGGACAGATGTGGCGCTACTCAGGTACTCCCACTTGACAAAGCCACCATGACACTGTGTTACCTTGTTGAGGCTATAATATAATCAAAAGGCAAAACTCAGAGGATATGGATTAGACTCCTCTTGTCAGAATAACCAGTGATGTGAACCACATTTGTGACATTCAGCTGGGGCCTTGGTGTGGCTGGTTCTGGTGTCAGTACCCTGAGGATACTATGTTGCACTCACCACTCTTCTGATACTATCACTATTTTTATGGGCTGTGTCACCATTATTGAGCTGCTGTCTTCTCTTGGTTTATGCACCCTGGGAACTATTGGGGTTTCCCAGAATTCCTAAGTCTACCTCTATTAATTGGAAAATTCACTGGGTTTTACTAGAGTTCTTGAGAATGAGGTGTTGGTGGCTAGAGTTTTGAAGTCTTTCCAAGGCTTTTGACTGAGGTCTTGGGGCTTTTGAATGTCCTCAATCCTAGGTGAGAACTAGGGTGGCTTAGTGGTCAACATTCCTCTATAACTCCCCTATCGTATTAAGCGGTTCTTGTACTATGAGATTACTTTAAACAAATATAGAAGTTTACATCTGTCATTTATTTTTAAGTTAATGTTTATAACAGAATGCTTTCATAGACTCCAGATAATTAAGACAGTAGAATTATCTTGCAATATGCTTGAGTTTATATTTATGCTTGTTTACTTTTCAAAATTAGTGCTGTGTTTAGTATCTTGTTCTGTTTCAATTTTGAATTTTATGTTTTGGCTGTGTCTAGTGTTTTCATTGTGACATGGATTTCTTTTGGTATTTCACATTTCTGTAATTGAAATATCAGGAATAGAAAGCAATGCATGCATAGTGAGAGTGCTTACATATCACTGAGAGACTAGTGCATTTTCCTTGTTTTTGTAGTTATAATTTTGAATCTGAAAATGTGTAGAAAAATAATTTTTTTTCTTCATATGCAGAAAAGATGAAAAGGAATATGCATTGAAGCAAATTGAAGGCACAGGAATATCCATGTCGGCCTGTAGAGAGATTGCAGTAAGTGGATATAAATATGTTATTTATTTTGTTATTGATATTGAATGATGATTGATATTAATATAAACATCTCATTGGTATATACAAAGCATGGTTATTTGAAGATGTTAATTAGTTTAAGGGTATTTTATATAAGGTGAGAAGAGCAGCATAAAATTTTTAACTACTTGAAAGTCATTTATGAACATTCTTCTAATGATATTTAGGGTTTATAATCTTAGGAATACTGAGTTAAGTGATAAACTAATTTAAATTATGACTGAGTATAATAATTTCAATCAGTAATTTAATTAATGTCTATCATTCCTGTAATTTTAGGACTGATATGTCCTTATGGAGAAGGGGGTGATATTGTTAGATACTATGTGTATTAAATATTTTTTCTGAAGTACATGTTTTAGTGTTACATTTTACTAGTTGCTAGAAAAATAAGACCATCATAATTATAGGATAATTCCTTAAAGAAAAGTCATTCCTTCTTTTGTCTTTATGTGACATACTTGTACATTTAAGAAATGATTGTCCATAAGAATACTTAACATTTACTGAGTATTTACTGGGTACCAGGCTTACTAAGTGCTTTTAAGTATTAATTAATTTAATTTTTACAGCAATCATATGAAATAAATACTTTTTATATCCTCATTTTACAGATCAGTAAACAGAGACAAAAATCATAATTATGGCTTAGAGGCCATAATATTATATTACCGAATTTTAGTTCCTCAGTTTTTTATTTTAGTGTTTTAGTTTCTTATTGGGGCTTTAGCACAACTTCAGATCTCCATTATGGATTTCTGTCTCTAAATTGTTAAATATTTATATTGTCTATTACCACTAGGTATTTCTGTCTCTAATTTGGTAACTATTACATATATTGCCCACAATTCCATATTTCTGCTTCACTCACATGGAAGCACTCCATCATCACTCTCAATCATAAGAAAAAGAGTGGTGCAAAGAACACATGAAGCAGAATTTCTGTAGGCCTGAGTGTCTGTTTGCCTTAGTGGCTAAATTAGCCATAAATCTCAGTTTCCTTACTTGTGAAATAAGGGAACTAAAGGTCCATTGTAGTCATAAATTCTTTGACCTCAGAATGGGAGCTTCTCACTAGACTGTGCAGCCTTTGAGGGCCAGGGACCTTGTCTTTTTAGCCCTAGTTCCTAGTGTGGTGCCTGGCACATAGCAGGTGCCCCAGAAATGTTTGTTGAATAAGTTTATAAATAAACAGAACAAAAAAGTTCTATATGATCGTAAGTTTTTTTAAGAATATAAATTTATTGTTTAAAAATTTCAATTTGGCATTCTCCATTAATTATAAATTGGTGTTTGTAATACCCTTTTAACTTTTGATAAGTGATTTTTAACTCCTTAAAATTCTCAAACATTATTATTTCAACCACCATGAATATCATTGGTGTACAGTTTTGCTCTTTTAGAGAACTATAATTTAGTATAGCATTAATTCAGCTTCCATGAGTTAACTGGGTTTAATGGCTGAAATTTAAGGTATTGATTAATAGGAAGTGAAAACCCAATTCTAGATGTCCTTTTTGAAATACAGACCTCTATCTTCTGGGGAATCCATAGGTTCGCTTTTCTCAACATCCCCACCAGCATTTGTTATCTCCTCTCTTTATGATGATAGCCATTTTAACAGGTGTGAGATTGCATGTTGTGATTTTGATTTGCATTCTCTTGACGATTAGTGATGTTGAGCACCTTTTCATATGCCTGCTGCCCATGTGTATGTCTTCTTTGGAAAAATACCTATTCGGTCCCTCTGCCCATCTTTAAATTGGATGATGATGATAATTTTTGCTATCAAGTTGCATGTGTTCCTGATATATTTGGATATTAATTATTTATCAGATAAATGGTTTGCAAATATCTTCTATTCTGTAGGTTGCCTTTTCATTTTACTGATTGTTTCTTTTGCTATGTAGAATCTGGAAAAGATTAACTCTTATTAAAGTCATTCAGTCTTCATATTTTTATTGAGGGTTTGCCTAATAGAACTTTAGAAAGTCTGCAGTTTCTAGATTGAATAGTTTTTCAACATTACCCGAATGACTTATCTCTAACATGGTGGGGTTTTGACAGAAGTTTAGCATGTGTATTATTGCATATTGGCTAAATGCATACATCTTTGGACATTATAAGGCCACAAACACGGTTTTTTAATTATTGCTTTATGCAGTTATCTTTTAAATCACCTAGAAGAAAAAAGAGTTTAAAAACAAAAATACATATATGCTGTCTTTTCTATTTACCCATGCTTTTATCTTTACCAGTGCTCTTTATTTTTTGTATAGATATGGGTTATTCTATCATCCTTTCATTTTAACTGAAAGTCTCACTTTCATATTTTTTTAATAGAGCAGGTCTTCTAGGAATGAATTTTCTCAGTGTCTGTATTGAGAATGTCTTAATTTCTTCTTTTTTACCTTTATCACTGGTTTCTCCTTTGTTTTTTGTGAGATAGTTTTGCTGGATATAGAATTCTTGAACAATGGTCTTTTTATTTCGTCATCTTGACTATATTATCTCACTGCCTTCTAGCCTCCATGGTTTCTGATGAAAAGTCAGCTGTTAATCTATGAGATTCTCTTGAACATGAGGAGTTACTTTCCTTGCTACTTTCAAGATTCTTTTTTTGTCTTTGTGTTTTGAAAGTTTGACTGTGATGTGTGTAGGTGTGGCTCCTACTTAGAGTTCATTGAATTTGTTGGATGTACGTTTAACATTTTTCATCAGATTTGGGAAGTTTTCAGCCATTATTTCGTCAGATATTCCTTCTGCTCCTTTCTTCCCTGTCCTCCTGAGACTCTTGTTAAGTGTATGTTTATAGACTTGGTGGTATCTCACAGGACACCAAGGTTCTGTTAATTTTTCCTAATTTTCTTTTTCTATTTATTGCTCAGGCAGGATACTTTCAATTGCCTGTCTTCAAGTTTGCTGGTTCTTTCTTCTGCCAGCTCAGATATGCTGCTAAGCTCCCCTCTAGTGAAATTCTCATTTTTAGTTATTGTACTTTTAAACTCCAAAATTACTATGTGGTTTTTTGAAACAGACTTTACTTTTTAGAGCAGTTTCAAGTTTACAGCAAAATTGAGTGAAAGTTCTAGAGATTTCCCATTATTCCCTACCCCAGCACATGCATAGCCTAACCCATTATCAGCATCCTCCACCAAAGTGGTACATTTGTTACAATTGTTGTTGACACCCAAAGTCCATAGTTTACATTAGGGTTCACTCTTTGTGTTGTATATTTTATGGGTTTGGACAAATGTATAATGACATATATCCACCATTATGGTATCATACAGAGTAGTTCCACTCCCCTAAAAATCCTCTGTGCCCCATCTATTCATCTTAACTCCCCCTGCCCCACTCCCTGATAATCACAGATCTCTTTACTATTTACATAGTGTTGCCTTTCCCAGTCATATAGTTGGAATCATACAGTATGTAGCATTTTCAGATTGGCTTCTGTCACTTAGTAATTTAAGTAATTCATTTAAGATTCCCCCATATCTTTCATGGCTTGATAGCGCATTTCTTTTTAGCCCTGAATAGTATTCTGTTGTCTGGATGTACTACAGTTTGTTTATATGTTTTCCCTAAAGTACATCTTGGTTGCTTCCAAGTTTTGGCAATTATGAGTAGAGCTGCTGTAAACATTGTATGTAGGCTTTTGTGTGGACATAACTTTTCAGTTCCTTTGGGCAAATATCAAGGAGCACAATTGCTGGATTATATGGTAAGAGTATGTTAGTTTTGTGAGAAACTGCCAAACTGTCTTCCAAAGTGGCTGTACTATTTTGCATTCTCACCACCAATGGATGAGAGTACTTGTTGTTCCATATCCTCGTCAGCATTTGTTATTGTCACTATTCTGGATGTAGCCATTCTAATTGGTGTGTAGTGGTATCTCACTTGTTTAATTTGAAACTCTGCTTTAGCCTTCAAGTCCTGTTAATATGGCATTAAGAGGAATGAAGATTAGAGCCTTTTCAGATATTTCCTGAACATAGCCAAGGCTTTGCATATGGGCATGTTTACAATCTTTAGTACTCAATTCCATTTATAGAACATTCTTTTCTAGAAAAAAAAACTAATCTATAGTGGCAGACAGTAGATCAGTGACTGTGTGAGGATGGTTATGGAAACAGGGATGTATTACAAAGGAACATGAGGAGTCTCTTGGAGGTGATATAAGTCCATCTCATTGTGATTATCATGATGGTTTTATAGATTTTTATCTATATTGAAACTCATAAGTGGTAATCACTTACACCTCAAGAAATTTAGAGGAAGATCAATAAAGGTATATGGGGTTATTAGTGGATCAATGGACTGTAAGAGAGGAATTTGTAAGAATCAAGGGATCATAAGCACAGTGGGAGGGATTGGCCTTGAATAGGAAATGGAGCAGATAGTTCATCCTCTGAAACTGCAGTGACAGAAGAAAGGATGATGTCAACACATGTCATTTTGCTAGGGAGGTGATGAGATAGTTACATTCTTGTGTGCCCGTTTTTGTGTGTGTGAATGTTAAGTGGTGAGTGTTTTAAGTTATTGATGAAGGCTGTGTGAAAATTTGCTGATCAAAGATAAAGTTATGGAAGTGTTGTAGTCCACCTAAAGTGGGAGACCAGTCATGGCACCAGTCTGCATGGTTGTACTGTTTTCTTCATTAGCAGCCTAGTGTAAGACGGGAGAATTGGAGTTTTTCTGATTGATGTGGTAGAAGGACAGAGAACGTAAGGTGGTTGAGAGAGAGGTTAGGAGGGACTGATAGCTTGGTGGCTGTGTAGACAAAGCCATATATTAAAAAGCAGTTAGAGCTTGTTCTTTGCCTTTTCCCTTCTGTATCCCATAATATTTTCTACCTCCTGGCATTTTCTAGTTCGTACAGGTGCACATCAGTAAGAGGCCTTTGATGTGGAGAAAGTTAGGGAACATTTCAGTCATTACTCTAAAGTGGGGGGACTATGACTGCAGGACTTCTGGGAGCGTTGGATGCTGAGAAGAGAAATCAGAGAATTTTAACCATGGAATTAACTTGGAAGAATGTGTACAGAATGGGAGGAAGTTTAAGAACTAAAATGCATTACCACCTCAAGTCTCTCTAACAAAGAAAGTCATTTCACATTTTAATTTCATTTGAATCTTGTTGATCAAAGGTAAATTGTACCTCATACCTTTGTACAGTGCTTTACAGTTTACAACATGCCATAACAGGGAGTAATTCTGGGTGATGAGCATACTAGGAACATGTGAATATTAGCATTTTTAGTCTGAGATTATGGGGGAGTTCTAATGTAAAATTCTTTACCTTTGTGGCCTGGGTTATCATAAGATTGCCAGGTTGGAAATGTGGTCAACACCATTCATTCAGATCCCATTAATTTGTCTCCTGATTATATAATTCAAATATGTTTATTATGAAATTCTCAGATAATGTGGAAAAAGGATTTTTAGAGAATCTGTTAACACTAACACTTAGAAACAATCACTACTGATGTTTGTGTATAGTCTTCTAGACCTTTTTCTTTGTAGAAATAGAGGATTTTTCCCACAAGAGTTGGGGGGGATCCATTAATTTTTTATAAAGTATAATTTCATCTGGGGTAACACAAAGGTAAATTTTTACCTATCAAAATAATCATCCTGCTAGGTTCTGTGGGATATAAGAAAGACTGTGAGATATAACTCCTGAATACAATTCAGAAAATTGAGATGGTCCCCCAAAAAAGTGAAGACAGACTGAAAGGAAAATTAGTCAAGGAAAGGAGGGCAGAGGGCATGGGTTGAGGAGGGAGGAGACTGCTGTCTTCCTCAGTGCTGTCTTACCTTGCTGAGAAGCCACTTCCTCAGTCACCTCTCTCAGTTTTGCCCAGTGTACACTCCACCAGCATCCCAGCACTGATGCTCCCATGGTGACAGGTGGGATCAGCTGTAATGGACTGTCACTTGCAGTTTTTCTGCATAGCACAGAGCAGACAGGATGGAGTGGCAGGTAAAAGACTATTTGCTACTATTTTTTCTTCTTTTGCCCCCATGGTGGTACAGCAGGCTGCTGTGTAAACTTCAGTGGAATACTTGGAACTTTCCCTTGTCTTCAAGAAATAAACCTTTGTTTTTTAAAATTTATGAAACGGAAATGATGAAATGTATGTTTGCTGTGGGTTCCTTGAGAACTTTAAAATGTCTATGAGCAAGACTTTAATTCTTACTAGTATATTTATTTTTATCAACCATAAAACTATTTTGTTAAATTTCCTGAATTGAAAGTTCAGAAATATCTGTTTATTCTCCTTAAGATCATATAATTATATCTCAATTACTTTTATATTGCACTGATTGCAATTTTTTACTTAAATATGTGTCCAACTTTATAAAAGTGTATCTTTGTGGAAGTAGATCTGTGATTCAGGTAATTTACCCTTTCTATCAAAGGGACAAAATCAAAATATAGTACTAAGATTTCTGTGAGAACTACTAAAGGTAGAGAAAGTTTTCTTCTTTCAGTAGACTTTTAACATGATCTGTAATAATTATTTTCATAAAAACTTTGGCATGATTTGGGAGACTTGCACTAAGTTAAACATGTGTGAAATCGCCTTTGAGCAAAATCTGTTCTTTGGTGTGATCCTTGTGTTCTCCTTAAAAACAAACAGAAGCTTACTTTTGGGATTGAAGACTCGGCATAGATTTTTTTTCTCTTTGTGTTTTTTTCCTTGCATTGGGTAGTGATTGTTACTACTTGTCTCATGAATAGAATATATTTAGTTTCCTTGGCATTTAAATATATTCTTGCTGACTCATTATGAAAAATGAAATCTTGTATAAGGAAGGGATGCGGTTTTGAATTATTTTAGGATGAATGTGGGAAATGGATACAGGGTCAGCACATAGGAGTGATCATAGGATGGAAAATAAATCCTTTTAAAAGCTGAAAAGGAACAAGGAGGTGGGGAAAAGGAGTCAGCCAGCTGAGAAATTCTTGGGTCCTGTGGTGTATCTGTCTACCTTACTATGTATGTTAGGTTATCAGTCTCTTAAACATTATTATTATTTGTGTGTGTGTGTGTGTATGAAGAGACAATACCAGGTTTGGCCACCACTTCATTGTGTGTGTATTTGTATGTGTGTTATGGTAAGGGAAGATAGCACTAGCCACAGATGTACCTGAAAACTCCCTCACCTCTCTCTCTTCTCCAGCTCTGTGGGAATAGACTAGTTGGCTGGAATTAGTGCCTTTAGTCACTGGTGCTTGCTGCAACTTTTCTCTCTGCAAAGAGTTGTTGGGTTATCATTGGAGAGTTGGCTTTCTGCTGTATCAGTATATCCCTCCCTAGTAAGTAAATCAGTGAAGTTAATTCAGTCCTCCTAAAAATATAAAAATGATCAATTTCATATTCCTGCTCTAATTAGACTAGATTTAGTTGACTATTAATTCCCTATTTTTAGTGTTGTTTATTTTTCTCTTGAATATTATTAAAGCAAAAATTATGCTGGTGATATAACACAGAGTAAAGAACTGAAAATAAATCTGATAATGGTATGCAAAGGGCTTTGCTCATAGCCTGAAAATAAATCCATAGTAAATGGTTGTTTTTATCAATATTATTGATAATAAGTTTTTTCTATTTAAACTCTAGTAAAAATAAGTATAATTTTTAGTTGAAATTGTTTTCACTGTGGTCAAAGTAAATTATTTTTAAGCATCTATGCATTTAATTTTTAAAGTGTATTATTATAGGAAATACTAAATTATAGAATTTAATGTTAACTTGATAATTCTAGACTCAAAATAAGAAGTTGAAATGGGAACACAAAGTATTTATTTTAAAAAGTATGCCTTAGGTTTCAAATTGTAAATTGGGAGAGAGTATGTACTTTGGATTCAGATAGACTTGGGGTTGTATCTGGACTTTTTCATTAGTCCGCTGTATCTTGGGCAAGTTGCTGATAGTACCAGGACCCATTTTCTAGGTAGATATAGAAATGAAGCTGTTTTCAGAGGGAATCAGGTAATATCTAGTTTGCTTTGAGGGCTGGCATCGTCCGGGAAGCAGGCCATACAGTAGTCCACAGACTGCCCGGATTCTCAAAATCCCTGAGCCTCTTAATTTGCTTGTGTTCCAGGTCATTCTCAGATTCACCTATAACCCTGACTAAATCTCATGAAATATTTTGACAAAGCACTTCTTTCCAAATATTTTCAAGAATCATAGATGTTCTGGAGGGAGGGCATATCTCAGTGGTAGAGCACATGCTTAGCATGCACAAGGTCCTGGGTTCAATCCCCAGTACCTCCACTAAAATAAATGAATAAATAAGCATAATTATCTCCCCCCAAATTAAGAAAAAATCATATAAGTTCTTAGGAGGGAGGGCTTGCCTGTAGGAGCAGAGTCTGACCTTTGTATATGTGTTAGTAGTATATACTGCATCTAAGCTCTTGGGTTAAAATATGGCTAATTTCCACTTTTATTTCTAGTTCATCTTTCATACTACTTACTCTGATTTATCTGGATTTAGAATTAAACATCTTTTTCAGTCTGTGAAATCCCTTTTTTTCTTTTTTGGCCTAATAAAATTTATTAGTCATATAAACTAGCTATCAATGTATCTGATTTCTGTGAACTTTAGTTTCTTTGTGTCTAAAATTGGATTAATAGTACCTGATCTCACAGAATTGTAGTAAGGGTAGATTAAAGTATGTAAGCCTTTTGGCTCATAATCAGTTCCCACTGAAAGTTAGCTTTCTTCCTTTCTTTTAAGTTGAATTTATAATTGTGATGGAAAAGCAGATTGTGGGTGGCCTTAGCTTAGATCAATAATAATAAATAGGGGGCCAGTAAATATCTTTTAAAAATTCAGCTGCTTTGTTATGGTCTTTGAACACTAAATTGTGTATAAAATATACTGTAGCAGCAGATGCATGTGTGCACCCACCTGAGACAGATCAGTCCACAGATACTCAGCCAAAACCTGTTTGGCCTGTGGGTAGCTGAGTTATGGTACTCCAGTACTTGAGGACTACTGGTAACGTTTCTGTGGAGAAACATGTTCAGGGTTAAAATCCTACATGCCATCTTGCCTTGTTATAGTTTTCTAAATGGGAACTGGCTCTTCAGGTCCAGGTCATTGGCCAGGGGTTCAAGGTATTAGAGACTAGAGATTGGGGGAGATGAGCCAAAGTGTCAGAGGTTAGGTGGTTTTATGGCAACCAGAGTTGGGAATAGAAATTGTATTATGCAAGCAGTGAGGATCAGGAGCTAGGTCTTTACCTGGGAGAAAAAGAGGAGGGAGCAGATAATGAGGGAATTAAAGTAGGCTGGGGGACCTGGAAGGCAGCTGGTAGAATTTCAGGTAGTAACCTGGAAAATGAGGAATGGAGTCACTTGGCCAATCAGTAGCTGTCTTGAGTTAGTGGAGAGAGCTAGCGGACACAGTAATCTAAACTGATAGGGATCGCAAACAGGGAAAGCCCTCAGTTAGGATTTTGGTACAAAAACATCATCATAGCAGAGGATTTAGCACAGCTGGGCAAAGGA
Source organism: Vicugna pacos (assembly GCF_048564905.1). Classification (NCBI taxonomy): domain Eukaryota; kingdom Metazoa; phylum Chordata; class Mammalia; order Artiodactyla; family Camelidae; genus Vicugna; species Vicugna pacos. The sequence continues at coordinate 35,469,772 of NC_132994.1, read as the reverse complement.
GTTCAGTTGCTTCAAGTACCAGCGGATTATCATAGTGACATAGCCTCATATATATATTACTGTTCTCTTACTTTGGCCTTATTTGACTTTTCCTGGTGACATAAACTGTTCAGTTTTAATATAGATCTTTGGCTTAAATAACAAACAAAAACCAACCAGAACAAACTCAATTTAAAAATGTTAAAAAAAAACCAATCAGAACAGTAGAAAGTCAAGATGAAGTACAACTTTAACAGAAACAAGCAGGAGCTAATAGACTGCATTTTGAAAGGATGAAGATTATAGTTCAAAAACACATAATTATATTTTATTATAATCGGCAGTTATATAATGAGAATGAGATAAACCGATAAAACATACATGTTGGTTAACAAGCTTCTTAGTGTACTCGGCAGCTCAGTAATTTCAAACGAGGGCTATTTTTCTTAGGAGAATGTTCTAATTAATTGGAAATTATACAGTTTGTAGATTTCAGTGATGTTGTTAGATAATACAGTATTCAAATAGTTGAAGGAAATTAGTGTTTAAAACAGAATGACTGCCAAAGGATTACAGTTTGTCCAAGATAACACTAGGTATTCTTTTTTTTTTTTAATTAAAATATAGTCAGTTTATAATGTGTCAATTTCTGGTGTACAGCATAATGTTTCAGTCATACATATACATGCATATATTCTTTTCCATTATAGGTTACTATAAGATACTGAATATAGTTCCCTGTGCTATGCAGTATAAACTTGTTGTGTGTCTATTTTATATATAGTAGTATATGCAAATCTTAACTCTCAATTTATTCCTTCCCACCCCGTTTCCCCCGGTAATCCTAAATTTGTTTTCTATGTTTGTGAGTCTGTTTCTGTTTTGTAAATAAGTTCATTTGTCTTTTTTTTTTTTTTGGATTCCACATATAAGTGATATCATATAATGCTAGGTATTCCTGACAGTAAAATAGTATCAGAAAAGAAAAAGATATTTGAAAATCTTATATGAAGAGTAGTAACTGAAGTTTGGATACAAGCTGTTTTGTCACCTTTTTTTCTATAAGTAAGTTCTGATTTTTAAAAAGAAGCTTTTTTTCCTCCTTCTGAATTTCCTGCCTTTTTGATAATTTTGCCACTTGTGTTAAAATAATCTGATTAATAAGCTTAACTATTTGTTGTTTTGGTCTTTGGATGTTGCTGGCATTGTGTTCACTTTATTTCTCCTCAGAGAGAATTTTTAAAGTTAGTTAAAGTTTTAATCTGATAGAAAAATAGGCTAAAGAGTTAAACAGGAACTTAAAAAATAATTGAAACATTAATGGCCAATAAGTAAAAAAGATGCTGCTCAGCTATATTAATAATCAGAGAAATAAAATAAAACCACAATGAGATATACTTTTTTGCTCTCCAGATTGTTAACAGTATCAAGTATTTGCAATGATGGTAGAATCCTGGAACTAGCATATGGTGTTCGTGGAATTGTAAATTATTACATTGCAACACTGAGGAAAAAATTGTTTATCGAATAAGGTTAATATACACATACCTTGTTACCCAGTAACTTCACTCCTAGATACTTATAGTGTAGCAGTGCTTCTCAGCCCCACATGACCCAGTCCTTCCTTTTATAATAGTCTCTGGTCGCCTTTACTATCTTGAACTGAAATTCATAGATGATACAGCCTATTAACTTGCATATTTTAAAAAATCATTATAATCCCTTACTTTATTAAAAAATTAAGAAGAAAGTGATTTTAATAAAATAACATTTAAATATGTAAGAATCAGACATTTTTATTATAATGTCTAAATGTTGATCAGGTCATTATGTGCATACCTAATTGTGGAACAGGTAATTGAGTTGATACTCAGTGTGTGGTTTTGGGTAGTGTTGACTTACCATTTTTTTCTGTTATGCTAAATCTATACTGTGGTATATGTGAATCGATGGACTTGTGGGCTTCACAATTCAATAGGAGATTCTGAAAAGAAATTCTAAATGTTCCCCAGAGTCTCACCTTGAATTCAAAACAGTGTGAAGCTTATTAGTATGCTTAGTAATATTTTTATCCCATCATTTGATTTTTTCATTTCACTTTCTTTTTCTCCTATTGCTTATCCTGTTTGTTATTTCTCTCCTTGTTTCTTCCTATGTCTTATGTATTTTCCGCCTTTTTTCCTACCGTTTGCTGAAAGTAGGTCTTTTCTAGGACTGTAGCTGTTTGTGATTTCACAAAGACTGCCTGTACTTGTTTTATCTGTTATTCTTCTTATCTGGGACTGTCTTCCTATCTATTCAGTTATGTGTGGTATGTAGGTTCATACTCAGAATTTCCCCAGAAGCATAGGGATTTTTTTTTTTACATAAACAATTGCTCAACTAACTTACTAATTAATAATTTGAAATGCTTTTTTTTTTCTCTAAAACAAAAATTAACAATCCAGTGGGCTTTATGGAATTGAGATTCCCATTGTTGTGAGGGTTTTTTTTTGTTGCTGTTGTTCATATATTAGCATTTTAAAAGTATTTTTAGTACAGATTCACTCTGCCTTCATAAAATTTAGGTAAAAGATGGTGTCTAATATATTCAGTCTTGAATCCTTGGACTGTCTAGTATAGTGCTTGGGACAAAGTAGTTTCTTAATAAATTATTGAGTAAATACAACAATTCATTTGAATTTGTTATTTTGACAGTATTAACAACAATTAAAGGCCGATAAGTTTTCCTAGTCCTAGAAGATTTTAAACTTTCTTTTTGGGCAAATTATTATTTGAAATATAAAATTAAACGTTGTGAACTACTTGTTTTCATTATCCAAAATTTTGGATCCATTCTGATTCCCATAACCATGTATTATTTAATGAATAAGTTATGGAAATAATATTTATATGATAATTATTCAAATAAGTTGATTTTTCATGAAATATTTGAGTACCTTTTATAATCTAGGCATTGCATTAAGTGCTAAAGATACATTTTAATGGAAAATTTAACATAGTGTCTGGTATATAGAGTCCATTAAAATATTTGATTCTATTACTGTTGTTCATTTAGTAAGTATATATTGGCTATTCTATGTGCTAGGCACTGTAAGTCTGTTGGGGATGATAGTTAATAAGCAGATGTTTACAGAAACAGGTATTTGCAAAATATGGTAACAGTGAAAGAATAGCATATGGCAGAATAAGAATATTAGCTGAAGTTAGGGCATCAGGAAGGATTTCCCAAAGGAAATCATGCTTGTGCAGGGATCTGAAGGGTGAATAAGCACTGTCTAGGCAGAGTAGAGGGAACATTGTGTTACACACGTGAGGTGACATGGCACATTTGAGGGTACAGCAGATGCCAGTGTGCCTGGAATGGTGAGTGAGGATGAAGGCGGCCCAAGAGAGAAAGATCCTTTAACAGGATCACAGCTTGGAGCTGTGTAGTCTATGTTAAACATTTTGGGCATGATCAGATTTGTTTTTTAAAAATTGCCACTTGTCAGAACATCTCCACTAGACGAGAATAGAGATAGAGGAAGAAGATATAGGGAAGGTAGTTAGAAAGTTATTGCAGAAATACAGCCTAGAGGAGACAGAAAGACATGGAAAAAACAGAGATATTTTTGAAGTCAAACTGATACTAACTGATGAATTGGATATGGGCGGTGAGGGAGAGCTGGGGGCAGGAATTTCTAGATTTCTCTGGCGCAAGCAGCTAATTTAGTAGATGATGACGGTCTTTTTGAGAGAGGAATCCAAGAGGGCTAGGTTGGAGAGGGGAGGGAGGGATTTTTTTTTTTTTAAACATTGAGTTTGAGATGCCTGGAGATGTCTAAGATGATCTGGATGGTGAAGGTGACTGTAATAGATTGTACGCATAACGCATTTCTTTCTTTTAGACCTTGTATGTTGGTTTGGGAGTTAAGACACATTTTTGACTATGATTAGTACTGCAATGATATGAACGAGTACATTTTGAAAGAATAGTTCAGTTAGTGATGTGTTTTGAAAGTGAAGAAAAGTTATCTCAAAGTGAAGAAAAGTTATCTCAAAGAAAAGAAAATAGTTAAGATGGGCTTTGAAGAATGAGTAGTGGGGAGAGGAGAGGAAAGCACTGTAATACTAAGTTGGGGAACAAAAAAGTAGTCAGTAGAAAGAAGGGGATGGCAAGGGTCTGAGTGGTCAGTTACTATTACAGAACAATTTAGTAGTCTTCATAGCTCACCTGAGAATCTTTTGTACCTAAGGTGACTTTTTAAATATTTTGATATCCCTCATGAGAGATTTTCTTAAATAACATAATTCTATCTTATGTATAAGGTTTTGCCTTTCCTACTTATGGAACAGTTCATATTATTTAAACTCCATATTGTATTATTGACTTATAATATGGTTTTTAGTACTGTTTACATGTACCACTTAATAATGGTTATCTTTTCTAGCTTGATATTTTAAGGGAAAAAAATTATCCAATTTAACTTTTATGAGAGTACCTTGTAGACTTTATGAAACTATGCAAGTGCAAATTATTATTGTTGGTAACCATTCCATATATTCCATTGTCACTCTTCAGAACTTAGAGGTAAATATTCTTATTCTTTATTATCCTTTATAGCAAAAGGACCATAATCAGTGGACTTTTTTTCTCCTAAGTCTGTCTGACTGGGGTCTAAAGACTCTAATTCTCTGCAGGCATGGTTCATTTTGGAAGTATTTAGTGCTCTTCCTTTCCCACTCAAATATGGTGTATTTGCTGTAAACAAAAATATAGTTGTTTATTACTACAGATAAACTTAAGTCACTAGTTTAACATATTTTCCCATATTACCCAATTAAGATTTAAGGGGAAAAAACAACTTAGGTATCTATACTTAGGTATGGAACATTTTCAGGCCTTACATCTTATCAATTCTTACTTCGTTGATTCCTCCTGCCCCATTTTCTCCAGGCTTGAGTTGAAAGAACACTTATACTTTGATTCTGAGGGTTTTCCAGGATTATGATTGGGGATGGTCCTTTAGTATTTTTACCTCACATGGGAATCCTTTCCTTTCTTTAACTCTTGGGAGAAGGACCTCATTATATCTGTTTATTCTTCCTCAAACAGTTGCTATTAGTTTGCTTTTGCTAATACTCTCCTATTATCTCCTAGAGTGTCTCCTAATACTTTCCCACTCAAGTACAGAATAAAAATAGTGTATGCTGCTTTGTTGCAGCATGGTTATAATGGTTGTACTGTGAAATACTAGGATTATCTTTCCTTCCCCTCTCTTTTCTCTACCTCATTGTTCTTTGAAGCTACTGGTGTTTTAAAAATGATATTAAGATATTGTTCCCATAGCAACACCCTACCGATTTCTTATGGCAAATACAACATCTTTTATAAGTTGGGTTGAAAAAGAGAAATGCTTTCTGCAAGTATATTTATAAAATCAAGCCAATAGAACATAACTTTATTTTTTAAAGCATTTTTAAGCAGACTGTAACAATAATTTACACACTGATGTAAAGTGAACTTCTCAGTGAGTTTCTTGCATATGTAAGAGTTCATTTTTGAATTTATATTAAATCAACATTTTCCCCCTCATAATTAGTCTTGAACAGCTTAAATAAAAAAACTTAAATCCTGCCAAATTTCAGTTAAATAATTTCTAATTTTATTTATCTGTCCTAATGGAGCTTACTTAGTGGATGGACGTCAGTTAGAGACTTAACTCTTTCGATTGCTTTTGTCAACACCCTTTTGCATTTGCTTACTTGGCTCTGTTCATCTCTATATTCACAGTGTCATTTTCAAAGACTAATGGTTAATATTGTCCTCATCTCTGTATAATTTAGAATTCTAGGTGATTTTGTATATTTCATTTTCCAGCTAAATGTCTGTATATTAATACTTTCTGATGTTGCACTATAGTTTCAGATTTCATTCAGGCACAGAAACCAAAAATTAATTTTATCTAGCTATATATTTCTTCTCTGATCTGTTTGGAAAGGGGTCTTCTGTGTAATAGTTTAAGATTTACCCAACTTGATTTCCAAATCTTGTTAATTTTCTGTTCAAAAAGTTTTTCACCTTTAGCTTTTCCAATTTTACTTTTACTGCCTTTTTCTAAGTCCTTATTATCTCGTGCCTAACTAAGCTTTAGCAATAGTATTTTGTTTTGTTCTTGCCTCTCTGCCACCTTGTCCTAAACATAGCCACTGAATTAATCTTCTTAAAAGATAAATATGGTTGTATCACTCCTCTGCTCCAAAATGTTTCCATGTAGAATGGCAGTCATACACTTGGATTTGGAGAGGAAGGGGCAGTAGGCAAGCCACCCTTAGGGTCCCTGAGAAGCGGTGGGGCAGTGGTCATACTTTTTCACCTCTCACCAGGTTATGTCCTTGTTCTATTGATATGTATTTTTTCTTTCTTTTTTCCAGATACTAGGGATCTTCTGAATAATAGTGATAGAGAAGTTATTTCAGAACCAGTTTCTATTGCCTTGAGTCAGTGGTTGCACTTTAGTAAGATTTCATGTACTTGGTTGCACATGTAATGACTAGTTTTTAATTATTTCCTTTTAAAATTGGTTTGTTTAGAACATTTCTGTTTTCCAGTCTCAGCTTTTGCAATAATTACCGTCAATTGTAGACTATGTATAAAAGACATATTAGGGGTAATTGAACTTTGTTTCTTTCTAAATAATAGGAAGATAATGTTTTTCTAGTACTCAGCAGGGGGAAATATTACAATTTAAATGAGCAATGTAGCTAGTATATGAGCCTGTGGCCATGACTTTGTTCATTTAATTTCTGTGGAATTTAAGAGTTGAAATATAAAAGAACTTTAATGTCAGCTATGAAAATCAGGAGTGGCTAGTATAAGCTTGATTTATTTAAAATTTTGGTGGTAGACCCAGGAGAAACCCCATATATAATTTTTATCACATTTAATTTTGTCAATCTTTTGTAGGTAGAAAGGGAGACTAACTTTGTTCAGGCTGAAAAACATGCAGTTTTAGAAATGGCATTAACCTCCCCCACCCCACCCCACCCCCTGCCCAAGATAGCTATTCAAGTTAGTATTGTTACTTAATGCCTATTCCAAAGCTTAGTGGCATAAAAACCCTTTCTGTTATGCATTTGGAGCATAGTGGGGATGGTTTTTCTCAGCACTATGATGGCTGGAGTTTCAGTTGGGAAGACTTGAAGGTTAGGATCAACTGTGGCGGGCTGGAATAATTTGAATAATTATTTGATAATTTGAAGGCTTATTCATGTCTGGCATTTGGGCTGGGAAAACTTGAAGAGGCTAGGACTGTTGACCAGAGTGCCTGCTTGTGGCCTTGCTTCTGCATTCCATGGTGGCCTCAAAAGCTATGTGTTGTCACTTTTACTCACTGCATTGTTGGTTAAAGGTGAGTCATATGCACACCTAACTAGAAGTCACCTCTTGCTAGGAGAGTGGCAAGTTCTAGAAGAGCATGTGGTACCAGAGATATTGTTGTGGCCATCTTTGGAAAATACATTCTGCCACAATAGTCAAGTCCAGTACTTTTGTTTGTTTGTTTCAGATCCATATTTTATGACTTTAGAGATAAAAGATCAGGAATCCTTTACCTGTATCCATGAATGGAGTTTAGGACTTTGGGAGTCTGTGAACTGAAGGTTGAAAACAGTACATTTTTTAAAGGTTTTTAAATATATATTTTTCTATTACTTTGAAAATTGCCTTTTTAAAGTTTTTTCCCCCCTTTAAAGTCAAAACTGTTTAGGTATTTTCTTCCCTTTCCTTACTTTAAACCAGTATAGGATGTCATGGGTCACAAGTGTCTCCAGTTAGGTCATGTGCAGTTTTCATTGTTCCTGTATAGATAGGAGCCTATGTTGAACAGGTTCCCGTTGATAAGAGTCCATTAAAATTTACCATGTCATCTACAATTTCCAGAGTCTAGTTTAAATGGAAAAAACCCCACAAAAAACCCTACAGTAAATAAGGAAAGAAAAAAAAGAAGATAAAAGAAAAAGAAGGTAGGAAAAACTTGTGTGTCTTTGGTCTTACTGCAAAGATTGAAGGTGCAGGGATACAGAGCCAGGCTTCTTGTCTGGCAAGGTTCTTGCCAGTGGAAGCCGGAAGCCTGCAAAGCTAAAGAGGCCCCTATAATCTGCCCAGATAGAAAACGTATTGGTCAGTGTGAATCATTTTTACAGGAAGATGGCTTAATTTGAAAAGGGTGGAAGCAACCTAAATTTGTATTTGCCCCCACACAAAGGCCTTATCTTACAAAATCTTGTAAGCAAAATTAGTGGTAAGGTTAGAGAGGCCTCTGTGAAGCTCTCTGGACTCTCTGGATGGCTCCTGGCCAGGAGCAGAACCATGAGGGCCTCTACTAGAATTGCGGACATTTTTTCCTCATAGTCCCTCAAACAAGTTCTTAAAGGAGTCGGCAGTTACGCTGTTTTCTTTCAGCATGTAACAGAATGAAATTCTGATGACACTTAGCGAAGCTAGTTTCTCCTTTTTGTCCTGTAAGAGCGTGCTGATGCCATCAAGAATTCTTGTTTTGTAAACCCCATTTTGGAAACTGGAAAGACCATTGAGAAAGAGAACAGTGAAAAGTGGTGGCTTGCCACCAAAACTGATGTAGTACCTGCTAACACATCTGGTTTTGCTGCTTTGGTCAAAGAAGAAGCTCCAAAGGTCACTCTGAATCATTGCTTTCACATTAGCATCAAAGACACTGCCAAAGATCCTGAAAGAAGTCTTGTCCAGTGTCTTGAAAGTCACACTTTATCCCAGTCTGGGCCTTGAATCACTGCCTTGTCAAGAGCGTCTTTTGAGAACTGTGGGTGGCATATAAGGTTGTTTTCTATTGCAGAGAAGTTCATTGATTCTCCAAAGAACAAGTCTCAAAGCACTGGGGAATTCTGATTCCATTTGCTGCTACATTAGGATTTTTAGAACCCTTGTAGCAATCTATCAGACTCTTCAAACCACTGGCAAATTAAAAGCCCTTCTGTTTACTATTCTGAGAAACAGCAGCACCCTTCTAATTGAAATAGATTTTTGTGGAATTATTATTTTAAGAGTAATTTTTTAATTTAGGTGTATAATATAGTGATTCATAATTTTTAAAGTGGAATCATTTTTAATTCTCTTTAATATCCTTTCTAAGTTAAGCATCCTTTTTGAGTTGGGAGAGTTTAATATGTTTATATTAATGTGCTTATATGTACATGTAGATTTATTTCTGTCTTACTCTTATTTTCTACGTCCCATGCTTTGATTCCATCCCTCTTCTTTTCTGACTTCTGAAGTATCAATCAAGTTTTCCTTTTTTTTTTTAAACTTCTGATTTGGAAATAACTTACTCTATCTAATTAAGTAATTACTCTTGCATTTTGATATATGTATTTAACTTAAATTTTCAACTTTTTCTAGCATCCTCTGAGTAGTACAAGGACTTTAGAACTCTTTTTTAAATTCAGCTCTCTGCCTGTGTTATTTCTATTATGTTGGTTCTACCTTCTTTTTATTTAACCACTGCTCCCCCACCTCACTTCCCCAACTTTGTACATTTTCAGTCTCTTTCCAGTCATGAACAGTGTCTCTCAACCTTTTACACTTCCCATGCCATCTTATTCTAGATCTCTTTGACTTCCTACCGTTGTGAGCTTCCTGTGTGCCTTTCTGACGTGAAACTGTATTCTGCTTGATTAGCACTAATCTGGCTTCCTTTCTTTAACTAATTTACCCCTCTAACGACAGTTTCCAGCCACTGTGGATAAACATCTCATTTCCCCACGGGCCTGTTCACTTTCCTAGATCCTCTCATGTTTCACCATCCTTGTTTCCTTTGCCTTACCAAGGAACCCTGGGTAGCAAGGACCCCAAAGACAGGGATAAAAGAGGGAGGGAAGGATGAGAGCTAGTAAAGCAGAGGCCCTGACGTCTTTGTGAAATGTGTAAGAAGAGAAGTTGTCCATAGATGTTAGCACTGTGGTTCCATATAGGCCAGCTATTTCCAAAAACCCAACGTTATTTAAAGTTTATTATATAGCTTATCTAGTAAATTTATGTTTCTATTCAACATAGAACATGTAGGCTGTCTTGAGAGTAGTATTTCTTTCCTAAATTATGTTGCACAGAATACTAGTATCTGGACATATTACTAGAAGCTCTGCTTTGGAAGGGGGAGGATTCCATGGTCAAATGTATTTAGGAAAGGCCGCTCACCCCTTTTTGGCAGGCCATAGCATACCGTAGCCTGTTAAGGGCTCTGAGATGTAATCAAGAAACCTTTTCAACTCAGCGTTTCCAAACTTATTTGAGCCCAGAACTTTTCTGTTGAGGGAGACAGGGGAAAGCCTGGCTATTAATATCTTACGTAACAGCATTTGGGGATACACTATCTCAGAGGGTTGTAAATGTGTGCAACTGTAGTAAAAAAAAAAGAAAAAAGAAAGTAGCAACCCTTACAAGTTAGTACCAAAAACTACCTGAGGTTCATATATCTATTTGATCTATTTAGTAAACATATTATATATGTATTTAGTTAGCCTGTAAATTCTTCTTCAAAATGATCTCATTTTTTCCCTTTTACTAACAAGTACCAGATTGTTGTCTTTCAGTAATTTTCTTGCTCCTTCTTGTTTAATTATGCCAACATATTTTTCTGAGGGGTGAATAAGGCACTAGGATTTCCCTATTTTAATGAGTAAATTTGCCTACATCTGTTAAAGCTGTAGTACATAAAAGTCTGTTTGTTGAGCCTGATATAAAATGTATGACTTGCATAATTCAAACACCCTTTTGAAATCTGGATCATGTTTCATTTACTAAGGTTTTTTGTCAAGACAAGTCCTTCCTTGAAAAAGTAATTAGCTTTTGATATAAAAGGTATAATTAATAAATAGGCATAATTTATTACTTCGTAATCTTTCCCTACAGCAAATAGCTGGCATTCAGTGTTTATCCATTATTAATATATGAATATGCAGACACTAATATTGTGTATCACAATATATCCCTAAGAAACCTAGAGTAGGTATCATTTCCTCTTTTCATTAGGTTTAATTAGAGTAGGATTTTAGCTTCAAAACCCTTTAGCTTTTTCATGTACTTGAATTTCTTTTCTTTGTAAAATGTTTCTCATTTCTTACATTGCCCTTCTTGCTTTTGAGAACTTTAAAGTTTATAATAGATATCTCTAATACTTATAAATAAATGATATTTAAGCTCTCTTATAGACAGGATAAGATTATATCATTGTGGCTTGCTCCTTGTTTTTTGGATGCAATACTTGAATCTAATGGGGAAATGAAGTCTGCAGCCTTGTGGATTAGATTCTTCTTGTGTATTTTAGGGGTGTATTCTATTTCCATTTAAACCTGCTCTATCTTTTGACTGATGGCCGACGGTACTGTTCAGAGTTGTTTCTGTGTGGTTGGCTCCTGATCCTTTCCACAGGTCAGCCAGGTCTGGCAGTCATAGAACGTGCTGGTTTCAGAGCTTCCCCAGATGAGATCAAAATGACCCCCATGAGAATTGCTGAAGGGCTAGGACAGCTCTCCCCCTCCAGGAGTCTTGGCTCTTAGACAAAGTATGAAGTGAAGGCTTACATAACAAAACTGGTTTTGAGTTGGCCTCAAGATTAATTTTGTTTATTTGTGTAGAAATGAATGTTTTTCTATTATTTGCTTTTGCTAGTCACAAGCATCCTTTCTTCTCAGATGGTGTCTGGTATGTACTTCGCATTGTTATATGTGATCTACTAGATATATGTCGTAATTTTCAACTCTGTATATATTTTGTTGACTGAATTAGAGTGAGTTTGAGCATGAAATTAAAATTGATACTATAATCTTTTTTGTGACGATGAATAAAATGAATTCCTTAAGACAAAATCCTATTTGTCTGCTTGGCAAAATAGTAATACATAATGTGACCCAGATGTATGTCACTAACAAATACATGACTATGCATAAGAAGCTTTATCTTTAATATTAATTTTGGTCAGATTGTACTCATAAATATTTTTTTTGCTTGTGTCTAAAATTTCAAGAATAAATTTCAAGGTCTTAAAATGGGCTTTCTGGTATGACTGTGAATTAGAATTGTAAATTAGAATTCCTGTTTTTTTTTTTTGTCTTTGTGCTTTCATTTGGTAATTATATGTGGGGTGATATTTTCTTAACGTAGAAGATTGGAAAATACCGCTTTCCCTTCTACCTCAGATAAATTGCATTTCTGTGAATAAAGATCCTATGTAAAGTCTAGTTGCTGTTTACATAATAAATTTGTGACCATTTGCTATTTCTTGCTTATTATATTCTGACACTTTACTAAGGCAAACCCTTTTCTAGGTACTTATTTCTTAAACAGATTTTAAATGGAAAAGTAAAGAGAGCCAGTTGAGATGTCAAGTTGTTATTTAAAACTGTTTTAGTATCTATAAACTTTAATAGTTTTAACTTCTGAGTGCAAGGTGGTGATTCACCTGTCACCCTCTTACTGATTTTCTATTTAAACAACCCAAGTAGTAGATTTGGAACAATATATATCACCCTTGGAAGGTTTTTAAAGGATCTCATTCCCAGTCTCATCTGGTAGGAAACAGGAGAGGTAAGAGCAGAGCGAGGGTACACGTCACCCTGCCAGGTGCCAGCCATTCAAGGGAAACTTGCTCACGTTGGTCAGAAAGCCTGCCTCTCTGTATAAACCTAGTAACATGTTCAGGCTGGGAGCTAGGGCTGGAGACAGAAATAGGAACAGAGATGTCAGTAGGTGAAATCTCTATCTCCTAGCCTGGGTGGAGCTGCAGAAGGAGGGAGCTGACCCTCCACAGCACATCCTATGTGCTGCAGCTGCAGGATTGGAGCAAAAGTCACTGTGGAGGGTGGTCCTCAGGAGTCGGTGGATATAGCCCAGCTAGCTTCAGGCCAAAAGGGGAGGCTCTGTGCTATTCAAGAACTCCAACGATGATCTGCATGAACTAGAACAGCCTAGACCAGCACTGTCCAACAGAACTCTGCAAGGAGGGAAATATCTGTGATGTCCCATATGGTAGCTACTAGTCACAGGGCTTTTGAGCACTTGAAATGTAGCTAGGAACTGAGTAAGTACAAAAAGCCTTAAAGAAAAAGAGCTTTTCTCTTTTGGTTATTTTTATCCTAAGGAGTTAATCAGACAAATGTACAAAGCTACTTATCACAGCATTGTTTATAATATTAAAAAGCAAATACAATGCTGGTGTAATGTAAATTGTATTATTTAAAGCAGTCTATTTCATAACCAGACTGTGGAATACTTACGCAGCCATTAAAACTGCTGATGTAGACAGAAATATATTGACAGAAAGGTTGTTTCCAATGTGTTAAGTGAAAAGAAGGCTGATTACAAAACTGTGTTTAAGGTGTTCCTATATTTTGGGGACATGCTTGGAAATATTATGTGAGTGTATGCACACGTATACATAGATAGATAGGATCTGGAACTCAGGCATCAAAAGATCTTAATTCTTACTCTGCCATTTATTAGCTAAGTGACTGTGCAAGTTGCTTAACCTCTAAGCCTCCCTAATTCTTCCATTGTAAAAGAGAGATTGGAGACAGTACTATCTCATTGGGTTGTTTTGAAGATTAAATGAAATAATATGGCCAAACTGCTTAGCGTGGTACCTGTATTGTTCTGTGATAAGATTGTGATAAATGGCAGCTTTTTCATGGTCATGGTGATTCTTGTATATGTGTATAGGAGAGAGTTTAGAAGATACAGATCAAAATATTAACAAGTTGTCTTTGGTAGGATTACAGGTGATCCTTGTGCTTTTCTGTGTTTTCTGATTCAGGTCTTGCTATTGAGCATATATTACTTTTATAATTTAAAAATGTTTAAAACTTTTATGTGTCTAAGTCATTAACATAAGATATACCAATTAACCAAAAATGACTCATGGTAAGTTGATGAAGGATTTATGACTTCTGATAGATTTCATCACTCTACTTTAGAACTGCAACAACTATTTCTGAGGCTATAGAAAACCTGTAAAATTAAGACCAATGGAGATACAGCAATATAACTGAAACACATTCCTGCTGTTGAATTACAGTTTTAATCACGTTTACATCTGGGAAGACAACATAGTATACAGTGTTTTATGTTTTAACTTGCATCATTCATAATTGAGGCAAAAACAGTACGTTTGTTTCTAGTTGGAAATGGTTCTGTTCTGTTATTGCTTATTTGTAATGTTCAAATTCAGTAGCTCTAATGGTGATGTGGATTGTCGAAAACCTATAGATAGATATCTAGTTAGGTTTACTTTGGTGGATAGTCTTGAATATGGTATTTCCAAAATTTTGGGCAGCAGTCTTTCATATTTCACTTTGCTTAGACTCCACATTATATGCCAAGTTCTGTCCTAGGCTCAGGGGAATAAGGTGAGTGAAAAAGGAGGGCTCCAGCCTGAAACAGTGGCAGGGGGCAGTCTGGTCAGATGCTATTAAACGATCAGATGTTGTAAGTGGTATGATAGAGGTAAATGAGCACAGAGGGGTCTGTCAAAAACCAAACTCTGCATGCTTAATAAACAAAGCAGAAAGATAGGTTTATTGCAAGGCTTCAACCTGTAAGCTGGAAAACTCAAGACTATAAGAACAGTGAGTTCTAAGTTGCTCACAGGCTACGGGATTTTTATGGGATATATGTGGATGTTATTTGGCTTTTTTCAGTTGATTGGTTGCCTAGTGGTCTTCTTTCATTCTTTAGATGGTTTGCTGGGTCAGGAGAACAAGGAAGTCCAGAGATGGCATGAACAGACTTGGAATTTGGGGATTGGCTGTATCCTCTGCTAGTTTCTGAGAAGAGCTGTAAATTCCTCTAAGGTTAGGTTAAGTTTCCTTTATACACTTGGGTTGACCATCTCCACTTTACCCCTGACATAAATGACTCCATGTTAGTTTGGCTCTGCAAGCATCAAAGAAGAGTGGCCGGTTGTATTTTGAGAGAGGGTGACTGGTGATCAGGGAAAGATAAAAAGGGACCATCAAGAAAAGGTTGCAAAAAAGACAGGATGCTTGAGCTGAATCTTGAAGGTGAGTGTCTGAGTAATTGCAGGTTGGGGTAAATTCCTTTCTGGCAATGAAACAGCTGTGGTATGAAGCAGCTTAGTACATTGCGTCACCTAGAGGTGGCTTGGTGTGGCCAGAGGCAGGATGCAAGCAAGAGGTCAGCCAGCGAGAAAGCTGGAAAATCAGGATTGTCAAAGGAGTTTCAGGGTTGATACTTTCAGGAATATTTTTTGGGTAAGAGAAACTGCTGACGTAGTAGCATTATTTTGTTTGATCAGGTCTTTTAAAAACTGCTCACATTTACATTGCATAGATTTAGAACTGAGGTGTTCTGAAACATGGAAGTTTACATGAGCTCGTGTTTTGTGTTTTGTAAATGGTGTGGATCTTTCTATGTTACTATATTGACAACTGAAACTATGCTGGTAGTTCCTGATTTGAGAATACCTTTCCTGAAGGATCTTTCAGCATCTTCTTCCTTACTTGTTCCCTTAGTTATGCCCCCTCCTCACCTCCTCATCTTTATCAAGCAGTGACTTTCACAAGGTTTTGTTGCCACTGTTACAGGGACTCTCTAAAGACTTTGTGAGTTTACAAGTAAAGGAAGGGAAGAAGCTGGGAAAAGATGTAGTGGTTTAGTACTTGATTCCATTCTGTTGTGTATCATAATCCTATGTTGCTTGATTTGTTTTTTCCCTGCTCTAATTTCAAATCTTCAACCAATTAGATATTCTTTTGGGTTCGAATTAGCAGATAATTCTAGAAGGGTCATATGTGAAATATAGTAGATGTTTACTTTTCCTTCCTTCCCTATGGATTCTTCTCTCTCCATATTTAAAAAATGTTGAAGTCTCTCCTATCTTAACAAAGCAAAACAGTATAAAACCACCTTACTGAGCCCTTAGTGCCTCTCCATTCAGTGCCAAGTGGTTTCTCCTCACCATTAACTATCAAGGGCAGCCTAGCTCTTGTTGCAGTCTGGCTTTGCTTTCACCTTCAGTTTGGTTCAGAAAGTATTGCGTGTCCATCACACGACTGGGCTTGTTCTCCTTGCAATAGATAACAATGAACAAGACAGGTGTGGTGTCTATCCTCATGGAAGTTCTGGTTTCTGTGGAGAAAGCTGTTCTTTTTACGCTTCCTTAATACCTCCAATAGAGGTTGACAAATCCAGTGGACATTTCTCTCAACACTTGAAATCATGATCTGGTCTCCTTTCTGAGAGGAAGAAAATTCTTTGTTTTTATGACAATACATTTTTTTCTCCCAGGAAGAGGCTTCTACTTCTGAAGCATATATTCTGAATTTTTATGTGATCATCTTTCTCTTAACTGTCTCTTTTTCAGCCCCTTAAATTTGTTTTTTTCCTCAAAAGAGCTCTCTACTAATTGACCCTCCATCTTTTCATGAAAAACACTTCCTGGGCAATCTCATCTCTATGCTGATGACTCCCCAGGTTTTTGCCTCCAGCTGAGTGGTCTCTCCTGAGTTCCAGATCCATACCCAAGACCACCATCAGTATGCCCCATGGACATCTCAAACTTATTAGGTCTGATTCTAAAATCAACATTTCTCCTCACTTCAAAGCTGTAATGCTTTTTCTCAAATTGGTACCACTGTCTACTCAGTTGCTTATACCATCCTGGATCATTTGCCATTAGCCCATCAATTACTAAATCCTGATTCTTTCCTGCCCTCTTTTTATCTATGTCGTCCTTTCTGTCCTTTTTGCCATTACCCATGTCAGGTGCTGTTCTCCCTCCTTCTCTCTTCTAGACTTACTGGCCTCATGATGTCCAGAATTAGCCTTGACCTGTGATCCCACATTCCTGGAGCATATGTAAATTACCTAAATTTATTTAGTCATGGAACCTACGTCCTGAACAACTTTTTACATCTGGGTTATACAAGAACTTAAAAATATAACTAAAAGGATTTACTGATAATTGACTACACTCATATGTGGAATGACCGTACAGTTTACCAAGTAGTTAATGTAAGTATATATCTGTATATATAAACATTAAGATACATATGTATAAAAATATAAATAATACAAGAGATCATTTGTTAAATTCCAAATGAGTGGTGCATATAATTGCCATTGGGATTTGAAGAGCATGAGATCATTAATAGTAAAGCCCTTAATGTATCGAAAAGGAGCAAAGGAAGTGAAAATCTGGCAAGAGTTTGTGAAGGATGGAGGGTGGATAAAGGGAGAAAAAGATAATGTAAGTAGTAAAGATGCATGAGACAAGTTAGTGAAATTAAACAACAAACAAGGTTTCAGTGAATGCTCTGGCTGTATAAAATAGATGGTGTGGTTGCCATGTTAGTGAAAACAAAGTCTTGATTTTATTCCCCTGTAGTCCTTTAATTTTACTTAATTTAGTGACTGGACTGTGTTCCTAATCCTGGCTAGTCATTTTGTAGTTATCTGCCCTTATCAAACAGGCAGTTGGGCAATAGATTGGTTGTGTAGTCAGAACAAACACATCCTTTGACACCAAAGGAAAAAAAAACCTCAAAATACATGTCCTCATAATTACCTGTTGTATATGCATCTGAGCTGTGTGGTTTTCTGTCAGTATTCCGAGATTCTGAGATACTCTAGCATTTTTAAAAAGTCTGTAATTTTGGTGATCTCTTTATAAGCAATGTTAACTAAACTTCTTTTAACTTCAATCTTATCAATTCCTGAGACTATTAAGGTATATAACTTATAATGGGGGCGCTATTCCACATGTATGTATGATCCTCCTTTCCCCTGTGGACTTTATTTAAAAGGAGCTTTCCCCATAGTGGATATTTGTTTGTTTTAAGTTTATTGAAGAGTATAACCAGAACTTATGCTGGAGAAGGACATTTCAAAGAGGAGAGCCTAGTGAGATGTGACATTTTATATGTGTTTTCTAGTCAAGCTTGAGTAGATACTAAATTTCAAAGCTCCTAAGTCAAAGAAAGCTTACTTTAAAGTTAATGTTCTTTTTGCATATGTGCTCTGCTAAACACAAAATTGTAGAAAGCTGTAGTATTGTAAACTGTTTTAATTATTATAATATAGTGGCTTCTAGTTTTTTCTAATTGTTTAACATATTTTCATAAAAGCCACATATGTCACAATGTAGCTCTTTTTCAAAAATTAAAGTTATCAACACTCAGTAGAAATAGAATTTTATTGATTAAATCTAGTAGATGTTTAATATATAATATAAAAGGAATAATTTATTTCATTATGGAAACTCATCCCTCTCTGTGTTTTCTCATAATGCATATAATGATTTCTTAGCAGAGTAGGAAGGAAGTAGATTTTCTATTTAATGGAAACAATACAGTAGACATTTCCTGGATTGTAGTTTGGTCAGATCACTTAGAAGCTTTCCTTATTACTACTGTTAAAATTCCTGCGAGGTCTTCAGGAACTATAAATGATGAATTTATTTGAGACTTGACTTCACTGCATTTATCTTCTCTAGAAGCACAGTGATATGAAATACATTGAATTATTGGTACTGGTAATTTAGCCGTTAATACTTAATCAAAACCCTTAGCTATACATTGTACATGTTCGTACATTTTCTTGTAGCATTTGAGGTGGGTTGTGTGGCCATTGGTATTGCCAGTCATTCTGAAAAATGGAATATTTAACATGTATTAGACAGATTTCTTCGGAAAGTAAAAGCCCCTTCCTCTCCCTGCACATCCTCAGCCGGCAGTGTCTCGGGTTGAGGGGGAAAGGAGATGAATCCCAGGGCTACTTGGTTGCCAGCTTTTACTACAGAAAATGTAAACTGTACGTTTTAGAAATGCAAGTTATAAAATTATGGGTTAGATATAAAACCAGATAGCTTGTGAGTGCACTGAGATAAAATAAGGTTTATTAATGGGCATCAAGGATAAAACTACTACTTAATTTTGCTGAATTAATTAATTACTAACTTCAAGTTATTTTTCATGCTTATCAAATTCTTGAATGTTCTTTTTAAAAAAATTTTAAACTTTTTTTTAAAAAAGTTTTAAACTATTGGGTTTTTTTGTACTTTTTTTGGTTTGTTTTGGGGAGAGGTAACTAGGTTCACTTATTTATTTCTTAATGGAGGTACTGGGGATTGAACCCAGGACCTCTTGTGTTCTAAGCATGTGCTCTACCACTGAGCTATACCTTCCCCCTAATTCTTAAACATTCTTAATTTTGTTTGAAAGTTTCTTGTTAATAAAAGATAATGGCAGTTTTGAAAACAGTATTCTCTTAATGTGGGATAAATGTCACCTAACCAACATATTTGAAAACCAGTTCATGTACTGTTGCTTTCCTTTTCTTAGTCAACACAACTTGTTGCATGCGTGCTTTGTGCCAGGTCCTGTGCTACAAGTGGAAAGGAGAGACGTGCTCTGCCGTAGCAAGTTTAGAATCAAGTAGGGATTTCATTTGATACTTGCTCCTAGAAGATGATTAGTGGGAGGGTTCTTAGATTCGGTGTATTCATGACATGCTGAGAATGCAGGTGCAGGTACACTTTCTTGCCGGCTGAGGCTCCGTGTCAGTTCCCTCTTTCCAACAAGCATAGTTCATTAGGAGGACTTGCTCTGACCTTCCAGACTAGGTTATGTCTGCATCTGCTGTGTATGCCTGTTCTGTGTTTTTCTTAATAGCCTTATCATTATTATAGTTTTAAAATTATTTGTTTATTCTGTCTCCTCTTTGGTCTCTGTTAGGCCCTGAATCCCCTGAGACTCCCTATGCCTGAAATATTCTGGGCACTTAAATGTCTATTAATGAATTTGACTTTTTAAAATCATTGTTACCTACTGGGTATTTTCCATTATGTTTCTGCCTCATCCCCATGTCCCAGGGCAAGGCTTTATGGGAGACAATAGGTAATGGGCAGAATTCTGTGCAGTGGACACCCTGGGAGGCCATTCATGATGACTGTAGAGGGAGTAGCCTGAAGGTGAAGCCGACAACATATGCCAGTTATGATGTTCCCTTTATCAGGGCAGAACTCACTGGTCCCTAACTTGGATCTTATCTACCTGCTTCATTTTTGGTTAGAATCTTTACAATGAAGTTAAATCTTGAATCTCAGCCCTCCCTCCCCCCAAATAAATTATTTGCAGGAAAAATAGCTTTAGTCTTTGGAGTGGATGGTTTTGAATGTTCTATTTGAAAGTTTTAACCTTGAACCCTTTTAAGATTTTAGAATGGGAGAGTTAACACTATTAGACTTCTTGTTTTAGGAAGGTATTTTGATGTCAGTGCATAGGATGTATTAGAAGAGATAGGCGATAGATTATCACTCATTAATTCAGCCAGCATTTGTGGAACACCTTCCATGTGTCTGCCTTGTAGACAATGGAAATACAGAGATGGAAGACATAGTTCCTGCATTCTAGTACCATACAATCTATTAGGGAAGATAGATAATTAAACTATGTCATAATTTTATTTAATTAGTGATATGTTAAGAGAAATACAGCATGGATGGAAACACAGAAGAGAGACGCCCACTTTGACTAGGAGTTTCAGGGAAGGCTTTTTAGAAGCGGTGACAAATTAGTCCTTTCTAAAAAGCAAGAGGGTGTTAATCAAGCAAAGAGGATAGGGAAGACCTTTCTAGGCAGACACAATAACACTAATTAAGGATTTATTTTAGTTATCAAGGTGAGAATGCATGAGTGATATTTAAAAGACAGTATATAGCACTTGTTCAGTAACTGAACACTGATTTGTTTTAAGGTTTTGAGCCTTCCTTGGTGATTGGGAAATACTGGTGTAATCGTGGGAACAGTGGACACACTAAGAGGTAGAGGTGGGCAAATGATGCTCAGTTTTGGATCTGTGGGTTTCGAGGTACAGTGAGATTTCCATGTGGATGTATGAATGCACAGTTGGAAACTGATGTCAAAGTTTAGGGGCAACATTAGGGCTAGAGACTGAAATTTGGGATTCTCTATAGAAGTTGTAGGTAAACCTCAGACACATGGGTAAGATGTCTAGAGAGACTGCAGGATAGAGGAGAAAGAAAAGAGGGTTAGAGACAAGAGAGTAAGACAATACTTTTTTTCTTTTTAAGGAAGGATGTAAATAAGGAGTTTTAAGTTAGTTTTTTTTTCCTCCTTATTTTACTTCAAGGAGGAAAAGGGTAAATGAGGAGGAAATAAACATTTGTTAGGAGTTTGTATTTATTGAAACCCCAAGACACTAAAAATATGCCTAGAGTCAAATATAAATCTAGTTTTGATAATTGTGAAGGTAGGGAAAGTTTTCAGCAAAGATCATTGAAGCAAGTATAAAGCTTTTCTGATTATCCCTCAATGAATCAGAATGCCCCTGAGAATTCCAGGTAATTTAGATTTTACTTTGTAAACTATTTTGATTTGCATCTGTTTCATTTTTCATATTTAAAGTTTGTATATTTAGAGTGCCATTGATTTATAAGGAGTGTATCCGATTTTCTCATGTGGAATATGTTACATAAAAGATTAAACACTTATAGTTAAAAAGAACATATATGCTATCATAGTCATGGGGGTGTAAACATCTTATTTACTGCAGATCTCACTTGGTTTCAGATCTTTCAGACCAAGTACATGTAGTACTTGAAATCATAGACAAAAAGAAACTAGATTGTTTGCTGCAAAATGGAAAGCAAAATTACTTTCCTATAGCCATACTATTATAGAATCTACTAAAGGAGTGTTTCAGGCACTTTGGGAAGGAAATGCGATGGCATTTCCCATCACAGCCTCTTTCTCTAACAAGTATCTCCTACTGCCTGAGTGCTTAGCCTTTCTTACTTATGTACAACAATGACAGCTATTGTTTATCAAGAAATTCTAGCATGCCAGGCATTCCACATGTATTATCTCATTTAGTCCTCATAACATTCTTGCCAGTAGTGGTGGTTGTAAGAGTAATAGTTAAAATTTGTCAAGTATTTATTATTTTCAAAGCATTTTGTTATATAGTCAGCATACATTCGTTAAATCCTTACAGAAACTGTGGTGTGTTTGTCAGTAGCTACTTTTATTCTTCGTAAGTCTCAGAGGGGTTAAGTAGTTTGCTTTATGTCATACAGTTATGGTCAGGGCTCAGACTCAGGTCTCTGAATTCTAAAAGCTGTTCTTTTTGCATTATACCTGCTACCTCACTGTTACTTCTGTTGGGTGGCAATGGGGAACATTAACCTCCTTGAAGCTTATGACCGGTATCTAAACTGTGTCACTAAAGTAAAATAAAGCAAAAAATTTAGGGCCACCTTGAGCCGGGGCTGATTTACTGTTTTATAGACCCCTCTTCAGAGTATGAGTGCCACCTGCTGGAAGGTTATATTGTATCTATGTGCTTGTAAAGTCTGTCCAAAAACTTGTCACAGGTGTGGAAATGTCAGGTTTCAAAATGCAAATTCTTAAATTTCAGTTGAGGAATGCTGGGGCATTTTGAAGTTAGGTATATCTCCTGTTTGCCGTAAAATACTCTGCTTCATGTATATTCTTTTTTTTTTTTCAGGGAGGGGAGGGTTATACTTTAAAAAAGAGGATACACTCAATGAATGCTTTCTAAAACAGACTTTCTAAAAATAAAGATCAATGGTCTAATGAATCATACTGTTACTTATAACAGATCAAATAAGAATGAAAAATTGGGTTTACTGTGAGATAAGTGAGTTATTGAAGTATAAGAGGACCCTTTCCATTTAGGTATCCTGAAAAAGAAATCTGGAAGCCCTGGGACATCAGAGACTTGGAGAACAGAAAGTGGGGATGAAAGAGGAAGAAAGATGTGTAGATAAAAATACAGATGGATTCTGTAATTGCTAGTCTAGCAGTAGGCTCCCCGAATGTAGTCAGGATCCAAAATAGTGCTTTAGAGAAAAAAGTTTAAGATTATAGCTTTAGATTGTTACGTGTCTAGGACAGTGAGAAGTCGACACGTTTATAGTCACTTATATGCCCTTGAAGGGGGAGCAGATTGAGCCTTGGCTTGCCCACTGCACATTCTTCATTAATACCCTAATGAGGGTCACATTAGTCTTCTATAAGTGTCTGGCACAGGAGATGTCGCTTAGTGTGAGATTTTCACAGGAAAATCCTGCTATACCTAATTGTTCTATTGATGTGATTAAAGCATGTTTGTAGTTGCATGTCATGTTGAACAAGTATTTGTGTGACAAGAGATTAAAGTCCATTGGTGAAATCTGAAATTGCCAAGAATTTAGGAAAGTACAACCATGATTATATCCTTTCTTTTATCCTTGATCAACTGTGTAAGAAGCTTAGCTAGCATGATTGTATCTTAACAGGTAGATTTCTAGAGAGAAAGGGCTATCTTATGCAGGTGAGTGTGTGTGTGTAAATTGTAAGAGTGATGCTTGTTGTAGAAAACTTGTAAAATAGAAAAATAGAAAGAAAAATCACAGATAATCCCACCACCCAGAGATAACAATATTAATGTTTTGTAGTATTTCCTGTTTTATAAACACATTTTACATTTTGCAGCCCTTCATTTTAATTTTTAATTTTTTAACAAGAGAAAACATACAAATTTTATTTGATGTTAATTTTTATGTGACACAGGGGCCTTCCTAGAAAAGCAATGAAGACCCCCAAAAATGGGTAGGCCTGAGACCTCATATACCATTTTTAACAAAGAGCAATAAATTGTAGAGACATGACAAGACAAAGGAAAGGGTTTTTAGACTTCCAGGGGTTGCAGACTGTGGGAAGGTAAATACATAGGGGAAACTAATGGAAGATAAGGGCTATCTTAGCATGCTTTGTTTGTGCTGGTCCATCTCAGTGCCGACTTTCTGTCTTCTTCATGGTCATAAAACTTCCCTGGGAGAGGGGGTTTATGGCAGTCCTCATTTCTTAGAGTTTCTGCTTTTAGTCAGATAAGGGAAACTCCAGGAAGGCTTTTTTTCTACCTCCATTGAATCGCAAGTGTCTTCAGCTCAAAATCATTCATATTTTGGGGTGGCATATTCTGATCCCCTTCACCCTCCTCCAAAATAAAAGATGAAATTTAAATCTGAGGAAGGCAAAGATATGGGAAATTCTGTAACTGATTGGTGGAAAAAATAGCCACTTTTTTTCCCTTCTTTATTTAAAAAAAAAAAAGAAGTATAGTAGACCTACAACACTATGTTAGTTCCAGGTACACAGCACAGGGATTTGATTTTTCTATACATTACAAAATGGTCACCATGCAGCCTTTTTATATTCCATCACAATATTACCACATTATAGCGTGTCTTTTCTCACGTATTTAAAAACTCTTAGCATATATATTTGAGACTGATTTGTGGATATACCATCAATTAATTTACTTATCAGTTTTCTTATTGAACTTTTGTGTTGTGTACTGTTTTTGTTTTTTTCTTCAGTAAATAGTAGTAGAGAAATTTACTGTTTTCTTTCAGTAAATAGAAATTGAGAATATACTTCTGTGTGGCATTTGTTTAGGGCGTAGTAGCATATTTATTTTTACTAGCCTTGACAGTAAACACTAATTGGATTAATCTCTGCTTTAGTTCCTCAAGTGTGTTTCCCTTTGTCCCCTGTTCCTCTGTATCATTTTCTTCAGGATTTATAGCCTTTAGTGCATTCACAAATCCTTTCAAGGAACACTCTATTGGACCCCTTTGTTTTTTGGATTCCATACCAGGTTAAATACCTCACCCTGAGCTATTAAGAACTATGCTTCTGCTCTTCAGACTGGCACTCTTATTATGTTTTTGCTAGAGTGGATGCTAGTTGAGAGAATGATTCCTTTTTAAGCCTAAAGTAAATGTAGCTCATGGAAAGCTAGTGTCCCTGGAATAATTATTTCAGATAGTCTATTGAATTTATTAAAAATAAAAGCATTCAAAACACCTTTTGAAAGGATAGCAAAATTTTATAATATCCCAAGCAATTTACTCGTTGATTTTGTGAAAACCAGGTAAGTTCAGTAGATTTAATTCTTTTTACAAATATATATTGAGTATTTACTATGTTCTAGGTACCATTTTAAGCACTGGGGAAATAAAATCAACAAAGACTTTGCCTTCATGGAGCTTTTATGTTAATGGAAAGAGACAGTAAACAACATAAAATAAATAAACAATACCTGGATCCACAATTCTTGAAACAAAGCCTTGGGAATAGATGTTTTGGATTCATTTTTGTTTTAAATTTTAGAAAGATAATATGATATATATATTATATATTACCTAACACCCAGAAAGAGTTCTGATAAAGTATTCAAACATATTAATATTTCTTTAGTAATAAAAGTATGAGTATTCACATTCAGTAGGATAAAGACTAGCAGCTTCATGTTAGTGCAAATGAGATAGTTCTATAAAATTAGTATTAAAAGATAATTTTTGAAGTAGATAAAATTATACTGTGATGCAGATGTAAAATGAATGCATTTTAAATATTTTACTTAACTTATTAAATGAGAGAACCAAGTAGATGTTATAACCCTTTTAAAGAAGAATCCTTAGGACAGATATATTTATAGATTAGGAATATTAAAATGATATGCAAATAAAGGCAAACTGGCATCTTCCACAATAGGAGAGACAAGTCAACCAACATCTGCTGGACAGCACAGAAGTTACATGTAGATAGGCAAGAATTATTCTGCATTATTTTCAGTTATCTGTAGTGTACAGAGTTGTAATATAGCTTCTGTAGAATCAGAATCAGGTAACCTGAAAGGATGTGCCCTTGACGTTCCTTTTTTTACATTGAAGTGTATATTTTTTTTTTCCTACATGAAAAGTTAGTGGCAAGCTTTTGGTTTTCTGAACTCTTTAGTATTCTAAAGAGTTCAGATAAGGAATATAGAGCTATGCTATGTTTGACAGTGATAGTACATTGCAGAAAAATAAAGGTGCAGAGGAGTGATTATTTATGATTTTAAATAGAAGGGCCAGAGAAGATAGGAAGTGGTACTGAGGACTGAACTAAAGTAGATGAGGTTTTGGGGTTTTTTTTGCCTGAGTAACTGAAAGGATGGAGTTGCTACTAACTGAGATTGGTGGAGGGCGGGGAGGTAGAGATCACAACCTCAGTATTGGCCTTTAGACATTCAAATAGAGATGTTGGGGCAGTTAGATACACATATGTAGCTGGAGTTCAGGGATGATGTGTAGGCTCGAAATAACATTTGGGAGTTAATGTGTATAGGTGACATTTGAAAATCTCCAAACTGGATGAGATCACTTTAAAAGCTCCTTCTACATGGCAGGCATTGTGCTAGTCCCTGTAGAGATAAAAATTGTCTTTGTCCTCAAAGAGCTTATGGTCTAATAGGGGAAGCAGATGCAAACAGTTAAAATAGTATAAAAATATACTAATATAAATACCCATAAAGTACAGATGATTCAGTGAAGCCAAACCTGAGTCATCCTAAACTCCATCATCCTCAAACTCACTTATTTAGTGGCCTGACCGTGAGATGTGCGTGGAAGGTAGTCACAATGCAGTACCTTTTAGATCAGCTGGCTTCTCCGCTAACCCACTGCACCCAGCATGTTTCTAGTGATATTGGAGAACCTTGCTGGTAACACTTCTGCCTGGC
Organism: Vicugna pacos; assembly: GCF_048564905.1. Taxonomy (NCBI): domain Eukaryota; kingdom Metazoa; phylum Chordata; class Mammalia; order Artiodactyla; family Camelidae; genus Vicugna; species Vicugna pacos. Next base: position 35,443,170 of record NC_132994.1, on the reverse strand, counting down.
TTACTAGTCCCCTCAATATTTGGCTTTTGCCTTATCTCTTGCTTTACTTCCTCAGTTCTGTCCCTAGTAATAGAGATGATCAGTTTTGTATTCTTCGAATACCACTTTGGCTGTAGAGTGAAAAGTGAATTAGGAGAGGGAACAAAACAGACACAGGTAACATTAGTTTGCTATTTCTTAGCCTCAACCTGCCCTCACATTGATGTTTAGTGACTTGTAAAGACCTATAAGGTAGAAAAGGCGTAACAGGTATGCAGGAATAGAAAGTGTATATTGCTGTACAATGCAAATTCAGGGAGTAGGGGAAAATTCCTAGTAAATGCTTGCAGTTGCAAATGTTACACTCTTCCCTCCTGTGTGTCATATTTAAAGGTAACCTGTATGGCAGTTCCTTAAAGAAATCAAACATAGAATTACTACAGGATCCAGCAGTTCTACTTCTGAGTATATAGAAAAATTGAAAGCAAGGATTCAAACAGATATTTGTACATCAGTCTTTCAGACAGCATTGTTCATAATAGCTAGAAGATGGAATCAACTCAGATGTCCATAGGATGATGGGAGGGATGAATGAATAAGCAAATGTGGTATGTGCATATAGCAAAATATTATTTAGCCTTAAAAAGGCAAGAAATTCTGACACATGCTACAACATGGATGAACCTTGAAGACATGTTAAGTGAAAGAAGCCAGATACAAAAGAACAAATATTGAATGATTCCATTTGTATGAGGTACCTGGAATAGTCAAATTCATAGAGACAGAAAGTGACGTAGTAGTTACCAGGGTCTGGGGAATGGGGAGATGTTGTGTAATGTTTCTGTTTGTGATGATGAAAAAGTTCTGGAGAAAGGACACAGTGGTGATTGTTGTAGAACTTAGAAATAGTTAAAATGATAAATTTTATGTTATATATATGTATATATTTTACCACACAAAAAAGTGACCTGGAAATACCATGGTGCTATAAGAAGGAACAAGAAAGATTTCTATAAACTAATATTGTACTGATAATGAGAGATTTCCAAGATAAAGTAGAAAATTAGTAAGTGCTATCTTTTGTGTAAATATTTGTATTTACTTTTATTTGCATAAAGAAACTCTAGAAAGATTAGCAAGCAACTAATAAAAGTTGTTACTTCTAGGAGGCAAGAGGGCCTGTGGTCATTGGAGTGGTAATGAGGCATCTCAGTATATATACTTTCATGTACTTTTGAATCATATACATGTATTACCTATTCAAAATAATGTTTAAACGTGGGACTTATGGTGGATTCATTGTAGAGGGATCAGTAATTTATAGTCACAAAAACCATCATTTTTTAGAGTATTGATTAAATATTGGTACATGTGACATCCTCTCTCCCAGACAAGTGGGGTCCAGGGGTTAGATGTCTGTACCAATGTTTGGTGTTTCAAGAACCTAATTTAGATGCAGACTTGAGTTTCACCTTTCCTTCCACTGTAGGCAACAAAGAGAACTTATTTTGGGTAGAGACATAATATAGTTAAACTCTCTATAAGTTCATCAATAAAGGAGTCAGAAAGAGGGAGACAAGTCATTGTGCCTGCAGCAAGGCCCCTTACCAGGGTCCAAGTGTTTGAAGGTTGACCATGGCAAGTGGGGCCATCATTAAATACATTATTTAACTGAGTCTGGGAGCCTAACATGTTCAGTGAGCAGGAAGTTGTCTGGATATAGCTCGGCCTTCCTCCAAAATGCCACTTTCTTTGATTCCGTCATTAATCAGGAGCATATTATGTCTAACATTTGCATCTAAAGCAAGAAGCATGGCTGCTTACCATATCTTAGGCCTGGGAACAGAGATAGTAGCAGATAGCTGAGCACACACCTAATGGCCCCCACCTTCCGCTCCCCAGCCAGGGAGTAGGCCTGTTATGTCTTCCCTGGTCATTTTTCTCCCAGCTCCTCCTTTCATACCTACATCCAACAGATAGACTCCTGAGGCAGGCTGTGAGAGGTGAATGCACGCCAGAGTCAGCTCAGCCCAATCCTACCTCTTATCTGTGTTCCAGGGCATACGGTTTGGAGGGAGAACCCAGGGAGTCATAGCTGGGAATCATGCCCAAATTGTAGCTGGTAGAGCACTTTCCAGCAAGGTTGTCAAGGTGTAGGTGAAGAGGAAGAACTGAGGTACAGAGCCAAAATGAGAGAACTGAGAATAGTCGAGAAATAGGCAACTGGGAAATGGTCTATAAAGTTCCAGAGAGAGTGTTACGATGACTTTTATATGGTTCCAATAAAGGCAGTCACAGCGCACTCTACTCATTTAAGGTTATTAGAATGGCTAAGCAGTTTATTTTTCTCTACCTCATTGATCAGTTTTTATTTCTGTATTCCCTACCACGTTGTGAAGATTGAAGAAGACTTTAGCTGAAGTGGAAAAAGCATGGACTTTGGAATCAGGCAGATATATTTAAATGCAAACCTCTTCTCTTTCCAGTGTTTGACTTTGGTCAGGTTATTTTTATTATACCAAACCTCAGCTTCTGTGTGCATCATAGGGTTGTTAGAAGGATTAAATGAGAGAGAAACATTTACATACAATCATCTTGCACCTAGAAAGTATTCAATAAAAGTTTTGTCCCCTCCCCCCTTTTGTATCCTCCACAGAGCTTTACATTTAAAAAGTATTCAAAATACTTACCAAACTGAGGATGTTTCTACCAATTAAATCTGAACCCTGGGTAAGGACAGCCTGTGGCAGTCATATTAAAGGCTTTCACCTTGAGTAACTAATGTTATTGTTAAATATTTTATCAAGCAATGCCTGTTGTGTGCCAAGTACTGGATTTTCACTTGCTGATCTGGTCTGTCTTTCCTTCTTATTATCAGAGTCCAGCTTGAAGCTTCTACTTTGTGTAGGCCTATTTCTTTTACCTATTTACAGGACCTCTTCTCCACACCAATTTTTATCAGGGCATTTGAGAGCCATTCCCTTATACTCAGCCATTCTTCTAAAAAACATCGATCTCATGCTCTAGGCATGGATAAGTTAGGGATTGTTAAATATCCCTCCTTCTTTTGTCAAATATTTATTGAGCACATACTATGCTAGAGTAGACATAAACAGTATTTCTGTTTCTCAAGAAGCTTTTCCTTTGGTTAAAAAAAAATACACACATACCAAAATATATTTATTTATTTAGTGATACAATATAACTTTCATTTACCATTTTACGATTTACCATTTAAAATGATCCCATTTTAAAAATACACACATACACAAAGCAAAAGGATTGGAAAGATATGCACCAAGGTATTGACAGAGCTTATCTCTAACTTGTGGTATTTGGGCGTTTTTTTTTTTTTTTTAATGTTGCTTATCTGGATTGTCTAGATTTTCAAAAATTTCACTTTGAAGTTGTCACAAAAGCATCATCCCCTCCTCCCTCCATCCGCTAACAGGATAGTGACCCCTCTTTTCCTCTTGCATTTAGCTTTTGCGAGAATTGAAGCACCCTAATGTGATCGCACTGCAGAAGGTGTTCCTTTCTCACAGTGACAGGAAAGTGTGGCTGCTGTTTGATTATGCAGAACATGATTTGTGGGTAAGTCTAAACTCACTTTACTTTTAGGGTTATTTTATATAGGTATGAAGAAATAAACATATGTGCTACATACTGCTAATGCACAGAAAGGAAAACTTGCTCTGTTGACCATACTTCAAAATAAATATAATAAATGTAAATGTTGATTTGAAAGAATTAGAGCAATGAAACATTAACATCCTATTTTACTGAGAAGATAGTATTTGTAATATTCAGAAATTTCACTTCAGAAAATGTTGCTGAGTGGGAGATTGTAATTTTACAGAAGCAGTTAGTGGCAGTTTACTAATACAGTATAGTGAAAATTACTTTTTTTTGTGATACACACGGAAGATCAGATTTAACCAGTTTTGCACTTGTGAATAGTTTCCCTGTCTAAGTTAAGGTCAGTCTCTTGCAGCATTTTGCCATTTAAAACCGACTCCACCAAACAGAAGTACACATGTGGTTTTGCAAATATTGGAGATGTTTTTAATGAATATAGAAAAAAAGCCAAAAATTCTGATTCTAAACATTTAAAGTTAGAAGTTAGGGCATTTAAACTTTTTATCCTAGGGGTTGTTAAAAGTGAAAAAATTGAAGCTTGGCAGTAAGTTCAAATTTTGGATAATTAGATTTTGATTCAATATAGTGTGGTTTGTCATTTCTACAAATTACAAATCTTTTTAGGAATAACTTTAACAAACTCATAGGCCTTGAAGGAAGTTTCAGAGTTTATGCTCTTATAGCAGAACCTCCATTGTGGTTTTCTCCATTCTTTCATAGATATTCAGTACCCATTTTGGCATGTTTTGGACAAGGGTGGGGTGGAGATGGAGGTGGATGTGGGGGTATGAAGGGCAGACAGAATTTCTTCCCTTTCATTACAGTGGTTTTATAACCCACAATATAACATTTAGACATAAAAATTTCAGTATGGTGATCCAGTTGTATTTATTTCAGTGGGATCAGATTCCCCATTTTTCTCTCCCTGCTCCTTTTTAGTGATTTCCTATGTAATACTGACTAGTAAGACTATATCCTAGTTTCATTCTATGCCAAAAGAAAGTAGAGCTTTCCAATAATTCTAATACATATGTCATCAGTGATATTACCCAAATGCACTAAGTCCTAACTCTTCATAGAATAGTAAAGATTTACAGTTTTTTTCTTTTGTTTACTCTTTCATTCTGTTAGTAGAGAATACAACTAATACTATTTTTAGGTAGGTTTTAAAATATAAACTCTTTTTACTTCTTGGTTTTATTTAATGAAAATCTTAATGGTTTCATTAAGTCTATCATTATACCCACATTAATACTGTCACATTCACCCCCAATGTAGATTCTGCTTTGGTTGATCTTATTATTCAAATTATTTTTCTCTGTGTCATTATTGCCCTTTAATAAGTAATCTGACTGAATGAATTAGAAAAAGAAGAACAAAAAGCCCCAAAAAGCAGCAGAAGGAAGGAAATAATAAAGATCAGAGAGGAATTAAATACAATACAGATTAACAAGACCATAGAAAAAATCAACCAAACCAAAAGCTGATTTTTTGAAAAAGTAAATAAAATCGACAAACCTCTGGCCAAACTCACAAAGAAGAAAAAAGAGAGAGCACAAATTAGCAAAATAAGAAAGGAAAATGGAGAAATTACAACAAACAAAATAGAAATACAGAATATCATACGAGAATATTATGAAAAACTATATGGAACCAAACTGGATAACCTAGAGGAGATGGACAAGTTTCTGGAAACATACTGTCCACCAAAACTGAATCAAGAAGAAACTGAACACTTGAACAATCCGATCACTAGAAAGGAAATAGAAATAGCAATTAAAAACCTCCCTACAAATAAAAGTCCAGGACCGGACGGCTTCACCGGAGAATTCTACCAAACATACAAAGAAGAACTCATACCAGTCCTTCTCAAACTCTTCCAGACGATTGAAAAGGAGGGAATACTCCCAAACTCATTCTATGAAGCCACCATCACCCTGATACCAAAACCAGGCAAAGACACTGCAAAAAGAGAATTATAGGCCAATATCACTGATGAACATAGACGCCAAAATCCTCACCAAAATTTTAGCAAATAGAATCCAACAACACATAAAAAAGATTATACATCATGACCAAGTGGGGTTCATCCCAGGGACACAAGGCTGGTTCAACATACGCAAATCAATCAGTGTAATACATCACATCAACAAGAGAAAGGACAAAAACCACATGATCATCTCAATCGATGCAGAAAAAGCATTTGATAAAATTCAACACCCATTTATGATAAAAACTCTCGCCAAAGTGGGTATAGAGGGAACATATCTCAACATAATAAAAGCTATATATGACAAACCTACAGCCAGCATAGTTCTCAACGGTGAAAAACTCAAAAGCTTCCCACTAAAATCTGGGACAAGACAAGGATGCCCACTATCACCACTCCTATTCAGCATAGTCCTGGAAGTCCTAGCCACAGCAATCAGGCAAGAGAAAGAAATAAAAGGGATCCAAATTGGAAAAGAAGAGGTAAAAGTGTCACTATATGCTGATGACATGTTACTACATATAGAAAACCCTAAAAGGTCCACACAAAAGCTACTAGAGCTGATTGAAGAATTCAGCAAGGTAGCAGGTTACAAAATTAATGTTCAAAAATCAGTTGCATTTCTTTACACTAACGATAAATCAACAGAAAAAGAAAGTAAAGAAACAATCCCCTTTAAAATAGCACCCAAAGTAATAAAATATCTGGGAATAAATCTAACCAAGGAGGCGAAAGAATTATACACAGAAAACTATAAACCATTGATGAAGGAAATTAAAGAAGACTTTAAAAAATGGAAAGATATTCCATGCTCTTGGATTGGAAGAATCAATATTGTTAAAATGGTCACACTGCCCAAGGCAATCTACAGATTTAATGCAATCCCTATCCAATTACCCAGGACATATTTCACAGAACTAGAACAAATCATAATAAAATTTATATGGAACCATCAAAGACCTAGAATTGCTAAAGCATTACCGAAGAGAAAGAAAGAGGCTGGAGGAATAACTCTCCCAGACTTCAGACAATACTATAGAGCTACAGTCATCAAGACAGCATGGTATTGGTACCAAAACAGACATATAGACCAATGGAACAGAATAGAGAGCCCAGAAATGAACCCACAAACTTTTGGTCAACTCATCTTCGACAAAGGAGGCAAGAATATACAATGGAATAAAGACAGTCTCTTCAGCAAATGGTGTTGGGAAAACTGGACAGCAGCATGTAAAACAATGAAGCTAGAACACACCCTTACACCATATACAAAAATCAACTCAAAATGGATTAAAGACTTAAACATAAGACAAGATACAATAAACCTCCTAGAGGAAAACATAGGCAAAACATTATCTGACATACATTTCAAAAATTTTCTCCTAGAAGAAATAAAAGCAAGAATAAACAAATGGGACCTAATGAAACTTACAAGCTTCTGCAGAGCAAAGGAAACCAGAAATAAAACAAGAAGAAAACCTACGGAATGGGAGAAAATTTTTGCAAGTGAAACCGACAAAGGCTTGATCTCCAAAATATATAAGCAGCTCATACGACTCAATAAGAAAAAAATAAACAACCCAATCCAAAAATGGGCAGAAGACCTAAACAAGCAATTCTCCAAGGAAGACATACAAATGATCAAAAAACACATGAAAAAATGTTCAGTATCACTAATTATCAGAGAAATGCAAATCAAAACTACAATGAGGTATCACCTCACACCAGTCAGAATGGCCGTCATTCAAAAATCCAAAAATGACAAATGCCGGAGAGGCTGTGGAGAAAGGGGAACCCTCCTACACTGCTGGTGGGAATGCAGTTTGGTGCAGCCACTATGGAAAACAGTGTGGAGATTCCTCAAAAGACTAGGAATAGACTTACCATATGACCCAGGAATCCCACTCCTGGGCTTGTACCCAGAAGGAAATCTACTTCAGGATGACACCTGCACCCCAGTGTTCATAGCAGCACTATTTACAATAGCCAAAACATGGAAACAGCCTAAATGTCCATCAACAGGTGACTGGATAAAGAAGAGGTGGTATATTTATACAATGGAATACTACTCAGCCATAAAAACCGACAACATAATGCCATTTGCAGCAACATGGATGCTCCTAGAGAATGTCATTCTAAGTGAAGTAAGCCAGAAAGAGAAAGAAAAATACCATATGAGATCTCTCATATGTGGAATCTAAAAAACAAAAACAAACAAACAAACAAAAACAAAGCATAAATACAGGACAGAAATAGACTCATGGACAGAGAATACAGACTTGTGGTTACCGGGGGCGGGGGTAGAGGGTGGGAAGGGATAGACTGGGATTTCAAAATTGTAGAATAGATAAACAAGATTACACTGTATAGCACAGGGAAATATACACAAAATGTTATGATAAATCACAGAGAAAAAAAATGTGACAATGAGTGTGTACATGTCCATGAATGACTGAAAAATTGTGCTGAACACTGGAATTTGACACAACACTGTAAAATGATTATGAATCAATAAAAAATGTAAAAAAAAATAAGTAATCTGAAAATTTTGAGAATTTATTGCAGCCTTGATTGTGTTTTATTGACACTGGCAAAAACTATATATTGTTACAGTATGTTTTTTTTAATTTTTAGCATATTATTAAGTTTCACCGTGCATCAAAAGCAAATAAAAAGCCCATGCAGTTGCCAAGATCTATGGTTAAATCATTACTTTACCAGATTCTTGATGGTATCCATTACCTCCATGCAAATTGGGTGCTTCACAGAGATCTGGTAAGTATGTTTCTTTTAAATTATTCAATATTTTTTTTCTCCTCTTTTTAAAAAAATATCTTTTTTTCTTTGTACAGTTATGATAAACATTAATTATAGAAAAATTTGAAAATGCCCATAAGCAAAAAAGAAGGAAATAAAAATAGCCTATAAGCCTATTATCAAAAGATTATCATTATTAACATTTGGTGTATGTTCTTCTGCTACATTTATGCATAGCTATAAAATGTCAGTGTGGTTTGCAAGAAACGATTGGCATAATCTTAATGGGGTAGTCATGTGTAAAACAAGTACCTTTTGATCCATTTTGTTTTTCATATTACTGCTCATCATCAGTAAAAACATTCATAAAGACTGAATTCTCATTGTTTTCAAAGCTAAACTGAAATAATGACGTTGTATCTAGTAAACAGAATGTTATTAGTATTAACAATAAAAAAATGGATAAATCTAATGGGGAGTATACTTACTGGTCATATTGGCCACACTTCCAATGTTTGACTTTCCTTTTTCACTCAGTACACATATAACATTTATTAATGTCAAATTGTATGCTATTCTCTTTTCATTGTTATTTTAATTTATGTTGGTGAGATTTTTTAGTTTGTTCTTAAAAAATCTGGGTACTGAATAGCTGTAATACCCATGAGTTAATAATTGGAAGTTTTATTTTGCCCCCCACAAAAGTGGTTTCATGATCCTTTATTTCTTAGGCTTTTGGAGACTCTAGGGATATAGCAGGGATAAATCTAGGATGACTCAATTTATTAACTGAGAAGTATTTATTAAAGAAAGGAACGAATACATAAGGAGATCTAGACTGTACCCCTTGCTGCCCGGTCAGTCAGGCTTAGTCATCTGGCTTGAACATCTCTTTTTGTGGCACTGAAGTTAAATTGGGGCCTAATGACAGGGACCACAGAGATGCATTTACCATTTCAACAGAAGCACTTCACCTCATAATTCCAAACTAAGGTTCTCAAAGTCTTCCACCTATCCACTTTACTATTACCCATGAATCAGCATGTTTTTAAATGATTCTTGGGTACATGAGGTTGTTCTAGGTCAAAATTCCTTCATAAAAAGTATATACTTTGCTATATACTTAACACAGCTTATAAGTTAAATTTTTGAGGTACTATTCATGTTTGAATCATCAATCAGAATCCTTTAATGAAAACTAAATAATCTCAACTCTTCTCTTTTTCACAAAATTGTATATTTTGTTCTAAATTAACACATTTTATTTGTGATGTCACTGCCTGAATATCCAGTGGCACTAAAACCCACTATTACCAGGCCCCAGTTTTCTCCCATCCAACCTTGCTGCTGCTTTTAGTGACCTCTTTTTTGGTTATGGCACCATCCTCCTCTTAGCCTAGAAACTTCTTCTACCTCTTGCAGACACTTGCACTCCACATCATGAACTTGCCTAGTCCTGTCAGTTTCACCTCTGAAATATCTCTTCCATCCATCTATTTCCATTCCTAGCTGAGGCCTTTATTATCTCTTGTAGTATGGTGCAAGACCCTTAACTTGTCTCCTTGTCAACAGTCTCTTTCCCTTCTAGTCCACTTTAGACCTTCGGAATACTCAGCCCCTGCTCAAGAACTCTGAAATAGTTCCTCATTGCTTACAGACTAATATGTGGCTTTTGAGGTCTTATCAAGGACAGCTCCAACCACCTTTAAAACTTTCTTCTATATCCCTATAATCTTTCTCTTACACTGTACTATTGAACTATTGATTTTTCCCTGGATCCTCCTGAGATTTCTTGCCTCAGTGGCCTTTATTTTTCCTGTCTTAAAACCCCTTACCCCATCTCTACATATTTAAATTATTCAAATTATTACCTGTCTTTTAGGACCTATACCATTGTTAAGACTTATCCTCATATCCATCCCTATTTGGAAATAATCTCTCCTTTTTGTTGGTTGCTGTTGAACTTCACCTTTACTTCTCTTAAGGCATTTATCTATTAGTACTAATTTATGTAGCTGTCTAGATGATGTTCTAAACCACAAACTTCTTGAGAGAGTAGGGTCTGTGAGAGTAGGTTCATTTTGGTATGCTACTGCTCCAGTACACAGTAGGTACTGAGTAAATATTTCCTTAGAGAATGAGTATCAGTAAGAATATTGAGTATTATGGCATGTTTTTGGGTCAATAAACATATAATTCAATACATTTGCCAAATAAACATTTACATTTACTATTTCCTTGTATGTGCAAAAAGCATGGAGGGATGAGGACAGTACAGATAAGACTGTATCCAAGACCTTCTCAGGAGTTTAGTCTGAGAGAAGAGACGTGACATACACACCAGCAATTACACTGGTGTGTATAGATGAGAGAGAATGTGATCTGGCAACGTGAAAAGTACAGATTAAATTCTATTCAGGGTGAGAAGAGGTTCTGAGTTGGGGGTGGAAATACGGGGAAACTTTAGAGAGGTGCTGTTTGAGCTGGACTTTGAAGGATTGGTAGAATATAAATGGCGAGTTGAGAGATGAGGGTAAGCTAATGGAGTTTCGGATGTAAAACTTCTGAGGCGAGAAAGCACTTGAATTATCCCAGAAAGGGTGTGTAGTTCTGTCTGGTTCAAAAATGGATAAACTGAATTAAGATAGTATGAGATACAGTGTCTCATAGAAGTGGTTGGAGCCTGATTGAGGGAGGCCCTAAATAGCAGGCTAGGGAGTTTGTTTTTAAGTATGAAGTTGGTGAGCAACAGAACGAAGGTTTTTTCCCAGAATGAAACTCTTTTTCCCCATTAAAGAAGCCACCACTGATTATTACCTCATCCATAGCATGAACGCAATGTTGAAAATGTGTTCTGAATGTGGTTCTGACGTAGGATAACACTTGTATATCTTTTACTTCACATTCATCCAATGCCTCTATTCCTTAAGTAAATTACCGTAATAAGATTTGAAACTTTAAACCAGTAGGAAGCTGGTCTGTAACAGCCTACTCAGTTCTTTTCACTGATCATGAGTCCTGCTGTCTGGACTCTATTGTCCTGGTTTTGCTAAAGTATTTTCAGGAGAAAATTTAAATTTCATGTTTACTTTATAGATATATTCTGTAGTAGATAGAGAAATATAAAGTATATCAAGTATGAATGTCATTAAAATCATAGAGACTTTTGAAAAATTATTTTTTTGTGCGAGCTTAAGAGCAGAGTTGCAGTTTCAGTCAATGAGTAGGTTTTTTTTTTAAACGTAAGAATCCTGGCTTTACACTATTTGTTAGCCACAACTGTTTCAGAGTGCATACCATCTCTAAATTTTCATTTGATGTGAGAAATCTAGAAAACCTGTATGATTAAAGGTGTTAGAGTAAATATAAACTTGTAGTGTAACTGTGTAACTCCCCCCCCCCAATTTTAAAGTAAATAAAAACCAGTGTTTTGGACTTCATTCACAGAAATATTACATCATCACTGAGGTTGGTGTTTTTCATCATGATTGAGTTCATATCTAGAACTGTATTTTAATTATGCCATTTGAATCCTAGAATTTAATACAGAAATAGAGAATTTAAATAAAGTCGCCAAAAAGATTGCTTACATTGAGGAATTGCTTTAAAAGGAAAGGAGAAAAGAAGCTAAATATATTCATCTTGGCAGAGACGGTGAAGTAGAGACATAAGTCTATAAATATTTGGAACTTGTAAACACCAAGGGAGAAAAGACGTATTTTAATTTTATAGCAGGATATAGCTAAGAGTAAGATGAAATATAGGATGACTCACTTTTATGGGCTTACTATTCTGGTAGATTGGAAGAATGCCAAGATATAGTTTATCTCTTTTTTTAAAATTATGAGCTTCTTGAGAGCAAGGATCATATCTCACTAATTTTTGTATTCCTAGCATTGGCATATTGTTCATACTCTTAAATTACCTGAATTTTAGCAGAGCATCTGGCAGTTGCACATTATTCTTCAGCAAAGGTAGAGAAATGGTGGCTAAATGACAGTATTGTTAAGTGGATTTAAGGCTCCGTGGTTATAGAATATTGCTGCTGGATCAGTGGCATAAACTGAACTATAAGTTAAACTCGTTTTCACTTTCATATCTCCACAGCTAGCAGATGATAAACGCTAGGTCTTTATTGAATGAAGGATTTGAAGGAGTGCCCCAGGGCCCTGACCCTAGCTTTGTCTTTTAAAAAATATTTGTGGAACTTCTATCCCCAAACTCCAACTTGAGTTTTGAAAGGTAAATTACTGTTCACACTAGTGGGTGAATAGTGGGACTTTTGAAGTCCACAGGCACAAGTAACTAGTATTTGGTCTGTAAACATGGTACATGGACATTTTGTGAGATCCAGTTGAGGGAGAAAACAGTTTTATATCCAGGAATCTTTTGGGGTTTGTTATTTATTAACACCTACTAAGCATTTTTGGATTGTCAACAAGTCACTTATGTCACAGACCTAAAGACTTACTTATTCTATTAAAATGTAATTAAAAATAATAATAATAACTTGCCAATACTTAGGTGATTAAAGAAAATGAGGCAATAGACATTCTAGCTACAGAGAAATATATAATAGATGACTCTGGATATTCTGTCATACTAATTGACAGAACTATGTAGTTTTGGTTTGTTGATTTTTTTTTCTTCCTAATGACACCTGCTTGTTCAGGCAGAATTCTTACTGGATTTTCAACAGCATTTTAGCTTGTTTTTGACATGTTGGCTATGTATATTTTAAGTCTATCTACCTATGCAGCAAATTGCCCCAAAACATAGTATCTTTAAACAACATTTATCATCTCACAAGTTCTTCGGGTCAGGAATCTAGATATGGTTTCTCTGGGTTCTGGGAAGAGTCCACTTCCTGGTTCACTCATGCAGTTTTTGTGCAGGATTCATTTCCTCACAGGCTGATGGTGGAGGCCCTCCTTGTCGCGTGGGCCTCTCCATAGGACATCTCACAACGTGGCAGTTTTCTTCACCACAGTGGGCAAACATGAGAGCGAGAGACAGAGTGTGTGTTGGCAAGATGGAAGCCACAGTCTTCTGTAGGTTAATCATGAAAGTGACATTCCGTTACTTTTGCTGTGTTCTGTTCATCAGACGTCACTAGGTGCAGCCCGTACTCAAGGGAAGTAGTTACGTAACAGTGTGTATACTGAGTGGGGATGACTGGAACCTATGTCTGAATACTGCCTACCACAGAGTCTAAGAGTCTTTTAAATGATGTCTGGATCCTGTTATTGGCCTTTTTATTTAGTTAAAATATAATAAAGAAAATTTGAGAAGTCCCCTCCTTTCATATATAATTTTTTTCATGTATGAAAGTTGCTTGGGTAAGAGATTCTGGGTAGTTCTAGTTCTGGAGTGTGGGAAAATATTAAATGTACCAATTATTCCTAACCTTTTACATTCTTCAGTGATTTATCTCGAGAATTTGGAATATGTTCCTTATTTTCCCCATCCTTCCCCCCAGCCCTGCCCCTGCCCCTTCCACACCCTGCTGTTGAACCACAAGTTTAATCTAGTTAAGTCTAGAGGGTGTGTTCAGTTAAGATCCAGGATTTTTTTTTTTTCACAACATACTTAGAGGGTCTGTCTTTGTTAGGTAGTTTGAGGACTATGCTTATCATTAATATTAGTACTTTGTTATTTATATTTTTCACTCATTTGTGTAAATCAAAGACAAAAATGCAAAGAAAAATTAAATGATGGCAAAAACATTGTTTTCCTAAGTTGGTAATGCCGCTGAGTTGTAAAAGCTAGCTGACCAGTGGTAAAGGACCCCCTGCGGAAGCATGAAATACAGTCCTTTAGCTAAAGAGAGCATTCGTAGGCTCTTTGGGAACATCACTGTATGAAAGTCCAGTATATGAAATCACAGATGGCCCTCTGTTTCTACTCAGCTGGAAAAAAATGTGCTGCGCTGTTCATCTTTGTGAAAGTTTGATTAAAATAAATGCTTGGTTGTTGGAGAACTGACTAGAAATCTCTGTGTGCACTGTAGCTGCTCTTCATATGTTGTCTGACAAGGCGATGCAGCCAGTCTTTAATTTTGTCTATGCTAAACAGGGCCTGATAAGGCAAATGTTTGTACTTCAAAGAAACCTTTAAAATCTTACTGTAGCAATTATGCTGGCATTTTGCAAACATTTTAATAATGTTTTAGAGTTTTAGCCTTGCTTAGTTCTTATGATAGGGAGCTTTGAGATCCTAGATTTAAAAAAAACTAGTTCTTAGGTAGATAATCTTGATACTTAAGCCTCAGTTTTACTCATTTGTAAAATGATGACAATGATAGGTACTTTATATGGTTGTTGACCTCCTAGTCTTGGCTCCAGGGTTCCTGAATTCCTCCTAATCTCCCTTCTGCAGAAGCTTCTGTACATTCTTCTGAATTCTGTCAGCAATCCAAGGATGCTTTTCTTTTAACCTTTTCTCCCCCAGAATTCCTTAAGCCTTACACTCTTCCTGGCTTCCTCTGCTTTAGAAAGTACAGCCCTACTATAAATACGTGGAACATGCTTCTTGGTGTTTAAAAAAAAAAAAAAGTAGGCCATGTATCATCTGGTTTATATTTAACTATTGCTAGTATTTTTTGCCAAGTCTTCATATTTAAAAATATGAAAGTTAAAAAAACTTGCTTAAATGAGATCAGAGTTAGTGTTTGAAATAACTTCCTTTTCATTCTAACCATTCTATGCTAATCACATGACTTTCTATTTATTTTTGTTTGATTTATTAATATTCTACTAGAAGAATTATGACAGAAGGCAGTATTTATTTTAATATGACTTAATTATCCTAATTTCTTTCAGATAATGTAGCGCTAATAATGAACAAGTAAAGGATGGCCTGGTTATCTTATAACCTGCCATTTTCGGTGATTTTGGACAATTATAGATCTTGTCATGCTAACGAATCACACTAGGGTTTCTGCTGTGACGTCTGGTGCCTAACTAGATCTGGAGAGCTGGTCCTCCGCAGTCTGTGGCTCAGCTGCCCATGCCTGCAGCCTGAGGGCCTTTGATGGTAGTGATGCCATCTACGTGAAGTGACTCCTGTCCTGCTGCCTCTGCACAAGGCCTTACGAAGATCAGATGAGATAATGTTCCTGCACATCTGTCAGTTTGAGTGAGAGCGTAATTCTCTACCATTTGTTCCATAGGCAGGTGATACACACTAAGAATCACACTTCTCAGGGGGGCAACTTCAAAGGGGATGTGGTTTGACTCACAGTGGCCCATGAGGCCTCTTAATGTTCAGCTCAGGGACAGGGCTCTTTTGATGATCCCTGACTTCCGCATAAAGTTTTAGTAGCCTGTACAGACAAACACATATATCTAGAAGGCTGTTCAGCAAACTAACTTCAAAGTCCCTAAAAGGGTATAGTCAAGATATATTTCACAGTGACAGCAATGGCAGAAACTGGTTAAGAACCAAGGCCTAAGAAGGGCCCTCAGTACTTTGAGGCCTAAGTTTAAAACTGAAAAATCAGTTCAGCCATACTATTTTATTAATTTTATTAAGATAGAATTTGTATACAATAAGATGCACTCATTTTTAACTACAAATTGATGAGCTAGGACAAATGTATAGAACACCACAGGCATTCTACTTTTTTTTTATATATATAAACATTTTTTTATTGAGTTATGGTCATTTTACAATGTTGTGTCACACAGGCATTCTACTTGGCTGGCACTACAGGATGTTTCAAGATCCTTTATTGAGAATGATGGTATGTTCTTTAAGAGGATATCTTGCATTTAAGAACTGATGATTCGTTTCAGTGGGAGAATATGGATGATGGTTATTTTGTGTGTCATAGTCTCAACTAAGCACACATTTGGGTCGAAGTCTTTTCTTAGTAAGGTCCATAAGTCAATTAAATAGTGTGCATTTTCGAAGTGTGCTTTTGTTCTCATAATCCTGGCCTGGAGTGCACCTCTGAGAAACTTGGGTTCTAATCCTGGGTCTGCAACTGTCTATGGACAGTGAATTTGGTTGTGGTTGTAGGTTTTTCACTTATTTCTTCATGAGTAAAATGAGAGGGCTCAGTTTAATAACTTCTACCTCTGACATTCTTAATTTCTCATGATAATAAGGCTGAATTATTTGATTTGAATGTGAATGTCTCAAATGGAGATAGAAAACTGCTTTCTACCAGTGTTGCTTCTCTGCGGGTGGACTGTACTAGTTAATGAACAGGATAGCATCTGAATGTCTTTGTAGCCTTATTCCTGACTTGGCTGTCAGTGTGGAATATATCTTGATTTTACTTTAAGTGACCTTGAAGTTAGTTAAGTAAATAGCCTTCTAAGCTACATGTGTTTGTCTTGCATTAAGCTTTTTATAAAGGCTGCTTTTTATTGGTTCTGTTAGAGAAAAGAAAACCTTATCTCTGCTGTTCAGGCCTGTAACCACTCCTAAAAGACAAAGACAAAAAAGTGCATTGTTAACTGTTGTGCAGTATTGGGTTGGCAGGCTCTGTTTACCATGAATGCTGAGGTTTAATTAACATTGGTGCCCAATACAGATACCTCTAGACTATTTTAAGTTAAAATGATATTAATCACAGCATTTAATATTACAGACTGCTCCATTCTAAGATAGCCTGCGTCTAGTTGGAGATCATAATTTCTAATTGGGGAGGCATTTTTGCTGAGAAATGGCACTTTAAATAGTGGTTAGGTCCTCTGAATACAAAGGCCTGTTTAACCCACAATATAAATATGTTGTGGGTAAGACACTTTGAGAACTATGGAACCTAATGTCCATTTTTCCAGATTTCTGTGGAGGAAATACTGGCTTACAGACTTAGGTATATTTGCTTTACAAACATATTTCGTCCTTCTAATATGTTCCAGACACTATGCTGGGCACTGGGAATGCAGGGATAGATAAAATATAATCCCTTTCCTCAGTGAGGGCATGGTGGGGAAGACACACATAAACAGATAATCATAAAATAATGAGGTTTAAAAAAGAAGTTATGAGGCATAGTCATGGATCAGCTGTGCAGAAGGTACTGAGAGCACAGAAGAATACCTAACCAGTTGAGACGGGGCTCTTTTGGAGAATGCACACTGAACTGAGTCTGAAAGGATGAGTGGAAATGTCTAAGAAGGAGCTGGGGGAAGTGGGTGGGGAGAGCATTCCAGGCAGAGGGGACATGGGGTGAGAAACTGCAAGCACTTTGGTTATTACTGGGGCAAAACAAAAAGTAATGAATGAAGAGGCAGAAGAGAGAAGTCGAGACTAGATTACAGTAGACCTCACTTGTCATGTTTAGAAGCATGGATTTTTCCTGTGGTCCGTCAGAGCTGAGCTCGTCATGGTTTTGCTTCAGAAAGACCACTGGGATCAGGGAGGGTAGAGCTCAGTGGCAGAGCATGTTTAGCACACACAGGGTCCTGGGTTCAATCCCCGGTACTGCCATTTAGATAAATAAATAAGTAAATAAAATAAAAGTAGATATCCTAGTAGAAAGACCACTGAGACAGAGATGTGGAGAACTGGTTTGAAGGTGCAGGGATAGCAGCTGTCTCTGGCTGTTATAATCAGCTGGTTGAGAAATGATGAAGGCTTGAGCCAGGTCAGAGATAATGAAGACAGAGAGGAAGGGACATAGTAGACAAATCTTTAGGAAGTAAGATAATCAGACCTGAGGACTGATTAGGTTTGAAGGGTAAAGGACAGGTGTTGAGACTTGTGCTTTTTTTTGTTGGCTGAGTGACTGAGAAGGGAATACTATCAGAAAGTGAGGCAGTAAAAATTCAGTTTGAACTAGCTGAATTTGAGACGACTGTGGAGATGGCCAGAATACAGTTGACATCTCTCTTCATATATAGTTTAGATTCTTCGAGGTATATATTTTGGAGTCATTCACATATGGGTGACTGTTGAAACCCTGGAATAAACTAAAATTAGGACTTAAAAAATATCTATATTCAGAAGTGAGCTTGGCATATTTTGTGGTAAGTGCTTACTCTAGTTTCTTACAGCTTCTATTAAAATTGAGAACTTGCCTGTCAAAGAACCATGAGTATAACCATTGGCAATTTTCATTCATTCATTCAACAAATATGTATTGAACACTATATGCCTGGATTTCAGCAGATATATAAAGTCGTTAGAGAAATATTCTCCCTGCCCTGGAGGGGGCTGCAGTCACAATAATAAGATTCTCTATTTTTTAAATCCTTTACTATTAGTGATACTATTTTTAGGGGTAAAGATATGATAGACTGATGCTATTAGCAAATGACTGTTGTGTTTGTTAAGGAAAAAAAGCACATGTCTTATACTCTTAGTTCTTTGTCCCATTTGTCACAACACTTAATCTTACTTGTTCAAGGTGAACAATGGAGAACAGTGTAAAGAAGGGAACATAAACTGAGGGTTTTCTCCTGGCAATGTACTTTTGTATCAAATGTGAGGAGAGTTGTGCCACCTCTATATTTAAATAAAAGAATAGTTTTAGCCATTAATTTTAGGCTAGCACTGTTTATTGTTCAGAAACTAGTCCAGTTGATATTCTCATTGTTTTTTTTCCTATTATTCAGGATTGTAGACAATAGTGTTTATGTTTTGCTGCCTTCTTTATTGGTGCTGATGAGTGTCATTATGTGGGTTTCATATTTTTGTTCCAAATGTCCTAGGGTGGGAAGTGCAAAGCAAATGTAGTAGGATAATTGTGTATCTTAAGGCTGTTCTATTTATGATGTGCCAATTAACTGAAATAAATTTAACTCTGTGAAAAGAAAATTGATTCCATAAAAGGGAAAAGCAAATCTAGGATACATGTAAAACATCATGAATGTACATTCAAGAATTAACTACTTTCTGCTAAAATGCAGATATTTCAAGAATAATTTCTGAGTAATCATATTGTTTATCACATTATTTCCCTGACTTTTGCCTTTAAAATACAATTTAACTAAAATGAACCCTGCAGCCTTGATTTGTCTATCCAGTTTTATTGCTGATAACTTAAATGTGAGGCATCCAACTCCTGCCATTTCTACAGTTTCTATGGTAACCAAAGTGTGCAAACCCAGCAGTATCACTTTCTTTCACAGCTGGCATTTTGTGTTCACAGTAAGAAGAGGGGTTTTAGTAAAGCATAGTCTGTGTTAGTTGGGATGTAACTAGGTCAGAACAATTTTGGTGTCCTTTCTTCATTCTTTTAGGTTTGTATATGTGGGTGTGAGTGCATGTGCATGAGCTGCAGTTTCCTTTGTTGTTGTTTTGTCTTTTGTTTTTTTTTTTAAAGCATATACCTTCACTTAAGTTAATCTGTTAAAGTTAGTCTTCTGAAAATTAAACATAATACCTGCAAACACATCTGTGTGGAGTCTGGGGGGTAGATGGAGTTGTTCTGAGACTTGCCCCTAGCCTTGTAAGTCCTTGAGTATTTCCCTCAAGGAAAAAGAAATTGATGTGAAAATGCTGTGAAAAGTTAAGTGTATTTTAATGGTGACTGTATTATTTATTTTGTTGTTATTTTAAAACATCAAGTACCTTATGACCTTAACGTTTATTTACTTGTCCTGAAGGGGACAGATAATCCCAGTGAAGGGCTGCACGTTAAAAAATGACTCCTTCTGCGATTCTAGATCTTCACTTGACCACAGGAGCCCTTCTCTGTGGATACTGCCCCAGCTCTGGGTTCCTTCCTCAGACTGTAAAAAGAGCTCATAGCCACTGCTCCCCAGACCATGCCACTGCTTCTGCCCTCCTCTCAGGCTCTGCATGGAGGCCCTGCACTTAGAGCTTCTGTAAGCTTCAAGTACATCATCATATCAAAGGTATTCTCTAGCTTCAGAACTAGCTGGACCCTCTTTTGTCTTTCTGTATCCTTATTGCATTGTGGTGTTCGTATTTATATTCTCTGTCTCCATGTCGTGTGATGGCAGGGACTACTAACCAGAGTTAGCTAACCCTGATCCAGGACCGGCTTCCTGCTTCTCTCCTATTCAGCAGCTCGTAATCTATTTTCATTTCTTATATGAAGCAATTTTTTCTCCCTTACCTCATTGTATCTTTATTTTTAAAAGTTTCAAGCACAAAATTTAGGAATTGCAAATATAGTAGATGGCATGTAAGATGCTTTATTTGATCATTTTATAATTTAAAAAATTGTTATATCCCAGAGATTCCCATCCTCACTGAGGCCTTGAAAAACGTCCTCTAAATCTGCCTTCACCTTTTCTCCACTTGTTTGGGTCTCGTTTACTGTGTCTGGCTTCTGTAAGTGCACAGGAATTATTTTTTCTGAGTCACCAGTGACTTTGTAATTGTTCCAAAGTTGCCTCTTCTCAGCTTTCATTCTGTTGCACCTGAAGACCACCTCCTCCTTTTTAAACCCTTAGCTTCTAGGGCCCGATGTTATCCATGTTTTCTTACCTTGGATGCTCCTTCACAGGTTCTTTATTGGTTCTTTTTCCTCTAACATCCCTTATTCCTCTTAGCACTATTATTTTTTTCTTATATTTTAAAAAATACCATTTCTCTAATTATCAACAATAGAGAATATACAACATCAAACGTTATGGAAATATATAATGTAGTAGAAAATGATTCTCTCTCCAAATCCTGCTATCAGAGATGGTCAGAATACCAAAATATATACATATTGCATAAAATAATTATGCAGTTTGTAAAAATTATGGGTAAGACAGAAAGATAATATAACAATATGATGCTAATTCTAGTCATGTAAAACATTTAGGTCTTTCCAAGTCCCCACATCTTCCTGTATGATCCACAACACCCTCCTTAATCTCCGTCTCACCCCTTTGCTGCTTCTCCTGTGCTAACTCTCCTCCTCTGACATCAGCTATGGTCACATTGACCTCTTTGCTATTTCTCCAGTTAGCCAACCTGCCAGCTCGCCAACGTTTTTCCTGATTGCTTTAAGCCGTGTGATCTTTCCTTGCTGCAAATCTTGTGGCAGCCCTCATAAACTCTCAGAGCACAGGTCAGACAGTGCCCAAGAACCTGTCCAATTCTGGTACCCAGATGACCTGTGCCAAAAGCAGAATCATTGGAAACAGCAAGCAAGCCCTCCCTTGGGTTTCCTTCTCTCTAGAATCATCAGTGCCTTATCACTGTCCTTCCTGATGGCCACCATTCTCCCTGGCATGTCTCTAGTTCATCAGACAAACTTCTGCCTCAGGCCTTTCAACTTGCTCTTCCCTGATTACTGCACTTGCTACTGTAACTTTCTTCAGGTCTTATCCCAAATGTTACCTTCTCAAGGAGGCATTCTCTAAGTAATTTAAAATAATGCTTAAATAATGTTGAAAAGAACACCCTTCCGACCCACTCCCAACAGTACCTATTCCCATTACTTGCTTTATTTTTTGTCTTTATTATCTTCTTAATATATGATATATACAAAAGAATATTTGGTACATGTATATGTACCTTAAAAAGCATCACAGTCGAGAGCCTGTCATTTAAGCCGATAACTGGAACATTACCAATAGCTTGCTTCTATCTGTGTTTTTTCCCCCATTCTATCCTCCTGCCTCCTCCCAAGAGGTAACAAATTTCCTGATTTTTGAATCTGTTACTCACTTCTTTTAAAAAATAAGTTTCACATTTGTATGTTTGCCTAAACAGTCCATTTTTTAGCTTTGCTTGGTTTTCAGCTTTATAGTCTTCCAAAACTTGCTTTTCTCACTCAGCATAATGTTTCCAAGATCTGAATATTTTGTACCTTTATTTGCAATTCAGTGATTTTCACTGCTGTTTTAAAATTCATTGTGTGACTCTTACCACAATTAATTTCTCCATTTTCCTATTAGCTAGAAATTTGGGTTGCATCCAGATTTTTTTTTGTGTTACAAACTGTGCTGCTCTGACCATTCTTTGGTGTATCTAAAAATGGAATTACTGAGTCGAAGGTTATGCAGTTGTTCAGTTTTGCAAGATGATGCCAAATTATTTTCCAAAGAAGTTGTACCAGTTTATTCTCCCACCAGTTATGTATTGGGGTTCCCCTCGACCTACTTCCTACTCAACAGTTCTTAATTTTTAACCAATTTACTAGGTGTAAAATGGTATCTCACTGTGATTTTAATTTGCATTTCCCCCACTACTGATGAGGCGTGGCATCTTTTCATAGGCTCCATGGTTAAAAATATTTCTTCTTTTGTTAAATCCCTGTTTGGACATTATGCCCATTATTTTTTAGGTTGTTTTTAATATTGGTTTGTAGGAGTTCTTTATTCTGGATACTAAATCTTTGTTACTGATACGTGTTCCAAAACTTCTGGCGGTTTGTGCTTTGTCTTTTTATTTTCCTTATCTTTGATGGTTAGAAATTACTTTAATAGCCAAATTTATCAGTCTTTACTTTTATGGTTATTCTTTGTAACTTGTTGAAGAAATTCTTCCCTGACTCAGGGTCAAAAAGATATTCTCCAATCTTTTTTTTTCCCTCCAAAACTTTAAGGTTTTGCTTTTCACATTTAATTCCTTAATCCTCCTGAAATTGATGTCTATATGGTAGGAGGTGAAGGTTCATTTTACGTATTTTTTTCCCCATTTGAGTAACTTGTGCCGGCACCATTTATTGATTAGTTTTTCTTTTCTCCACTGATCTGAACTTCCTCTTCTTTCAGTATCATGGTTCCATCTGTTTTTTCCATTCTCTCCCATTGATCAGTTTGTCCATCCTTGTACCAGTACCACAGTTTTAATTATTACTGCTTTAAAATACATCTTGATATCATGCTTGAGCCAGATTCTTCTCCTCATCCCCTGCCCCTAACACTTCATGAATATCTTGCCTATTCTTGGCTCTTTGCTTTTCCACATACATTTTTTAAATGAGCTTTTCAAGTTCCACAAGGAAGTGCTGATGGAATTTTAATTGAAGTTGTATTGAATAGACAGATAAGTTTGGGGAGAACTGATGGCTCTACTACATTGAGTGTTCTTTGTAAACATGAGCTTTTTATTTATTTAGGACTTCTTAATGTTATTTAAGATAGGCTTTCAAGGTGTTCTGCATAAAAATCTTGTACCTCCTTTGATATATTTATTCCTAGATACCTTACAGTTTTTTGTTGTTGCTATAGAAATGCTGCCTTTGAAAAATTATATTCCTAGCTTTTTTTTTTTTGCTGGCATATAGAAATACTTGTTCATATTGCTCAAACAGCCACCAGGTGTCCTACTAAACTCTTATTATTGCAAACAATTTATCTATAAATTTTTGGGGCTTTCTATGTAGATAATTATATAATCTGAAGATAGCAATAGTTCTGTTCCTGCCTTTCTAATGCATACGCCTTTAATTATTTTACTGGACTATGTTGACTTTAGAAGTGATCATAGTGGGTATTCTTGCATTATTCCTGATTTTAAAGGGAATACTTACGTGTTTCCTTCTTAGTTTTTGATGCATACCCATGATCAGGTTAAGGAAGTTTTTTCCTAGTCTGACTCGCTGAGAGTTTTATCATCACTGAGTATTAAATTTTATGAACTGTTTTTTCAGCTTCTATCAAGATAATTATATCATCTTTCTTCTTTAATCTATTAATGTGGTGGTGGACTTATATAGATTTTCTTATATTATCCGTCCTGGCATTCCTTTTTCTGGACTTGGTTTAATACTGTTTTGTTAAATATTTTTATATCTGTACTCATGAGTGAGGTTGGCCCTGAAGTTTTTCTTTCTTACACTTTGGTTTTTCTTGTATCAAGGTTATACTGGCCTTCTAGAATGCGTTGGAAGTATTCCCTCTTTTTCTTTTCTTTTTTTTTTTAACATTTTTTATTGATTTATAATCATTTTACAATGTTGTATTTCCCTCTTTCTAGTCTCTGAAAATGTTTGAATAAAATTGAAACAATCTGCTCATTGAAAATTTGGAGAACTTGCCTCTGTGATCATCTGTTTTCTTGATAAGATTTCTAACTACAGTTTAATTTATTTAGCACTTTTTGATTTCTTTGGGTTTTCTAATTCATTTTGAGTCAATCTGTAAGCTATTTTTTTCTTGACTTTATCTATTTTGTATACATTTTAAAAAATTAATAGCTATAAAGTTTTTTTTATAGGGTTCTTTTATCTTTCTAACCTCCATTGAATCTACAGTTATGTTCCTTTTTGTAATTAGTAATATTGTTTACTTGCACTTTCTCTCTTCTTATTGTAGTTGTCCCAAAGGCTTCATAAATCCTCTCTAGTTCGAAGATTCCTGCCCTTAAACCTTTCTCTTTTTACTTCTACTTTCTTTTGGGTTAGTCTGTTGGGTTTTGTGTTTTTTTTAACATCATAACTTGGGCACGTAGTTATTTTCAGCCTCTCTTCCTAACATAAATAATTAAGGCTGTAAATTTCCCTTGTAAGTCTGCATTAGCTGCATTCCATAGGTTTTGATAGGTTGTACTTTAATTATTTCATTTATGAGTATTTTAAATTTCTTTATGCTTTCTCCTTTTACCTCTGAATGATTTAGAAGTATTTTTAAATTTCTAAATATACGGAGTTTTAAGTTTATACTTTTGTAACTGAATTTTAACTTTAATTGCATTGTGGTCAGAGAACATAGTCTGTTTGATAGCAATTCCTTGAAATTTCTTGAGACCTGCTAGTACACAATCAGCATTTGTAAATGTTTCATGTATGCTTGAAAAAAAATGGGTATTCTCTAATTATTGGGTAAAAAGTTATGTATTTGTCTTCTAGATCAGTCTTGTCAACTGTATCCTTTGGATGTTACATATCTTGCTTATCTTTTATTTGCCTGATGTATCAGTAACTGAGAAAAGTCTGTTGTCATTGGTCTTTTCCCTCTTTGCAATTTTATCAAATACATATATATTTCAAGTATATAACAAGTTTTAGGAGAGTTCCCTCTTTCTAGTGAATTGAACCTTGTATCATTATATACCATCTCTACTCCTAATAATGCTTTTGTCTTAAAAGCTATTTTGTCTGACATTCCTGTAGTTGATTCTTTTAGCAGTTTGCCTGATATATCTTTTAATGGCTTTTGACTTTTAGCTTTTATGATCCTTCCACTTAGATGGATTTCTTGTAAGTAGTGTATGAATGGATTTTGTTTTTAATCCGGTATGGAAATAATTTGCTTTTAGCAGGAAAATGTATTGTTTTAGTCCTTAGGCCTAAGATAGGAAGTTCTTCCTCCAGAGAGAGTGCCTTTTGCTTCTACTGGTTTACTTTAGTCCCCTTGAGAGTCTTGGCTGATTGTCAGGTAACAAGCTCGGTTTCCTCACCTTGCTGGTGGCTCAAGGTTCAGTGTCCCCGCTGAAATGTGTTATTGTCATCTGCCTTCAGGTCCATTCTGCCTTTCCTTCCTTCTCCAGCCATTAGTCAGGGTGGGGCTAGGGGTTGTTGTAGATATCCCTTAATTTTTTGTGAGACGAAGGGTCCTTCAGGGACTGTTTCTTAGGCAACATATTGTGGTTTTGTGATGGCAGGTCCTCTGGGGCACCTAGTCAGCCGTAATACCAGATATGGAAATCTCTTGTTGTTTTCGTTTTGTTTTCTTTCCCCCCCACAGTACTTCCATTATACTGTACATGTTATTTATTGTCTTTCTCTTCCCACTGGAATGTAAGCTCCAATAGGGCAAGGATTTTGCCTGGTTTTGTTTACTACTGTATCTCAGCATCTAAATCACTGCCAGATGCTCAGTCAATGTTTGTTGAATGAATGACTACAGAGGGTAGAGAAGGCAATGCAAAAAAGCAATGCCAAGTCTTGAACTTTAACCTTGAAATGCTCTTATACGTTCCTCTGTGACCACTGTCACAAGGCAGAGTCCCTTTACTTTTCCCTAGACTATAGTAGCCCACTTCCAACTGGTCTCTCTGTCTCTGCTTTGTAGTCCATCCATCCTTTCCAGTTCATCCTTTACAGTGCTTCTGGAGTTTTTTTTCCCCTAAATATAGATCTGATTATCTCACTGTCTTATCTTGGTTTAGCCTATAGAATAAATTGTAGTTTCTTTAATGTGACATTTTATTCCAAACATAGTTTCTAGCCTTATTTCTATACTGAGCATTCTATGCTCTAACCATATCAAAACACTTGTAGGCTCCCCAGGTATGCCACATCTGTGGGTTGTTTTGCTTTGTTTTTGGTTTTTGTTTGTTTTGTATGTGTATGTGTGATCATGTCATTATTTTAGTGTTCTCTGAAGCTGAAAAGTCATTCTTTCGTTTATATTTATCAAAATCTTAGTCATTCTTAAATTCATCTAAAGGCATCTCCTCCCTAAAGACTATCCTGATATTCACTGCACAAATCATTCATTCCTGGTGATTTATTTTGCTGTTTTAGTGTATCTCATAATCTGTCTTCTATTCTAAAAAGCTGTCTGTCTGTCTTTCCCTACTAGATTTTAAGCTCCTTGAAAGTCAAGGGCTTCATGTTTTATTTCTCTTTGTTTCCTGGAAATCTCCAGTACAATGTTTTATACATAATGGATCTTTGGCGTTGTCAAACTTGAATTCTGAAGGTTCGTTTTTTGTTTGATGCTATTCTGTTCTTTCTGCTATAGTAGATTAATCTTGTCGCATGTCTTTAATTATCACCCCAGTGACAGTAAGTTTCAAATCTAAATCTTCCTGTTTCCACTCCCCTGGCTGGTATGCTTTAGGCCTCTCACATTACTCAAACTCACTGTGTCATCTCCTTCTGTTTGTTGGTTTCCCCTCTCAAATCAGTACCTCATAACGTTCTGTCTTAAAGCACCATTCTTCCAGTCACATAAACTCAAAACCTTAGTGAAATCTTTATCACTCCTTTTCTTAATCTTCTGCCTTCAACTAGTCACAAAGTCCTGTTAATTTCTCTTTTAAAATGTTACTCAGCTCCATACCTCCCTCCACATTTCAGCTGAGAAGTCCTTGGATGAAGCTCTTATCACCTCACACCCACTTCTGATACCTCCCCCTTCCCTGTAATCTCACTGACTGTAGTATGAGGTCGGATTACTTCATTTAGCATTTAAGACTAAGCAGAGTCTAGGTTCATTCTACTCCCCACAACATGCGTCCTCTGCTTTCTGTCAAGTCAGACTTCTGTCTCCTGACCAGCTCATTCATAGCCCTTGCCCTTCTACTCTGCTGTGCCAGCTCGCGTTCATTTTTCAGGATCTGGATAACAGACATCCACCCTACCCCTACTTCCGATGCACATTTCCCTTAACAATGGAAACGCTAGTTAATCACTTCCTCCTTGGAACTATTTTTGTGCGTGTATGCTTATTGTTTTCATTGAAACTTAAAAAAAAAAAACTGGCAAGTTGGAAAAGATCTTAAAAGTAACCTAGTTTAACCTCTAACCCAAGATCTCTGTCCTCACTGAAACTCATAATTAGCACTAGCTTCTAGTATTATACAAAGCTTCTGATATTTCTTTCTACTTACACAGTGAGTATCTGGAGGTTAGGAACTTGGTTTACTGTGCTTTTGTTTTTCCTCTTAATTCTTAGTATTGTTAGCATGGTTCTTTGTCCCTAGAAGACACTAAAAATATATTCATTGAGTAAATAAATGAATCTTAAATTTTCTCTCCAAACAGTTTACAGAGGAGACTTACCTGCCCAAAAAGCCTATCTCCACAGTTTCTCTGTTTCCAAATGTCTACCAATAAGAATGACTTAAAAGATGGTGGATACATTTGTAGCCTACTCTTTTCTTTATAATAGCTCTGTTTTAGCCTTGGTTTTTATTTTTCTACATCTTGAAATTATATTTGGAATTTCTCACTTTTGCATGAACTATAGCTGAAAACTTGTATCAGTTTTAATGGAGTCTGTTGAATGTTGACCATGTTTTCCTACAGTAGGTTAGAAGTATTTAGCAAGGAATATTCTATTTCATTCATTTAAAGGAAGGTAATTATGTGTGGTTTGAAATTTTGTCTAAAAAATTTTTGACCACAAAAGCTCTTTGTTGTGGGCAGCAAGAGGACAGCTTATAATTTGTGTAGATTTTTAAAGTATTATTACTCATTACTTCTGTAGGGTAAATAGAAATGATAGCTTTAATTCCTTTGTAATTACTTATATGATCTAATTTCAAAGATTAGCCGTTTCAAGAGCAAGGATGTTTTTGGAAAGTTAGTGCTAACTTCAAGTATGTAAAATGCTTTAACTATGTAGAAGGTACTTGATATTCAATTATAGTTTTGATGAAAATCCAAAAGTAATATTTTCATAAGAACCTTTCTATTTTAGAGCATGTCAAAAGAATAAGTATAGTAACTTGAATGCTCTATTTTTATTTCTAGAAACCAGCAAATATCCTAGTAATGGGAGAAGGTCCTGAGAGAGGGAGAGTCAAAATAGGTAGGTAATTATTTCTAAAATAATTTATTAAGAAACTGAAGTGACTGCAAAGATGGCTTCCCTTTTTAATACTCTTATTTAAGTAGTTCATTTTAAAATTACTTCTTCATAATATTTGTAGAGAAAATGTTGGGAAATGTGGATAGGCAGTAAATGAAATTTCTCAGGCTTATTTACAAAATAAAGTTCTATAATTCTAAGCTGAGACAAGCAAACAAATGCATTCCTATACAATACCCCAAGCATGTGTTTATGCTATTACTGTCCTGCAGTTACCCTAAGCATAATCCCTAAATCTTACTTTTGTCTCAGCTTTACTAAATGTTCTTTCCCTGAATACATCCCTCTCACTTTGACCTAAAACGTATAGATCTTCACAGATACCTCCCCACTGCCCCCCTCAAGTCCTGTGCCAGGTACCAACACATCTTTTCCAAACAAGTATATATGCTTATAAACCTCTTACTTGCTGGTCTTAGATTAAGGCACTGGTAGGAGTCTTATCCTGTATTAAAATTTCCTTTGCAACCTTGAAAGTTCTAAAAGAAATTGGCATCATTTATATCTATGACATATTTGAGGAGAAAATGAGCTAAGAAATGATTTATTCTGATTTCTTATAAGAGAACTTACATTTATTGAATGTTCAATGCTTTTCAGAAAGATTTTAAAATAATTTTTGTTTCATCAACCTGCTTTCTTTGCTGTTGGAGTGTATCGTGCCAGGGGTGATGCAGAATTGTGCTAACTCGACCTACTACAAATTCATTGTCTTGCTTCAACCGAGGGTACCCTGCTGCTTGGTTTTCTACTTCTTCAACTAATTTACTAGCCCAGTTTGTGAAGAAGCTTTTCTAAACCAACTTCTCTTTCTTTAAACCTATACTGAGTGTACTGAGATTCAGAGTCGTAAAACCTTTTGTTGATGTTAATTAAGAACCAAGTGGCCGCTTTCCTTCTCGCTCCCCCTCCCGCCCATCCCCTTTCTACTGTCCTCACTTGTTTCTGTTTCACGCTTATACTCTTTTCTTGGAGGCATTTATTCAGTAACTAGCTTTTGCTATACACTCGTGAGAGGGAAATAAACGGTGGTCCTCCTGTGGGGGACAGTAAAATAGACAGGTACTTTCATATATTACCTTGTTTGTTTTACACAACCGCCCTCTATGGCAGGTATTGCAGATCATGAGAGCTGGACTTGGGAGTGTAGCTTACTCGGCCTTTCAAAGGAAGGACTTGAATTTCAAGTCCTGGGTCTCTTTCCCTCCAGCCACTGCTGCCTAGTATGTCAAGGCTATCTGGCCAGACCTCACTGCCCGCTTTTTGCCAGCACAGCTCTGCCTTTGAAACAGTCTCAGAGGAAAAGTGACTCCTCCTAAGTCCTCTCCAGGGTCCTTCCTGGCTTCTAAACATCTCCCTGCTGCACTTCAGCTCCTCATGTTAGTGTCTCCGTTCTCCCCTTCGCAAGTTTCTCCTCACGTTCAAACACTTGTAATCCTCATCCTGATTTTAACATCAATTTTCTCATATCCATTTTGTTTTCTTTACCATGTGTTCAATTTTTTTTACTTCCTTTGCTTTTAAAATGCATGATATTTACACATTGGTTTCACTCACCCTAATTTGTTACTGTCCAGCCTTTGTCTCCATCCCTCTATTGGAACTGCTCTCTAAAAGGTCACCTATGACCTCTGTGTTACCAAATCTAGTGGCCTGTGTTTAGTCAGTGTTTTCTTTTACTGACTTGTCATTTGTTCTTCTGACCAACCTGAACTTGTGACTGTCCTTTCCTTTGGTTCATATGACATCATGTAATTCTATTTTTCTATCTATTGCTTTTGCTGTTACTTCTATTTTTTACTCATTATTGCCTCTTAGTCCTGTTACCTTTTTGTTTCAAGACACCCTAGGCACTGGCTTACGATATGGCCTCCCTCTACAATTACTTCTTTAGGGAATTGATAAGTTGTGGCTTCAAAATCTCGGGTTCTGTGAAAATGATTCTAAGATCTGAGTCTCAAATTCTATTCTCTCACCCTAGCTGAAATGTTTCTATTTGGATGTCCTGCTGGCAGCCTGTACTCCATTAATTCCAAACCAAACTCATCATCGTCTCTTATACTCTCCCTTGCCTGTACCAGTCATCACATTTATCCCAGTCACCACACTTAATGTCTTCTCCTTTCTCTCCCAAACAGCTCTACTATTCCAGCATAAATCCTGTATTCTGCCAGGCCAGTTAGTTGCCTTATTGTTAAAGAGTTTTACGATTGTAATTCTATCCAAGATTAGGGATAAAATCAGGGTTAAAACTAAGCAATAATTAATAAATGTCTAGTGGACAACTAATCTAGTTAATTAAATTGTTTTAAAAGTTTATTTTAATAAATAGCACATTATTATATTTTTTTTAATCAGTAATGCTCTGATGTCTGTGCTTAACACTTAAATATAGTTCCTTTTTTAACTGAAAAGAAAAGCATAGTCAATGAAAACCATTGTGCCCTTCCCTGTATCTGGGCCTCTCCCCCAGCAACCTGAAGACTTGCAGGCCTTACCTAAAGTGCTTATTGCCTCTTTACTAGTCACAATTTATCCTTCAGAATCCACTCAAGATCTACTTTCAGTTTAATCCACTTCTACAAATATTTATCAAACATCGTTCCAGCTAAACCATGAAGGAGACAGAGCCCCTTCCCTTGGGGACTTAAAAGTCTAGTAGAAACCAGTAGCAGCTTCCCTTTAGTCTTACAGCACTTACCCTTTTTTATTTTTAATCCACTGTCTTGTCATCTCACCTTCATGTAAGCTTCCTGGACGGCAGACATCGCCTTCTGCTGCTTTTCTATCATGTGCTACTGTCTAATTAGCACCCACAGCAGAATTCTACTACCCCTGTCTGTTGCATTGCACAATTTCACTCATATCTAATTTTGGAAAACAACTGTTAGTAATGTTTAGGCTAGTTACCTTTTGTCTGAAATAGTAATTATTTGAAAAATGGTTTGAAACCCCTTTAAAGTTCATACAATAGATGGAATTGTTTTTAAGAATATTTATTGTTTCCTCTGGCCTTATTTCCTTTTTCAGTGAATAGATGTGGCCTTTATAAAATTAAGAAGGTAGAGAATAAGGGAAGAAATACTGGCTTTAGCCTTTACTTAAAAATAGCATGTATTTCAATGGGTGAAAGAGCTTTCCGTCATGTTATTTTGCCATCAACAACAGTCAGCATCTATTACGTATATAAAGCAATGCTTTGAGGCAGGTGTAGTATTGGTAGAATGGTTTTGAATATTTTTGTTTGCCGTAGGGAAATTTAGTTAAGAAAATGTAGGCATCAGCACAGGTATCTTTGGATAGCTTTATTTTTTAAGCCCTGGGTTCTCCAAAGCATTCTCAGAAAGTCTTGTGAATTATTCAAACTGTAAAGAAATAAAATAACTGTAAATTAAAAATTTAATGTGTATCATAAAATATTGGTTTTAGATTAAATGATTCTCTGTAGTTGAAACTTTTATGTACTATTTGTGCATTGTATTGTAAGATGATAGGTTCATAGTTAAGAATGTAGCTGCTAAATTATAACATGGTTTTTGTTTGAGTGCTGGCATTTTTACTTACTATCCCTGTGACTTTGGCCAAATCAATGAACTGCTTTGTGCCTCAGATTCTTTATCACACAAGTGGGGGGAGGGGGGTACTTATTAAAGCAGCATTCTCATGAGGATTAGATGAAGTGATATATACGTAAAAACCGTTTGTAAACTCTAAAGTGTTTTGTAGGTTTAAGGTATTTGTTATTTAGGAAATCTTAAGAAAATTAGTCTCCAGCACCCCATTATAGTAACAGTCTTTTTTATTACTTTTCTATACTTCTAATATTTAAATTAGTTAGCTTTGGTATAGACTATTGTTAAATACTGAATTATAATAAATTCTCTTTTATGTGTCCTATATATGTTCTTGGAAACATGTATGTGATGTGCTGGTAACTATACAAACAGCTGGCTCTCCAGGGGAAGAAAGCCCCAGTTTGTAGCATTTGCTGTTTTCTATGATGTTAATACTCCCATTATAGCCAATTTCAAGCCACCAGTGTGATGTTACTGAACGCTGAGTTGGGAAGAGATGTGTATAAATCAGTTCCCGGGCCCATAAGACCAATTCTAGACACACTGAACTAAGATATAGTCAGATTTTAGATATATAGGCATAGAGAAATCATAATCATGGAAACTTTTAGACTGTTTTCAATTTTTAAAACATTTAAGAATATTATTCTAAGTGTCCTGAAAGCCAGGAATCTGAAGTCGGACCTGGATTCTAATTCTGACTCTGTACTTACTAGTTCTATGATCTGGACAAGTCAGAATATCTTTAAGCCTCAGTTTCTTCATCAGTAAATTAGGCACAATATTAGTATCTACCTCAGAAGGGGAGACCTGGTGCAGACCACTGGTTGAAAAAGGAGGGAAAAGATTACTTTATAAGGTTAGTGGCTATTGTCATTAACCTTGCATGTTTATAACAGCATGCAAACTGAGTATTACACTATTTTATCTTTTAGCTGACATGGGTTTTGCCAGATTATTCAATTCTCCTCTAAAGCCACTAGCAGATTTGGATCCAGTAGTTGTGACTTTTTGGTATCGGGCTCCAGAACTTCTGCTTGGTGCAAGGCATTATACAAAGGCCATTGGTAAGTTAGTATAAAATGATTTACTTACAGTTGGTAAGTATTACAGTATCATATCATGTCATATCATATCATATCATATCATATCATATCATATATTGAATTCTCATAAATAGTAAGTGGTATAATAATAAAGCTGCTTTGTAAAAACCACTTTATATCTCTTTGTAAAAGTCCTGTTGTCTGTATTCCCAGATTTTATATTCTGGTAGATTTGGATTCTTAACTATATAGGAGAATATGACTCTTATAAAAAAAAAAGAAAGCATTTTCTTTCAAGGATGGAAGTATCTAATCCTGTTGAGTTGCTATGGAAATGATAACATGCAAATTTTATTTTGCATTTACCTAATATTGATGAGAAGAATGGGAGAGAGGTTTAGAATTGTTCTCTTCACAAAAAGAAAAACAGAAAAATGGGAGTAGTGTGGTACTGGAGAAGGGCCCCTTCCATTTGGGGAAAAGTAAGTCAGTCTTCTCCTATGGAGGAAACAACATGACTAATCTTTCTCTCTTGCCATTACAGTTATCAGAATGGCAATTTCTCCATGAAGGTAGGAAATAGAGTCTGGGTAGATTAGCTGTGCTCAGCATCCTGCTATCTCATGAAGTTTAAAGAAAAAAAAAAACTAAACTAAAAAAAAAAACCCCAAAAAACCTGTTATAAGCACTGTGTAGGATTTAAAATTTGCTTCAGAACAGAGGCATCAGAGATTTTGCTGCCTGGTCTCTACAGTATCCTCAGAGAGCCCAGCTGCTAATTGAGAGGATCAGGAAGAGAGAGCTATCGTCAAACCTGGATATTGCTTTAAAGGAGGTTAAACAAGAGGATAGGGAGGGAGTAAATAATACGGCTAATGTGAAGGGCTGGTTTTGCAAGATACCTAAATTTGCTAAGTGTATATCTCTAAGTTTTCTTTTTGTTGAATTTTCTGTTTACTTATGTTAGACTAGTATTTGTTTTGACTACACTTAGTTGCTTTTGTTGGGTTCTATTGATGAAGGCACTTAAAGTATACAATTATTAAAAATAGATAAGTAAGCACAATCCTTTCTCTGTTAAGCTTATGAAAAACCTGGTAGCATCTAAAATACTAAAAAAGAAGTTCTTATGTTTGAAAATATTTGACTCATGATTAACCTATTCATGGGTAAAAAGGGAAACAAAAATTAAAATACAATAATTTTTCATTCATTCATCAGGAGGTCTGATTTCTGCAAAACTTGGATACCCAGAACACATTTATACTATCTTTGTCTAGGGATTGAGACACTAGCAGTGTGGAATATTGTTCTCTCTCATAAATATTGCTGAAGGATTTTGTTAAATTAGTGAAAAAGCCTATGAGTGGCCTCAGCTACAGTGAGGAAAACCAGTGTGTGTCTGACAGTGGAGGAGTGTGAGACCGACCTTAGAACTGTGCTCTGGCAGTTGAGCCCACCGGAAGGCCCCTTATCGGAGGCTGCAAGGCCACACTATCAGCAGTGGACAGTGGCAGCTGTCTATGAAGGGAGGAGAATGACAAAAAGCAAATGGAAGGAACGGAGTGGTCCTCAGAGTGAGGAGTGAAAATCAGGGACTGGCTCTACATTCCAATGAATGACTTACTGAGGGGCTGCATTTTTGAGGCATTTAGAATTATGTTTGCTTTTTCTGTTATTAGGTCTCTCTATTGAGAGCAGTAAAATCTCCTGGACAATTTCAGAAGGCACCAGAGGATAGGAGGAGACCAAAAGCCAGACAGAGAAAAGGGGAGTGTTAGTTGGAAGCAACAGGTGGTGCCTGAGGACAGGATTGATGGTGAGGTAACCAGGGCACAGGGTAGGAGTCGAGGATGTGACACTAGCAGAAATCCACATGCATTGGACTAAACAGCACTATCCAGTCAGTGTCTAGAAGGGAGGTTTCCAGTAAAAAAAAGGCAGGTTTAGCCAAAAACCTTCTGTTAAACTAAATGATGCCTCACCAGGTCTGTCCCACTCTCAGATTCTCATTCAGCAAACCCACGGTAGTGAGTCCCATGTTTAACATGTACCATTAGTGATTCTGTTGTGTGTGGTCCCGCATTTTGAGAGGCAGAGTTTCATGAATATGTTCTGAAGTCAGAAATTTTTCTTAGGTCAGAACATATTTCACATTTTTAAGCACAGTAATATCTCCTCCCAGGAGAAGCTAGTTCAGGCACACTCATTAGCATCTTTGGTTAAAAGGGCAATATAGCCTGTAGATGCTGTTAATAATGGTTCTCCAATAGCTAAGTCAAGATTGGAAAAAATCCTATGGGTAGATATAAATGTTATCTGCATATTCTAAGCTCCTTACGAGTCATTATATAAATACCAGTTCTTTTTAAAATTTTGTACATACCAATGGAAGCCATCTTTCCGCAGGGCCACCCATAAACTTTCTGTAGTGCAGGCGATAGAGAAGGTTACAGAATGTGATTCCTCCAGTCCCCTCCAGGGGACTCTGCTGTTGGAGTAAAAGAAATAGATGTGTTTTTTGGGAAATAAAGGTAATTGGGTTTGAATTGGAAACCAATTATATTTCTTATTTCCTCAGGGTAAGGAGAACTGAAATTGAATTTTAACCAGCTTACGACTAACTTGCTCAGTAAAAATGAGATTTACTCAATTAAAGATAAAAACATAATCATTAATTTCTAATTTTAGTCAAGTCCCAATTATCCATTCTGGATAGAAATCAGGGGGAAAAAAGTTAAGGCACAGAAAAGGAATAATCCCCATATTAGTTATCTTTAGGCTTAAAATATATTCATAGCAGACATAATAAATACACTCACATTCACTCATTCTTGCAATTCTCCATACCTGGTTCAGGCCAGAAATGAGCATTATTTCTATTCAGAGCATAGAAAAAAAGAGTTTGATGATTAGATATCAGTGAAGGTTTATGGAGTGACATTTAGTGGGCAAGGTAAGTGGAGGAGTGTGTGTGTGTGAGAGAGAAAGAGAGGGCAAGGAGGAGGGGGAAGAGGGAGATAGACAAAAAAACAAGTTGCTGATAAAGGAAAGAGCTGAGAAATGGGTATAGATGGTACAGGAGCCAGATGACCATTTAAAATTAGATGCTAATATGAGGCAGGACATCCTAGAATTTAACACTACCTGCTACACTGAAGTTCTTTCTCTAAGCCGTTCTCTGGGAAAGCTAGATACTGGCTCTTGTTCTTTGAACAGAGGGCAAACCAGGAAGTGATGTGACCAGCAACATACAGTAATAGTCCCTGTCGACTGCATGGTACAGGCAGCCAGCAGAAAGAGAGGTGGGACTGTCAGAGGCAGCTACATCAGGGGTAAGAATGACAACCAACATGATGTGGGAGAAGAAAAGAATTAAAAAGTAGACACTGAGCAGTATTATTGTTCTGCACTTTACTGATGGAGCTTCATGATGACGGTGACCCTCCTGGGTCATTAGGCCTCTTTTCATAGCCTCTTAACATGGCAGGTAATAGTGTAATACAAATGGTTTTTGAAGGGATAGGTCCCATTTTCCAAAAGGGTAACTTGTGTGGAAGGAAACCATTCCTGAATGGAGCCAGATGTGTGAGACATTAGTTTATGCTTTTTTTTTCATTTGGCAATTTGTTTTATGAAATGGTGTACCAACGGTAATTCTAGCTAATGGAGAGCTTGTCTACAGAATGTTATTCCCATGTTCAGAAGACTGCTAAGCATTGTACTTTTCGATGTTATACCATAATCAGTGCATTACTATCTTTTTAAAAACATACTTATTAAACAGCATTTAGGTGGGCAAGTAAGAATATGTATTTCACAAAAATTAATTCACATGTACATTTGGCAAAGCATTGTGAATATAGTCTTAGAGTATAAATTACAGTTTTTCAATGGGTAAAATCTAAATAGAATAATCTGTATAACTGGTGATTTGAAGTAGTTAATAAAACTTTTAAAGGTACCGAGCTTTACCCTGGCACATTGGAAGGCTGGGGCAGCATCTAAATGAATGTGTTCAGATAAGATCTGGTGTCACACAGTGCCTGTATATACTTGTATTAATCAGCTTCTAGACCTTACAATTTATTGAAAAAATTGAAGTTGGTATCTTTCAGATAAAAGTTGAGTCTTTCCAAATCATTTTATGTGATCTGTACTGTCTGTCCAGGCTGACAACTCAGAGATTGTTCTGTCATTAAGCATCTGATTGCTTAAAAGGAAGGTATCACCATAGCTGATGACGATACCGTTTTAGTCTATCAAATCTTGAGTATTATGCCCTGTGTCAAATTATCAATTGAATGCTTTGGTGATTAAATTAATACTAATGGTTAGAAAGGCCTTTGCCTATTTGTAAAGTAAATTCATTGCTTGCTAAACTGAGTTTCCCAAGCTTATCTTCTTCAGGAAATTTATAAGTAAATTTTATTTGGCTTTCAATCTGTTATGTGCTGATATGGCTATTTCATGTCATATATATATTTTCTTAATATACCTATTATATTTTGTATATTGTTTCACTGAAAAGCTTTTTTTAATTTTGCAGATTCTTTTCTAAGTTATGCTTGACACAAAATATTGTATCAGTTCCAGGCGTACAACATAATGATTTGATATTTTTATATGTTATGAAATAATCACCACAATAAGTCCAATTACCATCCATCCCCACACAAAGTTGTTAAATATCATTGACTGCATTCCCTGTGTGTACATCATATCCCTGTGACTTACTCACTTTATAGCTGGAACTTTGTGTCTCTTAATCCTTTTACATATTTTATCTGTTCCTCCACTGTGAAAAGTATTTTTATATGTAGGTTGTGATTATATCCAGAAATTATAACCAAGGAAATATAATAAATGTTTATCAAAACTTGTTTTTCTTCCTTCATAGATATATGGGCAATAGGTTGCATATTTGCTGAGTTGTTGACTTCAGAACCTATTTTTCACTGTCGTCAGGAAGATATAAAAACAAGCAATCCTTTTCATCATGATCAACTAGATCGGATATTTAGTGTCATGGGGTTTCCTGCAGGTAATATATTCATATTTTTCCAAAATAATATTTGAGTCATAATTCAAAAACATTCCTTTTGAAAAGCATATTTTAAGTATTTTTATGTATTTTTTAAGCTAAACTAAGATTTTTATATAAGTAACACATTATTTCCAATAACAATATTAAATATTTTTTTTTGCAAGATAAAGACTGGGAAGATATTAGAAAGATGCCAGAATACCCCACACTTCAAAAAGACTTTAGAAGAACAACGTAAGTAATTCCGTATTACATATAAATAATATTCAGTGGTGCATCTAGTCAATTCTTTTTTCTAACTATCCTTTGAATCTTTGTATTTCTTTCCATCCAACCTGCCACTTTTATAGTCCACACCACTCTCTCTCACCTGGAATCCTGCAGTGGCCTCCTGAGTGGTATTTCTACCTCTAGTCTTCATTCCAGCGCATTGTCTGTACTGCAGTCATTGCCAAAAGCAGTTTGGATCACGTCAGTCTTCTAGCTGCTCTTAATTCACCATTGCCCTCAGTTTCTTAATATGGCTTACAAAGCCTTGGCATCTCCCTCACCAGATTCATTTCCTAAACCACTGTCCACTTTGTGCTCTATAGCCAGGACATCATGAATTTGTTTAAGATCCTCAAAATCCCTGAGCTTTCTTTGACCTCTGGGTTTTTACACATGCTGTTCCTTCAGCCTAGGATGTACTTTCCTCCCACCTGTTTCATCAGATTAACTCCTGTTTATCCTTTCTCTCCTGAGGAGGCCTCCCCTTCCGCACTCCTCTAACATCCTGTGCTGCTTCTCTCAGCACTGATCACTTTGTACTATAGTTGGCTTTTGAACACTTATCTGCCTTTCCCTGTAGAGAATATGGATTGTGCCTATTTTATACACCATTATATGTATCCTCAGGGCCTGGTACATAGTGCGTGCTCATTAGTTACTTGTCAAATTAAATGAAAAGTGGTTCAAGTAATTGAAGATACTCTAACAATGTAGAAGATGGAGAAAATTAATGAAGGCACTTAACATTTTATCATAGTATTTAGAGACCAAAGGAAAAATTTTACATAAAATGACAGTTTTTACAATAACCAGAAATAAAAGGAGAGAAATTTTAAAAGATAAATAAAATTCAGTTAGAAAAGTAATAGGAAAATTGTAGAGATAAGAGCCCATACTTCCTAAGCAAACAATTTTATCCACATAAAAGCAGGCTCCTAATAATAAGACAAAAAGGAATTTATTAAAAATTAGCTAAATCTAATACAGTACATACAAGTCACTAAAGTAAAATATAATAAAAAATTCCAGAAAATGTTATCCCAAATGACATAAAAAGTAAAAGAATAATAACTTATTCTCATTGTATCATATCTAAAAAATTACTCATAGGGAATTAAGAAGGATAACAATGGAAGTTTCTGTAATCTTTGCAAGATATCAGCTCTTATAGCTCATTAGAAGGCAAGGTGGAAATACGATTAAAAGGAAATCAGTAAGTTGACTTTAAGAATTGAATGTTTGAATAAACATGGTCTGATAAAATGCTTTGTAATGTATATAGAGAGTTTGAATTACTTTGAAAACTGTTTAGCTCCTAAACTGTAGCAAATCTGGAAGAGGATAATTCAGAAAATAACAAGTAATTCATCTTAGCTTTAATACTAGGAAAAATAAGAAGAAACCACAATGGGAATTGAATAATAGAATTTCTCAACTTCAAGACATTTTATATTATGATAAAAACAACCTAAAATCTGGAGTTAACACAAGAAATCAGTTGATTCAACATAAAGACCAAAGCCATGCAGACAGACTCCATTTCTACATAAACTTTAGTTTTTTTCTATTACCAAAGATAATGGCTACCTGCCAATAAAAATATTCCTGGTATTGGAGTAAAAATTTTTTTAATTAATACACATGGCAAAGTTTTTTTTAAATAAAAATACCTAGTGTTGGCAAGGGTATAACAAAATGGGCACTCTTTTATGCTACTGGTGAGAGTGAATGCTTCTCAAATTTTAATGTACCTACAAATCACCTGGAGACCTTGTTAAATGCAAATTCTGATTCAGAACCTGGGGCAGGGCCCAAGAATCTGCATTCCTCATGCAGGCTCTCAGGTGCCCGTGCTACTGATCTGAGGATCAGGTTTGTGTAGCAAAGTTCTAGGGCACATAAAAAAGGCTCTGAGGGGGCTCCAATGTGGAGGAGGACGCTGAGGCACCCGCTGAGCCTGGCAGCCTTGCTGGGGAGGAGCCTGAGCCAAGCCCAGCCTATATTAAAAAATTTTTAAAGGCTTTGAAATGTACATACCCTTTGACCTAATAAGTCTAATAATTTATCTTGAAAAAGCAATCAGAGCAGCCACACATAGCTAGCCAAGTACTTACTTTGTGCCAGGCATGGTGCTAAGCCCTTTACCTACATTTTGCCAATGTTCCCCATATCAATCCCATGAGGTAGGTATAATTATAACCCTCATTTTTTTCAGATGAGGCATCTAAGGCTGTCGTAGAGGTTAACTAACTGCCTAAGATCACACAACTGGTAAATGACTGAGTCGGAGTCCAGTAGGAGTCTCTGATTCTCACCTGCTGTACAGTATTATCTCCCTGTGATGTGTACCAGATTTACCTCCAAGGACTGGCATTTTATAGCTATTGTGAAACAAACATCATTGGTAACAGGAGAAAATATACAACCACTACAAGTAATAATTTTAAAGATCATTTGGCAGGGAAAAATGTTTATGAAATAATATTAAGAGTTAGGATAATTTATAGAGTGTGATCCTAATTTTATAAAAACAAAACAAAAACGCCTCTATATTTGTATCATATCTTTGTATAGAACAAATGCCAGAGGGAAATTATCAAAATCTTGACAGTGTTTTTTATTGCTGAATAGCTTGATTACAAGTGATTTCGATTCTTTTTCTTTGTACTTTATATCACTACATCTACCATAAATATATATTATCTAATTTATGACCTTTTAAATTTGAAATATTTCATATATAGGAAAGCATATATGATGAAAATATGTAGTCTATTATATAATAATAATAAAATTTAAAATAATAAAATACCCATTTATTCACCCCTCAGCCTGAGGGTTGAGATCCTGACTTACAGATGCAAAGGTATCTCTTAAGAGTATGTACCTAGGAAAGGAACTGCTGGACCATAGAATATTCACATTTTCAATTCTAATTGTTAATGCATAATTATTTTCCAAAGTGACTGTAACAATATAAACTCTTACATGCAGTGTATAAACAATTCTTATTTCTTCACACATTTATGGATATTTGGTCAGGTGTTCCTTTTTAAACAGAAAAAACAATGGTTTAAATTAACACATACCTTATAGGAAAACCAATCTTGAACTTTCTGTTAAAAAATGTTAATTGTGTGAGTGTTCTCACTAATGTGTAACTGTCCTGTCTTCGCAGGTATGCCAACAGTAGCCTCATAAAGTACATGGAGAAACACAAGGTCAAGCCCGACAGCAAAGTGTTCCTCTTGGTAGGCACAGCTCTCACCTGACCCCTTCCCATGGAATTGTTCCAGCTATTCTTCCTCTTTAGAAAGAAAAGAAATTGGCGGATGCTGGGGCGAAATGAAATGTTTTTCTTTTGAGATGCCACCCTTGACTTCTAGCCTTAATTTTTTTCCAATGGTTTCTCAGCAGAAAAAAAATTAAATTCTAAAAGGGCTTCTATGCTAATGATTTCTGCCAATTTCACATAGATGTGTGTACTATATTAATATTGCAATGAGCTGTATACAAAATGGCATTTGATATTCTATGAGACTTTAATACAAAAATAAAAATGGGGTGGGGTAGAGAGTCACCCAGTTAACCCAAGAAATCAGTTGATTCAACATAAAGACCAAAGCCATGTAGACAGACTCCATTTCTACATAAAATTTAAAGTTTCTATTTATTACCAAACATAATGACTACCTACCATTATGCATGCTTAGCATGCAAGAGGCCCTGGGTTCTATCCCCAGTATCTCCATAGATGAATGAATGAACCTGATTACCTCCCAAAAATTTTTTTTAAAAAATCAAAACATTGACTTGTAAACAAATTTTTCATGTGCTATCAATTTATGTGTTATTCTAGCTTCAGAAGCTCCTTACTATGGATCCAACCAAGAGAATTACCTCAGAGCAGGCTCTGCAGGATCCCTATTTTCAGGAGGATCCCTTGCCAACATTAGAGTATGTACCCTTCCTTTTCTGTGTGCTTTGTTCCAGGTTGACGGTGTTGGTTCGTGGCTGAAAGCAAGAAAAACACTCGTTATTGAAGTATTCTCCTTTCTTTGTTAATACTGCCTCAGAGAAAAACTAGTCAAGTGAAAGGTCCTGTATTTTGAAAGAGGCAAAACTGTGGAGAGGTGTGAATGAAAACAAGTATTTTAGGAATGGCCATTAATCAGTTTTACAGATAAAAGCTAAAGCTGAGAACAGATGGGATTTTTATAGATCAGTCAGCTGGAACAGTTTACGCCAAACCAGAAGAAAACTGAGATACTAAAATTCTGTGTGTCTGCTGCACCAAACCCCTCCATTTCCCCATTGTTGTTACACTCACAAATATAAATTGTGCTTGGATTTATTAGAGGTACAGCTTTACTTGAGGAAAAAAATTATTTTCATTGTTGACACAAATACAAATTCAGTTATTTTTAGTGTTGATGAAGTTTGAGTGGAGAAATTTCTATGTCATATATGTCAACTAGCTAGCTCCAGTTAAGGTTTGTTATTGAAAATGGCAATTAGTATAAAACTTAGACAACAAATTGTTCTTTTCTTATTGCTTCAGTTAAGTTGTGTTGAAAGGCATCCAGCAAATACCAGCCACAGATGAAGAGTAGGAAATTTAAAAAATAGAATTTTAAATGGACAAGGTCAATGTAGATTTTAGGTCATGACATGAGTTAATTTTTTTTCTTTTTATGATTTTTAGTGTGTTTGCTGGCTGCCAGATTCCATACCCCAAACGAGAATTCCTTAATGAAGATGAGCCTGAAGAGAAAGGAGACAAGGTATACTCTGCACAGTACACTTCCTATCCAGAGAGTGAGGGAGATAAGAGAGAACTTAGGGAAGGATAATTTAATAATTCCTATACATTTAACTGCCTTTTATTGCATAAAGTATGTATTTACCTTATTGTAGATGTACTTGGCAATTTGAAATACGCATTTACAGGTAAATGATCTTCCTGAT
This sequence comes from Vicugna pacos, assembly GCF_048564905.1. Taxonomy (NCBI): domain Eukaryota; kingdom Metazoa; phylum Chordata; class Mammalia; order Artiodactyla; family Camelidae; genus Vicugna; species Vicugna pacos. The sequence goes on along the minus strand of NC_132994.1, from coordinate 35,399,488 downwards.
TTGCTTTATAGTTGATTTTATTTCCTGAGTCTTAATTCTTGCTTTTTGGTTGTTCAGTGTCATTACCATCACTTTATGCAGGCTGCTTTTCAAAACATCATTCTATTCTTTAATCGTAATTGGCCCCTCCCTGTATACCCATACTTTTCCAAAATCATGATTGAAAAGCGTATGATAGCTGTTTTAATGAGTTGCTGACTATTTCCTGTGTGCCTGCGGTCTTTAGTGGGATGTCTGTGGCTGATTTGGAGGATGACTGTGCAATCTAAATGAACTTCAGAGACGGAGTCCTGTTCAGGGCTCAGTACTTTGACTTCTGGGGATACTGTATTCCTTGGCTGCACCATTCTCCAGTCACTGTAGTCACTTTGGTGTTCCACGTGGGTTGCTCCCCAGGTTGGTCAGCAGTCTCACATGCATATCATGTAATGTAAGATTCATACCAAGCTTCCTTTTTTTTTCTTTGTAAGAATCAACAGCAGCAGCAGAACCAACATCAGCAGCCCACAGCCCCTCCACAGCAGGCAGCAGCCCCTCCGCAGGCACCCCCACAGCAGCAGAACAGCGCCCAGACCAACGGGACTGCAGGAGGGGCTGGGGCCGGGGCCGGGGGTGCTGGAGCAGGGCTGCAGCACAGTCAGGACTCCGGCCTTAATCAGGTGCCTCCAAACAAGAAACCGCGGCTAGGGCCTTCAGGTGCAAACTCAGGCGGGCCTGTTATGCCATCAGAGTATCAGGTACTCTCCTGCATTTTGTACTTTTTAGTGTTCATAGTGTTAAAAAACAAAATTTAACTGAGTAAATTTTAAAGGTCTTATTGGCTTTATTCAGTGATTCATGTATCGGGTAGCACCTCATCTAGGAAAAAGAAAGCAGCTCTGAAGAGCTGTACAAAATGGATGACTTTTATAGGCAGAAAGAGGTGGGACAAGGAAGTTATTCTAACAAAGCTGATTGTGTCAGGCAAGGTCGCCTTCCTTTGGGGGACCACAGGGGTCCATCAGATAGATTATCTCACCAGTGCTGACCAGGCAATTCCAGACTGACTGGGTAAGATTACATTCTTGGGAGTGGCGGGAACTGCACTTAGGTTAGGTATGAAGTCTTGGTTTGGTGACATGGCCTTAGCACAAGTGACTCCATTGTGAGCCTGTTGTCTCTTGTTTTAACAATATATTTCATGAAATGGGAAGTAGATTTATAATAGATCCTTTTAGAATTAAGTAGTACTTAACTATAAAGTTTGACTACACAAACTGTATAATCCTGTTTTTAGGGCATTATATGAAAGTGAAGATTTTTGTCATTTCATGCAATTGCAAGGTATTTTGTTTCTTGACGTTTGTTTATCCTGAAACCCTGAGGAGGGAAGGTGAGGCAGGCATCTCCTCCTCAAAGAAAATTTTTCCTTTTACCTTATAGCTGCTTATCAGGTTTGGGTCAGAAAAAGATATTTAGATAAGCAATTGAAAAGAGACTGGGGTGGTGGCTTATTTTGAACAAAGGAAGTGGCATACTTGAGAAGGATTTGCTGTTACTGGGAGAAAATAATCAGCAAGGAGCCCCATAAACATAGAAGAGAAAGAGACTAAGATTGAGACTTCTCAGGAACCAATGTTAAATCTCACTAGAGATAATTTTGAGGATAGAAAATACTGTTTGTTATTAAAATTAAAAAGAACTACAATTATACTACTAATCTGTGAAATTAAAGGAAAAGTGTCTAAGGATTGGTATTTGGAGAGAGGTGAAAATACTGGCGAAAACCGTAGGGAATCTTGGGGGTGGGGAGGGGGACTTTTCAAGTAGAAACAAGCTAAGAAAAGATCTAAGAAGAAGGGAAAAAACTTAAAATTAAAGGGGGTTGGTTAGAACCATAGTCCCTCAGGGAACTGGTGGAGGAGGAGCACTTAGTATAGAGATAATAGGAAACAAAACCACAGGCAAGGAAGACATAAATTCACTGATTAGGAACTGGAATCAAGAGAAACATTAACAAGAAAGACTAAATAAATAGTTGTCTAACCTGGCTTTACATTTGGAATATCTCAACACACGAATGTGTTTTCACATAACTACTTGGAAAATTTCTCTTGGAAGCTTCCCTGTAAGCAAAGGAGGCATATACTAGCACTTCTGTGGGTTCCAGTTAAACTAATCAAGGCATCCGCTGGATGTCCTAGAAGCAGCTTGCTATTTGGATGGTAGTCATGAATGGACCTGAATTTTATTATAAAGTCAGTTTTCCCCCTAACATTAGTTTATTCCTATTAGATGAGCAACAAGCCTTTACTATATACTGGTTCATCTTCGTGTTTCTGATTGTGTTACATAGATCTGATCGTAGTCAATCATGAACAGTTTTCTTAAATACTGTATTTATTCCCTTCAAATCCAAGAGTTCTTCAAACGCTTTTCTTTGTCCATACTGTGCTGCCTACTTAAAAATAAAACAGCGTGTCTGTGAAATGGGCAGCTATCTCAGCTAGCTAGTTGGAGACACTAGCGTGAGGGGTGAGGAAGTCCCACTGCAGCTCTCACATTATGGACATGTTTGTCTTTATCCAGTATGGAGAAGCTGCTGTGCTGAGTCTACTTTGCTAAAGTAAAAGCAGTCATAGCCAGCCTAGCAGTTGTAGGCCTTGTGAATGGAAAGAACATTTTTTAAAAAATAATAAATTTAAAAATAAAACACAGAATTTGGAATTTGGAAAGGCTTCTTATAGCAACACTAGTCAGAGTTATATAGCATAGGAAAGAACTAAGAGGGATTATTTTTAACCAAGACTATCTTACTGCTCCGTTGTCTTGGACCAGATGTTGCAAGTCCAGTTAGGCTGCCCTTTGTGCACTGAGTGGGGCAACCTTACTGATTTGTTCTTCCTTAAACTGCCAGTGCCACCTCAAGGTCATTTACATTTTTAACTCCAAGCAGTAGCTCTTTTATGTATGATCTTCCCCACTTCGCTCACAGGAGGAACCAGCTTTCTGGGCATGGCCAAAGGCACTGGTTCCAGCAGTGCTTGTATTTATCCAAGCATCATGTTTTTATTCTATAGTTGAGTTTTTCTTTTACGTATTTTTTTCATATTTGCCCCTGGCACTATGAAGATTAATGTTTCATTTAAGGTAATAAAAATACACAGAATTGAAATACAAATACAATTGAAATACAAATACAATTGAAATACACCTTCTCTTGAGGGCATTTTCACATATGAATTTTTAAAAATTGTAAATATTACTTGACATTTATAAAAACCACTTATTGCTGCCACATCCCACCCACCATCACCTTGCTTTCTCACGTAGGTGGTATTGCTGATGCCACTCTAGCCTCTACCTCTGAAAACTCTTTTCTTTCAAACATGATTTCTTAATCACAACTTTGTTATTTATGATGAGAAAATTTACAGCACATCAATATACATTATGAACATCACCGATTCACTATGCCAAATTGATTATTCTTGTTTGCAAATCTCAGTTATTCAAAGAATAACAAAGCAGAATTAATCAGCAGAAGTTTCCCCTCTACCTTTCATTGCCAGTGTAGCTTATCTCCCAAAGAAATCCAGCCAAATTTCATGCATGCCAGAACATGTGGTTACAGTGGTGGCAGGCTGTGACTTCAAATCAGCAAAATGTATTAACAAACTAAATTAGCTGTCAGCTCCCATGGATCAGAACCGGGAGCCTCTGATGAAAATGGCTCATTTCTCCGTCCTGTTGTGATTAACATCTCGGGCCATCCCCTTCCTCCATCGGTAATTCCCTTTTCCTGTTTCCTTCTAGCACTCCAGTTCTCGCCTGAATTACCAAAGCAGCGTTCAGGGATCCTCGCAGTCCCAGAGCGCACTAGGCTATTCCTCCTCATCTCAGCAGAGCGCACAGTACCACCCATCTCACCAGGCCCACCGCTACTGACCAGCTGCAGCCCAGAGCACAGACTCCAGCAATATGACGTCTGCATTGAAAAGAACCAAAAATGCAAACTATGATGCCGTTTGAAACTCATCCACTTAGGAGGAAAACTATATACTAAGCATTTTGCAGGACTGACTGATGTCTCTTCTTTATTGACTTGAAGAAATTTTTGTGAAGTTTCCCCAACACCCTTTCCCTGCATGTATTCCATTGTGACTTCTCTGATAAAGCGTCTGATCTAATCCCAGCACTTAACTTCTGTAACCTTCAGCATTTTTTGGAAGGATTTCCTGGTGCACCTTTCTCATGCTGTAGCAATCACTATGGTTTATCTTTTCAAAGCTCTTTTAATAGGATTTTAATGTTTTAGAAACAGGACTCCAGTGGTGTATAGTTTTATACTTCATGAACTGATCTAGCAACATAGGTAAATACGCACCTTTTAAGGCACTACGTTGTTTTGCTCATGGAAGTCTTAAACGGGAACTGTTACTGTCCCAAAGTACTTTACTATTATGTTTTTATTTATCTAGTTTCAGGGAAGGTCTAATAAAAAGACAAGTGGTGGGACAGAGGGAACCTGCAACCAAAAACAGCCTAGATCTTTGCAGTTACTATGCTTTATGCTATGAAGAACTGAAATAATTTTTATATAATCATCATGGAACTTAGTTCCCAGAATCATCTTATTCTGAATAGTATTCAGTAATTAAAAATTATAATTTTAACCTTCATGTAGCTTAAGTCTACTTTAAAAAGGGTTTCAAGAGCTTTGATGAAATACAGTCCTCTGGTGACCCACACCAGAAAACTGAAGAGAATATTAACTGCACTAGGATTTCTTTAAGGAGTAATGTTGATCAAAGGATGTTTTGCTTCCCCTTGAAGGAAAAGCTTTTAGTGTGTATTGTACATAAAGTTGGCTTCTCTAAAGAACTGTTGGTTTTGTCACATCTGGGTCAGCTTGAATACCTTTCTTACATAATCAAGGGTACTCAAATAGAAGCCTGCAAATTAATCTGCTTTTAAAATAAAGAGCAGTGTTCTCCATTCATATTTGCATTAGGCATAGAGTGACTATTTTTAAAGCATGTTAAAAATTTAGGTTTTGTTCATGTTTAAAGTATGTATTATGTATGCATAATTTCACTGTTGTTACTGAAACTTAATTCTATCAAGAATCTTTTCATTGCACTGAATGCTTTCTTTTGCCCCTAGGAGAAAACTTAATAATTGTGCCTAAAAAACTATGGGCAGATAGTATATGATTATATTAGATAAAGAAATGCACATTTGCGTTTCCATGATCTATGAATTAGAGGCTGAGTTCTTTCTTAGCCAGTGAGTTCTCTCTTAGCCAGCGTAAGGAAGCTCCCCAAGTCACAAGGAAATGTAGACTTAGAGCTCCCACTGTAATGTAAGGGGCAAGAAATTTGTGTTCTTCTGAATGCTACTAGCAGCACCAGCCTTGTTTTAAATGTTCTCTTGAGCTAGAAGAAATAGCTGATTGTTGTATATGCAAGTGATATGCATTTTTTAACTCTTCTTTGTGAACTTATCTACCTGGTTATGATACTCTGGGTCCACATACAAGTAAAGTAAGATTTTAGACAGAAGCCAGTTTACACTTTGCACTATTGATGTGATACTGTAGCCAGCAAGGACCTTACTGATCTCAGCATAATACTGCTTATCAATAACAAAGACTGTAAGTAACACTCATCAGTCAACACTGAAAAAGAAACAGTTGACATGCTCCATTGGAAAGAATTTGTCTCCATGGTAATTTACCGCTTCCATTTTTAAAAATGAGAAATTAGTAGCCCTCTGCATAATGTAGCTACCTGTACACAGTTCCACCCTGTGCCCTGAAGCCTCACCATGGTCAGATGCTCACTACACCCTCACCAGGTGCCCAATATCATGCTGGAGGGGAGACACAAAGGGCAAGGCCTTCTTCCTGTCCTGAAGAGCTTATGATGGAGTCTATGACAGGAAGCTTTCCTGGGATGACTGGCTTATAAATGACACCATCTTAGAATATGAAGGTCCTTTTGTTTACTTTTAACCCACTTAGTTATTCTCCAGATTTTGCTCTATAATAAACGAGTGTTATGGAGAAGTTTCTATGCTTATCTACCTTCAAGAAAGCCAGCGATTAAATATCACCACAGGCATTAATATATATTTGAAATGTTCACAGCAGCCTTTCAACAACAATTGGGTGGTCCTTGTAGGCAGAACACACTCTACGAAGTGGTTGTAGGAAATTACAGTGAAAACAGAAGCTCTGTTCCTGCCCTCAAGGAGAGCTTACATTTAGTAAAAGACAAACCCAAATATGTGCAAGAACCAAATACCATGCCCCTTAATCCCGCATAAACAACTTCAATGTAAATTCTTGTGATATGTGCTCATATGATCACAGGACTACCCTGCTTACCGTGTTTGTAGTGAATTTTACTAGCAGAACTGATACAGAAACTGTAAGGGGATTTTATCGGTTGCTCCTGGTGTTCTGTACATAGGACAGCCAGATATCCCCATTACACACATGACAGTTTCTGGTCACTGACTGGTACTGGCGCTTTCCTTCTGTGTTCTTGCCTCAGAGTTGTGATGCCCACTGGTGCCCATTACCCTTTGAAGTAATTCTGGTTCATAATTTCCTTTCCTTTGTAAAGGAGAACAAAGCCTTTAAAATACTTATGGGCCCTAAAACCGTGGGACCTTGGAGAGCTGTGAAGCTTTCTGAGGCTAAAATTGACCCTTGTGGTCCCCAAATGACCACATTCCTCTTTAAAAATTTACTACTGTCAAGTCCTCTGAGAATGCGGCGGGCAGGGGGGACATCCCCCAGTTTATGGAACTATCTAAACCAGGGGAGGTTACGGAAGGGAGGAAGGAATCAAAGTGAAGCTTTTCTGCTCTATGCCACTAATCAGTTTTCGAGTTAGCTTTCTGGTAAGGTGTGTGTTTGGGAAAAGGGATTCTAGAGTTTCAGGACAGCTGTACTAAGGAGTAAGTAAGGTAGCTTGGTAGCAGGGCTGACACTATGAGGCTGAAACAATCCTTATGATGAAATAGTTCATGCAGTAACATACAGAAACCAAGGACATGTATATTTTTATATCTGTGTGGTTTTAAAACTTTAGTACTTAGAATTTTGGCCTTCTGCACTACTCTTTTGCTCTTGTAAACACGATTTACATTTAAGAATGGGAAGGGACATGTACCAACATGGTCACTGCCTCATTCCTGATGAAGCAACTGCTAGTTGTATGCCTCTAAAATGACGCTGTTTCCCTGCTAAAGGTAAAGGAGAAGAAAAAGTAGTTGGACAATAAGACTTGCAGCTTAATCTGCTTTGAATATGTGTATGTAACAAACTATACAATGAAGGAATATTCTATGAAAATTAAAAATCCTCAACTCTGTGGTGGTATCTTTCTAGGGAATGAAGACAGGCAGTGAAATGGCAGTTAGACTAAAGGAGGCTTGAAGGATTCAAGTATAAATAATATTTTATATGAAACATAGCTGTTAGGTTTCCTTAATCTTCAAGAATAGTCACAAATATCATAAAACAAAGTTCATTGTTTTAGGATTTTTAAAAAAATGTGTTGTACCTAAGGCCATACTTACTCTTCTATGCTATCACTGCAAAGGAGTGATATGTATGTATTATATGGAAAAAAAAATCCTTAATGCACTGTTATCTCCTAAATATTTAGTAAATTAATACTATTTAATTTTTTTAAAGATCTGTCTGTGTAGACACTAAAAGTATTACACAAAATCTGGACTGAAGATGTCCTTTTTAACAACAATTTAAAGTACTTTTTATATATGTTATGTAGTATATCCTTTCTAAACTGCCTAGTTTGTATTTCCCATAATTCCTGTTTTTGAAGTGTACTTGTCCTTGTCTCTTTTTTCAGTCATTTTCTGCACGCATCCCTCTTTATATGATCACAGAGATGACTGTGTATGCTTCCCACACGGCGCGCTGAGGTGTGCACTCAGAACCGGCTGACCCACAGCAAGGCCTGCTCTGGGGGGTGCAGGACACGCTACCACTTTGGAGCCAAGTGTTTCCTGCTTTTTGAGTTGTCCTGACATCCTTCCTGAAATGACTGTTAAAATGAAATAAATTACATTGCATTTATTTTATATTCTTGGTTGTAATAAAATTTAATTGACTTTGTTTCAGTGTGGATTTTTTAAGTATAGGAAAAACTCCTGTTACAAGTTTTGGTGTTAAAATTTTATGTGTGCTCCTCGAAGCTTCTCAGGGTACACTTGGCCTGCGGAGACATGGCGTCTCCCTGTGAGCTGCAGTATGTTGTTTTATTCAGGACGCTTATGATGTCACAAAACTACAGAGGCGAGGCTTGCAAATACCTCAGAAGCAAAGTTACAGGTTTTTAAAACATCTCTAGAGGAGATCACTTTTTTTTAAGTGAAAATTAGAATGACGTTTTAAAAAAAAAACAGGCAGCGATTTGTGGGCACAGTGGCACTAGGAGTTTCTCCTTTTATAAGGACATTCTGTTGTACCTGTCTGCCCTTATAATTTACTTGATGAGTCTTCTGTGGTTATTCCAATGGTCACAGGAATCATGGAGTGAACTGAAGAATGTTTAAGTGACATAAACACAAAACTTCATTTCTATTGAAAATGGATATTGCACATGTCCAAATGCTTCACTGCTTGACACACTGTATATTCAATACTGTGCTACATGTAGGATAGAGCTTCTCTTGCAAAACTATTCTTTGACCACCAGCTGCCTTTCTTACCAGCCACCACGGTAAAAGAAAGCAGACAACTGCACAAACCCCTTATCACCCCTGGGAAAAGAACTTGAAGGTACAGGTCTATCTCCCTAGCTAACTGTAAGTTCTTTATGGACAGGGCCTGCGTTTTATTCCTGCTGCACTCCCAACAGCTAGCCTGATGCCCAGCACAGAGTAGACACTTACTATGGTGAGTCATTAGCATCATTTTTGTACATTGGCATAGAATTCCTGTGTTTGTATATGGACCAAGATGAGCCAATGTGTTTTTGTTTTGTGAATAATGAAAATGCTAGAAATAGGCATTACTTTTTTCTTTTTTAAAATTTTATAAATATATATTTATTATTGAGGTATAGTTGATACAGAATATTGTATAAATTTTAGGTGTACAATAGTGATTCACAATTTTCAAATTTTTATATTCCATTTCTAGTTATTATAACATACTAGCTATATTCCCTGTGTTGTACAATATATCCTTGTAGTTTATTTATTTTATACCTAATAGTTTGTACCCCTTAATCTCCTACTCCTATCTTATCCCTCCTCCCCTTCCCCCCTCCACTGGTAACCACTATTTTGTTCTCTATATCTGTGAATCGCCTTCTTTTTTGCTATATTCACTAGTGTGTTGTATTTCTAAGATTCCACATGTAAGTGATATACAGTATTTGTCTTTCTCTGACTTACGTCACTAAGCATAATACCCTCGAAGTCCACCCATGTTGTTGCAAATGGCAAAATTTCATTTTTTTTATAACTGTGAGAGAGGCATTATTATTGCCCCCATTTTTAATTAATGAAAAACAAGTGAGACAGAGAGGTTAAGTAACTTGTATAAGTCACAAAGCTGATAAGCATCAGAGCTAAGCTCCTAACCACTTGTATCAGTGGTTCTCAAAGTATAGTCCTTCGCTAGCAGGATCAGCAGCATCTGGGAACTTGTTAGAGAAGCATATTTCTCAGACTCCACCCCATACCACTGTATCAGAAACTCTGGGGGTGGTGCTCAGCTATTTGTGTTTCAGTGAGCCTCCAGGTGATTCTGATGCATGCTGAAGTTTGAGAACCACTGACTTATATTCTTCACACACATATTCTCAAATTACCTTCCAAAAAGGCTATCTCAATTTACTTCTTTCAATAGTGTGTGAGAGTGCCCATATCCCTTGGCCTTACCAAAACTCACTGTGAGCAATTTTTAAATTATATACCAATATAACAGACAAAGAATAGTGCCTTATCTCTTTAAAAAGTATTTCAGTCCTCATTCCAGTGAGAGTCAGGTTCTGTCCCTTCTCCTGCCCTGCCTGGCTTCTTCTTTTCTGCATGGCTTCTGGCTCTACTGAACTTCCATTTTGCAGGTGATTGTGGTTGAGGTTGACCTCAACCATATGGTGCTTGAGTGTTGAATTAATCTCATTCTTTGGGCGTCGGGAGAAGCAAATAGGGTATCTTATGTAACTACAAAAATCTTATTTTGTTTACTAAGCATGAAATAGCCTTTGTTAATGACCATCCTTTCCTAAACTGTGTTTTTCTTGGAACCCTGTACTTCTTTGAATCATTGTGTCAGTATGTTGAAGATCAGTTAGGATGACAGACAGGAGCAGAGATCTGTGGTCACCCCAAATGATAGTTTTGAAAGTGTTTGTGGGGGCCTGAGCCCCAATCTCAACATTTTTTTTTTTGAGAGAGGATACATTTTTAATGTCTAAGAGAAAAAAACCTTGATTGACCAAGAGTCCCCATTACTCTGTTTCATGGTGTTTTCCATTGTATTCTCACCACATGGCAGAAAAAAACATTGATGTTAAGCTGGTTAAATCTCACAGGGCTAATCCAACTTATGGTCCCTAATAATTATTGAAATGTAGTATTTACCTCCACATCAGCCATGTCAACATGGTATGACAGAAAGAACATGGACTTTGGAGACAAACATAGGCTTGAAACCCAGCCCTTCTACCTCTGAGCTGTGTGACCTTGGATAAGTTACTGAACCTCTCTGATCTTATTATCTATAAAATACCATCTACCTTACAGAGTTTAAGACTAAATGAGACACTATGTGGTGTGCCCAGCAGAGTGCCTGGCCCATAGTAGACATCAATAAACGTGGATTCCATTGGTTTTCTCTTCCCTCTGCAATTTCTGCATGCTTGAATATGTGTTTCTTTTGTAAATAATACATTTAACACCCTTTATCTTCTTCATTTTATGGTCTCTCTTTTGACAAAAGATGACATCTACATCTGTGCAGACTACTAGGTTAGCCATTTGAAGGCCAAGGACACCACCCTTCATTCCAGGAAGCACTCTTACAAGCAGAGGGCTATGTAACAAGCATCAGGGTTCAGTTTCTTTAACGAAACTCTATCAAAAAATGAAGGACTCCTTCACTGTGTTTTGGTGGCATCACCCATCACCTTTTTTTTCCTACTTCAGCAAGAAGTTCATTATATTGTGTTTCCTTTCCATTTACAGTGTGTTACACCAACGAGAGCAGCTATCATTTCTGGGCAAGCAACTGCAACATGAGGCGGAAGCCACCTATCTAGTCTGGACCCAAAGAGTACATAGTCCCTCCTTTTCTCCACTACAGTTCTCAAAAATTACCAACTCCTGAGTGATCAGATCTCATAAAGGCATGGTCCAGAGATCTGCAAAACTCCTCAACTACCAATACTTTTGTACGATTCATATGGGAAAGATTGCCAGGAACAAAAATAATGCCTGAGTTTTGCCCTTTTAGCCCTTACAGGCTAAGTTTGAAAGGTCCCACTAAGGGGACGGGAGGGGAAAAAAAAGAGAAAGCGATCCTCTATCAGTAGACAGCACAAGGAGTCCCTCGGAGAAGAGCAGCCCTACGTGGGTGAGCAGTCGGGCAATTCCAGGACTCCAGCCTGAGGGTGAGCACCACAGCGGAGAGGCCTGATGGAGCTGGAGCAGTCTGGGCCCGAGCTCCAAACCAACAAAACAAAGTTCCCTTCCAGAAAATCCAGCATTTAGATGAAACTACTGGAAGAATCATCCAAATTGAGCAAGGCATGGGCAACAAGGCCAAAGGAACATAGGGGAAGGAGCAGAAGAGGTGGGTCCGGAAAATCCAAAGATATTTTCCCCACTAAGCTGTAGAAACTTACTAAGCTTTTTGAACCATGAGCATTTCCATGTTACTCATGTATCTAAAAATCTTAAAAAAAAATAACAAAAAACCCTCTATTGATGTTTCAATGGTTTTAAAAGTTCCACACACTTCTCGGTATAAACAAGGGATAGATTTATATTTGCTTCTCCACTCTCACTAGGTCTATAAGAACTCTTTTGGCATGAACAAGGAGCTTAGCGTTGATTATAATACATGTGTGTATACAACGACATATTTGCGCTTCATAGGAACTTTCATATGAAGATGATCCAAAAGAGAGCCACACGTTAAGTGGGGGCTCCTGCCAGCTAAGCTGTGCCAACAGTTCCTGTACAACTGTTTGTCACATGTTCTGTTTCTAGTGAGGGCTGGATAACGGAAAATAAGATGTTAAGCAGAAATTCAGGGTGTATCTCATGTAGTCTCAATACTGTCTGGTGACTTTCTTGTGAAATTGCCCTACATCATTGAGCTATCCTGTTATCATTTTAACATTTGGACTTGTATCTTAACACCAAGTGGACAGAGCACTTGTTAAAGCAAGGACACACGTTTCTGGTGTCATTCGCCTTTGACTCGCCCAGGGCTTGAGGAATGTTCAGTTACATTGTTAAGTAAGCTATGGAAGACTCAGGCTGGGCACATGAAAGAGCTTTCTAAGTTGAAACTTTTAAATTGGTTAATGACCTAAGTGAGGTCACAAACCCTTATAATTGGAAGCTATTCACCATTATGCTGCTTTTGGGGGTGATTTAAGTGCCATGTGACTTGGATAGTCTCTTCGGATTGTTCCTGTCCCTGTGTTCTTTGGGAAAACACAATAATAGAAAGGCTGGACATCTTATCTGGAACGCACTCTGGCCAACAGAATTAACTTTCGTTTGCTCCAAAGACTAAGGAATGAAAACAATGGATCTGAAGTCTAGATCTTTTTACTAGATCTAGTTTCGGCAAACAAGTCAGTCTCTGGCCTACCATGGCCACCACACCCTTTCTAATTCAGAGAAGGGAACAAATAAATTCTCCAACATTCTTATGCTCTTTAAAAGAGTAGCAAAATATTCCAAATTAAAACAAATTCTTTTTATAAATGTACCTGCACATAAAAGTTAATAACACATAAATCTAACTTAAAATATTGTTACAAAAACCAAATGAATATCCAATATTCAACCGTGTGTCTCACAAACAGATGTATCATGCAGCATCACTTCTGTTGGATTGTTTGTAGATTTTCACTAATGAAAGTTTACATGATCAAATACATCTGAAAATGTCTTGGTTAAACACAAAGTATAGGCTTTCTCAGAGCCTTTATTATGCTAATGACACTGAATTTCCAGGAAGTGATATAGTGCACCCTTTTCCATACTTATTTGACCAAAGAACTACTTCTTCCTGCATCTCAAGAGAATGCTCTGTAAAAAACAATTTGGAAACCCCTGGTTATGGCAAACACTACTGTTGCCCTCTGCACAGCTTTCCCCCGCTTTCTCCTTGCTGTCAGAAGCCCAACTGGTTCACTCCATCCAGAGTGGCTATCTCCTGCTATGGATACTGATTAGACAAAATCCATCACATTTGATCTCATTCCCTGGACTAAGCCATTGATTCAAGCATGAGCATGTAATACAATTTTGGCCAATAAAATTTGAGGGAAAATCTTTTGGGGGTTTCCTAGAATTTGTTTCAAGCTTAAAAAAATAACCAAAACACTAACATTCCATTTTCTATGTCTAAACTTCAGTATATGAGTTGGCAACTGTGGCTGCCATCTTGGGACCACAAGGAAGCCAGCCTCAGAGGCCACGATGAAACACCCAGGATCACTGAGACGAAAGATGGAATGAGCTGGGATCCTTGAGTGCATCGAATCATTGATTTCACCCGCCCTGGAACTGTCCTCTCTCTGGAATTTTCTTCTGGGGCGCTGTAAATGTCCTTATTTTTGAAATCAATTTCTTTTTTCTCTCTCTCTCTCTTTCTCTTTCTTTCTTTCTTTTTCTTTTTTAATATTTTTAGTCAAAATCATTCAGATATGGGGTCTAACTAGTCAGACCCTTAATGCCATTGACATAAGCACAGAACATTCAAAGTATGTGTTTGGAAATGTTAGTTGTTAAAAAGTAGTGGCTTATTTCAAATTAAGTATCTCCTACCATTATTACCAGGGTCTACAATGAAATCCATTAACTATCCAATGAAATCCCTCGGAGCCTCTTAGGAAGCAGAACATGCACAACAGCCTCGTGTCTCTCCGTAGTTGCCTGGCCTGTGCTGCACAATGTGTGGGCTAAGACTATTCTCTTTGCATTCAACAAATTTGCACAGAGTCCTCCCTAACTGCAAAGCCCTGGGCAAGTTCCCTTCCCTAAGCCCTCCTCTGCCATGAAAGTCCTGTTTGAGTCTCATTTCTGTGAAATCTCCCTAATTCCTGCAGCCTCCACTAAGCAACCTTTTTAGGGAATTCTTCCTAGATGCTTAGTCTGAACCATTTCTTTGGCATTTAATTGTACTCACTCCATATTTTTTTCTTGTTAGTGTTTTATCTTGGCCCCCATTGAATGAAAGTAGTAGAGAGAAAATGGAAGTGAAATGAACTTGTGTAAGTTGATGGTTCTCATCTCTGTCAGACCAAACACCCCATTTTTATATGAAATATTTTTGTAATGCCATTTATCTATCATGAAATTCACAGAGAAGGTAACTGACTGACACATATAATTCCAAAATATATCAGTACAATGCCTAGTTGTAGTATAAAAGAGAATAAGAAAGTAACTTATGATAAAGTAATATGTATTTCAATATGTAAATGACTGACATAATTGCATCACACTAGAAGCCACAATGAACTAGTGCAGACTGATACAAAGTGTTGTATTACGACTCAAACACCGCACATCATGGTGCTACAAAGGCCTTCTGGAAGAACTGCAGTGACAAGCATCCCCAAGGAGGAAAGAAAGCGCCCTCCAGGTGGCACATCCTCCTCTCGCAGGCAACCCATGAGAGAGGGCCTTGTGAGCCTGGACACAGAAGCTGGAGAGCTGACAGAAGATTCTCTGACTTCAAGCTTAAGAGGCGAAAATCATGATTCATTTCTTTTCAAAACACTTCTGACACCAAATGTGTAGGGTTTTGACACCAAGCAATTCTCTAGCTCTCTGCTGACACAAACTGGGTGTTCTACAATTTAATTCAATTCTGACAGTAACTACCTAGCGTTAGTGAAGTCCCCACAGTTGGAGGACTCAGTCCCACAAACTGTCCCCACTTCAGAGCCAGCTGTATGTCTGGGCCTTTTACACTTCTGACTGATTGGTTACTAATCAGGGGTTCCCAGACCCCCTACTCAGGCTTGATAATGTGCTAGGATGGTTCACAGAACTGTTACTTATATTACCAGTTGATTATAAAGGATACAACTCAGGCACAGCCAAACAGAAAAGATGCACTGAGCTAAGTATACTGCTTTGGTGGCGGGGTGGCTGTGGAGCTTCCAGGCCCTCTGGGCACATCACTCTCCCAGCATCTTGGTGTGTTCCCCAACTCAGCTTTCCAAACCCTGTTCAGAGATTTTATGGAGGTTCCATTAGATAGGCACGATTGATTAAATCATTGGCAATTGGTGATGAATTCAATTTCCAGGCTCTTTCCCCTCCCCAGAGGTTGGGAAGTGGGACTGAAATCAAGCCTTGGGCCTTCTGGTGATCAACCTCTACCCTGAAACTATCCAGGGGCCGCCCAGCCACCCATCATCTCATACGTACGAAAAGACACTCATCACTCTTGAGATTCCAAGTGTCTTAGGAGCTCTTATGTCAGGAACCAGAGACTAAGACTAAGTATGATAATAAAAGATGCTCCGATTGCCCCATCCCTCCAAAAATTTCCAGGGTTTTAGGAGCCCTGTAGCAGGAACTGCCACATATATCAAATACGTATTTCTTATTTTATTACAATATCACACTGATGTATGCACCTCACGGTTCGATGACCTGGGAGCCAGTGTCTGGGTTAGAAAGACTTAATTCCTCAGCCAAGTTCTGGTCCCCTGACTATGCTCATATCTGTCTTGTTTTATCTGCCTTGGCTCTCCTTTCCTGTTCTTTCATGGCTGACCCACCCCCAGACCCATCTGATAAATTTATTTATTTGGACACTCACTATATTCCATCTGGCATCTAAAATTTATTTAGACGTAGACTATATCCCACAGAAGTTTCTGGGCCTGGGAGCTACTTGTGAATATCTCCTCTTTGATCTATTGACAGTTTACCCACACAGAGTAACATTTGTTCTCACATTTCTGGTTCCCATGGCAGCCCACTTGAGCCTGCATGGACAGACAACCTCCCCCTCTGGATAAGCCCTGGGTGCGGGGGGCACAAAACACGTTTGGGTCAGGCAGACCTGGGTCACAGCTTCTCCTGACCAGTTGTGTGTGCATGTTTGGGTGAGCAGTTTCTCAGAGCCTTGTGTACTAAACTGTGAAATGAGGATCGTAATACTTACGTCACAGGGCTAATACAGTGACCAAATAAGATGAGGTGTGGTCAGCATCTGGCTAAGATGTTATTGGTAAACATTATCATCTCTTCCTGTCTCTTCATGGCAGGGCTCATATTTCCTGTGTAAGTCCTATAACCTCCAGACCAGTGTCTGGTGCCACTTGCTGCCCAGTAAATATTTGTTGTGGGAATTACCTGCCGCTGCTCTCTTCTGCGTTTTTTGTTGGTGATTTTCCTGTGCTCAGTGTAGTCTTCAGGGTTCTGAGGAGGTGCCGGAGGGCCCAAGTGGGTTAGGACAGGTGAGAATTGATACGGGTGGAAGCAGAGGAGGGAGAGGTGGGTTCCAGGCCAAGCCCCATGTTAGCTCTGCTTGCTTACATTTTAATTTGGTTTGGGAACTATATACATATATACATATATATATATATAATATATTATAAAAAATATATTTTAAAGAAGGGATTCTGTGATTTAAAGTTTGAAAATAACTGCCTTATACTTTGAACAGCTTAGAGGGGGAATTTAGTTTTATGAATGACACAAATGCCTATTATCTTTATTCTCCAAAACATTAGCCACTATAATTTAATTACAATTTAAATTTAAATCAAATTTAAAAATTCATTTCCTCAATTTCACTAGCCATATTTCAAGTACTCAATAGCCACATATGACCAGTGGCTACTATTTTGGACAGTACAATATGAACATTTCCATCACTGCAGAAAGTACTTTTAGATAGCACTGGTCTATAGTTTATATTATTTAAATCATAGGATTTAATTGACAGCAGCCATGTACTCTGTGCTATAATATGTTTGTAGGCTTAAAGGGTAAGTTGAATTGCCCATAGATGTAGGTTCGGGCCCTGCTAGTAACTTGCCTGTGGAACTGGCATGTTTCCCTAGTCTGTACCGGGGAGGTCTGGGCCACATCAGACATTTCCACCTATTTTATCTCCAAGTGTCCCCTTTAATTGTTACTTTGTTCCCTTGGACCCACACCCATGTTTAAAATAAACTGCTTTATTAGGTAATAATTGGCTTACCCTCCCACCTTTGTTAACCAGTGCTATTTATAACTACCAACAAGACTTCTGATCAGCATAAGATTACTAGAATTCTTATTTTGAGCTGAAGTAATTCCAGCCCAAAACTTAGAAATGGGACATTGTGATTAGCTTAGCCTTATCTCTGGTAATTGTACTTCTGTGTGGAGTTTTTTAAACACTGAAAATAATGTATTAATTGCTCCTCCCTGTCTGTCCCTGATACTACTTTTTCCTACCCTTAGGGCTTAAGGTGCTCAAGTTAGGAGTCTCCTGACTACATAATTATTTAGGATTTCTTCGAGCTTTTAAAGGGATTCTAGGTCAAAGGTAATGATCCCAAAAGTTCAATTTGGGAATTTAGAAAATCAATGAAAAGAAGTCAGATTATCAAATACACAAATCAAACTAAAAGTCTACAATAGACCTTTCAGTGTAGAAAACAGGATGCGCAGTGTGATTGCCTTTTAAAAGTATCTATTGGGTGAGACTTCTAGCTATGACAGAATGAAGAGGTTCGCAAATTCTCACCCTCTCCCCCATATAAAATATAAAACTGGGCAAAGTTATATGAAACAGACTCAAGGCTTTGGAAATCAACCAAAGGGAAATAACAAATTGAGAAATATTTTGTCATGAAAAGCTGCTAAAATTTTATGTAAATCTAATGAGGGTCTGTGGCCTTCATGCCTGGAGCTGCTCTCTCCCCTGTGCTCCCAGCACACTTAGCCTGGTCATTTTACCAGGAAAATACTGGCTGTGAAAAGCAGCAGCCTCACTATCAGAAGGAGGTGGATTTGACTTTGAATGGAAGGTAAAAACCCATACCTAGCAGTGTTGTCACTAAAAGCAGCAAATTCAGTAAGAATTGAAAAGGAAAACTCATAGCTCTGCTAGCTTGAAACTGCAGTCCTGGTTGGAGTTGGGCAGCCAACCAGCCAGAAATATAAGGGGGAAACCCTAGAAATGAGAGAGCCATAGAAAAGCTGTATAATCTCTCCATGCACCCCTGGTTGACCAGAAAACTATGCATACGTACAGGGGAGATCAAGGAGAGCCTAGAAGAAAGTAATAGAAGAAAGTAATAAGTCAGGCAGCCTTGAAAACTGACTGAACTTTGAATGAATTCCTCAACCCACACACAGATCTATCAGCAGAGGATGGATCATATAAGCTTAAGGTTTTTGAGCACATTCTCTGCCCAATCACTGGCTGACCACCAGATTATGCAGACACAGGGACAGCCAGGCTAAAAATTAAATGTAAGAATTCAAAACAAACTGAGCAGAGACATTAGTGGCTACATACTGCAGAGACACAGAGTCTGCTGATTAAGTCTAAGTAAGTTAATAAAAACAATCAAAATCCAAATACATCAGTATCCAGAGTTGCTACAGTATGTTATCTAAACTGACAAGATTTCAACAAAAATTATGAGACATGCAAAGAAACAGGAAATCTGATTCATATTTCAAAAAAAAAGTGTGACCTATACTCAGGGAAAAAAAAAAAATGAATGAGTCTGAGTGGGTCCAGAAATTAGATTTAGTAGGCAAAGATTTTAAAGCAGCTATTATAGTCAAAGAACTAAAGGAAACCATGCTTAAGAATTAAAGGACAGTGTAATGACAATGATTCAACAAATAGAGAATCTTAACAAAGAAACAGACATTATAAAAAAGAATCTAATGGAAACTGAGTCGAAATATATATAGCCAAAATTTAATCATCTTTGAGAGGAGGTCATAGAAGAAAGAATCAGTGAACTTGAACACAGAGCATTAGAAATTATTCAATCTGAAGAACAGAGAGGAAAAAGATTAAAGAAAAATAGAAATAAACTGAGCCTCAGAGACTGGTGGTATAATAATGAGCATATCAATATACATGTAACTGGAGTCAAAGGCTAAGAGAAAGTAACAGAAAAATATTTAATGACATATGGCTGAAAATGTCTCAAATTTGATGAAAACATTAATCTACAAACCACAGAAGCTCAACAAATCCCAAGCAGAATAAATAAAAAGAGATCCATAGCTAGGCACATCACAGTCAAACTACTGGAAGCCAAAGACAAGAGAAAAATCTTGAAACCAGTTACAGAAAATGATTCACCATGTACAAGGGAATAATATGATTAATGGTCAACTTCTTGTCCGAAACCATGAAGATCAAAAGACAGTAAAGTGATACATTCAAATTGCTAAAAGAAAAAAAAAACTATGTCAACCAAGAATTCTATATGTAGTAAAACTATCCTTTAATAATTAAAATGAAATAAAGATATATCCAGATAAAGACAGAGAATTTGTTGCTAGCTGACCAGCTTTACAAGAAAAATTGAAGGAAGTTCTTCAGACTGAAAGGAAGTTAATACCAGATGGTAACTTGAATCTAAAGAAGAAATGAAGAACACAAGAAATTAGTCAGTAAATATAAAGTACTTATATTTTTTCTCTTAACTTCTTTAAAAAATCATAATATTTTGTAAAGCTATAACACTATTTTAAAGCTTACTACACATACATGTGTAATATATAAACAATAGTAGCATAAAGGAAGGGGTGGAATGGAGTTATATTGGAGCAAAGTTCTGTATTTTACTGGAATTAAGTCAGTATTAACCTGAACTAGATTGTGGCAAGATAAGAGGTATATTTTAATCCCTAGAACAACCACTAATAAAATCCATTTTTAAAATAGTTTAAAAATGAGCAATAAAAATGTTACACTTAAAATATCTGTTTAACACAAAAGAAGACAGTAAAAGGGCAACAGAACAAAAAATCTGTAGTATATAGAAGTTAAATAGCAAAACAACAGACATAATCCAATTCTATTAATAATTATAATAAATTGCATTATTAATCATCCAATGAAAAGGCAGAAATTGTCACACTGGATATAAAGTACAATCCAGTAGTATACTGTCGATAATGGATAAACTTTAGATTCAAAGATAAAAATAGATGGACAGTAAAAGAATGGAAATATTTACTATGTAAGCAGTAACCATGAGAGAGCTGAAGTGGTTATATTATAGCAGACACACTGATATTAAAATAAAAAATACACTGGAATCAAAGAGAAGTATTTCATAATGATAAAATGTCAATAACTCAAGAAGATATAATAATTTTAAGTATATACACACCTAACAACAAAGCCCCCAAATATATGAAGCAAAAATTGACAGAACTGAAAGGAGAAACTGACAATTCCACAACAACAGTTAGAGATTCCAATATCCAACTTCTGATAATTGACAGAATAACTAGACAGAAAATGAATAAGGATAGAGAAGACTTAAATTGAGCAGAATATACATTCTTTTAAAGTGCACATGAAACATTCTCTAGGATAGAGCATATGCTAGGCCATTAAACAAATCTAAATAAATTTTAAATGACTGAAATTATTCCAAAGTTGTTCAACCAAAATGGAGTTAGAGGTCATCAACAGAAAGAAACTCGGGAAATTTCCAATTATTTGGAAATTACACAATGTGCTTCTAAATAACTCATGGACAAAAGAAGAAATCAAAAAGGAAATTTAAAAACATTACGAATTTAAAAATAAACAAAATACACAATATATCAAAATCTATGAGATGCAGCTAAAGCAATGGTTGGGGATAATTCTTAATACTAACTATATTAAAAAATAAGAAATACTGCAAGTCATTTACATCCATGTTCATATTAAAAAAATTAGAAAAAGGACAAATGAAAACTAAAGTAGAAGAAAGGAAATAATAAAAATCAGTGTAAAAATCAGTAAGATAAAAAATACATAGAAAATCAGTTCAATTAAACCAGAAGTATGTATTTTGAAAATAATTAAAAAAAAAAACTCAGCTAGACTGAATAAGAGAAAGAAAAAGAGAAGACACAAATTACCAAAATCAACAGTGAAAGACAGGACGTCAGTACCAATCTGATAAAAATTAAAAGGATTTTATGGGACTATCATAAAACACACAAATTACCAAAACTCAAGAATAAATAGAAATTCTGTATAAATCTATAATAAGTAGAGGAACTGAATTTATATTTTAAACTTTCAGTAAACTCTAGGCCTAAATTATTCCATTGGTATGATAAGAATAAATGGAGTATAACCTTTAAAAATTGTGAATCACTACTTTGCACACCTGTAACTTATATCATACCTCAACTATATTTCTATTAAAAGTCAAAACCAAAACCAAAACCACCTCGTCTAGATGCTGCTCTGAGGGGGCTTTCCAGGTGTAATTAAGGCCCCAAATCAGTTGACTTTAAGATGAGATATTCCCAGTGGATCTGACCTAATTATAAGGGCCCTTAAAAGATGCCTTTTCACTGGTGAGAGTTTCGAAGCATGAGAGGTATTTGACATGAGAAAGAGAAGTATTGCAGACTGAATTGTGTCTCTCCAAAATTCATATGCTGAAAACCCTAACCTCAATGTGACTGTATTTGGCAACAGGGCCTATAAGAAGGTAATAAAGGTTAAATGAGGTCAAAGTGTGGTGCCCTAATGTGGTAAAACTAGTGTCTATATAAGAGGAAGAGACCCCAGAGACCGCTCCCCTCTCTGCACACACACTGAGAAAAGGCTTTGTGAGGCCACAGCAAAAAGGCAGACATCTATAAGCAAGGAAGAGAGGGCCTCACCAGAAACCAACCCAGAAAACACCTTGATCTTGGACTTGAAGACTCCAGAACTGTGAGAACATAAATTCTGCTGTTTAAGTAGCCCCATCTGTGGTGTTTTCACTGTGGCAGCCCTACCGACTACTACAGGAAGATTCTCCACAGCATGTTTCGAAGTTTGAGAGGGTCATTAACAAGGAGGATGGAAAATGGCCTCCAGCTGACATCCATCAAGGAAACAGGAACCACAGTCCTCTAGCTGCAAGGAACTGAATTCTAACTCAGTCAAGGGAGCTCAGATGAGAACCTCAGAATCCAGGTGAGGACACCTGGATTTCAAACTTCTAAGAACCTGTGCACGCCATGCCCAGATATCTGCCCTACAGAACTGTGAGTTAATACAGGAGTTTTGTTTTAAGTTGCATAAACAAACAAACAAACAATTTCACTGGTGAATTCTACTAACATTCAAGGAAGAAGTGATACCAATTCTACACAATCTTTTTCAGAACACAGAAGAGGAGGAAACATATCTCAGCTCAATTTATTAGAGCAGCATTAGCCTGATACCAAAACTGTCCTGGACAAAGCCCATTAACAATTCCTGGGAAATAAAAATAAAATCTGGGTAATAAAGTAAATTCTAACCTTTTTTTTCCTTTTCCTTTGTGCTTCGTCTGGTTTCACTCGCTTATGGGGTGCTGCGTGCAGAGGCTCGGAACCCAACCCTTCAGACCGAGGTCCTAGAGCAAAATGGCTGCTCCTCCCGCCTCAGCTCAGTGGGCCTGCGCAGAGACGCTGCCGGATGCCCGGATGCCCGGATGCCCGGCACAGCTGCGTCTGCCTGACGAGAACTCCGCTCCCGCCCCTCTGCCTACCCACTGATGAGATGCCTATAAAGTAGCCCTGCCCACTGCCGGTACTGGAGTGCGCGCGCTCTCACCTCTCCATTCTTTGATCAAAGAATAAAGCTTTCCTTCGCTTCTGAACAGAACTTGGTCTTGCTCTACTGGCGAAAAGAACACTGGACAGAAGCACCGTTGTTGGGAACCGACTCAGGAGGGTCAGTAACAAAACCAGAAAAAGATATTACAAAAAATAAAACTACAGACTCAAATTCCTCATGAACACACATGTAAAAATCTGTAACAAAATATTAGAAATCAAATCCAATTGTATAAATAAAAAGATAAAACATCACAACCTATTAGGCCTTATCTTGGTAATCCAAATAATGAATAATGATTGTCTCTGGATACTGGAATGATGAATCGTTCTTTTCCCTCTAAATTTTCAATAATGAACATGGCTTAGTTCTTCAACAAGAATTTAAATATTATTGTTTAAAAGAAATACAAAGAATTTTCCTCCAGTATTTCCTGGAGTAGATAGGGAGTGGAAGAAACACTGATTTGGGTAAAAGGGTCACAAAGAAAAAACATTTGTCACTATCTGCATAGTAAAAGATGGAAGGAAAGGACGAAACAAAAAATAGTAAACAGTAAATGTTTGCATAATTGAGCTCCCTCCTCTTTTCCACAAATAAGCAGGGGTCAGAGTTCTTAGTGAAAACCAGGGGCCTCTCAGCTCCCCCTCAGCCCATCATCTCTGCATGATGGGGCCTTTTGCATGTTAACATGAATCAGTTTCTGTAATTTCCGTGGCACTTAGCTCCCCTTCAAAGGAAATGTGATGATAAAATCATCGAAGTGTCAATTTTTTAAAAAAAAATGGCATAACACGTGCAGAAAAGAGAAATTCCTAAGGATTAAGTCATTCCCTGTTCTTGGCTGGAACCTTGAACATTATTTATAAGTAAATATATAAGTAAAATATATAAGTAAACAGTTGCTCTAGCACCAAATGCTGAATGAGGTTATTGTGCATTTGAGGATTCTCTCTCTTGATGGAACATCAGAACCGGCCTACCTCTGAAAGCACTGGCAGAGATTTTAAATTTAATTTAATTTCGTATTTCATTTTATATTTTGTTTTGTAGTTTGCAGGAGGAAAATGTGGTTAATAAATATAGCAGTATCTCTCCTTACCAATCTACCACTCTCCCTGAAGCTCTGGCTCACAGCTCTGGTGACATAGCTTCTTCTCCCTCAGGCTGGACCAGAGTGGACATGTCTAGAGACTAAATCTTGAGGCAGTTGAGGCAGATTCACTGAGCTGGTGCTGGTGCTGCAGAGGAAGAGGATTCCAGGCTTGGACATGCCTGGGCCTGAGACGTGTGGGCTCCCTCTCTACCTGGGCCCCAAACAACCCCCACCTATTTGACAATGCCCCAAATTCCTTTAACAAAAAGCATTTACTCACACCAGAGACAGAAGGTCTCAAATGCTATTAACTGTGGGAGAGGATAATCAGCGCTGGTATTCAAACTAAAATGCAAATGACTGATACAGAGCTGTTTCAAAGAGCCAACTGCCAAGAGTTCTAGGTTTCAAAGAGCCAACTGCCAAGAGTTCTAGGTCCCTGAGTAGGTCCCTGAGGGAAGACAGGAAGCTTCCTACGGGGTTCTGCCCATACTTGGAAGCCATATTCTCTACCAGACTTAAAAACTACCTCTATATTCTTGTCAGAATATAGAACTTTGGGTTCTTGGGGGCTGTGGGTTAAACAACAAATATCCAAGAGTTCTATGATGCAACATGGCTTACTTCATACAAACAACTACCAAACTGCAGCTTTCATTTAGGGCAGACAACAAAGTGCTAGAAGCACCACACGCACAGCACACCTAACGAAGGTGCCAGGCCCAATTTGTTGGGAGGAATAGTTCCATGAAGGTTGCTGCTGGAGACAGGCAGATGAGGACTGGCCTTCAAGGAGGCTGTAGAAGCCCATGCAGGGTGGGGCCTGGGGTCACCAGGGTGCCTGTGTGTCATCAGTTTCCCCTGAGGCTGATGGTGTCTGTGAAGCCCTTTCTCCTTTGGGGCTGCCTGACTCTTCCGTCTTCTCCCTGCAAACCTGAGATGCCACCTGATCTCACCTGACCTCACCTCAGGATCTTGCTCTGCTTGGGTTTGGCCATGGCCAGGACACACAGGAGGAATCTTAGCAGGAACCCCTTCTTAGGCTTGAAAGTCAAGTCTTTCTATTCCCACCTGGGACTCACAGCTCCAGGATCCCTGTTGAGGAACCTACAGCTTGTCTGATTCTTTCCTCTGCTTCCCACATCCCTGGTCTTGCACATGCTTCTGTTTGCTGGGCTCTGCAGGCTGTTGTTGCTTTACTTGGCATCTGAGCCTCAGTCTTCAGGTGCCTGCCTTAAATTTTATTGAAAGGCCATGCGATGTGGTAGTCAAGCATGTAGATTCTGGCGCCAGACTGCCATTTGCAATATAATCATGGGCAAATTACTTACGTGCTTTCTGTCTTGGTTTTCCTATGTGTTAGAGAGGGTAATAACACAATCTGTTTACCTAAGGTTGTTGTAAGAACTGAAAAAGGAAATACACATAGAGCACAAGAGTTGGCTTCTGCTCATTTATTCAGTCATTCAACACATTTGTATCCAGCACCCACCTGTCACGTGCTTCCTTAGGTGATGGAGACACTGTGAGTACAAAGAAGCACTATCCTTGCTGTCAGGAGGCTTCCAGTTGTCTAGATTCTAATCAAATAATGACACTGTAATTATTTGTAATTATTGTGCATATATTTTATATGTCATATAAACTATGTAAATGTATTAGAAATGTGAATAATGGGACACAGTGCTGCAGAGAGGAGGTGTGTAGTCCTAAGGGAGGAAGACAAGGAGTCTTTCTCAGGGAGGGGTGAGATATGTGAGGAAGGATGAAGGGCACTTCAGTTCCTTGTTCCCTCCTTCTCACCTGGCATCTTGAGATGACCCCTGGCCACCCCTTGGACTTTGGTTCATGAAAAGGAGCCAATTAGCTTCTTGAACTAAATCAGTGCCCAGTGATTAAAGCAGGATGTTGTATAAACACCAACCACCACACAATGTGTCAGGAAAACACCACTGTAATCTTGGCTCTTCACCAGCTGCAGGACATGGGACAAAGCCCCACATCCAGCTGGGTCCCAGTCAACAAGCCCTGGAGTTAAACAGCCACCATAAGCCCCACTCCCAGAGGTCTGCAGGAGCCCTGAGGAGACCCTGACCTCTGCAGCAGGTAGGCTGAGCCTCATTGGATGGGTCCTGTCCATCCCCAGGGAATATTTCTGACTCTTTCAAGGCCATTAAGCCCAAGTGACACATCACAACAGAGGTGCTGAGGAGAACGTCAAAATCCAAAGACTACATTAGATGTATTTAAAACTGTTCAGAGTCTCAACTCTCAAAGATACGTCTTGATATCTTTGGAAGAACACACAGAAAGTGGTAACTGTGGTTACCTTTGGGTGTCTGGGATGAAAATAAAATTATTTTTCACTTTATTCTTTCATACTTTTTGAATTTTTATTTATATCATTGAATCTGTACTATATAGCTGTATAAAAATATAATAACTTATCATTAAAATGAAACAAATGATTAGATTTTAAAATAGAACACTGTTCAAAGCCACATCGTTGAATGTAAAATATAGGATACAATGGAGATGTTTTTGTCTTTTAAAAAGCTGTTGTTTTTGTCCTTTGGTAACCTTACTGGAGCAAGTGGTTAAAGCAGAACATTTAGGTATCAGCTTTTATTCCTTCATTAAGTAAATATCTACCATGTTCCAGGCACTGTTCTAGGCGCTGGAGGTACAATGGTGAACAAAACAGATACAATCCTCCAATTTTATCTCCTCACAAGTTTAAATTTTAGAGGATCCAAGTTCTAGTCCTGGGTATGTTACAAATGAGCTATTTGGCCCTAGAATCTATAGGTTTATATGGACTCATCTTTAAAATCGGTACTATACTGTTACAGCAAAGTGTGTTATAGCTCAGTGTTACAGCAACCTGGATCCTGGCAAGAGGCCAAGCGGCACTCAGAGGGTTGGAGAGCTTAGGTTTATTACGCCAGCAGGCCCAGAGGAGTTAACACTCCAAGCTCTGGACCCTGTCTGTAGGCTTACACAGGCTTTTATAGGCTGCCAGTCAAGACTTTACAACATCATGTACAGAGTAGGTGTTAGAAAAGGACCAATCAGGAGTGAGCTTTATGCAAATGAGGTGTTAGAAATGGACCAATCAGGAGTGATAGAAATGGACCAATCAGAAGTGAGCTAGGTTCACACCATATGCAGAGCAGATATTACAAATGGACCGATCAGGAGTGAGCTTCAGGAACCAATAGAAGCAAGCCGTTTTACAGAAGCACAAAAGCGAGATAATGCTGCCAGGCCAGAGAACTGGATGGCACTGGTGGGAAAGCAGTGTCCCTGCTTGGGTGTTCTGCCAGTCTTTTCCTGGGGCTTCCCACCTCAATACAAGCTTTTAGACAGTTTTAACCGTGGATTATGAGTCTAAAAGGTCAATAGTAGGCAGTAGGGCAGGCTAGGAGCTGTACTTGTTTTCTATGTAACAAAGGACCACAGATTTAGTGGCTTAAACAATACAAATTTATTTTCTTGTAGTCTGGAGGTAGAAGTCTGACACAGGTCTCACTGGGCTAAAATAACTGTGTTGGCAGGGTTGCATTCCTTTCTGGATGTTTTATGGGAGAAACTGTTTTCTCACCTCTTCCAGCTTCTCAGAGCCATGCGCATTCCCTGACTGGTGGCCTCCTTGCTCTGTCTTCAAAGCAGGTCAGCTTTGTCTCACACTGCATCACTCTGACCTCCTCTTCTGCCTCCCTCTTCCACATTTAAGGGCCCTTGTGATTATACTGGGTCCATCCAGATAATCCAAGAAAATCTCTCTATATTAAAGTCAGCTGATTGGCAATCTCAATTCCATCTGTAATCTTAATTCCCTTTTGCCATGTATATTCACGGATTCTGGAGATTAGGACTTGGATACTTCGAGGGGGCATTATTTTGCCTAATACCGACGTTAAATAAACAATAAAGGTGTTCTCTGACTTTTGAATTTCACAAACCATTTAAACAAACAAGCTATTCTGGCTATCTATTTCCGTGTCACAAACCATCCTCAAACTTAGTGAATTAAAACAACAAAAATCATTTATTTTCCTCAGGAATCAGTAATTTGTGCAGGGCTTGATGGGACTCACCTTTGTTCCATGTGGTATCAGCTATGGCAGCTCAGCTAGGGCTACAGGACCCACTTCTAGAAGGGCTCACCGAGTGATGATCAGGTTGGTGCTGGCTCTCAGCTGGGAGCCTGTCCAATGCCAATGGCCCGGGCCTTGCTTCCTTTCTCTGTGGGTCTCTTCTTCTGGCTGCTTGGGCTTCCTAACAGCATGGCAGTTGGGTTCCAAGAGGCCTGGGAGGAAGTTACAGGCTTCCCATGATCTCATTTCAGAAGTTCTAGAATGTCATGTCAACCATATTTTTAATAAAGTAAGTTTATTACTTTATTTACATTTTTAGCCAAGTAAGACACTAAGGCCCTCCGAGATTCGAGGGGAAGCAGATTAGCTGCGCCTCTCAGTGGGAGAAGTGCTGAAGAATTGGGGACCATCTTTAATCTACTATGCACACAAACAAACACAAATGTACAAACAAGATGGGGGAATAATATGGTACTGTTATATTTTCTTTTGATAAACAGGACTATTAAAAAGCAAAACCAAAAATGTTATCCTTTGATATATTATCCCATCTGTTTCTTCAAATTAAGTACTTTTCTTCTACCAAAAATGTAGAAAGGACATAGTCCCAAAACAAATGGCAGTTCTTTAAAATTGAGCAAATCTGCTTAATGAAAAACTCACTGTATTATCCTTGTTTTTCTCATTTCAGCTTAGGTAGAAAACTAGGTCACGGTTAGGGCATCAGATGGGCCTTGGGAAACCACCAGGCATAAGGCACAGAGTGCCTCTGTGGTTCAGAGCAGCCGTCCAGTGCCGCCTCCATGGTCTGGTTTGCAGCCAGACTATCCACAAACCTCACGTCCTGCTGGCTCTGGGACCTTATGCCCTATTCCGTTTCCAGTCCCCAGGGAGCTGCCAATGGGTTCGTGGGCAGAAGGATCTGGGGTTTGCCTTGGGGCCTCCAAGAGGGGGCTTTTTCTGGCAGTGCCAGGCTCTTGGGCCCCAGCTTGGACTTCTTCCAATGTGGCTTTTGCTCTGTGGGCTGGGCTCCTCTGACTCTGCAGGCCTGGACAAGGCAGTGATATAACCCGCCTGAGGCATGAGAAGCCTGCCCAAGATCACCGCAGTCACTCCATTTGAGTTTATTAGGATCCTCAGGGGAAGACTTTCAGCAATAGCCCCCACCCTCCAGGATATTTCTGACACCTCTTAGGTACTATGGCGCCTCCAGGTCCCACAATGGAAATATTTATCGAGATCAGCAATGGGTCTTTAGTTGGTCTTCTGAGACCAAGGATGGGAGACCTCCGAGCTGAGCCAATCCAACACTGTTTTTCTGCTTTGCCCACTACAACCAGACTCAGGAAGGGCACAGGGCCTGGCATCCAGGAGGAAGTTCTTAAAAGGATGACTGAGGTTGACCCGTGGGAGGAAATCACCTGTTCACAATCAGCTCCTCAGGTGTCTGAGGGTTGACTTCTTTAATGTCTCTGACCTGCACAGAGAGAAGCGTGTCAGAGGTGGGGAGCAGGAGAGTGCAAGCCAGGGAGACTCATGCCCTCTGGGTCACTGCCTCTCTCCAAGGCCTCAGTGTTTCAGGGAGGGGAGGCCTGGCCCATTTTCACTTCACAAACAGCAAAGTGGGACATTCCCAAAGCTTTGATGCAGAGGGAGGAGCCAGTGTTTATTGTTTACCTTACTCCTTTTAGGTAAATAGTTGCCTCTTAGAGAAATGATCTCAAATTGGACTTCTGTTAATTAAAGTGTTTGTCGCAGGGCCCAGGAGTGAGGCCAAGTGAGAATCCCAGGATTAGAGATACATGACATGTAGCTAAAGTTCAATTCTCGGTTTCTTGTACATAATTAGTCCACAACACAGCTCACTCAAAGTAGAGAAAATGGAAAAGGAGGTAATTACCACTCCAAGGAGAAGTCTGGGAAGGATGCATCTCAGCCAGAGCAGTGGGCCTCGTTTCGTCGAGGGGTTCATGATCAGCTTGAGTGGGAAGAAGTCACCCTCCGTTCTGCCAGGGCCTCAGTGTCCACCTGGACCGGCTCTGAGCAGCGTGGAGTCGGGTCCTCCAATGAAAAGTCTCTGAGTCACTGGGCTCAGAGGTCTCTCTCTCTCTTTTATTTTTTCAATGGTTTTCTTTTTTTGTTTTTTCATTTTGCAGTTTTATTAGGTAGAATTGTTACAGTTTGACTGCACACATAAATATATCGCATGTAAATACATACACACAATATACTGCACATATTTTAAAAATTTACATATATTTACTGTTCATTGTTTCTAAGAACATTTACAGCTTTAGCTTTTCAAACTTACATAATGATCAAAGGAATAAAGCCAATCACAAAATAAGAATTAATTAAAAAAGATACACACCCCACTATTAACAACAACATTCTTTATAATTGCCAAGATACGGAAGCATCCTAAGTGCACATCAATAGTTGAATGGATAAAGAACATGAAGCATATGTATGTAATGGAATACAACTCACCCATAAGAAAGAAGGATATTTTTCCATTTGTTGCCCTTCATTCACTTTTTTTTTCTTTTTACTTCAAAAACCAGAATTTTATAACTGACATAAACATTTCCATTGCATCAAAAATAACAAAATACCTTCAGCCCTCGAGGCGTTGGTGCTCTTTGGTGTTGGAACCTTATTGCTTCTTGGCCTTTGCACGCATGCGCGGACATGGCCTCAAACAACTATAGCCAACAAGCAACCCAAAGCTATGGGGCCTACCCTACCCAGCCTGGGCAGTGCTTTTCCCAGCAGAGCAATCAGCCATATGGACAGCAGAGTTACAGTGGTTATGGCCAGTCACTGGACACTTTAGGTTATGGCCTGAGCAGCTATGGTGGTTCTTATGGACAGACCCAGAACACAGGCTATGGCACACAGTCAGCTCCCCAGGGTTATGGCTCAACTAGTGGCTATGGCTGGAGCCAAAGTTCTCAGTCATCTTACAGGCAGCAGTCCTCATATCCTGGCTATGGCCAGCAGCCAGCTCCTAGTAGCACCCTGGGAAGCTACGGTGGCAGTTCTCAGAGCAGCAGCTATGGCCAGCCCCAGAGCAGGGGCTACAGCCAGCAGTCTGGCTATGGTGGACAGCAGCAGAGCTATAACTCCACTCAGGGCTATAGACAGCAGAACCAGTACAATAGCAGCAGTGGTGGAGGGGGTCGTGGAGGGGGCTATGGCCAAGACCAGTCCTCCATGAGTGGTGGTGGCGGCGGTTATGACAGTCAGGACCAGAGTGGTGGCGACGGGGGAGACCAGCAGGAACATGGGGGCCGCAGCCAGGGCAGCGGTGGCGGTGGCGGTGGTGGCTATGAACCCAGAGGTTGTGGAGGTGGCTATGAACCCAGAGGCGGCATGGGCGGAAGTGACTGTGGTAGCTTCAATAAATTTGGTGGCCCTTGGGACCAAGAATCATGTCACGACTCTGAACAGGATAACTCAGACAACAACACCATCTTCGTGCAAGGCCTGGGCGAGAATGAGTCTGTGGCTGACTGCTTCAAGCAGATTGGCATCATTAAGACAAATAAGAAAACGGGACAGCCCATGATTAATCTGTACAAGATAGGGAAACAGGCAAGCTGAAGGGCTAGGCAACGGTATCATTTGATGACCCACCTTCCGCTAAAGCAGCTATTGACTGGTTTGATGGCAAAGAATTATCTGGGAATCCTATCAAGGTCTCATTTGTTACTCGACAAGTGACTTTAATCAGGGTGGTGGCAATGGTTGTGGAGTCCAGGGTGAGGAGGACCCATGGGCTGTGGAGGCTATGGAGGTGGTGGCAGTGGTGGTGGTGGCCGAGGAGGATTCCCCAGTGGTGGTGGTGGCAGTGGAGGACAGCAGCAAGCTGGGGACTGGAAGTGTCCTAATCCTACATGTGAGAACATGAACTTCTCTTGGAGGAATGAATGCAACCAGTGTAAGGCCCCTAAACCAGATGGCCCAGGAGGGGGACCAGGAGGCTCTCACATGGTGGGTAACCATGGAGATGATCGTTGTGTTGGCAGAGGAGGCTATGATCGGGGTGGCTACCGAGGCCGAGGAGGGGACAGTGGAGGCTTCTGAGGGGGCTGGGGTGGTGGGGACAGAGGTGGCTTTGGCCTTGGCAAGATGGACTCCAGGGGTGAGCACAGACAGGAACGCAGGGAGAGGCCGTATTAGCCTGGCTCCTGATGTTCTGAAGCAGCTTTTCTTCCTGTACCCAGTGTTACCCTCGTTATTTTGCAACCTTCCAACTCCTTATCACTCATGGGTTTTTTGTGTTGGACTATGTAATTGTAACCATACCTCGGGTTCCCATTAAATACCATCATTTTAGTTAAAAAAACAAAAAACAAAAAACAACAAAATACCTAGAAATAAACTTAACCAAGGAGGTTATCTACACTCTGAAAACTGTAAAACATTGATGAAGGAAATTGAAGATGATACAAAGAAATGGAAAGATATCCTGTGCTCTTGGATTGGAAGAATCAGCATTATCAAAATGGCCGTACTACTCAAAGGAATCTACAGATCCAATGCAACCCCTGTCAAAATACTCACGACATTCTTCACAGAACTAGAACAATTTCAGGGGTCTGTTTTCAACGAGGCCATCAGTAGAGTGCAATGGTTACACCCCAGGGTCTTGTCTCTATCAGTTGCTCCTTCTGTTCCGGTGAAATCTTTCTGCAGACGTTACTAAATAAATTCCTTATCGAAAGTAACACTCTTAGTTTATGACTCGAAGATGCTCACAGTCCTACAGCACACGTTTCAAAACAACTAACTTGTTCACATTGGCCACTGTGACTTCATTTTGAACTACGTAAAGTAGATTAAATCCTGTAAGTTTCATACAAGATGAGTAGGAATCATAACACAAAAGAAATTACATCATATCATAAAGGTCTTATTGGAGTAAAAGGGCAAACTAGAAACCAGTCATTGTCTATTCACATATCTTGAAAAAATGTCTTGTTTTTAATGACAGGTATGGTGAGGGGGTGAAGGCACATCCCCTCCGGTGTTTCCCTGGTATGGGACATCAGGGAGCAGACTGGGGGGAGTCACCCTCCCTATCTAGTGATGCCTCTTAGAAGCAGGTCAGCTGAGCACAGGCCAGTACAGAGCCCTCTGTTTGCAATTAGCACAAAGAGCCAATTCAACAGCCCACAAAGCTCATCCTCCATGATAGTCCTAATTAGAAACATTATACATAAGGAGGGGAAGCAATTTACACCGACTCCAGCATGAGCTCATGGCAATAGAGTTGTTTGTTTTTCAACCCTGAGGCTACACACGTCTCAAAAGACAATGCATATGTATTTTAAAGCCTGATTATTTTCAGACACTAGAAAAATGTGTCAGCAGCAATATGTTGTGGCAAAACAGCCTCAATCACAACTCTCTACCCTCTTACATCCTCTGCTCTGTCTATATTGGTGAGTGTTAGGATTTTGTTAGTAGCTTAATAGTTCAAAAACTAACTTATGACCTGTTCATTCTTCTCTGTTTTTGCATAACCTTGAAATTTAAACATCTTTCTCTCTGCTTTTTGTCTTTTTCCACCAGGCAGATCCTGATGATGTTTCCCTTGCTTAACGGAGCAGAAATCAGCATGCGTTTCTGTTTAGCAGTGATGCTGCCTGGAGGAACAGTTAAGTCAGCACGTTACTCGAGTTAACATCGATGTTACTTAACTGTTGCTAGGGGACCCAGAGAGAAAAGATAAAGAGCACAAACCACAGCATTTCGTTGATACTTTGCCATCAACGCTCTTCTCGCTCCTCCTTTGGAGTAGGATTTTGTTTCTGTTTTTAAATTTCCTCTGCATTTTCTCAGTCCGCAGAAGTGGAGGGAAATTCTCCCTCCTGGCTTTGGGAGATTCACAGGGAATGTTATCCAAGCCTTGCCTTCAGTTCAACTCCAATCACTATACCTCTCTTTTTTGCTGCCTCCTGCTTCTGCTCCCTGACTATACCTACAATAGCTGGTGGGTAAGTGCGTGGTCTGGGGGTCCACGTCGCCTGTATTTAAATCATGGCACTAAGTCCTATGATGTTGGGCCACTTCATGAACCTCTCTGAGCCTGTTTCCTCCTGTATAAGATAGGTGCTCTGCTGATCCCCTCCTCACGGTATTGTTTTCAGCCTTAAATGAGATATTGCATGTAAAGAGCCGAGAATAGGGTAAGAATTTGATAAAAACCATTTATCTTGTCATTAATATTCTCATGGTTTTCTAGATTTTCTTGGAGGCTGGTCCTCAGTGAAACTGTGATAATGGAGCACAGCAGGGTGTCCAGAGTACACATAGTTCAATAAACTCCATATGATGGGTACCATTTTCCATTAGCCCCCCCAAACTGGGCCAAACATAATGAATTGTTCATGGTTTAGAAAGTACACGGGACCTTTCCGTGTTCTGGGGTTGAATGCCCCGTTAGCATTCTGGTGCTCTCGTCAAGAGATGAGGACTAATCCATGGACAGAATGCCACTCCAGCCTAGCTCTGCCCGGCCCCCTCCTTCCTGCCCAGATTAAAGTCTTTTCCTGTGGATTGAGATCAAAAGTCCCTGGAGGCAGCACTTCAGGCTGAATGGGCAGCGTGGGGAGTATTAGGTAATATCCAGTAAATCTGCCTTAAAGATAATTTTTGGAACAGTTTTTCCTTCAGTTGGATACAAGGTATATTTTCCCATGAAGCTTTTCCTGAGGACACCATTTCATTTTCCCATGCTTTTATCTATGTGAAAATGCTCCACTTTCAGACTCTGCTTAATTCAACAATCTCTGGAAACTTACAAGTTCATAAAAGAAGTTAAATTAATCACTGCAGTATGTACAGAGGGGTGTTTTTTGGACCACTATAAAATGTCTTTATATAAGCACCTAGCATGTGTTTCCCCAAGTGGTCCCTGCCGCCATCTCTATCCTGGGAGCCTTGCTTATCTCTGGCCACGGAGGAGCCTCAGGTGCAAGACAGAGGTAAAAAAGTGCAACTGAGTTGGCTCAGACTGTTGCCCGAGCTCTGAACTGAGGAGCAATCACAAGCTACTCCGAACACCAACACTGCACTCACAGCACAAAGACAAGTTCCGTTCCTTTGTGCTGCCCAGAGCCTTTGCCAGATCTTTGGTCACGTTGCCCGGAACCGCGTGGTCCTGCAGTGAAAGGCCCCATTGTGATGACTGATCAACAAAGCAAAGCCAAGGTTGCCTTGGACATCAAAACCTGAACGTCCAGACCTTTTACGTGCTGAGAAGTGTGTGATTAGTGTTGTGTTCAAGTAAATGCAGAGGGGGGTCTTTCCTTAAAAGGACCTAAAGCAAAGAAAAATACTTATCTACTCAGTGTCCAGATTGGAGGCTTTTTAAATGACCTGGAAAATGCGCTGTTGCTTTCATTGTTTCCTTCCTCCTTCTTCCTCCTTCTCTCTGACACTTGTCTGCCCTTCCAAAAACTTCCTCTCATAGTGACCCCAGGTTCCTGTTGGGAATTCTCACTCTGCTGCATGGATGAACAAGCAAAACAGGCAATTGTAAGTGATCTGAAAATATGGACAAAAAGAGTTGGAAAAATTTCTGATACAAATTTCCAGCTGGGTTTGGAGCAGTCCTTGCGAGTAAATGATGTGGTGAGCTCAACGTATATTAAAATGCAGCATCATTCAGAGCTGACTGTTTCACTTAAGCACATTGTCTTTCAGAGGTGGGCATCTGAGAGCAAAACCAAGATCTTAGCCCTGTCTGGGTGCACCAGTGAGCTTGTCTGGTCCCAGGTCCCTTGTTTATAATATGATATGTTGGCTCAGATGATGTCCAGGCTCCCTTGGGACATCTTTGGGGTATAAGCTTAAATCCCAGCTCTGCTATCTGCCTCTTCCTGGTTCTGAGATTCCATAATATCATTCGGTTATTCTAGGAGACTGACTTGGTGGAGAACATCTGGAGGGAATGGAAAGCTCTACATTAT
Organism: Vicugna pacos; assembly: GCF_048564905.1. NCBI lineage: Eukaryota > Metazoa > Chordata > Mammalia > Artiodactyla > Camelidae > Vicugna > Vicugna pacos. The sequence goes on along the minus strand of NC_132994.1, from coordinate 35,363,284 downwards.
CAATGCAGAAATTGAGTTAAGGGGCCGACCTCGTCAAAGGCACAAATATGGCAAATGTTGAAACAAGGAAGACGGTGAGACACTGAGAGCAACTCACTCTACTTTCTCTTTGACATGATGGAGTCTTAATTTGAAATTTCCCAAGTTCCTTCTTTTCTCCTAGGAGCTTACTTCTTTCAAAACAACTGCGCTCTGAAGTCAAAAGAGACCTGGCTCAGTTTAGGGTCTGCCACAAACTCAGGCTGCTCCCTTCTCCTCCCTCAGTTTCTTCTCTGGCAAATGGGAGGTATGGACTTAGATGATTCCTAAAAAGCCCATCTAAGAGCTAACATCCATGACTCCAGGAATTCCAGGAAATGCACACTAAAAGCAGGGTTCCAAATAAAGTGAAAAACCAGACCAAGTATTTGAACCAATGATTTTCAGACATTGGACATTGGATTTTCAGGCAGTGCATGACACTGATTCCTGAAAGAGTAGGGAAAAATGAGGTGAATCTTATGACTGCCCCTAGCTTACTGCCTGGAGAGAATTTCCAGGCCATGGCATTGAGAGAGGAAGACGGGTGGACTCTAGCAGTATTCCTGAATAGAGAAGGTGAAGCAGGGATTCCAAGAAGACCAATGAAGCTAGACTTCACAGAACAGAATACTAGAGAAAAGAGAGCCACATAAGAGGGAGAACTCTGGACTTCTACAGAGAGTCCCCTTTGAGTCTTCAACTGATCAGCACATGCATATGAGGGAACTACATGAGGACAGGGAAAGAACCACCCAAAAGGATCAGAGGGAACAATCCCTAGAGATCACACAGGTTGGGAAATAGACCCTACTCCCACCAACCAGAGTTGAAAATCTTATAATACATGGGGCATTGCATAGAGTGCTCAGAAGGGTATTGTTTCAGTTGTGGGGCCTTAGACTAAAGGCTGTTCTGGTCCTCCCTAACAAAGCTTAAAAGCAAGTCTTGACAGGATCAAACTATTTCCAAGTAACTCACAATGTCCCTGAACAACACTCAAGAATATTTTTAACTTGTGGTTACCGGGGGGGGGGGCGGGGTAGAGGGTGAGAAGGGATAGACTGGGATTTCAAAATTGTAGAACAGATAAACAAGATTACACTGTATAGCACAGGGAAATATACACAAAATGTTATGATAAATCACAGAGAAAAAAATGTGACAATGAGTGTGTATATGTCCATGTATGACTGAAAAATTGTACTGAACACTGGAATTTGACACAACACTGTAAAATGATTATGAATCAATAAAAATGTAAAAAAAAAAAAAGAATATTTTTAAAATGGAAGCATATCCAGCATTGAACAAAGTAAGTTCGAACAAGAGAAACATGAAGAAAATTATACCAAGGTATATCATAATCAAATTTCTCAAAACCAGTCATAAAGAGAGAATCTAAAAGTAGTCAGAGAAAAAAGTTATGACATGAAAAGAGAAACAAAGATAAGGACGATAGCAGAGTTCTTGTCAAAAACAAAGCAAGTGACAAGACTGAGGAACAACAAACTTTGAAGTACAGAAAGAAAAATATTATCAACCTAGAATTCTATACCCAGCAAAAAGCTTTCAAAAATGAATGCAAAAGAAAGACTTTTTCAGACACATAAAAACTGAAGTAATTGATCTCTAGTAGGCCTATACTATAAGAAACGTTAAAGAAAGTCCTTCCGTTTGACATGAATCATAGCAATATTTTCTTGGATCAGTCTCATAAGGCAAAAGAGATAAAAGCAAAAATAAACAAGTGGGACTTAACTAAGCCTAAAAGCTTTTGCACCACAAAGGAAACCATCAACAAAACAAAAAGCCTATGAAATGGGAGAAAATATTTGCAAATGATGTGACTGACAAGGGTTAATATTCCAAATATACAAATAGCTCATACAACTGAATATCAAAACAACAACAACATAACCCAATCAAAAAATGATCAGAAGACCTGAATCGATATTTTTCCAAAGAAGATCTACAGATGACTGACAGGTATTTGAAAAGATGCTCAACATCACTATTTGTTAGAGAGATGCAAATCAAAACCACAATGAAGAATCACCTCACACCTGTCGGGATGGCTATCATCAAAAAGTTTATGAATAACAGAAGTCGGAGAGGATGTGGAGAAAGGGGAACCCTTATACACTGTTGGTGGGAATGTAAATTGGTGCAGCCACTATGGAGGACAGTATGGAGGTTTCTTTATAAACAAAAATAGAACTAGCATATGATCCAGCAATTTTACTCCTGGATATATATCCAGAAAAAAAAAAAGGAAAATACTAATCTGAAAAGACACAGGGACAGCAATGTTCATAGCAGCACTGTTTATAATAGCCAAGACATGGAAGCAATCCAAGTCCCCATCAACAGACAGTGATATTAAGAAGATGTGATATATGTGTGTGTGTGTGTGTGTATATATATATATATATATATATATATATACACACACACATATATGCATACACACACAATGGAGTATGACTCAGCCATAAAAAAGAATGAAATACTGCCATTTGCAGCAATGTGGATGGACCTACAGAATATTCTGCTTAGTGAAATACATCAGACAGAGAAAGAAAAATATTGTATGATATCACTTATATGTGGACTCTAAAAAATAATACAAATGAATGTATATGTAAAACAGAAATAGACTCACAGATATAGAAAACAAACTTGTGATTATCAAAGGGGAGAGGGAAAAGGGAGGGACAAATTAGGGGTATGGGATCAACAGATGCCAACCATTATATATAAAATAGATAAGCAACAAGGATATAGCACAGGGAATTATAGCCATTATCTTGTAATAATCTATAATGCAGTATAATCTGTAAAAATACTGAGTGACTCTGCTGCACAGCTGAAACTAACACAACATTGTAAATCAACTATACTTCAATAGAAAGAGAGAGAGAGAGAGAGAAAGTCCTTTGGGCAGAAAGAAAGTGATTCCAGATAAAATTCTGGATCTACACAAAAGAATGAAGAGCTCTGGAAGTGGAACTTTATTTACTTTAAACATATTATAAGCTATTGAATGGGACTCTTCCTGTTGTGCTGGACTTGGCTATTAGGACTCAAGAGTGAGAACAGAGAGGTTCTCAATACCTGAGCCAACATCCACAGGAATCAGAGAACCAAGGGTTCCTAAGAGGAGACAGATGTGCCCTGTTACCACCAATCACCATCTTCCACCTAACAAGACTAGGAAGGAGAGAGAAGTCAGCCTAAGAGTTGCTGCAGTGTAGTGGGTATGAGGAGAGGCAATTCCTCCCCTTCCTGTGGGGATGCGAAGTGGGGGTAGCCGTACTCTCTCTGCTGAGGGGGTTCTAGGAAAATAATTTACAATGATCAGGGTGTAAATTAGTTCCCCATTTGGACATTTGATTAGGAAAAGGGTCTTCTGACTTACCAGTACATCATTAGGCACAGAGAAGAGACTTGGAGAAAGAAAAGCAGGCAGAAAGAAGGGTTGCAGGGGGTAGTCTGAATGCACCCAGTTTGTCAAGGCTGGGGAATGAGTTCCCTGTGGCTCAGTGTGTGCTGCTTAGACACTAGTTGGATTTATCCCATCCCCATCCCAAGACAGTACTCTGCTACTCCCCAGGGAGCTTGAGCCCAAAGAGTTTGTAGAGTATACATCCAGTGACAGGAACTGAGGGGCATCTGTCATATCCCTGCCCTTAAAGTCCTTCTAAAGCACACACGTGTCACCCAGAGGAAGCCGGCACTCAGCAGCTTGCCTCCCAGAGCGCATCGGCAGTTAGTCCAGGTTGGCCAGGAAGGCAGCAGCTATTCCCAGGCAAAGCAGCGATCTTTCAGGGTAAGACCCTCGGCCCCTTCCCTATCCTGCCTCGTAGGCGAGCACATTAGAGGAACCAGCACTGGAAGGCGAAAGAAGGGACAGGGACTGTCCTGGAAATAGACTTCCAATCAGTCAGGGTTTAGGTCCAAGTTTGCATCACATAGGGTAGGAGAGGGGAGGAAGTGAGAAGGGAATCAAGAACAATTCCAAAATTGTTGTTTTAAATTGCACTGCTATTTAGTATCTGGAAACAAAACTATGGATCTTACTAAGAGGCCATTAAGACAGCTACTACCCACTGGAGGAGGTAGACTTGGTATAGTTCATTTTAGAAGAGTATTTAAGAAAAATAAAGAGCTTTCATGTATTGGAAAAGAAAAACACACCCCCAAACCAAGGCTGTCTTTCCCCCACAGGTACAATTACCTCTGTGAAGATGCTTTTTGTCTTAGTGCTCTGGTTCCAGCAGAGAGTGAGGTGCTAATGAGGCCAGGGAGGCACTCAGGAGAGCCCTCTACCCCCTCCTGGTGAGCTCACCCCCAGCACACCTGGTCCCTGGGCGGTGGCCTGTCTGCCTGGAAGGAAAACAGTGATGACCTGGCCCAGTGAGCAAAAGCCTCATGTGCCATGTGTCCCTTTTCAACAGAGGTATGGTTTCTGGGGCCAAACTCAGCTTTGCAGTTGCAGTCCAGGTGGGTCCCACAGGAGGGCCACAGGTGGTGACTCTGCCTGAGGAGGGGGTGGGGGCACCTCCCCTGGCTTTCCTGGAAAGAGCTCTTGGCAGCAAGTCAGCAGCAGCTGAGCTCTACCCCAGTTGAAGCCTTGACACTTGGTTGTTTTATTCCTTTTTCATTCCACCAACAATACATGTTCTTACTACAATAAATTAAAACATACAGGTAAGCAAATGGACAAATTAGAGAAAAACCTGCCGTAATCTCACCACCAAACAGCTATTGTTTATAACATTTGTGTGCACCTCCTCTCAGATTGGGTGAGTGTGTGAATATATATACACACACTCACCAAATATATATATAAAGGGTATATACATATATGAAGTATAGATACACATACACACACACATAACGCACAAAACCCAAATGAGTAAATATCATGCACATATATTGTGGGACATTAATATTGTTCACAAGTTTCTGTTCTCTTAAATAATGTACGGTGAACACCCTTGCACACAAATCTTTGTGCATATTCTTTATAATTTCCTTTGAATAAATTCCAAGAGGGAAGCTGTACATGGAAGCTGCACACTTTTAATAGCTAGTGTAGAGGCTCAGAATATGTCTCCTCAAAATACACCACTTTGGCATACTGATTATTTTTAACTGAAGGAACTTGAGAAACAGCCAGTACAGGAAGGACCCTCCTTTGATCCTCCTTTGTCCTCTTGAAAGCAGGAGATAAATCTCTCATGTGAAAGGTACCTTCCCTGTACCAGGAGGGTAGAAAGTATTCTATCACCTGAAATAGGGAATTCAGGGCTGAGAAGGATGTATAAACAAATCTTGTTACTTTGTCACCCAACCTCAAACCCCTTTCTCTTATTAATTCTTCACAAATTTATTGTTTCTTTGTCTAAAAGGTATAAAAGCTTCCTGCTTTGGTCACTTCTTTGAATCTCATATCTTTGTGAGGCTCCCATTTCTATCTATGTATGTAATTAAATGTTTTTCTCTTGTTAATCTCTCTTATTACAGGGGTCTAAGCCAAGAGCCTAGAAGGGCAGAGGGAAAACGATTTTTCCTCCCCAACACTAGTAACTGAATTTCTGTGATAGAGGAGGACCTCCAGAAGAAGTTGGAGGAACAGGAGCCAGACCTCATAGGTCAGAGAAGCTGCTCCTGTGCTTCCCTCCTGTTTACCTACTGAATCCACTCTTTCCCTCTCCAGGCTCCCTTCTTCTCTTTCTCCTCTTTCACCCTTTAATTCCTGCATCCTTTACCCTCTTCTGCCGTTTCAGCTCAGGGACTTTTCCCCTGCTGTGCTCAAATCCCATCTGTTCCTAAACTTTGAGCTCTCTCCATTGCTCAGCCTGCTTCTTTGTGCTGCCTTCCTGACCAACCGCCATGCAGTGACAGCATGGCTATAGCAGCCTCAGCTTCACATCCTCTCAGATCTGTCTACTGCAGGGAAGAGGGAGTGTCTTTCCCAGTGACTCCCATAATTCCTTTGTGACCCGCTCACTGGACTGATTTAGGTCATGTGGTCATCTCTAAATCAATGACTCTGGCTGGAGAATATGATGTTTTGATTGGCCACATCTGGGCCACTTGCTCGAACCCTGGACTTGGGGTGAAGCCTCATCCAGCCCTCAGGAGCTGAAAGTGGGGGAGGGGATCCTTAGGTGAAAATCAAGCTCTGTTCTGGGAATAGTGGGGCTATGCTGGGAACATCTATCTCAGGATGTGAAATGCTCCTTGCATTTTATTTTGCTTTTAAATGTGATTAAGTGCCAGAGTCATACCTAAGGAGTGTCTGGAAAGAATATTAAATAAATAGGAATATTAAATGGTAATACATCTAAAGGGCATACAGTAGCTCATTTAATACCATAGATTTTTTTTTTCCTTTAAAGAAAAATCTCTTATGTGTCTTGTAAACACAGAAAGGATTCTACATGAAGGACAACATAGTCTTCCTTTTCACCCAAATTTACAGTGTTAAAAAATAGATTTTAAAAAAAGTTTCTTCTTTATAGCACAGGGAACTATACTCAATATTTTGTAATAACCTTTAGTGAAAAAGAATACGAATATATGTATGTATATGCATGACTGGGACATTGTGCTGTACACCAGAAAATGACACATTGTAATTGACTGTATTTCAATTTAAAAAAAAAGGAACTTTACTCTTAGCAAGAAATTTTTCAATGCCAGGTCTTGAGCTAGTCTCTTAAAACACTATTTTTAATCCTTAATATTCTGCAAAGTAATCTTAATAATCCTATTTTACAGATGAGGCTGAGGAAGATCAAATACCTTTCCCAGGGTGACACAGCTAGAAGCCCTCACAAGTGATTCAGGCCTAGCTTGTACATTCCAGAATCTCTCTCTGATAAGAAATCATAAAATTCCCTAAACTTGTTCTGTTGATGTTCTCAGGACTTTTAGAGTTCAAAGTGCTTTTGTACTTTAAGAAGCTACAGCTTCAGCCTGCATTGGAACATCTCAAGGGCCACAGGAACAGAATAACACTAAATGGAGAAGGAATCCAAAAGAATAGTCTAAAATTTCAGATATTGTATAGACAGAAAGATACACTATTAGGGTCTTTTCAAATGGATTAAAGGATGCCACACCTAGATTTTCCAAAAGAGCTAGTTCTTTTGGCACGCCTGGATGGTAAGCTATACATGTGGGCTTCTTAAAAGCATTCTGATGCCATCTTCTGGTATGGTCAAGGGCTTGGGAATTGGAATATAAGAGAAACAAGCACCCGTTGAAGCACCTTATATCTTCTCTGTGCCTCCAATTATTTCTACAGGCTGAAGTTTCCTTTTAATTTTTGCATCCCATCTTTAGCACAGTTTGACTTCCTGGAGCTCTCAGTCACAAGATTTCAGGTTTGAAGTGATAGCTTCTGTTACCATCTTATCTGCTACCAGAGCCCCTTTTCTGTTCCAGAAATTCAGAACAGGAAAGTTGATGCTTTCCCCTACAGGTGAGTCACCAAGAAAATGTTTGCGTTCTCAAAAGGTGATGGTTCCACTCCAAGCTGGTGAATTCCATGAGCAAACAAAACTCTGTTTGTAACCCTGTCAGATAAGAATAATCTGCACTGTGTTTTCTGTTTGGTACGGGAAATAAGAGGTGGGTGATTCCACTTTGTGGGATTTGGCAATCTTCTCTTCGGTCAGTATCTCTTACTTTGTTACTCATATTTTAACAGAAAGAAAAGAGGTCTTTTAGAAGACTATGAAACCCATATTTTGAACAGGGAAAGGTAAGGAAGGAAGCATGGGATGTGTCCAGAGGACAGAGGGTTCATGTCTTTGGCTGGAGCAAAGTGTACGTGGCGGTCAGGAGAGGGTCGGCGCCAGTTCAGGGAGGGCAATGAAGGCTCTGCTGAGGAGTTTAGGCTTTATTCTCAAAGCAGTGGGAGCTACTGAGGGTTTTTGATGAGGTGGATTAGAACTGTGTTTTAGGGAGAATACTGTACTCAGAATGTGTGGAATGGAGTGAAAATAGAGAGAATGGATGCAGGGAAACCTGGGGGAGGTCCAATGTAGTCTCCCAGGGTGAAGAGGGAAGCAGGAGAATGTCGGAATAGAAAATACATCACGGGGTGGGGTGAAGTGGTAGAGCTGCCATCGTGATAAAAGTTACAGGGTCAGAATAGATATGGAAGGCAAAGATGGTGCCAAGATTTCCACAGTGGGTGAGTGGGAGGATGGAGGTATATGGAGAGATCTGGGGAGAACATGGGGGCAGGGAGAGAACAGGTTTCATACACACCATGAGTCCCCTTGCAGACATACTAGGTTTGAGGTATTAATGGGCCATGTAGGTGAAGATCAGAAGACAACATGAAATGTGTACCTAGGTCTTAAAGGCTTAATCTATCAACTTAAGCTTTTGGTCCAGGCTTCAACTTAAATGAGTTGTCTGCATTTAGGAGTTGGTTGAAGCCAGAACATTGGGTAAGAACATGGGAAGTTTCCAAGGGAGCAATCAAACTAAGGGGTACTAGGCAGTTCCTTGAAGAATCCTGACTTAGGGAACAGGGGGAGAAGGGGTTAGAGAAATAGCTGAACAGGAAGACAGCAGGGATCTGGGAAGCTGAAGGAAGAGTTTTAAAAAGGAGGTGGTCAGTAGTACCCACTTTGGTACAGGGGCTGAGAAGGTGGAGGATGGCAACTGGTGATCTTTGAGAGAACCATTTATAGGACAGTGGTGAGTGAGAGTCAAAGCCAAATTACAAAGAACTGCAAAAAGTGGGCATGATTAATGCCACTGTAACGGTATTTAAATACGATATTTTAATTGCATTAAATAAAATAAATTAAATAATTTATAATTATTTCCTATACCAAACGGAAATTAAAATTAAATGTAATAGTACATTTAAATATGGTTAAAGTGGTAAATTTTATGTCATGTTTTACCACAAAAATGTGGGAGAAAAATGTAAACATTGCAAAAGTCATATTGTTCTCTGCACTTTTCCAATGCTTGAAATACATCAAAACAAACTGCTTTGAAAAGTAAGTGGTGAAAAAATTAAGTGGTCAGCCAGAAATGGAGGTAGCAAATACAGATTTCTCTCCAAAAGGGTTGGATAGCTGAATGAAGGACCAAAAAGTGGACGGCAGAGGTTGATGAGAGGGTAACAGGATAGAAAGAATTCATTTTTCTCTGGTGAGGCAACTTGGACATGTTTCTAGATTGAGTGTGACGGTCGAGAGGGAGGGGAGAATGAGGACAGGGGCGGGGGAGCAAATAGTGCATTGAGTATGATGTCCCAAAGACATGTCTACATCCCAACCCCTGGAACTATGAATGTGACCTTATTTGGAAAAAGGGTCTTTGTAGATGTAAAGAGAAGATCTTGAGTTCACTTGGATTGTCCGGTGGGCCCTAATCCAAAGACAAGTGTCCTCAGAAGAGACAGGAGAGAAGACACACAGAGCATAGGCGAAGGCCATGAACACAAAGGCAGAGATGGCAGTGGTGCAGCTAGAGCCAAGCAATGCCTGGTGTCACCAGAAGCTGGAAGAGGCAAGGAAGGCATCTCCCCTAAAACTCCTGGAGGCAGCGTGGCCCTGCTCAGACCTTGATGTCAGACTTCTGCCCTCCAGAACTATGAGAGAACATATATCTACTGTATTAAGCTCCATGTTTGTGGTTATTTGTTATGTAGCCTAGAAAACTAACACAGGAGTAGGGGCTTTGAGGTGATGGGGAGGGCCTCTGGCCGCAGTGTGAGGTCCTGAAACAGACCTGGGGCTCTGTCTCGGGCACCTTAGTGTTCTGGGCCCAGCCCAGGGCCAGCACAGCTAGTTGCTTGGTGATTAGTTTAGAAACTTTGGGCTCAAATAAACAGAACAGGATTTCACTCACAGAAATAATTTCCCTTTGTCTTCATTTTTCTTTTCTCTTTCCCACTCAGTTTTAGAAAATCAACAAAGATTTCACAGTACTGATGTCTTTCTCTTCCACCTTCCATCTTCTCAGCCGTGACAGTGGCACCAGTGCGGTCCCCAGGAGTTTCTAGGGGAAATCTTCCCTGGGAGCTTACAACGTGTGCTCATCCACACAGGCCAAGGGACAAAGGGGCCTTGTGATGGAGCTGGGCGGCAGGTGGCGAAGGGGAGCGCTCTGGGAGGCCAGGAGATGGGCTTTCCCTTCATAGTAGTTATGCATGTTAGTTGCTGACTTAGACCATCCCAATCCTTCCAAATTCCAGTGGCAGAGAAGGCCTCAGTGAGGGGTGGGTGCTTAACAACCCAGGAGAGAGGAATGCACCTTTAGTCAACTCTCCTCTGTGTTTGAATGAGCCATTTATTCCCTGCCCAGCAAGCTGATGAACATGGTGGGAAAGCCTTTCCCAGGGAGAAGCTGGAAGACGGAAGCTCAAAGAGCAGACTAGGACTGGAGGGTGATGCCACACAGGGCAGCCAGTGCACACTGTGGATGCCCAATTATCTTTTTTGGTTTTATGTCTATAAAAGAAACTTTACTCTTTTTAACTTCACCTGTACCCCACTCTGCTTCCCACATGGAGCATTTCATCTTTACAAGACCACCAAGGTAATTTAAACTTTTTTAAAAAAGAAGGCTTTACTTAGGTGCTGGCTAAGATCTGTGAATCCATGCCCCTGAGGGCTCAGGGCAGGACTCCAGCTGGGTGGTGTAAGACTGGCTGTCCTGATGTGGGTGGCAGTTGCTGGAGCAGGGACTGTTTCATTTCATTAACTGAGTGAAGTGAGCTGTCAGCAGGCAGCAACAGCCATGGGACGAGATGCAACCAGGTCAGACTCTGACCCATCCTGCCCTAGCCATAGGCCAACTCTTCCCCTTTACGGCTTATCCAGGAGAAAGACAGGAACCAGACCAAGAGACCCCATTAAAGAGGAATTACACTGAAGTCAATGTAAAGTGATCTGAACATTCAGCTGCCCTAAAACTGCCCCAAACACTCTTTGCTACAAAGCAGAATTCAGTATCCAGAGGGGCTGTCTTGGACTCTACCCAAGAAGTTTAGCTTTTGAAGAGCCTGAAAGATTCCCGGCATATCTGTAGGGTGAGCGTGAGAGCCAGGTTCCAGAGAATTATATTGTCTGTGGATGCTTTAGCACCCTGCTTAACGAGAATTTAACAGAAATAAGTGATTGTTCAGCTGGGGTAGCTATATCTAAGAGGCAAACCTTTCTTAAACTCTACTAATGTACAACCTCAATCCACAACTGGATTCAATTACTGCGTGGAGAGAAAGGCATTTTCTCATAAAGCCGCTCTGTTTCCGTGCCTGGCTGTGAGCTGGGTCAGCCATGACAAAGACAAGCCTGTGCGTTGTTTTTGGTTGTTTTTCTTTTCAGGCTCTTCCACTGGTAGTGCCAGGCCCCAAGCTGTTTGGATCAGTTATGTGGGGGCCAGTTTACTTGTTTTGGCTTTCAGCCTCATTGTCCAGCCTTGATGATGCAAGAGCAAGCAGTGTCCTACTGACCAGTGGAACTAATGGGCTACCCGGCAGGATTCAGAGGTTGTACCATGACCACATGATCCTTAGGAGCAGCATTTGTGAAGAAGGTCAACATTCTAAAGAATAAGCGTGGGAGAGATTGTAGGGACTTTAGAGGGGTCTAGCATAAGTAGGCCTGGGTGTTACTGTTCTCAAATATTAATAATAATACCTAAAGTATAGAGTGCTTACTATGTGCTGCCAAGAGCTTTACATACAGTAACTCATTTAAACCTCCCAATGATCCTCTGATGTAGGTGCTACCATTATCCCCACTTTACAGATGGGGAAATTGAGGAACAGAGTGGTGATGTCATTTGCCCAAGGTTACACAGTTAGTAAGTGACTCAGAGCCCAGGTCATTACACTGTCAGAGGATGCTGCAGAAATTTTAAAACCATGATTGGCATTTATTTAGCTGCTAAACATATTTGCAGTATTCTTAACTCATTATTTACCTTAACACACCTGAAAGCCATTTTTGTATTGTTTTATATATGTTTCAAATCACAAGACCGAGGAGACCCATGTGGCCCAGCCTGCCTTGGGGCAGACAAGGAATGACTACTACGCAGGGCCAGCAGGCTTTCGTAAGAGATATTGCACCCACGGAGGTGGAGACCAGCGCGCTCAGCTACCTGATCAGCGGCTCAGGCTTCCTGCGCGGGCTTGGCTCTCTGAAAGGAAAATCTGCGACTTCTGGCCTGGAATGAACATGGGTATAGCCCAAGCTCCACCCATCAGCTTAATTCATTATGACAGTTAACATTTTATTGCCTTTTGGCTCCAAATTCATCCTTCATGACTTGCTTGGCAATAATGGAAAAGCAGTCCTCTTTGACCATTAGTGAGGTATTAAGTTTTGTCAGTAGAGTGTCCTGAAGGGACACTGTAAGAGGAAGGGGCTTCTTCCTGGTTCCAGCGGGCTTGCTTATCAGGCTCTTGCAGCGTGCACAACTCTCCCTGCAGTGCCAGGTGGCCAGCACTAGTGCCTTCCTGTGGGCAGCTTCCCTCGGCACTTCCCTGTGAATGACTTCTGTTGGAACCTCCACAGGAACCTTCATAGCAGAGTGCCAAAAGTGGGGTACCTTCATGTTGGTGGCTTCTCTGGTACCCCATGTGGAATTCTGGGGCACCGTGGTGCTCACTTTCTGGATGGCTTCCTCAGCACTCCAGAGAGCAGCGTCTGGAATGTCTCACCAGTACGGCCCTCTTTGGACTTTCCCACCACCCAGAGAGCCGTGGTCATACCCTTTCTCACGAGGTCTAGCTCTCAGCCCTGGGAGGCCTCTCCTGAATGTTCCATCTCAGCCCTGGGGGCAAAAGCTGCTGTGTTTGCTATTCCTGTTTTCTTTAGTGCTCTCTTCACCTCTTACGGCCAAACTCATGTTACTCCAATTCCCTTTTAATAATTCTTTACAGTTAACTTTCCTTGTGCAAATTGCTGTGTAATTTCTGTCTCCTGTCTGGACTCTAACTAATACATTCACTATATTTTTTAGTTCACCATTTAAAATAAAAATGTAGGCTTTTTAAAGAATCACAGAAAAAACCAAAGACAACATAAAAATACTTGTACAGTAAATTTGCTAGTAAATACTAATCTTAAATAATACATTTATGATTCAGTTAGAAGGCACTGTACTGTCTTTCAATTTTTAGCACTATACCTGCATGATTCTTTCCAAAGTGTAACCCTTGTGCATAACTGAGTGCTCTATGTTTACCAGTCTGACATTAAACAGTTTGATGTAGTCCCATAACCCATATGGAGCCACTGTCCACACTGTCTTTCATTTATTGTCAGTCTTGGCAACATAATATTCTCTTTTTTTCACATGCTAAAGTTTGTTTAGCTAACTCCCGATTTGGATCCTGCGTTTCCATATTATGAAAAGCACAGCTTGAAATATCTTTGTGCAAGTTGCATCAACCTCACCTAATTTCTCCTCTTGTCGCTCCCTTTCTCACTTCTCTGACAGCTGAGCTCACACATTTTTCCACTGATAGACAACAGATTATAGGGAAAAGGATGAGAAATACAGGGGGAATGTCTGCTCCAAAAGGAGGATGGGGCTTTTACTGAAGGCATCAGGGCTTCAAGAAGCAGCAGATTCTACTCAGGAAGTTACTCCTGCCAGGAACAGAACTGGTCTTAGGGGCAGGGGCAATACTTGGTTGGAGTGAAGGAACTAAGCATTGGGAAGGAATCACTCCAGAGACCAAGACTGTCTTTTCTTGGGTCTCTCATATTGTAACTTGTGACTAATGCATTAGTCATACTGAGCACATGGAAACTACACAATATATACTAGGAAAACATTTTAGTTCTCAAGAATAGCCTCAAAATCAGACAATGCTTGAAGCAATTGAGAGTGGGAAGCACATTGTGATTGCTGCTCTCTGACATTTTAAACCACCAATAACTCAATTGTTTCCTGAATTCCCAGAGTGTCAGGGAACACGAAAAAGCCTCTTTGTCACTCAACTGAGAAAATGTGAGACCTCATACTTAAATCTTTTTCTTCCACTCCACAAAAAAAGCGTTCCTGGTATGGTGCCCCAAAAGGAGCTTAAGCACAGCACCCATCATATTGTACATTTTTGGTTCAAATACAATCTTTGATTCTGAGCTCACTGCGCTGCACCTGTGTGAGTCCTGAGGGCCTCACCTGGAGTTGACTCCAGCAAAGGTCTCCCTTTGCCTCCTCCAGGTCCCAAAGGGCCGATGTAGCCCCCTTCAAGGGTCAAGGCTTAAGGCGGGAGACTTAGTTTGGCTTTTGCCCCTTGTAATGGGCCCAGGACCTAGTGTTTGATTTTCTTCTGCTTGGATTCCCACCTCCTGCTTGGATTTCCTCTTACTGCCCATTTCTTTGGACTCTGGAGGATTCCTTTGCTATCTGCAAGCCCAGCAGCACACTCTGTGTTCAGGATCTAATTGAATTGTGGCAGGAGGGTCTGTCTTCAGAGGATCTGCTCTGCCATAATGCTGGGGATGGGTGTCATGTGTTCATGATATTCAGGGCATGTGGACACAGCAGCAAGATATGCACGTGCAGAAGGAGACCTAGCCTGCGCTTCAATATTTCAATATAAAATAAAGATATAAGAAATAATTGGAGAAAACATCGAAGCTCTGTCTCTCTTCATATATCTGTATATGAAGAACTGCTACTGGAAGTATTAGATTTCCTTCAAGCAGCTGAAGCTGGTGTTCAGAGTAAACAGCTCTAACAGAGGCACTTCTAAGAAGGAATCAGTAAGACCTTATCCTTGAGTCTATTTATAAACCAGGCCTTGTCTCACTGTTATATTATCCCTTTGGCTTCATAATTATAAGACTTAGCTGGTAATTTTCATATGAATATCCCTTTTGAAAGTCCCCTGCAATTTCCTTATTTACAAGATGGGTGCTCATTAGAGTGCTGTGGGCTTATCAGGTGGCTTTTATCCGTGGACAATGAATAGATGGACCATGTCATTTACTCTCCTTGGTGATCTCCTAGTGAAGGATGCTGAAATCAAACAATATCTCAAAGAGATGCACCTTGCTACCTACTTCTACATGTGAAGTTAATGCTTTTTCCTTTCAATAGCCACTTACTGAGGAAGGTTTTGAGAGGACTGGTTCTGTTTTTAAAGCTAAAATCCCCTGCAATATGTATGCACCTTCCCCTTGGTACAGCAAAGTCTGTCTGGCTTGGCCCCTGCCCAGACTTGTGGCTCTCTACTGAACTTTGTAGTCTTCAAAACGGAATGATCTGACGCAGGGTTCTGGGTTGGGAATTGTAGAAAATCTGGGCTCTGAACAAAAAACACATTTAAAAGAGTGTGTCTTTTCTTTTATTGGCTTTTCCTCTAAAAAGCAAAGGCTGAAAAACAGCTGTTAGCTGTTTATACAGTATTTTTTATTTAAGTGTTAGACAATAGCTGTTTTCTTCTCCACTTAGAATGGCACATTTTTCTCTCAGGCCATTTAAGTCTTCTCTCTGTGTGGCCACAAGTATTGGTCTGCACCTCCTCCCTCTCCTAGGTTTCTGGAGGAGATTAAGGTCCTCCCGCCTTTCTTTCTTCAGTTTCTGGGTTTTTTTTGTTTGTCTGTTTTCTTTTATTTTGTTTGTTTTGAAATAAGACTTGGGTTTCTCAGAATGGATGCCTGAGTTTGGTACCAGGTTAGAACCCTGAAGGTCATCTTTTGACACAGGTACTCACAGAAGACATTCTAGAGGAAGTTTCTTTAGGTGCAAAGTGTTGAGAATTTGTGACTAGGTCACATGAACAGACTTCGATATGGACTTAGTGATTGTCATCTATTCTTAAGCCCTAAACATTGATGGTTGGTTTCCTCTATTTGGAATTCAGAAGATGATTCTTGCCAATCCCCACTTCTCTAGACATGCTCTAAGGACACCATCCTTTATCATCACCCTGCTGTCCAGAGCAAAACAAGATCAGCTGGGGGAAGTCTGGCAGATGACAGAAAAACACTCCCTGGCCTGCAGAGGGACTCAGCCAAAACGTTTTCTGGCATCCTCATCTCATGTGTTACCACAGCAATTCTTATTAAACGAGACGATGGTAACACACAAAGTTAAATATTATTTCAGATTTTCCTGGGATTTTATTGGCCTACAACCTGCTTCCTTTTAATCAGTTTAGCTTCTTTCAGGTCATCAACTTGTATTGCTTTTGTGCCCGGGGAATAGTCCAGCCACGATGTTTAGAAAGGATAGTGTCTTGTCCTTTCTCTAGTGTCTTGTCCTTTCTCACTAAGAATAGATAGTTGCTGGGTATATCTCTCTAAGAGATCAGACATTCAAATCCTGCCTAACGAACATACAGTATTAAATAAAAGTGTAACATACTAAGTGTGTAGAGTAAAAGTGCAATAACAGGAGAAAGGTACTTTGGCACAAACTTCAGCCCCTTCATTTCTTCATTCATCACACCATGGGCCAGGCTACCTCTGACCAGTTTCTAGAACTCGGGAATTCTTACAGGGTGACATCTGAAAAGCATCGTAAGCTTGTTGAGATAAAGATGCATCTCAATGAAAGACAATCTTTGTACCCTTCACTGGAACACTAGGGATTTGCAAATCATTATTATAATGATACTGCCATCTCCCACTCCCCAAAACCCCGAGTTGCTCCTCAATAGTGTTTTTTGTCACGTATAATTAAATAGTATTTGTTCTTATTTATTTATTTATTTTTTAAGGGGGGAGGTAATTAGGTTTATTTACTTATTCTTAGAGGGGGCACTGGGGATTGAACCCAGCACCTTGTGCATGCTAGGCATGTGCTCTACCACTTGAGCTATATCTTCCCCCTCTGTTCTTATTTAATAAGGAGCAACACATTATGATTTTTTTTAGAATAAGTGGTCCAAATTAGATGATTAGAAAAATAGTTCCCATGTATACAACCCCAATCACTAGGTTTGTATGATATTATTTTAAAAAGAGGATTTCTGATAAAATAATATCTCCCTCTAGAAGATACAAGTTTTGACATATTAAAGGCTCTGAAAAGTCCTGTAGTACAGAAACGTTATGAAACTGTTTTCCTGTGACAACTCTTAACCTCTCTCAGTACATCCACTGGGTAAAACTGGTTCTGAAATCTGTCTTGAAGTTCATGTTGTCAGCATCCTCACATTCTGCTTGGTAGCCCAGGCCTAGGAACCACTGGGGATCCTGCTTTTGGCCAACCTATCCTACTGCTGCTAGCTCTCCACTGACCTCATCAGCTCCCTTTGCTATGCGGCAGGGCTCAAATCAGGAGTAAATGCCCAATAATGGGGCCAGACCCCACTGACTTCTTCAGAGGCTTGAACTAAGAGGGGAGAAGTGCCAATGGCTAACAGTCAGTCCCTTCTCCCTGTTGTCCTCATCTGCCCTCTTGCCTACTGGAGTCTGCTTCTCTTTTGTGTGGTGTATCTGTCACCTTGTTCTAGGTGGTGGGCAGAGCCATAACTGGTGAGAAGAAGGATGATGAACTACAGCTGCTCTTACAGAAGGGGGCGGGCATTCCCAAAATACAGGGGTAAGGGCATTTACCCTCAACCACATTAAGGCTGGCAGGGAAGTCTAAGTTGAAATGGGTCTGGCAACCACAAAGATATATGACTCTGCAAAAGGGGAAAAGTAGACAATGACTCGGACCACTGCATCACACCACACAGGCGCCAACTTCCTGAGTGCGGAGGCACCCATTTCAGTCCAGACATCAGAAACCTTTGTAAAATTGTGTGCCAAGGTTCTGCCCACTCTCCCACTGGGCATCCAGGTGTAGGTTAGGGGGAGCAAAGGGACAAGAAAGAGGAGGAGGGAACAGGCACACTGTGGGTAGTAATTCACTTGAGCAGGGGCCCATGTCACTTCTCACAGGAGGGTGGCTTCCATTTGTCAGTGAAATCTGCCTGTGTGTATCACTCTTGCCATGCATGCATAGACTGCATGCAGGGGGCAACAGGTTTATTTGCTCACATGCATGCCACATCCAGTGTCCACGCACACTCTTTGCCAGGAGAAAATAAAAAGCTAAAACTGTTTGCAAAACAATGATTAGTTTCATAGCTGAGTAACTTATACATAATAGGGCTTTCACTATTTTGTAACCAATCTGCCCCCAGGAGCAAGTGAGGCTGATAAAATTTTTACAGGCCAATAAATTTTTTCTACTAATTTGCAAGACGATCATAAAACCCATGAACTTGATGGTCCCCAGGAAACATATCAAGAACTGGGAATGTACAGTAATTTGGAGCTAGAAGTCCTTTTAAGGCCCTACAGGAAGTGACTCCCAGAAAGGAGATGAATCATAGTATTTTAAAGAGAGAATACGACGCTAAGTTCGTGCTTAACCAGTCATAACCTGGGAAAAGATCTTCAAGAAGGAAATCGTGGAAATTTCCTAATTTTAATTATTCTTGCTTTAAAGAATAAAATTAATTCAAATATACAAAGAACAATCTTCAAATGAAAACAATTACTGGAGCATAGTTTATCTTGCCTTGTAGTATTAACTTTTGGGACTATCGTTTTGTGCAGTATTCACAGTCACACTGCGCCCTCTTGTGGTAGAAATATTACTACAATTAGAATTTAGAAGACACACCCTGCAGCATTTTATACAGTAATGATCAGATTCATTTAGGAAAGTTTGTTCAAGGAAAAAGATGGTTTACAGAAGGTGGTTGGCAAAAAGAGTCATTGCTTGGCCACCTGAGAGTATGTACATCTGGGTGGGTCTGTCCTTACACGAGGGGAGCAGCAGATGAAAGGAATCTTCATGTTTTCACAGATGCAAAGAAGTATCACAGAAAGCTGAGAGTTTTAATTTTCTGTTTGATATTAAAACTTAGTCATTTTTCATATTTTATACTTATCCATATCTATAAATAACAGTAACTGCTATCATTTAGCAAATGTGGCAGGCAGTTTGTACACATTTCATTTTGTCTCAAAACTAGGAGGTTCTATAGGGAAACCAGGGCTTGGAGATATCAAATAACTGTTTGTGTTTACCCAGCTAGTAAATGGCAGATCTGGGATTCAAATTAATCTCCCTCTGATTCCATAAGCCTGCACACTTCCCATTGTGTTGATTCGACTCTCTACTCAAGTATTTCTTGAGTACTTAATACATGTGAGACACTGCTGCTGGGTGCCTGGGGACCTACAAAGTACAAGATACTCTCCATTCTTCAGGAACTTATGGCCTAAATAGGGAAATAAAAATGCACATGGAAAAAAAGCCACCATACAATGCAAGATACAAGGAATATCTATGTAGAACTATTTTTTAAACAGACAAGCAAGCAAAGGATTTGTATGGTCATGTACATTTTCCCCCCGATTCAGAAAAGCTATATACTCATGTCAATTGCTTTTGCTGTTGCGTTTGGCCTGGAGTGTGGGCAGGGCCTGTGGCTTGCTTCTAACCAACAGAATATGGCAAAGCTGATGGGATACCCATGATTGTGTGTGATTACATGACTATGTTACTTAAGATTTTAGCATCCACTTTGCTGGGGTCTCTTTCTGACTTTGGGGAAGCAAATGGTCATGTTGTGGAACCCCATAAGGTAAAGGAAATATAGGCAGCATCGAGCAGCTGAGGGGAGACTCTGGCCAACAGCTAGCAAGACATAAAATCCTCAGTCTTACAAGAAACGGAAATCTGCCAATAACAGTCCCCAGTCGAGCCATGAATGAGACTACAGCCTGGCTGACATCTTGACTGCAGCCTTGTGAGACCCTAAGCCAGGGTGTCACCTAATCACATTTGGCCTCCTGACCAACAGAAACTGTGAGATAACAAAATGTATGTTGTTTGAAGTCACTAAGTTGGTGGTAATATTGTTATCCTGCAATCGATGACTAGTACAGTTATCTTTCAGAAGTTTTACAATTTTAACTCTTATGAGAAGTTTTATAATTTTAACTCATGTTTAGGTCTTCGATCCATCTGAAGTTAATTTTTATACATAGTGTAAGGTAAGAGCCCTTCCATCCTTCCTTCCCTCCCTTGCTCCCCTCTTCCCCCTCCCTTCTTTCTTTTGCATATGACTAATCCAACTATTCTATCTATTCTGTTGAAAATATTATCATCTGCCCATTGAATTGCTTTAGGATCTTTGTCAAGAGACAATTGACCATATACATGTGAATTTATTTCTGAACTTTCTGTTCATTTGCTCTATATGTCTACCTTTATGCCAATGTACAGTCTTAATTACTACAGCTAAATTCTTAAATTACTATAGTTATATAAATAATTCTTGAAGAAAGTTGCAAGTCCTCCATCTTTCTTCCTTTTCCCACCAAGATATTTGGGGATCGAGTTTGCAATACTACCAGAAACAGAAGTCTGCAGTTATTTTTTTATCCCATGATTGCTGCTGTTCTCTTACTGTTAGGATTATAGTTACAGATTAATTGTATGGAATGTACAAATTGTTTCTCTGCAGTGCAATTGTACCACAGAACACAGATAGAACTTTCCTATTTGGAGGGGTGGAAGAAATAGAGGAAGGCTTTGCCTTCTCAATATATTGGGAAGAAGGGAAGTGCTCAGAATCCAATAAACCTGAATATTTCCAAGTCCTTTCCAACACTGAAATGTAGCTCTGTAAGCGCCAAGCCCACCTCCCAGTCAGGCAGTGTTATGGTGGCAGAATTTAAATGGGAGATGGACAGTCCTGACCACATGCTGGTTCTGAGGCAGTTTCCTATAAAATGACTGTATAAATCCAGGTGAGCGCTTATTAAACATACAATTGTACACCCACAGAGCTGGGCTGAAAGCATGTAAGTAGGCAGCAAGCATGGTGGGCACAGTTTCTTTGGAGTAATAACATGGCTATCAAAGAAATAGAGCATCTCCCCTGCTTTTTTTTTTTAAAGGAAAAAGCCAATATTTATGCTCAAATGTCTCTACAGTTTGGGATACATTTTTTATTAAAACAAATTAATAAATAATTGATGCAGTGTATATACATAGGTACCTAGGATTTGACTAACATTTTTTATTAGCATGTGGCACAAATTCAGGGAAAAAATTTTTGAACCAGTAATTTACTTGAGTTTAAAAAACTTGCTGACGGGGGTAATAATTAAAATAATAGCAATAGAAATGTGGTATATAATAAAGGTGGCATTTGAATCAGTGGAGAAAAAAAAAGATTAGTCAGCAGATGGGGTTGAGACAATTGCTAATCATTTAGAAGAATGTAGTATCCTTACCTTATTCTGTAGACCAGTAAAAATTTCCAATGAAGTTTTCTGTGTAAAAGAAAAACGCAAATCAACCAACAAACCTTAAAGTGCCAGAAGAAAATACATATATGTATGTATGTATGTCTGTGTGTGCACACAGACATATACTCATGGTTAAAATTTTGCAGCACCCAATCCAGCGAGGATGCTAAGATCAGGAAATCGACCTTCTTGTATGCAGATGGGAGATTCCAAGTTGGGAGGGGAATGCAGGAGGGAGAGGAGTTACCTGCATGACTGATGTCCCTGAGAAGGAGAGAGAGGAGATGGGACCTAGCACACACATTGTGGGGCTTCCTGAGTTAGGAGAACAGTTTGTCCTTCAAAGCGGTCAGAAAGCAGGGCATGTAGGGATAAAGGCAGGAGAGGGGCTAGATATGATGCTGGGAGTGTGTGAACATTCTCTACTAATTTTTCTCTGCTATGTTCTCAGTGTAATAAGAAGGAAGAGTCAGCCGAGACTGAGGGCTGGCTGCTTGAAGGCAGTCACAGGAGGGGTGAGGGAGAAAGTTTTGTCTATAATACAGATATTGACAGCTGGTCAAATTTTGTGCCATGAAAGATAAGTGAATTCTCAAGCAAAGGTCATCATGTGTACTGGCCAGGCAGGCTGGTAAGCTGCCTTAGAAAACCAAAGAAGTCTAAGGCCCCTGAGTAGGGGGAGCCTTTATGGAGCAATTCAGTTATTTTCTATGTCACCGCATTCATTCGCAAACATTGCCTGAGAATCTGCAACAGGCTGGGAGGTTGAGATGTGAGCATGGATGAGATCCCTCAGGGGTCACATAACTTATGGAGGTGTCTGCTTCTGTAAGAATTAAAGTGATGGCCTCAGGTGTCTGTGAGAGCAAGTGGAGGGAAGGCAGGCTGTGAGAACTGACGACTGCATTTGCAGGGAGACAGGAGGCACACGTTTTACTACTTGGAATAGACACAAACTTCCTCCTTAGGCTCAACTCTCCTTTTCACTTAAATCATGCATAGTTAGTTGCTACTCACTCTGCCATCAACTGATGGTGTGATCTTCAACATGTCCCTTCATTTATGGGCAAAATGCGTCCTGGATGACAGGTTCTCTGAGGCCCCAGCAATGGCTGCGATTCTGCCACAGAGCCTACTTTTCCATTATGAGCAGTAACTAGAGAGGTATTTTGTCAAACTGCTGTAACAAAAATCCATCCCAAATATTAACTGCTTTTGTGAGCCCCTCAATTCATCCTGGGTCTTTCCTCTTTTATGATTCCAGGTAGATCCAAGAACTTCATCACTGAAAAAACCATAATTGTAAAATACATGAGAAAATTACTGCACTTGGCTTTTTCTGCTCTCTAGCAGTAATAAAATGATGAATCCTAGCAGGATTCTGTTCCAAATCAATTCCGTTCCAAATGCAATTATTGTTTTGGCTTCTTTCTGTCATTATTCCAAACAGAACTACGCTGAGCTCACACACTTTCAGAAATGACCCTTTGTTTCCCCACACTCCAGAAAGTCGTACAGAATTCTCTGTCTCAGGTCCCTTGTCGTTTTCCTATGGCACGTTTATGTCTCAAAGCTACATCCCCTAATGATTCCTGCATGTTATGATTTCCGCTTGCTTCTTTCAAATGCCTTTTCTTAATGGATTTTAAGTAAATACAGGTTTTAGTTAATCAGACTTTTGCCTACCTTTTTTCCATTTTTATACCAATTGACTATTTCTTTATTTTACTGGAAACAAAGCAGTACTGGGTAACAATAATTTTAGGCAACCACATCAAAGGAGCCATGTAACCATTTCCCATTAAGGGCTAATTACTAAACACTTGGTAAAGGCAGTAATAATATTTTTGTTTTATTCTGACCTTACAGATGTTTTTATTTTCCCACATATCCTTCTGTGGTTCAATTATATTTATCACACAGTGCTAAAAATTAAGTGATTCTAAGTTCCTTCCATTATTGGAGGCAATTGACATGTGATTACAAACCATTCTATACTTTGCAACCTGGGCTAAATCTTCCTGAGCTGAGGTCTACCTATCCTTAAAGCTTATTATGAATTTTCCACATATCTTTGTATAAGTTAGGATTCTATGTTGCAAATAACTCAAAGTAGTTTAAACAATAAAGAGAAATATTAGCTTATATAACAGAAAAGTCCAGAGGTAGTTGGTTTCAGGTCAGGTTTGGTCCAGCAAATAATGTCATAAGGAGAAAAGGATTTTAGAGAGTGTCAGAACATTCGGAGGAAAAAAAATAGATTAGTTTCCAGATTTTGTGAGGGTTTTGTTTCTTTTTTGGTCAGCTCTCTGAAAATTGTAAAGTATTTTGATTTCTTTTCTTACTTGAAATAGTTTTGTGTTCATAATTTTTATCCTCTTAAGTGGTTTCTGCATATTGGATAAACTTCAAGCTTCACATAAGCTGAATCTGTCCCTGCTGAAGACAGGGTAGAAGATTGCTCTCAGAAGAAAATATTTTAGGAAAATGAGGGTGAAAGGACAGCTAATGACAAAAAAAAAAAAAAAAGACATGACTACTAAAGTTTTATACCTGTTTTCAACTTTCTTAACTTTCAATTCTGCCTATGTGAGTCTGATAAATGTTTTTATTAGTAATGAAGCTAATTAAAAGCAGAGACTATATGTTAAAAACTTGTCTGGCTGTGCCTCCAGGGATCAGCAAAGTAATCTGTCTTTAGAAACATATTGACTTACTAATGCTTCTTTCCAGTACTCTGATTCCAAAATGATTATACTTTCTTTATCTTTGAACATACATGAAAGTTTCATGGAGAAGTCAAAGTTCCATGGACGAGTTAAACCGTAAACTCAAAAAACCCTATATAGAAATACTATTACAACAACAGCAAAGCATGTTTATAGAACAACATAATGACCTAAGCCTTGGCCATGGACTTACTTATTTCAAATAACTATCTATTGGCTAAGTCTCTGGTATTTGTTGAAACAGAACTTTAACTGAAGTAAGAGATCTTGCCTTGATGTAAAAGTGTTATTAATTTAAGAAGTATTAAATGTAACTCAGTGTTTTCTAGCATCCTTGAAGAGCATATGTTTATCTTAAAGGTTGCTCTAGACAATGCATTTTAGGAAAGAGTTAATGTGAAACTACTCAGGAAGGAAATATTTGAATTATACTGCTCACCTTGGCCTTCTCAGGAAAGGTCTGGGATTCATGTTGACTTCTGTCATTAAGTGATGTTCATTCTCGGTGAGAAAGCTTGTGAGAATGAATTTGGTGGTGTGTGTCTAGAGATTGCTGTCTGTGGCTTGGAGAGGGGCAGATCTTACGTCTGCAGAATCCATGGCTTCTTCCAGAACTTCTTCATTTGTCAGTTATGGGTGACACTTTAGTACCTTATTAAGTAACCATAGTTTGGGGCTTCTTGGAGTCTATTGGGAACAAATCCAAACAAACCAGCATTTACCTTCTGTACTTTGCTGTTGCCCAGTCTCTTCTCTCAGAACAGCATCATTTTTTTTTTGTTTTTTTTGCAGGGTGAGGTAATTAGGTTTACTTATTTATACTATTTTTCATGGAGGTACTAGGGATTGAACCCAGGACCTCGTGCATGCTAGACATGCAATTTACCACTTGAGCTATACCCTCCCCCAGAACAGCATCTTCATTTGTGAAAACCAGGGGTCGATCCAGAATGATCTATGAGGTCCAAGCAGCTGTGACATTGTTATTCTAGGATCCCACCCTTATATATTCTCAGACAAATGTTAAAAGTCTTTTTTTTTTTTAAGAGTTTTGATTAACATGGGAAATAGTTCCTTG
This sequence comes from Vicugna pacos, assembly GCF_048564905.1. Classification (NCBI taxonomy): domain Eukaryota; kingdom Metazoa; phylum Chordata; class Mammalia; order Artiodactyla; family Camelidae; genus Vicugna; species Vicugna pacos. The sequence goes on along the minus strand of NC_132994.1, from coordinate 35,338,175 downwards.
AAACTCAGGAATCTTCTTCAACTTACTGTGAATGTGTAGATTTTAAACTTTTCTGAAAATTTTCTGGGAAAAGTCATGTTTTCTAAGATTTCTTAGAAGGGAAGAGACTTTTCTTCCCCCTTAGCAGTTACACCACCCCAGCTCAGAAATCATCTTGGAGTGGGAATATTTATAGAAGTGGCTGGAAGACCTCAGAACCACCTGGGGGCTTATTAAACACAGATTGCTGGGTCCCACTCCCAGAGCTTACGGTTCAGCTAGCCTAGGGTGGGGCCTGAGAGGGTGTATTTCTAACAAGTTCCCAGGTGATGCTGATGCTGCTAGCCTGGGACCCAACTTAGAGAATCACTGGTTTACAGCATTTACCCATTTAGTTGACCCTTCTCTTGAAGGGTGGAGGACATTTAAGGTCTGTAGTCATCATGAAGGATGAGGTCTACATATTGTTGGCCTGAAAGACACCTCTTCTCTTCTTGCACCACCTGCCTCCCTGCCACCCCACCACCCTCAACTCAGGCCAGGATACTCAAAGCTATGGTACTAGACAGCCCAGTGAGATGGTGGGTACACAATTTCCAATCCCTGTCCTGAAGTATGGAGGGGGACTTCTTTTCATGAGTGGTTTGTACTAGGAGACTTCTTATTTGAGTAGACAGGAGCCATTGCAATTTTGACCTTTCATCCAGTTAATTATATAAAGATTCTTGTTTAATCTCCAAACATGGCATTTTATCAATAACATCCATTTATCTCTCTACCCAGCCATCCAGCCATTCATTTAAATAATTCATAATCACCCTAAAAAACTGGGAGATAAATGTAAATCAAAAATTAAAAACATCCAAAATTCAATTAGCCCAAGAAAACCACTTCCAAAGTTCTTTCCATAACTACAGAAACACAAATTAGAAAAATGAGATCATGTTGCTCTGAAACATGCATCACCATGTATTGTGAACATCTTTCCATGTAAATGAATATACAACCACCCCATCATTCTAATTTTCATTTTAAAATGGTATATTATTGATTATAAAGGTTATAATTTCTTAGTGTAAAAGCTTTAGACAATCAAGAATGTATAAAAAACAAAGTCCTATCCTGAGAAAAAAGAACAAAGCTAGAGGCACACTCCTTCTACAAAGCTACAGAAATCAAAATAGCATGGTATTGGCACACAAACAGGTAAATAGATCAATGGAACAGAACAGAGAGTCCAGAAATAAACCTCAATTAATCTACAGTGAAGGATGCAAGAATATACAATGGAGAAAAGACAATCTCTTCAACAATTGGTGCTGGGAAAGCTGGATAGCTTCACGTAAATCAATAAAATTAGAACCTCACACCGTATACAAAAATAAACTAAAAATGATTTAAAGCACTAGGTGTAAGACAAAATACCATAAAACTCCTAGAAAAGAACATAGGCAAAACATTCTCTGATATAAATTATAGTGATTTTTTAAAGATCAGTTTCCCAAGGCAAAAGAAATAAAGGCAAAAATAAACAAATGGGATCTAATAAAACTTAAAAGCTTTTGCATAGCAAAAGAAACCATCAACAAAACAAAAAGATAACCTATGGAATGGGAGAAAATATTCATAAATGATGCAACTGACAAGGGGTTAATATCCAAAGTATACAAATGGCTCATACAACTCAATATTGAAAAGACAAACAACCCAACCAAAAAATAGGCAGAAGACCTAAATAGACATTTTTTTCAAAGAAGACATACAGATGGCCAGTGGAACATGAAAAGATGCTTAGCATCACTAATTATTAGAGAAATACAAATCAAAACTACAGTGAGGTGTCACCTCACATTGGTCAGAATGGCTATCATCAAAAAGTCTACAAATAATAAGTGCTGGATGGAAAATTATCCGAAAAGAAACATATATACATATATATATACATATATATATATATATGTATATATGTATATATGTATATGTACATATATAACTGAATCACTTTGCTATATACCTGAAACTAACACAACATTGTAAATCAACTATACTTCAATTAAAAAAAAATGCTGGAGAGGGTGTGGAGAAAAGGGAACTCTCCTACACTGTTGGTGGGAATGCAAAGTGGTACAGCCACTATGGAAAACAGTATGTAGGTTCCTCAAAAAACTAAAAATAAAACTACCATATGATCCAGCAATTCCACTCCTGGGAATATATTTGAAAAAAATGAAAACATTAATTCAAAAAGGTACATGCATCCCAATGTTCATAGCAGCACTATTTACAATAGCCAAAACATGGAAGCAACCCAAGTGCCCAACAACAGTCGATTGACTTAAGAAGACAATGGAATATTACTCAATTACAAAAAAGAATGAAATACTACCATTTGCAGCAACATGGATGGACCTAGAGAATATTATGCTTACTGAAAGAAGTCAAAGACAAATACAAATAATATATGCTATCACTTACATGTAGAATCTAAAAAAAAATACAAATGAATGTGTTTGTAAAACAGAAACAGACTCACAGATACAGAAAACAAAATTACAGTTACCAAAGGGAAGAGGGAGGAGGGGAGGAACAAATTAGGGGTATGGAGTTAACAGATACAAACTACTGTACATAAAATAGATAAGCAACAAAGATTTACTCTATAGCACAGGGAATTATATTTAATATCTTGTAATAAGCTATAATGGAATACATTCAGCAAAAAAAAAATCACTATGCTGTACATCTGAAGCTAACACAATATTGTAAATCAACTATATGTTAATAAAAAATAGAAAGTCTTATTTTCCCATACCAAAACATAATTTTCAATAGCTGCAGAATATTTTTTTAAAAAAACCTAACTTCACTTTATTCAATAGATATTTTGTGATGTTTAAACAAACACAAACATGAATATTTGGAAAGTGAAATCATTTGAAATAAAGTATTTTGTTTTATAGAAAACACCATAATTTAACTAGTACCCTGTGAACATTTAGCCTTTAGTTACTTCCTCTTTTGCTTCTGTTATAAGTAAAACTGTATTGAAAAATTTAGCATAGACATTTGCACATTTCTATGGCTATTTCTCATTTTAATGATATTTTAATATCCTTGGGTTTATGATGGTAATGTATACTTACAAAACTTTGAAATAATAAAAATATTTTTTCTGAGGCAGTTATGACCAGTAGATGGTTGATTAACTGGAAAAGTTGTTACAGCAAGGAATCAAAAAAGAGAGAGGGAATTTATAAAAGATATAGATGACTCTAATGCTATTTAAACTGTTCCAGAGTATAGAAAGAGAAATAAAGCATCTAAATTATTTAAATGAAGCCAAGATAATATCGATTAAAAATATGCAACAATTATTGCACAGAAAACCATAGAGCAATTTCACTTAGAAATATCAATACACGATCCAACATCAATATTAGCAAACAGACTTTAATAATACATTAAAAGAATAACACTATCAATGAGGAATTCCAAGAATGTATGGACTACTTAATATTAGGAAATCTATTATTATGATAGGAGAACATTAATAGTATCTTTCCAACAGGTACTAAAAGGGCACTTGATAAAATTCAATATCCATTCTTGGTAAAGATGCAGTAAACTAGCAATAGGTGGATACTTTCTTAAAATGATTTAATATGTTCATCTCAGCCTAAAAGCCAGCATTGAGCTTCATGGAGAAACAATATACATTTCCATTAAAATTAGAAACAAGGCAAGGATGTCTAGTAATACTACGATTATTTAACATTATTCTGCAGGTACTAGCTAATTCAATTAGACAAAAGAGAGAAACTAGAGGTATACATTTAAAAAAAAGAGCTAATATGATCACTATTTGTGGATGATGTAATGCTATACCTAGAAAGTTTAAAAGAGTCACCTGAAAAATGATGTCAAACAATATGGGAAGTAATTTAGCTTGGTAAAAACCGAAACCAAACCCCCCAAAACCCAACAGAAATAAATAGTCTTTTAAATAAAAAACAATAATCAATTAGAGGTTGTAACAGAAGATCCTATTCATATTGTAGCTGACAAAGTAAATTAAACTTAAAGGAAATATGATAGTTATAATTAAAGAAAAACTTAAAACACTACTGAGGGATATGACAGAGAATGGACAAATAGAAAGGCACATTCTGCTTTTGAGGAAAAAGACTCAACTCTATAGTCATGTCAACTCTCCTAACTTTAAGGCAAACTCAGTACAAGTACCGTAAGGAAATTTTTTTGAGACCAATTAAGATGTCTCTCAAGTTAATATGAAAAATAAATGGGGAAGAAGAGCCAGGATAATTACAAAAATGAAGAGGGGGGAAACCAACCACCCAGATTTTACATTATTAGAATTAACATTTTATATATCAATATGGCAAATCTCCTAACTTTGCTAACATACTGTGTAGATGAATGTGAGGGAAAAATAAACACTATTATACATACTGAATGGAGTGTTAACTGGCACAATGACTATGAAGGGCAATTTGGCGATATCTATCAAGATTATAGACTTCCACCCAACAATCATACCCAGGAATTTAGCCAACAAATAGTTCTCATATGTGCAAATGGCATATGTGCAAAGTTATTCATTATAGCATAATTTGTAATTGTGAAAGACTGGAAACAATCTAAATGTTCAGCAATGGAAGTTTGGTTAAATGAACTATGGTATATTCACACAATGAAAAAATATGCAACTATTGAAAAAAAGAGATGTGGCTTGGATTATTCTTCAAGATAGAGGATGGCAAGGTACAGAACCATTTGTGTCCAAAAGAAAGAAAATTAATAGAATCAAATGTTTGTTTACACATCAAATGTTTCTGAATGCATCCCCAGTATCTTAGGTCAGTCTGTGATAATAAACTGCCATAGACAAGATGGCTTAAGTAACAGAAATTAATTTACTCCCGATTCTGGAGGCCAGAAGCCTGGGATCAGAGTGTCAGTATGGTCAGGTTCTGGTGAGGACTCTCTTCTCGCTGTGTGCTCAGACGGTGGAGAGAGGGCAAGCTCTCTGGTGTCTCTTCTTATAAGGGCACTAATCCCAGTATGAGGCTCTGCTCTCATGACCTCAGCAAAACCTAATTGCTGCTCCCAAGGGCTCTGTCTCTAGATACTATCACACTGGTCAGTGTTAGGGCTTCAACATATACATTTGGGGGAGGCTACAATTCAGCCCGTAGCACGAGATAATTGATAATAGCAGTTGTCTCTAGGCCCACGGAGGGAAACAGGAGCTAGAAGATGGGATTGTAAAGGTGACTTTTCACTGTTTGCTCTTTATAGCACTGTAATTCTCTAACACCAACCGGGTGTCCAGCAATTAAATTCAATTCTGATACTATCTACCTAGAGTTAGCGTCAGATCCCACAAGTTAAAGGGCTCGGTCCCACAAGGCTGCCCCCACTTCAGATGCCAATCTCAAGTCTTGGGCCACTCGTACTTCTGATTAGCCAATTATAAATTGGGGGTTCACATGACTCCCTCCTCAAGTTTGAGAATTTGCTAGAATGGCTCACAGAACTCAGAAAAACACTTACTGGTTTAGTATAAAAGATGCAAATGAAGAGCCAAATGAAGAGGCGTATAGGTGAGTTCTAGAAGGGTCCTGAGTGCCAGAGCATCTGCTCCTGTGGAGTTGGGATGCTCCATCCTCCCAGTGGATGTGTTCACCAACCTGAAAGCTCTCAAAACCCTGTTTAGAGATTTTTATGGAGGTTTCATTGCATGGGCATGATTGATCAAATTGCTGGCCACTGGTGACTGAACTCTATCTTGACCCCTCTCCCTTCCCCAAAGGTTGGGGAGGTGGGGCTGAAAGTTCCAATCCTCTGATCAAGGCTTGGTCTTCTGCAGACCAGCCCCCATCCAGAAGCTATCCAGAGGCCCACCAAGAATCACCTCAGTAGCATAAACTGAGATATGGTTGAAAGGGGATTGTTTTAAATAACAAAAGACACTTTCTGTCACTCAGAAAATTCCAAGGGTTTTAGGAGCTCCGTGCCAAGAAAGGCAAGGAGGGAGACACAAAGATATATTTCCCTTAAAATCACAGTGCCTTTTGAATTTTGATCTATGTGTGTGTATATATATATGTATATGTGTGTGTGTGTATGTGTGTGTATGTGTGTATATATATATAAATATATATATTTATATATATAATATATATATTATAAAATATAAAAATATAAATATATATATGTATATATATAAATATAAATATATAAATATATATATTTTTATATATATATAAAATACACTTACACATGTATTAAAATATTGGCAGGGGAGAATGCTCAAAAAGCCTGAGTTACCCAAGTTCATAAGACTTGCTAGGGTGAGAGCTGGGCCTCAAACTCCCTTACTTCGATCTGAAGATTCTTCACAATGTGTCATGACTATTTTTCCATCTCTATGAAGATATTTACTTCTTTTGTGACTTCAGAAGCCTGAGATTTCTAGTTTTCATATTTTAAAGAGGTGAATCCTTCAGACTTTGGGGCAGGGGGCACTTGTGGGGGATCAACATTAATGTAGTTTTTCTCCAGTGATCAGTGCAAGACATAGTATAGAGAGAGACAGCATTTTACATCACGCAAATTGGGAAAGACTTGGAAACTGTCTCATCCAAAATACCTCTCTACTAGTCTGTTCAAAGACCTGAAATAAATCCTTTTACTATAAATCTGTTAGGTGAAATGCAGATATTTTTAGGGGAGGTACCCTCACACTCTGAACAACCACTAGTAACTCCTGAAAAAATGAATTTATTAGGTTCCTACTTACAGGTCAGATACCAAGAGCAGACTCCTACAGGAATTTACCTAAGAATAGTAAGTTTTGGTTAAAAAAAAGATAAACATCTGAGGATCTGTTTTATCATCTGTAATATGACTGGGCTGGACCAGTGTGTCCTCAGATTTCCTTTCTTCAGGGCTCTGCTCCTATAAGAGGTTTTTCAAACACCTTATCTCACTTGTCCCATGGAAAACCTAGAATGGGTGAGAAAGACAGGAGGGATTTTTTTCTTACTTGTCAGGTGAAGAAACTGAATCTCAAAAGAGTTGTTCTTGTTCAAGATCACCAGCAAAGATGCCTGTTTCACATGATCACTTAATGCACATTTCTGCTGCATCATACTCATTCCTTCATCTACTGAGCACTAACTACAGGGCACGGTGCTGGGATGCAAAATCAGAAAGGTTAGGCTTAGGCCCCTCTTGGGTCTGGCAGCCATTGGAGAAGAAAAGTACTTAGCCACACAGTCAGTTCCCTGCTGGAGATAGATAGAGGGGAGGATGAAGAACTGGGAGAGGGGATCAGCAAAAGCTTCACAGGAGAGGTCCATCACTGAAGTAGGAAGGATGAGCAGGTGTTTGGTATAAAGAAAGGGAGAGCCAGTGCTCTTAGGGGAAAAGACTTCACCTTAAAGTGGGACACTTAGGGTGCTATGTCAGTTGTTTGCAGCAGATTGGCTGAGAGAAACTTTGGGTCAGAGGGGCCTTTCAACCTCTTTTGGATGACATCATTTGTCATTGCCTTATTGAGGTCTGTGCCAGATTGTTGGGGTAATAGGCTCCTTCTAACTGGCTGCTCTGCTATCCCTCTGTGGTTCTTTATTCAAGGAGTTATACTATGAAAGGAAATGGAAAGTAGCAGACAGGTAACAGACCACACCATAATTTCTTCAGTTGTTTTTATACTTAGTTTTACTTCCCAGATTATGGAGTAGGGGATTGGAATCCCTCTTGAAGTTTTCACAAGACTCAGAATACACTCAAGTTACAGAGGTGAAAGACAAGGGCAAATTTTCATCATTGCTTAAAAAAAGAAATCCATCATGGCTACTGGCTGGGCCAGCTGGTGCTGTGAGAGAGGGTCCCTGGAACAGGGCCAGGTTGCTTCCAGATGGTTTTGAGACACCTTATTATGCAACCCTCCTCTTAACATCCAGCCCCACAGGAAATACACTTTGAAAGAAGGACTAGGAAGTCTTTCTCTTCCCTTCCTCAGACTTGCTATTCATTTTTTGACTACTTGGGTTAGTATTATTCTGACACATAGCTGTCTCCAAGGTGTCAGTGGTTCTCCTTCAGTTCACTTACGCACCTGGAGATACAGACACACCAACACACAAACACACAGACCTGTTTTACTTCTCTTCTGAAGTGGGTGAAGTCCATCTCCTGCTACACTCTTTACATTTCTAACACAAATATAATATTCAAAGTTCCTAGCCAAAACTTTAACTCATTTCATGCTCTTGAAAGAGACATAGGTTTTTCCAAATATTTTTCACATTCTACAAATTCCCTGCTTGTTTACTTGTTTTCTTTTATGGTAAGAGGGGAAAACTGCATTCTCCTGAATCTTTCTTAACACACTGCATTTGTTTATGAATCAATCCTTTTAAAGCTGCTCCAGGAAGATCCCTCAGTGGGTGTGCAAGTGAAATACACCAGAGAAAGACTGTGTTGTCTAAGATGAGAAATCTGCATTGTTCCTGAAAGAGAGTGGAGAGGGAAGGTGAAGAGGAAGAGAGGAAGGGGGAAAGAGACGAGGCTGAGTGGCCAGGCCACCATTCTTCAAGCCACCTAAGCTTCAGTGACTTCTTACCTCCTCACACTTATGTGCCCTCCCCAGGCAGCCATTTCCTAAAACCTTTCTTCCTTCGCTGTCATTTAAGTGGGAATCCCCTTCATTCTGTTTCTACTATAATAGCTTTAATTTGGATTATGAACACTGAGCTTGGACTATATCAGCCTCCCGGCTGACCTTCCTACCACCAATTTCACCCTCTGTCACAACCCTATTATCAGACCCATCTTCCAAAAACGTACTTTGGTCACCACATTGGACAAAGCCTTCAGCGGCTCCCCATTTTCCTTTAAAGCTCAATAGTCTTAGCCTAGAATTCAAGACTCCATTCTGGTGGTCCTAATTGACCGTTTTGGCCTATATTCTTAGCATTAGCTTTTATTAAGCACTTACCAAGGGCCAGGCATGCTGTTAAAAGCTTCTAAATATTATCTGTCCAGCCGGAATCCCTTTGTAGAAAAGGTGTGTGTCCCGAACTTCGTGAGGTTCTGTTAGGCAGCCATTGACGAGGACTGAACATGTGATGCAGTTCAGCCAATCAGAACATTCTTCCACCCCCAGCCATAGGTCAGCCAATCAGAGCATTCCCGGCTCCTCACAGGCCAACCAATCAAAACATTCTACTCTCCTCCATCTCTACGCCCAGCTTTCTGAAATTTGACTCCTAGGTGTGGGAGAGACTGGGTTCTCTCTTCTGGGATTGAACTCGACACACAGAAGCAGAGAAGAGCAGAGAGAAGAGACGGAGAAAGAGAAAGGGAAACCTGACAACATTGTTTGTCTCTCTAGACTCCACTGTGCAAGCAGCTAGCTGTACCTCTGGACTTTTCTCATTGTGATTCAAAAAGCTCCTTCCTCATCTAAACATGTTTGAGTTAGGTTTGCTGTTATTTGCAACCGAACCGACGACTAGAACAGTCTAGAGGGCTTAACTCATTTGACCCTCACCACTGCCCGGTGAGGGAGGACTGTCACTTTCAGCCATTTTGATGGGGCATTGACACCAGGGAGATGTCTTGCCCGAGGTCTCGCAATTTTTAAATGGTGGAGGTAGAATTTACAACCAGGTATCCGACTGCAGAGCTCTTAACGATACGTTCCAAGGCGGTTCAGGAAGACGTGCCCAGTATTTCCTGTGTGCCAGGCACCAGGCTGAGCACAACACACGCCTCCTCCGACCCCATCTGCTGCTGTGCTGTACACTATGGCCTCACACAGGTCCTGACTTTTACATCTGGGTCTGTAGTCAGGCTGTTTTCGCCTGAACACCTTCCCTACCCCACCTCTTGCCTGGCAATATTTGCTTATCCTTCAAATCTGAAATCAAATGTCCAGTCCTCTGGAAGTCTTCCAAGTTACGCCACCCAGAAGCAATTGCTTCCTCCTTTAAGTTTTAAAGATTTTGACTTGAACAAGGGGCCAAATGGGTATCTTTGAGGGCTTATTGCACAGTAGTTTGGAGGTTGGGGGAACCGGTGGTTCAAAGTTACCAGATATCTGCTCCAGTCATTTCAACAGTAACTCTGCAAAACACACTTTTTGTAACAAGCAGTGCTAGTGTTGTGGTCATGAGTGATAGCTTTAGAGTAAGACAGGGCTGAGTTGGAATCTGACTCTGCAACTCTCAAGTGTGGACAATCTCAAATAGATTGCCTGTTCTCTGGGAGTCTCATTTTCCTTATCTGAGTATGGGGATGAGAACACCATTGATCTTTGTGAGAAGTGTATGCAGTAGAAAGTACTGTAACTGGGCCCTTGCTCATAGGTTTTAGGCTCAAGTGGCTCCTCTAGGGCAGTCCAGCTAACTAGGTCCTTTCAGGGATGATGCTGTTCACAATTGTGCTGTAGACTTGTCGCAGCTAAATCCTTTCTAGGGGCTTTCCCATTAGGCAGGGAGCAGAGGGTTTCTCGTTCTCGCGCCCATGCGCTCTTTGCCTGGCTAATCATCTGTGTAGCTGCTGTGTTGTATACATACTACTCATAAGGCGTGTGTCTCTGTGTGTGTTGACTCATTCTGCTTCCTCACAGAGAGCAGACACAAGTAAAACACATACTTATTAAATGAAGGGCCAAATCTTACAAATATCTGCTCCGTTAAACCTCTTCCCAGGCTTCAACAGCAATTGACCAATTGCAGTTGCTTGAGGAAACTAAAGAGAATTGGAAGCAGCAGGTTGGGGCAGACGTCGGGGGGCACGTGGATAGATGGAAGATGGGGGTCAGGAAATAAAAGCCCCTTTCATGAAAGGATATCATAAGAGCAGTGAAAGTAATCAGGGTTTGCAAAAACCAGGATTATTTTTGTTCCTTATACCCCCTCTCCTCCACTTCATCCCTTATTTCGTCTTCTCTCAGTGGATATCAGGTGAGATAGTCAACGGCATAGGCTACATTATCTTTTGGGATTGTGCAGCATTCCCAGTTCAATCCCTCTCCTATAACTGGGCATGATGCAGTTGTGTTGCAGTGGTGGCAGCAGCTGTGGCTGCAGCTGCAGCAGCTTCCTGATCTCTGGGCTGCAACCTAGGTGGTGTGACCAGAAAGCAATACTCCAGCTATGACCCCTGACTCCTCCTCCAGACCTCCAACCATATTGAAAGCATACGATCCCTTTTATTGTTTCCTTCTCTTCTTGAAATGCTTAGAGAGGTTTCTGTTTCTGGCAGCAACTTCTTAATGCATATAATAAATTTAAAATAAGCATATTACAAATTAGTTTAAAAATGTTAGTCAATTTCAAATTCATTTAAAATATATTTATAAAATTATAATCTACAGATATGGCAGTTATCATGAAGGTGATCCATCACCAATGGCTGGATATTGAAGTTGGTAAGACACTGATGTCTAATACTCATAACCAGGCAGGTACTATTATTACCGTCAAGAGAAAACTTTGAGAGGTTAAATGATTTGCCCAGGATCACACAGGTGGTAAGTAATGGTTCTGACTCTACCCTTTTTAAACTGGAGAAAGGACCTGGAACTTCATTCGGTTGTCACCAAGGATCAGACACTGACCACCAACCGAGCGTTGTCCTGAAGAATTGGTTGATTTAGCCAGTAAGTGAGGTGGAGGGATTTCTAGATTGAAGGAACAGCATGAGTAAAGGGGTGGTGGTGTGAGTGAGTGTCCCTGGTCTCGGGATCCAATGAAGCCCTGTAATCCTGGAGCAATGGGACAGGACTGGAGGTGATGCTTGAGAGGTAAGCAGGAATCCAGTCCTCGGAAGCTTTGAAGGCCACGTTGAAGAGATGAAACTTCACTCTAAAAGCCAGGATTTCACTGATGCCATCATCTATTTACATGGGAATTTTAGAGAGGTTGCTCTGGTAATCGGAGGCATGAACATATGAAGTTGTCCAGTAGAGAGTTGGGATAAGGGTCTAGAGCTATGGGAGAGGAATGGGCTGGAGAAGCCTGTAGGTGGGTGATGAGAACAAAATCTTTGCCCGGTTGACTGTCCACTTTGACATCATTTTACTATTCCTGTCCTCATTAGTATGACTTTCCTATTCCTGGAAACTCTTGTCAAGGAAGGTAAAAGTTATAAATAACTCATTGTTCCTTTCAGTAAAAAAAAGTGTTTTCCTGAGTTCTATGAGCTGTTCTAGCAAATTACTTAAACTGAGGAGGGGGTAGGTGAACCCTGATTTATAGCCAGCTGATCGGAAGTATGGGAAGCATGGGACTTGTGATTGGTACCTGAAGTAGGGGACAGTATTGTGAGATTAAGTCTTTAACTTGTGGGATCTGATGCTAAATCCAGGTAGTTAGTGTCAGAATTAAATTAAATTTAGGCCACCCAGTTGATATTTGGAGAGTTGGAGAAATGGTTGTTGGTAAAGGGAAAACCCCATACACTTTGTGTCAGAATGTTCTATGGGTAGAAACAGATTATAATATCTTCTATTCCTAGCTTGTTGAGTGTTTTTTATTATGAAAGGATGTTAGGTTTCTGTCAAATGCTTTTTTGCATCTGTTGAGATGATTATATGGTTTTTCATTTTTAATTTATTAATATGGTGAATTATACTGATTGATTTTCAGATGTTAAACTACTCTTGCTTTCTTAGGATAAACCTTACTTAGTCATGATGTATTGTCCTTCTTGTATGAAGATGTATTCAATTTGCTAAAATTTTGTCAAGAAATTTTTATGTCTATATTCATGAGATATATTGGTCTGTAGTTTTCTTAACTGTTTGACTGGTTCTGGTATCAGGGTAATTCTGGTTCTCAGAATGAGTTGGGAGGTATTCCCTAGTCTTCCGTTTCCTTGAAGTGTATGTGTATCAGTTTTATTTCTTCCTTAAATGTTTGGGCTTTGGATTTTCTTTGTGGGAAAATTTTTAACTACACATTCAATTTCTTTAATAGAGATAGGGCTATTCCTGGTTATCTTTTTTTTTTTGAGTGGATGTTGGTAGTTTTAGTCTTTCAGGGAACTGGTCCATTCTATCTATTTTATGCCATTTCTATTTGGTGTAATTAGAATAGTAAATGTAAGTTCAAATTTCTCCAAATCTTTTCCAGGTAACTCTCCCTTTGGTGCTTTGAAGCAATATAGGGTCTTGACCGGCCTCTGTGGCTCCCATCTTTCCTCCTAGGGTCAGCTCTTGGCAAAACTACCCTCACTCTCCCTCCTCCCCACATCGCTGTACCTCCCCAGCATTTCCCACCTTAAGTCTAAGTTAGCAGGAATCTACCTATTTAGAAAATCCACTCCATATTGTTTATTACTTAATGGATTTATCATTCCAGGAGTATTTGCATTTCAAAAGAAAATACCTAGAGAGGATTATGCATAGCAAAAATAAGTGAATTCTAAATGATGTTATTTCAGGCTCTGTGATAAGTAGGTGAGGGAAGTACTTTGGAAGATGGGCTTTCCTCTCTTTTTTGAATCCTCTTCAAGTACAAGTTTGTTGTTTTCATTATTCTGTTTCAGTCTACCCAGGACGTACCGTTTGCCCTTTGGTTAACATAAAATCTTTCACACAGCCCTGCAAGATTCTGCCACTTCTCAGTCATCAGAACCCATTCCTTCTGCTCTGCTCTAGTAGATCCCTGTCCTGGCCCTCAAACCGTTGGGCTTCTCTGAAAAAGCGATATTTGTGCCTTAGAGTGGAGCTCAGACAAGTGCTGGGATAGATGCACGAAAGTTTGAGAGCCATGGATGTCAGGCGCGCGGTTCCGACGCAACCCAGGCCTCCGCTTTCCCGCCTTGGGCTGTCGGGTGACAAACTTTCCCAGGCGCTGGCGCTTCCCTCTAGGGCGGCGACCAAAACGGACGCGGTGAGTGTCAAGGCTCTGAAGTGGCGGCGGGGAGGGCGCGGGAAGTGGCGGAGCTGGCGGTGGGCGCACCGTGCGACCGCGGGCTCCACGACCGCGGGCTCCGGGACCCCAGCGCGCCGGGGAAGAGGCCGCGGCGGCGGCGATTAGCTGGAAGCGAAGAGAGGGGAACAGAAGCGAGCTCCGCGCGCGACTCGAGCACTTTGACGCGCGGAGGACACAGAAGCCAGGGCGGGCCGGAGGGCGGCGGGAAGGCGGCGAGCAGGCGAGGGGTGGCCGGCTGGTTCGCGGCTGCCGCGGCGCCCTCCGCGCTGGGCGGGGCAGGGCGGGGCGGGGCGGGGCGCCGTGCCCGCAGCCCCCAGCGCTAGACTAGCCCGACGCGTCCCGCTTCGGAGCGCAGCGCCCGGCGGCACCATGGGGTCCCGCAACTTGGAGATGATTTTTGACCGCGTGGGGCACTTCGGCAGGTAGGAGGTGGGGGCGGGGGGAGGACGGTGCCAGGGGAGCGGGCATCACGTGGATAGAGGCGCCGGTGGGGTCTGTTTCTTTCCGTTGCGGCGGGGTACTCGCGCTGCGCTCGTGTTCGGAAATCATCTCCACCCACCCTCCTTTCTCAGAGAAATCGAGAGGCCTGCATCCAAACTCCTGCCCCAGGCTGGGCTTGCCCTCTAGAACTCTGGCGGTGGGACCTCCCCAGAGCGAGACTGGGGGCGCTGGGGCTAGCTTCGGGAGTGGTGGGTGCGGGGCTCGCACCCCCCTGGCAGGTGGAACGTGGGGTGCACCCTCTGCGGCAGCCAGAGTGAGGTGGCCGGGCTGAAGAGGCCAGGTCACACGAGTAGAGGAGTGCCTGTTCTTGGCGGCTCGTTTCTCTAATCCGCCAAACGGGCTCCTCTTTCATTGCCCAGAGGGTAGAGTCTCCCTCAGTGCCTGGCAGGTATTGAATTGCCCCGGAAACAACAGTTGGTCAGACTTTGTTGCCGTTTATAGAAACCTAATATGTGCCAGCTACACAGTTCTTCATTTGATGCCCTCGGAATCTTGCAAAGGGGGTGAATCCTTATTTTAATGATTGGGACACTGAGACTCATGGGCTCAAGGACCCACAGCTCCCGCAAGGTGGGATCTAAGTTTAAACCTTTGTGCAGTTGTCACACTTTTCATTTGCCAAATTGCTTTTAAAAATTTAAAATATATTCATTCATTCATTTATTCATTCATTCATTCACTCATTCACTCACTCATGGAGAAATACTCCTCTGTCTGACCCAGAACGTTTTGGGATGAGAGGAGGTGAGCGGCCATACAACATGTGGATCAGAGATTTGGAGCTCAGTCTGAATCCTGGTCTGTTACGTACCTCTAGTTGACCCTGGGAGTACTGTGTCTCAGTTTCCTGGCTGCAAAGTGAGAATTATAATCATCCATACCTTAGCTCCCTCCCAGGCCTGTGGTGAGGAGATGATGTGGTGCTGTTCTCCAAAGTAAAAGTTGCACAAATGTTGGCTGTGATTCCCAGTGTCCACAAAAAGGAAGCTGTTGAGCAGGCAGAGGGGCAGGAAGCCCCAGCTCTCCCCTGCTTCCTCCTGCTACATGCATTATTGAATGCTGAGTTATGCCTGGCTCTGTCACATGTTCTTTGTACATGCTACCCTCTTTAATCTTCACTGCAGCCCCGTAAGATTGGTGGGTCACTCTCATTTCATGCAGGAGAAATCACAAATCTGTTAGAAGCAGAGCAGAATTGGATGTCCATTGGCCCCCACAGCCCATGCTCTCAACTGTGATGCTCTCCTGAGCACAACCCTGGGACCCAGCCAGGTCCTTGCTAGGTCTTGAAGCAGAATAGCATGGGATTTACAAGATCAGCTCTGGGGATGGATGTCACAGTTCCAACCCTGGCTTATCAAGTATTAACTGTATGGTCTTGAGCATTTTACTTCTCCCTTCTCTATCTGTAAAATGAGGGTAATAATAGTACTACAGATGTTTATTATAAGGACTCCACATGCAGCCTCTCATTTCATCCTCACAGTAATCCTAAGAGGTAGTAGTTATTAATACCATTCTTTCCCCGTGTATTTTAGGGATTAACTAAGGTACTTACATTAGTTGGTGTTTGGCTAAGTTGCTGCAACAAAGAGATCCCTCAGCTAGAAATTTTTTCCTCTCTGGTAACTGTTCCCGGCAGGTTCTGTTCCATGCGGTCATCCAGGGACCCAAGTGGGTGAGGCAGCTCCATCATCCACAGCCTGGGGGTTCCTCTCTGCACCTGGGTCAGCTGCTCCCTTTGTCCTCACTCACATGGTCAGATGTGGCTTACCATGTTGGGAGAATGGATTTTGGGAGACAGTCCTTAGCCAGCCACAATAATGTATGGAAAAGTCTTATTATTCAGTAAGTTCTCAGTAAATCATGGCTGTTACTGTTACCTGAGTCCCCATCCAGATGGGAAGTGTAGACTGTGAAAGCTGCTTATAGGAAGGAAAAGGGTAACCAGTCAGTGCTTACAGCAAAAGGTGAAAACAGTGTGACCATAATACGGTACTCCATATTTTTTCTGGTATTTGCTCTAATTGATCTCTCTATTGTTAATAAATAGAAAGGGAGGTTATAGTGTATTATTATTTAGTCTCAAGGAAACCTATGAAAGTGTTATGCAGAAAACCCTAATTATCTCTAATTTCTCATTAGTCATTTTTAAGATGGGGAAGCACTATCTTGATCACCTTTAAGAAAGGAAAGTGGGACACTAAGAAGAATTAAAAAACCTTTCCAAGACTTATCCTGAAGCTCTATTGACGTTACAGAAACTTCATAACTGAAGCTCCCTGTCAGAGGGAATTGAGGAAACTGAGATTCAGGCATCTGTGTTGGGGATCTAAGAACCCGGATCTCTGAGTTATCTTGGGATAAAGAGAGAGATGGTTAAAAATTTCGGAGTTGGACTGTGGAGCCTTGTCACTGACTTACATCTATGGATATAGGTAGTATTTTTTTTCCCCAGTGAATATAGGTAGTGTGTTTTTTCCCAGTACATGAACCTTTTAGGCTCTTCTTCTTTGACTTCACCTTTTGAACACCGTAACAGCTAACACTTACATGCACCTACAGTGTGTCATTGTGCTTTACATGCATTAACTCTTTACAATCCCACAACAACCCATTTTTCATATGAGGAAGTTGAGGCCCTGAAAGGGCAAGATCTTGCCCAAAGACCCAGGAGCTAAGTAACCAGAGACAAGAGTCGAACCTTGGCAGTTTGGCTCTAGAGTCCATGCTCTAACCACAGTGGGATAACACCAGTTATACTTCATTATATAGAATGATATAAATCTAGGGCTGAAAGTAATTTGTTCCACCTGTCACCCAGGTGCCATTGGTCTATTTCCTGGGAGTTCTGATCATCTTTGCTTTTTCTTTTCTCTGGGTTTTCTGTCTATTGTGTCTGTATGGTTCTTTTTCCGTTAGTGTTTCTCTCCAGCTGTGGGCACAGTGATATGTTATATCTCTAAGTCTGTTGTTCTTAAGGGACCTTAGCTTGGGGGACACCTGATGGCAACAATCGTTATAAGGGAGAAAATGATATGTTACAATGCTAGATGCCTAAGGAACTAGGGCTTCCCCCACCCCCTGCCCCAGGAACTTATCCTTGTAAGAGGGAAATAAATTTGAATTGAAAGAATGCTCAAGACCTTCCCAGCGTGATTTTTTTTTCATATTTGCTTAAGTCCCTTTTTAGCCCGTAGACCAGAAATAACTTCCTTTTTTTCTCTTTGCAGATACCAGATATTCCTCTATTTCATATGTGCCTTCCAGAACATCTCTTGTGGTATCCACTACTTGGCTTCTGTGTTCTTGTCAGTGTCCCCCCAGCATACCTGCAGGCCCCCTGGCAACGTGAGTCAGGTTCTTTTCCACGATATCTCTGGCTGGATGCTGGAGGACATCTGGAGCCGATTTTCCATAGGCCGGGAAGATCACATCATAGTGCAGCTACAGAACGGTGAGGTCTGGGAGCTCACAAACTGCCGCAGGTTCCGAAGGGATGACAAGTCGAGTTTGAATTATGATTATAATGGCCATAAGAGTAGCTTTCCTTGCCTGGATGGCTACATCTATGACAAGAGCAAGTGGCAAAGCACCGTGGTGACTGAGTGGGATCTGGTGTGTAACCGGGAATGGTTTGGAAGGCTGATCCAGCCCATATTTATGTTTGGAGTCCTGCTGGGAGCAGTGATCTTCGGCTACCTTTCTGACAGGTAAAATGGACTCTTTAGGATTACTGCGTCAGTGTAGGGTTCATTTCCCTGTGTGATTTTCTTAGGGGACAGGAAATTAAGTTAAAAACTTTAGTCATCTTCATACCTCCTCTCTAAATACATACTTCTTTGCTGGTCTGTTATTTAGGGACACAAAATAACATACTGTCAAGGGAATGAGTTCTGAGGACAAGCTACCTGTGTTCTGCCATTTGTGAACGGTGGACCCTGGGTGAATTGCCTAACCTATGTTTCAAAATCTTGTTTGTAAGCTGGCAATGAAAATAATAGCACTCTCCTCAGAGGGTTATTATAAAATTAATATAGAAAAAGTGCCTTGGACATATGACCACTCAATGTTATTTGATTTTTTTTTCCTTTAAATAGAGTTGTTTTTTAAGAGGTATAGCCTGGTCCTAAGCAATGATACCCATGAAATTGTGTGATATGCCAGTCATATTTTTTTAGAAATACACATTACAATGAATATGTAACTCTTAAAATAAAGCAAAGTTCATCTCTGTATGGACATGGGCCATGCTTTGAGTACCTGTCCTAAAGCACAGAGATGAACTTACTTCTTTGGTCTCCACGGTTGTGAATTTTATAGGCCTGTGCTGGGCACTGGGAACCTGGAGACAACTGCTTAGGTCATAAATCCCTGCCCTCAGGGTGTGCCAGTCTAATGGGGCCAACAAACACATACAAAGAAAAATTATAGGACTTTGCTGTGTCCAGGGCCATAGCAGAAGTGAAAGCAATGGAGGCAAAGACTATGGAAGCCCAAAGGGTGGAGTACCCAGGTCTTCCCCCCACTACCCATATCCCCTCCAGGAGGTGGTATTCGAATAATGAAATTGGAGCAAAAATGAAGTCTAGTGATTAATTTGGTGACTGAAGTTATGTTTCAATGTTTAAGAATCTTCTGCTTCATAACTGTCTCCCTGGGGAGTGTGGAAGTTAGGTTGCTGGTGGGGAGAGGAAGAAAACAGGAGTTGAGGAGGTTGATACTCCCTTCTGGTAAGTCTGTCAGGGGAGGAAATGTAAGATGCAAGGTGGCTACAGGAGTGAGGGGTCCAGAGAACCTTCTTGTCTTTGGCTGGAAGAGACTTGAACTGAAGAGGAGGAGTCAGAGGAGAGGGAAAGATAGAGGGAAAAGAAGTAATTGGTAGAATAAGGCCTCAGAGGAAGTGGGAAGAGACATGATCCAATACAAAGCTTGCAAAATGGTATTTGGAGAGAAAAGAGTGTGTGTCCCTGGAGAGGAGGGAAGAAGAGAAGGCTGAAGGCAGATGTAAGTGGTGCTGGCAGGTGGGCGGAGCAGGAAGTTGTGGGGCTTTCTCTTTGATGGTCTCTGTTCTCTGCAGGAGAGGGCTGCTCATCTGCTGAGAGTGAAGACTTTGTGGGTGGTAGAGGGGGTTGATCAGGGATGGATGAAAAATAGTTTTAAATGGCATTCAGGCTCAAATAAGATTGGGGAACATTCATGTTTAGGGCCAACAATCCCTACTGGTGCATGTGGGAGCAGAGAGGGTTGAAGCCATGAAGATGACTGTTTCCAGTTTGCTTGCATATCCTCTTCTGCACTGAGCAAGCCTGTTGGTTGGAATCTCAGAACTGTATTCTTTTGCCTTAAAATGATCTGTCAGGGACATCTCACAGGGAGAAAATATTTGCAAATCATATATGTAATGACAGTCTAGTATCTAAATTATATAAATAACTCATAACTCAACAATAAGAAGACAAATAACCCAGTTTGAAAATGGGCAAATGATTTGGATAGATATTTTGCCAAAGAATGTATACAAATGGCCAATAAGCACATATAAAAATGCTCAACATCATTAATCATTAGGGAAGTGTACATCAGTGCTTAGGGAGATACCCCTGCACACTCACTGGAATGCATAGTCAAGAAGATGGACAATAACAAGTGTTGTCAAGGATGTGGAGGAATGGGTGGGATTGTAAAACGGGGGCAGCCACCTTGGAAAGCAGTTTGGCAGTTCCTCAAAAAATAAATAAAATTAGCATCTGAACCAGCAAGTCCACTCTTAGGTATATATCCAAGGGAATTGAAAACATACGTTTACACAAAGTCTTGTTCACAAATGCTCATGGCAACATTATTCATAATAGACAAAAAAGTGGAAATGTCTATCAACTAGTGAATAGATAAACAAATTCTAGTATAACCGTGCAATGGAATGTTACTTAGTCTTAAAAAGGAATGAAGTACTGATACATGCTACAACATGGATGAGCCTTGAAAACGTAATGCTTAGTAAAATAAGCCAGGTCCTATATTGTGCGACTCCGTTTGTATAGAATGTCCAGAATAGGGAACTCTAATGGAGACAGAAAGTAGATTAGTGGCTGTCAGGGGCTAGAGGGAGCAAAGGGAGAGGAATGATGGCTCCTGGGTGCAGAGTTTCTTTCTGGAGTGATGACAATGTCTTGAAACTAGATGGTGAACTCTGTGAATACACTAAGAGCCACTGAATTGCATATTTTAAAAGGTTGGATTTTATGGCATGTGAATTATACATCAGTTTTTAAAAATCTGCAGGCATATAATTGTTACATTTGTTTGCTTTTTAGACAAAGAAATGCTCTTCCCAATTATGAAAATATAGGGCAAGTAAATATAAGGCAACTTCTTCTAGGAGCAGAGTGTAGCAAGACTTCTGTTTTTAGAGGGGCTTAGTAAGAGCTGCCTCACCCTTGGTGGGCAGAGCCAGCCTGACAGGGAAGACAGTCCAACAGTCACAGAGCAGGTCCTGGCAGGGAAAGGACAAGTCCTCCCTCCCCTGCCTCCAGATCCAGTGAGGAGGTCCTCTGGGGACCACCCAGAGTGGTTGTGTGTGTATTAGCAGCTCCAGTAGAGGCCTGCCTGCTAAAAAACTGGCCTCTTGAAGAAATCATGTGTTAACTCATGATTTGTTCTAAATAAATGAATGAATGACAACAAACATAAACTATTGAAAATAGAGGTAACATTCATCTTTCATGAATTAATGTGGGTGTTTAAACTGTTGCAGCCATGCCTTGCTCCTTCCACTGTGTGATTCTTGTTTTTCAGGGCAGGAAGACGACTTGTCTTGTGGTCCACAAGCATCGGTATATTTTTGTTTGGCGTAGCAGCGGCGTTCACATATGATTATTACAGCTTCATGATCGCACGCTTTCTTCTTGCTATTGTGAGTTGGGTTGTTGTCCTTGTTGTTTTTTAACCTCTAATTCTACTGCAGTACGTTTACATTAAACCTCAACTCTCTTAGTCTTGCTCATTTCGAATCCTCTGCTGCAGGAGTCTTTCTGTAGAATATTAGTGACCTATGCTTAGAATAGAATGCATTAAAATGAAAAATTGTTGCCTACTAGGCAGAAACTTTGACTCTTTGCCCGACACATGATCCATATTCCACAATCAACTAACAGTAAAGATCTGTGAAACACCACTTCTTAGCATTGTGCTGGAGAGTCTAACCAGTACAATGAAGCAAAAGAGAGTGAAGAGACGGAGAACGAGAGGGAGGGAGGAAGGCATAGGGGAAAGAAAGAAGGAAAAAAAGTCATTATTTGTAACCATTACAAATAATGGTGGTGAATTATTTTACTTCTGAGCAATTATACCAGTCTAGTCAGGCCTTGTATGCATGAGCCGAAAAGCCTTTAAGGTGCATTGTTAAGAAAGTCATTTGCATAATGTGCTGGAAGAATGAAAACGAGAAGGCATCAGGCCTTTTTGTTATGGGGAACAGGGGAGTGGAGGGGAAAGGGCAGGAGTTTGAATCCCAGCTCGGTCTGATACTGGCTTCTCAGCTATGTGATCTTGGGCAAACACATTGTTATCCTCTTTGAACCTTAATTTCTGATCTGTAAACTGTAGAAAATAATACCCGCTTCGCCGGGTTGTTACCAGGGTTCAGTGAGATTCAGGTAAGCATCCGCAGCTCAGTACCTGGCAATGCCTAGGTGCTCCTTACAATGATGACTGTTACTGGAAGTGGACCAGCGAGTGAGGGAGCTGTTTGCACGCTGAGTGAGGCTTCCAGACAGATTCTAAACTACCAAACAACAGGAGCAGTGATTCTGTTTGGAGGTCTCTGGTCAAGGACAACAGAGCGAAGTTTTATCTTCAGGAAGAGCTTGTGATCTTGCTGAACGTGCAGAGCAGGGCGTGCATCCCCTCTCACCAGAATGGACAATTAGGTCTGGAGAGAAGCCAAAGACTTCAGTCGCAGAAGAGGAGGTCACTGCACCCCTCAGAGGGCAAAGTGGTGTGTTCTGTTTTGGAGTCTTCATTGATGGCTGGAAAAGTTTCCTTGGAAGCCACACAGATGGCGAAGGATAGAAGGATGCACTTAACAAAAAATTTAGGAGAACTGAAGGTGTTGCATCTTAAAAAAAAAGTGTACATATATTTAGGAATGTAGAGAGTTTTTAATACAAAAGATAACAACCAGCAGTTCTGTCTCCATCGAAGACAGAATAAGGGGAAATGCAGAGTGAGATCTGATCAGAGACCTTCTGGGAATGGTGGTTCACACAGGTTCAA
Organism: Vicugna pacos; assembly: GCF_048564905.1. Taxonomy (NCBI): domain Eukaryota; kingdom Metazoa; phylum Chordata; class Mammalia; order Artiodactyla; family Camelidae; genus Vicugna; species Vicugna pacos. The sequence goes on along the minus strand of NC_132994.1, from coordinate 35,315,442 downwards.
CAGAGGCATAGACAGGTATTGAGAGAGGGCAGAGCCCTCTTTGGGAAGACTTAATAGGCTAATTAAAAAATACCTACTTTGGTCTTTCAGAATATCATGAGTTAGACTTCCAGAGCCAAGAAAATGAAATAGCCACCTGTAGAATACATTTGTAAAATGTGGCCTGAATTTTTTGTGGTTCTTTCATTTGTTTTTTTGGGGAAATGTATTTTTGATACAATTCTGACTAGGGAAGATGTGGGCAGATTCATTTACTCAGCACATTTATTGATCTGCCCACAGAGTGTAATGCTAAGGAAACCAGACCAGGCTGTTTCCATAACCCAAGGCAAGACATTGACAGGCCATCTTCAAAAATACCTTCAGTATTAATGGTGGAGGACTAACAGTGGTGGGGTCCTGTGGTTGGGGGTGGGGTGGGGAGTCTGGAAAGTCAGAGACTTTTTATTCTGAGGCTTAGGTAAGAGAAGACCCTTCTAGGTTGAGGGAGCAGCAAGTGAGAAGGCCCTGAGATGAGAAAGAATTGAAGGTCCAGATGCCAGGAGAACAGAGAGGAGGTGAAATACATTGATGAAGGAGAGGGAGATGATTAGGCAGGGCCTTGTAGGATGATAAGGAGTTTGCCTGGTTTCCTGAAGGCAGTTGGAATCCATGGAAGGGGTTCAGTGGATTCAGGGGTGAAGTGGTCATTCTGGCTGCTTTGTCGGCAGTGGGGTCAGAGTAGATGTGAGGAACTGAGTGTTATCAGTGGAGGTGACAGGTGTGAATGGAGTCAAAGAGTCTTCTGGAATTATTTAGGCAGTTGTGTATGGACTGTCTGCACCCAGTGACAGAAGTAATCAGTAGGAAGTGGGTGTGGACTCAGAAAGAATTGGCATTGAAAAAAACATTTTGGGGACTCATGTTATAGCTTTTCTTAATGGGGAAATTTGTAGTACTTGAAGTATAATCTTTCTTTGTTCTAATAGCAACTAACATTTACCAAACAACTGGATTCTTGGACATAGGAGTCCTCATTATCAGGGTTCATTATCTGAGTGTTGCAATTACAGGGTTTTGTGGGGAAATAAAAGCTATTGCCACAAAATATGAAACTGACCACTAATACAATAGTCCCCACCAAGCCCCTCCCTGCTTACCACTAGGAGGCCAGCCTCTTTCTGACTCTGATGCAAAGTGAAATTGCAGATCTTACAAAAGATGCCTGATTACAAAAAAGTCTTTGAAAGCATGGGGGTAAAACTGCCTGAATCCTATGCAGATCCCTTGACAAATTGGGATCTGGCAGAGGTAGACCAGTTAACTTTTTGAAGAAATTAACATCCACAGGGATAATGACAAGATGAGCCTTCAAAAGAGTATGATTCAAATATCGAAGGATTAAGAGAGACCTTTGGGGAAATCCGTGGCCCTCTAGAATGATTTTACAAAAATTAGCTTATGATTTGTTTTATAAAAGTCAAATGTGAAATAATTTTGTAAGAAAAATTCTAATCATTTCCCCACTATCCATCCCCCTCCACAAAAAATTCCATCATTTGAGTCATTCTTTGTTTATTCCATGAATGATCACATATTGTTGATATAATTTAAATTTTGTTAAATTAAAGATAGGCCCATTTTCAAAATATAGTTTTTTCCCACATTTTTTATTGTGGTAAAGTACACATAACAATATTTTCCATCTTAACTATTTTTAAGTATATATAGTTTGGTGATATTAAGTATATTCATATTGTGCAACCATCACCACCATCCATCTCTAAGAACTCTTTTCATCTTGCAAATCTGCAACTCTGTACTCATTAAAAAATAACTCCCCATTCCCTCTTCCCTCCAACCCCTAGCAACCACCATTCTACTTTCTGTCTGTCAATTTGACTATCCTATATACCTCATATAAATGGAATCACACAGTATTTGTCTTTTTCACTTGGTATAATGTCCTCAAAATTCAGTCATGTTGTAGCATATGTCAGAATATCCCTTTTTAAGGCTAAGTAGTATTCCATTGTATGTACATACAACATTTTGCTTATTTATTCATTTGTTGATGGATGCTTGGGTTGCTACCATTTTATAGCTACTGTGAATAATGCTATTATGAACATGGGTATGAAAATATTTCTTTGAGATCTCCCTTTAAATTCTTTTGCATATATTCCCAAAATGGGATTGTTGGATCATATGGTAATTACATTTTTAACTTTTTGAGGAATCTCCATACTTTCTTCCATAGTGGCTCTACCATCTTACATTCCTACCAACGGTGCTAGGTGTTCTGATCTCTTCACATCCTCATCAACATTTGTTATTTTTTTTTCTTCTCCTTCTCCTTCCTCTTCCTCTCCTTCTTCCTCTTCTTCTCCTTCTGCCCCTTCTCCTTCCCCTTCTCCTTTTTCTTCTTCTTCCCCTTCCCCTCCTCCTCCTCCTTCTTTTTTGATTCTAGCCATCTTAATGGCCATGAGGTGGTATCTCATTGTGATCTTGTTTTGCACTTCCCTAATGATTAGTAATGCTGAGCATCTTTTTGTGTGCTTGTTGACCATTTGTGTATTTTCTTTGTAGAAATCCAAGTCCTTTGCCTATTTTTGAATTCAGTTATTTGGTTAGCAGATGTTTGGTCCTGTTTGAAACATCCATAAGAAGTTTGGTCCATGCCAAAAGGTACTTGAGCAGGGAGGGTACAGCTCAGGGGTAGAGTGCATGCCTAGCATGCGCAAGGTCCTAGGTTCAATCCCTAGTACCTCCACTTAAATAAATAAATAAATTTATGAAAAAAAAGGTACTTGATATCTGGTCCTGTCCAGAACCATTTGGCATGGGCCAAATATGCTTATGGATGTTTTGGATAGGACCAAATTTCAAGGACAGTTTGGTGTGGACCAAGTGATTTACAGATGCTTTGGACAGGACCGAATGTCCTTTAAGGGTCTATTTTATTGAGTTTTAGAAGTTCTCTATATATTCTGGGTGTTAATCTCTTATCAGATATATGATTTGCATATATCTCATTCCGTAAGTTGCCTTTTCACTCTGGTGATAGTGTTCTTTGATTCACAGACGTTTTTAATTTCCATGAAGTCCAATTTGTCTGTTTTTTTTCTTTGTTGCTTGTTAAAATAGAGCTTTAGTCAAGCTTTTTTTTTCTCTCACTAGTTACCATAAGTTCTCACTAGCTACCAAAGTTAGCAAAATTTTTTTGTCCCCCATTTAAAACTTAGGATTTAATAATAAGGCTCTCCTCTACGTAGATAAATTGATACAGACATTTGCATGGAACTGAGAAATAAATTCACACTGTAAAGGAATATTTAAATGAAGCGAAAGGCAGTGTGTAACATTTATATCATGTGTAACCACTCAAGTTTTACCGTTTGGGGTGGACAAAGTGTGGGAAGATGAAAAGACCCATTTAAAGAAGGACGGATCAGATTAAACTCCACTGTGTAAATGTGATACAGGCTTCAGAAAACAATGCTTTGTTATTTTTTCTTGTCTGTATGTGATTTGCAGAGAGATCAGATTCCTTAGTAGTTATATGTGTGACCTTTAACCTGGACCACAGTCTCTGCTTTGTTTTGCAGGCTGCAAGTGGCTATCTTGTGGTGGTGTTTGTCTATGTGACAGAATTTGTTGGCATGAAGTCCCGGACATGGGTGTCCATTCACTTGCATTCCTTTTTTGCATTTGGAACCATGATGGTGGCTTTGACAGGCTACTTTGTCAGGACCTGGTGGATCTATCAAATAATCCTCTCCACAGTGACTGTCCCCTTTGTCCTGTGCTGTTGGATGCTCCCGGAGACACCTTTTTGGCTTCTCTCAGAGGGAAAATATGAAGAAGCACAAAAAGTAATTAACACGATGGCCAAGTGGAATAAGACGAGATCCTGTAAACTGTCAGAACTTTCATCACTGAGTTGCCATGGTCCTGCTGGCAACAAGCCCTCTGAAGTTGAGAAGCACAGCCTATCAGATCTGTTTTATGACTGCAATATTGGAACAAGGACACTTACTGTTTGGCTGACTTGGTTCACAGGGTGTTTGGGGTTCTACTGCTTTTCCTTGAATTCTGTTAATTTGGGAGGCAATGAATATTTAAATCTCTTCCTCATGGGTAAGTGGTTAAGTTATATTTAAGTGCAGCGAATGAAGTGACATCTCTACGAAGTTTTGAGTGTGTGTGTGTTTTAATAGAGCTACTGGGGATTGAACCCAGGACCTCGCACATGCTAAGCACGCACTTTACCACTGAGCTAGACCCTCATCCCCTTTAAAGTTTATTTATTTATTTAATTTATTTTTGGGGGGTAAATAGGTTTATTTATTTTGTTTTTGGAGGAGGTACTGGGGATTGAACCCAGGACCTTGTGCATGTTAAGTATGTGCTCAACCACTGCGCTATACCCTCCCCCCTTGAGTGTGTTTTTGTCTTTTTTTCTACTGGGAACAATACTGCCAACTATATTTTGTGGCCTCTTTTAGTATTACACATGCATATGTTTACTTAAAAAAAAAAATGCAGTCAGAAGACTTGAGTCCCTCCTTCCCTTTCTGCCTCTCCTTGTTCGCTTCCTTCCTTAAGCTCAGCAGCGCCTCAGAACTGTCGTTCAGAGGTAACCCTGTAACATTTGGCTTGTACCCTTTCACATCCCTTTTAATTCATCTCCACATATTTGTGCAGATAAACATTTTATATTTTAACATAAGTAAGATTATTCACTACATTTTCTTCTTTGCCGGTTGCATTCCTTTTAAAATTTAACATGCCTCAGAGATCTTCTGGTATCTTTCTACCTTCAGATGTCCTTAATTCAGGAATTTCAGTCAGTAAAGTAACCTAAATATGTGCAACTATAATTTATGCTTCTTTCAATTCAGTGGCAGGTTAAAATAGCTTCAGATACTGCTGTGATCAATTGAGGTGTGACTTCAAATTCATACCAAATGTGAGAGAATTATCAGAAATCTCCATTTGTCCAGCTAGTCTTAACTCCTGGTTATTTCCATGTAGGCTGTCTGTATTTGATATTATCCCTAGAAAAGTTTGCTTTACATTTTTTATATGTAGATATCACCCCTTCTCATTAAAGTGCACTAATGTCACGTCTGTTTTTGTTTATTATAGCTCAGCAGGAATTATGAGAGAAGTCATTTTAAGGAAAAAAAACTTTACTCTTTTTTTGGGCAGACCAACAAGTTTGTAAAAAGAGCCCATATTGACCTCAAACCTGTTCTGTGTGTCCATTTGAGAAATGATGCACTATTCCTAGAACAGAGCAGCAAATTCCAGGAGAATCAAGGGAGGATGTGTGGCATGGGGGAGCTCAATAATGCTGCTGTTTTAGATCTTTATGATATAGCTTCTTAATTTTGATGGAGATATAAATTCTCAGGAAACTGGGTGTTCTCATCATATAATATAAAAATGTTTCCAAGACAAATAGCATGGTTTTATAGTCTCTGCTGTGTCTGATTTTTCATGTCACTACCCTTGCCAGCAGTCCTCTGGCTGACAGGTGCTTCTAGTCAACACTTCTGTGCTGTGAAATTTTTGACCAACTTTTCATTTCTTGAGATGGTTTGGGGCTGGTGGGAATTTCAGCGCAGGTTTTGCTGCTTGCAGGTGATAAAGTCTTCAGTAGCTTCAAGATGTGCCTTTGGGGTTACGTAGAACGGGGAGCGGAATGGGGTCTGAGTGATTGGAGAGATACACGTTATAAAGGGAAGGAAATAATGGCACATGGTCCTAGTCCCAGAAGGGTTGGGCCTCATTGCTTGCACCGTTTCTATCCCAGAGTCAAATCAGAAGTTAGACATAGTATCAGTATCTGAAGCCAACAACTCAAGGAAAATCAGGGTAGAATATACCTTAAACTGTCTCTTCAGCTGTTTCACAGTTGCTGCACAGCTTTGGTAGATTCCAGGAGGCGGTCGGGTTGGTGGCTGTGCACACAGTGTTGTGGAGAGGAGCCCTGAGTCAGACGTGGAGAGAATCAGACATGAGGGAGAGAGGTTGCAAGAAAGAGGCTCCCAAGGACCTCACGTGTCTGGTGCCTGAGCTGTGACTACTCATTTGGCTCAAATCACTTAATTTAGTTGCAAAGTGGGGCTAAAAATCCAGACCTACTCCCATGAGAATCACTGTTTTATTTGATCCTGAAAAGTGCTCGATAAACTCTTAAAAAAAAAAAGAGTAGAGTAATGGACGTACTTACTGTGCTGGCCCGCAGGCTTGGCTCTTACAAAGGGGCTGTGAAAGAAAGGGAGGCATTTTCTCTGGAGTTGTTTATTTTTCACATTCATGAAAGGGAGGGAGACTGTCTCTCCAGCGGGGCTCAGAATGTTTTTTTTTTTGGCCTCTGCCCAGCCATTGTTTTTTTGAGCAGCTGCACCTGAGTTTAATTTCTGATGTACTGCTAAGACTGTTCTCCCAGAAAGTGCATATCCACCCCCTGTGATATGTTCCCAAGGCTGTAGGAGACATGTAGGCCCAGACCTGCCTCGTAAGGTGCTTGTAACATTCTGTAGTTCAATGGGCAAATGCATATCAGCCCTAAAAGGCAGGGTTGGGTAGTATCCTGAGGTTAGGTGAGCTGCAGAGAGATGAGAAAACTGACTTTTGAATTGCGTGGAAGATCCAGGCTGGTGAACAGGGACAGTTCCTCAAAGGCTGTTGTTGGGTTCGCTCAGTTTTGCTGAGATCTTTTTGCTTGCTCCCTGTTGCATTCTGGCTGGTAAGATGTAAAGCTTTTTTTTCTTCTAGTTCTAAGATTTAAACTTTGGTTCTTCCATGGAAGGGCGTTTAAGTCAGTTATAGACTTTTGGATTCAGCTCTTTATTTTTTGTTCTGAGGGAGGGAATAAAAAGAGATCCAAGACAAAGTCCCCGTTCTGTGGGAGATTCATGTTAGATTTACTTTCAGGTTTAAAATCTACCAAGCAGTTATCATCAGTTTTCGTACCTAGTCGACCCTAAACTTTCCTACTTTAGTTTCTAAGTTTAAAGTTATTGATACAAGAATTTCCCCATAGTTCTGCCACGCAGGAGAAGCCAAAGGTCAGAAATGATCAGTGTTGTCTGTTAGCTTACGTATTTACTCACTCAACCGGCCGTCCTCCAGTGCTGTGTGCGCTGTGTCCTGGGGAGCTCCCGCCTGTGGGGATAAGATCCCGAGGACAGGTGATAAATGCTAGGCGGATTATGTGGGCATTAGTGCACGTCACAGCAGTCATCCTCCCCACTCTAGTGAGCTGAAAAGTGGTAGAGCTTGCTGCCTCACAGGCAGTTGGTGGATAGTTCTTAGAAGCCCCTGGAAACAGGGAGAGGGCTGACCATTCCTTCTGAGTAGGGGGCTTAGAAGGCAGGGTCCCCTTGTTCACCTGGACACTATGACTTATCGAGATGCGTCATTTTGCTCCATGACAGGATTAGTGGAGATTCCTGCCTACATCTTTGTGTGCTTCGGGATGGACCGTGTAGGGAGAAGAAGCATTCTGATTTTCTCCCTTATCTCAAGTGCCGTGGCCAGTGCTGTGATGATGGTGATCCCCAAGGTGAGTTATTTTATGTTTTAAATTTAGGGAATGGTTAGTTATACTGTGGTAGTTTGTTGGGAGCATTTTTAGCTTATTACATGAAGTATGAAGATGAATTCAGACATATGGATAGAGTATATACAAGATATTTAAAATATATTTTCTTAAAGAAAGTTATTCTTTCTCTGTTATATAAGTAGAACAAGTTTGCTGTAGAAAATTTAAGGAAAAAAGGAAATGTGAAAAAAAGTGCCCATAATCCCATTTCCCAGAGATGGCCAGTGTTGTATTTTGTAAACATGATAATCTTTCTTTGGGACAGGGGAGGTAATTAGGTTTATTTATTTATTATTTTTTTTTAATTGAAGCATAGTCATTCCTTTTCTGATATTTCATTGTTAGTGTAAAGAAACAACCAATTTCTGTATGCTAATCTTGTATCCTGCTACCTTGCCAAATTCTTTAATCAGCTCTAGTAGCTTTTGTGTGGAGCCTTTACGATTTTCTATATATGATATTGTCATCTGCATATAATGACTATTTATTTATTTATTTATTTATTTTAATGGAGGTACTGGGGATTGAACCCAGGACCTCATGTGTGCTAGGCATGTACTATTCCACTGAGCTGTACCCTCCCCTCTCCAAACAGGATAATCTTGAGCGAGGAGAGTAGATTATACCTTCCAGCAATTACTGTCATTTTAAACCTTTATTTATTCGTTAAAGAACTATCCAGCATCTAGTATGTGCCAGATTCTTTTCTAGGTGCTGAAGACATGCAGTAAGTCAAGTTTCTCTGAGTATAATGAAGAAAAACAAAATAGGATGAGGGATGGAAAATGACTGTGTATGGAGGGGAACACACAGGTGTACTGTTTTATTTTATCTAAGGTGAGTGAGGATGGTGTGCTCAGAGAAGTGTGATCAGAAACCTGAAGGAGGCAGGGAGCCATGGAGACAGCTGAAAGATATAATGAGTCTTATGTTCAGGATTGTTCCGATTTAAATAGTCTTGTTTTTCACTGTGATAGATTAGTAGTTTCCAATTTCTAACATGCATAAATCCCCCAAGGAGTTTGTTTTTAAAAATGCAATTTCTCAGTGAGAAACACTGCCATAAACTACTGAAACGACGTTCATATTTCTACATTTTGGCAAACTCCATCCCCTAGAATACCTCTTGCACCCAGAAGTGCCCCTCTTTTTTCCCCCAAAATGTTATTAGAACCTGTATTTTCATTCTGAATTTAGAAAATATGGTCACTATAATGATACTTTAAAATATTTTATATAATTTTCTCCAGTGATTATATCGTTCTTAAGCAGTAGTATCTCAACATCTAGATCAAGGCATTTTAAGTTTTGCATATTGTTTAAAATTTAAGCTAACCAGTGATTTCCTTTTACAGTAATGCTTCACTTAATTATCGGGGTTGGTGAATCAAATGTTTTATGGATTGAAATTTCCAAGTGATTGATATATACAATTGATGCATATCAGTTAAAACTACTTAAGACAAGGAGGTCTCTGCCAGTTCAAGGGAGCTTCATCCACACCTTTTTTGTTTGTTTTCAAGTGTCTTGCACTTATTTTAGTTGAATCGATGGAAGCTATCTTTGAGCTGGTGCAGATTTAGGGGAATCCTGGAACCCTCAAGTTCTACAGCAGTTAAGCCCCAGCAGTACTGGGGAAGACAGGACAGTGGCTGATGGGGATTTCTAGAAATAGAACACTAACCCTTCACTACAAATTTCTCTTCTTTAATAAAATTTCTCTCCAAATGGTAGTGGCAACATAATACAAGTTTTTTTTTTTAAGTCCCATTAATTCATTTAACAAATATTATCTACAATAGTAATTAAGGTGACAAGGTGACACTGGCTCCTTTAATAGAGGCATCCCCAAATCTCAGTGACTTCACATTATAGACATTTATTTATTGCTCCTAGAAAGTTCGATGTGTTGTACCTCACTGGTGGCTATGGAAGGGATGAGGGAGTGTTTGGCTCCATGGAGTCATTCAGGGTCTCAGGTCGACAGAGGTGCTGCCATCCTTAACACAGGGAACCAAAGTACCCAGAGTCGCAACCTCTAGCTGGTAGACGGGGGAGGAGAGAAAAGGTGGACGACGGGAGGTCTTTGGGGCTCCTGGAAGTGGAACATGTCAGAAACAACAGCAAAAGTGCACCATCTGGGCAGGCCTCATTCCAAAGCGTCTCTTCCCAAATGGCTTTTCTTATTTGGTAATTTGAAATCTCCGAGGCTTGGGGGAAGCACAGTAAAACTTTCGTCTACATTTCATAAAGAGGGAAAACTTTTGTGGACCATGAATAGAGTTTACAAAATACATTCAGACAAAAATAAAACTCTTCATTGTTCTGAAAAATACCGGAGAATTAGAAAGTTTTAAGTAGTAATTTTAAGGGTTTTCTGTTTTTCTTTTAAAAATATTACTTGATGACTAAATGATGGTCTATTTTGCTAATATATATATTTTCAGGATTACCATGTTTGGTTTGTGGTGGCAACTATGGCTGGGAAATTTTCCATAGGGGCAGCAATTGGCCTTGTTTACCTTTACACAGCAGAGCTGTATCCAACCATTGTAAGGTAGGAGTTACTTATTTTTCTGTTGTTTTCTTGTTATCTTTCACTTATGTGCAATTTCATTTTATTTGACCTTTGAGTATAAATGCTTTCTTTCCGTAGAAGTTACTGGAGCTCCAAGATATGGGAAGGTTACATGATGAATATGAGGTTTTGCCTGTATGTCATTAACAAGGATATTAGAGAGGTTGTTTTGAAATAACACTCTCTTATCCTACAACCATTTAAATCTCAGATGCAGTTGACTTACACTGACTCTCTGTATGACTCAGGGCTAGTTTTCTCAGGACATATCTCTTGATGTCCTGATGTCAGCTGCATTAGTTTATTAGGGCCGCCACAACAGAACACAGACTGGGGGCCTCAAATGGCAGAAGTGTCCTTTCTCACAGTCGTGGAGGCTAGACATCTGAGATCAAGGCGTTTGGCAGGTTTGGTTTCTCCTGGCACCTCTCTCCTTGGCTTAATAAGAGATACTTATTCACATGAAAAGCACTTTCTTTGCTTCCTGCTAGACATTATATAAGATTTCTTTAGATAACTTTCAAAGGGAAACTTATTAAAATATTGCTTGACTTTAAAAAATTGAAATAGAATGTTCCATAGATAGAAATCTTTTAGTTTCCCAAATCCCCATTCCATAGCACGAATAAACCCCTGCCCTAGAAAACAAGATGCTATCCTCAATATTAGACTGAATCAGTATATGTAAGGACCTCATGATGAGGATTGGTTTACCCTTTTTTTTGTCTTGTCTTGAATTATCTGCATGCTTGTATACACCGCTGTTTCACAGAGTTCGAATATAAATCACGAACGATTCTTGAAAAATTAAAATTATTTCCAAATATATTAAGCCAACTTAAGTGTTATTATTTATCCTCTGCTGGGAGGGTGGGCAGAAGCTCTGGGCAGCTGTTGCCTCACCCTCTGCATCATCTGTGCCCTGCTTGTCTTCTGGTCTTGCTGCTGTCTCACCACCACCCTTCGTGTTTCCAGGTCACTGGCTGTGGGGAGCGGCAGCATGGTGGGCCGTTTGGGAAGCATCATGGCCCCATTCTGCATTTATCTCTCCAGCGTTTGGATCTTTACGCCCCAGGTACTCATCAGTTTATAGAACTTTACCGAGATAGCAGAGGGGCAGAGCAACTGTTGTCTGTATTTTTATTTACTGGAAGCCAATTTGTAATTCAGTTCTGGAGGTTTGTAGAAACCTTATTAATAGCTCACTGGTTGGTAAGTAGGGGGGTGGTTGTGGTTTTCTTGTTCATTGATCGTGCTCTCCCTCTTTACCCCCATGAGCTGCTAATTAATTGAACTCTCCCTTGATCCTTCACCCAAATCTGGATCCACAGGCTACCTCCTGCGCCTAGCCCTTGCCTCTGTGTTCCCACCGGTCCAGGCCAGTTCTGGGGGCTGCTCCTTCTGGAAGGATCCGGTGGTGCCTGATGGAGAGATTTAGGGATCTGTGGTTTTCAGCTTCTCTGAAACTTGAGAGGCTCTTCATGGGCAAGGCTGCCTGTATGCGTCCTCCTGGCTCTGGTAGTGTGAGCTGTTTTCCTGGTTATGAAGAGTGAGAGTGGTTCTGTGCAGTTTGCAGATTCCCTTGTGGATGGGCTGAGAGGTTGGGAGATCACACAGAGCACAGCTACACACCTGGTTTAGTACGACCCTCTGGTCAGGAGGAAGATGGGAGGTCGGAAAGCTTGGGGGCAGGGAGGAGAGGATGGTGTGGGATGTGAGAGGTGGCCTGAGGTGCTGCAGTGACTTAGGGGAGAGCCCTCATGTGCTAGCCACTCTTGCCTCCCCCAAGTTCCTTCCCCTGAACTTCTTGGCCATGGCTCTCTCTAGGTGGTGTCCTCTCGGTCTCCTCCAGTGCTCCTCTTTTCTTCTAAATGCCCCTTAAAGACACTCACTCTCCAAGACCATCCTGGCCATCTTTCCCAATCCCTTCATGGAAAACCTCTCCTGAGTTTTGACTTCTCTCCCAAACGGCAGGCCCATGCTTCCGCTAGCCCCATGGGCTTCTTACAAGTTCCCTGCTCCCCAGCCCAGCTGGCTGGTGACAAACGTTCGCTTCTTTGCTCCACTCTGGGGTGGGAGTCTGTGGCCTCCAGCCTGACACTTTAGTATCACTTTATATTCCCCAGTCTCCTCCCAGTCCATGATACCAAATCCTCTCCACTCTCAAAAGTGTCCTAGCTTGCCTGCTTTCTGTTCAATTCCTCGTCACCCTCAGCCTCCCGGGTCCTCTCCCGCACTCCCTGCCACCCCCATCCCCACCGCAGCAGAGTACTTTGTCGAACCACAGCTCCGATCCAGCTGCCCCTCGCCTTCAGAACAAACCCCAACTCTGCCTGATACTCTTCGTCCTCTCCAGATTGACCCCTGCCCATCTTCCCTATTCTGTTCTGTGTTCTGTTTCCCCCACCCTGTTCTTGCTCATTGCCTGCCCCTCCCCTCCTCTGCCTGCACCTCCCTCTACACAGAATGCTTCTCCCCCACCTCCCACCATCCCCATCCCCTAGCCAAACTTCCATATATCTTTTTTTTTTTTAAGAGAATGGAAACAGTTTTATACAAACGTTCTATAGCCATGAAAGTGATGTTAAAACCAGGAAAATGGATAGGCTAAGTGACTAACCCAGGACCTTCTCCTGTGGTGGAGGGAGGGGGAGGCTTCTGGGGTGCAAGATGTGTTTGTTGTGGGTGATCAAGACCATGATGCGTTTGCTTTATAATTATTTCTTAAACTGTGCATTTATTTTATGCTTTTTAATACTTACATTTTATGACAGGTAGGTAGATAGATAGTCAGATAAACAAGACAGATATAGACCTTTTTCTTTTTTTCTTTTTAAGAGATAAATCCAAGAACTGTTAGGACTCAAACTGCCTCAGAAGCTTGATCTCACCTGGGTTAGAGCCTTGAAGGGCTCCCAGAACCGTCACATGAGCTAAGGCAGCGATTCCTTCCCAGTGTTTCCGTGAAGTTCCTCTCACAGGGTCTTCCCAGGCTTTGTGGAGAATGGTGGCCTTGCCAGGATTTTCTGGCTTTAGTGGCCATGACTTACACAGTTGGGGAGGTGAGACCAGAACTGGCCCCACTTGCCTCACTCCCAGTTGGCCCTCCGCACTGCCTCTGCCGGACGACTAGACTAACAGGAGGCCAAACATTACAGGTGTTTAGATAAGGCAGCCTCCACATATCTTTTAAGATGCAGAGCAAAACCCACTTCTTCAAGGAAGCCACCCATGTCCAGTGACCCACCTTTTCCTCTCCCAGGTCTCATAGCATCCGTGTGTTCCCTTTCCACAGCCTGCCATCACAGTCTGGCTGTATTAAGGGCATGGATGTCTTTGTCCCCCAGTTAAACTATTGAACTTTTGCAGGATAGGGGATTTTGTGTCCCCACAACTGGGTCCAGCAAAGTGTTTCTTTCACCTTGTGGGCCATTCATGTTATAATTTACTTAATATTTTAAATCAAATAGGGTGGCTTAAAAAATTTAGCTTTGCCCCAATCAATAATAACAGTGAAATGGTGGGTCTTATACTAGCTATAGGTTTTCCTAAAATTCACGAACAAAATTCCACAATAAAACAAATTGTTTGAGATTACCTTAAAAAAATCACCTTGCACACCCAGGTGGTGTGCGTCTGCTCTTTGGGAATCACTGGCTCAGTGTGGATCTCTCATGTCCCAGTAAAAAGCACTTAGTCAAGTTCATTTAATTGGAGGTCGGGGAGGGGTGTCTTGTCTGCATAGGAAGGGGTTTTGGAGAGTCCACCAATCTTTTTAGGGCATGGACCTTTCCTGAAGCATCTTCTTTGTGCTTTCCATAAAAATGGAAAAGATTTTTTAAAAAGAAGCTGCCACCCAGAATAAGATAGATAAATCTATAAAAGCAAACTGCTACAAAATCACTAAAATTACAGCTCTATTTTAAGTACTTTACAAAAATTAGTCATCAGAGTCTGCAGGTACTGTATTTGCTATCCCCATTTTATAGATGTAGAGACTGATGGATAGAAGGTAATTATTCCCGCAAGGTTAACGCAGCACCTTAAAAGTGACAGAGTTTGGGTTCAGACCTAGATACCATGACTTTTGCATAGGTTAAACAAAGAGTCCTAAAGGAGATGCAGAGAAATAAGTTCCTTTTCCACCCTGACCCTGGTCCGCCTTCCCCAGGACAACCTGTGTCAGTGGGGTCTTGTGTATATTTGCAAAAGAATTCTGTGAATGTGCATCCTTTGGATACAACAAATGTTGCTTATTATTCTTAATGAGTGAAAAACAAACTTCTCATTAAACTTATTTATTAAGCCTGGGGAGCCAGTATTTTCATTTTGAGGAATAGAAACACTAATCTAGAATAAAAGTTTATATTTTCTCTTTTGAAAAACAGCATATGAAAATCACTCGTTCTGAGGCTTTTATTATCAGCCATTATTTTCTAATAATCTAAGAAAAAAAGTGGACACCTAATTCATATCATCTTTGTATTCATCAACTCATCTGGCAAAGGTTTACTGAGTGCTGACTTTGAAGTAGCCTCCGTGCTAGGTGCTAAGGTGTAGAGGTGAAAGAAACGGGCTTTGTCCTGAGAGAGGTCCAGTCTGGTGGGGAAGGCCCCAGAGAAGAGGGCTGCCATCGGGAAATGCGGGTTTATGGGGTTATAGGAGAGGGTGACCAACCCAAGCTAGGGCCAGAGAGGAGGTTTCCTGGAGGAGGAGCCTTTAATCTGTGTCTGGAGGGGCCAGTCAGGTGGAGAGTCAGTCAGATGGAGAAGGAGAGAAGGGAATTTCAGGCAGAAGGAAAAGAAAAGCTAAAACTTAGAGGGGAAATGGAACATGGCTAGTCTGAGTTTGTGTGCAAGCATTATTGCTAATACCCAGGGTGGGTTGTGGGAGTCAGAAGATAAGGGTGGAAGGAGGGGCAGGGGTTTCAAAGGAGATCAGAATAGAAGAACATTCAGACTAAAGGTGGGCTCAAGAGGACAGGATGGAAGACACAGTCGTATCCACAGGACCTGTGGCAAGTTAGGGGCAGTGGAGGGGGCAGCTGGAGGGACAAGGGCTGTTCTGGGGCTGGAGAGAAAAGTGCACTCGAATTGTGCAAGATGAGTATGAGGTGCCTGCGTGACAGCCAGGGGAGGGTCCAGGAGGCAGATGCCTTTACAGGTCTGGGGCTCAGGGGACACTGGAGGTGCCGATTTGGGAGTCAGCTTATGAAGAGGTTAGGGGAGAGTGAGGGAGACAGAAGAGCAGAACCCCGGGAACAGTGGCATTTCCAGTCTGATGGAAAGAGGGGTCTGGGACGGAGACTGAGACGCAGCAGCCAAGGAAATGGGGAGGTGACTAGGAACCCAGAGGAGGAGAGGAGGTGAGGAAGGGATGACAGGACAATTACTAAGAAAGAGTAAAACAGGAAAGCATCCCTCTGGTTTGGCAGCTGGGAATCTGTGACTGGAGGGTGGTGGGAGTGGGCCATGCTGCAGAGCGGTGACAGCGGTGGAGAGGAGGGGGCACTCGGGGCCGGAGTGGGTGCGGGCTGAGGCACAGGGCCTCTTCTGTTTGTTTCAAAAAATAACCGGAGTAGACATGACAGCCAACATTTATTGACTCCTTACCATAAGCCCACCACTGTTTTCAATGCCTTAAATGTGTTATTTAATTTAATCCTTTCAGCAGTTCTTTGGGGGCAGGTACTATTATTATTTCCATTTTACGGATAAGGAGACTGAGGAGCAGACAAGTTAAGCCACACAGGGAGCAAGCACAAGTTCTGGGCAGAGTGAGTAGGGAGATTATAAGAGGCTCAAGAACTTTTATTTTTACCAAGGGAAACTAGCCTATGGAAAGGCAGAGATGAGAAATTTGTGAGAAAGGAGGGGGGTCTGCTAATGGTGAGAGGCCACAAAGGCTCCTCCTGGCCAGGGGGCGGAGAGGTGGGGTGGAGGGGGTTGTTGGGGTGTTTGTCAGGGTTGCGGGAGCTGGCCAGGGGCGGTGGGAGGTCAGGTTTTCTGCTTGGAGTGAGAAGGGAGCTGCAGGGTTCTGAGTTTGCTTAGTTCTTGACAGCTCTTACTACCAGGTTCAAGAGGGAAATCGAGTCCTGTCTTGCATCTTCCGTTTGATTCTGTTTCTTGTTTAGACTTAGTGTTTTTCAGACCCTGACAGGGGGCTCTTCTGGGGTTTCTATGTCCTCTGCAATGTCACTTTCAATTCTGCTGCTTCTAGGCTTACTCGTGTATTTCTAAGAGTTAGCTTATCAGCGTTCTGCAAAACAAAATAAAGAGCTGTCCTCCCAGGTCATGCCTGTTACTGATGTGGCCTCACGTCACGTCACAGTTGCGCTGTCTCAGAGGCAGTAAAACACCAAGTATGCAGGTTTATCAGAGAAACCATGCCTTAATTTATTTTTACAGGCTCTTCCCAGGCAGTATTTTTTTGCTAACGGAGTTTAAATTATGTGAGGACAAAATGCATTTTTACAAACCATAGAGAGATTTAGTTCCAAAATCCACCCAAGATCTTCGTAATGATCAACAGAGAATAGATATGCAGACCTTAGTCTTTAATATGATTTGTATTTTTAAAAGCAAACATCTTGGTGCTAGTCTAAAAGGTTGCCTTTTATGTGTCAAAACCTGGAAAGTAAAGAAATACTGAATTTTTATAGGAAATCACTTGGAACCACCCTTCCCTACCTCGTTCCCCACCTCCCTTCCGCACAGTAGCAATTGGTTTCTACTGCTTCTGTTTTGTTTTCCCCTAAATTCTGTAGGTTTTGGTTTATTGAAGCGTTCATTTGTGCATGCATGCATTCATCCATTCATTCCCCACCACTTACCGAACGCTGATAGCGTGTCAATTACTGGGGAAGGGAGAGGATTGACTAAGATGGTTCCAACCATCAAGGCCCCACCCAAGGCTCTGGTTTTCCCCACGAGACTCTAGAGTCTGGGAAGATGGGACAGGGACTTTTTCCCCCACTGTGTAGCTCCTAGGGCAGTGCCTGCATGAGTAATAATGCAGGCAGTAACTGGGATTTGTTGAGTAGGTGATCCACAATGGTTAATGAGTGATCAGATTAAGCCTGTGAATTCAAGGACCACCCCCAGTCGAATGTAAGTAACCAAAAAGATCTCGCTGAGGAATCAAAATGACAGCTGTCATTGTCCAATTTAATTCTGTTGCCCTCTGGAAAAGGTTAAGAAATGATAATTCTCTGAAGGGTACAATTCTTCCTTGATGTGTATTTATTTAATTAATTTTTAATTCTTTCTAGTTGGTTGTTGGGTCTTTGGCCTTCGTGAGTGGATTACTAACATTCACGCTTCCAGAAACCCTTGGGAAGCCTCTGACAACTGCTTGGGAGGAGACTGAAAAAGAGAGCAATTCAGGCAAATTACTTCCTACGACCAATAATACCGAGTTGGAAAACACCGCAGTGATTAGCCCTGGGGATTCTGGTCCTAATAAATAAATGTGCCAGGTGCCCTCCAGCACCTGAAATACCATGTAATGCCTTTGTATTAGAGGAACATTAGTCTCATCTCTTATATGTCATGTTATATATGTGTCTTGTTAAAACTTTTGTAAGAAAGTTTTAAAATGTTTTGTAAAAGTAGAAGAAAATAAAAACAAAGATGAGAATTCTCATTTTCTACACTGCTTTCTCATTGCCAGAAAATGTTTCTCTGTGTTTGTTCTTCTGTGTTGTTGATTCTTGTGGGCCTGAGGGAATGTCGCATACTCCCATCAGTACCAGGGTGCCCCCCTCCACTGGGCCTGTCAACTAGAAGGAGTGGGGCATGTGAGGCAGAGCCCCTTGACAGTTCTATTATTGATAGTCCTTCCCCTCTTAGAATCATAACTCTAAATTCAAGTCTTATGCAGAATGCTTCGTCAAAAACCATTTATCTTCATAGTGTAACCATAAAAACAATAACTGCAAAAAAAGATGTCTTGCTTTCCAACACCCTGAGGGAAGAGGGCTTGAATATGCAGACAGATGCGCTTGTGTTTGGTCCAGTTAAAGGACATGTATCAGCTAGATGCCTGGAGTGAGTTTTCTAGTCTGACATTCTATTTTTCCTAAATTTACCAAATTCTCTCCATGAGTCCCCTTCCCATTACATAGAAGCTATGGCATTTCCAGGAAATTGACTTTAAGTACCATCTGTATCTGTTGCCAATGTAAAAAAAAAAATACAAAATTAAGTATTCTTGCCTTTAAAAAAGTAATTTATAGGAAGATTTTACTTTTTTTAAGTAATAAATTTTGTTTCCTCAACTTCACTTAAAATCATATTTTGCAAATACAGTTTAAGATCCTGAACATTTCAACTGCAAAATTATAGCATAGCCTTATCTGTGAGAGGCGTGTGCATTCCACATAAGTTCTCCATAGGTTTGGGTTTTTTTCTTTACTTGGGTTTCATCAGGAGTTCATTATTTTTTTTCTTTGCTCTTGAAATTTAGCTGTTAGATATATTTTATGTCTGGTATATTAGAATTGATGAAGCATTAGTATTATCTGGAGAGGCAAGTAAAAGAAAGATTAAGACAGTTATAGAAATACTGTCATTTAAAAAGCATTGCTAGGGGGAAAAAAAGAGGATTTGAGCCTGAATTATTTAGACTTTTTATATTAATTCAGTTCCCTGGATAATTGCTCAGTTCTTCACTCGGCCTTTCCACTTGTAAAATAAAAATTAAAACAAAAACCTTTCTCCTTTTATAACAAAATGAAACAAATAGGAGGATATGAGAAGAAAGGAGGAAGACATTTCTTCATTCTTTCATCTCTTATTTTGTCTTTCTTTTTTTCCTTCATCCTCAGTCTGTTTTTCTACTGTCATTTAGAATTTCCATCTTAGTTAATATTTGATATTTTCTTGACTTTCTGTGTTCTGGATTAGTTTGCTAGGGTGTCATAACAAAATACCACAGACTGGGTGACTTAAACAACAACAGAAATTTATTTCTCACAGTTCTGGAGGCTGGAAGTCCAAGGTCAAGGTCCTGGCAAGGTAGATTTCACTCTGCAGCCTCTTCTCTTGGCTTGTAGGCCACCGCCATCTGGCTGGCTGGCTGTGTGCTCATATGACCTTTGTGCTCATGTACCAGGGGTGGGGAAGTGGGAAGGGAGAGAGGGAGTGCTCTGTTGTCTCTTCTTATAAGGGCACTATAATCCCATCGTGAGGGCTCCATTCTCATCAGCTCTTTGAATTCTACAAACATTCAGTCCCTAATATCCATGTGTGTGTTTCTGTATCACTAAATGTCTGGTCAGCAAAACAGAAACCTCTCAGATGTTTCTAGCAAGGAGGAATTTAATGCAGGAAATTAGTTACAAAAGTGTAGGAAGGACTAGGGGAACAAAATGGAGAAGACATTAGGAAGCCACTGCCATCCCTGGGCTGGGAGCCCCCAGTGCTACACTTCCACTGCTAATGTGGAAATCCCATTTCTGCTGCCGACCAGAAACTCAGGAACCCACACTCCCCCGCAATGCTACTGAAACTACCTGCCGTGATTTCAACGTGAACGGAGTTGAATTTATAGATTAATTTAGGGAAAATTTACCCCGTTCCTGGTATTGACTCTTCTAACCATTATTGTGGGTTCTCTCTCCATTTATCTGGGTCATCTTTAATGTCTTTCAGTGAAGTGTAATTTTCTCCATAAATCATGCACAACTTGTTGTATGTATTCCCAGGCATGTATTTTTATTATAATTAGAAACGTTAAGTTTCTAATATATTTCCTACTGTTTATTCTTGTCATAAAGGAAGGTGATTGATTTTTGTATGTTGCTCTTATACCCAGCAACCTTGATAAAAATTTTTTTTTAACTCAAAAGGAAAAAAAGCCCACTTTATTGGGAGAAAACTTGGGCTTTACAGCATAACAATTCACAAATATTAGTCATACAGGAAGCCAAAAGTACTTTGTTCCTGTAGCATTTCTTGATATGAACAGCTTTCTGATTTTATAATTGAAAAAAAGTGATGTTGTATATCTATAATAGTTGGAACCTAGTCATACAGAGGACATCAGGTCTGTCTCTGCTTGTAAATTTTCAAGCAGTACTTTACCACAGCATTGGAAAGCTCAGAGAACAAGCCACATAAACTTCAGGCAGGTGATCTTGTTACCAATTTAACTGTGGTCCATGCATCAACTTGACCTCAACAGGCAATGAGCTATGAGAGGCATTGGTGGCATGTGGATTAAAAAAAAAAAAGCCTGCTGTCAGCCTTCTCACTTGGGCAAATTAACCTCTCTTCACCTCAGTCTTCTCATCTGAAAATTCAGGATTGTAATGAAATGTCCCTCCCAGCACTGAGAAAATGAGATACTATATCTGCATCATTTAAGATTTTCTTGGATGTTCCAACAAGTAAGTCTTGAAACTCTTATTTTACAAGGAAGAAAGGGATCAATTATAGGGTCTGCCCTACTTCTGTGTCCTGAGTCAGGGCCAAGTCAATATCAGAGAATTGAGTCTTCCCAAACTCACCCATTCCTGGCTTCCCTGCCCCAACCTGTTAGCCATATACAACTGAAGAAGTCAAGTTCCACCGGCTTGAGACCCTTTATATACTGGCAGACTGACACACCAGCCAGGCTAACACCTCATGAGCCACTGACACCCACAAAGAACAGTGCAGGAGGGGCTGTGGGCAGGGAGGCCCTCAACACACCACACAGGTGAGGGTCTGGAGATGTTCAGAGCCCAGGGTACAAAGTTTCTGGAAAACTGTGGGGAAGGAGTGTGAAGCTGCGCCCGCCTGCAGTCTCGGGAGTTCACATCAACTCTTGGATATCAGCCACTCGCCCATACAGTGGTTAACACATGACCCTGCCTAGATGGTCCTTGAGGCCCCTGTTAACTCTCAAACCTCATGACACCTACACCAGCTTTCCTGTCAGTTTTCTAAGCAACCCCTCATTTAAGTGACTCGCTGAAGTTCTGTGGAGCAATAAAGTAAAAGACCCATTAGCTGTATACACACACCGCTTTCTTGGTTTCATTTCTAAACATTTGCTCCTCTTCTTGCTTTCCAAGGAAAGTAGAGTCTTGACCTGGGCAGGAAGAAGAAGGTGCCCTCTCAGATGTCTTCCATGGCTCCCAGGACTTTTCAAGTCCAGCCCTCCATGGTAGCCAGATTTCTGGCACTTATGCACTCTGCTCTCACACAAACCCCCATGTAGCTGTCCACTGTTTCCTCAGCTCTCTTTGAACTTCCTGCAGTTTTGCTCACACCATCCTCCCTCCTGATATTTCCCTCCCTTCTCTTCCTTGTCCATCCAGATCTCACTGATTCTTTGGAGCCTTTCTTATTTCCCATCTTCTCTCCTGGACTGGCCACTTGGGTCCACCCTGCTCCTCTCTCCTGAGCTCTCACAGCAGCTAAGTTAGTGCTGCTTATTTGAGGGCTGTCTTATTCTGCCTTGTTTCCTTTCTCGAGGGAGGAAACAACATTTTAGAAATCCTTAATTCTCTCATAGCCCTTGGAGCATGCCTTGGACAGAGTGACTGCTCTGTAAATGTTTGTTGATTGATTATATAGTAGATGCTCAATAAAAATATTTATATATATATCACCTTACAAAGAATTTTACATCTCTTAATCCAGCAGATGCTTACAAAAATTTAGTTCATTCCCAATTTTCAAATGGGGAAACTGAAACTCAGAAGTAAGGTGACTTCCTCAAGGTCTCCTAACACCAAAGTACATGCTTTAGTTTAGAAACTGAGCCTTGGAATCTGACACTCAAATGGGGCTCTGCCACTTAAGAAACCTTGGGCACATTCTTAGTCTCTTGGAGCTTCGATTTACTCATCTATAGAATGGGGCTAATAATAATAGTACCTACCTCATAGGGTGGTTGTGTTTTATGGTGTCATGTACCTATCTAGCACACGGTTAGTGCTAAATACATACCAGTTACAATATTATCATTATTTTGATACAACAAACTGCTCCCCTGTAAACAAATTTGTTGACTGTAAAGTGTCTATACACAGTGCACACTCAGCAAATATTTGAATATGTGGGCTAAAGAATCAATTGGTTTTCATCCTAGATTATCTCCTGAATCATGTTTCCAGCTGCAATCAGGTCATCAGCTTAGTGATCAACAACATTATTCTGCCCTCACCCACCCCCTACTCCCACCCCGACCAGCTGACCCTGCAGAGCCAGGCACCAACGAGAGACGGCAGCTAACTCTGGGCAGCCAAATGAGGAAACTGGTGTCTGCTTCTGGTCAGAACTTGCTGGAAGTTGGACAGGGTCACCCCTTACTTACTACGCCTAAAAATCAGCTGGAGAAGCCCCAGATTTATAGCAAGACCGAGGGGTGTATAAACTAGAAAGAGAAGAGTGATCAGCTCCCAGGGGCTTGGCAGAGCTGCAGCTCCACGGAGCTTACAAGATGAGCTCAAGCACTTCTTTCTCCTGGGAAATAAGTGACAGACACAGGCGTGTGGGCCAATGGAGGGTAAGATTAGAGGGAATGTCCTTAACAAATTCCCCAATGGGAAGCAGTTTCACTTTTCCTGTCTCTCAGGGCACTAGACCAACCGCTCACTGGCAAAACAAGTGTTGGTGCCAGAGCCTTCTGTGGGTTCCCAGGCTGCTTTTTCAGAGACAGGTACTTGAATCCTGCTTTTGGTTCAGGGGTCGTTCTGGGGCTTGGGGATGTGTCTTAGTGGGATCAGGGGACAGTGATTCACAGGTCACTGGGCAGAATGCACCCACCTTGCTAGGCCACTTTTCTCCCTGGAGCTGGATATGCTCGGCCACAGGTTTCTTTCTCCCTCAATTTATTAGAGCTATTTTGAGAAAGTTGTTGGAAAAGAGAGGCCATTGTGGAATAGGAAAGCCGGTAAGGGGATAGGTGGCTTCCTTCTACCTCTGGGGTACAGGTACAGGCTACGGTCCTCAAGCTTACCTCCCTCAGCTGGTCTGCCCCCTGCCCTGGACCCTCCCCTTCTCTTCCCTCTGCCCTGGCCATCCTGGTCCTTCTCAGCTGGCCAGCCCGCTGGGCAGCAATCAGATAAACTCATGGCTGAGGAAATGAGTATGCTGCTTGAGAAACAGAAATAACACACACTAAACCACAGTGGAGGACTTTAACGTACCTTAGTTTCAGGGACCTTCAGAGCCCGAAGAGGGCACTGACGGCCGAGCCGCACCACATTTGCCCTGCTAGCAGCTGTGGGAACGGCCCCACCCCCTCCTGAGGGAAAGGCGAATTTTATGTGCAGGTGGCCATAATTTGTACCACGAGACCCGATGCCCTGGCTGCTGCTAATTGGACAGGGAAGAGCAACTGTGCCACAGGCAGATTTACAGGCCGGCTCAGCCCAATAAGCTGGCCTGGTGCTAGAGCTTTGTTCAAGAGGGAAGGTGATGACCAGCTGAATCAATTGCATTTTCTCTCTCTGGAGTTTCCATCTGACACCTGTTAGGGAAAGTTAGACAGAGAGTGGGAACCGGAAATGGAAAGACAAGCAGGGAAACAACAGGGAAAGGGGAAGCTGACAGTGGACAGGGTTCAGTGCATTCCTGCTGCTCAGAGGCGAGGTGAGGGGAGGACACTGAGCCCTCTGATGGGGGTGGTCAGTCTCAGGATACCCAGCCTAGGATCCTGGACATCTATCTCCTGCATTTCCATATAGACTTCCAGAAGAAGCCCCCTTTATGAGACAACCTCAGTGGGTCTCCTTATTTACTACCCACAGGAGCCAATAAAGAATTCACCTGGCTGGGTACAGATGAGGGAGTTGAGGCGAGGAGACCTTGGGTTGCTCCCCAGATTACAGAATCAGAACTCCAGTCCACGAAGGACTGTAGCCTCCTTATCTGGAAAGCCTGCTCTCAGAGGGTGGGGTTTCAGGACAGGAGTGGATGGGGAGTGGGAGGTGAGGGTGAGGGTGGGGGGAGTTGATTTCCAGTGAGAGTGAGGAGCAGGAGAGAAGATGCCGAGTTGTGGGTATTCAGACTTTGTGTCACGTGGTTATAGTTAAAAACCAGTTTGTAAACAGTAAGAGCTGAGTTCTAAATTGCCCGTGGGTCATGCCCTCCCAGTGGCTGCTCCACAGGAGGTTTCTGGGACAGCTCACAGGGCAAGTGGTTTAGGAATGAGTAGAAATCTGCCGCCAAATGCAGACCTACTCACCGGTCGTGTGTTCTAAGGCAACTCCAGGCTGATTTTGCGCTATGGTCTAAACTCCATGAAGATCTTGTTGCCTGTACCCTGACATTTAATGGGCAGATTGTTTACAGGAATTCTTCTCACCCCATGAGAAATGCTGACAGGAAAGAAACCTCAGGGCCAAACCTTGTACTGGATGGAATAATTCTTAAGACAAGGTTTATGGTTCATTCTTTGCCTCCTCGCAGGCCCATGGATAGAGTACGGATTGCAGTTGTGGGGGCCGGCGTGATGGGGCTTTCTACTGCAGTGTGCATTTCCAAACTGGTCCCACGATGCTCCATTACAGTCATTTCAGACAAGTTCACTCCTGAGACCACGAGTGATGTGGCAGCCGGAATGCTTATTCCTCCTACTTATCCAGGTGAGAGAGGGGTTTTGCTCCTCTGTCAGATAGGATAGATGTTAGGTAGAACGGTGTTGGTGGAATTCTTTTGACAAGAACAGCTGGATGGGCATGTAAGTGTAAGGTGCATTTTTAACATCTTGTTGGTTCATCTGTTAGGAAAGGCTCAGTTGTGCTGCAGAACAAAAAGAACCTCCAAATCTTAACAGCTTAAAAGGCAAAGATTTATTTCACACTGTATGTCGACTGAGCATCAGCAAGTGTTCTGTTCCTCACCCAGGGACCTAAGGTGATGAAGCAGCCACAGCCTTGAATGTGGTCAGTACCTGTGCCTGAGGGATGAGAGCTCTGGGGAGGAGGGTGGGGTGGTGGTGTCTTGCTTTAGCAGTTAAAGGCTCTGGCCAGGAAGCAACATTGGTCACTTCTGATGACAGTTCATTGGCCAGTCCTTGTCACATGCTCCCACCCCTCAGAAGGAGGCAAGGAAATACACTTCTATAAGGCTCCCAGAAGGCAGACTGCCAGAGTATTTGGTGAACAGCACTAATGGCTACCACAGTTGGTAATTCTGTTTTTCCCTTGATACCATTAATGACCATCAAATCAGATTACTTGTAATGGGACTCATGTTATCCTCACTTCTAAGGCAGTACAAAAACGGTCAACATGTTAAAAAAAAAAAAACCTCAAAACAATCAGTTAAAATTTATTCAGGCCTGAAAATGTATTATTTTAAAAAACATGTCCATGCATCCTTTCCATTCTGTATTCTTCACATGAAATGGGAGGAGAAGGAAACAGCATTAAATAGGAAACAAAATCACTTTGCAGCTAATGTCTCCACTTTCTCATTTCTACTCTTTTTTTCCCCTTTAATTTAAGTTTTGACTTTTGTATCAAAATTATACATGTACACGGTTTAAACAGTCATATAATTACAAGTTATTACAAAAAACAGCAGTCTTGATCATGAAAACTGCCTTGTCCATTTAATCTGGAAACTCACGTTCTTCAGTTCAAGCTGTAGTCTTTGTCTCAATTGCTGGCTCCTCCCTCCTGCTGTCTCTGCCTCTCTTTCTGGAATCGCTGTTTTGCCGTGCCTTCTGGACAAATCCTCTCATTCTCTTAGCTTTTTTCCCCTTCCTATTTCTCTTTTTGCTTTACTTTCTGGGGGATTTTCTCAGTTTTGTGTTTTACCTTGCTGTTGGGCTTTTAATTTCTACTACAGCATTTTTAATATTGCAAAGCTGTTTTTCTTCTTTGAATTTCCCTTTGTTATCACATACTGTATTCTATGGTTGCAACTGTCTCTTTCTGAAGATATTAATCATAATTTTAAAAGCTTCTTTTCCCTGCACAACTTCTGTTGTCTCCAAGTTGTGTTTTGTTTGTTTGTTTGATGTGCTCATTTGTCGTGTTACAGGTTTTCTTTGGCCATGTGGTCCTCTTTACCTGTCTGCTGACATTTAAGTGCAGGACCCTAAACAGCCGATGGGAATTTTTGAGCCCTTGTGTAGGGCTTGTTGCCTTGAGGCTTTGTGAAGTGAGATGAGAGGACTGTTTAGTTGGGGAGCCTCTGGTGTCATTATATTTATGTCTTTCTTCTTGGGCGAGTCATGTTCCCCGAAGAAGAGGCTTCCAATCTCCTGGCTGGGGAGGGTGAAGACCTGGCTGGCAGCATTCTAGAAAGAGGGGGAGAGGAGAGCTGGGGTCTTGGCATCTGGTTTGCATGTGTTTCCTTAATGTTATTGTTTTCAATATGGCATCCCTGCCTTCACCTGCTTGGTGTTTCCCAGTCCAGAGGCTCCTTGTGTCACCTAACAGAGAATAATCTCATCTTCTGCCAGGGTGGGGAGGGCAGTGGCCTCGGTCTTACAGCCCAGGAGCCTGGCTTTGTCAGTGCCCATGATGGTGCTAGAGCACCTCCTGGTTGCTGCCTTGCAGGACCAAGCAGGAGCTTGGTATGTTTGCAGAGTGCTAATTTACACTGGCCACCTTTCTTGTGACCAGAGTCCTTGTGTCCATCTTCCAGGTGTCCGTCCCCTTGCATACATCAGGCTCGAGTGGTGAGAAGGCTGCCTGATAGTCATGGAATCGTTTTTAAAGAAGTAGGGTCATTGGAGAGTTCATTCAGGCCACTGAGGCCCAGCTCACCCCTTCCTGGGTCAGGGGGTCTCTGATGCTGTTAGACAGACTTTGGTTTTCAATCTGGGCTTCTTTCAGACCAGCCCTAGTGGTAAAAATCTTCCGTGCTCATCAATGTCAATACCATATGGGGACTACACTGTCCCATAGGGCTGCTGAGAGGATTAAATGAGTTAATACACGTGAAGCATTTAGAACAGTGCCTGGGACACAGTAAGCGCTCTGTCAGCATTTGCTACTGTTATTACTGCTACTTCGGCTGCAGTTTTCTCTTCCCAGCTCTCGAAGGCAAATTAGGTCACGAGACTTGCTCCACCCACTGTTGAACTGAAATTGTCTTTTCTTTTGGGATAACTTTTGCAGTGTATAAATAGCAGTCACTTTTTTGTTTTTTACTATTTGGAGTGGGAACACATAGATGCATTTCAATACAGCCTCATACACTGGCTTATTAGATTGTTGGAGTATAATCCACGTGAGATCTAATTTAGTTCTCACTGCAGCTTATTATTTATTTGTCCCTTATTCCTAAACCAGTAGCCCCAGTCTGCAATTCTGGAATTTTGTGCCTATGTGTTGAGTTCACATGGGCACATGTTTAAAGACAACAGCACAGATCCACTATAAAATAAGTATTCATAGGACCCTTGACAAGTGGCTCTTTTTAAAACCTGCTACTGAAATGTCCTCATTCACCTAGAAGCAGGATCCTGGGGCCTCTTCATCTCCACCATGAATTTTAGGGACATCTCTCCAACAGAGCTGACCCAGTGTCCTCTCTGTTCAGTCTCCCCATCTTCTCTGTGGCTCCCCCAATGCAGCCCCTCAGGATTACTGTCCCCCAGTCCCTGACCTGACCCTGAGCTCTCTCTCTCATGACCCTTCCACAGGGATCAGATGGCCAAATATTTCATCCACAGCTGGATTTGTCTGTGCCTTTGGGTCATGCTTGCTTCTGTGCCTAGACTGGACACTACTATTTTGGGGATTGAACCCTGACCCTTATTTCCTCCCTGGCAGGCCTGGTACCCTTCCCGAGGTAGTGTCTGGGTCCAGTCTCTTGTGCTCTGGTAGGGATGCCTGGTGGGTAGGGAGCACTGGTCCACGGGACGCCGACAGAGAGGTGGTGCCTAGTATGGCCCCCTGCACACCCCGGAAATGCTCCTCCAGGCTGGTCTGTGATTCCATGGAGTGGAGGGGGATGGAGGTAATGGCAGTCATGGATGGGGCTGTGGAGAGCTCAGTTCTATAAAGCAGGCCTTGCTTCCTTGTGTCAGGAAGAGGAGCCACCTGGGCCTCCCATTGATGGGCAGTCTGTTCTCCGAACTGGACCTCACAGATCTCCCCTGGTCTTCTGCCATGTTTTCAGTCCCCGGGTTCTTTCTCCTATAATTTCAACTGTATGACCAGCTGGACGCCTCAACCATGAACTAAGTTGGCTCAGATTGATTATGGACCTTTCAAGGACTTCTGGAATAAGTGTAGTGCCAAAGACCCCTTTCCAGCTGGTCTGTATGTTAGATTTTGCCCTCATTGGTTGCTTTTCCCTCTGTTGATTGATGATTATTAATCATTATATGAACTGATGTTGACAGCACGTGTCAACATTCAAAACTCTGGTCTCTGACAGATCCTCCAGCACAATGTGGTACTTCCTCTAAATGTTCCTCTCTGCCTTTTTCATTTTTCCCAGTTTCTAGGAAGGAGTTTCTCTGAAGCACAGTCATTGTCATCATTTCTCTTTCTGTTCTGCTTTGCTTTTCTCCACCATCATAGACACACCCCTTCACAAGCAGAAGCAGTGGTTTAAAGAGACCTTTGATCACCTCTTTGCAATTGCCAATTCTACAGAAGCTGAAGATGCTGGTGTTCTTCTGGTGTCTGGGTAAGAGAGTAATTCTGAAGTTATTTTAGAATTTAGAATGATCTTAACAGACTTGAGAGTCCAACCTACAATATTACTGAGTACCTACTGTGAGCAGTGTGCTGAACTAGATATGGGAGGATTTAGAAGAACATTTCAGGCTTTATCCCAAAGAATTCAAGAAAGCCAGTTATAGTGTTAGATTTTTAAACAATAAACAAACATTACAGTTTCTCATCACAAGTGCTATTTTGAATTTCCTCAAGGAATTTGCAGTAATTTACAAATACAGCTAAAAAAAACCATATAGCAGGTAAACACTGAGTTTGGGTTATATAGGGCTGCTAGGGCTGATGGAAAGCAAACAGGTGTGATATTGGAATGGGTGTAGAGACCCAAGGCATAGGCACATCTTATTTGATGTCCTTGGAGAATGAGATGTTTCCAAAAAAGTAAATTTCATAGGTCACTAAGTTTACCTTTTGAAGTGCCATTTGGGAAAAATATTTCCGAAATGGTTAGCATGCTTCTATTTAATTCTAATACCTGATTTCAAAAGCAATGCAAAATTAAATAAAAGATTTTCAAATAATTCCTATTACACATTTCTAACACAAACTGGCACTTAAAATATGACAATATCTTTGTGTATTTTCTTAAACAGAGATCACTAACCATTCTATCACTTTTAGTTTATGACATACACGTATCTTATCTGTGTTTTTCTATGTGATAACACAACCATACCCTACAGCCTTCAAAAGAAGAGGGATATCTGTCTTTTGCAAGGTTCTCAAAACCACTGCATCTTTTGTGCTTTTTTTTTTTTTAAATTGTTTTGTTTCCTCTTTTGAGAGCAGGCTATCTGCTAACATTTTCTGCTGGTGAATGCACTTAAATTAGGCACATTTCCTCTTCTTACCCTCCTTCACATCGCAAACTGCAAATGATGCTGAAATCACTAGTTTCCCAAAGGAGCAACTTAATTTCTCTACCTCTGAAGATGGATTGAAACTGTAAAATTGTCTCCAGAGCCAGTTGATAAGCTACATAGAATCATTGTTCTCATTGATTTACGGTCACACTTTGTTTTTGTTCAAACCCAACACAATCCAGTCTGATTCACAAACATTGGCTCTAAGTAAGTTTTGGAAACAGCTGTGTCTAAGATTCAAATGTCCTTTCAAGAGTAAGACTTTGCCACCATTGAGGATATTAAAAAGAATGTACTTTAAGCTGTTCTAAAAAGAGTCATTTATTTTCCTCATATGAAAGACTTTTATCCCACTTGCTTTCAGAAAAGATTTGTATCAGTCAAGCGAAGATAAGGGCACAAATGTCCTGTGTGCCTTGGCATAAGTATAAGCTTTATTCATCTATTCATTCCTCCAAAACAATTTACTCAGCATTCACCAGTATTGGGTACTTTCCTAGGAATTAGGAAAATACAAATGAGCAACTTACTATATACTGCTTCTCATGTAGTAGATGTATACTAAATACATGCTGAGTGAATTTTTAGGAAAGACAGAAGTTGTCCTGCCCTCATGTAGCTTATGTTCTGCAGGGAATGTCCTAAATCTAATGAGTTACAAACGATAACACGAGTCACCAAGGTAAGAGTACAGCGTACTATGGAAGCACGAATCTGGAGAATAAGTATGCTCTGGGAAATTATGAGAAGCCACCTGGAAAAAAGTAATGTTTCAGTGGAGACCATCCACATGAGTATAGGTTAGTCTGCTGACCTCATAGACGTGAAGGGGGCTGAGACAGAGTCCAGGACAGAGGAGGCAGCATTCTAGGCAGAAGGAATAGTACATACATAGACCTGAATCCAGGGTGACTCTGGTGTGTTGGAAGGACTAAAAAAAGTCTGCGGTCATGGAAAGCCATTGAGGATTTTTACATAAAGTAACTGATCATATTTGCATTTCAAAAAATACTCTGTCTGCAGTGCAGAGAACAGATTTATGGGAAGAGAGATGGTGATGGGATAGATTAGGTGCTGATAGTTGGCACAGAGAATAGACGGATTTGAGAAACACTTAAGAAGAGATTTATGGGACTGGGTGATTGATGGCATGTAGCAGGTGAGAGAGGAGAGAGTCGGGGTGATTCTTGGATTTCTTGAGTTGGCATCTGGGTGGATGGAAAAGGGGTTAGGAAAGAGTGGGGCATGAGGGGTTAGGAAAGAGTGGGGCATGAGGTAAATGTCTGAGACATGGAGGTAGACTTACCCAGTAGGGAGTAGACAACGTAAGTCTGGATCTGGTTTTGGAGCTCAGGAGAGAGTAGAGGGCTGGAGATGTAGCCTTCTGCGTGTCTGGCCTACAGATGATGACGAAGACATGGAAGAGGGCAATCTAGCCCAGGGAAGGTGTGCAGAATGAGACAACAAGAGGGCCCACTGTAGAGACTTGCAGCAAACAACGTTTATTCCTTCCACAGGAACTGCACTGAATGAATCACTTAGAGAGATAAATTCCCCTACATTAATGATCATATCATTAGCAACAAAGTGCAGCACTTAAATGATTTTCCTTGCTATTTCAGAGCAGCTGTGCTTGACAACATTTGTTCCTATTGATGAAAACAACCCAATACTTATAAATCCAAACCTGCCTAGCAGCTGTTGGTAGTACTATTATAGGCTTCTTGTTAACAACCAGTATCATTCCAGCCTCATTACCCCCAACCATGACTTAACGATAACAAGGCTTCCCCTGTCAACCCCTGGCTTCTCCTATCAAGAAATTAATGTGACTATCCATGACTTAACTCATAATTCACACCCGTCTTCTGCATCCCCACCATTGTTTGTTCCAAGTTGTTCAGAATTGAGGCCAACCTTTAAACTTTTGCTTACAATTTATGTAAAGTATTATGCAAAAGAGAAAAGTCTTTCCTCAAAAGTACATCATCATAAGTAAAGAAAGAAAATCTGGGCAAGAGCTTTTTAGAAAAAGAGCATTAAATTCAATCTTTAAAAGGCACACAACTTCTAAAATATCTTATTCCAACCCTCCCCACCCTGCTACATGAATATTTTAAATTTAGCTACTGAGTTATCTGAACCCAAGAGAATAGAAGAATAGATTTATTTTTCTCTGTATAGATATAGGAAGTGTGTTTTAAAAATGCTTTAGAGAATGTTACATGGGGTTCACTAGAAATTTCACAAAATTTCAGGAAAATTTTCCACTTACTGTGTTTGAGTTGGCAGATATTTCGGAGTATTCCTGCTGAAGAAGTGCCATTCTGGGCTGATGTGGTGCTGGGATTTCGAAAGATGACTAAGGATGAGCTGAAGAAATTCCCCCAACATGTGTTTGGTCAGGCTTTTACGACGCTGAAATGTGAAGGCCCTGTCTACCTCCCATGGTTGGAGAAAAGGTCAGTTGGAGTGGCTCTTTGCTGCTTCCTTTGTCTGTCACACCTGTAAATAACTCCACAGCTTCCCTAAAATAGGTACTGAAAATTCTCTGTGGTCCCTCCGAGCGCCTGTGCACTGTGTCTCGTTTACAAACACCAAGAGCTTTGTGAAACCATCTGAAAACATTGCCTGTGTCACAAGGGAGGGTCACACCCAATTAGTAACATGTCCATCTTCTGCTTCCACTGGTGTATCTTGACGCTCGATTTGGTCCCCCTCTCTCCCCACCAGTAAGACCCCCATGCAACCCTGTTACTGAAACAGTATTTTAATTTCCTCACCTGTAAAGTGGAGACGTTTGGAGAAAATGCTTCCAGCTGTAAAATGATATGATTCACTCTAGTTCTTTGGATAAGGGACTCTTGGGTTTATTATAAATTATTTTTGAATTTTTCCTCATTAATGATAAAGAAAATAGCTCATTATCTTACTTTGTTATAAACAAGAACCCTAAAACTGAGGGCTTATCTAAATTAGGTAATTGCTTCCTCACCAAGTTCAGCCCCAAATTCCGTAAACTTGCCTTTTGGCTTGATTTCCAAGGCTTCCTGTTTCCAGTTACTTAGGAAACGTATCAAGAGTATCTTTATTTGAGACACATCAATAAACCTCTTTTTAGTTTCGTCTGGAAATTGCAAGCATATTGAGGGTTGTGAAACCTTGGCTCTTTCCATCCCCTAATCTGTATATTTGGTGGATGAATAGGAGCAATGCAAATTATTGGGTAATGTTGGAAAAGTGACTTGAGGTAGGCAGTGGCGACAATGACTTGGTCCCAGAGGTGGGATAAGTAATTGGTATGATTAATAAATTCCACAATTCTTTGTTGAACTTCTGTGTATACTCGCCCTGTGGTAGCAGCTGGTCAAAAGAGGATAAAATATGATCACTTTTCTTAAGGAATTCAGTCTATTGGGGGTGATGGTGTATATGTGTGTATATGAGTTTGTGTCTGTATGTTTATATCCATGTTAATTAACAATTACAGTAACATGAATGGTGAGGTTTAATACAGATTTATGAGGGTGGAATGGGCGCACAGAGGAGGGAGCACACGTGTCTGTTGGGCACTTGCCAGGAGCATCATGATATCTTCCTTGCTTGATAAGCACTCTTCTCACTTTTATCTCTTAGCAATTTATATGGGACATTTTTCTTTTTTAAGTTCCAGTTTCATAAAACCCACACTTTTGTGCCTTGTTCACTGGCCCATACACCCCTGTTCGTATGCTAAATTTAAACCACTAGGTATCAGCTGGTAAATGAGCATTTGAGCCATCATGTGATGGAGTTACCATTCGCCAACATTCCAGTTTCAGAGCATCACCATCTTTTCTGAGTGGCAAGGTTGTGTAATGTTGCATTTTTGTCTTTATATTAGAAAAATGCCTGGAAAAAGAACATTGAAAGTGCTAATCCTATTGATACGAAGTTGAGCTGTTGTACATCTTACCTGAATAAAATTCTGGTAAGGGGAAGTTATTAGGCAAACCCAAAGTGATAGAGCTTTACTGTCAATACAGGCATATTTGGGGCCACCCTCAACCACTGTCACAGGAAAGCATCTACATTATCTGAATGATTTGTTCTGCCTGCTTCTAAAGTATCAGCTTCTAGAAAACAGGCCCCTTATTTCCGTAATAACCTTATTTTCAGGCCTAATCTCTAACTGTGAGATGAAGCCCTGGGAAAAATCCCGCAACTCCTCCTTAGTTGGAAGCATTTTACTTTACTTAAAATAACCCCGAGTGAATCGTATTTTGTGCCAGTGGGAGCCACCTCCTGACTGCAACACCATCCTGGCCTGCTGACCAGCCAGCTGGGGTGTGTGCCTTGGAGCATGAGCTTCCTGTCTCTTTTTAGGTGACAGAGTCAAGAAGAGGCCTGAGGGGCTGCCGTTGTCCCCACAGAGCCCTGGGGAGAACTTTTTAGGTCCATTTGTTTGATATACACATCCCCCATGATGGGTTTGGGGACATGAGTGCCTCAGAAAGACAATGCTCACAGTCTCCTGTGGAGAAGCCACGGGGAGACCGTTGTCCCAGCAGCCCTGCCCCCTCCCCCTCCATCACCCCTCTGGGGTCCTGACACCTCATGCTTCCTCTTAAGCCCCAATGTGGGGCCTGCAGAGATAGCATGCGGGGGCCTCCTCTCTGTAAGATCAGCTGTTCCCCCTTCCCTCAGAGCCTGGCATCTGACCAGAAGGCCAATATGGAGGAGGAAGAGGGTCACATGCCCCCTTTCCTCCTGGGGAAGGCTTAACATGGACTCCTCTGAGTCCAGGGCAACCCTCCGAGAGCAAGGATTTCAGGCCAGGTGACAGGGAGGGCAGCATCATGGCTGAGGGTGTGGGGCCCTGGGGCTCACTCTGTAGGCTGCCACCCACTCCCCACCATGGGAAGACCCAGCCGGGAAGCCACACAGTCCCTGCTTGTTCCTCACGCCCAGGGTCTGTTATGTTGCCTCCCACGCCCCTTCTGCACAATGTGAGTGTTCAGCCTGCAGAGTTCTGACTCAAAAATGGGCATTTCACTCAGCAAGCCACAGAACAATGCCTTCAATCTAAGCTCTAGCCTTCTGAAATAATATTAATTTCCAGGAACGAAAAAATGTTTTTAACCACAAATTAGATCTTTAGCATTTTTCAAAGAACAGAAGAAATCATCTCCCTCTCAAAAAAAAAAAAAAAAAAGTATATCCAATAACATCCAGAGCAAACAAACGAACAAAATCCTCTGAAGTTTAATCGACCAGGCAGATCATGTTTTATATCTTTGGCCAGTGGAGTCATATTCTGCTGCTTTGTACTTGCCCTTCCAGGAAATGAATCATAGAGGCAATAAGTCAACTGATCCTGTCTCTTCCCAGGCATCCTACCTAAATAAATCACCCAGCTGGGCCAGGACGGCCATGCCGTGGGTGACATGCAGAGAGCTGGGCGTCCTGTTTCAGCACTGAAGGCCCTGTAGCTTCGGTGCCCTACCTTCGTTCCAGGAGGCCTTATTCTGTGGCTCTGATAAGGCCCCCACTGACCACTGCACTGACCTCACTGGGCTTCTCTCCCTGAACTCTCCTTCCCACTCATCTAATGAGTCCTTTCTCACCTTCCCTGGGAGAGCCCCTGTCTCCCGCCTCCTGTAGCTTCTGTTCCCCTGCTTGGCCGGACTCATGGCAGTGCCTATGAAACTCCTGCGGCTCCTTTGGCATTTGGACAGAAATACAGATTGTACATCCCTGGGCCTCATTCACACCTCCTTCCTCAAAGCTGCTCTGGGCCTGTGCAGGGCTTAGGCCGATTAATAAGAGTATGTGGAGTGGACAAGGCAGAGGTGGATCTTCTGAGAAGTGGGAAATAGAATTCAGTTCATCTTATTAGAACATGCATTGCAAGGGAATGAGTCAGCAATACGGTCATCAGATGAGATAATGTCAGAATCCTGACTATGATAAACTACTTGAGGTATAGCTATGTTAAGCGTCATTAGGGATAAATGGTGGATTTCCCCCCATGAATTTACATGTGTAGCCTTATTTGGCAACTGAGATTTTCAATTAGTTTTCTTCTTTTTTCCCTCCTTGTCTTCAGAAAAATAGACAGAAAACAGTTAATTTTTTGATTGCTGTTGATAAAGGGTCATGCTTAAGGCTTAAAGCAAGGATTAATTTTTAAAATTGACTTATGTCTAATATTACATGCATAATACCTAACAATACGACTACATCTAATAAATTCTTTATGTCAAGTATCTCGGAGAGCCAGGCCTCCCTCTAGGTCCTTGACCACCATCCCCTCCTGGCCGTCCTTGCGTCTCCCCACCTCTTTAGAAATGGCTTCCTAGGTTTTCTGTTTATCTCCTCACACAGTGAGACAAAAACTCAAAGCTGTTTTCCTCATTCCTACAAACTTAAAACTGTAGATCCTGTCTCCATAATCACTGGTCCTTCCTTGGGTCAGAGTGGAACTGGGCTCCATGCAGAGGTTGGGGGAGAGGTCAGATCCCCAGCTCTGACCCCTGGGCTCCACCACGGCCCTGCTCAGGCCCAGGTCTCCCCAGTTCTCCCAGAATCAGTCCCCTGGGGCTCTGGCCCTTGTCTTCTGTTGGAGGACATTCCAGCCAGTCTGAGGAGCCAGCTGAGGAACAGCACCATGCCATCCCCTCCTCCCTCCACTCTCCTTGGCTGAAACATGGGTTTTCCCAAAGCAGTCTGGTCTGCGGGGAAGCATCTCAGCCTTCAGTGACACAGACAGTCACTTTTCCTTCTTACCCTGGAGTCATTTCACATGCTTAGAAGAGAGTTTTTTGCTTTATATTTGTGAAACTCAGAGACCTATTTGGATAATATTCCCAGAATAAAGTTACAAGCTGTTAAAATGTTAACAATGGAGTGTTAAAATGTCCACCTTTGGCCAGAAGGAAGGCCCTTAGACATTTCAAATGACAAAAAGAGTTTGTTTCCGGTTTCTACTTATCAGGTTCCCAAAACAGTAAGGGTCTAAGTTTCAGCCAGCGCATTCCAGGCGCACGTGGATTCCACGACAATATCTTGGCTCTGCTGCACCCCTCGTTCTCTCCCTGCTCCGCTGCTCCCCCTTTCTGCACTGCCTTCCCACTCCAAGATCCGCCCCCTTCCTCCTTCAGCTCCTGTCAAAGCAGCCCTTTCCCTTTGCACCTGAGACATGGTTTTTCCCTGCACTTTGCCTCCAGCCCCTACTGGGGTCTCCACACCAGAATCCCAGAACCCCCTGCTCTCCATTTAGTGCCGCCTGGGATTCCTCTCTCACAGGGCACGGGCTGGGGCAGGTGGTGGGACGTAGGGTGCAGGACTTGCCTCCAGTCCCCAGAGAAGGCAGGGGAAAAGGGGACTCTCCTTTACTCCTGGGAGGTAGAGTGTGTGTAAAGAAGTGCACAGTGGAGCCCCTGCCCTCTCAGGGGCGCAGTGGGCTCAATCTCCCTCCTTTGCTGAAAGTCCCAGTGAGCTGAAGGAAAGACACTGAAGACGACCACGCCTCTGTTTATCAGTCAGGCTGATGCCGTCCAGCAGAGGGTGGACTTTTAGGCTTGGTGGAAGTGGGTACTCTCGGGTTTTAGGCTCATGACCAGAGGGCAGCGGGCTGGGGCTCTTCAGTGGGCACAGCTTCTTGAGTCACCCCGCCCCTCATTTCCTCAAGGGAGGCTGGAGCACCAGCATTCTCACTGTTCAGGATGAGGTCTTGCTCGGTTGCGGGGGGTCCAAGAAAAAAAAAGTCACCAAGCTTCTTACACCCACGTCACTCAAAACCTCCAGAATAACTACCTGATGTGGTCATAAAAGCAACCTTATAGGCGCCTAGTCACCCAGCTTCCAGGCATGGTTTTCTCTGAAGCCTCGGTGCCATCCTGGTGCACTGTCTGTGGGATATACCATAATGACTGGGGATGACTGATCCCTGGGAACAATCAGCAAGTTTCCTCCTGGGCTACAAGGCCGGGTATGAAGCCTGGGAGGGAGCCAACAGCCCATCACTATGATAATTTAAGAAGTCGCTAGGTAAGCAGTGGACTTTCTTCAGTAGCTCCACCAGCAGAACTCCCTTGAAATGAAAAACAAGGATATTTGCATTTATGGAATTCTTACATAATTATCATGAAAACCCTGTGAGCTTGGCCATCTTATCCCTGGGTTATAGTTGAGGAAACAAGTTCAGTGAATTTAACACATGTACTCAACTCCCAGGGCTGGTAAATTCCCTTATTTCTCTGAATTAGGAGAGTGATTCTGAGTTCTAATTAGACTGGCTGGAACACAGAACATCATGTTTAAATATTAAATACATCGAATCCATAATCTATGAGAAAAGCAAAGCGAAGATAATGTTCAAATAATGACAAATTAAAAATATTTTTCAAAATCCAAATGTCATGCTTAGAGGCTATAAAACATAATTAAATCTAAGTGGTACATGGGCAGGCAATTGACACAGAGGGTCTTGCATTTTACAGTAGCATAACATACCTCTAAGTCCTTTTTTATGTTATATATTTTTTAATTGAGAAACCCCAATGTGTTATGCACTGTGCCAGGGTTTTTCCAGATGTTGTCTCATTTCATTTTCACAAGGAGCCTGTGAGGTCAGGATCATTATCTCCGAATTATGGATGGAAGATGAAAGTTTAGGGAAACTGAGTCACTTGACTACGGTCATAGGACTGGTAAAAGGCAGGGCCCTCCCACACTGTTTTTAAATGTCTTCATATTCACTATTTTAAAGATTACACCACTGCTATAGGTGGTCAGTTTTACCACAAAATTCCAATTTACTCTTCTTTCTATGCGAGTGTTAGGAAAAAAATAACTTTACGTAGTTATTTTACCTTGAAAAACACTCATCTATTATCCCATTTAAAAATTTACTATGTATTTTATTATTTTAAAAATTATTTATATTAAAAAAACATAATTTAAGCTCCTAAATTGTTTATTCCACTAAGAGAGCTGAAAATCTGTGACCATAAAATGTGCTGCATTAAACGGTTTTAACTTCTATGAATTATTTTACTTAGAAAAAGTTCAAACAAGACAGTGGCTCTAGCCTTGTTCTCTTTCTTTTAATCACTTTTAATTATATCAAAAAGGAATCTTTTGGCTTTGGGTGAAATGGTGAGTAGATTTTTTTCTTTGGTTTTCTTGTCTTAGGTAAACAGCACACTGTCTTCTATGGATTTTCTGAATAACAAAGAAGATTGCAGAGATTAAAAGTGCCAGCGCCTAGAACTTAGGTTCTGGTATTTGGAGCATTGCTGCTTGAAGTGACAGCCTGTGTGTAACAGTACACGTCCTACCTGTTCACATGCTCTCAGAGCAAGGGGAAGCCTT
Organism: Vicugna pacos; assembly: GCF_048564905.1. Taxonomy (NCBI): domain Eukaryota; kingdom Metazoa; phylum Chordata; class Mammalia; order Artiodactyla; family Camelidae; genus Vicugna; species Vicugna pacos. The sequence goes on along the minus strand of NC_132994.1, from coordinate 35,276,404 downwards.
TGAGTTCTGTTGGGCTGGCACTGCTTGGCACACACAGCAGAGGCCCTCAGAAGATGTTTGTTGAGTAATAAAATGTCTCTGATCTCGGGGTTTCAAACAGTTCTTGTTCGGTGGAGGGGATATCTCAGAGACAGGGTGGCGGGGGCTGGGGGTGGAATGCAGAGACTGAGAGGCTGTAGTCAGGCTACTCCCCTGTACCCCTAGAAGCTTACCCTTCAGCCAGAGGAGGGAGAAGAGGGAGGGCCAAGGACACAATCCGCTGCTGCTCTTTTACAGAATAGGAAACTGAACTACTGGGGTCCAGGTCTATGATGCAGTTAAGCAGCAATGGGTTTCTTCCATTCTCATCAACTTGCAGCATTTTTTAGAAACGGGTACCAGAGTAGGAAGATAGGCACCTTCCTGCTGATCTTAATACAAGTTTCAACTGAACTTTCCAACCAGAACGTAGCTGTGGAAAATTAAAGTCACTTCCAAGTGTTCTTCCTTGCTAAGATAAAATCAACTGTCAAACCACACCATTGTGTACCACTTTCTTGGACACCTGTTATTTATGCTCTGGAAGTTTCTGCCTTTTCTTATGCTCCCCTTCAGCATGAAACTGCTCTTGATTTGGCACTGAAGTCAGATGGTGCTCAGAACTGCTGGCATGGCTGCTTCTGCTCTCTCAGGGGCAGGTAGGGGAAAAGCACTCTACCTTAGCTTCTGGTGTCAGCTCTTCCCAGGGTCTCCCTGGAACAGGCTTGAATTGCAGCAGTTGGGGAGAGAGGATGTCAATGTGGTACCTACCCCTCTGTATCTGTCAGTGTTCTCTAGAGAAACAGGACCAATAGAAAAAAAACATATATATGAAGATTTATTATAAGGACTCTGTTCCCACAATTATGGATGCTGTCAAGCCCCAAGATCTGCAGGGTGAGTTGGCAAGCTGGAGACCCAGGAGAGCCAATACTGTAGTTTGAGTTTGAAGACAGTAAAAAGCTAATGTGCTGGTTTGAAGGCAGTTGGGCAGCAAGAGGGTCAGCCTTTTTGTTCTAGTCAGGCCTTCAGTGGGTTGGGTGAGGCCCATCCACATTAAGGAGGGTAATCTATTTTCCTCAGTCTACCAATTTAAATGTTAACTGTGTCAAAAATACCCTCACAGAAACACCCAGAATAATATTTGGCCACATATCTGGGTACCCCATGGCCCAGACAAGCCAGCACATAGAATTAGTCATCATATACCCAAATCAGGATTTCATATTGTCATCAGTGTTGGCCATACTTATGTCAGGGCCACTCGGTACTGGATACTGAGTTGGGTCATAGGTATAGTAAGAAGCATAAGACATAGTCTCTTCTCTTGAGAAATTTGTAATTTATTGATGTCAGTCCCCAAGAATTTGGTGTGCTTACATCTTGTGAAGCACCGTCATGCCCATTATTTCATTTGAATTTCACAGCCATCTCTGAAGCAGACAAGGGAGGTGTCATCCTCATGACCCAGATGAGGAAACTGAGGGTCAGAAAAGTGAGGTGAGTTGGCCAAGACCTCAGAGCTAAAATGAGGCAACTGGGATCTAAACCCATGCTTGCTGATTCTACATCACCTCTCATTTGGAGCTTCCTTCATTCTGCCAGGTATTTCCACTTCAGTTTCCTAGCTCCTTTTTGTCAGTCTTGAGGAAGGGCCCTATCCCATTAAGCAGTATCTTGCACACAGGCATTCAACCTGCATCTGTTAAATGGAGTTGCTGATAGTCTTATAATCTCTTTCTCATATTACATCTCCTGAATTCTTCAAGTGACTTATGAATATGATTAGAAGACCTGGGAGTTATTTTTTAATGGGTGCAAAGTTTCAGTTTTGCAAGGTGAAAAACATTCTGGAGATGAATGATGGTGGGGGTCACACAATAATGTGAATATATTAAAGTTAATGCCATTGAACTTAAAATGGTCACTTAAAAATGGTCAAAATGGTTAATTTTGTGTTATGTATATTTTACCACTATTAAAAAAAAAGGTCACAGGACCTGGATATGCCATTTCTTTTCACTATTGATATACTTGGTCCAAAAAATCACTACGAACCACAACTGTTATTTAGCTCATCAGCTGGCTGCAAATATTTTGTGTTCGTCACATGCTAACATCCTGTGGTAGACATAAGGGGTGGTGGTGCACGTGAGCTCTGTCCTAACCATCTCATTAGGAAGACCAGACTCATGCAAAAAACACGCAAGAGTTAACAACGTGAGACAAAACAGCCAAGGCACTAAATTTAAGTGCTAAATAAATGACATAAACAAAAAATGCTTGGATATTTAAAATACCAAGTTAACCTGGTATCTATTTAGCATCTAGAATGACATAGGAACTCCATTAAACATACAAAGGACAAAGCGTATAATTTTCTTTGTTTTGAATGTCTGAAATGGGTTTTTATTTAGGTTCAACTTTAGGAATCCTTGGGTTCCAAGGATATGAGGCAGTCAGCTAGAATTTGGCTTGCTTGGGCCCTGGAAGCTCTGGAGGTATTTGCTCAATGGACGGTTGCAGTTTCGTTTCCAAGTTCCTGTCGGTCACCTCCTATAAGGGGTTGAGCAGAAAGCTGCTCTGGCTCACCTCAAGGTCTCTTGTTCTCCCCAGGGTAAAAGGAAGCGGGGGTCTGATTCTCACCCAACGAATAGAAGACCTGTGGGAGCTCCACCCGTCCTTCGACATCGTGGTCAACTGTTCAGGCCTTGGAAGCAGGCAGCTTGCAGGAGATGCAAAGATTTTCCCTGTGAGGGGCCAAGTGCTCAAAGTGCAGGCTCCCTGGCTGAAGCATTTTATCCGAGATGGGAGTGGGTTAACATATATTTACCCTGGTATCTCCAATGTAACCCTGGGTGGAACTAGGCAAAAAGGAGACTGGAATCTGTCCCCAGATGCAGAAATTAGCAAAGACATTTTTTCCCGATGCTGTGTCCTGGAGCCCTCTCTCCGTGGGGCCTGTGACATAAGGGAGAAGGTGGGCTTGAGGCCTTCCAGGTCAGGCGTGCGGCTGGAGAAAGAGCTCTTAGTCCGGGACGGCCGGAGGCTGCCTGTGGTCCACCACTACGGCCACGGGAGTGGGGGCATCGCCACGCACTGGGGCACTGCTCTGGAGGCCGCCAGGCTGGTGAGCGAGTGTGCCCAAGCTCTCAGGACGCCTGCTCCCAAATCAAAGCTGTAGGTGAAGTGAAACAACAGCAAATGGCCCCAGAAATTATTGATCAAAATACAATTTAAGCACCAGAAGAGTTTCAAATAACTTTTCCAATGAATGAAAGTTTAATTAGATATGACTTTATTTTCAAAATTAGAAATGACGCGATATGTATGAGTAGGCTTAGGACTAGCACTAATTTAATCTAGTACTAAAGTCTAGTACTAATGATATACGGCATAAAGTTCTATTTTTGTTAAAAAAATACTTGCTATAAAATTTATTTTAGATTTCATGTCCAACGATCTATGCTAATTCACACGGATGTAGGGATTTTGACTTTTTGTTTTAGGCTTAAAAATCCATAGGCGGAGATAATGTATGGAAATACTTAACTTGCTCCCGATTGCAGAGCTGCCCATGATGCTCGTAGGCTGTAATCAAGTGAGCACTATAATTCTTTCACAGTTGTATGGTGATCATGCAATTCAAGCTCATTCCATTTAGTGGAGGACAAAGCATGATTCCTGCTAGTATTAGTGGCAACTTCTATCTCCCCTCAGCTGGTACTGATGGTGGAAGACAGGGATGAAGTTGCCTACAGAGGAGACATCAACTAAGTTGCTGTCTGGGGTCAATCACCCGAGGGTCACACTTTCCATTACCACAAATGATTGAGAGCTGGCTCGTTGGATGGTTGACTTTGCCTAAGCATTTCTGAAGATTGAACAGCATGTGCAGCCAACGAGCTAATTTGCTAATTAAGGTAGAGCAATCACTTTGAATGAAATATAACCAGAGTTTTCTGCAAGTTGTTAAAAAGTATTGGGGAAGAGTGGAATGTGTCTCATGATAAAATAGTTTGGGGATTGGTGAATTAGTAAATCTAATCTGGTTTCTTGACTTGGGCTTTAATCTGTACATGCATGCTATCAGGAGGGTTTCTGGCCAAATGAATGGTAAAGGAGATGCTGTTCACTGAGGTAAGGCAGCTTGGGAGAAACAGATGCAATTCTAATTTTAATTTTGGGGGATATGGCTTATGTTTAGTGATAAGTTCTATTTTAGCTATCCTGTGATATGGTGTTGGCAAAGAGAATGGGAAAGAGAAAGCCTCCAGCACAGCTCCATTCTTGCTGTTCCATTCATTGAGCTTTTGTGTATGATTTTGTTTGAAGAGACTATTGTCCTGGGAGAGAGGAAGAGAGGGGGAGGGAGCGGGAGAGGGAGAGAGAGGGAGAGAGAATGAGCAGGCCAGTGTCCTGACGATCTTAATCATCTCTTGCAGTATTAAAGTTCTCAAGTTAAATCAAATGTAGTTTCTTTCCTATAGATTTCCACCAGGGGGTGGTGTTGTATCAAATTCAGAAATATTGCTAAATTTGAAAATTCAGAACCAACTAGAAATAAAAATTGAATACCAGGTGTGTGGAGTATGTTTGTGATTCTTTTGAGGTTTTGGTTTTTATGCCCTAAGTGTAATTGTTTTGAATTCTGTTTAAAGTGTTTGAGAAATGTACAAGCTCAGATAGTCTCAAAATAGACACATATACACACCCACGGCGCACACACACACGCATGCATTACACACAATCTGTGAGAAATACTATGTTATGATAAAATGGCATTTTGAAGAGTGAGGAATACATTTTTTAAAGGTTAAAAATAAAAATGAAGAATGCTGCTCATAATAGTTTCTCAGTCATTTTTACAGCAGTTTTAAGTGTGCTCAGCTGTTCCTTGTGCCTGCAGGTTAGATCCTGCAGCATTTTCATTTCTTGTAGGTAAGTTCACACTCTATGCCTATTGCCTATTTGCAATGGTCTAGGCAATTACTCTAGTTTAATTGAACTCTGCATTGTGTATTTCTAAAGCCCAACATTCCAAGACCAAAAGATTGGAGGTTTCTTGAGAAAGTGGCCATGGCATGCCCTGATTTCATTTTCATTAACTGCGAAATATTTACTCTCAGTGTCTCTTAAAGGTTTATTCATTTTGATCAGGAGCACATTAGTCACCTGGGAAGTTCTGAAAAACGACTGATGCCCAGCCTTGCTCTATTCAGTTAACATCTTTGGGGGTTGGGTGGGGCCCCAGCATCAGTATTTATTCATGACCCACAGAGTTGTAACCAATGGCTGGGGCTGAGGGTCATGAGTGCTGTTCCACTTCTGTCCTCACGAGGCTCTACCACCGCTGTAGCCACTGCCCTCCCTTTCCTGCCTCACCACCTTGGGGCGCTGAGCTAAGAGGGGTGTGCTCACACAGCAGATGTGTTCTTATGTACTCCTGGTCAGGTGGTAGGAATGAGCTGTCTCTCAAAATGGCTCTCCAGAAATACTGGGAACCACCTTGTTGGCTGTAGGCCAGCTGCCCAGAGACAGCTGCCCGACTGAAAAATGAGAGACTGACTATACAAATGGACAATGGTCAGACTCTATATAAAAGAACTCGGATCCATGGTCTGCAGCAACCTGCCTGAGAAACCAACCTCTTATTTCCAATAACCAGCGAGGGAGCTAGTTTGCTATAAGTCAGGTTTGTAAGAAGATAAATTGCTATCTCTAGTAACAGTCCAGAAAGCTGAACCAACATTTCTGGAACTACTGTCCCCCAAATGGCCAGTACTTGATTAATAACTGACAGCTTCCCTAATTTTTGTCCTGTTTCCAACTTAGGACCAACCAGAGAAAGCCAGATATGCACAGGAAGCCCCGCTTCTTCACAGCCTGCCTGCAGCTTCCCTTTGCCAAGACCTCTGTTCAGGGCACACCTGAAGTCTACTCTCTTGTCACTATAGAGCTTTCCCACTCTGCTACCTACCTCGCAGTGGCGGTGCCTGACTCCCATGCTAGAGCAAGCTCTGAATAAATAGCCACTGCTTTTCTCATTTGGTTATTTTTTTATTTCCACGGATTTCCTGTTTCTATAATTTGAAGTCTTTGGTGATCTACGCTAAGGCGTGAGAATGGACTACTTTATTTTTCTTTCCTGTTTTCTATTACAGACCATTTAAAAGCTTTTTCTGAACATGGAGAACAACTGATTTCCTTAAACCCCTGCTTCCAAGTGCCTGACATTTGTGGCTGCGCTTGGACTTGCTGTGCTTATGACCCAGAGGGACATGGCAGCTTTGAGGGCACTGGCATTGCAGACGCGATGCATCTTCAGCAAAGAGAGGTTATGCACAGACATTTAGGCTTCTATTCACTTAGGAAGAAAAGAAGTTAAACCAAAAGGCCATAGCCCAGTAGGACATGGTTGTACAGAAGAAAGGCCATTTAAAAAGTGACATATTATTCCTTCTATTGAATAGATGCATTCAAACAAATTGATATTTGAACCATTTTTTTTTCTCAACCCACTAAGAGCTTTTAGAGAAAAGGAAGAAAATGATAGTGGGACCTGTGTCCTCTGGGTGTTGTAGTTCTGGGAAACCTGCTCCAGGACTCTCATAACTTGTCAGATATTTGAAATGAATGTAGCACTTACAGTATTCTTTTCTTGATTCCTCTCATCTTTCTTCTTGAGGATGTGAGTGATGGAGACACATTTGAAGCCTGTTTCCTCCGGGTATCATTCACTTAGGAAAAGCCGATGGAGATATTTAAACGGTCTCTTTCTTCTTGAAAAATCTCTGCAGTTTGCCACCAGGCCTGGGGGCTTTATTATCCTAAGTGACTTTGCTGCCTATAAATCACAGCCCTAAGTAGCTAAAGGGAATGAGTTAACCAGATCCCTGAAAAAATGTAACCAATGTTTCTTTACTTATTAGCAGAGCAATTGAATTCCATCTGGGCAGGGCACCTGCTGACCTGGCCTGCAGCCATGTTACCCACAATTCCACCACTCAGAGCCTAGATTTCCCTTGAATTGTAATTTTTAGTCTGATGCATGGTCTAAGATATCAGTCTACCCCAAATCTTTTCATGTATCCTAGTATTTCTCTTCCACACAGACCAAAGTGGTCTAGCAATGGAACTCAGCTATTGTAGTGAATAACCCAAATGGTTTGCCTGCTCTGTCTATGTGCCTTTTCCTGGGAAACCTGCTTGGACCTAAGAGTTCACTGTCTGGGCAGTATCTCCAGTACCCTGCCTCTCTGGTCACAGTTATTGGATCAGAGGAAACTATAAATTATGTTTAGGTTCAGTTGCAAGTAACAGAAACTCCCTCAAGAAGTTGCTTAAACAAGACAGGCATGCATTTCTCCATCACATAGTAAAGCCTGGATTTAGACAGCTCTGGGCTGGTGTGGCTCTGGAGACACGGAGACTTGGGCCAACAGTCTAGGTTGTTCAGGTTTATGTAGAGGAAGCCAAGCAGGAGAGAGGAGGCAGAGAAAAGCAGAGAAGGAAGCTCAAGGGGCCATGTACCTCTAGGGAGGCATCAAGAGAGACCCAGGTCCTGACCCAATTCCACTTCTCATGATGTCTGGCTAGACAGTCAATTCTATATTCCTCTGAAACCTCACGTTTTTAAAAACTGCCTTTCAAAAATTATCAAATTAAGAAGAGAAAGGACATGGGACGTGAAGAGTTTCAGATTCCCCCCAAAAGAAGTTATCTTTTCTCCAGTAATTTCAATAATAAAGATATATTTTATACCTATAAGAGTAAAATCTTAACATCATGGAGCAAATCCAGCACTTGGTTACTTCTAGATTTACTTAGAAATCTTGTCCTTGCTTTTCCTAAATTGGGGACATTTTACATAACCTTATCTCCTTTATATTTGTTATCTCCCCCTTAGTAGGATAGACAAAGTCAAAACCACCCAAACAAAGCTCTTGTGTTCTTACATTAGTGTTACCTTATGAATATATTATCGACATCTGGTCAAGATCCTGTTGTAACCAATCGTGTCCTTAGTAATGCATATTTTGTCCTTGAATTAATAGAATTGAACTATGGCCAATCTGTATGGCTGTAAAAGTAATGCCTGTATTTAATTTCTTGTACATGGATTCTGTAGGGAAATATTTTTATCATAATTCCCCTTCCTCTCTGAGTCCTTTAAACAGATCCTCTCCTTTCAACCAAAAACTTGTCTAAGTCTGCTAACAAAAAACAGGTGTATCCCTGTGATGAGAAAACAGATTTCAACTATCCACTAGACCAGGGGAGGCAAATTGCTTCTGTAAAGGACCCAAATAGTAAATGTTTCAGGCTTTGCCAGCCACATAGTTTATGTTGTAACCACTCACCTCCTCAACTCTGCCACTGTAGCCTGAGATAATGTGCAAACAATAGTCACCACTGTCTTCCAATAGAACTTTACCTACAAAAACAGGCAGAGGGCCAAATTTGACCAGAAGGCTGTAGATTGCCCTGCATTAAACTGTAAGCTCCATTTGGGCAGAAACAAGTCTGATTTGTTTAACACTTTACACTGAGCTCCAAACACCACGGCTGCTTCTCAATAAGCATTTGGTGAATGCGTGGGAGAGTAAACTATGAATGTGACATCAATGGGCAGATTATTCCAGTTTAAAGTAGAAAAGACTACTAAGCCTTTCTTGTTGGCTTTCTGATTGATTTTCCTTAAAAACTGTGAAAATCTATCTACTACTAAAATCTCACAGCTTGAGAATACCACAGAGAATACACTGATGGCCTGGATTCTCAGGCAGTTGAATTATCCAATCAGCTAGAAGGAATAGGATGAAGAACATTTTCTTAGGAGTAAAGCCATGGTGTCTGTGCTCCCATCCAAGTCTGCACATCTCACAGGTGTTATTCTACTAAGCTGGGATCTTGATGGAGTGTAAGGGTACCCTCTGGTATGGGAGCAGCTGAAAGCTATGTCTCTTCCCTGTTTTGTGGTCTTTTAATACAGATTCCAGGGTGGTAACTGGTCTTACTGCAGTGATCATTTCATAAAGTATAAAAATACTGACTCCCTATGTTGTACACTTGAAATTAATATAATATTGTATGTTAATTGTAACTCAATAAAAAAAAAAACCAGATTCTAGACCTAATAAATCAGGGGGTGGGACCTGGAAACGTATATTTTTGAAATCTACTCCAAGAGCTTTCTGATGAACAGCTAAGCCTGAGAACCAGGCTTTGGGCCATGCCAGGTACATATTATTATAACACTTTGTGCTGTGGCATGGACCTGCTGGAACCTCAGCCACCTGAGCCTGTGGAAGGGGCGGAAACCTGGACTAGGGCAAAAGATGGGCGGTGAGCTCTGGCCTGCCATGGCAATTCAGCCAACTCCATTCAAGTCGCAGGACCTCTGACCTGGACCCTCAGCCTAACAGTCAATCCTGTTAAAGCCTGATGGTGCGAGGGAGACCCACCCTCATCCAAGCCATGGGACGTTTAAAATGGGAGACTTAAAAATGCCAAATGCAGAAGGAAACAGTCCCTAGAGTAGGGGAAATTGAAGATCCAACTACAGAGAGTTAATTGATGTGTAAGATCCCTGGAGAAGGTGGAGGAAGGGTGGTTGAGAGAACTCTTCCTCTGAGACAGAGAAAAAACCAGCTGACGGGGACGTGCATGTCATTACATTTGTAAGGGTGAGTAAAGACTTTGCTGGAATTCTCATCTGATGAGCTTCATTGTTCCCTGTAAAATGGGCAGCGGAGTTTTTTGCTAATCATAAGTGAGGAACTGCAGGACTGGGAAGGAGCTTGAGGAGATGGGTGGAGTTTTAGAACAGGGTTATGGAAGAGCTCTGACCAGGGATCATGAGATAGTTCACTACGTTATGCTCTGAGGTAGGTGACCCTAAATTGGTGGTGCCCCAGATATGCTAAGTTAATAATTAATTAATTACTCTGAGGCATATTTATTAAATGCTTATGATGTGCTGGAAAGTGTTCCCAAACTCAGGGCAGGAGTGGTAAATGAGACAAAGGTTTCGTCTTCATGGAGCTTATATTCCATTGAGAGAAGCAGCATACATAAGTACATACCCTCATGTTCAAAGGTGTTAAGTGCAATGAAAAAAAACCTCTTTTTAAGCAAATAGGGAAACTCAAAGGCTGCTATTTTACATCGAGTGGTTTGGTTAGGCTTCTCTGAGCAGGTGGCATTTGAACAGATACCTGAGTAAAATGAGGAAATTAGGATCCATATGAATATCTGGGGGAATGTTCTTCCCCCAGATATTCACATGGTACAAAAGGAACAGCAGGTGCCAAGGTCCTGAGGAGGGAGTGGAGTGTACTCCCTAGTGTGAAGAACCACACACACAGTGGAGTGTGGTGAGGTACTGTGAGCAGGAAGGAGAGTGGGGGGAAATTGGGTCAGACATGTAGACACAGGGCTGATTCGGGGCCATGGTAAGGGTTTTGGATTTTGTACTAAGTGAAATGGGAAGCGATCAGAGTTGAGGACAAAGAAATGACATAATCTGGTATTACTCTGTTTGCTGGGTGGAGAATAAACTGAATTGAGGGGCAAGAAAGCAAGAAGGGAGACATAATCAGCCTTCTCCATAGTCATGTGAGTGACCAGTCAGGGTAAGGGCTTATGGATGTCAGAGGATTGATGGATTATTAGTTCAGATCTGTCTCACAGCGGGCCCAGTAGGTCCCCAAACCCATCCTGTGATTAACTCGCCAGTTCTGGAATGCATAATTACTGTAGATATACTTAGCAGCAGGCAGAATCCTCACACTGGTTTCCTGATCTGTGGAGTGGGAACTGTTATGGTGGGAAAGGACAAGCCACTAGAATTGACTCAACCTAGGAAAATTGTAAAGCCAAAGCAATACAACATTCCTGGAGGGTCTGCAGAGATGAATGTCACAAATAGGGGCTTGAAAGAGGTAGAGGTGGTGGTTTTCACCACACCTCCATGCAACTTGCCTGTCTGGTTTGCGCAGAAGACAGTTGGATCTCTGAGAATGACAGTGGATTATTGTAAGCTTAACCAGGTGGTGACACCGATTGCAGCTGCTGAGCCAGATGTGGTTTTATTGCTTGAGAACATTAGCACATCCCCTGTCACCTAGCACTTAGCACATCCCCTGTAGACAACTATTGAACTGACAAATGCCTTTTCTCCATCTCTGCCCATAGGTCTACCAGAAGCAGTTCATTTTCATCTGGCAGGGCCAGCAATAAACCTTTACTGTCCTATTTCAGGGGCATATCAACTCTCCAGCCCTGCCATAGTTCAGTTTGCAGGGATCGTGATTGCTTTTCCCTTCCACAAGATAATCGCTCTGGTCCACTACGTGGATGACATTATACTGATTGGATTGAGAAGTAGCAACTACTCTAGATTCATTGTAAGACATTTACATGTCAGAGAGTGGGATAAATGTGACAAAAATTCAGCGGCCTTCTGCCTTACTGAAATTTCGAGGGGTCCAGTTGTGTGGGGCATGTTGAGATATCCATTCTAGGTAAAGGGTAAGTGTTGCATCTGGCCTTTCTTATAAATAAATAGAGATGCAATGCCTAGTGGGTCTCTTTGGATTTTGGAGGCAACATATTCCTCATTTGGGTGTATTTCCCTGGCACATTTACCAAGTGATTCAAAAAGCTGCTAGTTTTGAGTGGAGCCCAGGGCAAGAGAAGGCTCTGTCACAGGTCCAGGCTGCCATGCTGGCTGCTCTGCTACGTGGGGCCACGTGATCCAGGAGATCCACTGGTACTTGCAGTGCCAGCGGTTGATAGAGGTGCTGTTTGGAGCCTTTAGCAGCCCCTATAGGTGAATCGCAGCACAGGCCCTTAGGATTTTGAAACAAATCTCTGCCGTCCTCTGCAGATAAATATTCTCCTTTTGAGAAACAGATCTTGGGCCTCAGTATAAATCGAACACTTGACCACAGGTCACTGTGTTACCATGTGATATGAACTGTACAACAAAAACTGGGTGTTATCTGACCCACCAAGCCATAAGGCTGAGCACACACAGCAGTACTCCATCATCAAATGGGAGCAGTACGTATGTGACTAGGTCCAAGCAGGCCCTGAAGACACAGATAAGTTATGTGAAGAAGTGGCCCAATGCCCATGGCCCCCGCTCCTGCTACACTGCCTCCTCTCTCCCAGACGCTGATTTACAGAGGATTCTGCATGATATGCAGACACCACCCACAAGTGGGCAGCCCTAGAACCCCTTCCTGGAAGGTCACTAAAGAACAGTAGTGAAGAGAAATCCTCCCAGTGGCACAGCTTTGGCCAGTGCTTCTGGCTAGGTGCTCTGCTTGAAAGGAGAAATGGCTAGATGTGTGGTATATATTGATTCATGGGCTACGGCTTGTGGTTTGGCTGGATGGCTAGGGACTCAGAAGGAACATGACTGGAAAATTGGCGACAAGGATATTTGGGGAAGAGGTATGTGGATAGATCTCTGTAAGTGTGCAGAAGAATATGAAGGAATTTATATCCCGTGTGACCTCAGCAGAGGAGGATTTTAATAATCGAGCTGAGAGGATAATCTATATTGTGGATACAAATCAGTCTCTTTCCCCAGCCACCCCTGTTATGGCTCAGTGACTCATGAACAAAGTCACCACTGTGTCAGGGACGAGGTTATATATGGGCTCAGCAACATGAACTTCCATTCACCACGGCCAACCTGACTATGGCTACTGCTAAGAACCTAAACTGCCAGCAGTAGAGACCAACACTGAGTCCCTGATATGGCATCATTGCCTGGGGTGATCAGTCAACCACCCGCTGGCAGACTGAGTACATTGAACCACTTCCATCGTGGAAGGAGCATGTTTTGTTTTCACTGGAATAGACATTTACTCCAGACATGGATTTGCCTTTCCGGAACACAATGCTTCCACCAAAACTATCATCTGTGGACTTGCTGAATGCTTTATCCACTGTCATGGTATCCCATAGCACTGCTTCTGATCAAGAAACTCGCTTCACAGCAAAGAAGTATGACAGTGGGCCCAAGCTCACAGGACTCACTGTTCCTACCATGTTCGCCACCATCCTGGAGTAATTGGTTGGATGGAACGATGGAAAGGCCTTTTGAAGACTGTTTTGTTCTCTAGGAAACTATGTGTGCTCTGAATCAGCATCCAATGTATGGTCCTGTTTCTCTGATAGCCAGTAATCATGGGTCTGTCACTGGTAAAGCCCACCAGGGTCCCCGGGAAAAATAAGACGGCATCTAGGTGATAAGGTCTAACCTCTTCTTTCGTGCTAAGTCTAGTTTCCCTCACCTACAGGGAGCCCTGTGCAAAGGCCTTGCAGCTAACACATTGATTACAGTTCCCAGCTCAGAGCTGCTGTGAACTGAATACCCCAACTTTGAGGACCCTGTGCAGAAGCTCTGTGCATGACACTGCGATTCAAGATGGTAGTGGTGGGCTGTGTGCAGAGATGCTGTGCCTGGCACTTCAGTCTGAGGAGCTGTGAGCAACAAGAATGCGTCCTCCCAGAGAGAATCCACCCCTTCTGCAGATGAGAATCCTGTAAAGCAGCCCTGCCCATGGCTGCATGGAGTGTATGTGGTCTAGAGCACGATGGAGGCTCTCCATTCTTTGATGAAAGAATAAAGCTTTCCTTTGCTTCTGAACTGAGCTCAGTCTGATTCTACTGGTCCGAGCAACACTAGGCAGGATGATCCTTGTGTTGGGGCTTGACTCAAAAAGGTCAGTAACAGGTCCAGGAATGAAGGGGTGGAAATGGGAGCATCACCACTCACTATTACCCCTAGTGACCCACTAGCAATATTTTTGCTTCTTGTTCCCACACCCTTATGCTCTGCTAGCTGAGAAGTCTTAGTTTCAGCCTGAAGTATTGCTTCCACCAGGAGATACAACAGTGATTCCATTAAACTGGAAGTAACAACTACTAATGCCTGCTCACTTTGGGCTCCTCATGCCTCTGAATGAGCAGGCAAAGAAGGGAGTTACAGTATTGGCTGGGGTGTTGGGTCCTGACTACTAAGGGGAAATTTGTCTGCTGCTTCTCAGTGGAGGTAAGGGAGAGAATGTCTTAAGTACAGGAGTTCCCTTAGGGCATGTCTCAGTATTACCATACCCTGTGACTAAGGTCAGTGGAAAACTGCAATAGCCCAATCCAGGCAGGACAACTAATGGCCCAGACCTTTCTGGAATGAAAGTTTGGGTCACTCCATCAGACAAAGATCCACAACCAGTGGAGATGCTTGCTGAAGGTCAAGGGAGTCGAGAGTGGGTGGTGGCAGAAGGTACCAGATATGACCATGTGATCAGTTATAGAAACAAGGATGTCACATGTATTCCTCTTTATTTTGTTATAAATACGTTTGTGTGTATGCGTGTGCTATTTGCAACACAGTAACTTTTATGGTTATGATTTGGGGTCACTGATAAAAAATTAATTGCATTTAGTCTTTTTTAAAAATTGAGGCTGGAAAAGTGGAAAGCACTTGAAAAAAAATGTTTCATAGAAAATACTTAAAAGTAACATGTTTTGCTATTTCAAGATTGGTCTTCAGTTTTATTGGAACTTCACTCATTAGGAATATAATGTAGTAGATTTGTTACTGACCCTTTTAAGTCAGGCCTCCACCAGGGTCCTTCTGCCTGGTGTCATTGGAGCCAATAGAATGAGATTGAGTTCAGTTCAGAAGTGAAGGAAAGTTTTATTCTTCGATCTAAGAATGGAGAGGTGTGAGTTTCTGCTCTAGAGCACAGGCTGTCCCTGAGGCTGTGGGCGGGGCTGCTTTATAGGGATCTCGTGAGTGGGGAGGGGGAGAGGGCGGAGTTCTCGCGTGTCCAACGCAGCTGCGCTGCTCCCAGCGCCAGATGGCAGTGCCTGCGCGGCGTCTCTGCACACAGCCCGCCGCCGCCATTTTGACTGTCGTTACTGTTGCCGCAGTGCTCCTGCGCGCCATCCGCCAAGCTGAGGGGACTGTAGCAGCCATTTTGCCCTGGGAACTGGGGTTTAAAGGGCCGTGGTGAGGCTGCTACATGCCCTGCCGTATAAGCAAGTGAAACTAGACTGAACGCAAAGGGAAAAAAAGGTTAGAATTTATGTCACTACCCATTTTCTAGTTTTATTTCCTGTGAATTGTTAATGGGCTTTGCTGGTGACGGAGTCTATGAATTGATCAAAACGTATTCCAGTGTCCTTATAATGTGCTTTTCTGTGATGTAGAATCTTGAAAGCTAAAAACTACATCTCCTAGAAACTCTTACAGCTTCTCTTACAAGGTTCCATTTGTGATTTAGATTCTTTTGGACTGGTATATTTGCATGAAACCTGGATTTGGAATTAAGTGTGCAAACTGGTAGGGCCAGAAACAACCACTCCTGCTGGAGCAGAGGGTGGCAGAGGCGTCATGGTTCTCAGCCTCAGCCATTTCCTGGTTCTCCTGCATCTGACAGCAATGGTAGCTGCTTTCCCAACAATGGCAGAGGTAGTTGGTGGTTGTTCTCGGTAGCCCAGTTAGCACCTGTTCCTCTACTCTTCCATGATTTAGGAAATACTTGGTATACTCATAATACTTGGAAATAAATACTTTCCTGCTTACATTAACTCAAGTGTAGCATCTGTTGTCTGCAAATAAATACTATATACCAACCATGCCAGGTGCCTGAGAAGCCAGCACCATCATCTCCACTACCCAGTTCTAAGTGCTTGGAACCATGCAGTCCAGTGGTCAAATTAGGTTAGCCATAGATAGAATAGGTTGCACCCCAGTCAGGTGACTTCAGGGGATGTCTTCTGTTCCCTGAGTTTACTTCTCTCAAATTTTACCTGAAATTTCATTCTTAGAATTTCAGTTCTTTAATTGAGGCCTATTTCCCCTCCTCTGAACTATGAGTATCACACCTGTGTTGGACCACCTCTTATGTATAGTGATTTTTAACAGAAGTAAAATTTCCTGTCTGCCCTGTTCACTGGAGAGAGGTTGTGGGAATGAATATATATGAAAGATGGGGAAGGAAGGTACATCACAGTCAAAAGGAGAGGCATCCAAAGTAAAACATTTAGGAAGGCATAGTCCTTAGGCAGACACTATTGATTTACAGCTTAATTCGAATGAGTTGCTGGTCTCAGTTGAAAGTTGGTTTTGATTATGTAGTATTGGAGCTGGGGAGGGTTATGGAGTAAAAGGTGGAAATGTTTCGGAAATCTACATATATTGGGTCTCTGCTGGAGTTAGAAGTGTTTGCTGCCGAGGGTGGGTCATGACTTTACCCATTAGACCTTAAGTGAAAGAATAGTACATGCTAATATGGACAGATGTAAAGAGGGTGTGTCAACAGTGGGCAATGCATTTGCTAGGCCTTGTATTTGGAAGTAGACAAAGGAAAATGTGTTTAGAGGAAAGGAAAGGAGTGAGTAATGAGAATATTTCCACCTCTAGACAAGGCAGGGCTGCTGAAATTTCTCTTCTGACTAATCCAGGAAGTGTTTGGAGGGGTGGTGCAATTCCTTTTTCTTTTTGTCAGCCATGTATTAAATACTTTTGGGCTTCAAGTGGGATAATTTTAAAGATCTATTTAGAGGCATGGTAACTGATTGCTTGGTCAGCAGAATCCTGGGCTTTTAAAGGGAGAAGGCTGTGGGATGGGATCATTATGACTATTTTAAGGTTCCAACGAACACGTTTATCCACAGAGCATTTCTTCAGTCTTTCCTAGGAGAATTAGAAACACTTTAACAACTATCTAATTTTAATATTTCCAACATCCTTGTGAGGTAGGTAAGAAATATCTTTATACTTTTTTTTTAACAGATCATAAAATTTCATGACAAGTAGTTTCCAAAGAAACCATGTGGGGCCAAAGTGTGAAGCTAGTCCAAGCAGTCAGTCTTCTGAGAGCAGAGCTGTTTGTCTTGTCACTGAAGCATCTTGTTCAGTGTGTCTTTTCTTCTGTCTCTTGTGATATTATGGCTGCTGATGACCTTCAATGTGGTAATGCAGGGCTTAGCATTGACGAGTGACGGGTTCATGAGTGCATTAATTATGGAGGCTCTCCTCTGGTTCTGAGAGTGGACCATGCATGGACTATGCTTTTCTTTTGCTTTCTTTCTTGTTTGTTGCTTTGTTTGTTTGTTTGTTTTTGCTAGGCAGTTAGGTTTCAGAGTTGCAGGAAATTTGTATGGTACATGAAGCTGTTGAACCTTAGGAGCTGTCTTTTATTCAATAACTCAAAAAGCCTTTCCTGGCACATGAAATACTAATGAAATGCAGTTTCTTTTTTTTTTTTTTTAAGGATATGGCTAATCATTATCTTCCTACCTTCTATTATTGTAGAAATACTTCTATTGATCTGCCCCACTAAGTTTTACCCCTGTCAGTAATAAAGACTAAATTTCTAACAGCCACAGATGAATAATAGACGAACAGCCAATTTATCCTGGGATGTTAAAACCTGAAAGACAATGAAACCTCTCCTCTTTGTTTAACGTGGTATTTGAAACAGGCTACAAAGAAATAGTTGTATTTCATTAAAGCATGGTGGCCAAAAAGATGGAGACTTTTGTGTTAAAGGGGGGTTTCTCTGTTTTAAAGAGATATGATTGTGACAGATTGTGGATTTAGTTTTGATTTTTATTTCCTATCAGTGAAACCTTAAGGTATCTCCTTTTCATATTTAATTTCATTATTAAGAAAGCTTAGGGCTGAAGGACCTTGTGAAATCAACATCCATTTGCTTTTTAAATCAGAATTAGGCAAAATGAAGGACTTGATTCGTCATATAGATGCCCAAATCTGACTAGTTCTCCCTTTATGGTAAAATTAAATGCTGGAATATGACTGGGTGGTTTGCGAACTATTTTCATTATTGTCTACCAAATTTAGGAAGGCTCTAATCCAATGTAATAAATATGCAAAATGAAGATTCCCTTAAAATTTTATCAGTGTTGCTTTTAAAAGTTCAAGAAAGACGTGAGATGTATTATGAGGTTACTCTCAGTGCATTCTGAGTCTGCAGCAAACGTGAGAGGATTTGTTATGAAATAATTATGCTATACAGTTATCTAATATTGTGTGAAGAAAATGCATAGTTGGACAATGACTGCTTTATTTGGTTAAATCTGTGTTCAAACCTTATAAAATTTTATACATTTTTGGGAATATGTTCTACAGTAAAGAAAGGGATCCATCTCAGTCTTGGGTGGTAAAGAGAGGTAGAGAAAGAACTAGAAAAGAGTTCTCTTTCTGCACTCATAATTCTACATTCAGAAGATGTAGAATCAAGCTTTTTCATTGTCAACATATCTGATGTTTTGTGTTTTACCATGTGGTCCTCTGCTTTCCTTCTGAAGTATATAGATGGGGGTGGGGAGAGCCCCAGTCTGCATTCTTAGGGTCTATAAAGGTATAATCCAACTCTACCTTGAATCCATACCAGTGTCTTCTGCTCCAAAACCATCAAGAACTCCCCACTGCCCCTTAACTAAAATCCTAACTGTTCAGCTTGCCTTTTTCCAAATCTTCCCAGGACCTTCTCATCTTCAGGACAAGGCAACAGTGTTCTTTTCAGGCAGGGTGAATTATCATGAGCAAAGTCAGAGAGGCAGGAGAGCAGAATGGGTATTTGGTGTATAGCCAATGGGGGTGCCTGTCTGAAATGTGGGGTACCTGAATGTTGGGTCCATTTTTACCAAGTCTAGCATCACAAGGTCCTTGAAACCTTCAGTTACATTTATTTTACTGAGCTCTTCTCCATACCAAGACTGTTTAGAGCAGGGAGGCAAAAATAACTAATTCTCCATCCACGTTCCCATCCCTGCATCTGCTGTAGGACTTAGGCTGGTAAACAAGCACTGCAGAGATAGTTAAGTGCTGTGTGATACCTGATGGGCCAAAGTTATGGCCATAATGGAAATTTGTTTCCTGATTTTTACATACTATTTCCCCACATTAAATGCCGAATTAAAAACCCATAAAGACATTAAAATAAGAACTGAAGCTATTAAAAACCCATTCCAGTGATCTCATGCTTTGTGGTTGAAGCAGCTAATGGTAGCAACACACCCGCAGTATTAGCAAGACACACTTGTCCCCCCTCTTTGTTGTCCAGTTCTTTTCTCCTGGCTGCCCTTTGTGACGGGAACTATTTCTCCTGCATTCTCTCCTAGCAACAGCAACATTCTTTCAGATTTGTCTCCCTCTCTGAGCAACTCTCTAAGTCACTGGGGAAGGTGGGGTGGGGGTAGGGGTGGGTGGGAGGAGGAATAGTTGCTCCTGGCCTTCTGCTCCATTGCCTTCCCACCCCCCAGAGGGAGCTGCTCTCTGGGAATTCTCAGCAGAATTCTTTTGCACTATGAACATTCCTAAAGGTGGTGTTGGGGGATGTGTGCTTTGCCACTGGGTTTGTATCTAATTGATGGTGCAAACTATAGTCAAGTGATCAGGGCTGTGGTGAGTGAAAAGGAGCCAGAGGTGATAGAGCTGATATGAAATATGAAAAGCATATTTTAAAGAGAAAGTGGAAAAGTGACCTCAGAGAACAGGATGAGAAAGGTAAAGGAGAGAGGGGTCATGTGGGTCCATGGCATAGGTATCAGAAATAAAAGGAAGAAAGGACATGGTTTGGAATCCTGCAGGTCAAAGTGGGAAGGGAAAGACCTGATTGGATCAATGTGCTTTCCCAGAAACATTGGAAACCTTAGGAAGACATGCCCTGGCATGCGATGATTCTGAAGGAACAAGACCATGGGCTGGGTAGTAACACCAGAAGCAGAGGTGTGGTTTTCATTTCCCCTCTTAGGCCAGTCAAGTTAAGACCCAGTAAGATCAAGCCCTAAACAAACAATCCAATGTGAAGGCGAAAGGAACATAAACTAGTGCAAAATTAAATGTCCTTTCTGACTTACAGTGAATGATAATAACACATTACACATGACAGCACTTAATGTGGTCCAGGCACACAACTTTAAGTTCTTTAAATACATTAACTCATTTAATCATCACAGCAACCCTACGAGGAAGTTACTGTTGTTGTCTCTCTTTTATGGATGAGGAAACTGAGGAACAGAGAGATAAGGTAACTTGTGCAGGGCTACACTGTTAGTAGTTTCAGAGAAGCCATGCTTAGACTAGGGTCTTCTGCTTCACCTGATCTTTTGGCTTTGTTTCCTTAACCTGCCTTCCCAAGTGCATGTATCTTTAACTCTCTGGGGTCCTTTAGTAAGTCGAAGGGCACTGTATCCCAGTGAAGGTTTTGCAGATTTCCAGCTGCTACTGCCTTACCTTGAGTCAGCAAGGAGCAGCCCTGCCCACACAATATTCCTGGGGGTGACCCCAGCTCCTTACCCTTTCATTCCAGAGCTCTGCGAAATTCCCAGAACAAATAGGGGAAGGAAGTTCTCCTCTTTGTACTCCCTTCACCTTCCCATCAGGTGTCATGGGGAAGGAAAGAATGGTTGCCAAGGGAGCTCCTGAACTTTTGCTCGTGAGGATCCCTTGTTAATGCCTACAAGTTTGTTAGTAACTGTATTTAGAGGACTGAAGGAGAACATTTGCACCCATGGATGCATGGATACCTTGTAATAATTGCTTCCTACATTCTGCTCCCTGCCCCTACCCACCTCCACCGTCACCATGGCTGGGGAACCGCCATGTCAAGTCTTCTAAAAGTTTGATCCACCGGCCACTTGAAACTTGTTAAATGAAAAATTTTTGGTGCCTCCCTCTGACTTAATTTCTGGAGGTGGGACTTCCTAACCTATATTTAAATAACTCTCAAGTGGTTCTCATGCACACTTAAGTTTGAGAGCCTGTGCATTATGATCTGAAAATAGTATAGTTCTGCTCTCTCTAGGGCTAGAGCAGTGATGTGATGAAAAAGCAAAATGGCTTTTGACCTCAGGATTTGTTATATATTCACAGGCTAAGTTGAAATGACAGGGCCCTGAGATGTTTGCCTTTGGGCATGCTGTGCTTCACTTTATCCTGTCAGTTCCATGGTGATCTTTTCTGACCTTAAAAGGTTTTTTTAAGCCCTTGACTTCGGGAAAGTTTCAACCAGGAATGTTTTTGACTTCAAAGTGATCTGTAGCAGGGAGATTATTTCTGGCATGTGTCATAATGATGAGTTGAAGGGGAGGAAGGGGAAATGCTCCATAGGTGGCCCATGAACAGGCAATGTTTTGATCATTTTTAACCTAAGCTGCTTTATTGTCATAAAATCCAGGACTGTCTCATCATAGGAGTTGATGTCTGTAAATAAACCTATCTAAAATGCTTCAGATGTGTTTTCAGAATCCAGGAAAGTGTGTGTACATGTGTGTGATGTGTTTTTTATGAACTTCCTGTCCAGGCCTAGCGTTTACCTAAGAGCTGCCAGCCCTCATAGTTTGCACCCTGTCCACAAACTGCTTTCCCCACACCCACATCTTTCTTTTTTTTCAATGGCTTGTATGAAGCATTTTCTGATTCTTTCCAAGTTCCTTGAGTGGGAAAAAGGAACCAGGTAGATGTTACCTGTGAGCCATCAAACACAGGTTTGAGCATGATTCCTTACTGGTTAGGGTGGATGAGTGCCAGGATCTTCTGGAGGAAATGTCTTGGGTCTGATTTCAGCAGGGTTGAGTGTGATGTCTGTTGTTTGCCAACAGTTCCAGAGGTCTGATTGAGGCCCATTCCACAAAAGACATTGCAGGCAATGCAGAGGTGGGTTAAATCCCATCCCATGCTTGAGAAACAGCCTGTGTAGGGGAAGGATAAAGCAAGTCCACAAATGCTTGAGTAAGACAAACACCAAGAATGAGAGAACGCAGCATTAAGGGATTCAAAAGAGGCAGGAGACTCATTTTCTTTCCCAAGCAGGCCAGGGCACCAAGACAGTCTCCAGGCATTTTCCATAAGATTAGCCCAGAGCAGGCTTTATTAGGTGATAGACTAGGCAGTGATGTGATTTTAGGCAGGACTCCCAGCCCCAGATATCAGTTCTTCTAGGTCATGAAAGCTTTAATCTTGATGAGTTCTTCCCTTAATGTGGATAATTCTGATGGGGTCTTAATTTGTGTTGAACTAGTATCTTAATATTTAGCTACATCCTTAAGGCGGGGAGGAGGAAACTTATTGACAGTCCAGTGAATACAATCCCATCTAAGATGCAACTTGAGATGGGCATTTAAGGGGAAATCAAGTGTGGTTTCAAGTGCAGTGATAGAAGTAGGAGGGAACTAAAATAAACTTAATAGTTCATCTCAGAGGCTGGCTCAAGCTATCCTTTGAGGTTTCCCCCTGATAACAAAGGAACATTTGATGGGCTTTAAATGGGATTAATACAGTCTTTTTTGATGGACTGAAAAATTAATAATATCCCTTCACATCAAAAGACTTTCAATTTTGCTTTAACTTAACAATTCTACTCTTAAGAATTTAATATGATGAAATAATTATAAATATACACAGATTTGATTTATTTTTCACTCTTTAATTCAACAGTTATTTATTGAGCACATACTACGTGCCAGGGACAGTTCAAGGAACTGAGATTATAGCAATAGTCAAAGCAGACGAAGTCCCTGACCTCATGAAATTTACATTCTAGTTGGGAGAGACAGATAATAAACAAGACATGTTGTTAACAGATCTCATGGGCAGTTTTCAGCCCACATTTTATTAGCCCTCTCAGTCTTTTCCTTCTAGAAATACTTTCTTCACTTGGTTTCTAGGATGGTACGTATTCTCTTACTTTACTGCCTGTCTATCTCTTAATCCTTTGTTGGATCCTCCCCATCTTCCTTACCTTAAATTGGTGGACTCTAGAGCTAAGCCTTCAAATATTTCTTCCCTCCCTCGCTCAACATCAGTATGTTGATGATCCACATTTATATTTCCAGCCTTCACTATTCCCCTGAATTCTAGTCTTTTAAATCCAACTGCCCACTTGACATCTCCTCTTGTATGGCTTCCCAAACTTAACATGACCACCAACATCAAACTCTTGATTTTTCACCCAGACTACTCTTAGTTGAGTCTTACCCTTCTCAGTTAATGGCAATATCATTCTTCCAATTACTCAAGAAAAGCCTTGGAATTATCCTTGGCTTCTTTATTTTTCTCACAGTCTACCTCTGACCTATCAGATTTAGCTACAAAGATGTCCATCGCAGCATTATTTATAAAATAAAAACTTGAAATGATCTAATTGTTCAACAGTGAAAGATTGGTTAAATTATGGTAAATGTAGCCATTAAAAATGATGTAGGTTGACAGGTTAATGTTTAGTGACATTTGTATTGTGGAACACTTCCAAAGATACTCAGTAATGAGAGTTGTGAACCCCCATCAGCCAGCAATAACAATTGTCAACAATTATCAATTCTTGTTTCATTTATACTCCCACTTAACTCCCACCTCCTCACTGGATTGTTTTTAAGCAAATCCCAGACATTATATTATTTAACATGATAAATTATATATTTAAGTATAATTTAAATATTAATATTAAATAATAATATTTTATTATTGTATACATGTAAATTATATAACATTATGTTACAAAAGCAGATTATAAAGAGATACATATGATTTCACTTTTGAAAACTCTGTGTGTGTGTATATATATGTATATATACATATGAACAAGACAAAATCTGACAGGATAGCTATATCTGAGTTGTGATATTATGAATGATTGTTGATATCTTCTTTTGCTTGTGTGTATTTTCCACAATGAATAGGTATTACATGGAGAAAAGATGGTGGGCGTGGGGGAAGATGCAGATGCCAGACATCCCAGCTCCATTTCTTTCAAAATTTGATTACTTTAATTCAGGTTGGGTACTTCACAATGTGAAACAGAAATAACCACTAGTGGAGGTGAGGATCCTTGTCTGTTGGTTTCTATAATTAAAAGTTGCTACATTAACATCCATGGCTACAATAGGGTTTCTCAACTTTAGCTCTGTTGACATTTTGGGCTGGAAAATTCTCTCTTGTGGAAAGCTATCCTTTGCATTGGAGGAAGTTTTTGCAGTATTTCTGATCTCTATCCATTGGATACCAGTAGCATCCTCCCCAACCCTTACCTGTTGTAACAACCAAAAATGTCTTCAGAAGTTGCCAATTGTCCCCTGGGAGGCAAAATTACCTCTGGTGAGAACCACTGCACTACAGCATGTGTGCAAATTGAAATGTTTGGTGTCTAGGAGATTAGTAGTAAAAATGTTCTGTTACACTAATTTTGCTGGCTGAAACCTCAAGGAGGATGTAATTTGTGATCTAATGAAAGCTGCTTTTGTGGTTTACTGACCTGCACATTTAATTAACGAACCTACAACTCGTAGTTAATAATTATCTGTGTTTCGGAAACATATCCAGAAATGACAGAGACAAGTTCAACTCTATAAGAAAAACAAAGTTTGTGAATGAAAGATTGCTTGTCAGCTACAACAGGCATCAGTTAGATTTGCCTCTCCGCTGACTGACTGATCCATTTCCTGATTCATTACCATCCACAACACATAGAAATACTGTGTGGAAGTTAAAAATGGCAGATTCCTTCCTAGAAAATTAATGATGTTACATACATATAAACATTTCCTTTTTATTAGTAATAAACACATAGAGACAGTGCAAAAGATAAGAGAAAGAGGCATTTAAATATTATATTTTATTTGAATTTTCCCCCATAATGGAAATATTATTAGAGAATGATAGAAATGAAGTAATGGAAAATATGAGGTCATCTTGCCCGTTCTCTTCAAGAGCTACACTGTTCTATGTCCCACCCTCCCCTCCTCAGTCCAGAGTCTCACTAATACCCCATTTTAATAATACAGGATACTCCTCATTTTTCCTCCCAGAGAGTGACTCAAAGGATGAGCAGAGGGTTTAAGTTAGTGATATCATAATCTTCAAAAGATACTTCTTTCACTGTGTTGGTAGCATAGAAATTAAAACTTCTAGCAAAGTCTACACCAGACATTGGTGATCCAGGTTTACTGAGAACGCCACAAATCATGTCTTAAATAGCTTCACACAATTATGTAACTTAATAGGGTGCATTTGTGGGATCTTGAGTCTTTGTGGTTTCCTGCAACTGTTGGGTACTCCTAATCCAGAGACTACTGTATAAGATAAATACACTTACATAAATCTCTTTATACTTTCTTATGTTTACCTACCTTGGAATCAATGCTTAAATTTTGTTTTTCATAAGATCCATGATTTTCTTTAATGGTAAATAATAAAAACAATTACTATTAATTGAGTAACTTCTGTGAACCAGGTAGTACTGAACATACAATATTTTATGCTATCTTTGTAATCCTATCAGATATATAGGTCTATTTACACATGAGAAAATTGAGTCTTTGAAAGATGAAGTACTTGTCCAAAGCTTCGTAGCTTCCTGATTCAGCACACAGTTCAAGTCTGACATCACAGTTCATGTTGTTTAAATAGTCATAGGATGTGAGGTTTTCTCTGAGAGTTTGTCAGGAAAAATGTACTTGCTTGGATTCTTTTAAACAGAGCCCATCTGCAATAGCCAGAGGGCTACGTCTAAGAAAAAAACAAAAGTCAATCATGATGAAACACTCAGGAGCCTGAGGACCGGGTGTGCCCAGGGAATGGACTAGATCAGGTTGAGAAGTTTTGTTACATGTAGAGAAATAGCCCAAGTGCTTTGTGCAGTGACAAAGACTAAATCGGGTCTTTCTTAAGCCAGGGAGATTTTAGAAAGGAGGGCTCCTTATGGAAAATTCCCGAAATTCATACGGGGTGGGGGCGGGGCTTCCATATTTGTTCTCTGTTGTCCGTGCTGTAGGCTGTCAAGGGGACAGGATACGTCAGCGGGGGTAGGCTCACGTAAAAGTATGGAAAATGCAAGCTTAGAGTATGAAAAAAATGTGGCCACAGCGAAAGAAAATAAACCCAAACCCAAACCTTAAACGGGTTGTGAGAAAGAATTCTACTAACAACTGAAAACGGAATAGCCAACACAGGACTTCAGGCTGTGAACGTTCATTCTGATTAATTAAGGTCAAGGTGGTGATGGAAATACCAGCTGGGGTGCATTTTGCCGAAAGATAAATTTGTCCCTCTGTATCTCTGCAAGACAGCAGGGAGGTGTGTGTTTGGAGCTAAATTAATTTGATTTACATCATGCCATGGTAACTTCTGTTCTGTCTCCCTGCTGTCAGATGTCTTAGCTGGCTTTCTCCCCCTCCTCCTTCACCCCCACACATTTCAAAACACGGGGGGGAAAGCACGGGTTGGCTTCAGGCAGAATTTAGAAATGGAATAACTCTAATTTGATTATTCTGCATCCAGCGCTATTCTCTCCTCCCCTTCCCCCTTCTTTCTTGAGGGAGAGAAGTTGTAAACCTGAGCATAGTGCGATATATTTTTATAATGTGTTTAATGTAACAAACTGCTTGACAATCAGAATTTGTTCCTTGTAGCAAAACCTGGCAGCTAACCTATCTTCCTCGCTTCAACAACACTAATACTAGAAAATGAAGTTACAGCCCAGGATCCCGTTAGAAATGTGCTTTTTCTGGCCATGTAGCTTTCAGGCTCCGGAAGCCGGGCTGGAGGGCACCTCCTCCGGGATCCCCGAAGTGGGGCTGGGCCCCTGGTCTGGCTCAGCCGAGCTGCCTGCGACCCCAAGACCCCACCTGCCGGCCGCCCCTCGACCGGGCCGGCCGAGCGAGCTCCGCCGGGCAGGACAAGGTTACGCCGAGGCTTCCTAGGACAGGGGAAGGGAGGCGGGCCCGAGTCCGCGCCCCGGCCCGCGGGGGAGTTCCCACAGTGGCAGCTCGGGCCCACAGGGCCACATCCCCGCTGCGGGCCGGCGCGCGCGGGTGGCAGAGCCCAGCCCCAGACGGGCCCACCATGGCCTGGGAGAGGCCGCCCGGGAGGGGGCGCAGCGCCCTGCGCC
Source organism: Vicugna pacos (assembly GCF_048564905.1). Classification (NCBI taxonomy): domain Eukaryota; kingdom Metazoa; phylum Chordata; class Mammalia; order Artiodactyla; family Camelidae; genus Vicugna; species Vicugna pacos. The sequence continues at coordinate 35,249,444 of NC_132994.1, read as the reverse complement.
GGTGTCTGCTCGGCGCCGCGCTGTTGCTCGGCCTGCGACTCTGCGTGGAGCTGCGGCGCACCGGGCCCCGGCCCCCGGCCCGCAGCGCGCGACCAGACCCGGCCCCCCGGCCGACAGGGCCGCACCTGCTACCCGCGCCCGGCCCACTGCGCGGCGCCAGAAGAAGGCAGGTGACCTATGTGCGCAGCGGGCGCCGAGCGCCGCCGGGGGTCGGCGGGCGCGGGACGCCGGAGTCGGGCTGCTGCGCCCCGCGCGGGCGTCTCCGCCGGAAGGTCAGTTGCACAAGATACAGTGTTGGGCCTTAGACTCGAATCTTCCTCCGGTCCAGCGCTACAGAGCCCTCTGCTCTGGGCTCTCAGGCTGCCCCATTGGGACCCTCAGAATATTCTTCCGCTTCCTCTTACCCCTGCTGTCTCTTAGGCAGCTCCACTGGTGTCATCCTTCAATGCCCGGGTACAATGAAGTGGGACTGAGCAGAGTTCGTTTAATATTCAACCAGTATTTGCTGAGCGTCCACTGTGTGCCAGGTCCCCTGTTATGCGGGCACCTAGCAGGGGAGGACCAAGCCCAGCTCTCACAGAACTTACATTTTAGTGAGGGGAGAGCATGAGCGCCGCGCAAGGCGAGGACAAGAAGGGAATTGTGGTTTTGTTTATATTTTGTGCTCCTCCGACTTTTCTCCTCGAGCCCTGGGCGAAGCTGGGTGGTTATCCACTGTACATTGTTTTTCCACTCTGTCTTCATAGTGGCGATGAAGATCCACTCAGCCAAATTCCCCTTGGAATCTGCTAAAGGCGTTGGCAGGGTGGCCTGCGCGAGGTGAGAAGTCGAGCCCCCAGCACCACTTAATGAGAAGTTAATCGGAACCTAGAGGACTGAAGTAATATCCCGGGTTTGTCTTACAACCCCAGCAGTGTTGGCCTTCCTCCCTCATTAGCTTACTGGCTCACACCTCATTGAGTAGTTCACTTTTACCCTCTGTTAAGCCTCTGGCTTTCTATCCTCCTCTTGGAGCTCAGTCATTTACTTGATACTTGAGAGTGAGAAGATTAAGAACTGCAGGTATGAGCTTGCCTGGTGTTTATACCCATCAACCCTAATCACATCCTCTGGGTCAACTTCTTTCTGTTGCCTGGCGTTTCCTCTTTTCTTTTAAACATCCACCCTCCATCTTCCCCACTGCTTGGCCTGTTGGGGAGAGAGAAAAACTGTTCCTTGGACTCTGCTGCTTTCTTTAGCTTCTAATGTACTTTTCAATATCACACCCACCAATTTCTTCCATTGTTTTCCTTTCTCTCACTTCCTTTTCAAGCCTTGCCCCTCTGGCTTTCCTCCTCTGCTGTCCCTGTCGAGGACATCAGTGTTATTTTCCTGGACAAATACACACACACACGTATATGTATAACCTCATTTCCTATGTAAAATCTTAATTTGCTCCTCTAAAGGAATGCAGGAGCTTCCTTCTCCATGTTCCTAATGCACATTCCATGATACCACGTTTTGCCAAGGACTTTTCAGCACACTTTTGCGAAGGGCTTACCAGGTCCCCAATACTGCATCAGGTGCTGGGTCCCCAATACTACATCAGGTGCTGGGGGCACTAAATGAGCTCAAAGTCTAGTTGGGGAGGCACTCAGCACAGCCAGCCAGTAATGTGACCAATACTGTGATTAAGGTCTTGATCTCTGTCTGGGGAGTTGAGAAAGGCTAATGTGGAGGGGACATTTGACCTAGGACTTGATATTGCTTAGGATTTCAGGTTCTTTTGTCCCTCTGGATGTCCTCAAATGTTCCATGCTTGACACACTCAACCCCACCTTGCACACTTGTCCTTTCATATCTGCTCTCAGCTTCTGCTGTTTCTGTTTCACCTGTTCAAGAATCACTCTTAAATCTTAGTCTCCACTTAACAACAGAATTGATAACTAAAGCCTGTCCTACAAAAGGAAGCAGTTGAAATGCATACTTAGAGGCCACTGGAGGGCAAGTTCACACCCACCTCCTTTAGGAGGCTGTTGTAGTGATTCCTGCTGGAGATGGTGATGGGTTAGACAGGAAGGTAGACGTGGAGATGTGAGAAGTGGTCCGATACTGGATATATTTTAAAGGAAGATGAGGGAGTAGTAGTTTTTCTTTTTTTGTTATTGTTCTTTAGTGTTTGTGTTTTAGGGGGCAGTGGATAGAAATCAGTTTTGTTTTAAACATCGTAAGTTTGAGATACCCTTTGGACATCCAAATGGAAATGTCAAATAGGCAGTTAGACACATGGGTCTGGAACTGGAGGAAATGTTCAGGCTGAAGATGGAGATGTGGGAGTCATTAGTGTACAAGTGACCTTAAAGCCATGAGACTGCAGAAGGTCATATGGGCAGTGAGTATGGCTAATAAAGAGATCTGAGTCTGAGCCCTGGAGCTCAGTTTTATTAAAATTAAATTAGAAAAAAACAAAAGGAAATATTTGCAGAGTCTCATGTTGTAAGCATTCAATAATGGTAGCTTTAATTTTCACTAATCTGTCCCAAATTGTTAGCCTCAGCGATTCCCCAAATGTCAGTTTTTATAACCTCTTCCCATTCTTTTGGTTTATGCTGATTCTACCTGTGAGGCCCCCATCCTCCTTTCCTATGATTCATGTTCTTTCCATCCTTGAATATTCAGGTCAAGGATCATCACCTGGAAAACTTTCCTCATGCTTTCCATTTCCTTGCTGATCTTTTGCCAATTTGGGAGACAACAGAAGTGCGTTCTGATTTGTGAACTGCTTTGTACATGTTATAACCTAGTAAGCTATTTCAGATTGATTATTTTGTCTGCACAATTGTTTGTGATTGAAAGGATTGCATTTCCCAAAGTAACCCCTAGAAAATGCTTATTCCCATGATACCAGTAAGTTAAAAAAAAAAAAGAATCTTATTATTTCAACCTATTATGTATATCTCTAAATGTCTTTGGTTAACAATATATAAAAATAAAATAGATATACAACAAATTTCTTCTGTATAGCACAGGGAACTATATTCAACATCTTCTAGTAACCTATAATGAAAAAGAATATAAAAAGGAATATATATATATGTATAGGTATGACTGAAACATACACTATATACCAGAAATTGACACAACATTGTAAACTGACTAGACTTCAATTAAAAAAATAGGTTATTTTCAAAAAAAAAATGAAAGAATTGAATGAAAATAGCAACTGCTATTTTTAAAGTATTATTTTAGTTTTTAGCTTCTTAAAGAAAAAATTTCCCTGGGTTTCCTTCTCCCTAGCTATTTAGTTATTTATTTTCTTATTCAGGGTATACATTCCAACTTCCCCAAATTCCTAGATAGTCAGAATCTTGACTTTGTTTCATTTTACCATTATGTCACAGTTGAATTAAACTGTTCGTCAAAACTGGAAAGACCACTTATATAATCTGTTTTCCTACTTCTGGGAACAGAGTTCAATATCCCTTATCTCTCTGAGGACATCTTGTTCCTTTTCAGCCTCTCATCAAGACAAGGTGAAATATAAGCTGAATGCACAATGAAATAATTGATATAATTAAAGTTTGGAAGTTATATGTTAAACTCTTTTGATCTTTTAAATTTAAATTTTGTTTGCTGAGAGTAATCATAAACAATGCTATTCAGGTTCTTGGTTACTTTGCTGTAGGCACCTACCAGATTGGTGAAGGAGGAAAAGTTCCATTCTATTTTGAGGATGGCTTTCTGGGTGGATGAAAACCTGCATGAAATAATTGGGTTGCCGAGTGTTTCTTGTCAACGTGCCTCCTTTGCAGGTGTTAGAGGCACAAAAATTCCACAATTATACTGCCACTTTAATCATAGCTTATGCTTCTCTTAAAGAAAATAATCTATTATAATAAAGAGAAGTGAAGTGTAGTCTTCATATAATTCTTTTCCTCTTTTCTCTTCCCCTTCTTTCCCCGAGCCATGCAAGAACTAGCTCTAAATATTAAATCTTCTTTCACATCAGGGGTTCTAATCTTAGAGCATTGTGAAATGAGGGCAAATGAGACATGATGGATAAATACTGCCCTATGTGATTAGGACTCCCCTGGAACCCATACATTTTTGTATATTGTATTACAGAGGCTTTAAGCATACAAATATCACTGTAATTCTTTTTCATTACTTTCCTTTCTGTTTTCTACCTGCATTTCTTTCTGGTTTTTCTTTTGCAAATAGACATTTACTATGATTATATGGATAAAGTTCCTCTGGGGGGATTAATAGGACTAATAATTAATAGGACTAAGATAAGGTCTCCACAATTTGGCTTCTTTCTGCAATCTTGGTTAGATGTTTCTCTTATATGCTGGCCATCCACCTAAAAGACAGCAGCAAAATATATGGCTGTTTGCACAGGACAGATACTGTTGACAAAAAATTAGTCAGTAGTCAGTCTGAGGAAGAAATGGAAAGTTTTATTCAAGCCCAGCCAAGGATTGTAACCTGGGAGACAGTCTTTCACAGAGCACTGAGGACTGTTCCGAGGATGTAAAGGGGGAGGCCAGTATACATGTGATTTTAAAGAAGGGGGTACATGCAGTCAAGCACCCAACTTGGTGGAAGGTTACTGTTGTTCATAAGGAGCAGATATCTTAGTTAATGGCTTTAGTGCTTTTATGAGAAGATGCTAGAACCTGGGTTCATAAATTTTCTCCTGAAAATATCTAACTAGCTGAAGGCCTATTCTGCCAGTTTTCTCTGAGCACAGAGTGACTCAGCCTGATTTTCGCCCTGAATTCCTTTCAGGCTGTATTGTAGGTGAGCAACTGCAGTGGATAATGACTTGATTCTTGTAAACTGGATGGTGGGCAACATTCTTTGTTTTACAATCCCCTCCCTTTTGGTCTTAATTTTGACCAAGGTTTGGGAGGCATTTCATGACCAGTTTGTCCCACGGTGCTAGGAATTCTCATTCCCAGGTCAGGTGAGGATTTCATTGATAGGCCACTCAATGTGCTATTACTGGACTAGAGCCTGTTAACAGTAGTCAGAATCCTCTGGATTGCCTGTCTTCCTAGTCTGTTATGGTCCAGGAAATGGTTCCCTCTTGTTGCTTGTTTCCATATGTAGATTTACACTATTACAATCACTGATCTTATAGAACTATATATTTGGTCAATCATTTCAAGTCACCTGATCATTAATTTTATCAGAGGCTCAGTCATATATTTGGTAATGCAAGAAACAATAATCTTGTAAAACAAGCAGAATACAGGTAGTATGACTAGTAACATTAATAAAGTTCTAAGTATTTAAGCTAGGAACTTCCCTTAAGTGAGGCCCAGTATCTCCCCAGGTCACCTGACCCAGTCTGTTCTGCACCAGTCGCTATCTTTAAGGGAAATGATATGTTAGTATTGTACATAAAGTTCACCAAAGAATCTGCACATACAAGGCAAGTGGTGGGTCATTGCGACCCCTTACAGGATTGAGAAAGGAAGGTTACCATCTAAGGAGTTACATGGCTGGTTCCAGAAGAAGGAAAATTGTTCTTTATGGTTGAGCAGGGATTTTACATCTTCACTGGAGAGGTCTGATTAATGTATAATGCAGATGCACAATGCACACTAGAGAGGAGGGAGAAGGCCCAGATGGGCAGAGAAAAAACTTTATGTTTAAATTTTTCTTGCCTTGCCTTAAAATATGAATTTTATTCCATCAGCACTCATACAGGAGCCAAGCTTCCTGAAGAAATTTCTTCTCTCTTATCAGAGATATTTTACTTGACATTTAATATGTTGGATAGAAAAGTGACTTCTGAGTCACAGAGCTACAGAACCCAGCAATGTGCTGGCTTGATTTGTTAGTTACAGATCCTTCCGAACAATGTGTCAGGGAAGAAAAAATTCTTTTTCCTCTTCTTCTGAAAAGCCATATGGCAAAATTTGGTCTTTCTTCATCACTTCTCGCCATCCTCTTCGTTTTCTAATTCTGTGATTGTCATCCAGAAGAAAGAGTTGAAAAATGGCATAGTATGCCCCTTGATATATTCAACTACCTTAAACATTCTAATTCTTTACAAAATACTTGAAGGTAGGTTTGAATTGCTTGTAAAATATGGCCCAGCCATAGTTTCCAGCTACTTAGGTTTTCACTGTATCCCTACACTTCTGTCCTTTAGAACAACATTCATCAATTCTCACACACTGTCCTCAGGAGGCACAAAGAATTTTCATTTTAAACAAAGTCGTTGAGGGTAATTGAATGCACTCCAGCAGTATGTGGGTGTGAACAGCAGTTGCTTAGTTTCACAGAGAAAAGCAGGTTCTGATTAAAACTTTGATGTGCCTGAAATGGAGAATAAGCTTCTGCACTCCTTTCAAACCCCACAGTTCCTCAGAGAGCATTTTGTGGGCAAAGGAACTTCTGATGGAGTTTGTTGTTTTTCAGCAGTTGGTGGTGAAGATTTTAGATTTTGTGTGAATTTGTCTAGTCCACTTTCTCCAGGGAACAGAAAACCTTATCAGTTTTCTTGAATTGGATTTCCTTTTTGGTCTGTGAAGAAAATCAGAACTGTGTAAACTGGAGACTGTCAAGAGTGGTAGACATTTGATTTTTTCCATCTGTGCTATATGACACCTTTGGAGTCCTAGTGCTTATAAGGAGTTTGGCTCTTTATTTTGTGATTCATAGAAAGCAGCAGGAACCTGCTTCTTTACCACGAGACTCATACTAAATCAGGTATCTACCAGCATTGATAAGCTTCTCTTAAAAGCGGCCCTTGAGTTCCCTTAGACATCTCACATCAATCCCATTAACAGCCTGTGGAGTTTTCTGCTAAAAGAGGGTGGGAAAATCGGCTGTGCAAGAAGCATTTTTACCCTGCTCAAGTGATTGAAACAAAATTGAGTTTTGTGAGCCTTCCAGTCTAGGAACATGTAATTTAAACTAATAACAAGCTGGCTGGTTAGTCGATGGCTCAAGGAGGTAAATTTGGCACACGAATTTTGTTTGAGCCACACAGTAGTTTAAGTATTTGTACGTAAATATCTTCAGATGTGGCACATAGTGTCCAGTGGAGTCTATCTTAGTACTCTCCCTTTACGTTACCTGTCTGATCTCTGAAGGCATTTGAAGTTGCAACCCCTGAGCCAGATACCAAAATTAGCAATTTTTTTCCCTAAAAAGTGACAAGCCAGGTTAATGCTGCAAAGCTTAATAGCAGCATGACACATAAATGCTAGATACACAGAAGGCAAAGGTCCTTTTAAGTCATTTGTAGTTAAGAGATAATGCGTTACCTAAGGCTGGAGTTGGCTGTTGGGCAGAGTAAGAGTATAGCGGAGTGTACTTAGTTAATATAATGTCCTTTTGATTATAAACAAGAAAGATGGACTGGCCTAGCTTAAGCAAAAAGGCAAAAAGAAAAATTAAAGAAATTTATTGGGAAAACTTGGGAATTTCTCATTGAATTGGAGGAGGAGTAAATGACCACCAGATTGAGGGGAGAAGGAATCCTAGCTTTCCATGTTCCTTGGCCTTCTCCGTCCAGTGTTACTGTAACAAGACTCACTTCCCTCAACTCCTGAGGTTGGTCTCCGGGTTTCAACCAGTGCTAGTCACAGGCCAAAATATAGCCCAATAGTCCCTCCCTCTGTCCAGGGAGCCATTCTTAGAGAAAGAGGATGCTTTCTCTACATTACTCCAAGAAGTCACCCTTGGCATTCCTGAACTATCCAGTATAATTATTGCACAGTTATGCCCTTAGGTTTTTGTTTTTCTCATATTTTATTCTATTATTTCAGCTAGTCCATTTCAGGGATCTTGGACCTGAGCACCTAGAAATAGAATGTAGGTCTTTTTTCTTTTTTAAAAATAATCCCTGATCTTAGCATCTGTGACTCTGTGTATATATATATATATTTCTTTATTGGTTAACTATTCCTCTATATAGAACTGTTGAAGATAACCTTATTTCCAAGTAGCATTTGGCAGTAAGTTGGCACCTTGTATATACTTCTGATTTAAAAAAAAATTCAGTTGGTTATATGCACACAAGATCTATGTCTATGCAATAGTTTTCTCTTTCTTTTCTTTTTAAGTAAAAAGTTATTTGTGAGGGCTTTTGTGGAGAAGATAAATATAATCAGTATTCAGCCCATGAGCCCCATTAGGGTTCTCAAACCAAAGTTGGAATCTTACGTTCTTTGATTTTTTTTTTCTTCTGTCAATTCTGAGAGTTACTTTGCAAAAAAAGATCTGATCTGAAAAATTCTTCAGAGCATCTGAATATTTACAGCCCTGTTTGTAACTGACTAGTTTGGGATACTTTAACATATGGTTACTTCTGCATTAGGACTCTCTGAGTTGCAAGTGATGAACCCAACTGAAACTAGTAAAAACACGGATTCGTTGGAAGGGTACATGTGTGGAATTGGAGAAAGAGCTGCAGTAACCAGGAAGGCTCTAGAAACTTGACTATGGACTAGAAGGAGATTTGAAGACAATAGTTATCCTTATTACCCATTACATCTTCAGTAATGGGTATTTATCATTCTTTTTGGCCACACCTTTGAATTCCCTTCTTGTGTTTGAGGAATTTTCCACCTGGCCAAGAAAACACCCAAAAAATAAGTTTCCTTGATCCTAAAGGGCATTAATGTGACCTAGGCTTTAGTGTTCAGATACACCTGCAAAGCAGTTTGCATTGTACCTTAGACAATAGAAGAAGCAATCTTCAGCACGAGGACCTCGGAGACCCAGATTCTAGCAGAGGCATCTGGTGCCTAGGGTGGTGAAATGAGTTGTGGTGGCTGTGCCCAGTGGTGAGGCAGGATAGTCTACACTGGCGCCTGTGGTGGTGTTCCTTCTGCTCTTGAGATTCTTGTAAGCTAATAAATCTTTAATCAATTCCTTTTCTACTCAACTAGCCAGAATGGTTTCTATTGTTTACAGCTAAGAACCTTGGTAGATCAATAAATTAGAGCTGGCAGTTTGGAAGGTTACAATTGTAGCTTTCCCTTTTCAATTTTGCTTGGTCTATTTAATTCAGATTTTGGAACATGATGATTGGGTTCCGAGTGAACTATGGGCTGAGAGACCTTTCTCTGACAAGATAATAACATTTAGTGCCAGATACTAAATCACACAAACCTGCTAACTTATCACTAGGGACACCAAGCCCTTTTTCAAGGCTTCATTTGTCTGGGGTATCTGGCAGGAGAGGCCAGTTTATGCAGTGATCACAGACAACCCTGAGATCTCAGGGCTCTTACTAACAAAGGATTGTTTCTTGCTTCTGCTGTGTATCTATTGCTGGTTGACAGAGGTACGGAGCTGCTCTGTGCCATCTTCACCCTCTCTTTGGACCCCAGGCTGGAATATTACCTGTCACCTTGGCAGAAGGGTGAGTGCTCTGAAGGGTCTTGCATGGCATTATTAAGTGCCCTGGCCAGAAACCAGACATAGCATTCCTGCTCACAATCCAGTGACCAGAGCTAGTTGCTGGGCCCTTATCCAATGCAGGAGACCAGAGGTCTGCCATGTACTCAGAAGTCAGAGAGCAGGACATGTTTGGGGAGCAGCACTTACAGTCACCACAGTATGCAATCCCTTCAATCATCCGTATCTAAACAAACATCGTCTAGGTCATGTTTCATGCTCCCTGTTTCTAACGCCTTGCTGAATCTGCACACTTGGCAGTATTGGATAAAGCATGGGAGGCTCTTTTCAGGGGACGTAGATTGAAAATGAAGCAGACATCTGAATTTAGCAGAAAGTGAAATAAAACAAGATGTGATTTACATCTTATGAACAGTGTTGTGGTGTGTCCTGGAGTTTGTTAAGTTCAGTGATTCTGGTTGACATTGTTTACATTAGATTCTTTGCACAGAGCAGTGATGGGATGATGGTTTGCAGGTCATTTTTTCCTGGGGGGAAAAAGGCAAGTTATTCGAATAAATAAAGCCATAGGTGTAAATGAGCTGAAGGCCTCTGGTGAGATGAATCAGACTCCATGTTTAAATGCACCGTCATGGCAGTCTTTTACTCATTTTTAGTTTGAGCAAGCTGAAAGACTTCCAAGAGTGTTTTCAGAATCTGGCCACGAATCAGAGGCAATATTCATGTTGTACAGTGTTTGCTATTGTGCACAATATGACGACAAGTATTTTTAATTTATTTTTCATCTACTTTAAATGGAGCACAACAAATCAATTAAAAATCCTAATTAGCAAAACATGTGCCCAAGGAGGGCCGAGTGATTTCAGTCACATGTGGAAGGAGGCCTATTTATTCAGCAATTTAGAGGGTAGAAGATGGGGAAGCCAAGTAACCCACGAGATCCTTGGAGACCTATTTATGTGGATTTGCAAATATGAAAATACTTCATTATGATGCAGCCTCACCTGTAAGATGGGCTTATAATTTTACACTTGAGGTCAGAAGTTTAAACACTGCTCCCCTACTTGCTGGAGGTGGGCAAGTGGCATACCCTGTCTAAACTTTAGTTTCCTCCTTTGTAAAAAAGTAGTAGTACTTAGTTCATAGGGTTGTCATGAAAATTAAAGGAGACTGTGTAGATGAAAACACCTGGCCTGTGGAAATAGTTCCATAAATGAGGATGGTCTCTGTTCAGCCTCATATCGCTGGCTGTGATGCTGGCCCTTGAACATCAAAAAGGTGTAGACACGTGTATCTGTGTGGTATAAAGCCCAGTGTTCATTGGAATTTTTAATGCTTCTTTTATTATTCTTGAAATTTAAAGCGTATATGATATGCTCAACCATCAGAGGTGCCATAATATTATAAAATCTTAAAAGCCAGAAGTAAATATTAAATTTTGTAAGCATTTTTATTATAAACTTATTCTTCACATAGCTTATTTCTTATAAAATTATTAAGGTATACCTGTTCATATCAGTTTGTGATTTTTTTTTCCTAAAACCAATTACAAATATCTTTTACAACATTGTTATTAAATAATTTTGGTCTGTGTTAGGTTGACTGTATAAAATATGTTTCCAATCTTTTGAAATATAATTTTCACTCAGAAGAATGTTTACAAATCTCCCATTAATTGTGTCATTTACTATAACTCTGCTACTTCTTTAGTTCAGGGGAGCCAGTGGAGTAATCATGGTTAAAGAGCTAATTACTAAACTGTTTTTCTGGTTCTGCCTTCCACATTTTAGTCTGATAATTAAGTGCATATTATTATACTTGGTACTTTATTTGCATTTTAAAGATAAACTCAATTTAACTAACACAAAATCTACGTCCTGACCCTGCACATGGTATTATGTGGAATGGAAGGCCTTTAAGAAACTTAAAATTTAAAAGTGGAGTGGGAGGGGGCCACAGTACTAAGGTAGTTGCATGTATTCTTTCATTTAATTCTCACCAAAAAGTCTATGAGGTAGGCATTGTCCTCATTTTGCAAACAAGGAAGCTGAAGATCTGAGACATTAATAAGTTTGGGCAAGAGATAGCTATAAGGAATGGGATGAAGATTTAAACTCGAAACCCACCACTCTTTGAACTTACCCACTGAGATGGGAGGCTAACCACCAAATCTCACATAAAGTAGATTATCTACCAACTGAAAATTAAAATTTTCTTGTAGACGAAAGACACTACAAAGTTAAAAGGCAAGTATAGGCTGAGAGAGGATATTTGCAATGCATATCACGAATAAAGGATTCATACTGCAAATTTTAAAAGAACACCAACAAAACAGTAAGAAAAAAAGATAACTGAACAGAAAAACAAGGAATTGACTAGGAATTAACAGAAGAGGAAACCTGAAAGACTTCTCTCTATATAACCTATATGCATATAAATATAATGTATTATAATTATAATGTGGAGAGAGAGAGTGTGAGCACAGAGAGATGGTAAATCCTACCAGTAAGCAGAGGAAGCAAATCAAATCACAATGGCATTTTATTTCACCCCTCGTCATTGGAAACAATGTAAAATGTCTGACAAATGTTGATAAGAATGTTGAGAAAAAGGAGCTCCTTATTTTATCAAAAGTAGCTCCCTATTCTAGTTGATCTTCTAATACCTCCCTTATTTTCTCGGTGGTACTCCCACCCTCTGACATTTTTTCCTTCTCCAATTCTTGTTTGTGTTCTCATCGCCTATGAAGGTAGGGGGCTCATCTGTCCTGCTCACCACTGTATGTATCCAGTGACTGTGATGGTACCAGCACAGAGCAGGTGCTTGGTAAATACTGGCTAAAAGAATGGTTATTTCAATTGCTGGGGTACTAGACCAATGTCTTTGATGAACATCTGGATCTCTCAAGAGCTATTCCGAAGTTCTCTCCAGGTCTTTAGTTTCTGAATCGGGGTTTATGCTCCAGGCTTTTGGAATAGAGCAACCACTACTGACTTTGTTTCAGACAACAGTGACTATAGCACAGAGATATGGAGCTACATCCAGCCTGTGTCTTTATGGCCCATGAGTGAAGAATGGTTTTTACAGATGAACATTACAATTGATTTGATGTTAGGAAACACTAACTTTGAACCCCAATGAAGTAAATTTCTATCTTCCCCTAAATTACATTCTTTTCATTAGAACTGTATTACAAAAAAAGTACACAATTATTATATTTCTAATTTCATGAATAAAAATGTGGAAATTTGTCTTCTCTCTTGTTATATAAGTACCTACTTAATATCCTGGATTTTGCCTCTTGGCTCACAAAATCTAAAATATTTTATCTGACTCTTTATAGAAAACATTTTCCAACTCCTGCTATGGAAGCCTCAGGGCCACCTAACTGTGACTGTTCCAAGTGACAGTTCCCACTGACATTCAGTGATCCCAGTCAAGTCCGTGAGACTCTCATCTAGAGTTTTATCATCTGCAGCATGAGGTGATTGGTCCTAGGCTTCCACCAGGGATACTGAGAACATGTTTTGGTCCTCTCTAATCATTCATAGGGATGTCACTGTGAAGTCTTCACGGTCTTTGTTTTGAGGTCATTGCCATGGAGTGAATGTTAAAATGTCTTAATTCTTGGTGTTTGCTTTGTACTGCCTGTTACCCACCTTTTCTAATACATATAGATTTATTGAGATTATATTATGGCAGTCAGATGACCCCATCATCTTCTGGGTTCACCCTTTGTTTTAACATTTAAATTAAAATGGCTTGAGCTATGTGCTGTGAGAGGTCCAGTATCTTTCCTGCCCTCAATGTTCTGTTAATATCTGGGGCTTACATTTTCTGATCACTCTCCTAGCTCAGTGTTTTACCTCTGGCCACAGCTGTCTTCTCTTTGTTCTGGACTGCCCACTTCTTTTATCCCAGAGTGATAACAGGCCTTACTGAAGGTCTCAGGGTAATAGAGGAAGATATCAATGCAGTTCAAAACAAAAATCAACTTAAAATTGATTAAAGATTTCATGCCCATTGGGGATTTCTTACTGGCTCCTACACCACTGATTCTGCCTTCTCTTATCTACACATCAATCACTTTCTTCCATTTTCAAGCCTTTAAACCATCACTCCCCACCCTATTCTCTTGAGCTTCCAGCAAACAAATCCCAAGTGCATGTCATTTTCTTACTCAGGCAATTTAGTTTTCCCCTCTCCCTCCAGGCCCAGTGTAAAGATGAATTATGCCTCTCTGGCAGGAAGGCAGAATTGGTTGCAATCAGTGTTTGTTTTCAAAAATCGTGTTTCCTACATCCTTTCTACTGTCAGACAATCCACATGATATGCTCAGCACAGTGCCTCGGATGTATGTAGTAAGCGCTCATTACATGTTGATTGTGCCAATTTAGGTCTAGTGCTGGTCCCTTCATCCTAGCTATGGCTACTGCTGTTTTATGATATAGGGGAAATACATTATTAATGACATCTTGGAAACAGTAATATATTCCTTCATGCAGAACCTCCTTTTTCCTTCATATGTGTCTTCATTACTTCATTTGGCTTTTGGGATCCCTGGTGAACTATATTTCCTTCTGTCTGCCATGGAAATGTGTTTACACAGAGGGTGCTAACATGAATTTTAGGGTTCAAGAATGCCTGGAAATGACTGAGAAATGACACACCTAGGTATATACCCAAGAGAATGGAAAACATGTTCACACAAAACTTGTGTGACTACTATAAATGAATGTTTATAGCAGCACTATTTATAATAGCCAGAAGTTGGAAACAACCCAAATGCTCATCAACTGATGAATGTATTCACAAAATGTAGTATATCTATATCATGAAATATTATTCAGCTATAAAAACATGAAATCCTAATACATGCTGCAATGTTGGATGAACCTTGAAAATATTATGCTAAATGTGAGAAAATAGTCACAAAAGTCATTGATGCATTGCATCACTCCATTTTCATGAAATAATCAGAATTGGCAAATCTTTAGAGATAGGAACAGATTAGTGATTGCCAGGGGGTAAGGGGAGGGGGGTATAGCAAATGACTGCTATTGGGAATGGGTTTTTTTTGGGGGGGGGTGATGAAAAGATTCTGGAATTAGTGATGACGGTTGCATAACCTGTATATATTTAAAAGCCACTTAATTGTTCACTTTAAAATGGCAAATTTTATGGTGTGTGAATTTTATCTCAGTTAAAAAAAATGCCCAGAAGCCCATGGAATAAATGACAGGTGTGAAACCACATGCTTTGCTCTGTCCAGATAAAGATAGATGAACTGTGACAGTGCCCTGGACCACAGCCTGATGGTGCTCACTAATGCACTTGGGCGTGCTCAAAAGAAAGATGGAGTCCACGTACTTGCTTCTCTAGGAAGCACCCAGCTTGGCCTTGCAGGAGTGGTCACTTGACTACTGGGGAACTGTATGGTGCTCACTCTTCCGTCAGCTCCCAGGTCTGACGTTGCAGGGTCAGACACTTGTAGCCCTGCATTAGGAACCCAGAGGTTTGCTGTTTGCCAGATGAGGGAGAAGGCTTGCTGGCCTCGCCTCCTAGTGAATCAGTTTTTTGCATAGCGCACTGACCCAGAACACCAGGGGTTTGTCAGAAAAGGTGGCCAAGCACTGATCAGCCCACTGTACCTCTTTTATGAGCGAGTTCTGCCTAGGACTTCAGTTACCTTGGCTTTTCTTTCTTGCCTTCATTTTCACCCACATGACCTTTGTCACCTCATCATAATGATGTATGCAGGGAGCATCCTATTAATTTTGGAGGGCATTTGTGTTAGAGGGAACAACAGTGATACCAATACCTTGCTTTATACAATTTATTCCAGCTTGCAAAGGCTTGCTCTGATATTATCCCAAGTGGTTCTCATAGTAGCTTTATGAGTGAGATGGATTCCACCAAGAAGGAATCTGTTTAAATAACTGGTTCAAGATAAATAAAGATTATAACCCAGTTTGGCTGAGGTCATATTTAGTATTTTTTTCTGCTTTATACTATGGCTAACTGTATGCTGAAATCTGAAATCTCAGAAAAATACATTGATTACTGTAGATGTTAAGTTTCATTCTAAGGCTTCTTAGATATTTCCCAAGTCAAATAATATGTATTTAAAGCTTACTTTGTCAGGCTGGAATTTGAAGCATGGCTTATGTTGCTTAAGAACAAATTTGAACTGATTATATAATTATGATAGGGAATGTTCTTTTGAATAGTGAATATTCATTTTGTACAGAAATAGTAAAAAACGGCTTATTTAGCTAATGTGCACTTAGAGGACATTAACCTCAATCAGGAGCAGACCGCTACATCAGTATTGAAACTGAAGTGCTTAAATTTATTTGGGTACCCTGGATACAGAGAATTGTTTTGGAAAATCTGAGTGCCTAGGCCTTCCTCCTGGACAGGGAATGTTCTTATTTATAAAACCAAAGCACCAGCACAGATTGAAGCCAGTTTAACACATACAACATTGTATCCTTCCTTTTTAATGTGATGTGTCCAGACAACGAACAGGGAAAAAAAAAAACAAGTACTATCTCTGTGTATAATTTGTTATTTTAAAAATATAGGCAAGCCAGGATGCTGATAATTAAAATAAAGGCACATATGTTTGGTCAGGTCATTAACTTAATAGGGAAAACAGATTAAAAATGCTCTTAAGGTTTTAAAAAAATGTTTTAATGACAAAACCATACATGAATGGAAGAAGTAGAATAAGGGGAATTGGAAATTTAATTTTCTGTGTCTTTCATCTGAGGAGTTCTTAGATTATAGTTATTTTGAAACCAAAAATTTTCAATTTAAAAATAGAAGTGAAGAAATGGGAACAGATTGGAATTTGGAGGAAAAAAATTAGAGAGAGAAAGAGAAACAGAGCAGGAAGGCTCTGTGCAGGGAATGCTTGTGTTCAGCTTCTTCTTAAATTTCCTCTGAACTGTGTAGACAACCAGGGTAGTGAAGAATTGAATTGAGTTCAGAACAGTGATTCTTCACATTTTTTGAGTTACAAAAATTTGATGAAAACAGTTAGATGGAAGCTATGGACAAGTGTTCCAGAATACTGAACATCTATCTGTTTGCATATACATTCATTTACAGTTGATTTCAGGGGGCTCATGGACTTCACAAAAATTCCTAATCTGAGAGTGGGTCAGAATCACTCAAAGAGGCTTTCAGAATGCAGATACCTCAGCCTCCCCGACCCCAGGCCTCCTGTGAAGGACCACTCCCCTCATCAGGGAGGCACGAATGCTGGATTAAGACAGGTTTACTCATGATTGGGATAGTTGATTACTAAAGTTGAGATAAATGTTTCAATAACTAGTGTTCTGGGGGAGGGTACAGCTCAGTGGTAGAGCGGGTGCTTAGCATGCACAAGGTCCTAGGTTCAATCCCCAGTGCTTCCATTAAAATAAAAAGTAAATAAATAGACCTAATTACCACCCCCCAAACAAAACAACAAAAACAACAAAAAACAAACAACCCCTCCAAAAAAACTAGGGATCACCTCTAACTCAGAGCTACCCCTGTGTGATGGGCTTTTGTCTGCTGGAATTACCTCACTGCTGGCTGGGCAGAGCTCTCAGAAGTTGGAGACCTGGCCAACAGCCTGTAGAGTGGGGACCACCCCTGGTCTGGCCTTGTGCTGACATATGGTGCTGAGATGTGCAATCCTACTGATGGCTAGTTCTGCTCTCCTGGGTCTCAAGCTTCACCTTGAAGAAGAGCCATGTTTTGCTTTCAAAATAGTAGCCAGTGGTTCCTTTCTATTATTGATTTAATGTTATTTTACTTGTAATAAGTGTTTGTTTTACGCTGCAAAAATGTTGAATGCTAAAAAATCTTTTTTTAAGGCAGAAAAATTCATAGCTCCTTGAGAAGCTTATGTTTATTACAAAGGAAGTTATGGGTCATCTCTTCCAGTCTTCCACCTGGTCCACAGCCCTGATTTATGCTTATATTTCTCCAACTGTGCACCAGCATGAATCTAGCATCTAAGCTGATTAGAAACATTGCACTGTCTCTTAAGTATGCACTTCTGGAATCTCTACTACCATGTAATTAGCAAGTGGACTCATATCCACAGTCATCAGTTTACCGCAATTGGTTGGTTATGTTAAAATAGAGAATCCTCCGAAAGTATACACATAATCTGTTTTAACATAACACATATGGAGGCACATTTATTTGCCAATCTTTTGTTGTGAGTATGGCCCCTTGCTGGAGTTCTGGTCTTTCTTGCAACAACCTATCTGAGCTGTATCACCCACCCTTTCCAGTTTTGGCTTTTTCAAAGTAGAGCAAGAATTTGACACTTGTGAAGCAATCGGAGCACAGAACACCTCTAGACTTTAGAGCTTTTGTCATTCTCTTTTACAGTTATTTCACCCATGCCTAACACAGTGGTATTTAAAAATAGCACCTAGCTTTTCTTGACTGGGTATTTATAGAAAAGAGAACCCACTTTCCTTCTGTGCACAGATTTCATCAGTTTACCTATATTTTAATTAAATCGTATAATATAACTTGTACAATTGATGTAAACTGGTTTTGGAACAAGCCAAATGACTTGGTAAAAATACGACTAAACTGGAAGCAGCAGGAGTGCACAGGGAGAGAAAATGCCGTGTCTGTTCATCTGACAATTTGGTTTTGTAGAGACAGGTTAAGAGTGCTTCTGCTGTAATATATGTTGAAGCAAATCAGAATTGTGCACCATGTTCTAAAGTATGCTGGAGTTTCTTTATTTTATTTATAAAATAAATTTCTACAATAAGGAATGCATTTATTTATCTCTAAGAGGATCTGTTCAACACTGTTGTACAGACAGAATGATTGGAACTAGGTCAGGGCAGTTATGATCAGAAGCTCATTTCTGCAAGGCTTTGTGGGATCAACCTCTCACGGCAAACATAGTTTTCACCTTTAAGCAATTAATTTTCCTACATTTAATAAAATCACAGTAACAGATATGTACAGTTTCAAGGTTACTTGCCAACAATCTTTGGAGTTATGAAAACAAACTTTCAATTTTATAAAAAGGCTCTGTGCTCTTCTTAACAAATAGATTTAGATAAAACCTGACTTTATGATTTCAAGGTATAGAATATGTACAGATTTAGCTTAAAATTTATAACTGATAATATAAATATTTATTAACCTTTCCTTTACCAAAATAAATGTTAATTTTGAATGAAATGTCTTAAATTCTCAACAATGCTCTCTTACAGTTTCTCTCAGGGTTCCTGCTAAACTACATGTTACCTCTGGCTTTATTTTAATTTGTGTAACCATTGTTTAATTGGAGTATGGTTAATTTACAGTGTTAGGTTAGTTTTAGCAAAGTAATTCAGTATGTATTATACATACATATATACATATGCATATTCTTTTTCAAGTTCTTTTCCATTATAGGTTATTACAAGGTATTGAATATAGTTCTCTGTGCTATACAGTAGGTCCTTGTTTATCTATTTTATATATATATTTATATATATATTATATATATATTAATCCCAAACTCCTACTAATTTATCCCTCCCCCCACCCTTTCCCCTTTGGTAACTATAAATTTTCTATGTTTGTGAGTCCATTTCTGTTTTGTAAATAAGTTCATTTGTATAATTTTTTTAGATTCCACATATAAGTGATATCATATAATACTTGTCTTTCTCTGACTTACTTCACTTAATGTGATAACTCCTAGGTCCACCCATGTTGCTGCAAATGGCATTACTTCATTCTTTTCTATGGCTGAGTAATAGTCCATTATGTACCTGCACATATATATATACCACATATTCTTAAAAAACTTTTTTTTATTGAAGTGTAGTTGATTTACAATGTTAGTTTCAGGTATACAGCAAAGCGATTCAGTTATACATATATATATTTCAGATTCTTTTCTATTATGTGTTATTACAAGAAATTGAATATAGTTTCCTGTGCTGTACAGTAGGCCCTTGTTTATCTGTTTTATATATAGTAATGTGTATCTGTTAATGCCAAACTCCTAATTTATCCCTCCCCACCCTTCCCCCTTTATATACCACATCTTCTTTATCCAGTCATTTGTTGGTGGACATTTAGGTTGCTTCCATGTCTTTGCTATTGTAAATAGTGCTGCTGTCAACATTGAGGTGCATGTATCTTTTTAAATTAGAGTTCCCTCCGGGTATATGCCCAGGAGTGGGATTGTTGGATCATATGGTAACTCTATTTTTGGTTTTTAAAGAAACCTCCGTACTGTTTTCCATAGTGGCTGCACCAAATTACATTCCCACCAACAGTGTAGGAGGATCTCGTTTTCTCCACACCCTCTCCAGCATTTATTATCATTTCATATCATTTTGGCTGGTGTGAGGTGATACCTCATTGTAGTTTTAATTTACATTTCTCTAATAATTAGTGATATTGATCATCTTTTCACATGCCTGTTGGTCATTTGTATGTCTTCTTTGGAGAAATGTCTATTTAGGTCTTCTGCCCATTTAATGATTGGGTTGTTTGTTTTTTTGATATTGAGCTATATGAGCCGTAGAGGTTTTATTTTAATTTGAATTAAAGACATTTAAGATTGATAATAATTTATTTCCACTGAAGTAAATAAATAGTATTTATATTTAGCTAGATCAAGGTATTTTTTTGAACTTTTTTAAATTGAGTTTTAGTCATTTAACAACGTTGTGTCAAATTCCAGTGTAGAGCACAATTTTTCATTTATACATGAACATACATACATTCATTGTCACATTCTCTTTCTCTGTGAGCCACCACAAGATCCTGTATATATTTCCCTGTGCTACACAGTACAATCTTGTTTATCTATTCTACATTTTGAAATCCCAGTCTGTCCCTTCTCACCCCCCATCCCCCTGGCAACTGCAAGTTTGTATTCTATGTCTATGAGTCTGTTTCTGTTTTGTATTTATGTTTGTTTGTTTTTTTTTAAGATTCTGCGTATGAGTGATCTCATATGGTATTTTTCTTTCTCCTTCTGGCTTACTTCACTTAGAATGATATTCTCCAGGAGCATCCATGTTGCTGCAAATGGTGTTATGTTGTCGGTTTTTATGGCTGAATAGTATTCCATTGTATAAATACACCACATCTTCTTTATCCAGTCATCTGGTGATGGACATTTGGGCTGTTTCCACGTCTTGGCTATTGTAAATAGTGCTGCTATGAACATTGGGGTGCAGGTGCCATTTTGAAGTAGGATTCTTTCTGTATATGTGCCCAGGAGCAGGATTCCTGGGTCATATGGTAAGCCTATTCCTAGTTAGATCAAGGTATTATTATAAAGCCCAGCTAGTGAATTTCCCTACTTTCTTCTAAATTAATAAAAAATGGTCCTCAAGCCCAAGAATTCTATCATGTTCTTTCTTCCCTGGCATTTCAATTAATGTAAAAATGTCCCTTGGAATCATTTTTGTGGGGGACTGCAAAAGAAGTAAAACACATGGTGTACTCACAAAGCTTGTAGTCTGGTTTGAGAAACAAGATTGACATGCTTGAAATAGCTTATACCAAACATCTGATTCAGTATAAGATGAGAAGTACAAGTAATAATCGCCACAGCACCTGGTTTGCATAGTTTATTTTGTGCATAGTAGAAGCTAGAGTGATTAGGAACTCTGGGGGAATTATGTGGGACTAAACCTGGACCCTGAAAAAATAAGTGGAATTTGAATTGACTAGGGAATAAGGGAGAAAGTTCTGAGTAGGAGGAAAAAGGCCTGGCCTGGCATATGAGGGGCAGGATGCTTTCAGAAAACAAACCAACCCGTAGGATCTGTTCTGTAATCAATGTCCTTATGATTTTTATCTGAGCACTTCCTAACCGAGTCTTTTCTTGACAGTGAATTATCTTTGGTTATATTTCTTTTCTTTCCTCATACAAGAATCTCCATAAGACCAATGGTTTGTTCTAGCCTACCGTTCAATTTCTGATGGTGTGGATTTGGGAGGGTTCTGTGGGGATGGATTCATAATTTACCCAGTGTCTTTTAGGGACCTGTATCAGTCAGGATAGGCTAGGTTTTCCTGTAGTAACATCCTCAAAATTTCAGTACATTAATATAAACTTTTTTTATTATTCATCCTTTATTTCTAGTGTGGGTTGGTAGGGGAGAGAGGCAAGATCTCACTTTCTGGCTGTCACTCAGGAACTCAGGCTGGCATTGCCTCAACTTAGACACACCACTGACATTCATCAGAAAGATGTGAATCCTTTCCCCTGACACATTCTAATCCTCCTTTTAAATCACTGAGGATTCATCATCTATGACATGTTCAGAGCCACTGCAAGATTTTTTAGTGTGTTCCACATTTTATGGATAAAGAATTTCATAAATTTGTTACCCATTGCATCAATGAGTGTGTCAGTGCAAGACAGCCATTTTGTTTATTTTTAAAAATTAATTAATTAATTAATTGAAGTACAGTCAGTTACAGTGTGTCAATTTCTGGTGTACAGCACAATGTCCTAGTCATGTGTATACATACATACATTTGTTTTCATATTTTTTCATTAAAAGTTATTATAAGATATTAACTATAGTTCCCTGTGCTATCCAGAAGAAATTTTTTTAATCTATATTTTTTATATATAGTGGGTAACACTTGCAAATCTCAAACTCCAAAATTTATCCTTTCCCACCCCCTTTCCCCAGGTAACCATAAGATTGTTTACTATGTCTGCAACTCTGTTTCTGTTCAGTAGGTGTGTTCATTAGTGTCCTCTTTTTTTCTTTTTTTAGGTTCTACATATGAGTGATATCATATGGTATTTTTCTTTCTCTTTCTGGCTTACTTCACTTATAATGACGATCTCTAGGTCCATCCATGTTGCTGCAAATGGCATTATTTTATTCTTTTTTATGGCTGAGTAGCATTCCATTGTAAAACATACCACAAATTCTTTATCCAATCATCTGTTGATGGACATTTAGGTTGCTCTTATGTCTTGGCTATTGTAAATAGTACTGCAATGAACATTAGGGTACATGTATCTTTTCAAATTAGAGTTCCCTCTGGGTATATGCCCAGGAGTGGGATTGCTGGATCATATGGTAAGTCTATGTTTTTAGTTTTTTGAGGAATCTCCGTGCTGTTTTCCATAATGGCTGCACCAAACTACATTCCCATCAACAGTGTAGGAGGGTTCCCTTTTCTCCACACCCTCTCCAGCATTTATCGTTTGTGGACTTTTTAATGATGGCCATTCTGACTAGTGTGAGGTAATACATTATTGTAGTTTTGATTTGCATTTCTCTGATAATTAGCGATTTGAGCATTTTTTCATGTGCCTATTGGCCATTTGTATGTCTTCATTGGAAAATAGCTTGTTTAGGTCTTCTTCCCATTTTTGGACTGGGTTGTTTGTTTTTTTCTTATTAAGTTGTATGAGCTGTTTATATATTCTGGAAATTAAGCCCTTGTCAGTCTCATCTTTTGAAAATATTCTTTCCCATTCTATAGGTTGTCTTTTTGTTTTGCTTATGGTTTTCTTTGCTTTTCAAAAGCTTGTAAGTTTAATTAGGTCCCATTTGTTTATTTTTGCTTTTATTTCTGTCACCTGGGTAGAAGGGCAGCCATTTTGATTTTTACCTGAGAATCCCTTCTAAGTTGCTATGGGCATGTAATGTCTATCTCAACAGGAAAACTAGATATGGGGGAGATAAAACTCTTGGACCTGGGATGGGGGAAACATGGTATAGCAGAGCAAGGATGGAACAAGCAGCTTAGAGGTCTGGGTCCAAGTTACAGCCCTGCCTCCTTCTACCTATGTGACTTGTATGTCATTTCACCTCTCTGAGCTTCATTTTCTTCATCTATAATGAAAAAGAGTTGGTCTAGATCACCCTTAAGATCTCTTTGAATACAGTGATTCTCGACTAGTATGAAACAAAACGTAAGCTAGAAATAGTTTCTGTCTTCTGAATTCTAAAACCTGTTTGTTTATGAAGCTCTTCCTTGTGGATGGATGTTTGTTTTTCTTTAATGCAGCCCTCCTTTCTCATACGATTAAGAAATATGGCCAAAATTTTTTATCAGATTTGAACTGCTATATTTATTTGCACAATTTGTCCCCTTCACTTATTACTTTCAGTCTGAATTAGGGAAAGAGGACTGGGCCGAGGTCAGATGACACTTTGGCAGCTTCACTTCTAACCTTGGAGGGTCCCACTCTCATTTACCAAAGAACTCTGAGTCCAGAGAGTTACAAACCCGGTCATAATTGACCTCCGAAAAGGCCTGCTTCCTTTAGCAATTCTTCATGTTCCTGAAAAGGGCCACTTAGTGATAAAGATTGTAGATCTTTCCTTCCATTTAGGTTTGCAGCTTAAGTGCTTTTGGTTCCAGAGTTGTCCAGCCAGCTCTCTCTGCCTTGTTTTACACTGCTGGCAGCCACCCACAGATGAAAAAGAAACATTTATTGGGCTGCTTCTACTTGTCAGGCACTATAACTTACAGTGCACTCAGACAGAAAAATGTTCTATAAATATAGAATCATGTGAGGAATGTCCCAAAACCAGAGTCTTATCTCTAATTGTCAGTAAGATTCACTCTGGCAACCAGACGCTATATATCACAATCAAAAGGGTCAGAGAGTGGTAATATGGAAAATACGAAACATGGATAATATGAAGACAAGAGTTAGCTGATAATGAGTGTACATATACTTAAAACTAAGAAATACGTACCTACATAGTTGTGTGCAACTGATGACTTAACGTTTAGTGGGATGTGACAGCCTCATTGGGAACCTGATGATACCCTCGACCCATGGTGTCAAGGAGGAAGGAATTTGGCTTCTCTTTCTACTGTCTATGATAAAAACCTAAAATACATTATACGTTTTACTTTCTTTTTCTGGGCTCCTGGACCCCACTTTGCTCTTTCCCTCCCGTGTACCCTGGGCTGCCCTGCTCGTAGCAGAGCACTTTATGTCTTGCTTGCTATGTCCTTTTTCAAAGGAGACTACCCAAGCACCATTCTGTGTCTACGGTTGATTTCTGGGGATAGCTTTGTGTCCCATCCACCATGTGCCACATGCAGCTGCTGGTCCCCGTGTCAGCCTGCAGGGTGGCTGTGGGATGCTCCAGCTCTGTGTCTCACATGCTCTGGGTGGCACATTTTAATTCTTTTTGGTGATAAAAATCACGTCTCATTTAGGCTCTAGAACTGAAACACTTTCCCTGTGAAACAGCTCAGCAGCACTGAGCTTTACCACTGACAGGCTTTCTGTTCAACATTGTGCCACAGAACCACGTTAAAGGCTCCAAGGCTGAGAGACTAATGGGGTATTTTCAGGGATATGACGAGCAGCTGAAGGATCTCAGTGGGGGAACCCATGGGGAGACTTATGATTTGGCATGAGGTTTGAAGACTCAACGTGGGCTGAGAACCACCAAAGAGGCCTGGGTATCCCTTATGGACAACCCTGGGTCCTAGGTAAACTTGTGGGGAGGATGGAGATGGCTGTGTAGGTATTAGGGGAGCAACCCCATTTTCCTCCCATGCCCCTCCTTCCCTGTTTCCCTTCTCCATTCCTCTCCCTCCTTACTGGTGGTTTTTCTGTTCTTCCCACCCTCTGCTAACTCCACTTTTCCTTTGGCTTTGGCAGCTACTCAGGATCCAAGTATCCTTGAAATGGTTTATAGGGGTGTTGAAGACCTTCCGTCCTGAGTGGCTGATGTTTTGGAAACTGATAAATATTTGGAAGATATTAACTGGCTGGAGGTTTTGAACTGAAGTAAGCCTGTGACTTTAGAGCAGACTGATGTTTGTTCAGATGATGTTAAGCTTCTAGGATTCTGAGTCCCAGGAAGTCTAGGTACCTTATACATTTTGAATAGGGTTTCTCTGTGTGTAGAGGAATGTGTGTGTGTGAGATGGAGGTGGGTGGGGGGAGAGAAGAGGGAGGAGAAAGAAAAGGAGAATCCTTAAAAATGTGATAAATACTGTTTCTAAATTCCTATTTGCTTTCTTAAGCAAACATAGAATCTTACTTTTATAAGACAAATGAAACTCCTTCTTTCTTTTCCTGGTTGGTGTGTAACCCTAGAGAGATCCACAATTTGACATTTGAGTGTCTACTATGTACATAGATGCTGTGTGGTTTCCACATCATGAAAACGAATGTAAACCTCTGTGTTTCACTGGATCTACTCCAGGAATTTAGCTTCTTTTTTTTACTGTCTATGATTAAAACCTAAAGTACATTGTATGTTTTATTCTTTTCGCCATCCGTTTGTGTATTTCAGTCTCACTCAGTCTTGAACTATTTTGACACACACAGAGAATGTAGTGAATTTAACGATGTCAGTTTAAGAGTGAAACCTAAGTCAAATTTGTTTGGCATTTCATTCCAAATTACGTGGATAAGTTAGAGAATAAATCTAGAGCTGAGCATTTATTCCTCCTTGTCCTTTTATTTTTAATTTTATTTTTAAAAAATTTCTTCCTAAAAGTTATCAGGGCCTGCTTAGATGATAGTGCATTTTTTCTTGTCAGAGTTGATTTGATTTCTGGTTCCTTTGCCTCCCAGCCTACACTCCGTGTAATGATGCAGAGGTGACAGATTGATGGGAAAGGATTCAGAATGTGCTCTGGATTTGGATTTCAGCATGTGTGCTGCCTGCAGCTGGAGACATTTGGCAGATGAACTTGGAGAGATGGGACTGGGTCTTAACAGGAAGGGGGCTTCAGGGTAAGAGGCTCCCACCTGTGGGCTTACTGGCTCTGCCTTACTTATCTAGCCATTTAGACCCTGGCCCACTATGAAGTCTATCACAAGATTCATAGAGCCTAAGCCTTTTCTGTTGTTTTCAGCAGTTTGATTATGATGTGTATGCGTGTGAATTTCTTTGAATCTTTCTATTTGGAGTTTACTGAGCTTCTTGAATCTTTAGGTTTATGTCTATTATGAAATTTGGAAATCTTTTAGCTATTATACCTTTTATTATATATATATATTTTATGCGCTGTATTCTTTCCCTTCCTGCTCTGGGATTCCAATGACTGAGTGTTAGACCTCTTAATATTGTCCCACAGGTCCCTGAGGCTCCTTTCTTTTTTTTATTTCAAATCATTCTTTCTCTTTGTTGTTCAGATTGGATACTCTCTATTGATCTATCTTCAAGTTCACTGACTCTTTCTTGTGTCATATCCATTTTTCTGTTGAGTCCGTCCACTGAGATTTTAATTTTGGTTATTGTATTTTTCAGTTCTAAAGTTTCCATTTGGCTCTTTATATCACCTGTTTCTTTGCTGAGATTTTCTATCTTCCCATTGGTTTCAACAGTGTGCACTCTTACTTCTCGGAGTATTGTGTAATAGTTGCTTTTAAGCTTTTGTCAATTAATTCCAACATCTGTGTCATGCCTGCTTTGGCATCTGTCAGTTGTCTTCTCCCAACACCAGCTGGGATTTTCCTGACTCTTCATATGTTGAGTGGTTTTAGATTATGTCCTGGACATTTTGTATATTATATTATGAGGACCTGAGTCATGTTTAAATTCTATAGATACTGTCCATATATTTGTTTTCACAAGCAATTAACCTGGTTGGGTCCAGGCCTCAAGTTCCAGCCAGCCTTCTGTGGATTGTGATTTTAATATCAGTTCTCTTTTCAAAACCTTTGCAGTGTTCTTCAGATCTGTCTCACATGTATGACATCCAGTGGCCAGTCTGGGACCTGATGGAGGCCTGTCTGTTAGCTTGGTTTTCAGAGTCTTTGATATGTTAACCGGGATCAGATTCTTGCATCTCTTGTTCAGAGGTGAGCCTGGACCCTCATAAACCACTTAATGGGGTAGCTCTCCTTCTCTATGATTTCCGCAGTACAGTTGTCCAGGGGATTGGTTCCAGGACCCCTGGGAATACCAAACTCCTCAGGTGCTCAAGTCCCTTATACAATGGCATCAGTGTGCCTGGGTTCCACGCCCATGGAAATCAGGGGCCAACTGTGTTATCCAGTTCCTCATGGTTTCTGAACCTCTGGCTAGAAAGGTTAGGCTTTAGTTACCCCTGCTCTGCCCATGCTTTGCTGCACATTTCCTGTGACTGTGCCCAAGTCCAAGGTCAAGCTTTAGGAGAAGAAAGAAAATACTCAGCAGGGGTTCACCTCATCCTCTTGAGGCCACAGCCTCAGATTAGAGAGGAAGCTTCCCTTTCCTCAGAGTTTTAGGTGCCTGCAGACTCCAGCTGTGGCCTCCACTGCCGCAGTGGGATTGCCTGGGAGTTGGGACACTAGAATGGAGGAAAGGAAATAGAAGGAGGGGGAAATGGGGCACCCCCATCGACTTTCTCTGAGCATTAGGAGACCCTTTCCCTCCTTGAGCGTGAACTACAGGGCTTCTCCTGGAGCTCTTGGTCTGCACTGATGCCCACGTCCAGTGTGAGGCTGCCTTGAGTGGGGTCATAAGGAGAATACTAGAAGAAGACAATAGTGACCTCACTGCCGGTTGGTGGTGCTTTGAATTCTGGTCTTCTTTCCCAATCTGCCTGCCAGTGTTTGCTTTTCAGATTTCTCAAATAGCTGCTCTGTGCATTTCGTCCCGGTTTTGTTGTTGCATTCAGTGCCAGACACAGGGTGGGGTGTGCTTACCCATGTTAGAACTAAAACTGAGATTCTTTTTTTTTTTTTTTTTTTGATGAAAGTTTTGGATGAATTGTCACCATAAAATGTGCAACTGACCTCTGCTCTTTTTGAAGCAGGGCTGATTCTGAGAGAAAGGCCAGTCACACGGAGACATGGGGGAGGAATGTGAGCTGCCACCCCAGAGAATTTCAGGGCCCCTCACACTCAGATGGAGTCCTAAAAGCCATGATCATCTCAGGGCCTTACAGAAAGGCAGTGGCTGGTGCTCACACACTCTCAGCTGTGCCTGGATTCAGGCTCTGCACAGGTACCATTTTGAGTCTTCCCCTTCCGCCAACAACTCCCACAACCCCCCTTCTCCTTCTCAAAAGGAACAAACAATTTCCTTCAATCATTGTTTCCTACCCACTAACAGATGCTCTTAATTAGCACAAAATTGCAGCAAAATTGCTAAATAAATATATTTTGCTTGTTTTGGGTTTGTTTCTCCCAGAAAGCTTGGGCTTCCCCAACATCAGCTCATCACGCATGCTCAGCGTATTGTTTAGTTTGAGTCAAGGACTCACAAACTTGTTTTTTCCACAGACACAAGCAACACACAGAGAATCAAGTGATCTCTCCCAACAGACAATTGCTGGGTTTAAAACCCTTTCAAGAGTTTACTAGCTATGGGAATGTGCATTGGGAGTATTGAAACTTTATAAAAAAGTAATCCCAGACACTTTGCCAATTATGCATCACAATAAAGAAACTGATCGTTTATATCACTCATCATATAATTTCATCCCCAAAGAGGAGAAGCATTGAGAACCAGAGGGATGGAGCATTAGACTCCTTCTTTGGGATTATTTTATATTTGGTTTTTATTTTAAAAGAAAGTTTAAAAAAATGCTTGTACAAAACTTGCTTGTGCTGATGTGGCACTGTTGTTAGTGTGATAATTTCTGTCTGGGCTACGTGAGGACATTCATGGTTGTGGGGAAAATGGCCTGTGAAGAATGAAGCTGTTATTCCAAATTTTGAGGCAAAGAAAGCTTTTGCATAAGGCAGAATCAATGACTCTCTTTTCAGGTCATGGGTGAGTCTGCATATATATATTTTTTGCATATATGTATATATATATATGCAACCAGTTTTGCTGGGGCTTATGGTCTTGAATTAATATATTTCTATTATGTGCACATGTGTAGGCTGGTAAGCAAAAGAGTATTCTGAAAGATTGCTTTTTTTTGCATTATCTTTTAATAGTAAAATCTTGGAATTCAGTTTCTTTGGCTTGAATGAATTTTTTTTTCAAGAAATAAATTTGATGCTGAAGTCACATATTATAAAAATATGTGAAAGACTTATGGCCGTGTTTGTTGCAATCTTTTCGAGCCAGATCCATTATCTCTGTGCATCATCTTGGGCTGACTCAGTGATCACTTTTTACCCTTTGGGAAGAGAATCTCAGATGTTTGCAAAATAGCCCCCGAACAACATGAGTTAGTTGTGTATAGAGTCTTTTGCTATCCTTAATGTTAATTTTGGGGAACTTTTGCTATGTAATCAAAACATTTGCCCCTCGTTAGAAGCCAATTCACTTCCCAGTGTATGTTTCCTGGAGAAAGTTCCAGAGAAAGTGTGGAGGGCTGCTCCCTTTCCTCAGAAATCTGAGACCCTGCCTTTCCTGGGATGCCTGTCCATGTTAGGGGAGGGGCTCCTTTGTATGAGTGGCCTGGTGGTTTAGGTAGGGGGCAGGACTACAGATTGCAAAGGAACAATGGCACCCCTGTCTCCTCGGGGGCTCGGGAGCCTGGCCACTTCTCTGTGGCAACTCATTGTGTATGCTCTGTTCTACATTTCAGCTCAAGGCTGTTGGGGGCAGACAGACCAGCCCCCAGTGATGGTATCTCCACCACCTGCTTAAGCTGCTCCTTTATCTGTCTGAAGAGAAAGTGGGGATGACAGACAGGACAGGGAATCTACGTTCCCACCTCCTGGGAGCGATAGGGGTAGCCTTGTTCTGACCACTTGATATTTGGAGCACGTGGTTAATAGTGGACCCTGGCATTTAGGGATTTGTTTGGGGGAAAGTCATAATGATAAAAATTTTTTTAAAAGAAAAAGAGTTTTTTTTTTGCCTTGTTCTAGTAAACACCAAACATCAGTGTTTTAATGTGCTCAGAGAATTCTGTTTGTGGGATTTTTGAAGGACAAATATTGATGTGTACACTAGAGAATTAAGACAAATGATAATTGAAAGAGATGATAAAAGCTAGTGGTTTCCTTGGGGAAATAATCACGAACTGCTGTCAGACTGATTCCAATGAGAACATTATGTGAAATGTTTTTTAAACAGCTCAACGAGAGCACTAAGCCAGAGCACGTCTAAGGGTGTCTCTCTGCTGTATGTTTCTATTATATCCCTACCTGAGAGCCCACAAGCTGTATTATTCACTGTTCCAGCTGCTGCATTTAGCATTGTCGTGTTAGAACTGAGAAGTATCCGATAGCAAGAAGGACTTACTATTTGTGGACTCTTAAAATAATCCTGTTGTTTTAACCATGTTGATTCACCATATGGAGTCACCATTATTGATCTGTGACATTACTTTTGTGTGTAGTCCAGGTTAAGTGTTTCTACTGTGTTTAAGGTGTCTCTTTAATGAAACTTTTGGACTTCTTACAGTGGAGACTGCTTCCCACAACCTACATTTGTATTTTCTGGCATTTATTTTGGAGTAATGCTTGGGTCCTTCATCTCTTTGTGCCCTATGGAGATTTCAGTCAGAGCCCTTGCAGAACTTCATTGCATTTATTGGTTTACACAGCTGTGTCCCATATTGGATTGTAATCCAGAGCCTGGCACGAGGCACAAATGGTCAGTGAATGAATGAATGACTTCATGCAAGTCTCAATGCCTCTTTGCAAAGGATGCTGTGTAGGAGACCTTCCACTCGCCTCTCCTGATCCACTTTCCATCCTGCTCCTCCTGCTTTGTACCCTGGGAGGCTGACCTGTGTGGATCAATTGCAACCTCTGTCTTCTTCAGCTTCTCCTTGGGTTTGACAGGTAGGGTGGGTAAATAATAGTGCTGGATGTGACAGGATTGGCTGTGTTCCTCTATTAAACACCTTCTCCACACAGTTTCCCTCTCTAGGTTTCACAAATTTCTCCCCCTCCTTGCTCCTTCAGACTTAGGTTTGTAAGGGCTCCCTGGTGCTACCAGCCATGGGTACTGCATTACTCCTTATTGGTTTCCTAAACTCTGCCTTCCCCTTTGTAAATAGTCTCTCTGCTAAATTCTTCCCACAGAATCCTGCTGGGACCTGACCGACATTTACCCAAGTCACCTAGATGACAAAGTTGTTTGTAATCTAGATATCATAATCTGTCTCTCTTGCATTATTTTAAGTAAACGCTCTCTTCCAGGCCAGTCTACATCCAAATTAGAATCAAATAGAGCAGGGCTCAGCAAGCTACAGCCTTGCAGGCCAAATCCAGCCTCCCGGCTGTTTTGGTAAGTGGAATTTTATTGGAACACGGCCCTGACCATTTGTTTACTTACTGTCTCTGGATGCTTTTGAGCTACAACAGAGGGTGAGGAATTGCAACCGGAACTTAAGGCCTGCAAAGTCTAAAATATTTGCTATTTGACCTCTTATAGAAAAAGTTTCAGATCCTTGATTTAGAAGAGCCTTATCATTTTCAGAAAGAGGCTCCTGGGCCAGATGCCGGAGTGCTTGTAAAGCTCCCACGACAGTGATGTGGAGGAGTTTTAAACCTCAGGCCCGGACGAGTTCGCGTGCAGCATTGTGTTGCTGTGCTGACAGCAGTGGCAACTGGGGGAGGCACTCTACTGACTCAAAAAGAATGTGACCAACCAAAACTAAGAGGCATTTATCCTTAAATGTGTGTATAATTTATGACTTCATAGTTAAAAATTTCCTGGAAAGAACGATTTTCTGTAATGTTTTAACATTTCCGTATCAATGTTATTTCGTATGTATCTGTCTCCCCTACCAGACTGCGAGTGCCTCTTGGGAGAGTCCAGGTTTTGTTCATGTCTACGCTGACTAGTACCTGGCACTGGATGGCTGATGCTCGATAAATATTGTTTGACTGAGTGGTAATCAACAGCTAATTCAGAGATGGAGAAAAGAAATGGGGAGGTGGAAGCCATTAACTGGGAAGATATATGAGTTAATGTTCTCAGGTTCTCTCTGACTACAGCCTCTGCTGGCTCAACCTTCATAGGACAAGAATAGCTATAAGAAAAGCCTGTTTCCCCAGGAAAGATGTCCCTCAGGGCAGACTGACTAAATAATTTGTGGGGCTCAGTGCAGAATAAAAGGGACTCTTGTTCAAAAATTGTTAAGAGTCTCAGGACAGTGTCAGCAGAGCATTAAGCCAAACACAGGCCCTTCTAATACTGCAGGTTGCATGCTCATGAAACTGGCCTTGCCCTAAGGATTCCAGAGGAAAAAGCAGCCTGTGGGAAATCAGTGAGGGTGCTTTTAGTCCAGAGGACTTCAGGGTGCTCAGTCACTACACGGTGGTGCAGGTCTGTCTGGCCGCTAAGACTGTGGGCTCTTGGGACGTGGTGCAGTGACATGAGTCTCATAATGCCGAACCTGGAATAATGCTTTACACTTACATAGTGTCTGCATTTAACTCAGACCCTCACGCCAGAGTTTACTCCTCTTCCCCAAGGCCACACACCTGGCTTCACACTGACTACCCTATTCCTACTTGCTTTCAGTTTAACCCCAAGTCACCTAGGCCATCCCATTTAGGGGCAAAAAACCCTTATATGTACTAGAGTGTCTCAGGGCTAGCCTGTTTAGATGTTTCTTTTTGAGTGACAGATAATTCTTGCATGATACCTGTCTTAGTCTGTTCTGGATAACAAAATAACACAGATGGGGTGGCTTATAAACAAAGGAAATTTATTGCTCAAAGTTCTAGAGGCTGGAAGTCCAATATCAGAGTGCCAACAAGGTTGAGTTCTGGTGAAGGCCCTCATTCAGGCTGCAGATGGTGGCCTTCTCGCCATGTCCTTACGTGATGGTAGGGCCTAGGGAACTCTGTGGGGTCTCTTTTAAAAGAGCACTAATCCCATTCATGAAGGCTCCACCCTCATGACCTAAGCACCTCCCGAAGGCCCCACCTCATAATGTCATCACATTAGGCATCAGGATTTCAACGTAGGAATTTGAAGGGGGACACCCATTCAGACCATTGCAATACCTGACTAGAGAACAATGTGTGTACATGAATAGTCCCTTTATTTTTCCTCAGAACCCTCCCCTGACCCCTTCCTCACCATAAAATGGAATTTAGGGGCCAATCCCTACCACTCTGCAGGAACCCCT
The DNA here is from genome assembly GCF_048564905.1 of Vicugna pacos. Classification (NCBI taxonomy): domain Eukaryota; kingdom Metazoa; phylum Chordata; class Mammalia; order Artiodactyla; family Camelidae; genus Vicugna; species Vicugna pacos. The sequence continues at coordinate 35,216,093 of NC_132994.1, read as the reverse complement.
GTGCCAAGACTTTCCTGATGCTAGACATTCACCCTGCCAGCTGCTGGGGCTTCTCCTTGCCCAGCCCCCACCCTTCTCCACCCTACACTCTGATCACAGTCAGCCTCTGGGAGGTTTCCAGGTGGTGACAACTATAGGTGGGGAGCTTGAGCTCCAGCAAGGACTTCATGACTAGTGCTTCCTTTTGACTGGAGGGGGGTCCCCATTTTTGTTTCTTCTAGATCATCACTACCTTCCCCCAGCGTTTCATCCACCCCACCTTTGCTGCAAAAGGGGGCTTAGGGCTCATCTCTGTTCACTCTTCTCCTGGGATCCCCTCGTGTCCTCTGCTGAAAGGTGGAGACTGCCTTACAGTGCTAGAAGTCCACCCTTGGCTGGCCCTGGTGGGGACAGCTCCAGGGTCTACTGGCACATGCATGGTCCAGACACCAGGTGCACTGAGGTCTGAACACTGGGTGATGCCCTCCCCCCTCTCCCTGTGTCTGTGGGGGAAAGATGCCCAAGCCCCATGAGGATTCAGGCATTATGGTGCCATGAAAACAAAACTGCCCTTAGGAGGCCTCTATATCTGAAGCTCTAAGCCCTGGAAACTGTAGGAGACAGGGGAGGTTTGCTTCTCAATGGGGAGTGGCACAGGGTAGTATAAAGCCACAGTTGAGAGAGCCCAGTGGGGTCAGCTGGAGTTTGCCTTTGATCAGAAGCTTGAGACAGACATCCCCTCTGGCCTTTGCAATCTCCTGCTTCACCTGGTAGCTGGGCATTCTCAGGCCTCATTTGTCTCCCTGTGACTGATGTCGCCTTAACAACAGCAGCTCAGAACCAGCTCCCTGCCACCTGAGTACAGCCATGCTTATTTTGCAGGCGGCTATCAGTCTTGCCTCACTGATATTCTGCACCCTTCCTATCCCCACCCCAAGCGCCTGATCCCTTATGCAGTGACCTGTGTTTTCTCCTCACAGGGTCCCCGGTGGCATATAGATCTCCAACCTTGGGCAGGCCCTGCTCGGTCACTGGATGAAGAAGCCTTGAGGTTCCTGAGATACATCAGCACCACTCAGGTTGAGTTTCTGGTGCAAGTGGGTTTGGAGACTCTGTAAAAGATGCTAATTGCCCCTTTTAAGGAAGGGGCAATGAGGGGCTGTGGAGATTCTCAGGGCCTCCTGACAGCGACCTGATAGGGACAGTTTCTGAGGCCTTGCTTCTTAAATGTATCCACTCACTTAGAGGCAGATAAAAGATGCCTTCCATCTGCTTCGGCTTCGGCATCTTCTCCCTTCCAGGAGTATCATCATCCTGAGATGTTTTAATGATTCATCCCAATGTGTTTTCAAGATCTACTTTAGAAAATTGCTTTAGAAAGCCATTTGAAGTGACAGATTCGTGCCCATGAGTAGGCAGTCCAGTGTGTCACAAACCAAAATCATCATCTGGAGGTTCAAATTCCATTGTGTATTTGGAGAAATCTGCCTTTTCACTTTTCTGCCACAGAAGCTTGGCAGACAGGGGTGTGTTAGGCCAGAGAGCAGAGGAGACTTTGCAGGCAGTCAGAGGAGAGCTAATGAATCCTAAGGCTCTCTATTCTCAGGGCACTTTAAATCATTACTGAGCACTGGCCTTCATTAGTGACTTAACACACTGTGGCAGCTCCTGCCCAGCGCCCCGAGCAGGCAGAGACCGTCCATTAAGGAGCATCTATGGCTCTTGACACATTAATCAGGAGGTTCCATTCTCAAGTAGCCTGATCCTGGGGACAGAGAGACAGAGGAGGAAATCAAGGCCTTAGGGAAACTTCGCCCTGAACTGAGAGGTGCTAGTAAATTAGAAACTCAGACTGCCTGTGAGGCGTGCACAGACACCCCCCACCCCCCACCCCGGGAAGCTGCACAGTAGAGCTGGTGTGGCACTGGGTCCCTGGTTCTTTTGCTTTCCCTTCAGCCCACTGGCTTTTGGCATGCCACGCCCCCTCCCAAACCTCACTGGCAGCCAAGCTCATTTTTCATCCATGGGAGAGCATATATTTCTAAATTTTTAGAAGGCTAGTTTAGGGGTAAAAGAAAGTCCCATTTCTCATATGATGTGGTTAGACAACCAGGGATTTTAATATTTGTCATCTAGATGTAGAAGTAAAAGCTTGTTGAATTCATCATGAGTAATGGGATGATAAATTGGTCCCTGTGCTTTACATAATTTCATCTTATTTTGCCGCTGCAAATTAATTTGGTGGACTTACACAGACTGAGTTAAAACACTGAAATTTTAATTTCATAGTTTGGTTTTACAAGAAGAATGAGACACTGGATCTCTTAACTGTGACTTTAAGAAGCCGTTGAAAGTCCCAGAGAAAAATGAGAGATGTTAAATTTATGAGTCGAATTTGAGAATTGTGGGCTTCACCCCTCCCCCCCAAATAAACTGACTATGTAAAAGCCTCCAAAATCCATTTTATGTGTATTTCAGGTTCATGTTCTATAACTCATAAAAGGCGTTTTAACTTAGAAGAAGCTCTTGAGGCATGAAAGGGTCATTTCAAGCCCCTCTTGGCGTTTCCCCATGAATTACGGACTGAGAAGAAAAAAATTCTTTAAAAAAAAAAAGCATCCTGTGATGTAGTTTGATGTTGTGACCCTGGGCAATTTATTTTGCTTCTCTGGTTCTGGCTGTTCTGATCTTGAATAGGAAGAGATTGCATCAAATTATTTCCAAGATCCTCCTAATTCCATGAGCTTGTACTGAGCTGAGACTAGTGCAGAATTGTTATTAACCAAGTATTTCTGAGCATCCTACTATGTGCCAGGAACTGTGCTAGGCCCTGGGGATACAGTCTCTGCCCTCAAGTGACCAACAGGCTAGTTGGGAAGGTAGATAAATGGACATACAGTTATTGTTCAGCTTGATGAGTATAATAATAGAGATTTGGCTGTTGAAGCTCCCCTAGACAAAGAAATGAGAAAAAGTTCCAGACCTCATGGTGGTTTTGTCATCAGAGGTCATTCTACCCACTGCAGTCCTATGCTTTTGTGTATTTCCAGGTCACTAGGAGGCCAGCAGGTGGGAGCTTGTCAGAGATGACACTAACTGGTTCTTAATCAGAATCCTACTAACCAGTGCTTCCTTCCCCTCTCTATGTAACGCAGAGCTTTTTGGCTGCTTGGGGTGCTTGTGCCTCATTTAGAACTCATCTTGACAATGAAAGCCTACAAAACTGGCAGAATATTAGAGTCACTATTACCTAAAATTTTCACAGTTAGCAATAGTGAGTCATAATGGGCAAGAAAAAAGAAACTTCTGTAGATACTTAAGCAAATTCCACCTCCATCCTCTTATGCTGCTTTTTAAAATTTTAAAAATTTCCTTCAAATCCGTCTTTAAGCTTGTAAAGCAAGGCCCAGCATTTGATATGTTGATTTATTCATTCCTCAGTTCAGTGGGTATTTGTTGAGCATTTGCTCTGTGGCTGACATTGGGCTGGGCACTGACTGAGATGTCAAACCTGAATTAAATACACCCTCTCCACACACACACACACACACACACACACACTGGTAAACAGCTAGGATGCAAGAGAGCTGTGTATTCTCTAACAGGGAGAACAGATGGGTGTCCACCAGGCCAAGGGAGCTCGGGAACAGAAGCACAGAGCATGGGACAGTGTGGCATTAGACTGTTCTGGGCCTGGCACCCCTGGACTTGTGCATTGTGGCAACCCTGATGACATGGTTGGGCCCCTGCATTTTTAATGAAACATCAGAGGATATAGTATTTGGGTACAAAGGGCAGAATATCAAGCTCAATTTTACTAGGTATTGGTTTCTAATGTGAAAGCCTGTGATTATATCTCTTGAGTTCTGGAGTAGGTGATACACTGTGTGCTGCTGACAAGAAATGGTTAAATCATAAACACAGTGCTCTGTTCTAAAGGAAGTCTCCAGATCTAGCTTTTTATGGCAACCCCCAAACCATATGCCTTCAGGAAGCATGGCTCGCAGTACAAAATTAATCTAAGCAACAGTTGTTCTAAAAAGAAAAAATGTTTTAAATTCAGTCTGTCTGTCTGTCTGTCTATCTATCTATCTATCTATCTATCTATCTATCTATCTATCTATCTAATCATCTACCCATCTAACTATTTGTAAGAATAACATAAGAATCCAGGGATCTGGAGGGTCAGATCTCACAAATTTATAACAATAGTATCTATCATATTTATTACACACATACATACACACACACAAATTGGGATAAAAGCAACAAAAATATAACTCTTTCCTTGATATTTTACTTTTTTAAAATAATGTATTACACAAACATACAGTTTGATTATTGAAGTGATTCTTGCCAAAAGTCCCCAAATTTTAAGAGCTCCCTTTGCCAGATTTTACTTATGAATTGGCAGAAATGCTATTTAGGCTTTTGGGATACAAAATGAAATGAATACAAATTGGATCCCTTCAAATTAAATAACTAAAAAGCGTTTCAGAAAACATTTTTTTTTTCCTGGAGTCTGTTTTCTTTTGTTCAGGGCTAATTCTCTTTATATAGCTAAAATTACAAGGAGAATTAGATAGAAAGAAAAAAACATAATTACCTGAGTTAGAGCTTAGCTAGGAGTTGATTTTGCTTGCAAGAGAGTTTATTGAGGCCCTGACCATAAATCTTAACTAAGTTTGAAAAAAATCAATATTTAATTAATTTTTAAGAGATGAATTTTACTGAGTACTCCTAGTTGTTTTCAAAAGTTAATGTCTATCAATGAGATGGTTAATAAATGGTTAAAATGGAAAAACTCCTGTGTGTAGTTTTGAACTAGGAGAGAAAAGGGGGACATAGGAGAGATTGAATGGAAAATAATAGTTTTCCAATAGGGATATATCTGTGCAAGACAAAACCTGTGGAAGAAGAAGTGCTTGAAGCGTCTTTAATAGAATAAAACTGCACTCCCCCAGGTTCATAAAGGAGGAGCAGATGAACCTCAAAGCCCTGAATCTTGACTCTTAACACTAACCTGACTCTTGGGGTCTAGACCTAATTGTAGGGACTGCCTCTGGCTCTTTGTTAGGGGTGGGGTTGGAGGAACTGCTGTTTGTAGTTGAAAGCTCTGGCCCAGCATAGCCTCTTCCCTTAATTTGCTAAGGCACAGATGAGGATGGGCTTGAACATTTCAGTGGGGCTTTACAGAAGGTGTCCAGGAAATTCATAGGCCCACCTGTGAAAGAATCACCAGGGGGAGCTTATTAAAGTGCACGTTCACGTGCATCTGCCTCACAGAATCTGATTTTATAGTTATGGAGTGGGACTAAGAATTTGCATTTTTAAGTACTCCCACATCCATCGGAATGTCTGTGGGCCCACCTTGAGAAACACGGTAGGAGAGGCTGGAGTTAGGTTTAAACTGTGTTGGAGGCAATTATGAACAAGAACCTATGACGATCCATCTCCTCATCTGACTTTTGGGAGGTTCTTAGGGAGAGTGCATACAAAGAACAATAACAAATAGGAATTATCATACCGTTTTAATAAAAATACCCCAGGAAGCTGCCCTAGAACAAATGGCTCAGGCTTAGGAGGTCCAGGCATGTCTTTGGGATCCACCGAACTGCCCTGGCTTAACTAACTGCTTTCAGGAGACAGGGCATGGAACCGAGTGCCAACAAAGTTTTAAGGCATTTTAACTCACCTACTAGTGAAAAACAAGCTTGATGAACACTGAGCTTTGACTAATTAGATTAGCAGCTTTTCCTTTGGGTGGGTGGGTGGGAACAAGAAGCGGGCAGGCAGAGAAACAATTTCCATTAATTTGTGGGAGAATAGTAGGAAATGAATTATACAAATTAACATGTTGATAGATCCAGTTAATAAATGTATTCTGTACTAATTGCTTGAGAGAAGATTCCGTTCCATTTTCTATTATTTTTTCCTTTCAACAGTGGTTGTGGGTAGACAAATAGAAAGATACTGGATTGAGGATGTCAACAAAAATTAATCAACAGTCAATCTGAGAAAGAAATGGGAAGTTTTATTTGAGCCAAATTTAGGATTATAACCTGGGAGACAGTCCCTAAGAGAGCTCTGAGGACTGATCCAAGGAGGTAAGGGGACAAGCGAGTAGATATGTGATTTTGACAAAGGAGACTGTGCAATCAATCACACATCTTGGTAGAAAGTTACTATTAATAGTGAGGAGCAGATATCTTAGTTAATGGCTTTAGAGCTTTTCTAAGTATGGGAAGATGCAAGAACCTGTGTTCATAAATTTTCTCCTGAAAATCTCTGACTGTCTGAGGGCCAGTTCTGCCAGTTTTCTCAGAGCACAAAATGCCTCATCCTGATTTTTGCCCTGAATTCCTTTCAGGCTGTATTGTAGGTGAGCAACTGCAGTGGCTACTGACTTGATTCTTGTAGAACTGGATGTTGGGAAATATTCTTTATTTTACAATCCCCTCCCTTTGGGTCTTAATTTTGACCAAGGTTTGGGAGGCATTTTGTGACCACTTTGTCCCATGGTGCCAGGAATTCTCATCCCCAGGTCAGGCGAGGATTTAATTGGTAGGCCACTCAATGTGCTATTACTGGATTAGACCCTGTTAACAGTAGTCAGAATCCTCTGGATTGCCTGTCTTCCTAGTCTGTTATGGTCCAGGAAATGGTTCCTTCTTGTTGCTTGTTTCCATATCTAGATTTACACTATTACAATCACTGATCTTATAGAACTATATATTTGGTCAATCGTTTCAAGTCGCCTAATCATTAATTTTATTGGAGGCTCAGTCACACATTTGGTAATGCAAGAAACAATAATCCTATAAGAGAGGCAGAATACAGGTAGTATGACTAGTAACATTAATAAGGTTCTAAGTAAGTATTTAAGCTAAGAACTTCCCTTAAGTGAGGCCCAGTATCTCCCCAGGTTACCTGACCCAGTCTGTTCTGCACCAGTCACTACCTTAAAGGGAAATGATATATTAATATTGTATATACATAAAGTTCACCAAAGATGTCTGCACATACAAGGCAAGGGGTTGTTCATAAAATTTTGTGTTTACATTTTTGTTGCCTTGCCTTGAAATGTAAATTTTTAGTTCATCAAGGGAATAGAATAAGAAAACGTCTAGGATTTCACTTTTTAAGCTTTCCTATGAAATGTCTGTATTCTAGCAAAAGACTCTCTCAGTCAGTGCTGGGGTGAACTGCCAGGCCAGCCCTAGACTATAGCCAGAATAAGGGAGATGCTGGTTACATATAATATGTTCTTTTCAGATTAACATTTTGGAAAATGAGTTAAATAATAGGATTGGGCAAGTCTAGAATATCTTCTTAAGAAGAAAATTGTTTGCTGTTATGTTTTTCAATGAACTAAAGCAGTGAACCTCAAAACATCCTTTGCATCTGGAGTGGTCTGTTGTCTGTGATGTGACAGCAAGAGCTTTTGCATGATTTATGGTGCATCATGATGGCTATGAGAGTTTTGAGGAATTAGAGGGAAGTACTGTTGCGCAGTAAGATAAATATGTTGGCCACAAAACTTGTTTTCTTTGGTTCCAGCAGCCTCAGCCATGCACACTGTGTCAGCCTCAAGCACAAGTCAGAATTCCTCACCAAGTATATTTACTTAAAGTGCATTTGAAGTTAGAGACTTGCTTCCTTTTGCTTGGCTTAGATACATGTTCCCTTTGGTTTTCTTCTCTAATTTTGCTGGATGAGTTAAGAGAGGTGCTTTGGCTAGCTCAGGAAGAGCTTCCTTCCTGGCTGGGGCTCTTGCCCTCCCCTACAGGAGGAAGCTCATTAGAACAGTGTATCACAGAGTACTGTCTTGCTAGCAGGGACTATGTATTATTCTCACTTGACCCCTGATCAGCCGTTTACCTTGGTTAACACGTTACCTTTTTGGGCCATAGTGGCCCCACCGTATCTGCCTGTGATAAGGAATAGATTAATCTTGAATCCTTCTAAGATCTATTCCTTTGGTCGTTATCTCACAACTTCTGGTAAGAACGCTGTGGGTAATATACATCTGTGGTTTGGGAGCACTGTTTTTCATGTCTGGAAATCCCTTCTTGGTCTCAGTTCTGTTCCTCCTCCAGGACTAACGTTCTTTTGCAAAGCCTGTCGTGACCCCTCCTCCCTGTATCCTTGCTCCTGATTTGTTCTCCCTGATTTGTTCTCCCAGTGTGCATATGGCTATAGAAGTTCTTAACTTCCCTTCAAACCTGCTTCTAGTCTCCACGAGGTTACCTATGATCTGGTATTTGAAATTCCTCCAAATATTTCACAGCAGTCTTGTATTTCTCTGGGGAGGGGAGTAGTTAGCAGCGAAGGACATAACTCTTCTGTTATGGTTTTCAGGGACTAGCGAAGCAGTAAGTCTCTACCTGCCATCTATCATCCAGTGCTTTAAATTTTTCACATTGATTTCCAATCTTTACAGATTGCATGTGATCACATGAGTACAGACAGCCTAGCCACCGACTCCAGCCCTGCAAAAAAGCCCTGGTCGGTCTGTCTTGATGACAGGTTTGGCTTAGCTCATCAAATCCGCAACAAGCAGTGCCGCCTCTATTCCTTAGGGTAAGTACGTTTTATAGCAGGGGGAAAAAAAAGATCCTGCAGGCAGCCAAGGCTTTGTCAACAACACAAATTATGAATGCTGGTAGGTATAACAGGTGCTCTGCTGCTTCTCTTGCCATCGTTTTAGACCCATCTGTCTGTTATGTAACTGTGGGCACCTGCAGCTCACCAGAGTGGCCAGGGCCACTCTCTCTTCCATTCTGCTAGTAGTAAGTTGGGTACTTCCATTCCATTTTCAACATGATGATGATCTTCTTGCTGAAGCCAATGATTTCTAGCTGGAATTCTTATTAGAAATAGAAAAGAACAGTGAGTATATTAGAAATTTTATATGCAGTTATGATGAGTGACCCAAGACAAATGGCCGCTGTTTGATTTTTATGTTTTATGCCAACGGTAAATCTGTGTATAGTTTTACACTAAAAAAGAAAGAAGAGGGAACTCCTATGGAAACAATGAGATTTTATCAAAACTGGGAAGTATTGATATTCAGTTAGTCAGGCTGAAAATGACCTAAGTATACAATTTAGATTTAGAGAGTTTTTTTTGTAAAAGGGTGAATGTAACATAATGAGATTATCTCACCAAATACACCAGTACACATGTAAGCAGTCCTGAAAACTTGCAAATTATGTATGTCTCAAAAAAAGGCAAGCTAGAGTTATTCTTGTTTGCAATACCCTGTTCTGTAGCCTCTGTAGAAGTTGTGTGGTTAGATTCTCAGGAAAGATGCCTGGAGTCCTTTACAAAATATTGAGGACCCTCACAAGTATCATCTGCTTTTTCCTCATGAATAGGTTTCATCTCCTCTGCAATTTATGTTCAGAATCAGGAGTGACAACTGCCAACTGGAATCCTAGATGATAAGGGTTTGGGGCAGATGTTTGGGTGATGTGGAGGCCCACCCAAAAGGGCTGATGCATCCACCATCGCTGTCAAACTTTACCAAACAAGAATTCATAGTTATAATCAGCATGGATTAAACACACACACACACACAAGCAGTTCAAATAACAGTTTCAGGATAATGGAAATATTCTTCTGTGGACTAAATGAAGAGCCATGGTGTATATCAGTGGAGTGTGATACACAGTAGGTACTCAGTACACATTTGCTCCATAAACTATTGCATGAGATAAGGAGACGAAGGAGGGAAGCTGGTTCTGTCTTGATTTAAACCAGGAGGCTGTGGATTAGGAAATGAGTTTCTCAGCCAGTTGATTAAAACAGAGCTCTTTTTCTGGGAGCCCATCAGCTATACTGCAAAATTGTAAGAAGAATAGGAAGTTGTGACAGTAGAGTTTATTTTATGTCATATTAAAAATGTATGAAACCAGGTCATAAAAATAATTGCATAATGCTAAATGCAAATTAGAGATCTCAGCTTGGTCCTGTTTACTTGCTCCAAACTGCCTTTATGTTTTGCTTAATATTTTACACCCTGGAATAATTTCATTTAAAGCATATAGCTGAGTAAAACAGAACTGGGAGAACTGTTTTGGGGAAAATCTTTCAAATTCCTTTTTGCTTTCCTTATACTTCAGAGCCATTAGATAAATTGGTTCTGCTGTAAGATTTCAGATTATTACATGTAAAAAGGTAGTTTCTTATTTTAATTTAAATGTTCACTGTTCAAAATCAACTTTGTAAAGAGCAGATAGGAACAGTTGAGTTCCACTGGGAAAAGAAATGAATAGATTTTAAGGACCAACATTTGATTCAAAACCTGACAATGCTTAACTGAAAACTGGAAACTGAAGACAGTATTTCTTATGCCCTAAGAAAGGGTGCTTTGGATTGTGGATGTTTATGTTGGTTGCACTGTTACCCAGGATTGAGAATCCAGTCAAGCATTCCCTGCTTCTCAGATGAATTGCTTGCTTCGGGGGCAGGTAAATAGCTGACTGACAACATCTCAGTTGATGCTGAGGGAAGAAAGAGACCCAGACCAGAAGTGGTGGTCCTAAAATGAGGCGTAAGCATTTGAGAGTGTTGGGATAGTTGTGAGGTAGGAGGGGAGGGCAGGTGGTAAGTGTGGTCCCTCCATCCAGGCAGTATGTGCTCCAAGCCCCAGGGTTGTGGCAGCAGCAGGACCATGCCACTGCTATTCCTATGTCCAGCCATTCCTATCCTGTGATGGATGCAGCAGCAACTGGGGATGACCTTCTGGGAGTGATATGGATCAAAAGGCAGAGGTTGAATGCTCTCATAGAACTGAAGCAGGTATCACCTCCACCTTTTCTCTGATGTTTGAAATTTCTTTACTAGGAGTCAAAGCTTTTTATTCCACAGTTAATGTAAAAGACACTTTTCTGGGAGAGTGCACTCTGGGTAAAGTTCAGTTGAAAATTTAAATAAGATCCATTTTAGTTTTGAAATGGGGGTAGAATAGACCAATTAAGATAGGAGAAGGCACTGAAAAGGAAGGTTATGTTATGGAGAAGGGGAAAGAGAATAGAAGTGAAGAGAGGCTGTGGGTTCCCATGATAACATTGTCTACCCCACGACTGCAGACAGGGCCTGCCCTGCAAGTCTACTCGTAGTGTGTGAGGTGGAGGGGTGATGATGGGGAGGTGCTGTGGGGATGAGGGTAGTAGCTAAAGTGAATTGGGAAAAATCACTTTTTTATCTTTCATGTCAATGATTATATTTCAGTGGTAGGAATAGGAGTGGAAGAGAAAACCTGAGAAGGCATAATATATCATTAAATGTTTTTAATTTCTTTAGTTCTTTGGTATGTTGCACCATTTGGTTTGAAGACATAAATTCTCAGTGTAAGACAGAGGAAAATTTGATACGTGATACATAGTTAGGCAACAATATCTTATATAGAAAATCTGGAACTTCTGGTTGCTGTGAGCATTTCAGAGGAATGGGAGCTCCAGAGCCAAAAATTTTCATCTTATAATAGTTTCATTAGCATGGCAGAAGCTCATATTTTATATGAATGAGGGATCAGAAAACCAGAGACCCAAGGACCCTTTTTTTTCCTAATCATCCTCCCCATGAAATTTTAATACCCTAGATACATTGTATATTTATGTAACAGCTGTATCTATACTTTAAATGTAAAACAGAAAGCTTTTCTTTGCCCTTAAGAATCAATTTTTGTCCCCTTATGGGTGATATCAACCATACTGAGAATATATGTTTTAGATGAAATCTTGGCATTTCAGGCTATGTTATTTAATAATAATTAATAAATATAAAATACTTTTATCCACTATTCAATGTCATTGCTTTGGAAAACCTATTTCTCCCTCTCCAGTAATTGGCAGTTTACATATCTAGATAATTATTTGGCCAGATTCTCTGGTTCTTGCTGGGATGAGGAATGGACAACAGAAACTTCTGGGGAAAACACTAATTGTCTTACTTCTTCCAACTTTTCTGCCTTCAATGGTGAGAGTTAAAAATCTTTCCCTGTATCTACTCTGATTTTATTTTATTTTTTTATTTTTTTAGCAGATTTCTTGAGATATAATTCACATACCACACAATTCACTTATTTAAAGTGTACTATTCAATGGTTTCTAGCCACTGCAGTCAATTTTAGAACATTTCCATCACCCCAAGAAAGAAGACTGGTACCCAGTAGCAGTCACTCTTAATTCCCTCCAACCTTCTTCCTCTTCTTCATCCCCTAGTCCTAAAGAACCACTAATCTACTTTCTGTCTGTATAGATTCACCTATTTTGGACATATCAGATAAGTGGAAACATACAATATGTGGCCTTTTGACTGGCTTTTTTAAAATTTAGCATAATGTTTTCAAGATTGATCCATTTTGTAATATGTATCAGTACTTCATTCCTTTTTACTGCCAAATAATATTCCATTGTATGGATATACCACATTTTATTTATCCATTCATCAGTTGATAGACATTTGGGTTGTTTCCATCTTTTGCCTATTATAAATAATATTGCTTTGAATGTTCTTATACAACTTTTTGTGTGGATATATATATTCATTTATCTTGGTTATATTTCATTTTGTATATACATTCCCACCAGCAATGTATGAGGGTTCCAATTTCTCCATATTGTCACCAACATGTATTGGTCTTTTTGATTATAGCTATTCTAGTGGATGTGAAGTGGTATCACATTATGGTTTTGTTTCTACTGACCAATAATCTTGAACATCTCTTCATGCATTTATACTCTGAGTTTTTGATTCTTGGGAACGTAATGGACAGTCACCTTAATACTCTTAGGAATATTTTTAAAAGAATAACCAAGGACTTGAACAGTGACTCTTCCATCCCTTCTACCCTTCAGTAGCATTAAAGGACATGCAATTGCTAGCAATGTAGTCAGTCCAAGGTACACTTTTATACAACTTGGAAAAGGCATCTCTTCCTTCAAGAAACTTCACTGCCATCTGCTGAATAATTATCATTATGGTGACTATGATGTGAGTTGTGCCCCCTGGCATAACCCGCACAGCCACACTTAGGGATCCTGATTGTTGCTCTCTCAGACTTCTGGAGAGGAGGGCCAAGATGCTTACTGACTCTGTTATTCTATTACCTTTGGAAATTTAGTTCTATAAGCCTCCCCTTTACTCTTTCTTCAACAAATCCCTCAGATTTGATGCCCTTCTATGCTGAAAAGTTTATTGCAATTGCAAACCATTGTATTAACATAAGCAGAATAATACTTGTAAGTGTGAGTTATATAATTTTCTCTCTCCCCCATATAGAGGGATAGGTTACAGTTTTTATGAAGGCTTATACCTTTGAATATACATATTAACTGCTTAACTATTTCAGAAATGGATTGTAGCAGGAACTGCAAGTTATCTGCCAGTATTTATTCTTCCATTTGTCTTTGGTAACAGAACTGCTGAGTTTAGCAGGGCACATGGCCACCTTGTAGAAGACTGTATATTATAGCCTTCCTTGTACCTACAAGTGACCATATGACTGGCTTTGAGTAATGTGATGTGAGTGCAAGTGATGTGCGCAATTTCTAGACCATGCTCCTAAGAGGAAAAGATGTGAATCTCCCCTCCTCTTTTACTTTCCTAATGGCTGGAATGCAGATGTGATGGCAGGAACTGGAAAAACTATCTTAGACCTTGAAGTAGAAGCCATATGATCTATGTTTATAAATAAATATATATGTATATAATCTTATAAAAAAAGTCTATAAGATCTTCTGTAGTGAATTCTCCTTCTGATTAAATAAGAGCAAAAAATGGTTTCCTTACAGATGTAATACATTTTTGTTATAAATAATAATTTTAGTTTTAGCTATTTTATTATAGTTATTTGTTCAAAAATCTTTCTTCTTTACTATTTATGAGATTCTTCAGATCAAGGATTGTGTTTAATTCATCTGTCTGCCTCTGGTGTCTAGTGTAGTGCCTTGAACATATAGTGTGCTCTATAAATATTTGTCTGTATACATGAATAATTCAGTGAAATGTAGCCCATCCCATGCCATGTTGGATATTGTACTGTATATTCTGGGAATTTCAGACCCTACCTAATGGTTTTCTTTCACTTAGGGCAACATTTTGTGGATTTGTCTGTCATTATTCATCTATCTACTTGGCACTAGGGATTCAGAAATAAGCAAGATTGACACAGCCCTTTTCTTCATGGAGCTTTACTGTCTAGTAGCTGATGATTTCCTAGATTACACATATTCCTTCTATGATGCTGTGTCCTGTGCTCATTTGCTGTGAGGAAGTGTGTAAAGAGTACTTGCTTTGGAACTACTTAGATTGGATTTGACTCCTGATTTTAACACTTTGGGCCACTTTTTGCAACACCTGTGTATATTACATTTGTTCTTCCTCTTGCTTTTTACACCTACCACAAATGACTAATTTAAACTAAGCTTGAGGAAGTACAATTGTAAATAAATGAAAATAAGAATTATGGACATTGACTAAATAAATGTAGTTGATTACTTGCCAATACAGTGCATATTACATATTTAGATTAAGTGAATTTTATTCAGTAAAAGTAACATAAGTTAACCAAAAATTTTACAAATTTCAATGGTTTCATGTTATTTAGTGTATCATACAAAGTAGCTCATCACCATCTAATGATTAACAAATATATATATATATATTTTTAATGGTATTTTTAGTAGAGAACCACTTGATCATATGTAGAAAATTTCTGGAAGGATACACAAAAAACTGCTAACTGATTATCTCTGGAAATTAATGGCTAAATTTCTAGTGGTAAGAAAATTTTACTTTTCATTTTATGTACTTACAACTTGAACTTTTTATAAGTGTATTTGTTATTTTTTAATTGCAAGAAACTAGTTTAAGTTGAAAATACATCAATATATAATAAAGTGCCTTACTAAAAAATTAGTTATGCAACTGTATGTGGTTAATTCTAGAATTTTTTTGAAGTCTTGATTAAAATACATATATATTTTACAGTGGAAAATCTTTTCTTGAGACAATATTCTGAAAATTCACAGAGAAAGATATTATTCACCTTTCTTTACTCTTGAAAGTTTATATACAAATTATATTTAATGAGTACTTTTTTGACATAGTGGTTTGTACTCTTAGTAAAGCTACAAAACTGATGTTTTTCCAATGGGTTATCTATGATAACACTGGTTTGCTCAATAAAGTTTCAGTAAATTCAATTAAGTGAAAAGATCCCTTGGGACAGGTAAATTCTATAGCATTGTGATCTACATAGAAATCTGTCTACAAAAAAAATGCTTTCTAGTGTCTACTGCAACTCTTGGATTTATATTTAATGTGAGTTTTATCAGTTAGCTATTGCTGTGTAACAAGTCACTCTAAAGCTCAATAACTTAAAACCATTATTTTTTATTTCTTATACATCTGCAGATTGGCTGGGCTTCAGTTGATCCAGGCCAGGCTCAGCTGGGAGACTTTACTTCAGGCTGAGGTGGCTAAGGGAAATTCTGTGTTTCACAGAAGGCCAGTGGATTGGCTGGGGCACCTCTGCTTCTCCCGTCTTTTATTTTTCTGAGACCAGCAAACTTTCCAGGGTAAATTTTTATTACGATAATGGTACAAGAGAGTGAACTGAACCTAACTGAAAGCCACAGGATTAGGACTGGCATCATGTTCCTTCCTTCCAAAAAGCAAGTCACATGGCCAAGCTGAAAAATCAAGAGGCAGGAAAGGACACCTCATCCATGATGACCACGGCAGTAATGTGGATAAAGGGGTGAAGAATTAGGGCCAGCAAGTTAACCTACAACACCAAATTAAATAATGAACAAATTGAGGAAAGCTAGGATAGAGAATACAATGGTCTGAGCTGTGTGGGTTCAGTAGGAAGTTGAAAATAGGAACCAGGATATCTTGGGTAGAAGGAATGGGAGCATTTATGAGAAGAGTGCTGAATCTTTTTCCTAGCTAAAAGTGTTAAGAGAATTTTAGCTGAGGGATAGCAGAAGGTTGACATGACATGGGTCCAATGAGAAAAAGAGCAATGTAATGGGAGTGAAGGGAAAGAACAAGGCAAACAGAGTATTAAGAGTGTCTAGGTGGAAGATCTTTGTACTGAAGACTTAGATTATTACTTAATGAGCTCATACATTTCCAAATTATAAAACAGTCTGAAATACTAGAGTCTAAAATAATGAAGCATTTCTGCACTGGGTTCAGGTTTGGCCAGTGCATTATAGATACTCTATGGGATTTTGGTATCTTAAATCATATCTAATTATAGTGTTTTGGGCAGAAAAGTCATAATGATCTTTTAAAAAAATTGTCCTCTTTTGGTTAATTTCATGTTTTTCATTCAAAATGATGCTTTAATCAAAGTAATGAAACTTACATCAGTAAGTAAGGAATATTCCTGAGTAAATAAAAAATTTGTAAGTATGTGAATGTTCCACAATATGTGTTACCTACTGGGTGCTTAAGCACAATTAATTCATAATTTCTTCCCCTGTTTATGTGAAGTTAGGTGATGTATCTCTTTTGTCTCTCAAGTACCAGATCCAGTAGAACCACATACAACTGCCTTTCTTCTTTAACTGTGCTGTTTTAAAATATGCTCCATTTCCAAAAAAACCCAGCTGTTGTCTTTAAGTCAAATTGCATGCACAGCACCGTGGCCATTACAATGGAGACCAATTACTTCATTAGTAGAATGCACTTCTCACTAAAGGAACTGATCCTGGGACTTACATTTCTTACACATTCTGAAAAAAATCTCTTAAGATGGCTAGATAGTCTTTGTTTCATTGCTACTATAGTTTGTATCTTTTTTAGAAAGTGAATTTGATATGCTTCTTTATGTTTGAACATGTGATTCTCTGGTTGGCATTTAGCAGATAATTTACTTCTTTTATCAAGAAGCTTTTTAGCTGTAACGCTTTTGTGAAGGAAGGTTTATTAAATGTGTGCAACTAACCACATGTTAAAGCAGGAAAAGGCTTGATGTGACTAAGAAAATTGGCCTTGACACTGTCATTTTTGTTTATCCAACACTTTTGCTTCATTATATTTTTCTGATGTTGACTTGCACCCTCTTTCTTTACAGGCTAGGAAGTGATGATACCCATTTTGAGGTTGGCATGGCCAACGATGGATGTGAAGTGCATTGTTTTGATCCTAGTGTTAAATCAGCTCACGTTTTGGAGAGTAAACGTCTTTGGTATCACCGCGTGTCCATCGACTGGCGAGACCCCCATCCAGCTGTTGCTGCCCAAAAACCATATAGCAGCACTAGAAAACTGGGAACCATTTTGAATGAATTTGGGCATCGCAAGGTTAGATTTTTCATTTGATCTCATAATTAGAATGAATGAACTCATGAGCTTTTTTTTAAAATGCAAACCAAGGATTAGATAGTTGAAGGTTGAGTTTTAACCTTACTGATTACCCATCATTATTTATAGAGTTGGCTCTCTAGATACAAAGTTTTGGCAAGGATAGAGATATTTAAATTGGTTTTAAGATTTTAGTTGCTGTTGAGTAGTGCTAAGGTTTTGACCAAGCCTGGGAAAGGAGACTAAGAAACTTACTCCTGGCATGGGATCAAGAGTGCCATTTTCATTTGGCAACTGATTTAAAATTTCCAGACAGAGCAAACTACTTACATTGGCCTCAAATACAAAAAGTAATCAGAGCCAGGTTTATGTTTGATAAGGGATTGCTAGTGTATCATGTTTCTCACTGTTGTAACAGTGATTTTGACTCTCTAGGCTCTTAAAGTTCAGAAAATATGTGTGGCTTTGATTAAAATGTATTTTGTAAAATTGAATGGACATTATGTGTGTTGCAACTGATATAATTATGTCAAAAGATGTCAAACTTCTACAAATATTTTATTGTAAGTGGATAGCAAAAAGAAATTCAATCTTTGAACGGTGTTTTTTGAAAGCAATTTTTAGTGTAGACGTGAGCTAATTGCATTCTGTATGAGGATACTAGAGAAATTCTCTGGAGTATAATTGTCTTGTATGTAATTGCCAGCCCTTCTTGGGCTTGGCCTCTTGACCTATTATTCACAGCTAGAGATGGCATATAATTTAGAACATGCCAGAATGGGTGCTTCTGAGATACAGTGTACATTGAACTCAATTTTAAACTTGAGTTGGCTACTTGATCTTTAAAAACTTTTCTTCTGCATTATTCTTTTCCTTTTTGCTCCTCCTCTTACTCTTCTTTAAAAAAAAACAAAAAACAAAAAAACAAAAACCCAAACCAAAACCTTCCTTTAATTGGACAGCAAGAACTTCAAGAGCAGCTTCAAAGAATGTGCTGTTCTTTTAACATCTGTTTTGAATTTTGTATTTGTATTTTGCTTTGCGATTGAGAGTAACTAGAGTTTAATAGTTAGGAGCCTTAATGAAACATATAGGATTTTTGGAGTAAAATCTTTGAACAGAGCCTGAAGAAGTAACAGCATTTTTCAGAACTTTATTTTGTTTTTGCTGCTTGTTACTTTAATAGACCTGTTTTTACAGCTGAAAATTACAGGCTTGACCCTCTAACATGTCAACTCTAGATTATTCAAAGAGCTGACTATTGATTCTTTTTGTTCATTTAGGAGTCTTGCTGCTCCCTCTTAATTCTATTTACATCCTTCCTGGCCTTATCTACCCCCACTCTTCAAAGAAAAGACTGAGCCGAGAAAGGAGGGCTAACCAAAGCCATTTTGCTGTTTGAGATAATATTTATCCAAAGAGTTGGCAAATGTGAGGATAAAATGAGACTTCAAAAAATAATCTGTGGAGGAGGTGGATATAGCTCAGTGGTAGAGTGGGTGCTTAGCATGCATGAGGTTCTAGGTTCAATGCCTAGGACCTCCAATTAAAAGCAAACAAATAAATAAATAAACCTTATTACCCCCTCCAAAAAAATGTGGATGTAATTTATCTATGCTACATTACATATGAAGAATGTGTTTTCAGAAAACCAAGTAGGCACCTGAATTGTGCTTGTTTAACTCCATGGGAGCTGCGGTGGGCAAACCTTTATGCTGAGGATGAAGCGTGATGCCTTTGACAACACTGCTTATGAGGCAGCATATTTGCAGTGATACCTAAAAAGGATAAATGTTTTAAAGGATTTTTTATATTCCTAAGGCTCCTTATTTTTATTGAAAACATTAATAATGACACAAAATGATTAAGATGGTAATTTTATGTTATGTGCATTTTACCAGAATAAAAAAAAAAGGATGGAAAAAAAACCCATTAATAATGAAAGGGATCTGGTTCAGAATTGCCAGGTATGTATTTGTTGCTTAAAAAAAAATCCCTTGTTGAAGAATTTAAAATATATTGATGTTGTTTCATAGGGTTTTTTTTGGTGAATGCTTTAAAACAAAACCAACAAAAACTAAAGCCATTGGTGAGTGAGTGCTTCTATTAGGAGCACGCTTCTAGGAGCTAGCCAGATAAAGGGAAACCTCATTTCTGGCCTACAGCAAGCAAGATCTGTTTTCATTTTTCTTCACATATAGACACTGGTAAATAGGATGCAGCTCTGGCAGGGAAAACAAATAGGAAAAAAAGCACACTAAAAAATGTCAGTGCTTTTGCCTTGACTTCTTCAGATGTTTTTTCCTGAAAGTGACTATAGAAACTAAAGGGGTTTTTGTTGCTTTGTTTTCACTTCATGACTTTAAAACATCTCATAGTGTTTCCTAATGTTGTCCCTGTTAAGCAGCTATTTTTCTTCTTCTCTTTAGCCATATGTATATTTCAGCCACTCAGGCCAAAACGTAGGTAAAAATGAAAGGCAGCATTCTGAGATGCATATGGCTTTCATACTGCTTTTAAAACTCTTTGGTAATTTTAACTTCAAACCATAAATCAAAAAACTTTTCTAAAGCATCAAGTGAGAGCAGCTGCCTCAGCAGAAGTGCGTGAACTAGAAGCCCAGTCTGCCAGGGAGTAATATCACCTGGTTCCAGTGTTATTTAAAATGATTAACTCTCTTTTCTTGGCTGAGGTCCTTGTTGCTGTAACTACACATAAGAATTTTTCCAGAATGTGACTAGAAATATTGAATCTGAGATTTCTGCTCATATTAATCATCACAGATGCTTTTTTATGACACAGAGTATCCTAAATGATCCAGGCTGGTTAATGAGAAATTATTATTTTTGGTCGTAACCATGCTGATGATTATATGAATAACAGGACTACATTAGAATTTACCTCTGTAAACTCACTAATCTAAGTTTGAGGCATGAGTCCTCTTGCTGGTTTTTGGCATTGGGTAAGTCATTTAACCTTTAGGTGCTCAGTTTGATTGTCAGTAAAATGGGGACAATGATACCACCTAAATGGATTGTTTCTGAGAATTAGATCAGAGGACACGGTATAAAAGCCTCCAGCAGAGTGCCTGGCATGAATTAGTCATTTGATTGTAAATTCAAAGAATTTTTATTAACAATTTCAGTAAGTTTTTACTAAATTTTATAGAAGCGTGTTCTTTTTTCTTTTTATTTGTATTTAGGGAAAGTATATCAGAGACTTCTCTGGAAATTGCTAACTGCACCTAATTCCAGTCCAGACTTTTTAATGAAAGCTTTGTGTGAAATTGAAAGGGGATTGTTCCTTCAGACTTGGTCATAGAGAACTATTATTGTTTGCTGCCTCAGGGCACTGAACAGCTTTGCTGGAGATTGTATAGAAAGTAAATACTGTGCTGTATAGAAATGAAATAAGCTGCTAAGGATTAATACAGAGCAGATGTAGCTTCTGGTTGGGGCTGCCAGTTAGGGGATCTGTGCGGAACTGGACTTCCTGCCTGTTCAGCTCTTGGGGGCGGGTCCTCCCTCACCCGGGATGCAGTCCCCTGAGGCTAAGGGTCCACTTGGACCCTGAAAGGAATGCCACTTTCTGCTTCCCAGGGCAGAGAGCCTGCCATTCATTACAAAACATCAATTGTGTTGTGTGGTCGCTGCTGTATTTCAGAGAGTGTGAGCTTTGAAATTAAACTACAAAAAGATTCCTTTTTCTTCTTGCTTATTAAATTTGGAAATATAAACAATATATTGATACAATCCTACATTGAAATGCTTGTTGGGAATACTGTTCATGCTTTGCTGCTGGAAATGGAAAGTGAAAGACTCAGGAAGAACATTCAACCATGTATATATATATTTTCTCATTTTTTTATTTCTAGAAATCTTCTTTGCCTTAAATTCTATTTTGTCTGCTGTTAGTTCTGCCGTACCAGCTTTTCTGAGGGATAAATTTTATATGCAGTGCTATTCTAGGGTCCTTTATTTTCGTATTTTTTTGATACAGTTTTAGTTTATATCTAGGCTGTAAGAGTGATATAGTCACTATATGACTGGATTGTGTTTTTAAATCCAATCTGATAATCTGTCTGTAAACAGGTGTGTTTAATTCATTTATGTTTATTGTGATTACCGGCATATCTGGACAAATTTTGGTTCTTTTAAATTGGGCTTTTTTCCCTTTTTTTGCTGAAGCTTTATTATTATTCTTATTCTTTGTGGTTACCCTTAAATTTTAAATGAATATAGTTACTAAAATTTTAAAACAACATGTAAAATTATTCAGTATTTCTATTCCTCCTAAACACAACAAAGATCATAGCAAGTTAACTATCCATTGAACATGGGCCCCCACATTGCTATTACCTGGAGTTTTACTTTTACCTTTTTAAAAATTTTACATTTTCTTTTGAAAATATATAAACACAAAAGTGGCAAGTTACAAGAATAAGAATAATACAATAAACTCTCATATATTCTTCACTAAGATTCACTGGTTGTTAATATTTTGCCACATTTGCCCTCTCTCTCATTTATACAAATACTATATTTATATTTAACTATTATCTCTGCAGATTAAAAAAAACGCAATGGAAAGGAGTGGATGGGTACTTCCATAATACCTCTATCTATATATGTGAATTTAATCTGTATTTATCATGATTGCTGATATATTTGAATTAATTTCATCTTACTTTGGTATATCTTCTTTGGCATTATGATTAATATGAAAACAATAGAAATACCTTTAATAAGGTCAGAGAAAAATATGGATGCCTGTTCTTATCATTTTAAAAAGCTGGATTAGAGTTTTTTTTAAAAATAAACTTCTTATTTTGAGATAATTATAGATTTACATGCAGTTGTAAGAGAGAACACAGAGATTCAGTGTACCCAATAGCACACCTATAGTATGAAATCACAACCAGGAAATTGACAATAATACAGTGCAGATGTAGAGCATTTCTAGCATCATAGGGATCATGTTACCTTTTTATAGCCACGCCCACCTTCCTTCGTCCCACCTCTTTCCCTAAACCCTGATAACCACTTATCTGTTTTCCACTTCTATAATTTTGTCATTTCAAGAATGTTATATAAATGAAATTGTACAATGTGTAATCACCATTGTTATTTAACACAGTTCCTAAGATAATGGCTAGTACAATTAGAAAAGAGAAAGAATTTTAGGTGTAAAATTTAGGAATGGGGTAAAAATTTTATTATTATATGGATATGTATTATTTATTATTATTATTGGAGCACTATTATTGGTAGATAATATGATTCTGTACTGGAAAACTCAAGAGAATCTAATGAAAAACTATCAAACAACACGAGAATTTAATGAGCTGAGTGCAGTATACAAAAAGTAAAAACCTACGCTTTTGTGAATAACTGGTTAGAATATTTAAAGGAAGAGAAGACATCAATTATAAGAGCAACAAAAAAAGAAAAATAAACTTAAGATATCTGC